>NC_040911.2:11263852-12513852 GCF_004126475.2 Phyllostomus discolor | reverse complement strand
GGAGAACCACCCCCATGATGAACTCCGATTCCTCCTAAATAAGCTCAGTTAGCTTTCCCGTGGTGGGGCGGGGGGCAGAGGGTGGGTCAGCCTGGCTTCGCAGGTGGGGTCCACCTGGGAGGAGATGGTGTGGGGGGGGGGGGCAAGCACACCTAAAAGAGACGTGTCTGGGTAGCTGACAGGTTACCGAGCTCATAGTTGGCCCTGGCATTCTCATGAGGAATGCCCTGTAGGTTCTTTGCAGTTTTAACTAAAACGTAGATTCGTTTATGTTCATTGAAAACACTTTTGCCAGGCAAACAACCAAAGTGGTTCATCACACCCTTGTACAGAAGGTAAGTTATCGTGCCCACCCAGATAAAATCTATGCCCCTACACACACCCAAACTGAGATTTCACACAGCGCTAACAAACAGCAGGCCTGCCAAGGGGAGTTCAGATTTACATAGGACAGCGCCCTTTATCTGCAGGGAGTATGTTCCAAGACCCCCCGTGCACGGCTGAAATCACAGAGAGTACTGAACACTCTGTATATGCTTTGTCCTATACATACACACTTACATTAAAGCTCAATTTATACATTGGGCACAATGAGAGGCTAAAAACAATAATTAACTAAACAGAACGATTACGACAATACACTGTAAGAAAATGTGTGATGCCGGGGAAGCGTCTCTCTCAAAATACCTCATTGCATGGTACTCACCCTTCTTCTTGCGATGGTGTGAGATGGCACAGTGCCTACGTGATGAGATGGAGTGAGGCGGAGGACTTCAGCGTTGTGGCAGAATATCAGGCTACAGTCATCCTTCTGACGCACGGGACGAGCATTTCACGGCTTCTCCGTGGCATGTCCGACCTGCCAGCATCATTGCTCTTCCGCTGTTCAGTCCCTATTAAGTGAAATAAGGGTGACTTGGACACAAGCATGAGTGACAGTCCAGCTGATAACCGAGATGGCAACTGCATGGCTCAAGGGCAGGGAGAGTCTACAGCATGGAGATGCGGGACCAGGGGGTGATTCACATTCCAAACCACTCGAGATTTCATCACACTGCTCAGAACAGCCACGCAATTTAAAAGTTTTGAATTGTTTGTTTCTGGGATTTTCCTTTTAATATTTCTGGACTGCAGTTGGCCACAGGTAACTGAAACCTTGTAGAGGGACAATGCAGATGAGGAGGGACTGCTATGTCCCGGGTCACAGGGGGAGATGCCACCGTGAAAAGTCTTCCTCCTCCAGTAAGTTCTCGTTCACACAGATACACCCTCCTTTCTCTCCCAGAGGTTGTTCTCAGCCCCCACAGGCCTGCGGGTACCCCAAGTCCTAGAGGGACCCTTACTAAATCACAGGTCAGCTAAGTATCTGTCTGACTCAAGAAGGATTTCCATATAACTTGATGGAACTCAATGTTCCTGATTTCTCTTTAGGACCTTTAAGTAATAGTGACAGTAATGCAGCAACAGCTTGTGTGTCATATACTGCACACACTCTGGGCTCCCAGCTGAGCCTCCTTTTCAAGGAAGGGACCCCTGAAGTTGTGATGTCTTAACTCAGACGGTCAGAGCTCCAACAACAGGAGACACTTTGTCAGCCTAGTGGGGAGGGAAAAGGGGACAAAAAGAGCCTTACGCATCCTTCAAATTATACAGAAAAAGAAGCCACATTCTTTTCCAATTAATATGCCAACCCTTAACTCTCCCATTGCAAAGTAGCTCCATGGACGGCTTCGGGCTCTCTGCCCAACCAGGAAGGCAATATTGAGTATTTACCCCTCGCCTCCCAAAAGCAGTCCATCTGAGCCACCTTAGAGAGTGCAGAGGCAGTTGCGGAGTGCATCCGTCAAACAAATGGCTCTTTATCTCCAAGAAAAACAAAAAACACCAGCCTGCAATGAGTGCCATTGCATTAATAGACAGATAATGTGGCTGTGCTTCTAGACCTGTGGCATTTATACTGACCAAAAAAAAAGTCTCCAAAAAGCATCCCAAACACAGCATCCCTGCTGGAAGACTTCCCTCGTAGGCTGCTAGACTCCTGGAAAGCTTGAGTTGTCTAGATGGAAGAGGCAACCGGTAGGAGACCTCCCTGTGCCTGCCATGTCCTGAGTTGTCTGCCTGGAGCAGCATGAGGGAGTGACATCCATCAAGCCCAAATTGTCCCACAACCTCCATGACAGCGTGATCTTCACACAGCATCTGCTCCTTCCTGTCAGCAAGTGTGGATGATGAACTACCAAGGACAATATAGCATCTAATTGCTGCATTTAATATCTGGGGTTAGCTTTGAGGATTCCTCAGTTAAAAGTAGGAAAGGCTCATTCTAACAGCCAGCCAGGCCCTGAGTAGATTGTGAAAAGATCGGCAGATGGCCTGGCCTTCAACCCTCCTCTTGCTGCCATCTCTCCCCGACCTGCTTCCCGCCCCTCCCTCCATGCCCAGGGGCCTAGTGACCTCGACATTATTCTGTCTCCGAGTGGCTAAAACATATTCGGCACAAGTAATGGTTACAACAGCAGAGAGTGATGGTTAAGAGTAGAAACAGTGGAGAGCCAGCATGCTGGGGTTTAAATCCTGCCCTTCTGCCCTCTGCCATGTGACCTTGGCAACTGATTAAAATCCACAGTGTCCCAGTTGTCCAATATTAGAATAAGGATGATGATAGTAATCGTATCCATCTCAGGGTGTTGGAAGGATTGAATAAGCTGGCATTTTTAAACATGCGTAGTAGGCGCTATCTAAGTGCTTGCTAAGTAAGGAGCAACATGTGTTATCAATAAGAAACACTAAGTTAGGACCTGCTCTGTGCATTATGGGGAACATACCCCTGGGTGGAGATGTTCAGGCAGCATGGACACAAGCCAATCATGGAGCTCTAGAAGGAGCCTTTCGTTTCCTTTACAGATGGTAACTTTCCTTAATTTCTAACAGTGTCTTGGTCATGGGCATTCATGCAAATTCTATTCCTCTGCTTTAACCCTGGACATTCACTGCTACTGCTCTTACAGAGCTAACCTTGGCACACTGTTCCCCCAAAGCCAATGAAGAAGATGTTTGGTCATCTAGGGCCCGTGTGATCCAGGGTTTGCAGGAGCAAGGAAAAGCAGGGTAAAAAAAAAAAAAAAAAAAAAAAAGCAGGGTGCAGCAAAGCACACTCACATTCATAGCTAATCCCCTTTCAGAAAAGCCCTGCCCTGTACCACTGCATCTCCAATCGCCTCTCCTTGCCTTTCACAATGCTTTCTTTCAGTAGCAAGCCATTTGAGTGAAAACTAAGTTGTAAGACAAAACTGTGGCATGTCAAAACCCCATGCAAGGGTGTCCAGCCTTTTGTCATCTGGGGGCCACACTGAAAAAAAAAAGAGTTGCCTTGGGCCGCCCATTAAATATATTGTGACATGTAGTCACCCAAAAAATCTCATAATGTTTTAAGTAAATTTACGATTTTGTGTTGGGCCACATTCATAGCCATCCTGGGTCACACGGAGCCTGCAGGCCACAGGTTGGACACCCCTGCACAGGGAAGCTAGTTTCTCTACATGAAGACTCCAAACTGCCAGTGAGGATGAAGGTTTGTCCTCTGCTCCAGGCCAGGCTAGGCCTAGTGGAGGACACAGAAGGGGCACAATACGTGGTGACCACCACATTCTCCAAGGAGCTCAGTAAGACGCCAGACCAGAGAAGCCACGTGGAATAGCTTTCAGGGACTTGGAGAATTCAGGGTAGGCACAATCAGTGCAACATTTGTGGGAAAAATGGGGGTTAGAATTTAATTTACAATTTATCTTCAATATATGGAGCGAGCAGAAGCCATTAAGAGTTAGGGACAGAATCTAAAGTGCAACATCAATTACAGCGTGTCTGTGGAACAGCAAGACGAGCCCACCCATAGTGGAGGGTGGAAGTTGGGAAGCAGCAAGAAGAAAAGATCGATAGAGGTGATTGCTACCAGTCCACAAATGGCTTTTGAAATCTCAGCTAGGGAATCTAGATTTGATTAAGTGCTCCATGAACAAAATATTCTTTTCTACTAGCTCCCTCAGAAGCTGGATAAATACATTCCCCCACCAGGACCTCGGGGAAAAGTAATTTCTCTTGTAGCTCCTCCTCTCCTTTCTGCTCCCCCTCCATTGACCCTACCAGGCCTGCTGCCTCACCTGGACTGTTGCAAAAGGCTCTCAACTGGCCTCTCACCTGCACCCTCTGCTTACTCCAGTCCACCCCACACCAGCTGTCAGGCTCGTCTCCCTAAAGCTTCGCTCTCATCGGAAGCCTGTTCAGTGGCTCTGAGCTGCCAATTAAGCATCTCAACTCTTTGTTCCTGAATTCAAGGCCGCCCAAGTTCCAGCCTCAACTTACTCTTTCTATCTTTGACCCCATTTCTTCATAGTACAGTCAAGACAGATTAGACAGGGGCCATTTCCCATCTCTACCCACCGGACTGTATACAATCCTCTCTCTGGTCTTTCTGCGAAGAATGGTCTTTGCAGCCGGAGAACTGAGCAGGAAACAGCTTCCTGAGGTCGTGGAAGGAGGTACAGTCCTTCAGGCAGTGCAGCTAAGGAAGGCTCCAGGAAGTACCGAGGAGGCATGCTAACAGGCATGTGTGTGTTAGTGTGTACACATATATGTGCCCAGACAGAGGCACTGTGGCCCGGTGGTTATGGACTCTGATGGCAAGCGCATTGGATTAACAGCCTGGATCCAGAACGCCTTAGCTCTGGGACCTTAGACAAGTTACTTAGCCATTCTAGACTTCGGTTTCCCATCTAGAAAGTTAGGTTACTAACAGCACCCTCCTCTGGGGTTGTTGTGAGGACTAAATGAGATGCATACATAGGTACACAGCACAGTGCCAGGGAAAGAGCAAATACTCAGTAAGCACCAGCATAGTTTGGGGCAGAGCTCAGTGAAAGAGAGCTGGAAACAGGCGAGCGAACTTCTATTTCCAAATGTCTCCACACTCATCATTCCCCCTCTTTTTCACATTCCTGAAGATAAGCCCCTCCAAGTTCTTCTAGAATCTTCTTTTCTGGCATCTCCAGTCTTTAGCTTTCCGTTAGATGTTCCTTTTCGCCTGCAAACATTTGACCCCCTGACCCTACATAGCCCAGCACCTTGTTTCTAGGAGTGGAATTCTGGGTCACAAGGGAAGCATGTGTTCAACATTTCAAGATGCTGCCAGAAAGTGTGCCCAGGCAGTGGTACCATTTTACACTCCCACCAGCAGTGCTGGAGAATTCTCATCATTCGTAGCTCCATCCTGGCCCAGTCTTGATCCAACTATAACTTTGTTTACAGCGAAAGAGTTTTTGGCTTTTCTTGCCCTAATATTTTCAGAATCAGGTTTTCTTTCAAATATCACCTCTCTCCTACAAGGACAGCATAAAGACTTTTTTTCACTGTTTCCTTCTACAAAGGCCTTAACACAGCTTAGGAAGAGGCATGCACCTACATAGAAAAATGCAGGAGAGAAATGCAGATGCATAGAGCAAAACCCTGACTTATGCAAGTCTTGGCTTAGGAAAGTGTTTTAATTGGGTGTTCATCCCTTGGGCCACACACGTTCCTTTCTTACTGAAAGAATGCCACTTAGTGAGGAGAAAGCGATTGTCTCATAAGGTGTCATCACTCCCATAAAAGCAGACGTGCAGCCCATGGGCTGGAGGAATGGGTAACGAGGCAACCCTCACACTGCGGTGGCTCACTATTTACCATGGTAAGCCGCTCTCACGTGGATGTTGGCTTAAGTGGCCTTTTTGTTGCCATTAGGAGCTTTCCTCCCCCTGGCTGTTCAGAAGTTTCAGATGAAATTTTTCTGATGTGTTTAATGAAAGATGATATTTGCTTCCCCGTCATAGGAGTGCTGTCGAACATGTTGCATTCACAACATGACACAAAGCCTAAAAATCACAGAGAGACTAATTACTGGAGGAAAATTACACCGTACACCGAAAGCCCTATTTCCTCATGATGAAAATGACAGCCTGGTGCCCCGTTACCTGGCCCGATCGGGCAAATAGCCTGCGCAACAGTGTCCTAGCGCTTGGCGTTACAAACCACGGTCGAGGAGAGAGGCGCTCCGGTCCCGTACGCAGCGCAGCGAGAAATCAAGGTGGCTGTCAGTTAAGCGAGGTCTAATTATAAGTCTCATTTCCAGTATTTATGAACGTGACAGACAGTAACCGGGGCTCGCTGATATCTATACACGCGGCCGCTTCCGCAAGTCCTTCTCGCTTTAAGCCAACATCTGAGTTATCCCCTGGAAGCTCTGACATTTAGTGCTGACAGCCAGGGCCTGCCCCGCCCAGACTGGCAATGAGGGCCACCTTCCTCTCCTCACTCTGCTTTGCCTCTTCTCACCAGCTACCTAGCACCTAGAGGGCCCGTTCCTCCCCCCGATCCAAATATATTGGAACACATAGAATGCCATCTTTTCCTCCTCCGTATGAATGTAAATCACTTCAAGTCACTTCTCTTTCCAGTCACACAATATTCCATTATTCCGTTTATACGAAGGATCGCAAGTAGGCAAATCTATACAGACAGAAAGTAGGTTAGTGATTGCCTAGGGCAGGGAGGGTTGGAGGGAAATAGGGGGACAGCTAATGGGTATGGGGGTTTCTCCTGGGAGGATGAGAATGTTCTAAAACTTGTTGTGGTGCTGATTGCACATGTCTGTGGATATACTGAAAACCACTGAGTTACTCTTTCAATGGGTGAATTATATAACATGTGAATTATACGAGGAGGGGACAAAAAATGGAATTTATTCATTAAAAAATTGTGTATTTATTCTCACATGTTTAACCTTGAGTCATCTTCAGAGTGCTCTCCATTTGATGCATTATTCCTATTGAGACTTTTTTCACACTGCTCAAAAACAGTTTTTGAACTCATCGGTTCTGATGTCTTTTAGTGCTTCTGCCACTTTTTCTTTCACCTCTTCCACATCAGCAAAACGTTTCCCTTTGAGGACAGTTTTCATCTGGGGATACAAAAACAAAAGTGGCTCAGAGAGATACTGGGTGAATGGGGAGGTTGGGGCAGCAGGGTCATGCTGTTTTTGGTCAAAAACTTCTGAACATTCAGAGTGGTGTTGGCAGGTGTGCTCAGGTGCACTCATAAAACACCCACCATGAAATGGGCAAACATGTTGAGTCTGCGAAAAAATTCACTGAAGCTGAATGCAGCCTCTCACAACAATGCCAGCTGGTACACTGATACAGTGGGTTCCTATAATACTCACCTAGCAGGGGAAGCCTGTACTACAAGGGGCCCACCCTCCAGAAATAATTCCATTTTGGGTGGGGGGTGGGGGTCCTGCCTTGTATGAGATCTGACCAGAAAATATCCAGCCATGTAATATGAAAAATAGAGACATTTATTGAAGAAGATATAAGATATAAGAAACATTATACATAAGACAATCAATGATGCCTCAGTCCCCTTCAAAGCAGGCTCCTCACCCAGTTCTCCCAATTGCTACCAGCTGCCCTGCATATATTCTTGACACAACAGCCTGAAATCTCCTCCCTTTCAAAGCTGATTTTAGTTTTGGGAAAAGCCAGAAGTCACAGGGCGCCAAATCTGGGCTGTACGGGGGCTGAGTCACCTGGGTGATTTGATGTTTCACCAAAACACTCTGCACAAGACGTGGTCCATGAGCAGGCACATTGTTGTGATGAAGCTGCCAGTCACCAGTTGCCCATAGCTTCGGCCTTCTGAATCATCCAAATAATGTCCGTGGAGGAATTTTCAAGCTTAATGCAAAATTTGATGCAGATTCATTGTTCTACCCTCTCATTTGTTAAGGAGTTCCCTTTGTCTTTACAGACATTGATTTGCCAGACAGGAGGTGGAACCTGGGTCTGCAGGGATGAGAGGAGGAGACGGTACTTGAATAGAGTTGGGAAGTGCAGAGGGGAGAGTGGATACTGGCAGCTGTTCACGGGAAGAATAGGAGTGGCTGTGTACTTTACTTGCTGGTGGAAGAGTCATTTTCAGAAGACGGGGGTTTAGAAGTAGAGGGAGAACCCAAGTTCAGACATGACCATACCCTAGGATATCATTCAATGGGAATACTTTACCCAAGCACCCTCACCCTGAGTAAGCATGACGTTTTTATGTTGTCTAAGAAATTGATGGCATTAAAAAATTGTTGGTTGTTATTATAAGCATCATGATGCAGGTGTGGTTATGCTTCATAAAAGGGCCCTTAGCTTTTAGAAATGCATACTGAAATATTTAAAAATGAAGTTATAAAATATATGGGATTTACTTCAAGTAAATTTACACAATCTCACCCATGAGGAGCAGGAGTATATACAGATGAAAGAAGCTTGGACATGAGTTGATCATTGTTGCAGCTGAATAATGGGTACATCGTGATTGATTATGCCATCCTGCCTACTTATGTGTAAGTTTAAAATTTTCCATAAAAAGAAAATGTAAGAAGCATGTTTCTAACCACATGGAGTAGCAAACGCTGAATTTATCCTCCTGCCTTAGAAAAATTAGAAAACCAGAAAAATATATATATAAAACAATTGTTTTTAGACATTGAATAACAAGCAATGTGTGAAGGGAAACCGTTGTAAGTGAGCCTTGTGATTGTCCCAGCTAATTGCCTGGGGAGAGTTTCCATATACAGAACAAAGCAGGGGAACCCAAAGGAAGCCTGGCATTCTCACTAGAATGGGGCTGACAAAGATTGGGGTCTAGAGAGATCAAGACCTGAGAGGTAGGGGTGGGGTGGGGGAGAAGGAGAATGAAAGAGAACTCCAGAAATCTGTAAAGAAGTCCCTATGACTATGCAAGCCTAAGAGGAAACTACTAAAGATCAAAATGAAAGAAACCCTGGAATGCAGTAGGTTGAACAATTCCTGAGGCTCACACAGGGCTAGAAATCATTTGTGTTTCCATAAACGAGAATAGAAAGACTGAGTAATACACAGGACATAAGGTAGAGTCTTCAGAAAAGGTTTACCCTGGTAATGGAGCTAAATTAACTCTAGAATAAAGGCAGATTTGGAAATGACCTAACAAATCTTAGACATAACCCTTGAAAGGATCAAAGACATTCCAAATATTTAACTGCATGCCAGAAGAAAGTCCAACTGATTTAAAGAAATACAACAAAACTTAAAAGGCACCAAGGTAAAACTCATGATGCCTATCACCCAATCAAAAATTACCAGGAATGAAAAAAGCAGGGACATATGATCCATAGCCAGAAGAAAACTCCACCAATAGAGAGAAAGCAAGAAATGACAGAGGTGATTGGGAGGTAAGCATGTTAAAACAGATGTCATAAGAGTGTTCCAAATGTTTATGAAGGTATAAGAAAACATGAATATGATAAAGAGAAAAATGGAAGATATAAAAATAATTAAGTGAAACAGAGATGAAAACTACTACATCAAAAAAAAATTTTAAATGCACTAGATTAGAAAAACATTGAAGAAATGATCAGTGAATTAAAAACATGGCCAGGAAAACTATCCAAAAGGAAGCACAAACAGAAAAAAGCCTGGAAAAAATGAACATAATATTGTTGACTTATGGGAAATATCAAAGGTCCAATATACCTGGAGTTTCAGGAAAAAAAAGGAGAAGGATTAAAAAAATTTGAAGAAATAATAGCCAAATTTTGTTTCAAATTTGATGAAAACCATAAGCTCACAGATCCAAGAAGCTCAATGAACCCAAGTTAGAATAAACATAACAAAAACAAACCAAAGACTCATTGAAAAACAAAAACACTACAGAAAACCAGGACTAAAAAGAAAATATTAAAAGCAGACAATAAAAAGGACACATTACACACACAGGACCTCAAATAAGAATTTTACAGTGAAAATCTATGCAAGCCAGGAGGCAATGGAACAACATATTTAAAGTGCTGAAAGGAGAAAAATCATATAAATCCCCAAAATACATTTCAAAAATGAAGGTGGAAAAACTTTTTTCAGACAGACAGAAGCTGAGAGAATTCATTACTAGTATACCTGCACTATATGGGTGTTTATTTAAAAAAGCATCTTTAGGCAGAAAAAAATGAAACCATTTCAACCTATACAAATGGAGGAAAAGCACCAGGAATACCTGTGATTCTTTCTCCCAGGCCACTTTCCTGCCTCTTTGTCTTGCATGCTTTTCGTCCCCTTCCTGGAGGCCACTTGTCCTCCGGAACACTGTTCTCTCCAAAAGGCTTAACCGTTAGCTCCTCTGCAAAGCCTTTCCTTATCAGTCACCCTCTCATCCCCAACCAGGGACTCAGATGCCCTTCTTCTGAGCTCCACAGATCCCCGAACATGCCCCAAATGTCCTATTTGTCCCACTCTGTTGTGGCGGCTCAGTGGGTCCGCACCTCAGACTGTGGACCCGTGATGCCAGGCTTCCAGCACTGTTGAATGGATTAAGGCTGCCTGGCTGGGAACCTGAGTGGGACATCTGTAAGAACATAGAGCAAGTTCCTGTCCATATTCATTCTTCATTCATTACTTCAATCATCCACTTATTCATGTATGAAATGACCTCAAATTTGTCAAGGAAAGAGAAAATGGTTCTGCATTCCACACAAGAAAAACCAGCCAGTGTTTGCAGCTACTCTCCAGTGATATAAGCCATAAGCCCATCAAGTCCACGCTCCGTACAAACTGATGCAGAACTGAACACCGGGAAGGCTTTCTGAGAAGCAGGTGAGGTTAATGCAGGGAAAGGAGTCAAAGTGAGCAAAATGCCTGCCTTCGTTACAGTCAAATTGGATGAAACACACACATCTTTTCATGCCACACGAGGCTGAACACCCTCAACTCCCCACTTTACTTTGTCTACCTAATGAGTCTATATTATATCAGAAGTAAACAATAGTCTCCCCTCTATTCTATCTGTTTCTTTTAAAATAGGAAACAGATATTATAAGGCAAGAAAGCATGAAGTTCAGATAATCTCTCTGTGCTATTTATATACTTGTTTCTGATTTCCTTTGCTCTCTTTTTTACTTAAAATGATTGCTTGAGTGATCAACATTCTATTTATTTAAATATGCAATAACTACATATAGTTGGGCCAGTCCATGAGAGTCTCAGAAATAAAACACTAGAGAAAAACTGCTGGTCCCATTTAAAAAAATTTTAAAGTCCGTATTTGAAAGAAGATGGTGATTATGACCTATTTAAGAGATTGGTGGTAAAGTTACTGAAAGCAGCCTTTTCAACTTACTAATTTAAAACAAGTTTTTTATATGCACCCCCATCTATGTCTAAGCCAGCTCCTGTTTTAACGTAGAAAGCCAAGCTTTATTTTAAATGTCTTTTTATCTATGTAGATTAAGCAGTAGTGTTCTCACATATATTTAAATGAATGTTTTGTTTCTAACAACATTTTTCTGATCGTAAAATGTTTTCGTAACTTCTGATTATTTGTATAATTACTAAATGGTAGGATCATGGAGTTGGAGTTTAGGGTGAAAGTTTGAATGAGGCAGGGATCTCTGCCCGCTGTGGTTGCTGTTTGCTGAAACCTGAGAGGCGCCTGGCACAGGATGACAGTGCTCTCGCTCCATAACGGGAGGAGTGAATGAATGAGTGAGTTGTGTTCAGTCTCTGGCAGCCTCGGAATCTTTCCTTGGGCCCCCGTTGGGCCACCAGCCTTTGGAGTGATGCTTGGAAGTGAACTCCGGCCATCTGTTCTCTCTCATCCTGTCCACCTGATATTTCTGTTTACAATATGTTAACGTACTTGATGATGTTATCTACCTTTGACTAATCACTTACAAATAGACACCGATGGTTACAAATATGAGAAACCATTCAACATGAAGCAAAGAAAGAAAAAATGAACAGTAGTGTTGTCCTTTTGTAACAGGGTGCAGCCCAGAGGGGAGCCCCACACAGGGATTTGTCATGAGGTCCAGAAGAGCTTGGAGATGATGGGCTCCACACCACAGGGCCACACCGGCCCAGAATGCGGGCAGCTGTGGCCAATTGTGGGAGGAGCCGGAAATGAGGCTGCAGAAGAAGATTGGCGCTGGGATTTCACAGAGGCACAGCAGCCATTTGGCATCTCTCTTTTTGGGACCACGCATCTGTTTAGGACCACGCAGCTTTGGTGTCTTGGTTGGGACCACAAGGCTTGGGTGAGAATCATGACCACAAGGTTTTGGAAGTGCTCCTTTTTGCCATGTGGAGGGTGCCAGGAGGACTGTGTGTGTTTGTGGAGAACTTTAGTTTGTATTATTTCAAATAAATAATAAATTCCTTTCCTTTACACTGATCTCTAGCATTAAGAGACGTCTTTCCTCAGGCAGTGGGCAAAACGAACCCAGTAGGTGGGGAAGAACCCCCGGAGAAAAAAGGGGGGTCTTTTATATCGTCCACCACCCCCCCCCGTCTGTTCTGTAACCCTTTGAGGAACCATCAAAGGCTCAACGTACCTGGAGTTCCAGGACAAGACAGGGGAGTCATAAAAAGTATTTGAAGAGGCACAAGGAGAGCGCAATGCCGTCTCTCACATCCGCAGAGAGTTCCTTTACTCACTGAGCTCTCGGTTTTCCCCCTGACTTTCCAAAGTCGTGTGTCACTGCCATCGCTGATTCTGACCTCAAATGTTTTCCTCGTTTTCTGGTACTGCTTTTCAAGTGTTTGGGGGAGCTTAACCTTGAGAGTAACCCAAAGCCAGGTTGTATTCCAAACTGAAGTCTCCCCCAGCAAAACTAAACTCTGCACATGCAAACTGAGGGCATCTGGGCACCTGGGCACCAAAACACCCGCTTGCTCTGTCATAAAACCTGGCTGGGTAACGACTCTGCCAGGATTGTTAGAGACATTCCAGCAACAATCAGAGAAAGTCCCCTGAATCAGGAGAACTGCCTGATTAACCTCAAAAGAGACGCCTCACTTAGGCTGTCCATAATCCCTACCAGTTTTCTGACCAGGACCTCCCCAGACACTGAACCAGTGGACTCAGAAGACATGTGTGGGAGTCAGCCACAGGATTTCTCCATATTCCGGCTCACGTTCTGAAGTACCTAGAAGTCCAAGTGACAGGAGATGTGTTAATAAGCTATGAGACAAGAATTTCAAAGATGCACATAGGTACGAGTGCCTCAGCATCGTAAGTGCAGAACACCAAATTGTTTGGAACGCTTTCCAAAGCTGCCAATGCATTTCTGCTCATTGGCGGTAATGATATTAACTTACTAAATATCATTTCAAACACTGTCCTACTCATTTTTTTAGCATGGTCATGCAACCCCAAAAGTTCATTTATTTCAGCAAAGTTGTTCGGTTCAGAAGAGTATTCAAAGGCCTCTAGTCAAAGAAGATCATCTTTTGCTGTGGTTGTTAAATATCACCCATTTTCTTTTTTTTGTTTTTGTTTTTGTTTTTAGAGAGAGAGAGGAAAGGAGGGAGAAAGAGAGAAACATCAATGTGTGGTTGCCTCTCATGTGGCCCCCACTGGGAACCCAGCCTGCAACCCAGGCATGTGCCCTGACTGGGAATCGAACCTGCAATGCTTTGGTTCGCACACAGCCCACGCTCAATCCACTGAGCTATGCCAGCCAGGGCAAATATCACCCATTTTCATCTGAAGATAGTTCTGAACTATAGATAAAATAAACTCTTTAAAAGAACACTTCAGGCACCTCTGTTTTAAAGACCTATCTTTTCAGTGTGTTGCTCAGAAAAAAATGTGAGCATGGACATTTCAAGGTCTGAAAACATTGGCCACGGAGCCTGTGCATTTGAAGGGGAAGGGCTCTTTATTCTCTGCACTAAACACCTTTTATCATTTTCCTCTATCAACTGAATGATATCAAATTCTTACACGCTTCCCTTGCAAGACAAGCAAGTGGATATATTGTATATTTTTATATTTCGCATTATACATTTCTTACATTTTTATGTGGCCTATGATGGTTTTCAGCTAAGTGACTGTAAGAAGAAAGTCACAGGAAGTTATCAAAAATTATGACTTGTTTTATTCTGGAATTTCCTTGCCTAAATTGCTTATGAACTATGCTTTTTTTAATAAAATGCCTACAAAAAGTGAATAATATGGGAGTTTAAATCTACTTCCCAGATCTGCTTCCCCTGTAATATCTGTAATAGAACAATCCTGAATTAGCTGCTACTTTCCATAATTCTTGTCAGCAAAATCTATCAGTAGTTCTAACTCTGATTATACACGCAGTAATGTAATTAAATGTGTTTTAAGCCTATCTCTGATGTCACAGTTTCAAATATAGCCACATAAATTTTAGCTATGAGTATTTCATACATAATTTATATATACAAATGTGTTTGCATGTGTACCTGGATTAAGTATAATAAATGTAAATTATATAATTTATATCTATATATGTTTAACTGTGTTTAGTTTCAATCAGACAATGGTTTGATATATATTTTTAATGAGGGAAAACCCTACTGCAATATTAAGATTTTGTGTTTTGTAGACTTCACTTCTTAGTATTTTTTTAATTAAAAAGACAAATGCATTTCAATGTTCTCTTCAGTAAATGTTATGCTTCTTGTTCCAAAACAACCTTAAGTTTATAAATAAGAGTTAATGAATCCAAGAGCCATGGTAGTCCACGAGCCTGTGAACAAACGCTAAAAATGTCAAACTCGACTTCTCTCCAAGTTGGATTTTCACGTGGTCCAGTTTATAAACAAGTTTTGGGGGTGGAAGGGTTGGTTTTCTTTTCCTTTGTTCTTTTATATTTTTAATAAACAGAATTGAAATTCTGCCTCGCAAATGACAGAAGACGGACTGGATTTGTAACGCATCACGCAAATGAATTCGTGCTTAACCGGGGATTTCTCAGGCGGTCGAACCCCCATCCTGCACTGGCGGGCCCTCGGAGCGCATCCTAGACCTGGGGCCGCCCGGTGAATGGTTCTGAGCAGTGCGCAGTGTCACGTGACGCTGCCTTCATTGATGAAGGAGGGAGCCTTTAAGGCGTCCGTTCCTGAGACCTGGGTCAGAAATAGCTCCTGGGAGAAGGAGCGCTAACCTCGGACTCTCTGGCGCTGTGAATTGTCTCTTTTGTAATTGTGACAGACACTCCCCCAGGTTCTCTCTTCCGTAAGACTCCCGTGATCACTTTATTCTTTCTCTCTCTGCTGCCAAGTCGAGCAGAGTTCCCGGAGTTCTGACACCTTGTAAAGACATTCCAGTGGATTCTAGCACACCCAAACAGATGGTGTGAAAGGAATACAGGGGAAGAAAATAGAGACCCCTGCCAGACTCCCATGTATTCTAGGTAACATCGTGTTCCAGGAGCAGGAAAAAAATAAAAAGGAACTGATATCATTGTTACTGCCTGCTTCCTGAGCCAAGCCACCATGCTTCTGCCAAAGATAACACCGTCTCCAAGATGGCTACAGAAACTCCTAGCATTCTGCGAGGTACAACACGAGACCTACGAGGGAGCATGAAACAATAATCTGTATTATTGTTACACTGTGCTACACTGATGCTTACACAAAACAGATTTTTTTTTTTCCCTTTACTAAGGAATGACATCAGCTCCAAATAACATCTCTACTTCTTTTCCTTGTCCAGTGTGCTGGAAATTTCTACTGAGTTTCCTCTATGAAAGTTATGACATGAGAACAAAGTGTATGAAATAAACATTAAAGAACAATTAAATGCTTTTTCCCCTCAGAAACAACCAGATGTTTACACAAATAAGCCCATGGAAAGATGTTTAACATCATTAGCCATTAGGGAAATGCAAATTGAATCCACAGTGAGATACCACTACACACCTATCCAAATTGTCTAACATAAAAAATAGTGGCAACACCAAATTCTGGTGAGGATACGGAGAAACTGGATTGCTCACGTGTTGCTGGTGGGGACCATCACATGCAAACAGTTTGAAACTTTGGGAAACAGTTTGTCCATTTCTCTAAAAACTAAACTAGCAACTACTATATACCCAGCAATTATACTCCCAGGCATTTATCCCAAAGAAATGAAAACTTATGTTCACAAAAAAAAAAAACCTGTACACAAATGTTTATAGCAGCTTTATTAATAATCACCCAAACCTGGAAACAACCAGATGTCCAAACTGAGCAAACTGTGGTTAAACAAACTGTGGGGAATCCACACTGTGGACGGGAGGAGGGGCGGCTGCAAAAGGGCAGCCAGAGGGGGCCTGCGTACCGACGCCCGTGTTCTGTGTCTTCACCGTATCGACGTCAGCATCCTGGCTGTCGTCTCATGCGACGGGTTGGCAGGATGTCATCGCTGGGGGACACTGAGCAAAGAGGGCCTTGGGTCTCTCTGTATTGTTTCTTATAACAATGTGTGAATCAGTTAAGTATCTCGAAATAAAGAGTTTCAAAGTATAACTCCTGTTACAAAAAAAAAAATAATCTATGCAAAGACAAAGGAAAATATGGATCTTTTGAATAGGTAACTTAGAAGATTGTAGTGATCCAAACAGATTTCTTTTAAACCTCTACATCTAAAAAAATGTGAAATGTGTGTGTGTACACGTATGTGAGTGTGTGTGTATATATATATAATATACATATATATATGAATTTAGACTTAATGAAGAAAGAAGCCACTAGTCTCTCCATGTCTTCATCAACATATTCAAAAGCTCTAGATCAGAGAAAAAATTATGGGTACTCCACCAAGGGTGTAATGCAGCAATATGCTCTCTAGATGTGCAAAGATAAAATTATTCAAGTGACATTCCCTGGCCATAAATTGGCTTGTCTAGAAGCCATTCACACTCTTTCATCCACGTCCCTTGGGTCCGATGACATGAATTATTGAATGGCTAACCCAAAATGAGGTACGGAATGTAGTTTAGAGCTGGCATGGGACCCACACAGATAGAAAACTCACGACCTTGGCCCCATTGCTTTTCCTGCTTGTCAGTGACACACTCACATTTCATCTGGAGAGACTGAAAGGTCACATTATAAAAGTACGAGAAACCACATTTTTTAAGTGCTGAGGTCCTGGAAGTGCTCGCCCAGATTCTCATGCCCATGTCTTATCTGTCCTTCGCCTTTTCTCCAACTCCGGCTCTGCGTGGTCTGCTTATTTCTCTTCCTTCCTATGTGTTCTTGTCCTCGACGTTTCCCTCACCTTAAGTCCTCTCCTGCCTCAACCCTATTCTCTCTTCCCGCACACAGGCCTCGCCTCCTCCCTGCTCAGCTGCTCCTGCTCAGTTCATGTTCTCCTTTCTCTTTCCCGCATGTGTACCTCCTTACTCCACCATTATATAACCCAGAGCGCAGCCACACATAGGCCTAGCTAGAGGAAATTACTCTGTTCTTAAATAGCTACTTTCAACTCTACAAAATGTCATAAATAGAACTGGTTGGGGTTTTTTCTTTTCTTTTGAATTGCATATGACATTTCCCCCAACTCTCCAGAACAGCTTTCTGCACTGGCACTTTGGCCAGAAAAGGTTGGTGAGGACACACAGCTTCCCAACTGTTTGCCCTACATCTGTCTCCCTTCTTCTTTCTATAAACACCCCTTCCTCTTTCTGTCTTACCCAAACCTCCCTGTGTAAAACTTCATGGTTTTATGTTTCTTACATAAGTATTATACCACACATTCAGTTAGAATTTTATATGTATACACACACACACACACACACACACCCCACCACCACCACCACCACCATCACCAGCAGCAAGTTTATTTCCAGGTAAAGTCACTGAATGATAATCATCTCATGCTACAACTATTCCAAACTCTACCTCTCTATGCCAGCATCTATTCTTTTGTGTTCTGGGCTCTGACAAACCTCTATAACTTAGCACATGGGGGGTGGGAGGAGGGGTCATGTAGGAGCTACAGCCACGTAAGTCATGCCATTGCCATTAGAAAAACGTACGCGTGTGTGATTTTACTGCTGCCCCTGACCATCAGCACAAGTCACTGGTGAATAAAACCAGGCCAGAGGAGAAGAAAAGGAACAGTCTCCTGTTTTCAGCACAGCCGTGAGGCCTGCAAAGCCAACAAAATCCCCACTCTCACTGCTTTACTTTGTTTTGTTTTTCTACTGAAGCATTTTACGGTCACTGTGACGACACACTCCAAACAGGACCGATTAGAAAACCAAACAACCACTAAATCACCGAAGTTTTTTAACTGTAAAAGCTAGACCACCCTGACAATGAAGTCATTTGTGTTCGTTACTCCAGATCACTTTCCCTGGGGAAAAAAAATAATAATTTGCATTATTTATCGGAGGTGAAAGAAAGGTAGTGAACTGATGCTTTACTTCATCATAAAGTTGAAAATCACATGACCAGGTCCTTCCAGGCCCAGGCTCTCCTCTAGAAAAGTCAGTCCTCAAAGCCAGTGTTCGGACCACAGACGGCTGCCGCCGGCGACACGCGTGTTTTCTGCATGATTCTGAGACCCCAATGTGGCAGCCAGACGTCACATGATTAAATGAGAAGTAGTCATGAAAGAGCTCAACAATTAAAATATAACTTCAGGGTTTTGACTTGCAGGTGGGAAATCTAAAAAGTTTGTCTATAATTGCCTGACAAATAGAGTTTAAGCAATTTATGGCCGTGCCCCAAGCCCAATGGCAGAAAGCAACAACTCATGATTTCCCAGAACTCCGTGGGTTGGCTGAGCTCAACTGGCCGTTCTTTTACTCCGTGACGTAGAGAATGACATGGTTCAAGGGACAGCATTGAGCTGGGAGCTCAGCGGGGCCAGGTCACCCGAGATGGCCACGCCCCTTCCAGGGCCTCCCTCCTGTGACTTCTCCTCCTTTAGTGGTGGAGCCTAAGCTTGTGTCCCTAGCAGCTACAGCATGAAACAGGCTAGAGCCAAGAGGCTGAGAGACCTCTTAGGAGTGAGACCTATAAGTGGCGCAGTGTCACTTTTGCCACAGTCTGTTGGTCAAAGCAAGTCAGGCCAGGTCAGATCAGAAGAGAGAGGGAACCCGTTCGTTCCCCTGCGTCTGGGCAGGAGGAACATGCGTGTTCAAAGGTAGGAGGTCCGGGCCACCACCGTGGGAGACGGTCAACCAGAGACGAGCAGGAGGGACCCTAGACTACTTCCCCTACAGTAAGTGGGCCACTTTATAAAAAGGAGTGATGATCCTGATAACATTCTTAAGACATCAGTGAAAATCATAATGCTGGTTGCCTTGCAAATAATATCATCTATTTTTCCTAAAACTGTTAACAAGAACTTCTTCCTAACCCACCAGTGGGCCCCCGAAATTCTCAATGTGAGAGCCATTCCTTTGAGTACTGTCTTCTTCAAAAGTCCTGCCTAGAAATGCACACACCCCTTGCGTGGATCTCAGGACAGCTGCTAACGCCTTCCGGCGAATCCTAGGTTAGCAACCATATCAGCAAACAGTCTTTGATCCATCGTGGGACTGCGGCCAGCTGACACACCTTGAAACCACTTTTGAAATGTTGCAGTTGTTCTGGGCATTTTTCATCAAAAGGGCAGATACCTTAAAGGTGTAGACACACTCTTCTAAGGGCTCAGCCACACAAACTCTCCCTGGGTGAAGGCAGTGCCAGCAGCTCTCTTTGGTGGGTGCTTCACAATGTTGCCCTTGGTTGTCCTCTCAGTATTGACTCTCCTTCGCCTTTGTCTCCTCCCCACACACTACATCTCTGCGTGTGGAAGAAAGGCTCTTCGTTTTGCGCCTGTATCCCCCACTTGGGAGAGTGCAGAGTCCTCAGTGTGCCTCTGATCTGGTTCTCAAGCGGTGCTCCCCAGGACCCTTCCAGGGCCGAAGGAAGCCGAGGAGAGGCATGCCTGGCGTGAGGGGCCAGGGGGCCCGTGGGGCTCAGACTTGGCCCCTTTAAACAGAGCAGCTCTACCTTTGACTCTATCTTATGATACTTACTTTCCTTTGAAGAATGAGTTAGGAGGCCAAAAGAAGTTTGAGAATTACTAACAAGCCCAATGCTTTTATTTTCCAAGTGGTTTTTTAAAAATGGTATTTAGTGGATTTAAATATTTTTCTCAAAGTCTGGCGTCAGAGCTAACCTAGAACGGTGCTTCGTGTTTCCTAAGTCTGTACGTTTCCTAGTCGACACACCACCCCCCCACCCAATGCCGGGGGGGGGGGGGGGGGGGCGGGACCCCACCTTGTCTCGGGCTGGAGCGTGTCCTCCCCTAACTCCAATACGTGCTTTCCTCTCCAGCCACATGCGCCTGCAATCAGGAAACAGCCAGCTGATAAGTCAGGAACGCAGGGGAATTCCAGGGGGAAGCAGGCTTGGCACCGGAGTAGGACGTGGTGGGGGCAATGGGGAAAGAGTTCCGAAGAACCCGCGGAAGAAGCTATCTTCATACTGATCTCATTATTAAGCTGTGAACTGTCCCTGGCTCTTCCCACAGCCTTCTTTTTCCACCGGAGAATGAATTTGAAGTAGCAACCAACTGCATTCCTTTTTCTCACGATTAATGCAAAAAAACACAGTGTCCCTGATCACTTAATTCCGGACAGTTAGAAAGTGCATTTCAAAGTCATCCACCATATTCCAAGTCTTCCAAAATGCCTAAAGGAGAGAAATACTAGACAAACCCCAATAAAGATATGGGGATAGGTTTCCATCCTTGCAATGTTAATGGGCCTTGACTGAGACCACTGTGATTTTAATACATTGTATTGTTTTATTCCTACTGTATTTTTAAATAGAACATCTCAAAACAATTAGATTAATTAAATATCCACGGGGATGCAGGAAATGTTTTTTCTCATCACACTTGGGGACTTGACCAGCTCAGCAACTTAGGTTTTTTTTCTGAACCTCTTAATGAAGGATTCTCACTCCATCGGAGCCTTGACAACTATCTTAGTCTGTCATTAAGAAGAGCATTTCGGTACCTGGAAAAAGTGAAGACTTCTGGAGACTTAAATTTACCAAATGTAGCTGTTTAGTCGAGGCAGAAACCATCCTGTCAGCCTCCCTGGCTCATTGTCTGAGGCTGCAAAGTGGGTCGTGGTCTCGGGGAGTAAAATACAGGTTAGAAAGGTTAGAAAAAGTCACTGAGCAATTTTTATTGTCTACGTTTCATCAAGAGACTGAAAGTTGAAAATTTCACCCCATGCTAATAACACAGTATTAGTTACACTTGACTGCCTTGTTGGAGCCGACCCAACCTCACTTCTGTTCTCTCAAGCCTAACTTCTGAGAGCGGCCAGCTTTTTAAGAAAACAAAAGCTGCCATAATCTCTAGTAGAGGCTGGTTGTCAAACCACAGGAGTTCTCACGAAGACCACATATTATCATGAGCTCCAAACATTACAGTCTGCGGCATGACAAGCTCTAAGAAAGAAATGCTTAAAAGAGACTCATTTTTTCCTCCATGGTGTCAGCTGCAGGAATAAACCAGCGATGAACAAGAGGTTGAGGGTGGGAGACAAAAAGACCATGGATTCTCTGGCTTCATGGCCAACTCATTTGATATAACCTTGGGCGAGGCACACCATTCATCTACCCCTCTGTACAGGGAAACTTATCGTGCATCCCCTCCGTGAGTGTTGAACTTGAACCGCCGCATGGGAGATTCCTCTTCCTTTTGTAGACTCTCGGGGCTGTCAGTGTCCAATAAAGGCTATCTCTACTCTGCTGAAGCCCACAGCCCAGGGGGTCAAGAGCACGAACAGCCCCAGACAATAAGGGTCAGTTCACACCCCAGCTCTTGCCCTTGCAACACTGGACAAGCTATTCGAAACCCTGCATCTCCATGAATGTTCCATTGACTCACTTCCCTGTCCTGCATGTGCCATCTTATTCGTCTTGTAAATAAATCTGTGCTCCTTCACACCACATTCCTCACACTGTTAGGGAGAGAGTAGAAAGGGAATTGAACTGAATTTCTGATATTTACTTGAGCCTTAAACATAGAGATGGGAATATAGGCGGGTAGGGGTACCATGTCTAACACAGCATTGCTATAAAATCCCGGCAATACGGCTTGCTATGAACACAGTATGGGTGTAAAGGAAGATGGGGAAAGAGTTTGAAATGTAGTGATTTTCCTGACTAGCTCATCTATTCAGGTTTTCTCTGCCTTTCATTGTCTTTGGGTAGGCTATTTATCAACCGTGAGGAGAGAAAACTTACAGAAACCTGGTAGCAATGCAACTAATCCCTGGACAGAGAAATGCAAACATCTGTCCAGGAGAGGTTCACTAGACATCCTTCTTCCGCTGTGGAAGAAGTCAGTTTTGCATCTATTTAAACAAATTTAGTCTGGCATTCCTGATGTCTTTGTACTCTGCTTTGAAGCAATCATAACATTTTCCTGGCTCTCCCGTTAGTTAACGAGTTAAATAAAATCTTTGACACTTATTTATTTTATACTTGTACAAGAGTCATGGTTTTACCTTTTTAAAAAAAATTTAAAATATATTTTATTGATGATGCTATTACAGTTATCCCAGTTTTCCCCCATTGCCCCCTAAAAAAACTTTAGCATAAGTAAATAAATATATGTAAAGTCTCATTAAATCAGACGTGTTTTAAAGGTGGGAAAATCTGTCAGATTAGAGTATATCCCAAGAAATACAGTTTTATTACTTTCAACTTTATACTAAGAGATATTGCCTAATGGAGATCAACATTTAATAAATGATTTATAATGGCATATATCACTTTTTTAAACATGGCAGCATAAATTGTTTTTAAAGTCTTCCTCTAATCTTATTTATACTCCTATAAAAGAAAAAAATATGTACTATGTAATGAAATCCTTCAGCCCAATTATTCCAAATGACAAATTGGTGAGATCTTATTTTAATGAAATTTTATGCACAAAAATGGTATGTACAACACTCACTGATTCTTAGAATGCTTTCAGTTTGATAAGATCGAGACATGAGGCATCAAATAAAACAGTGTGGGATCCCTTCTAAATTGATCTTGTTGGAGAATCCGCCAGCCCCTGCCATTTCATTGTTTAAAGCTTCTGTGGTTTGAAAGTTTTCATTGTGATTAAGCAAAATCTCCCTCCTTGAAACATCCATCTACTGGTCGTAGCTGCAGTTTTAATATACATGTAGACACATCACCGGTCTTGCATCTTCTTTTTCCTCTAATGCCGTTACTTCTCTGACATTGGGGATTCTTCTGAGGACAAAACAGGTCCAGAAGAATGATCACAAACTAGGTTTCCTATATCACCTCAAGCAAAGTCAAGAGTTAGCAGTTATATACAATAGGTACCTTGGTGGCTGCTGTAAACTATCCCAATCAACCCCCCATAAACATAACAGTCTAAGTCCTCATAAAGACAACAGTGTTATTGCTTAGGTTTCACAGATATTTCTACAGAGATGCCTTTAAACCCTCACCCTCTGATTAGAATTGAAAAGTATCCACAGTCAAAACACCTTATTTTTTAAAACCAAGACAGTGAACAATAAATGCTGTGCCCCTATTGCTATTGGCTATTCTGTTATCCTACAATTCTAAGAATGTCAGGATCTCTTTCTGTGCAGGTATTGGGGCATTTTCACAGTTGGTCAGAGAAATAGCCAACCTACTGTTTCATACTACATTATGATACCAAAATGATCCAAAGGATTCTTTTGTAGCACCTTTTGTCCACAATCCAGGCATATTAAAACTAATTTATAGTTTAACCACTGACATCTAACAGTTTCCTACGTGACTTTGTCTTCCCACCTCTTTCTCTGGAAGGAGAGACTCTCATGACTAGACAATAAAGCTAGAAATAGATTCTTTACGGAAGGGGCCAAGTGTAGAACGCAGGACCTCCCACTGCATTTGTGAGCGGAGATAGTTCCTACGGTTTTACAGATCATTTTGCCTGGGAATAAAGGGAAACTTGCCATTTTCCCTATGTCAGATGTAAAAACAAAAAGCATAGAGGAGGAGAATGGGGCCATAAACTTGATACAATGCACTGCGCTAGAGTTGCATCAGATAAGCCACAGAGACAGTTTCGATGATGCTCTTGTCAGAAAACACATGGTACGAGGCACTGTACACGTGCCAGATAGCTTCTGCACTTTCAGAAATGTCATTTCTAAAAGTGTCTATCCATTTGGAAAATAAGTATGCAATAAATCTGTAAATATTTATTATAAAAGCAATAAGAAAACAGTAAAGAATGAATGCAGCTTCTGACAGCACTGCATAAACTGTGAACGACAGACCTTTGGAGCCATCGCTTCTGTTTCTAGATCAGGGGCCAGAGCCCAGAAGTTGAAATGACTGGGGCTGTATCAGTACATTCCATGCCCACCCCCCTGCCATAGCTGGTCTACCTAATCACGGTGAAATATACAGGTCTTGTATTTCCACATGTGTTGCTTGATCGATAAAGCAAAATAGCTACTCTTTGGAGCTAATAATCAGTAAGAACTGCTGCTGTTCTTTTTTGCTCTGGGTCCTATAGAAAAGGGCTGGGAGACGAAGAATAGAGAGAGAATCTCCCACAGAAGAGAGAATATTCAAACTTCTCCAGGACTTGGATTACCCTGAGGCTGTCCTATGAAAGAACCCTTTCCCTTTGGCAGTGGCCTTGCTTTTGATTGGTAGCCCAATTCTCCTCCCCTGATTGAGGACATGGTCATGAGTAAGGTGATGGAGGCATGGAGTATAAATGACCTCCTCCTTTCATGTGAGAAAGCCAACTTCATGTTGATCCACCTTTTCTCAATAACGGTTGCCTGGGCAAGTTAGCTCCATGCTTCTTGACTTAATCCACAGAATTAGAACATCTGCTCTAAATCGAAGATTTACAGAGAGAATTATACCTACTCCATCGAGAGACTGTTTGCCTCTGATGTCATTCTTGATTGGATGATTTCGGAATTTTGATTGCTTCACATTAGATCATTATGATTTCAAAATGCAGCTTGTAAATGTATTCAGTTCATCAAGGGCTATAAATATAAATCTTCAACTACGGGCTTCTCCTTTGCTTGGGTTGTCTTAGATGTTCTTGGGTTCATGGGAGACCAAAAGAAATACCTCCAAGAAAAGGTGAGAAACTCCTACATTAGGAATAATTTTCTAAACATCTGGTCTCATGTTCAGGGGTTTCATAATCCTGAGCTGTTTCTGGTTTTAAATTTAAATGACTTCAAGGTAATGAAGGCTGACTCTTTGAAAAAATGTATGTAAAAAATGTGAGGACTACTTATGCTATGTTCAGTAAAAAAAAAATTCGTGATTAGGTAATAAAATTTCTCCAGGTTTCTCTACATGGTGTCGGGTTCTATCTTCAACTTCCTATTCCAAAAGAAACTATCCATTTTCTACTCGCCATTCCTTGCACTGTAGTCAGTTTGGGATCTAACATGGGGAGACAGGGGAAATAAAAGCATCTATTTATAGAAAAAGAAATTTCAAAGTTCCTAAATTAAAATTACATATAATGTATTTTTAAAACCAAAATTCTCTAGAATTTCACTTCTTTATTTTAATCAACTACATATACTCTACAAATTTAAGATTCCATGCTCCATCAAGTTTTATGTGAGTTCTATAAGAAATCATGCAATCAGGCCCTGTCTCCTATTTCAGCTAAAGAACTTTAAGAAAGAGGGATGACGAGGTGCGTACAGGGGAGCTGGTGGCCAGTGTGCAGGGGTGGGAGAAAGAAGCATCATTTATTTCCACAGCACTGCAGGGCAGCATGAAAACCAGCCTCTCTGACACGCGATTGTGTGTCATGAGTTACAGCGGTAATTAAGTCTCTAGAACAGCAAGCTACCTGGAGAACCCCCCAGGATTTCAGGTGGCTGGCTCCCAACTCTGAATCATCTAGTATGTACTTCACTGGGGCTCATCCATCTACATCATTCCGTTATTTATCACCATGCTAAGCCCAGGGACCACATTTGGCTCTAAAACACATTTTTTTTTTCTTTGCATACCTACTGGCCTATCTTTCCACTTCCCAAGTACGTTTTTAAAAAAGGAAGCCCATTTACTGGACAAAACCAAATGTCTTCATCATTTCTTTGGGGGTTTTTTTCCCTCTCTCTTTTCCAGTGATCTTACTTGCCTCACCAAAACAGTGGGCAAGGTGTACCAGTACGGTCCCCTCAGTAAGGGTCAGTTACCTCTACTTCTTTTCAGTCACCCTGGCACATCCTAAGAGTTGACACGCGTTGGCAATAGTGCATCCTGTTCATTCATTCAGCAAATACTTACTGATGCACCCACTGCTGAGGCATGCAGACCGACTGAGCAGGGAGAGAAGAGAGGAAATGGATGAATGAAATGAGAGCCATGAATCAAAGGGGAGACATGCTTTCACAGGGGTCCCCATGCAGCCAGGCTGTTCTCGAGCTCCCCAGTCCCGGAGTGGCCCCTCCTCGGGCTCGGCAGCGCTGCGCCCACCTCCCCCCACCCCAGAGGAGCCCTACGTAAGGAGCTGAACATGAAAGAGGTGTCATATCCTGGAACGTATGAACCTGCCATGCCCTTGCCCGATGGGGATATCAAAGAAGAACGAGGGAAGAAACTGTCACACCGTATCTAGTAGAGCCACGACTGTGTGTGTGACAGGAAGCAGCAAATCAATCGGTGCAGGCTGTGGCTGGTGTGCCTGTTACCGGCACTCCAGGTCCCATGAACTTATACTGGCAATTTTAGGGAAGTAATTTCTGCTGCCAGATGGCAGCTCAGAAGCGACGCTCTCAACGAGTATGGGGAGTCGTGCCCACTTCCTTCCCTGTCATCCACGGTGCAGCCCCCTCACCTCATCGGGGCCCAGGCGGTGGGCCCCACACAGACTGTGATTACATGACTCATCGCCTTCGCACGGCTTGTTTGTAAAGGCTACTCACAACAAGGGCAGCAGCAGGCACCCAGCTCCGCAGTGGGTATTTGTCAAAAGTGCGTCAAGATAATAAGGGACCGCGGAAGCAACACGTACCCTTGGGGGAGCAGTGGTGTAGTGACCTGAGGTGATATTCGATCGAACACTTCCATCTGCCCTTTGGAGGGAGCTGACCGTTACAACAGAATCAATTCTTGGTCTACAGCAAGGTACTCAGTAGAGACCACAGACTCCTATCTGCCCTGACTTTGCCGATTGTAACAATGCCCGCATCCCCCGGTCAGGTAGATACTGCCCCCAGCTCTGGGTCTCCGGGTCCCCTTGGTGCTGCCAGTCATGAAAGGCAGTGAGACAAAAGCAGCCTCAAAACCAAATGAATCCTACTTCATTCACAGTTTCAACACGGCCAAGAAGGAATAAAATAAAAATCAGCGGAGCTCCTAAGTGGCGGTTTTTATTTAAGGAAGGCATATTGTAAAATAAAACAAAAGCAGGCTGTCATAGTCTCTTGTTGCAAAAAAAAAAAAAAAGGCTTGGAGTTGTTCAGATAGACATGAAAAGAAGTGGCGGGCAAGTGTTACTAGAAATCTCCTATGAAGTTGCTCTGAGCAGAGGAGCAGCTCTAGAGGGTTACGGGGAACAGTTTTCTCAGTAAGCAATTCAGAAACTAATAATAGGAGAGAGGAGCTCACGTTCCTTAAGGGCTGACTCACGTCAATGAATGCTTAAAACAGCCTTTTTTAGTAAATATTATTAATCCCAGTTCATAGGTAGGAAAATTGGGACCTGGAAAATTCAAACGTCGCATATAAGTAGGGTGAACATTTGGTGAGCACTTGCCTTTTCTTGGCTCCGCAGGCACCAAACATTCTTACTATTGGAGAGAACCTCCCCCTCCCGCCCACCCCCCACCCGTGATTCCCAATGTTCCGCCAGATGCGGACACACGGGGCACGGGGACGTGGCAGGCCTATCCAAGGCTGCCACCCAGGACTTGCCCCCAGGGTGGAAGACACAGAGGGGCAAAGACAGCCGGGAATGTATTCCCAGCGGCGGTGGCAGAGTGGAGAGTCTAGTGTGAGGCCCCAGTGAGAATCCACAGCCGAAAAACTCACAAACAATACATACAGGGTGCAATTAAGTACCGGGAAGGCAGTGTAGGGGATCAGTGGCAGCAATCCTGAAACAGAACTCTCCTTATGGGTCGAAACGGTCAGGGCAGAAGCTGGTGGGGAAGCAGCTGGGGCTGAAGCCACACCTGGCTGAATCACGCACTTTGGGTTTGGGGAGGGAAGACCATTCATGATTGCAGAGAGACCCTAAGAAGAGGAGCATGTTGCCCGCTAGGGACCTGCCGGATTCAAACAAAAATGACACTGGAAATGCCAGTCGAAGGCGTCAGTATCAGGGCAAAGAGCCAAAGGGGCACTACTGAGGGCTGTTTGGCCTGGGGGTGCACAAGCGAAGTGGGGTTTCAGAAGGTGGGCCTGGCCGCATCAGGCAAGATGAATTTGAGGAGGAAGGTCACAGGGACAGGGCTTCTGTGTGTTTCCTGGAAAAGCACTGCTGGCCCCACACTGTATTTGGAACAGGAGGCCGGGGTCTGGATGTTCAGTAACACGGCAAGGACTCGATGAGGAAGCTGCTGTTGGCAGGGACAGCTTGAGGGAACTGCCACCAGGCCAGAGACCCAGGGAGAGGCGAGGGCAGAGGGACTCTTCCTGTTTATTCCCATCGCAGCTTACGCCCCTGGCCCCAGACTCAGGGATGGCCCCATTCCATGGCCCCAAGGCTCCCCCCAGGACCACTGTCCAGGCTGCCAGCCCAGGGCACCAAAGCTCCCATCAAGTCTCAGCTCCCAAACCCAAGCATCCGCAGGTCCTCACTAAATACAGCACCCATCTGTTCAGCAAGCTCAGGATCTTCCATCTACCCTTGTCTTTCCTTTTAGAACTGACCAGACAGTTCTGATTTCCCCTCCTCTCACTGAGAGGGACTTTGGGATCCAGGAAACTAAATTGCTCTCACATGGTAGATATGAGACATTGGCCAAGGACAATCCTGAGGACTGTACTAGGTGGACTGATGATGCTGGGATGGGTGGGATTTAAGACATTTTTTTTAAAAGTAGGCAATTATCTGATGTAACCATTGGAGAAACTGGATGAAGGGTACATGGAACCTCCCTGTTCCTTTGCAACACTATGTGAATTAAGTCATATCCAAGTAAATTTTTTTAAAAAAGAAAGCATGTTTAGATGTCAAAGAAGGCGGCAGGGAGAGAGGAAGGGAGGCTGGAAAAGAAAAAGGCTGAGAGCAGAGATTTTGAACCGCGTGCCACTGGAGTTTTTAAAACATGCCGTACCTGACTATTTAGTCAAAGGTGCTGACCTCTTTTCCCTTAGATTGTCAAATAAAAAAAAAGTGACAACAGCCAACACAACAATAGCTGTCCAGTATGAATGAATCAAAATTATACCTATTTTTGTCAGCTCAGCATAAAATATATATTTTTGAGGTATGCCGCAGAATTTTAGTAATTAGTTTATGTGTGCTGGGAGATGAAAGAGGTCGAAAATCGCTGGCTTAGAGGAACAGACCTCCAGGCCAGAGGCCCAGGCAAAGCTTTCCGTAACTCCCCCAAGCCCCTTCTCCCTCATACCCCCGAACCCTTGCCCCCCCTCTGCGTCCCCACTCCCTGGACCCCACAGGGCTGTCCTCTCCCTCTGGGGCCCCAAGCACAGATCTGACCAGGCACAGCGGTGGTGGCGGGCAGCCCTAAAGCTGTCTGTCCCTCCCAGACATCGATGGTGATAACCGGCAGAGGAAGGCCCAGGGGAATCGCCCCAGCCCCTTACCCGGCGCTTAGCCCACATGACTGACCTGGTCTCTGAGCCAGGCCGGGCCTGGGTCTGTGGGTACCAGGAATGATGGAGTACACACGGAGGCAGGGGGAGATCTGAGGTCTTTTTCGAGAGGTGTGCTCAGCGGAGTTGCGCTCAGCAGAGGCCCCTGGGTGAATAACCTTCTCTCCTCGGGCCTCTGTTTCCCTGCCTGTGCAGCGAAGGTGTTTAATCACTTCCCAAGGAAATGAAGGGGTCCCTCCACCCCAAAGATCTGGGATGCTAAGAGTCCGATACATGTAGGTGTGGGCTGCCGTGACCCTCCTAACACGAGAGAGCCCATGTAAATAGCGTAATTCCCAAGAAATGCGGGGCACTGGAGGAACCCATGTGTTCCTCTCTGTAAGTAAGCCATGAACCGGCCTCGAGTGGAGTCACCAACTTTACTCCAAGTCCACGTCCCGCCCCCCTTCCCACTCCCACTCCATGCACTCCCTCTGTGCCGCCTTCCCTGGTCGTCAAAGCCAGGGGGCCTCACCCGGGCCCCTTGGCACCCGTCAGCCTCTGCCACGAAGGTCATTTCCACCTGTGCCTGCCCCCCCAGATCGAAGGCAAGCTCCTTGAGAACAAGAGTTATTCTTATTCACATATGTGTACCCGTGTGGCAGCAGCCGACGCTCACTAACTGTAAGATGAATGAAGAAAAACATGAACAAGTGAGCGACGCCAAAGAACTCAAACCCGAAAGAGACAAAGGGTGGCTTATCGGTACCTTATCTGAAAATCCTCATTCTTGTGCCGCAAAGACACAGTCTTATCAGAGGAAGACAAATTTCCGGGGAAGTAATCGCTCGGAGTGCACGTCACACCCGGCATGAATCACTGTGCACAATGGAAGATGAAAGCTGTATGAAATAAACGATTACGGCGAGGCTGAGCCTCTGGGCTATGGATAAAGCGAAAGCAACATCTGCCAACCCTGGCAAAGGAGCCTGCTCCGGTCAGGCTGCGGAGCGGGGCTCTGCCTTGGGGGCTGTGCTTGGTCAGGTTCCACCGATCCCGCCGAGGAGTGAGCGCCATATGAGAGGACCTCAGTTTTCTTTGTGGAGGATTCAAAGATCACAAGAACCAACTTTTACTTCTACCCAGAAATCTGACCTGCAGGTGTGCTTACGTAAGTTAAATAAAACCAGACTCCCCCCAAAAATTGCTACAAGAATACTGCAAAATGCATTAGAAAATCCAAAATTATTCCAAATTTGTCCATGTTACCACTCACCGGGGAAGATAATTGAAAGTTGACTGTGTTGTAAAGGGAAACAAAGTTTTAAGCACCATCTGTTGCTACTACCTGTCAGTGCTGACGGTTCGTGAAATCTAAAAGGAACTTTCTCCCTTACTCTGTCCTCCCTCTGCCCCTGGCTTTCTTCCTTACTAAGGAGGCGTGGCAACCCAATGCAGTCTGTGATTCTGAACTGGATCGTCTTGCTGTGAAGGACATTGTTGGGACAACAGGCAGAACTCCAGGGAGGTGTGAGGATCAGATGTTGGCAACAAATCAGGCTTTATTTCCTGATTTTAACGGTGTACTGTGTAATGGGAGAAAATGTCCTGGTTCATAGAAATCATACACAAAGTATTTGAAAGAGATAGAACATCAAGCCGGCAACTTGCTCTCAGGTGCTTTAGAGTTTTAGAAGCTCTTTGTACTGTTTGGGCAACTCTGGTTTAAGTATAAAATTGTATTTTTTAAAAAATAGAAAAAATCAAAAAGTAGTAATATTAAGAATATAAAGGCTCTTACCTGGAGGCCTGGCCTTCATGCAAAGCTTTGCCACCATCCCCCAGTGACCCCAGCATTTCTTACTTTTTTCTCTTTGACCATTTTATCTGTCCACCTTTCATGCACCAAAGGCTTCCCACAAACCACCCCATCACAGCCCTCGCTCTCTCCCCTGGCTTCTCCTCCATCATTCTCCTTGACAAAACCTGGAGGCCAGCAAACTGCTTGCTTCCTGGCCTCTAGACAGACCTTGGAAACTTCCGCCTTCCCCCAACTGAAATGCTCTTTGCCTTTGAACCCTACCCATCTTTCAAGGCCCGTTTCAAGGTCTTCCTCCTCTGTGAGCCTCCCTGAACCTACCCAGCATGCCTCTGAATTCCGTTTGGCTCTACACAGCCATGGTCTTCTACTGCAAAGTTATCTTTCTCTCTAAACACCTAGGCCCTTCCATTAGATGAAAGGATGTTAGAGAGCAGGCACTACGTCTCACATCGCATGACAAGCACTGACTCACCGAGAAGGGGCTGATTCAAAGAGTTTCCCAGCATCCCCTCCTTCCAATTGCTAATACCCACTGTCATCACTTACGATTGGATATGAACACACACACACACACGCACACTTCAGCCAAAACGGCAATCAACAGGCATGCCCTTCCTCCCCCTCACGTCTCACGCTGAGCCAATTTGATCCAATTTGTTCTTTCCTATACTTAGGATCCTATGCAAAGCATTTCATCAATCCTTCCTTCTGATTCAGTCTGTAACCCTAGGAAAAACTGTGAAGCCCAGGTTTTGGACTCTTTCTTCCACTCATATCATTACCCCTTTTCTTAAAGAAAACCCATTCTGATCCATTTTGCTCCAGGAGCTCGTTCTCCAAAGAATAAAGCAGTTCACCACTTTATTAGCAGCTGGTTAGATGACTGGACCCCAATGAAGTTTCGTGATTAAAAAACTCAAAGAATAGAAAATCTACAAACTCGCATCAATGGGGACTGTCAGACAAAGGAGCTGGTAGCTACTTAAGGCAACTATTTATTCCTCTACCCCTTCCTTGTTCGCACAGCCTATGCCAGAGATGGGGTCTAGTTGAGGATTAACAAACTAACAGGAAGACAAGAGAAAAGTAAGAAACTTTTCCGAAGACAGCCTAAGGGTAAACTGAAAGCTGAGGAGAAAACATTATGAAGGATTATAACATTCATGCTGAGAGAGCCTCTAACGAAAACAATGACTTCACAACTGGGGTAGGGGGGTCTGTAACGCAGCCGGTCCAGGCTTTGGAAGGCACGTTATTGGGAAAAGCAGCAGAGGAGGAGGCAAAGACGAACCGTTCGAGCCCAGTCCACAGCAGAGGGGCCCGCAGGTGGGTATGAAAAGCTCATACGGACCCAGCTGCCCTGCTTGGCAAAGAGCCACATTAGCGTGTGCCATCTTCGATATCTATGATGCTAATTCAGGCCTGCTCAAGGAAAACCGCCACGTTTGGGCCCATCTGCGCTTTGCATCCCAACTACTATATTTGTAGCCTTTGCAGATTTAAACACAATTTCTAATACACAGATATGTTCAATGTGGCAGATCCATAAAACAGACTCTTAGCTATACTCTACATCTACTTGACAATATCGAATATGTCAATGTCCAAATGGCACATGTAATGACCTGGGATACTATTCGATCAGATCCTGTCATGCATTGCTCTGGCATTTGGGGCAGGGTGTGAACCCCTGAGCCTCCCACTCTATTTCAAAACCATTCATACAATTGGTCATTTGGCGCCCAAAAAGAGTCTGCACAGCCTTGCAGAAATGTTTTCAAAACTCGTTCTGCCCGTCAGCATTTCGAGTGGCACCGCCCGCAAGTGGCACCGAGCACATCCGCAGGGCCCGGCACGCCCGCTCTGCATGTGTTCTCAACCTGTTCCTCTCACCCCAGTGAAAATAACTCCCCGTGCACTTCAGACCCATCGGGTCAGGAGTGAGTCAATGTCAAACCACATCGTGATTCCAACTGGCACGGAGATGGCTCTTCCCAGACTACAAAGCACTTCTTTCTACATTATCGCATTTGAGCCCTATAATTACTCTCTCAAGGGTAAAAAAATAAATATTTAATGATCCATATGCAAAGCACTGCACTGGATAAACACACATTTCCATTCATTTGCTACTCGCAAGAACCCACGTGGCAGCTGTTAAAATCCCCCTTAACACAGATGAGAAGACTGAGACTCAGAGAGGTGAGATGCCCGACATGTCCCGCGGCTAGGAATGGTCAAGTCGGGACGCCCAGCTCGGTCCTCAGGCTGCAAAGCCCCCACCTGTCACCTTGGGCCATGTGTGCTCAGCAGATCACATCAAATCTCTCTGCTTTGCTGCTGTGCAGGCTCAGTACCCAGGGGGCACTCAGACCCAGGGGGGCTTCCCCCAGGCCTTTGGTACAGCAGACAGTAGACGTTGGGTGATGAGTTCAGCAGCTTCGAAGAACTGCGGGCTGAGTGCTGTTTTAATAACATCATGCCGATGTTGTGAGTGAGGGGAACGGGAGGCGGGTAGCAAAGGAGAGACTCTCAGGTGAGCAAGGCGCAGGTTGGGTGGGTGGCACAGGTGTTTGAGTGCTCGTGTTCCCAAAGCCACTTCGCGGTTCCTAAAGGACAACACGTCATTTTCCTTTATTATAAGGACATATTTCAGAATTCTAAGAACATCGCATGCCGATTAAATACTATGTGTACATTTTATAGACTGAGGACTTAGGTCCTATTAACACTGGTAAAAAAAAATAAAGTCATCTTCTGCTTTAAAAAGTAAGTTCGAAAACATGATCCATAGAAATGGACCCTTCCAAGACATCCCACAAAATACATTTACTACAGCCAAACTTTTGGTAAATGTATTGTTTGCCAGGGCTGCTTTAAAAAAGCACCACAGAATGGATGACTTGAACAACAAATTTATTTCCTCGTGGCTCTGGAGGCTACAAGTCCAAGATCAAGGTTTGGGTTCTTCTGAGGCCTCTCAGTCTGGTTTGCAGATGGCGGTCCTCTCCCTGTGTCTTCACACGGTCTTCCCTTTGTACGCGTCTGTATCCAAAATTCCTCTTCTTGTGAGGACAGCAGTCACATTTTGTTAGGGCTCACCCTAAAAACTTCATTTTAACTTCGTCATCTTTTCAAAGACGCCATCTCCAAAGGTAGTCACACCGTGAAGTATTGGGAGGCAAGACTTCAACCTATGAATTTTGAGGAGACATAATTCAGCCCATAACAATAAACACTGGGGATCCCTGAGCTAGTACTTAAGTCCCCCACCCCCACCCCCACATCCCCCACATAAGGAAAGAATGTTCTCCCCTGGCCAGGTAGTTCGGTTGGTTAGTGTCATCCCGATACACCAAGGTTGCGGTTCGATCCCCAGTTGGAGCACATACAAGAGTTAACCAATGAATGCACGAATCAGGGTCTCTTTCTCTCTCAATCCCTCTCTCCCTCCACCCTTGCACTCCTCCCTTTCTCTCTCTAAAAATCAGTAAAAAATAAAATAAAATAAAATAAAATAAAATAAAATAAAATAAAATAGGGAGGGATATTCTCTGTGGCCAGTTAAGAGAAATATAAGGTCCTAATAGACAGTTAACTGAACTGGACGTGGAACAAACTCATAAGAACTGAGGGGCCGACAAGGACACACCTGAATCCAAAGCGGTCCGGCCGCAGCTTGGATGCAAATGAGAGAGACCCGGGGCAGAGCAAGATACATTCACTGTGCAGTTTCCTGCAACCAATGTATAATTCCGTACATTTTTAAAAATAATGATGAAAATGACTCTTCCTACAACTGAGTCCTGTTGCATTTCCCAAAGAAGGCCACGACATTATTTCCCATCCTACATACTCTTCTGATGGTGTGACCTTGGCACTCTTTCATTGAGAGGTAGGTCGGTGTTCCCTCCCCTTGAATCTCAGGGGGGCAGTGATGTAAGGTGACCTCAGGTTAGGTTTTAGGTGGCCTGATTCTTTGAGGACACGTGTCTTTAGTCTTGAGCCCTCCTGTTGCAGCCTGACCACACTGAGGCCACGGGTCCACATGGAGAGCCCACGTGGAGGGGCCCTGAGACTCTATGAGGAAAGCGTGCTGCCCCCACAGCCACTTCCACTCTGGCTCCAGTGACACCTAATTGCAACAACATGCACAACCCAGAGCCAGAACCACTCAGCCGGGCACCTCCCACACTCACGACCCACAGACTCCATGAGCATAATAAAATCACCCTTGCTATTTTAAGCCACTAAGTTTTGGGGGTGAATTGTTATACAGCAATAGATAATGAGAACACAGATATTCTGATTAAGTCTTTCTGATGCTAATTTAACTTCCCTTCCTCCAAAAATTAGTCCGAATGAGTAAAATGATAATTTCCTCTTGGCATGACTATAGATTTTCTATTCAGCATCTTCTACATCTGCAAACGACAAGGTCAAATGACCTATTCATAAGATTTGTTATGGACTGTTTTGTTCCCCAAAATTTATAGGTTAAAACCCCAGTTTACCTATTTGGAGATAGGGTCTTTAAGGGGGTAATTAAGGTTAAATAAAGCTATAGAGGCAGGGCCCTCTCTCCATAGGACAGGTGTCCTTATAAGATGAGGAAGAGATACCAGGAGTACAGGCACACAGAGGAAAGGCCATATGAGGACAGAGGAAGAAGGTGGCCATCTGCGAGCTGAAAAGAGAGGCCTCATCAGAAGCCAGCCATGCCCGCACCTTGATCTTGGACTTTCAGGTTCCAGAATTGTGAAAAAATAAGTATCTGTTATTTACGTCGCCCAGTCTCGGGCACTTTGTTACGGCAGCCTTCTCGGACTAACACAAGATCCCCCCAAACTTCCTAACTCTTAGTTATTTTTCAATGATTCTGTGTAAAATGCAAATAAACCATAATCTGTCGCGAATAGTGTTTTAGGCAGCAATCTATCTAAACTTCTTCCGTGGAAGAACTGATTGAGAACAGATTTCATCTGGGTGAAGGAAGCAGGAAGACAGATACAAGAGAGAGCCGGAACGTGGGCTACACTGAGAAAACCCGCCCAGGTAAGGCGGGCAGGGCAAGGGCGGGGGAAGCAGGTGGAACTTCCAAGGCAGTGCAAGGGCATGCGTTTTTAATGTACAGTTCACTGATTTTTTAAAATAAATGTAGAGAGTCATGCAACAATCTTCACAATCCAGTTTAAGAACATTGTCATCACCCCTCAAAAGCTCCCCAGCACAAGGCCCACAGCTGAAACACTAAACCACTACACTCAGGCCGTAGCAGGGGACACCATGGAGTGGGAGACGTCGGTGAGAAGCAACTGGCAGCTCTTGCAGACGGCTGGCCAGAGTTCAAATTGGCACCAAGACTTTCGCGAGCAGTTTGACCACGTAAAGTTGAGAATGCTGATATCCAGTGACCCAGGAGTTCCTCTTCTAGCTACATGTCCTAGAGAGCCTCTCACGGCTGCATAGAAAATTGCATACAGAAGTATTCACTGCAGCATCGACGGTAAGGTAGATGTTTGGAAACACCCTAAATGTCTGTTGACATAAATGGATAAATAAGTTGCAGTGTATTCATACAACATGATCCCCTTCAACAGCCATTGAATTGAATAAACTCTAACTACAAGAATCAATATGAGTAAATCTGCCCTGGCTGGCATAGCTCAGTGGATTGAGCATGGGCTGTGAACCAAAGTGTCGCAGGTTCGATTCCCAGTCAGGGTACATGCCTGGGTTGCAGGCCATGACCCCCAGCAACCGCACATTTATGTTTCTCTCACTCTCCTTTCTCTCTCCCTTCCCTCTCTAAAAATAAATAAAATCTTTAAAAAAAAAAGAATCAATATGAGTAAATCTCACATCAGAATGCTCAGTGAAAAAAGAAGTTGCCAGATAACATATATAGTAAAACATTACTTGTGTCAAAATTTAAAACCATAAACAGTGTCGGTTTTTGAATTTAAGTTTCATTCTGTTAAAAATGTATTGGGATGCAGATGCTGAGATTTTGCTAAAGCATCAAGATAATAAGCTATACTTGTAATATTTCAGGATAACATTGTAAGACATGAAAGGAAAGTGTTCCTTGAAATTACCAAGAAAAGCGCAAGATTCCTATTCCATGGAGTTCACCCATTCTTAATTCGTTCTTTACAAATGTTGTTAGGTCGTTATTCTGCACTGCGCAGGCGCTAAGCAAGATGCTGGGTGCACTCAGGTGGCCCACCTCACTTCTCCCACGGTCAGCCCTCCAGGCCTCTCGGGTCCCAGGGCTCGCTTCCCCCTGCCCCTGCACACCGCTCCCACCTACTCTGCGCTGCTTTCCCTTCTCTCTAGACCACAGCTGAATGCCTGCCGAAGGCAGATGATACCTTTCTGTTGGAGCAACAGAAAACTAGGACTGTTGGGCTCATCAAAAGATAATTAAGTCTTTAGCCATTATCGAAGGTGGCAGAGAGGGGAATGCAGAGCATCTACCCAGCCTTCTCAGAGGCCAAGCAGGAACAGCCAGCAATTCTAGGGAAATTCAGGCTGGGCGGGGATGGATTTAGCATCTTTACCACAATGGGCTTCTATCGAGGATAGAATATTTTCCAATCTTGGATTTTCACATCAACACATTCCTAAATTTTCCAAAGGGAAAGGTCTCTAATGAAGTCCTTTTTACACGACGAACGCAAAACATAGGCCTCTTGTATTGAAATTCAAGACCTGTGTTATCTGACCCCTTAATCCTCTGCCCCACGCACCCCAAGCTGGGGCTGCACTAACACACTTGTTTTCCATCTACCCTCCACGCTCTCCCTCGCTTCCTGCTCTCTTTGCCCAGACTCCTCCCACACCTCAAGGTGTGCAATTCTTCCCCAAAACCAGGAGCAGCTCCACTGTAACCTTCCTCCTCAGATTCTTCCGTGCCAGATGCAATAGTAAGTCCCGATTGCATTTTGCCTATACATCTCTCTTGAATGAAAACAGATTTTGCCATATATTATTGGAATTCATTCTACATTTTTTCTTTCTGATGGCAGTATAAAAACAAGGGAAACAATGTCTGATTTATTTTTAAACCATTCAAATTGCCTAAAACTGAACACATAAGAGATGCTTAATTAATGTTTGTTAAATGACTGAATGTTCCCATCTTAATGCATCTGCATTTCAGGCTGTTTATTTTTACTTTAGCAGTTGGTCAGTGGGGAATCAAGGATGAACCTTTTGCGTTGTGGTGACCTACATAGGCCTGCTTATAGAAATCAGAGGATCCAGATAATAGAGTTTTTTCTTAAAGATTTTATTTATTTTATTTTTAGAGAGGGAATGGAGGGAGATAGAGAGAGAGAGAGAAACATAAATGTGCGGTTGCTGGGGGTCATGGCCTGCAACCCAGGCATGTACCCTGACTGGGAATCGAACCTGTGACACTTTGGTGCGCAGCCCGCACTCAATCCACTGAGCTACACCAGCCAGGGCCAGTGATAGAGTTCTTAACATAGTCTCTGGACCAGCCGTAGATCTCAGCTCTGTGCGCACATTATAGTCACTTGGGGAGCTTTGAAGACACACCAGTATCCAGACCCCTCCTTGAAGGAGCTGAGCTGATCGGGAATGAGGCCTGGATGTCTGGAATACCAAGCATCCCCAAGAAACTTTACGGTGCAGCCGGGCTGCGGACCAGTGCCCTGCAGAGCCAGGAGCACACCTGGGGCTGAGGTCTGGGCACGCTGGCTTTGAAAGGAAGCTTGAACAATGCGGTGAGCAAAGGGAATGTCAACCTTATTTGCATCAGAGACCACAGACGGCTTCAGCACCACCTTCCCAGCAGTTTTTATTCAAACGACGGATGAGCTCATTCGGAGCGCATCTTATCTGTTCCCGAAAGCACCGGAGTCTCTTAAATGCACGGGCAGCGTCCACCTCCCCACTTCCCCTCGTGCTGTCAGCAGTTACCGCCTGCGTCTGAAAGTCGTAAAACCCCTTTTCTTAAGTAAATAAAATTTTGAAGTTCTATAAACTAGGTACGAACTAGAAGAATATGAGTGCTGGACCCTGTAGCCATAAGCAAATAGGGATACAAAATCACGTCCGGGGGAAACCAGTAGAATTCAAAATAGCCCTCAATGCAACTGGGTACAAAGTCATGCAAATTGTGGGCATTCGGAGTTAATGGAATTTTTTTCTCATCAATCAGGACATACAATAAAGATTCGGAATTATTTTAATAGTGGTAGAGAACTCAGACGTTTGCTATAAGGGGTGGTTTGCCACCTAATTAGGGTGCATTATCATCAGCGTTTCTTACACCATTCTTCAAGCCAAAGCTACTCAGTGTTTCTGTCTGAAATGAGTTTCTTACTCCATCGCTCTGTTTTGGTGGTCTCCTGACTCTGTGTGTTCCTTAGAAGGTTTTAGTTCTGTGGTGGGTGTGTGTGTGTGTGTGTGTGTGTGTGTGTGTGTGTTTTAGCTTCCCCTTGAAAGCACCCCTTCTCCCTCCAGTTGGCATCACATAATTGGACAACTCTGGAATCACATTCTTGCTGATCTGTCAGCCCGGAAGTTAATTTCTTACAAACCGAGCATTTTTGTCAATGCACCGTGGTGAGATGACACATGCTTTGCCTTAAAAATAAGTTCTTTCAGCTTGAAAACAGTTTTGTTTCCCTTTGTCTTTGGAGGAAATAAGGTAGCAACCTGCATTCTTCATATAATGGGTGGTTTCAGAAAAGTAGGCGTCCATCTAGTTGCATTTTAAAATCCACTAAGCGACCTAGCTAGGAACCCAAAGATTCTTTCATTGATAAGGGGATGGATCTTTTCTTTTTTTTAAGATTGTATTTATTTATACTTAGAGAGAGAGGAAGGGAAGGAGAGACGGAGAGAAATATCAATGTGTGGTTGCCTCTCATGAGCCCCCCCACTGGGGACCTGGCCCACAACCCAGGCATGTGCCCTGACTGGGTATCGAACAGGTGACCATTCGGTTTGCAGCCTGCACTCAATCCACTGAACTATACCAGCCAGGGAGGGAGGGATCTTTTCTAAATAAATTAGACGACACTAAAGTGTCTGAACATATACTGTAATTGGCAAAGGTATTAGAGGGCATTCCCAACCATAATAGGAAGATATACTGTTGGTGGGAATGTAAAATGGTGAAGCCGCAAGGGAAAACACTAGAATTACCATATGATTCGGCAAGTCCACTTCTGGGTATACATTCAAAAGAACTGAAAGCAAGACCTGGAAGAGATATTTCCACACCCAACGGTCACAGCAGCATTAGTCACGATGGCCAGGAGGCAGGAACCGCTCTAGCGTCCACGGACAGGTGCATGGGTAAGCAAAACGTGGTGCATACGTGAAGTAGGATACTATTCAGCCTTAAAAAGGGAAGTAAATCCCGACACATGTCACACAGGGTGCACCTTGAGGACAACACGCTAAGTGAAATTTACCTTGCTTTGGTAACTTTTGTGAAGCAGTCAATCACTTCTTATTGACAAAAAAACTGAAGTCTATTATAAGCCTACAACAAAATCAAGCATAACGGTATCCCCAACCTTGATAAATAAAATGAATTTACAATGTTAAAGTCTGAGACATGGGTTCTATCTTCAAGGAGCTTATGTTTTCAGAAGGACGACAATATGTGAACACAGGTGAACACACACACATATATGTATAATGCAGACATGTACACAAATGTGTGTGTGTGTGACCATACAGAAGAACTAAAATGAGATGCTATTTGTGGGAAGGGGAGGCCTGGAGAGTGGAAGTGGTCCAGGGGACTTCACTGAACTCGGTCCCGCAGACTCCGGACAGAAAGAGCGGGCGGAGGGCGGTTATTCAGGGCAGGGGGGTGTGGTGCTCAGGAGGGAACGGGCCTCACATGTTCGAGTGACAGAGAGGAGACAGATCTGACCAGAGCAGAGCATGGGAGACTAGAAAATAAGGTTGGTGGACGGCCAGGGTAGGGAGTGAGGAACAGGATTGCAGAGGCCTGTGAGGTCCGGACAGAGGACTTGAGGTTTGGTGGAGTAGGCCGCAGCGGTGAGTTATTGGAGCACCTGGCTGGGGGTGGGGGTGGGGGTGCTGTGGTCTAAGAGTGTGGACAGGACACGCGCACTGAGAGAGGAGAGTCCACGGTGCCATGTGGAAGTAGATGTGAGGTGATGACGATACCGCGCAAGAGAGGAGGTAGAGAAATCAAACACCCCCCTTCACTTCGAGACCCTGGTGATCAGTAGACCCTAGGTGGCAGCTCAGGCTTCCTTACTTCACACAGCTAAGTTGCAGGGGTTCTGAATCCAGCAAAGGTGGCATTCCCCACCCTGCCTGAGACAGACACCTCAGTGTCATCCTGGGCGGAACAATATTTTTTTTAAAAAGTCGGGGAATGACAAGTGGCAAATAGCTGAGGAGGGTGTGATTAGATGTGGCTGGCTTTTGATGTTGGTTAGATGCATAATGGGCGTTGGCAGGGTCCATAGGCACAGGTTCAAACCCCGGCTCCACCGCTGACTAGCATTTGTTGCCACAAGTCTCACTTCACTTCACTGAGTCACAGGGCTCTCATTTCCAAAATGGCAGGGACGACTTCCTCATAGGAAGGATGGAAGGCTTGCTTGAGAACACATGAACACAGCACCCAGTGCATGCACTGTGCAAACTGGGGGTCCCTGCTCTGGGGCCATTGCTACCCAGCACCCACCCCCTGTCTGCTCTCGGGCCTGACGGTTCCCTGGGTCGGACTCCACCCCAACTCTAGGGAAGCCTTGGGGCCCAGGCCGAAATCAGGCAGCACATTCTGTTCTCCTGGCCACCGTGACTGGCTCAAGGATGAGCACAGGACCCAATTCAGGCCAAGGAAAGTGAGGACCGAGGTTTTTGTGTTTGGGACTCCCCCCCCCCCAATTTTACCAATGACAGAAGGATCTGGAAGGATCTGGACTGGAGGTACAGGCAGCTGTTGTACCAATGTGTGGAGTTTGAGAACAAGAGGGTCCTAGCAGAAGGAAGGGGAAAAAAGGTTCACACCTACCACCTGGGCTCAGGATACAGCTGCCCCTTGGCCAGGTTGCCTCTGAACTGCTATAAGGGAGCCTGAAACTCATTGTTTCAATCCTGTTGGGTTGGGTTTTTCTGGCACTTGCAACCCAACGAGCCCTCGCTGATGTATCTCCTTTCCATCCCCTGCCCCTCAATAACTCCAAGTTACCAAACTGAAGTTCTTCTGTGGGAAAAGAAAAGATGTTTTTCCTTTTTTGTCTTCCTCCTTCCCAGCAATAGAGCAACACACCAACAGCTTGCCAGTGGCTCCGATCCCCCTTCCCAAATGCGTGCCCCCCAGGTCACATTGGAAACAAGTCCTTCTAGAGTCAAAAATAACCACCTGCTTTCCTCTTCACCGTTTTGGAAGGGGTCGGCACGTGTCTCACTCTTCCCTCCTCACGTTTTTTTCATTGCTGTCCCCCTCCCCCCGCCCCGGTTTCCCAGTCAATGAAGGTCCCATATGGGCACATTGATTTTAACACCGTCCGTGGTTTGCAGTCTTTTTGCACCGCAGTCTACGGCCTCAGCAGCTATTGCCATACGTTTCCTCTCCTCCTCCATATTTCAGGGCAGAAAAGCGCTTGTTAAACATTTGCTCCCAACACCTACCAGTGGATCTCCTTTCCTGAAGGAGGGGGGAGCTCCGCGTGGTGGCGAGATGGTTTCAGTCAACCTTGAGTTTATAAATAGCTAACACTCCAATTGGTTGCGAGGCTGGCAGAATGGGGAACATATGCGTGCCCCCCATTTGAGTGGGCCCAGCTTATGTTATGTTGAGCAATTTTTTTTTGCTAGAAATGAATAAAAATTAAATTACGACAAAATGCCTTAATTTCTTATTATTCATCTCAGATGCTGGTTTTTAATCATGCACTCCATAGCTCCCACCAGCTTCCCCATCATCTGAAGGCCGATAGCAATGCTCTTTCCACAGGAGGAAGCTGCAAAACGTACTTGTGTGCCCTGTAACTTGTGACAACAGAGTAAAGTTGTCGTTCGGGTTTGCTTTTCCCCTGCAGCCCTGAAATTAAAAAAAAAAAAAAAAACATGAAGCAAAAGGAACCCTCAAAAATTGAGGGTCTTTTTAAAAATTCATTTTCCCTCTACTTTCCTTAAAAATATCATAAATCCTTCGGAGAGTCCAGTCAACCCTGCTGTAATCTCTGGCAACTAGAAACAGAAAGCGACTAGACAAGTGAGATGCACCAATCCACCTCACCTTCTCCGCCAGTTTTAACCTCCTCTCATGAAAAATATCCTAACTCCTAGGAGCAGCCAAACCGACTCTCCTTGGTTGTTTTTCCTCTACTCTCAGCCCCTCGGAGTGGTGAGGAAGGATGACCTCCGAGAAGCAGAGAACGGGAGAGAGAGAATGAAGGAGTCATGACCGCAGGCCCAGAAACCCGCTGAGTCTCCAGAAGGAGGACTCGGTGCCCAGACGAGTGGCCCGGCTGCACTGCGAAGCTGATCCGCTCACAGAACACACCTACAGACCGGGGAGAGGGGACCAACGGGCCAAAGACTTCTTTGCCAATAGAGGGAAAATTCACCACCGGGGAGAGAAATGTCTCTTTTAAAACAACAATTGCTCGCCCTCAAGCTCACAGAGTGCTTTTATAATCATCTGAAAGCTAGCTGTTCCTGCAGTCCTGAACCCCTAAACACCTGGAGTCACCCAGCGAGTTAGTGGCCATGCTGAGACTTGAGTCTGGCCCCCTGACCTTGTCACAGTGGGTGCTCCCCATGACCTTGCTGTCCCGATAAAACATGGGCGATGTTTCCAGAGATTCCGCCTTGGGTGGTGTGCTCTGGCCATTCCAGTATCTCTCTTTCACAGGAGCCTGCAGATTTGCTTAGAATGAGGAAAGGGAGGAAAATTAATCTCCTGGAAAGAGCACGGGCTCAGGAGCCCCTGGACCCCCTTCAGCCATGGTTCTGCAAGGCTGGCTGAGCACCGCCTTCCCCTTGCTCTGCTGTGCTCAGCTTCAAAACTGGGGTTCCACTCTCTCTTCCCTAGCTCACCCAAGAATGGCCTAGGGACAAAGGACACACCCTTAGAGAGCATTCCCAAAACCATTTATTATCATTATTGAGATGTAATAGACACATAACCTTGTATTACTTTTGGGTGTACAACATAATGATATGACATATGTATACAATGAAAAATGATTACTACAATAAATTTTATTAACACCCATTACCACCATCGTTACAATATTTCTTTCATGTGATGAAAACTTTTAAGATCTACTCTCTTAGTAACCTTTAAATATACCAAACAGCAGTGTTAACAACAATAACCTAGCTTAACTATGGTCAATAATTCCCCAAGGCTTACTTATCTTATAGCCGGAAGTGGGCACCCAAAGCCATGCTTTGACTAGTATTAAACTTATGGTTTCACAGCGGGAGACTCCAACCGAAGGGCTGTCTGGTTATGTAAGACCATGAAAACAGAGTTCAAATATTAAAGTGTGTTATATAACTACTCCAGAAAATTGTAACCGTAGGTCCTTGGACTCTCAAGACAAAGCCATAATTTTGGTTTATAAATTTTAACGCTGAAACCAATCAATGTCCAAGCAGATGATATATTTTCTAGGTATTCTTAACTGGACTTCTGTTCTCATTATCACTCTTTTGTTTAATTAAGGTTCCTATCTCAGAAGTTAGAGCATAAATCCAAAATTTGTAAAATTGAAATACAGTCAGGTGCTATACTCACTCTTCAGTGTACCTATTGCCAAATAAAATAGATTCTCAATTAGCCTTCAAAATAGTTATTTAAATATATATATACTGAGTTGTAATTTGTAAATATGCCAGTTGTAAAAATTAGTGACATTCAGTCTTTGGCCAGGAGTAAAATTTTAATAAGAAATGAAGATATCAAATCTAAACTATTTCAACTCCACTTTAGAAGTAAGCAGACTATAAATAAATGCATAGATCATACATAATATGATCGGTGTATGATCATATATGATCGGTGTTACATACATAGTAACACCGATTCTGTTCTGGACATCCTGCTTTCTGTCGAATTTTTATTTACGTCTCTTCCTTACCCAGCACTCTGCGGCCCCCCACTGGTGACCCCTGCCCTCTTCACCTCCGAGGAGTGGGGCACCATGCCCGATGGTGTGGACTCTGGAGTCAAATTGCCCAAGTTCAGACTCCGACTCTGCCTCATACTGTGTGACCCTGGTCAGGTTCCATAACCTTTCCAGGTCTCTCTTTCCTTACCTATCAAGTGGCGATAATAACAGTATGTACCTCATAGGATCCTTGCAAACAAAACTGTGGATCCCAGTCACTGATGCAGAAAAAGGACCCAATAAATGCTAATTACAGTGGTGTGGTGGTTCCTGCTTAGACTCCTCCCTGGCGGGTGTCCTTCAGCCTCTGTCTGTTCCAGTTCCCGTGGGGCATTCTTGACAGGCTCTCTCCCTTACAAAATCCACATTTCTTCGCCCACTGAGCTGGCGGCCGCAGGGACAAGCAGAGGCCCACGTGGGTCATCTTTGGGCCATCTCATCTCTCTGGAGACACAGGCAATGAATCATAGGGGACCTTGAGGTGCCAAAGAATGCCAGAGCAAGAGCTGTCAGTGCAGAGCTGAGCAGCAAAGCAGCCGAGCCCTTGCCTTCACCTCCCCCCCTCCCTGCCCTGCACTTCTCCGGCTGTATCATGCATGGGCCTATGGAAGGGGTTGGCTTCCCAGCGGTCAGCCCAGCCGGCCACCGCACCTTATTCACTTGCTCTCAGGAGAAAGGAGCTCCTTGACCATCACTTTAGACTAGAGTTGAACATGAGGCTCTCCAAACAGAATTCTAACCCCAGTGTGGGTTACAGCCAGTTCCAGAGTGAGGTTTTTCTAGCTCTGTCATCCTCTGCTTCTCAAATAAGCCTTTTTCCCAAAAGACAGTGTCACGGATGGAAAGAGCCGAAACACACAAATAAGCGTGACCTTCTTTTTTTAGAGATGATGGGCCTGGGGGAGCACTGAGGTCAAGGTTCTCTAGGGGTCACTGTGGCTGGGCCCAGGGAAGATCTGTTCCAATTGTCCTTTCTTGCAGACTTGTGTCTTCCACGCTCGTTAATTAAGCCCAGGGAGCGAGTGTCACAAAAAATAGTAATTACAGAATAATTAACTTGTATTCCTCTCTTCAGTTTTCTTGGGGTTTTTTTGTTTGTTTTGTTTTGTTTTGTAAATGGATTGACAGAGTCTAGCCACAGTTATACTTACTGGTCATTTTTCTATTATTGCTGCTCTTTTCAGGAAGTTCTTAAAGTTATCACAATTATTTTGCCTTGTAAATATGTACATTCAAATATTTTTAAAATAAGTTGCATGTATTTTTGACACAGGAAGATACTCATACTCATACTACATTGGCGAGTGAAGAATTCGCAAAATAATGTATCATTCAATCTCTTAGCCATTCTTTTTGGTGCATTATGAAATCTGGAAGATTGGCCACTAGAATGCCAATAGTTCTTATTACTAGGAAGATAAAAGGACAGGGGTTTTTGTCTTTTCTCTGACAATTTTATGCACAGTGTTCAATCGCTTATATAATCTAATGCATTTTTATTTTCGATTGTAAATTAACCTGAGAAGAATCTTTTCCTAGAGCGTGTCCCCCACCACTTCTGTCTTTTTAATTTCTCTGTCAAGTCTGGAAGTATTGGTTTTGCCCACTACCCAGAAGACCTCTGGGAACTTGCCAATGCCAAGGAATCCGAGACAAAACCCTGCCTTGGAGAACACCGCCTTCTTTTCAAGTCCCTTACAATGACACCAGGAAGGTGTTTGTCCGACTTAATCACTCCGTGCCTTCTGCCTGGAGGCGGTTACCTGCACTGCGTCTCTCCGGAGGAGAGGGTGTTCTGACTGTAATTGGCAGTGATTGCTTACTCAGCCCGCGAGGCCCAGCCTGGCTGGCCCTCCGCTGCTGCCCTCCACCCCGGCAGAACGTGTTCCCCTCCTCCGTTCGCGCTGCAAACCTCTCATGACGGATTGAGCACAACTTGCTTGCCCCTCCCCCCCGTTGAAATGGAAGCCCCTTGAGGACAGGCCCCGGGCACGTGGGTCGAGCTGCTTTGCGCCATCCCCCCCAGCACAGTGTGTGGCCGTGACACCGACACAGCACCTGCCGGCGAAATGCATGCACGAGATTAATGAGTCGATCCAGCAGGCCCTCCTCAGCGCCTCGCAGTCGCCTGCTTACAGCTGAGTGGCATCTGGGACGAAGGAAGGGTTAGGTTATGAGGCTAAAATCACAAACAGTTCAAGTTGCCTGTCGACATCCTCCAATCTCCCATGACATTTAGGGCACACAGCGGTGAGGAAACCCATTTTTATAATACAAGGGTATAAATGTATAATATATATAAGAACATACACTATATGATAGCATCCATACGAAAGCAGCCGTCCAGTGTACTTACCAGACAGAGAGCAGGCTGTGCATGGCTGGACCTCTGCAAGTTCAACCTGACTCCCCTGAATGCACCCTCCCCGTGCCCTTGTAGCATTCTGAGCCTTAGACTGTGGTGTGTATCACACTGGTTTATAATTGCTTGTCTACATGCATGTCACCCCACGTGATTTGGTAGAAGGACCATGTTTTCCTTTTTGTTCCTCAAGAGCTTAGCACGGCGACTCGGTCAGTGTGCCTAAAGCTTATTGGGTGTGTAATATATCTCAGGCACCGTGCGAGGCGTTTACACATTATCTCACGTTCTGCTTCAACAGCCCCCAAGAGAACGAGTCTCCTAACTTTAGAGAGGGGTTAATTAACTCACACAAGGAGACCCTGGTAGCCAGAGAAAATTCAGGATTCAAACTCTTATCTGCCTCCAACCCTCCTTCCCGTGACCATGGCACTGTTCTGTCTCTCCATTGTAAAGAGTGTGATTTAATGAACACCGAGTGAGCATTTATTAATTCATGAACACTCAACGGAGAGGCTTGGAGCAGGGACATGGCTAGGAAAGTTAGTACCAAAGGTGATTGACTTGACTACAATAAGAAGACATTCAAGTCCACTCAGAACTAGGAATATCAGAAAATATAATCCAGGAAGAATCGTCAAGATGAAGACACTGATTGCCCAGAGTCCCTTCACGACACATCCAGGAGTTACAACAGCTACTGTGTGCAAAAGCACAGGTCCAGTCGGATACAGGATACCAGAGTATACTGGGAATTGCTGAGTGATGCAGGTATATATTGTGGTCCCCCCGTGACAGGAAAATGGTAGGTAGCATCAATCAAGGTCTGTTATTAATGTACTTTACTTTCAGACAGGGAAGGACCCCACCAGGAATTGGAAGTCAGAACCCCAGAGCCCTTTCTGCCTCTAACACAGTTAACTCCATGACCTTGGGCACATCCCAGAAGCTTGGGTTACCCATCTGTGAACTTGGGATAAATTAAAAGGTGCACAGTGGTTTGTCGACAGCCATATGGTTCTTTTCTCATGTGCATCTCCAATGGTCCCATCACAGGAACCACGGTCCATGGCCGAGCACAGTGGCAGGCGGCCCAGCTGCCCCGGCCGCAGCTCACCTGTGTGAAATGTATGCAGACGTAATTGAGTCTCCACAGAACGGGATGTTGGTGAGGTGTCTGGCATGCTTGCTGAGCTGACTCACATGCAAGGCATGGTGCGTGTGTGAGCAGGCAAAAGTGAGGATTCATTAAAACAAGTACCCGCATACTACATGTGCATTTTCCTCACTTATTAAGTGTACGAGATATATAATGTATCTCACACTCTTCGGTGCTCAGGGGTAAGCAAAAATTCACAGCTTCTTGTATGTCATACTTTGTGCTTGGCTAAATTGGCTAAACACAGAAAATGTTCAAAAATAGCTTCTGGATCCACTTGAAAGGCACTAGAAGTTTGTGCTTGCCCGGGGCAGGACTAGAATACAGAAACCTGCTCAGGGAGGCGGGCGAAGGAGCAGCCGGGAGAGGAAAGGAGCTCCCCGACTCCGGGGCCGCACACCAAGGCTGAGAGGCCAGCCCGCCTCTTCGCCTCTGTCCCTTTCCCACCTGCAGCCCCTGCCTAACCACTGGGCTCCTCAGCACGGCAGGAAGAGGAAAAAGAAAGAAATTGAAAACCACATCGATCCAGGCCTGCTTCTGGTTAGCAGTGGTAATATTCAAGAGGGGGGAAAAAAAGAAGTTGAAAGTTCTAAATATATAAGGATTTACAGATGTTGGAGAACTTGGGTACCTCGACGCAGTCGGCCCAGACTCTGTGTTGCAAAATGGTAACTGAGACCATCAGGACCGCGGCCTCGGACGAGGCAGGTGATGGTTTCACGCCACCTCTCCGAGGCAGCATGTAAATCAGTTCCCTGGAGTGGCAGGTATTTGAAAACAGGTCCACAGTCCGAAATGGTTGTGAGTGGGGAGCGAGGCCGAGTGAACTGATCGAAGCCAGTAATTCTCCAGGTGTGCTCCTGGCTGGGAACGAGACGCAACCGTACCTGTGCACACGTACCAACCTTTCAGTCGTTCAGCTCCATCATTACCTGTCGAGCAAGCACGTCGTGCCCATGGGTCCCCATCTCACGGTAGCTTCTACACCCGTCTAGTCAGAGACATACTTCAGAGGAGCCTAGAAACCGGGGGAGTTTCTTGAAGACAAAGGTGGGGCTGGGAACTCCCTACACCCAAACTAGAAAATGAGATGATAAAATGGAAGCCAGCCGCTCGGATGCTAAGGGTAGTCTGGACGATGGACCACCACCCTAGGCAGTCCCTAGGCCACCACCAGTTCCCTGGAGCTCCAAGCAAGTGCAGTTGCTTCTCTGCCTTCACTTCTCTGTCTGTAGAGGGTTCCTTTTGCCAGAGTTCATTTCGTTCTCACTAGTTATTTACCCTTTACCCTCGCACTTACTGAGAACAAAGTTCTGCACTCGTGGGAGGCATCCTACAAAATGCCTGTGAAAGCACTCAGAGAAGTACATGAAGGCACTGCTACTATTGTTAAATATTTTGACAGTTCATGTTTCCAGAACATTCTAAGAAATCTGAACATCGTAGCAAAGAATCGGTGAAAACGGCGGGGAGTTTTCCTGGGATGATGACAGAGACCCGGAGCTGTCTCAGGTGCAGACACAAATTGGGGGGAAAGGAGAAAAGGATGAAGTTTAGAGGCTGGTAAAAAAAAAAAACCTAAAAATTTCAACAGAAGAGCCTGAGGCCGTTTCAACACTTTTCTGTAATTTCGTAGAAGCTTCTCAGAGCTAGAAGCAAGTTTAAATTTTCCAATAGTCCATTGCGCTCACTTAATCGACAGGGAGACGGAGACTCGCCCAGTGACGTGGCAGCAGAACCAGACCTGGAACCAGACCTGGAACCAGACCAGTCCTGGTCCTGGCTCTTGGGCACCTTCTACCTGAGCTGCAATAAAAGCTTAACACTTTCACAGAAGTGGTTATCATATAGTTATACTATGATTATTGCCTAACCCAAGAATATAGTTATTTTTAGTGTCACAGGTTCAATTCCCAGTCAGGGCACATGCCTGGGTTGCAGGCCATGACCCCCAGCAACCGCACATTGATGTTTCTCTCTCTCTCTCCTTCTCTCTCCCTTCCCTCTCTAAAAATAAATAAATAAAATATTTTTTAAAAAGATAGTTATTTTTAAGTTTAAAAAAGAGAGAGAGAACAAATTCTGAAAACTACTGGTAAAGCCATACAAATCGCATAGTAGATGACTAATGAAATGTTTTCAATCATGGAGGACTCTAAGAAAAATCACTTAGATGAAAAGCAAGAGCTTTCTAGCAAGCTTTTTGGCCATAGGGAAGAAACATTGATATTCTTTCTGTTACAAATGCCAATGTTGCAATTTTAAGAAAATCAGACAACAAATTGGAACGCTAGAATTAGGATTTAAATTTTCTAACCTGCCACCAGTCCATTTTGACATTCCTTAGGTAAATCAGTCACCACAATGGGAACTAGAGAGAGAAGAAAGCTAGGCAAATGCTCAAGGTAACCTAGAAGGTAAACCCAGTGAGGCGGGAGAGTAACAGAGGGACAGCGTACTTGGCCTTGGTAATGACCCTCCTGCCTGCTGATCTAAAAACTAGGAAGACAACAGACCCCTCCTTGTCTTCTTGGAGCATCCCAGGAGTGACTGCGGGATCTGTGGGGTCCTCCTGAGAGAAGGAGCTCAAGCCCAGGTTCCCACATTCAAATCCCAGCTCTGCCACTGAAGCTCTGTGACTTTAAGCAAAATGCCTCAGTTTCCTCAAATGGAATGAAGATGATAATATTGCCTACCTTATACAGTTGAGATTAGAATTTTTTTCAGTTCCTGTGCTTAAAGCACTTAGAACAAGAATTGGCTTATGGAAAACATCAACAGTAACTGTCACTATTAGCTATTTCCCAGTTCTGAGTATTTCTACTCCAAACAATGACCAGTTACAGTGCTTTCATTGAACTGTAATTGAGTTTCACAAAGAGGGTACAACCTCAGCTAAATTGTATGTGGCAGTGAAACTGAGCAATGGATTGAAGGGTTCTCTACTCGAAACAATAGACTTAGGGGTTGTGGCTGGAAGTCCTGATTCCAAAGATGAGCTCCCCTCATTCCATTTCCCCCAGTGGCCATGGATGAGCCTCATTTTGGGCTTCCTGGGCAGGCTGCTGAGGACACTATCTTAACTCCCGTGCTCTTAGAGGAACATGCGCAAAATTCTCCATCCCCAGCCACTGGGACCCATTGCCTTCCTTGCACATGTTTATGCCCTCATGCCCGCTGCTTTCTACTGTTCCACGCCCTCCCTCGTGCAGCCACTGCAGCTACTCCAACAAAACAACCAGGCTGGAAAAAACTAATCGCATCTAAGCATCTCCATTACTCTGGCTCAGCCTAAGGAAGAGAATCCTACACTGAGAGGGAAGGCTTTCCCCTTGGTGATGCTGCTGCACTTTAGCCTCCTTAGATTCCCAGATGCCTGGGGCTGTCCACACACATTAGGTGCAGGATCTCCACTCCGTGCCCTCCAGGAATTTACAGTCTAGTCTGGGGAATAGCTGAGATGAGGAAGCGGCCAAATACAGCAACGTGTCCTAAGTGTCGCAGTGGTCTGGGGGAGACTTAGGGATCAGGGAAGTCTTCCAGGAGGAGGTGATTGCGAAGCTGAGATTGCAAACAGTCAATAGGAGTAGCTAGCCCATCATTTTCTGTCCAGCTCTTTTTGGGGTTTTGCATATCCCGGCCTCCTTGCACGGTATTTGAGCAGAAAAGAGGTGGCTGGAGAGAGTGCCACCGAGAAGGAATTTCACCTGGGGAAGGAGGGCATGAGGGCACCCTCCCCCCATCCCTTCACTGTCCATCATTTTTCTCCTTCCCCTGCTAAAACAAAGCAGTGGAATCTCAATGCTGACACCAGACAGCAGGCCCAGTGTATTTCTAAGCCTTGACTGCCCGTTCCGCAGGCATCAGAGAGACAGGGCAGCTTCACAAAAGCCTACGTGACCTCATTTGGAAAGCAGTCTGACAAGGCTCAGTTCCCCTTATGGCCATGATGTGGTTACCTGCGCCTCTCGCAGCCAATCGGCCTCCCCGTGGGCCTTCACCAGACACTCCCACGTGCCCCACAGGGGCTGCAGATGGGGCCTTCTATTTTAGACCACACACAAGGAAGTGGATTGGAACAAATGGCCCTCGTGCTCCATGGGACAGCCCCAGAAGCTCAGCTGCCTCTGCCCCTTGCCTCAGGCTTTCGGTTGGAGTCCTCACAACTCGTTTGTTTTTACTTTTTCCCACTTTTTAAAATTCTTTTTTAAGTTAAATGAATTGGAAAGATCTTGGTTAATAAGATCATATAGGTTTCAAGTGCACACTTCTATAATACACCATCAGAATACTGCACTGTGCACCCACCACCCAAAGCCAATCTCCTTCCATAACCATGGATTTGACCTGCTTTGACCCTTTACTATGGCTCTAATCCCCTTCCCTCTGGTGGCCACCACACCACACTGTTGTCTGTGTCCACGAGTTTTGTTTATTTGTTTTTGTTGTTGGCTCATTTGTTGCTTTCAGTTTTATATCCCACATATGAGTGAAATCATATGGTTCTTGACTTTTTCTATCTGACTTATTTCACTTAGCATGATTTCTCAAGATCCATACACATTGTTGCAAATGGCAGTGCTTCATCTTTTCCTATGGCTGAACAGTATTCCACTGTATACATGCACCACAACTCTCTAAGCAATTTACAGTTGACAAGGCATGGATGGCTCTGGCTGCCTTACAGACTGAGACCATGAAGTGAACTGGCAAAGACAGCACGGTGGCTCAGAGACCGTGTGGACCGGAACTGGCTCTCTCTTACTTCCGTCCATGTGAAATACACAGCTCCCGGCAAAAGCAGGGGATGCGTGCTTGCGTCATCCCTTTGAAAGGAAGAAACTTTAAAAGGTCATGGTTTCTAAAATAAAAGATGTTACACATACACATATTCAATTATGAGAGCACCTATACTTTTTTCAAATCCTTTGGAATTTGAGGGATAAGATAGAGAAGATAGCAGAGAAATAGTAAAGAATGATAAAGAGAATATTTAACATTTATCTGACTCTCAACAAGAGCAGTATCCCCTCCTCTCACGCTTGACACATCATTGACACTCAGTAAATACTTGTTGAATGGATACATCCATTACATGTACACCACATTTAGTAGTAGACTTAGTGTATGGATACTTTGGCTGAGGTTTGACTGTTGGGTGATGTTGACAACAAGAAAAACTTGACAAACTCACAGAATAACTCTCTACTTCTATTTTCCTAGTTCAGTGTCAAAAAATGTATCTGTATATTCAACTCCATGGTTTCTTCTCATGTAGTTCCAATTTGAAAGTGCCAGCTGGGCTAGGCTTCCCAGTTGTATACGGCTCAAGAAATCAAATATTCTTCCTAATCGCTAATGTGTTTTTGCACAATAGAGGTCACTTTTGGTCTGCAATCAATGCAGAACTTGTTAGATAAACAAAAAGTTATCTCCTGCGCTTTAAGTGTAAGCTAATAAATCAAATTATTTGCTCTCCCTTGCTGTCAGCATTTGTTCTCTAGCTCTGATCTATATTAAAATCGATTGTGTGGCTGGCACGTGAGCGGGTGCGAACACACAGCTCTTCCCCTGATTATGGAGACACATGCAAATGCACACAGCATATCCCTGATTCCTGGGGTCCGCATAGTAACATATTCTCATGCAGCTATTGAGATGAAACACACACCCTCTAAAATTTGTACAGCTTCTCGGTAGGAGCGAGCTCCAGAAGCAGCATGAAAAGTCACACCAGCTGCCGAAGAGGAAGCTGTCTGGCCTTTGAAACACGGCTGCAGCCGGGCTAATGTCTCTAATATTACGTCATTCATAAAACTCTACCATCCCATCCTTGCGCATCTGACTCTCATTTTTAAAATGTGCTTTTAATTTTTGTCCCCAGACTAATCTGCACCTCCCAGGTCTTGCTGAATTCTGGGTGGAAAGGAGAGAAGAGACGGATCACTGGCCCATAGTCCTAGGACACTTAGCCATGTTGTCTGGTTAAGAACGCGGGCATCAGGGCTACCTAGGGGAAAGACTGCAGTGTTCCAGATCATAACAAATGATAGCACATTATAGGTCTAAAAAAAAACAAACAAACAAAGAAACAGAAAAACTGAAAAATGTAATCAGACCGGGCTATAATGCGTGCAGTTCACTTCCATTGGCAGCTAAACCTCATCTTGTATTTAAGAACGTTTTGAAATTTGTCCCTGTAATGTTTTCAATTAGAAGCTTTCTTGCATGTGATGCACCGAGGGAAAAACAACACTTCGAGTTAGAACGAAGGTACTCCCAGAGACAAGGATGATTAATGGGATAATCTTGTAGATTACAATAGTTAGAGGCAGTTCCTGCCATCCCTGCTCTCCAAGGACGGGGACGGCACACTCCCATGCAAACAGCTGCACATTCCTCAGTACCATTATTATCCAACTCCAGGCGCGTGCGCGTGTTCAAATTCCTACAAAATCCGCATTTGGCAATTTCCTATTGTGCAACCGCAGTTTCAGAAGTTAAAGCCTCAAGTTCCGTGTGATTTTCTAAAGCGTCATTAAAGGTTGCTCTGTGAGAAACCAGACAAAAGAGTGCCCCAACAAGCAGAACAGCTTTTATGTGGCACACTGAAAACATAAAGGCCGGTCCTGTCATCTGCCAGTCAGTCCCCCAGGGTCCCCCTGAGGGGCAGGTGAATGTTTTTATGCCCAGTTTACAGGGAAGAAACAGCCACTGAGAAGTGAAGAGGCTGGCCCAGAGCTTGGCAGAACGGACGGTGGAGTTAGGATAAAGGACGCCAGGTTCCCCGTCTCTGAAGTCCAGGCTCAGCCCACCAGGCAGGCATCTCCTCCTGAGACAGTTGCTCGGCTCCACAATGAGATGCAATGAGGAAACTACACACTCCCCTATGGAAGAGCCATTGCAAGCTGTTGTGATATTGGCTGAAATGTAATTACAGGCATACCTTGGAGATATTGTGGGTTTGGTTCCAGACCACTGCAATAAAGCAAATATCACACAATAAAGTGAGTCACATGAATTTTTGGTTTCCAAGTGCATATGAAAGTTATGCTTACACTGCACTGTAGTCTATTAAGTGTGCAATAGCATTATGTCTGGAAAAAAAGCAAGGCACATACCTTCGTTTGGAAAATACTTAATTGCTAAAAGGCGCTACCCATTATCTGGGTCTTCAGTGAGTCATAACGTTTTTTTGCTGATGGAGGGGCTTGCCTCAATGTTGATGAAAATGAAATATTTGCAAGGTATGCCTATATCATCTTTTTTTCTTTTTTCTGTCTATGGTGAAGGTAAAGCCTTTGAAGAATCCCTAGTAAACTTCTGGACCAATGGTCATTCCGCCTTCCGTTTGTCCCACTCCACTTTCCACACTAGGTTCTCTCCCTTGTTAATAGCATTTCAAGGACACAGTAACTAATCTTCACTTTTCCAACTCCAAGCAGATCCCTTCCTTGTTTAGCGTGTTGGATCCTTCAATAGTTCTGCAGTTTGCCCAGGAGTGTTTAGCCTCTTGCCATCCTCTACAAATTGTCTCCGATGAACAAAACCTAAAGTGCACGCTGAATAAAATTATAACTCAGTGGAAGTTTTCGCTCTGGGCCGGGCTCCCTGCTGGCTGCACTATTTTCCTCTCAAAACCTGGAACATCCCTCCCCACCTGCAGGCCAGCATCTTGAGCCCATTTTTCTAGTAAAACCAGAAAACTATGAAACTGTTCGTGGAAGATATAAATAACTGACGACAGCTTCAAGTGCTCATAAGCATTTGCATCTTGCAAGATCCAAAGCTTTCAACCAGGAGAAGACGTTAGTCTGATGAAAGTTCAGGTGCGTCACAGGTGGAGGGAGATGGACATGGTGTGGAGTGAAGGGAGCGGTGGGGGAGTTCCCACAGTCCCTGGAACCGTGTATACCAGTGGTTCTTCACCTTCAGTGTTTATTGGCATCACCTGGACAGCTTATTAAACTACCGAGTGCCGGCCCTATCCCCAGAGTTGCTGATTTAGTGGGTGTGGGATGGAGCCCAAGAATTTGCATATTTAACAAACTCCCGAATGATGCTTCTGGTCTGTAATCACTCTGAGTAGTCGACGCTGTACACTCCCCGGACACTGGAAGACAGCCCCCGCCAGAACTGTTCACGATGCCCAGAATCAAATAAGCTAAGCTTGTAAAGAAAGGATTAGTTACCCCAACCTGAGGAGGTAAAACGGCCTAAGAGAAGTCTGCTGGCGGAATGGAGATGTGGGCTGTGGCCTTGCTTTGCAATTCTTGCCGACCCAAGCCATCCAGGAGAGGAGACTGGTGAGCTGGGGATACTTTCTCAAGGACAGCTTTTCAGGGTGTTCAGGGATGGGGACTACGAGCCGGCACTCCAGCTGACCTCAGCCGTCACAGTGCTGTACAAAGAGATGTAGCTTGGTACCCAGGGATCAGCCACCGGGGGCTGATAGATCAATACCCACACCTTGAACTGCTCTTGAAAGCAAATTAAAAGCCAGCGCCAACTACGCAGAGTACAGCCCAAGGTGTAAGCAATGATTTGCAAGAATTCTTTCATTAGAGTCGATAGGAAATGTCTCTTGCTTTTTTCTTCCATTCCACCCAGCTCGCTAGTGATTTTATTTCCCTTTCAGACAACATCACAGCTATTGGGGAGCGGGGTGGTGCAACCCTGACAAACTAAAATCCTGAACTTTTATAAATTTTGCTAATTGGAACCTGTTACCATGTAGAATTTATATATCAGCTTAGGTACTACAGACCTAAGTACCGAAAACAGTCACTGAAATCCTATTGGTCTTCACCATGGGTGCGAGCGGTGTCATTGGCATGCACAGTATAGGGAGGCACTCATACCAATGAGAAAGAATAAATATACGATTGGCCTCCTTACTTCTCCCCTGTAGAAAAACAAAGAACCTGTTGTTTCTACAGTGTACAGTGGGGGAAAAAATAAAGAGAAAATGTGAGATGAATTTTCCATGTCTATAGTAGGTCCTTTAGTATGATGTGCATCTAAAGTAAACTGTTGTCTCCTGCGGGATGGGAGAGCACACCACAGGTTCTTTAGGTGGAGGAGAGCATAGCAGCTCCCTGCTCCTCTTCCTCCCACAGAAAACCTTCTAAGGAACTTGCAGGCTTGGCTACAACTTCTGTTGAAACACACACGCAGACTTTTGAATGAATATAAACATCTTCATTACATTTTGTTTTCCTCCCGTATTCTCGTTACGTCTGCTGTGGTTTCCAGCTTCCCGATGCCAAGTTGTGGGCAATCATTTTCTAAGTCAGTTAAAAGCCCTTTAGGTTAAGCAGTAATTTAGACTATAATGATCTGTGGTGGTTTCCCAATACAATCCTCTAGAAGGAAAGAAAACATGCCAGTTTCTCTAAAAGTTGGCTTCTCTTTTTCCAGAGCTCAAGTGCGTCTGAGGTGCCTGAAACCATGAATATCCCCCAAATTATACAATTGGGCAGAAAATTAGATCAATTTTTTTATACATTGTTCACATTTTGGAAAATGAATAAGTTCCCCTTTCTAAGCTGGAAAGGGTATAAAAATGAATTAATACATCAATGTGTTTTGGGTTAGACTGTCTAAGTTTCCTGAGTCTATTTAGATGTACAAATAAGAATCAAAATCAGCACCATCCTCTCTCTCTTGTAAAAAGTCCTTAAATGGAACCTCGTCTCCCTCACTGACTTCCCTAATCTCCCGTTCATTTCCTTTCAGGAGGGGTGACAGAAGGACACTGAGAAGACTTAGCCTCCCAGAAATGGTCATGTTGTCGTTTAATAGCATTCAGGAAATTCAGTCCGTTTAACCAAACAATGGAGGACCCAACACATGCCCAGAACTACGTTAGGTGCTGTGAGAAACTCAAAGTATTTAAAGACACAAGGTAAACACAAATGCAAATACTGGAGAATCATGAAAAATGGCACTTGACTATGCACTGCATTGCAAGGTGTTGATGATAAGGAAGAACCTTATAAAAGTTCTGGATTTTGTCTCTAGACTCCTGGGGCAGAATTCTTCTCTCACATGGCTGAGAATGAGTGGCGAGCAGAGTGGCAGGGTGGAAGGGAGGCAGGTTTGGCCCCACAGGCAGGCACTAGGTGTGTTGTGGCCTTAATGGAATTTTTTAACTTCCCTGAGCCTCCATAGTTTGAGGCATAAAGCAGAGATCCTGATACCCACGCTCATAGTGTAGTGAGGATTAAATAACTCAGTTAAAGCCCACAGTGTGGAGCTCATAGGAGAAAGTAAAGGTAGTCACTGTCATTATTATACTATGATCCAATCCTCCTCATCACTTGGTCTAGTTTGCTTTGGGCAAAGAATCATTTACCTCCCCATGCACTGCTATGGAGTCAGAAGTTCTCCTGATTTCTCAACATTGTCTCCTAAATGACTTTAGTTTGGGACTTCCCAGACCCTGAATTCCATGCCCCTGCTCCCTCCCTCCTTTTCATATTTCTCCCTCAACACTACATTCAGAACTCCTCTTTAGTCTCTTTTGAGCATAGTCTTGGAAAAAAGAATAACCTCCTACATTTGAATGGAATGTCTAAGCCTTCCAAGTGCTTGTATGTCTCATCTTATTTGAGTCTTATGAAACCTCATGAGAGAGCCGAGACCAGCGCCCGTTTTCTCATCTACCAAGTAGCCACAGTCAGGCACAGAGCAGCCCCACAGCTTGCCTGAAGCCACACGGTGAGCCCAGACGGCAGCCCAGTGCTCCTCACCCACAGTTCTGCGTGATTTCCACTAAAGTGTTGCACCTAGAGCTTGTTGCAGTATTTCACTACTTTACCTGGAAATCTTAAGATCATAGCCTAGCCCTAGCTGGCACAGCTCAGTGGATTGAGCTCAGTCCTGTAAACCAAAGGGTCACCGGTTTGATTCCCAGTCAGGGCATATATACCTGGGTTGCAGGCCAGGTCCCCAAATGGGGGTGTGCAAGAGGCAACCACACATAGATGTTTCTCTCCCTCTCTTTCTCCTTTCCTTCTCCCTTTTCTAAAAAATAAATAAATAAAATCTTTCAAAACAAAGACCACAGTCTAATGAGGTATGGAATGTAGCGAGATGGCGCGTGTTCACTCATGCATTCTCTCAGTAAATAAGTACTGAGCGCTAACTACGGACTAAGCACTCTTCTAGGCACTAAACACCACAGTAAACTAAGCAAACAGTGACTTCTACCCTCATGAAGTATACATTCTGCTGGGGGAGGCAGCAATAAACAAGTAAAACATTTGGATCTTAGATATGGATAAGGAGAAAAATGAAGCAGGAAAGAGGGGTGGAACGTGAGGCAACTGGTGTTGGTGGGCTTCTGGTGGGCAGAAGGGTGTGAGACTTGTGGACTGGGGAGGCCAGGAAGAGGGCGGTCAGAAGGTGGCCTCCGAGTAAAGACGGGAGGAGGCGGGCGAGCTGGGCGTTGGCACGTCTGGGAGAAGAGTGCTCTACAGGACCAGGAGCAGCGTGCACAAAGGCCCAGGGTCGGGACCGTTCAGGGAATGATGGAGAAACAGCAGGTCGGCCAGTGTGACTCAGCCCAGGGAGCTGAGTTGAAGAAAGGAGTGGGAGACGCAGTCAGAGGCATAAGGGGGCAGGCGGGGTAAGAGCCAGACTGGAGGCGGGGTGAGGGGTGGTGAATCACTGTTAGGACTTTGGTTTTGCTCAAGTGAAATGAGAAGCCACTTCAGGGTCTGGAGCATTGGACTGTTAAATAACACGGACAGCTGCTGCATCGAACACAGGCTCCAGGTGGACGGGGCAGGGTAGACGCAGGGAGACAGTGAGGAGCCATTATGGCAATCCAGGTGCAAGATGATGGTGGCTTAGATGGTGCCCTCACCTCCCATTTATCATGCATGGTGACCCACAGTTGACGCGGAGTAGTTGATGAAGTCAAGGGCAAGGCGTCTCATGAGTACCCTGAGCTCCCAGGTCTCTGGAGGTCCTCAGCTGGCCTCTACATTTCAATACACCTGAAAAAGACCGTTTGGAAGGTCTCTCAGGCTAAAACAAGGGTTTACTTGCAACGGGCTGGGTTTGCGTTCCTCTGGCTTTCTGCACTGGCCAGAAGGGCAGGTGGATGACGGCAATGCCTGTCTTTCAGGGGAGGTTTTTTTATAGGAAAATAAATGCATACTTAACAAACGGGGTTTGTTTTGTTGACCTAATGCTTCAAAGCACGGGGCTGACTATGGCAAGTAATTAATTACATTCATTCCTTGGTGATAAAATGGAAAGAACCACTGAGGTAGATGATGGCAACAGACACTATTTCCACTCCCAGCCAGGCAGCGCTGTTCGTGATGTTCTGGAGGAGCAGGTGACAGTGTGTGCTTGGGTCAATGCAAATGTCTCTCTGTGCTTCCAGCACTTGCCCCCTGGGAAGGACGCCATGTGGTGGAGGGACAGTGAGCTGCTCGTCAGAACAAGTCACCCCAGGCCTCAGTTTCCTCATCTGTGGGATTAAGAGATTGGGCTGAGTGATCCCTGTAGCCCATCCCACCTCTGAGCATCTATGATACTGTGGGTGAGCTTTGTCCACGGAGAACAGAAAAGAAAGAATTTCACTTAACGGCTGGTCAGGAATCCAGATAAACAGTCCAGCCCTGAACTCTTCCGAGCACCTAGAAAATGTGAGCGTGCATAATTCGCTCTGGGCATCAGAAGGAAATTACAAAGACACGGGATGTGTTACCAAACTCTGAGTTCAGAAAGATGCTATAAAACCTGGCTTTTACTGGGTGTATTTGGATCGACAATCAAGTCATGCTGGGGTTTTGGGTGAACTACAGCTCAGCTGTAGTTTGGGGTTTGTTTTTTTTTTAAGAACAAAGAATATGTGGAAATATTTTGTTTTGTTTTTATCAATCCCTGGAGCTCACGTGATACTAACTTCAAAGACCAGCCGTACTCCGGGCTTTATCATCTTGGCAGAAAATGCAAGTATTAGGAGGTCAAACGAAGGTCCATTTCCTCCTCTCCAGGCGGGCCAAGGCCTTCCACTCCCAGGCTGACTCTGGTCTTCACTTCGGGCCGCAGGCATTGTCCTCTGGCATAGTGCAACACACTGAGAAGAGGGTCCCTTACGTGCCCCCCAGGTTTACTACTTAAAGACTGAGTTAAGGGCAAGTTTTGGTTAGCAGACATTTCAGCACCCTTAGGAGAGAAGAGATGTGGCCCTGGACTAGAGAGAATTCAGAAACCACAGTGTGGCCCTGGCTGGGTGGCTCAGTTGTTTGAGCGTCATCCTGAACAATAAAAGGTTGGGGGTTTGATTCCCAGTCAGGGCACATGCCTATGTTGCGGGTTCAATCCCCAGTTAGGGTACATATGGGAGGCAACCAATCAGTGTTTCTCTCTCACATGGATGTTTCTCTCCCTCTCTTTCTTCTTTCCTCTCTCTCTAACATCAATAAACATATTTTCTTTTAAAAAGAAAAAGGAAAAGAAGAAGAAAGAAACCAGAGTCTGGAAGGACCAGTCAAATGGTACCTTATTAGCTGTTTGTCCCCGGCAGCATCCCACCAGCCAGCACGACCGGCTTGATTCCCCCGTGGAGCTTCAAGACCTCGATTTTCCATGGTTAAGTAACCTCAAATGTTTATTCATATCCACCTCAACACATACTCTCAACTCTTCCCTCGATGCCTTCTTGGTGGGTGAGTCATCGCCATCACGAAGTGTGGAATCGTGGATCTGAGGACCTTAGAGGCCGCTCAGGCCCGCCTCCCACCTCACAGAGAGGCCCCTTCTGGCCCACGGTGGGCCATTCTGTTGGTGCCTAGGAGTTTGGGGCGACAAGGCCACCCCACTGCTTCATAAAGAGCAGTATCTAAATGACAGGCTGTTTTATTTTCAGGACCTTCCTTCTTACATGGAATCAAATGCTCTCTTTCTCAGCTCCACTCCATCACTTCTAGTCCTCCAGAATGACTTTGATTAGTGGGCCTCAAACTCAATTCAAACTCCAACATCAAGGGGCTCTCCGCTAATGCTCTTTTCGCAGGTGCAAGCGGATGAACAGTCCTGTGAAGTCTCTCTGACTGCACGTCTGAGCCCGGGCCGATTTCGGGGAGAAAGGGAGGCTGGGGACCCCTGAGCTAACCTCAGTACAGCTCAGGCATCTCGCGTGACATGTGACATTCTCCCTGGAGATGTCCCCTGGGCTTTAATGAGCTCCTTTCCCAACATTTGACAAACGATCACATTTTCTGATAGTTTCCAATATCTTACTTAAAACTAATCCACAATGAATATTTTGACACAAATCCCCAAAGGAAATTGCTCCCTATCCAAAGGAACTACTAAAATCGGGGAAAACTTGCAAAGGTTCTGTAATAGACTGTGTTCGGGAAGGCTGCCGACTGGATTTCACTGGGCTCTGCCTGACATCTAGTGGTGAAGTCTGGAAGGGCTGGCCGCACTCTGAAAGCAACTGAGAAGGTGGGAAGATACCCTCTTAATTACTATTGGCTCTTGGAATATTTTATTTTGTGAAGCTGTAAACTGAATTGATTTCTCAGTCCATGATAATGATATATTCATCTTCATTTCTGCATCGTTGCTGCTTTACACCTTTTATATCTGAGCTTACTTTGAAATCAATCGAATCTATTTGTTTCATAGATGCTGGAGAAACATGCCATCCTCCTTTTAAAAAAAAAAGTAAGGCATTTTGGATAAGTACAAACAACTACATTTTGATCTGGAAACATACGCTAACAATGTTTTATCTACGTGTATTCGCCTTCAAATGTGGTTTCAAGACTTTGGATTCCTGTGAAATCTGAGTCATTTGTAGCTAACCTTGAATGTATTGTTACTCACAATTAGAAATAGATAAATTTCACAGGCAGAGAAACTGACAAGTCTTTAAGACTTCACACTTAGTTTTGCAGGCAGAGCGGAAGTTAATTAGAAGTGATTATATATACATTGCACACGCGTGTGTGTGTGTTTGTGTTGGTGCACACAGACGCCACAAGGGCCTTGGGAAGGTTGCTTTTTTTTTTTTTTTACGTTTTAAAAATAAACATAATCTCCTTCCCATGTGTTGCTATAAGCCCAGTAAATCTAGGAAGCTCAGCAGGATTGAACAAGGTCATTTCTTGTCAGGACTCCAAGGGGGAGCAGGAAGCAACCCTGTGCATCAGATGCCGGCATCCTAATCCTCGCTCAGCACGGCTTCCCGGGCCTGGGGACGCATCGTGCCAGCGCCGACCGACACACTGGCAGACTGAGGCTTTGACGCCAGCGCGATGGATAGCAGAGCCGTGGCTCTCTGCCTACGGTGCCCCTCATGAGGGGGAAATACAGCCTCACCCTGGCAATAAGACACAATTCCCACCGAGTTCGCTCACTTCTGGGCTCTGGTAAACAGGAGAGTGACCACGAAAAGGCCTGTCCAATCACTACCTCAACATCGAAGAGGCTTCATTGATTCGCTCTGGGCTTGGTTGAATTTAAATGTCTACATTTGATATATTTGTAATTATTCATTTTGTATGTTTAGTTCAAGGCCAAGCCTTTCACCAGTCAGCTCATCTGGACAGTCTGGGTGGGTCTCCAGGGGTTGTCTGCCGCGGGCTTACTGCTGGGGTCCTGGAGCCGGCAGGTCTGGCACCCGAGTCCGCAGGTGGGAAGCCTGATGCCTGAATGTACGGGGACCAGCCTGGTGCCCACGTCCAAGGGATTGGGCTTGGGACCTGGGTCTGTGTGGGTGGGCTGGGTCCTGGGCCCAGAGGAGCCGACCAGGCACTGGGACCACTGGGACAGGCCCAGGGTCTAAACATCAGAGGGCCAGTCCCGTCTGAGGGCCTGGGTCCTGACTTCATGAGAGCCTTCCTAAGGCTGGGGTCGCACAGACTGGGCTGGATTTGGGTTCTCAGGGCCAAGTCTCAAGTCTGGCAGTGGGGAGGCCCGGGAGCCCCATGGAAGCCGGCCTCGAGGCTAGAGCTGGGTGGGCTGGAGATCTGGGGCCACTGCGGGCCAGCCCAGTGCTGGGTGGGTCCAAAGTCTGGGTCCCTGGTAGTCATCCTTGTGTTTGTCATGGCTGAGAGCCTGGATTCACAGGTGTCCACCTGAAACCTGGGCTGCAGGAGTTGATGGGGAGTTGGGGACCACATGAACTGCTGGGGCAGCTGGAGCTGGCAGGTACCAGGGTGAGAGAGCCACGGGCCTGGGTTCACAGGAGCCCCCATGGAGTCACCGAAAGCCCCAGGAGTTGGCCTAGCAGAGGGGCCAGTGGACTCTGAAGTCCATGGTGCTCACATCACTCCGTCTGCACAGTGGGCTGCCGGGGCCTGGGGAGGAGTGAAGTGGGTGGCGTGAATCTCTTTCCTTCTCCCCTCAGTGCATCTTCTCATATGTCTGTGCTTCAATCACATGCTATAATCCCTCACCTGGAATCCTTAACTCTCCTGAAGGTATTTCTTTTCACATTTTTTAAATTGTTGTTAAAGTACAGTTGTCTCCATTTTTCTCCCACCACTCCCCACCCCGCCCCCCGCCAGCCATCCCCACTTCCTACCCATGACCCTACCTCCTTTGGTTTTGTCCATGTGTCCTTTATACATGTTCCTGAAAACCCTTCCCTTTTTTCCTCCCATTATCCCCTCTCCCCTCCCCTCTGGTTACTGTCAGTTTGTTCTTTATTTCTATGTTTCTGGTTCTGTTGTGCTTGCTTGTTTGTTTTGTTGATTAGGGTTCACTTATAAGTGAGATCATATGGTATTTGTCCTTCACCGCCTGGCTTATTTCACTTAGCATAATGCTCTCCAGATCCATCCATGCTGTCGTGAAGGGTAGGAACCCCTTTCTTTCTGCTGCATGGTATTCCATTGTGTAAATGCACCATAGTTTTCTTATCCACTCATTTCCTGATGGGCACTTAGGTTGCTTCTAGCATTTTGCTATTGTAAATTGTGCTGCTATGAACATTGGGTTGCAAAGATTCTTTTGAATTGGTGTTTCAGGGTTCTTAGGGTATACTCCCAGCAGTGGAATTGCTGGGCCAAAAAGCAGTTCCATTTTTAGTTTTCTGAGAAAATTCCATACTGTTTCCCACAGTGCCTGCACCAGTCTGCATTCCCACCAACCGTGCATGAGGGTTCCCTGTTCTCCACATCTTCAAGTTTGTTGTTTGTTGATTTGTTCATGATGGCCATTCTGAATGGTGTGAAGTAGTACCTCATTGCAGTTTTAATTTGCATCTCTATGATGGCTAGTGGTGCTGAGCATCTTTTCATATGTCTCTGGGCCCTTAGTATGTCTTCCTTGGAGAAGTGTCTGTTCAGGTCCTCTGCCCATTTTTTAACTGGATTGTTTTTCTTCCTGGAGTGCAATCATGTGAGTTCTTTAAATTATATATTTTGGAGATCAAACTCTTGTACAAGGTATCATTGGCAAATATGTTTTTCCATATGGTTGGTTCTCTTTTCATTTTAATTCTGTTTTCTTTAGCTGTGCAGAAGCTTTTTATTTTGATGAGATCCCATTTGTTTATTCTTTCCTTTATGTCCCTTGCTCTAGGGACATACCATATCAGTGAAAATACTGCTGCATGGAACATCTGAGATTTTCCTGCCTATGTTCTACTCTAGAACTTTTATGGTGTCACAACTTATATTTAAGTCTTTTATCCACCTTGAATTTATTTTTGTGTTTGGTGTAAGTTGGTGCTGGAGTTTCATTTTTTTGCACGTAGCTGTCCAGATCTCCCAACACCATTTGTTGAAGAGGCTATTTTTACTCCATTTTATGCTCTGCCCTCTTTGTCAAATATTAATTGACCATAGAGACTTGGATTTATTTCTGGGCTCTCTATTCTGTTGCACTGATCTATGTGTCTGTTCCTATGCCAGTACCAGACTGTTTTAATTACTGCGGCCTTGTAATATAGTTTGATGTCAGGTATCATGATTCCACCTACTTTGTTTTTCTTTCTCAAAATTGCTGCAGCTATTTGGGGTTGTTTATGGTTCCATACAAATTTTTGAAATGTTTGTTCTATATCTGTGAAATATACCATTGGTACTTTAATAGGAATTGTGTTGAATCTAAAAATTGCTTTGGGTAATATGGACATTTTGATGATGTTAATTCTTCCAGTCCACAAACACGGTACATGTTTTCATTTTTTTTGTCTTCCTAATTTCTTTCTTCAGTGTTTTGTAGTTTTCTGAGTACAGGTCTTTTACCTCCTTGGTTAGGTTTATTCCTAGCTACTTTATTTTTTCTTGTTTCTATATCAAATGGGATTTTTTTCCAGATTTCTGTTTCTGATATTTCATTGTTGGTGTCGACTTCTGAGTGTTGACCCCGTCTGACCCCAGGCAGCCAGCTCCAAGACTGCCAGAGATGTGCAGTCTAGGGTTGTTTCCTGCCGTTGTTAATCTTGTCACTTTGCCCTCAGCAGTCAGGCTTAAGCCCCACAGGGCAGGGCAGAATTCTTCCTGGGGTTGGGCCTATTATTTCTTCTCGGGCTGCTGATGCTTGGCGGGGAGTGGTCTGCCTGAGCAGATGGCTGCTGCAGTATGGGTGATGACTCAGCACCGGGATTCCATCAGCCATTTTCTCAGCTCTCTCCCCCAAGCCTCCATCCCTCCATCTCTCCACAAGCATCTCCAGTCCACTCTGCCCCCACTTTGCCAGGGATCTATGTCTGCAGCTGACTCCTTCAGCTATTCATCTAGTCACTCTGCACTCAGCAGTCAGGCTTAAGCACCGCAGAGCAGGGGCAGAGTCTCTCTTGAGGGCGGGGCTATTGTTTCTCCTCAGCTGCTGCGTCTTGGAGGGGAGTGGTTTGCCTGGGCATAATGGCTGCCGCCGTTTGGGGGCTGACTCAGCACCGGGATCCCTGCGGCTACTCTCTCCGCTCTCTCCCCAAAGCTTCCATCTCCAGTCTCTCCTCAGGAGTCTCCAGCCCACTCTGCTCCCACCATTGCTGGAACCCCAGGTAAGTGACAGCAAATCAAAATATGTGCATTGGCCCTTTAAACAGCTCTTTGCATCTCCAGCCATCTGTCTCTGGCAAAGAGCAACCCTGCTGCTTTTTGCCACCAGTTGTTAGCTGTGTACCTTTTGGGCTCTGGTGTTCTAGGCTGGGGATCCCAGCTTAGGGTTTAGAGCCCACTCTTCTCAGGGGGTCTAACCTGCCACTTAAAATTATCCCTCCAGCACTGCCACCTGTGGGTGCCCAGCCAGCCCTCTTGAATCTCCACTGCACTCCTCACTAGACAGGTTGTGCTGGAAGTAATTCTTCTGTATGTCTGAGGCTATAAGGCTTTTCTCTCGCTATTGTTCAGTTGTTTGTTCTGGATAATTTTCCCACAGTTTAGTTGTAATTCCACATTGGTCCTGGGAGGAGGTTAGTGTGGCTTCCACTCACTCCTCCACCATCTTGCTGAATTGTGAAGGTATTTTTGAGTGTGGATAGTTATTCACATTGACTTTGGGGGTGGCAGGGTGAACACTAGAAATCCCTATGCCACCATTGTGCTGGCATCACTCTAGTTCCTGTTAAGAACTCTTACAACCCTATAATACAAATCTGACCAGCTCAATATTTTTACTGGGCAAACAATCTTATACTAAGGACATTTTTTCAATGAACTAGCTAATAAGCACATTAATAGATGCTTGATATCATTAATCATGAGAGAAATGCAAATCAAAACTACAAGGAGATACTATTTCAAAGCTAGTAGGATCACTAAGATCAACAAGTCATAACAAACATTTCGGTGAGGATGTGGAGGAACAAGAACCCTCACACGCTGCTGGCAGGGATGTAAAGGGAAGCAGTCACCTCGAAAAAGAGTTTGGAATACCTTCAATGGTTAAACATAGAATTACCATGTGAACCAGCAATTCCACTCCTAGGTATATACCCAAGGTAAATGAAATACATATTTACACAAAAACTTGTATACGAATGTTTATAGTGGCATTATTTATAACGGCCAAAGATGGAAACACCCCAAATAACCACCCACTAATAAATGAACACGTGAATGTGGTATGAATGATACAATAGAGCATTATTCAGCCATAAAAAGATGGATGCGCCTTGAAAAGAAGCTAAGTGAAAGAAGCCAGTCACAAAGACCACAGTCATGTGACTCTATTATATGAAATGTCCACGATACGGAAATAGAGACAGAAAACAAATTAGCAGTTATGTAGAATGGATAGGAGGTTGATAGCTAAAGAAGATGGGGTTTCTTTTTCAGGTGATGAAAATGTTCTAAAATTGATTATCAGTGATAACAGCTGCACAACTTTGTGACTCTAGTAAATGCCATCAAAGTACATAATTTAAATGAGTGAATTGTATGGTATGTGAATTACATCACAATAAAACTTTTATTTTTTTAAAGTATCTTCAAAAGAGTCTTTAAAAGTTTCTCCTAATTCATCCGATCACTATGTAACATGTATCTTTTTTATTTGTATATTTGTTTTCTTATAAGATTTTAAAACATTAGCTTTCATGAACATACATTTTTATCAACACAAATGATAGTTAAAATATAGCTAGTATAAAGGGACCAGGCTTTAGGCTCATAATTATTTCTTACCATAGATTAAACAATTTCAGGAAGTCTATAAATAAAAGTGAGTTTATTAGAAACTTCTACTTTCTGTTAAGACACCCTAGGCAATTCAGATTAGCCACCCACTGGTGACAAGTAAAATGCTACACAAACCCTTCTAAGTCTTCTTGAAAGCGTCAAGGAGGTTAGCCCAATAAAAACAGGCCTATTTGCCCTGAGGGCATTTGCCAATCCTGGGGAAGAAGCTATAAAGCTTGCAGCATATTGGGGAGGAATAATGAAAAACCATCCCCAAAGCTGAGCAGAAATCACCAAAGACATGTTTTTCAGGAGAGAAGAAGGAAAAGGGCATGAAATAGAAATAAACCTACCCCAGCCAAAAGAAAGTGAATACACTACATTTAAAAACAGACAAATTAGACTTTGAGGCAAAAAGCATGACTAGAAATTAAATTCACTGCTTAAATATAAAAGTTCAACTTAATAGGAATATAAGAAAGTTTTAAATCTATGTGTCTAATAGCATAACAAAACTAGAAATTAAAATTGATAGAACTTCAAAAAAAACCCCCAAACATACACACTTAATCTATAGACATGTAAACCATATCCAACAATTAAAGAACATACATTCTTTTTACTCATATTTCCAAAAACCACACTTAGAAAACATTTACAAGAATATATTATTATGATTATCTTATATTGAAAATATTAAATATATTAAAATTTATGTATTATAATACATACCTAGGATGATAACTATACTTTCAACAATTTCAATAGTTAAATCATATAAAATAGGTTTTCTGACATCAATCTAATTAAGTTAGAAATTGAACAATATATCTAAAATTTCCATTTGTTTGAAAATTAATATATATACTTCTGAATAGTATATATATCATGGGTCAAAGAAAAAAGCAGAAAACACTTTTGTTTAGACAACTACAAATCTGTGGAATGCAGTTAAGCCAGTTCTTAGAAATATATAGCTTTAAAGAATGTATTTTAAAAATATCACTGAAAATTAATAAGTCTCCACTATAAGTAGAAAAAAGGTAAAATAAATGTAAATAAATCTATAAGAAACAAAGATAAAAATATAAATTAATGAATCGGGAAAAACACACAAAATACAGAGATTTGATGAAACCACAGTTGTTTTATTAAAACATCTAATAAAGCTGATAAAATTTTTAGTGAGACCAATTAAGAACAAGCCAAATTCTAATCAACAGGTGAGTGAATAAATAAATTTTGGTATATATAATAGAATACTACTCAGCATTAAAAAAAGAATAAACTATAAATATACACAACCACATGGATGGACCTAAGAATAATTAGGTTTAATAAAAGAAGTCAGAAAAAGAGATTATACTATATAATTTTATATATATAATCTAAAAAATGCAAACCAATGTATAGTGATAGAAAGTTGAACAGTGTATGGCTGAGAAGGAAGGTAGCATGGGTTATGAAAGGCACAAAGAAAATATTGGGCATGATGAATATGTTCACCCTCTTCATTATGGTCATGGATTAAACCGTATCAAAATGTATTATATTGTATAATTTAGTGTGTCAATTGTACCTAAGATTATGTAAAAGAACAAAACATAAAAAATAAAAAGAAACAATAGCCTGTAGAAACAGACTCATAAGGACTCCAGATAAGGAAACCAGATGAAAACTTTAATAGCTACATTTAGACTTACTTATTTAGCAGACTTTGCAGTTACAGATTCCAGCTCAAGGATGGAGTAATCTGTGGCAAACCAGTGCTCCTGTGACAAGTGGGGGATCTGAGGGTCCTGGATCCCAGCGAGAAGGGAGGGCAGAGAACACACAGCACACAGCAGCTATTTCCTTCAAGACATTGGCCAAATTATGAAGCTGTGTGGGACTAGAGATAAGAAATTAGAGACACTCTGAAAGCGGAGTCTTATCAGTCTCACGGGATGAAGGAGGTGAGAATTAAAGCTCAGATCTTCTGAGGAAAGGGGCCTCACGTAAACATGTGAGGCTGCCTGGGCTCATTGTACTGAATAAACTTATTGAGGAGAGTAATCTGCTTCACTAGGTCCGCCTAGCAGAGGGAAGTGTAAACTCACTCTGGAAGAAGACAGTATCATCCAGAGTCTGTACTAACAGTTTGTACACAGTGTCTAGTATGCAACAGACAGTAAGTAAAACCTAATAAAATATGGTTAGGTATGCCAAAAGATAGGACCTATCGCTGGATTAAGAATCTGTTGAAAGAATCCAATAGGAATTCTAGGGATGAAAAGTATAAATACTGAAATTAATGTCATGATAGACTGTTTAACAGAAGATTAGAACACCAGCAGAACAAATAAGAGATCTAGAAGATATGTCAGTTGAAAATATGCAGACTGTGATGCAGAAAGTAAAAGGATAGAAAATACAGAAGAAATGGTAAGACACTGTGAAAAAAACTGGTATATTGGAATTCAAGGAGAGAGAAAATGAAATAGAAGCAATATTTAAAGAGATAATGGAAAATAACTTTTTACAACTGTTAAAGGACACTAAGTAAAAATTATAATACTGTGCCCTAGCTGGTGTGGCTCAGTGGATTGAGCACTGGCCTGTGAAGCAAAGGGTCATGGGTGCAACCCAGGGCACATGCCTGGGTTGCAGGCCAGGTCCCCAGCAGAGGGTGCGTGAGAGGCAACCACACATTGATGTTTCTCTCCCTCTCTTTCTCCCTCCCTCCCTTTCTCTCTAAAAATAAATAAATAAATAATCTTTTTAAAAATTATAATACTGTATTATGGGGTTTATAATTTGTAACCATAATATATGTGACAACACCACCACAAATGAGGAGGGTAAACAGAAATATAGTGCTTCACGTTTCCTATATTTGATGTAAAGAAGCATAATCTGAGCCCTGGCTGGTGCAGATCAGTGGATTGAGTTCAGGCCTGTGAACCAAAGCATTGCTGGTTTGATTCTCCATCAGGGCACATGCCTGGGTTACAGGCCAGGTCCCCAGTAGGGGGCACTCGAGAGGCAACCACACACTGATGTTTCACCGCCACTCTTTCTCCCTCCCTTCCTCTCTCTCTAAAAATAAAGAAATACGATCTTTTTTTAAAAAAAAGAAGCATAATCTGTTAAACCCAAGTGATTTGTTAAAGATACCCAACGCATTGCCTAGAAAAAAAGGAAGTTAAATGAAATTATGAAATTTTGATTAATACACAAGGAAGCAGGTTTAAAAGAACAGAAAAACTAAACACAGATGGGACAACTAGAAAAGAAATAAAATGGTACACCTAAATAACTCGTATTGATCATTAATTTAAATGTAAATAGAATAACTCTAATTAAAAAACAGATTATCAGACTGGATTTAACTAAATGCCTTCTACGAGACAAATGTTTAAAATACAAAGACACAGTCTCATTGGATGTTAAAAAGTTATAAAAGCTATGCCATGCAAAACAATCAGAAGAAAGTGGGAGTGACTATATGCACTTCAAACAAAATAAATAAACTTCCAGACATGGGGGATTGATTACCAGAGATATAAAGAGACATTCATGATTAAAGTGTCAATTAATCAGAAAGACATAATGTATATGTGTTTAAGCCAAATGTACAAGCTTAGTTGGCAACTACTCCCTTGGTAATTAATAGAATAATAAACAATAACATTAGCAAGGGTAGAGATCACCTGAGCAATACCACTGATCACCTTGACCTCACTGGTACTTGGTAAAAACACTGAACTCGACAACTGAGGGGGGTCCTTCTTTGGAGGTGCCCATGGAACGTTCATCAAGATAGACCATTATGTTGGTCTCAATTTTCAAAAGATTGACATTTTAAAAAAATTAAAATCTCAAAACAATTCCAAAAGATTGAAATCGTATAGTGTGTTCTCTTACAGAAATGGAATTAAGTTAAAAATCAACAAAAAGAAGATATCTAGAAAAAATATCTATTTTTACACTTATTCCTAAATGTTTTATTGTTTTTGATGCTGTTATGAATGGAATTGTTCCCTTAGTCTCAATTTTCAATTATTCGCTGCAAGTGTATAGAAATACAATCAGTCGTTTGACATTTGTGTGCTCCCACCTTGCTGAATTCTTTGATCAGCTCCAAGACCCCCAGCGGATGTCTGAAACCACGAGTGGTACCAATGCCTATTTACCCTGTTGTTTCCTGTACACACAGGAACATACTATGTCCCTGTAAACAATAATAAAGTTTAATTTTGTAAATTAGGTACAGCAAAAGGTTAACAATAACTAATAGGACAATTATAACAATATACCATAACACAAGTTATGTGAATGTGGTCTCTCTCTCAGAATATCTAACTGACTGTACTCACCCTTCTGGTCCTGATGTGAGGTGATCTAATTCCTACGTGATGAGATGAATGAATGACGCAGGCATCGTGACGTAACACCTGGCTACTACTGGCCTCCTAACAGACAAACGAGCACTTCACGGCTTCCCTGTGGCACGTCCAAATTGCCAGCATCACTACTCTTGCACTTTGGGGCCATTATTACCTAAAGGACGGGTCCCTTGAACACGAGCACTGCAATATCTCCACCAAGGCCAGCGGGGAGCGTCTACAGCTGGAGAGACGAGGGACAAAGGGATGTCAGGTCCCAGGCCTCGCGAGATTCATCACAGCTACTCAGGGTGGCGCACAATTTCAAACGCAGGAATTATTTCTGTATTTTTCCACTTAATATTTGGAACCACCCGTGACTGTGGGTAACTGAAACTGTGGAAAGTGAAACTCTGAATCGGGGGAGACTGCTGTACTCAAAAACCCAGAAGAGCAGGTTTTAACAGCTTACGTGTTCAGTCCTCCCCTAACAGAACTGGAAATCTTATTGCTAAGGAACCTAAGTGACCCATCAGGGATTCCGACAGAGGAATCACCTTCCGCCTCAAAGCAGTGGTTCACATTCTTTCATACGGACTGTTGCCATCGGTTTCCATGCCTTGTTCATCCTCATGTAAAATCACGTTCAACGGTAGACTACAAAAGCTTCTAAATTCCTTTGCCAGAGGTTTCAGAATCCGTGTGCTGGCTCCCCTTCAACCAAAAGAATGGTAATACTGCCCTGGCTGGCGTAGCTCAGTGGATTGAGCATGGGCTGCAAACCAGAGTATCACAGGTTCAATTCCCAGTCAGGGCACATGCCTGGGTTGCAGGCCACGGCCCCCAGCAACCACACATTGATGTTTCTTTCTCTCTCTCTCTCTCTCTCTCTCTCTCTCTCTCCTCTCCTCTCCCTCTCCCTCTCCCCCTCCCTTCCCTCTCTAAAAATATATAAATAAAATCTTTTTTTAAAAAGAATGGTAATATGATCAATGATTCTTATTAAGGACTACAGACTCAACTTGAAGGACAATTGGATAGTCCTACTAAATTCCATCGCTATGTTTGTTAACTATTTCCTCCTGATTTACCACTTTTTACCAACTTCTCCTGTTCTTTCTTCTACATTCCTGCTGTTAAACTGCTTTCCCGGCCACTCTTCTGCTAATTCCTTAACATTTATTAGTGTCCTCTAGCCTTTGTGCCTTAGTTTCCTCCTCCCCCCTTTGTATCCTCACTAGATGCTCCCACTCATACACCTATTTCACCTTTCATCACCCAAACGACTGCTAGCTCCCACTTCTGGCCCTAAGCTCTAAAATCGGGGCAATGGATCCAAAACCACCTTCACCTTCTCCTCCCAACTTGCCTTTCCTAAGCACCAACAGTTCTACTTCCAATCATGAAAGTGAGACACTTGAGTAATTCAACTCCTCTCTCCTCCCATAAATTAAGGAGAGTCTGATGATCTTTCTCATGGCAGGAGGAACGTCACGATACGATTTTTCCTTGCTCTTCCAGCTTCATCTCCTCCCTCACCTAAGAAACCTCTTTAACTCTCATTCTATGTACCCACCACACACTTCTCGACTACTGCTAAATTCTCTTCCCTACCTTGCTTAATTGCAAACTCCTACAATTTCCCGGGCTTGCCTTAAGCATCTCCTCTTGAAACCTGAGATTTGTTCAGTCTTGTGTTTGTTGATGACAGAGATCTGAGTAACTTTGGCTGGTGCAATGGAGAAACTACTGCTCATAAGTAGGTTCAGCAAGTAAGACTCCAAACAACGTAGTTTGATCCGTATCAGGATGAAACGACCACAGTGCAGTAACCACAGTGTGCGTACGGCAACAGAGAAGGCATCGAGTCGTTATGTGTTACCTCTACCAATTTTGTTTGGACTGAGCCTTGCAGATACATAGGAATCTGTTGGGTGGACAGGTAGGTGGGAGGAAGACAGCTAACAGGATACATTCTGGGAACTGCTATTACAGTGCCAGACACAAAGGAAATAGTGAGGGAGGGATCAGATCATGAAGACCAGAAAAGGGAAGGTAACTGGCAGCCAGGGAAGGATACATTAGAGACCAGGTGAGAGGCACGGAGACAACTGGGAGACTAGTGCATTATACTAAGCAAGAAATAATGGACTAAAAATCAGTGGCAGCGAGATGAGACAGCAGGGTACAGAAGCTAAGTGCTTACCTTTGTTTCAGACACAAAATTACACACACTTGATCTTCAGAACAAACCTAAGGGGTAATGATCCTATTTTTACACAAGAAACTCAAGCTTCCAAGAACGCCGCTTGCTCAAAATGGCACAGCGTACAAGTGGGAGCACAGATTCAGATTTCAAAGATCCTACTCCTCAGCAGGATCCTCTAAAAGGCACTCAGTGAATTATTACTTTCGTTAAACAAGATTTACCTAAGGTTAGAAATGACCAATTTCAGAAGAAATATATACCTTCACAAAATTTAACCTCCCAAACTGAACTAGATAAATACAAGCAATGTGGGTAAACCCTAAATTTTCATTCTTTAGAGCTTACAAAGGACGGGGTTTAAGTTGACTGATTTACTCCAGTCCAATTTATTCTTACTACAGTATTAAAGATTAGCCATCAAGGAGGACGTGTGAAGATCGGAACTCCTTTAGGTAAAAAAGCAAATCCCCATGTCAAGTGTATTGATGGCAGCCATATGTAAAATGCTATGGTGTACAGTAATGGCACACCCGTGAACACTGCAGACAATACGTAGTACACGTGCTCAAGCCGTGAGACAAAGGTGGCAGATGTGTATTTCAAGTCACATGTCAACTCCAACAGGTTAGGTGGCTGCCTCCCACGTGAGACTGGGGACCAGCCTGGGGTGCATGGACCCCAAGTGCCCCCCATGGGCTCCCGGGTCTGGGAGCCTGCGTGCCACTCCTGCCCTCGGCCTGCTGCTGGCCAGGACTCTGCCCTTAAACACTTTTGTTTCCATTACGGACAGGGCATTTCATCGCTGCTTCGCTTCAGGTAATGCATCCTGATGCGAAATCTAACAAAATACGCAAAACGAAGGGGAAAGTTTTGTGAAGTTTTTTTTTGCCCGGGTCTGACGAAACATGCATAAACCTAGTGTCGGTTTCCCAGAAAACACTCTCTAATGGACGGCTTCAGGTAAAGTAGGGTTACATTTTTCAAATGCTCTTCTCGGTCATCCGGACCATTCAGTGCCGTGTGTGTTACGTTGTATTTATGTTCGGATGTGTATGTGTATTTATCCACATACACTGTTTTAGGAGAAAACATCAGCATTTCCGCTTGGTAATTTAAATAATGTCAACTATGCGTGTTTATTTGTAAAACTTCCCATAGTGAAACACGTTACAGTTACCTAGAAACATTCATTTTTCACTATTAACAATTTGAATAATTATGGAATGCTTGCATAATGCAACCAAGTGAGTTATAGAAAAGTCACATAGACAATATATATCTGATGCCCAATCCTTTACAAATATTAAATTACCTTCACTAGGTTTCTAAACTGTCAAGTATAAATAGGATGAGGTCAGCAATACTTCAGATGAGGCACTTTAACAATTAAAAAGATCAGGTGTACAAACTGTAAAACCGAACTCTCGACATCAACCTTATCCTTAATTTCAGGCGTGATTAATCTGAGATGGTCTACGTTAAGGAGTGTTATAAACCTTTATTTCTTGCCCTTCTGCCTTCCCGTGACCCAAGGCAACACAAAAATGAAATACATAAGATACACAGAAATCACCACGGACCAGTCCATGTGCTCACGTACAAAGGAACTAAACATTATCTAATGACACTGGGGTTTCAGAAAGTGACCAAATTTCACACAGAAACTGACACGTAATTGTTTTCATGAATGTGTATAAATACATTGGTCTCCCAAAGGCAAAATGGTATCTCCACCATATCCCCAGACAAAAATGCCCTCAAACCTACTATTTAATTAACTGAATTAAAACTATTAGTCTTACGTACTCTTTTCAAACACTGAATTTTTAAAATAGAGAAATTAAAATACTACATTTTAACCTTAAAAATTAAAACATTAGATTTACCAATACTTCACAGATTACAGTTTCAAGATTTAAAAAAAAGCAATAAGGAACAAGATAGATGTTTTGTTTTGCCAGCCTTTTATGAAAGACCTTTTCATCACACACATTTGGCCAATTCATTTTCAACCTTAAACCAAGTTTTCTGAATATTTATACTGCATCTTTTGGTAGTTAAAAGAATAAATACTTGATTAGAGGACATTAATTCATGTTGCTTCGTGAATTCTGAGTTCTGTATTTTCTCTACTGTCAAATTTCAACACACCTCTTTTAGTAAGCAAATGGCTGACTCCAATTTTTAAAGTTCATCCAGAAGGAAGTCCAATCTGTGGATTCATTAACTACATGTTTTAGGTGAGAACAGTTAAATCTCACTACGCTTGTTTCATTTCTGGTAGTTTGTCATTTGAGAAGTTTCTACAGCCCAGGCACCCAGACGCCGCTCAGCAAACGTGAGTTTGGACTCATCCGAACGTGGTTGGCCGCGCCGAGGCACCGATCGGAGCCGCCCGCTCCGCGCGTCTGCGCGCGAGGGCGCACGTGCGCCTGCATTCCCTAGCTCAGTGTGGCTCCTCCGAAAAGAGAAACGAGCTTTAGCTTCATGTGCTAGCTGACACTTCAGTTTCTTCTAAATCAAAAGTCGCCAATTTTCAAAGGAATGGAAAGAGAAATACTTATTTAGAAGGACAAAAATTAAGCTTGGCAAAAGTAGTGACTTTTATTTACAATTGCATGTAACAAGATTACAATAGAAACTAGTGCTATCTTCGGGACAAAAGCAATGATTTATCGGTAATGGCAATGGATGGAATTGTGACAGTCTCTGGCGAGAACCGAGCGGTCGTCCGGGAGCTGTGGGTCTGATCGCGACGTGGCCTTCCCGTGTCTCCGGTACCTTAGTGACTTTCTCCTTTTTTGCCCACTACCTAGAAAAACAAAAATAATTTTATATGTACATCTTACTGATTCAGAAATAGGGGTTATCTTCAAAGTAATACCACTACAAAACAGTATTAATTGGTCATCATCTTTGAAACCTGGAGTTAACTCTTGCCCCGCACTTTCTCCGGCATGCAGTCCACGCTCACTGCGAGGCACGCGTTGCCCGCCCCGCCCCGCCCCGCCCCGCCCCTTCCAGCCTCGAGGAGTCAGAGACTCCGCATGCAGGCTGCTGCTGGCTCCCCACACTGTTTTAGGAAAAAGTAATGCAATTCTTCAAAACAAGGTTGACAGTTTAGAGACATTAATAAAAAGATGATGCTATATGAGTGAAACATATGTGGCATACTATTTTTAGAAAATTAGAAATCAAATGTCAAACAATCTAGAAGTGAAAGAGTATGCTAAACTTAGGTCTTCATGTCCAAGATGACAGGTTTCTAGATGTTTCTCTCAATATGTAGACATGTAATAGAAGTATTAAAAAATGACTGACTTTGCCTAGCTTCTATTTTTAAGAAACCCTGGTTTCTATAAATGCACTATAAAAATAAATCCGTCAATGATTAGAAAAATTGTTGATTAGAAGGTTTTTAAAATGTCCTAGTTGCTATAAATGTGGCAGCATAAAAATATAAATAAACTTGGTTTCTACCAAGTTCTAGAAAACAAATTTTCTGTGGGAAATTTCTAAAACTATGTTCTAATTGAATAGTTTACTTCAAACCTGAGGTTTATTATTAAATAATGTATTCTCATAAGCAGAATGCCTCAAAAGAAATCTACGTGCAAGCTATTGTATATATTTGTATAGGAAAATGTCTATATACATTTATAAATGTAAATTTCATATTTTAAACTGACTCTTTTCCAAATGATATTGTCTGAATCAAGCAAAACTGGCCTAAAATAATAAACGGCTGAGTCAATGTCCTTCATGAGAGAAGAGAAGAAAATCCCTTCCACTGAGTGTCCAGACATATAACGCTGGAACTGCTGTTTTCCCCACCTCAAGTAAAACCACTGTTATTACTTTAAAAGAACTCCTCACTAATCCAAGGAAATCATGTGTTAGAAAGCCCAAAAAGCCAGGAAGATGCTAAGGGGATCATCTCAGAAAAGAGTATGTGGATGGGAGTAAGAAATGCAGGTTTTAATAGCCGTAAGGGGCCTCTTCAAAGAAGAAACGGAGATGAAACCATTTGTATCATGAATGAATTCAAGCAGGTAAACACTGAAAGCATTATTGATCATTGTATCATTTGAGAGCACGCAGAACGCAGAGCTATTAGATTAAGCAAAAGAAACTAGTATTAAAAATTAATCTTTTAGCAGATGTGATACAGTAGAAGACACAAATCTGCATACTGTTTCACAGGTTGATAGCTCTCAACTTGCCAATGTGTACTCTCTGTAAAAAAGAAGAAATTTAACATTCCAATATGGATTTTCTCACCCCAAACATAAAGCTCTTTTATTCATTTTAAGTTTTTATATTAACACCCCAGACAAACAAAAGTCTAGGTACATCAAAATTAGATGTCAAAAATATTTCTTCAGTAAATAGTCTGTTTTTCTTCTATATTAATATTTTAAACCAGCCTCATCTTCAGTCCCTAAGTCTTTCGACTGGCCTTGAGCTCATGTGGGTAGGCAAAGCATAGGACACACCCACAATTAGTAAGCAAAATGATTTCTGGGCTGCAGCTCCAATGAGGGAAAATACTCCCATCTCTCAACTACAGCCTAATCAATATACTATACTACTAGCAGTATAAACGAGCTTGATACAACAGTCTGTATTTGGTTTCCAAAATGATTCTATAGTTCCTAAAAATAAAAGTTAAACTTCAGATGGAATTAAAATATTATCCAACAACTAGTTAAATCTGAAACCATTTACAACAACATCGATTTTATTGCAACATTATTTCTCAAAAGGCAATACAAAATTAAATATGAGACGGGAGAGAGTTCTAAATACGTCAGGGCAGCCACACATGTGGGAGTGAAATCGAAGCACCTCGCCGCAAGCCCCAAACAACAACGGAAACAGAATGAAAGCCCGCGGCGCGGCAGGACTGGTGGGGTCTGAAGACAGAGATGGTGGAGGAAGCTAGGGAACAGTGAGGCCGGTCCAGATGACAGAAGCTGGAGAGGTCTTGCGCCAGCAGTGATGAGAACATGGGAAGGGTGAGAGCGGGCAGGTGCAAGATGAGCAGAGAAGCAAGGAGGGGAGTGAGATAAGGTCAGTCTTTATATTACTTCATTTTTTAAAAATCTTCTGGTTTTAGTTCATTTGAGTTGGATTAAAAAAGCTGAAAAATAAACAGACAGAAATGTTACAAGAATAGCTGACACGGCGAATGGCCAGTTTAGAAAAGTCTGTTTGTATTACAGTGAGAGAGAACCTGCTCCGCTCTTCACGTGCAGCTCATTCCCTACGAAGCAGAAGCCCCTTCGAGGCTGCCCGTTTTTGTCCTTATCTTTTATTACTTCTGCACTAAAATAAGGCAATCCACGTACAGAGCATAGTTTAGCAAAGAAAACATCTACTTCCAATTAAGATGGCAAGCTTTTCATTCTGCAACACAAAGGATCCATTTACAACAGCAAATGGCTTAAGTGTATATTATAATCTGTGCACCATGCCTGTAATTATGAGCCAAAAAAAAGACAAGCGGAAGGTGTGTTCTAGTCTGCCAAACCTTCAAAGTACAACCTTATTCAAAGTTGCAGTGGCATGCAAGGGGGTCTAAGATTTGTACCCACATCCAAGATTCTTTAGTGTTACCTTAGCTTCTGTCATCTGAGTGACATAAGGAGGTCGGTGACATTCTGAAAACTAAAATTATCTAGAACAACTCACACAACATAAAAATGTAAACTGAAAATGCTAAATGATCCTGTTTTATCATTCATTAAACCACTTTATATAACTTCACTACACAGAGGTATCAAAATTTTCTTCTCTGTGCTGATAAAATATGTACTAAATCTATTTTAAATTTTAAATTCTAATTACTATGTGTAATCCCTTTAAAATTCAGAATGACTAAATAAGGGAAAGAAGGGCCACACTTGACTTGTCCCGGGAAGTTCCTCTTTTCCATTCTAACTAGAGTGCCCACTGCTATCCTGGCTCCTCCATCCACTCCTACTCCTCAAGCTGAATTCACGACACTCTTCCTTCACAAAATATTCTTCCTTCCCCAGCACCGTTGTGAAAAAAGAAATAACACTGGCCTGGAAGATATGAGAATACCCTGTGGAGGAAGAGAAGCTTCAACTATGCTTGATTCACTTGATTAGCTTTCTAGATGTTTATGGATTATTCTTCAAGAACATGACCTCACTGTAGACAGGGATCACCACTGCACCCGGCAGGCACAGTCCCGCAAAGACCGTACCGAGTATCTATCCTCTCCTTCACTAGAAACCAAACTCAACCAAACTCAACCAAACTCGAGTTTTTATAGGCGGCTCTATACAAGGACCAAACTGGCCAATTTTAGTTTAAAAGACACTAATTTTATTGCAATTTTCCTATACTAACGTTGTTGACTTAGCAAAATAAATATTTTAAAAAATGAGAAATAACCCTGCAGGACAATGAATTACACAGGCAGAACAAATCTCACTCAGAAATTATTAAAAGGAAATGTAATGTAATATTAGTATTATGTCAGAAAACCACTCAACCAATTAAAACGCATCAAGCACTGACAGCACGGGGCGAAGAAGCCCAGAACCCCACAGAGGAGCCCACATCCACCCAGTGTTCAACTGTTCTCGCAGCAGTTCCCGGTGTGGCCCAGGCCCCGGAAGGGTCCCCGAAACCCTTTCGGAAGTCTTCAGGCTAAAAACTATTTTCATAATAATGCTAAATTGTTATTTGCCTTTTTAACTGTCATTGTCTCACAAGTGTACAATGGAGTTCTTGAGAGGCCACATACCTGTGACAGCAAAACTGACTGAATGAAAAAACAGATAGGAGAATAAGAGAATTCAATGAAACTAAATAGTAAAGAAATTTGTACAAGTATAAAACAACATTCTTCCCCTCATTAAGCCGGTTTTTGTTTTGGAAAATACCATATTTTGCTGTGTATAATGCGCACCCACGTTTCTGACCCAAACTTTCAGGAAAAAAAATTTTGTTTTAATTTTTTAATTCAATTTTTATATTTAGAAACAAAACCAATCATCATATTCCAGGATATTATTTTGCATACATATATCATTACTGCTTCCTAGAGTCACACTTTTCATGTGTAAGCATAAATACAAGAATTAAAAACATTTATATAAATATGGAGTTAATACTACCCATATATAATGTGCATCCTTATTTTCCCCTCAAAAATTTGGGCAAAAAAGTGTGCATTATACACAGCAAAATACAGTATATACAATTTAAAAGTATTATTTGTGTTAATATACAATGAGTTTATTATTTGTAAGTAAATAGTTTTTTAATTTCTCTGTTTTAATTTCTTAAATGGTAAATGTTAGACAGGTAGAGCCACAGAAACACAAGCTCTTATTGGTCCTCAAGAATATTTAATAGTATAAAAGGGTCCGGGGTCCAAAAAATTTGACAAGCACTGCTCGATAGTAATTTTATTTTTTTAAAGATTTTATTTATTTTTAAGAGAGGGGGAGGGAGGGAGAAAGAGTGAGAGAGAAATATCAATGTGTGGTTGCCTCTCACGCGCCCTTAACCGGGCACCTGGCCCACAACCCAGGCATGTGCCCTAGGCTGGGAATCGAACCAGTGGTTCTTTGGTTCACAGGCCGGCACTCAATCCACTGTGCCACACTGGCCAGGGCATGATAATAATTTTAAGTAAGGTAAAGAAGTATTTAATTAAATGAATACCTAGCCAAATTATTAAACAAGTACAAATACTTTCAAGCAAGAATAATCTAACACTTTTGCCATCCTAAAGACAGTCTGCAAAAAGGCAGTCTGGCAGTCAGAAAAGAGAAAAACCAGTGCAGAAGGGGTAGACGGAGGTGTCAAAAACAGGTGAAGACAGACCTCAGGTGGACAATGGTTAATGCACATTAGAAAAACGAATGAATGGCAGGCTGGTAGTAAGATGGACAAGACAAAGCAGTGGTTACTTAGGAACAAAACGGAAATCCAACAGCATAGGCTAAGGTGAGAAGCAGAAAGCCAGAGCTGAGTTACTGGTATGAGAAAGTAACAGGACTTAGAGTAATAGATCTCATGAAAGTATTAAGCTAAAAATGTGCAAGGAACAGTTAAAGCTAAATCCAATGGAATTTAATTCAAGCAGGCAAAGTAAAAAACCAGGCAGCCAAAACATCTTTGTTGCTCACACATTTTCCCAGTGCAGCATATTTCATATCATAAAAATGTAGATGTTTAATCTCTGCTTCTCCTGACCTGTCATTGTACATATGTCAAACATTTAACATGACAGCTCTAAGTACACGATTGTTCCTACAGCTCCCAAAAGTTCACTGCACTATAAAGACAGGAAGATGGTACTGGTAAAATGCCTGGTTAAAGTATCTATAATCAAGGTCATCAATTTTCTAAAAAAACAGTATAATTTTATAAGGTCATCTAATGTCATAAAATTTTTATGAATTTTTCTATAGCTGAATTAAAATTACATCTGTCGACACCATCAAAAAGAGTAAGATTTCAGCATGTTCTATGGCTCCGATTCCCCGCACAGAGGTCACTGGCCAGCCCTAGGGAAACTCTTCTTTTATAATCATCTCAAGTTCTAGACCGCCTGCCAGGTGCAGCCACCAGAAACGTGGTGATAACTGTATCTCCTACGCTGCCGCAGAGCTCACCTGTGTGCAGCTCCGGGGCTCTGTGCAGATGAAGCTCCCGAAGGTAATTTTATGATCTGTGGTTGTATATTTTAGGAGTCACCATAAGGAACTGTTACCAATCGGAAGTAATTCCATGAATATACAAATGTTCTCATTCCTAATGATCCCCTGTACCTTATAAATTCTTTGCAAATCTCAGAATGTTTGTTTCCATATATACTAATATATACGTATACACACACATCTGCTCACTAAAAACTTATTTTCTGAAATGTTCTTTCCGCACATAATTTGAAAGTTAACATCTCAGTGCAATAAAATTAAGTCCATTGTTTTTTATTAAAATTATACAAGTCATTTTAAATATTTTCATCAGAAATGATATTCCAAATCTTAGTATCAGTAGTTCTTAAAAGTTCACTAATAATAATGATTTGACTATTTTTCCATTACTCCTAACTACTTTCTGTAACCAATTATTTTTACCCTTTTAATTGGATGCCATTCATTAATAGACACTTTATCAGTAGGACTTATTATTTTTATTAGACACTTCTTTTAGTTGCATATCTAAAAATATGACTAGGAGAACTTACTGTTCTAGTTTAACCTTATGACAGGATTCTGATAGTTATAAAACAATTTCTTTAAAATTATAATTTTACTTCCCCTAAATATCGTTTCAACAAACTTACTCGTTTGAAGTCATTCATATTCGTTGCCTGGACTGGAGTACCAATGAAAGTAAAATACGAAACTCTTGTGGTTTCTTCTTCACCTTGATTGGACTGAACAAATATCTACCAAAAAAACAATAATGTTTACAGTAATTACAATCCTTTTTCATAAAAATGCCTCCAGTTTAACTGATCTCCTTGGATTACTAATAAACATACTGAACCTTCCACTCTTTGTAAGGAGCGATCCCAGTTACCCTGAGACCAGTGCTCCCGCGGGAACATTAATCCCACTGTTCGCCCTGCTACTCGCACCCACTCCAGGGACGTCACAGCCGAACACCCGTATCCACAGTTCTTGGTAATTTAGTGTGAGGGCGTGGCTGGGTCATGATTAAATTCTTTAAAACAAAATGTTTCAAGAATATGAAATTCACAATTATAGTTAGCCGGGTGCTGTTGAAATTTTATAAAAATTATAGTTTTTCCCTGAGGAATATTTCTGCAGTTACATTCTTTCTGATATTCATTCATTCAATTTCCTAGAATAGTAAAAGAAAGATTAGAGTTGGAAACCAGCTCATAAAACTACACTATGCTCATACAAGGTCCAGCACAAATAACGTCCCTTTTTATTACAAAATCGTAAGCATGTAATTCTGTAACATAACAATATCACACTCAAGCACACTCATATTAATACCCTACCAACCACACTCAAGCAGGCCTTACTTCTGCCGGACCCTGTGTTTTTTTACACTTGACTATTGCTACTTCCTATTGACCCTCCCCTTGCCCAGCGTGTCAGGAGACAGAAGCTTTATCCATAGGTCCTTTTTCAGTCTGCTGGATTTATTTAATTCACTCCGTACTTTAGAACACAACATTCTCGATGCTGTCTACTGAATACTATCGCCTCTCTCTACCTTGACCTGGACAACAGACTTCTTTCACTCACAGGTTGCATACATCAGTCAGCTTGTGTGGTTTGTGTAGGCAACCACAGATTCGTCTCAAAGTGAACTGCTCAATTAAGAACGTCAAGTCTATAATTAATTAGTAGACTGTGAAACCAGCTCTCCATTCCTTTATTTGTAATGCTCTTTGAATCTAAGCACAACAGTTTTTATATCTGCTGCTTTTAAAATTCATCCACTTACTTTAATTAGACTCTGATCAAAACTGTCAGTTCAATTTCAACTTTATCACCAAAAAAAGTGACAGACATGCTGCCTGTGTCTTAAATAAAATTTTGATGAGAGAGGACACAGCATATAAAGACTGGAGCCTTTCACAAGTAACTGTGGTTTGTGATTCTAATGACAGAGGCGAACAGAGAACGTCAGGATCTCTAGGTTGGAAGAGCTTTTCCAATAAAAGCTGCCTTCCTCCCAGCACTAAGGCGAAGGTGTTGTTATGAACACATGCTAACAGCAGTCTTTAATCTGGAAGAGCCAGGATCGTTCCACTAAAGCAAAGAAATCACACTAGTTTGGCATGACTTGTTCTCAGGGACGAGGCTGATTCCCACTTCTTTTTCCGGGCCTGCTAGGGTCCCACCCTAAGCCTCCTGTGCCCTCCTCTGAAGGACGGGCGGGGAGCGCACAGTGCACGCTGGGTTTCAACACCAAAGTGCACAGAAGCAGTTAACAACTGCTAAGAAGCAACAAACTATCTTTTCAAAGTTATTTTTACTGAGATCATGACCACTACATTATTAAAAACTCAGTATTCTAGAAAAGTGCATCCGATTTTACAAATGTATCATTCATTACCAGGTATGAATAATAAAGCACAAATATCTTCAGTTCAGGTATAAATGTTCTAGAATAAACTTTTAACAACAGTTGCCAAATGTGTATCAAATCAGCAAACTGACAAATCCACAAATTAAAATTAACCTGTCCTTCCCCTTAGGGCACACAGATAAATTAAGAAGAAAATTTAATTAGCTCATTATACATTTTTAGTATCTCAAACCAAGTGGACAAATAACTACTTTAAAAGATCATTTAGAATCACTAAGTTCAGCATGAATGGCCACCCACAAAGCCATTACACAAATCCTAACGAAACGCTACTTACAGTTACACTGTTGACATTCTGAAACTTAACATAGCGCAGTGGAATGATGCTGTCTTCTTTAATGTCATCCTCTGTTAGTTCCAGAGCCTGAGTTGGTTCACTTCTTTCTGCTTCTTCAAAATCCATAGATCGGGGTAGATTGATAAAAATTTTTACGTATTTAGGACCCTGACCTGTAAAATGGTAGAATAAAATGAAACTCTAGAAACCAAACATGTGTCTTCCTACCTGTGTTATTACATTCATACTACACAAATGTAAGCACATACGCACACACCTACATGTATCATCAGGAATTCTAAGACAGTCTAGGTACTTTCATAGCCATTCCTCGGCTTGCTAGCACTGCACTCTAGGGATTCTAGATTAAAACACATACAAACATGCACACGTGCGCGCACACACACGTGCTCAAAGTTCCCGCCCTCCAGTGCAACAGACGCACTATGGGCACGCCGTGCTGCCAGGGAGGAGGTGCAGAACAGCAGCACTGGGGCCTGACGGTACGTGCAGGTGAACAAGTTTCACGAACGAGGTCCCAGTGGAGCTGGGTCTTGGAATTGCCAACAGTCGGCACATTTCGTTACTTAGGAGGAAAGCATTACCAGTGACACCATTAGCCAAAGGGCGATTCATTATACAAATTGCCAAATTTCATCTTACAAATTAAGATGTGCTCAGTGGTAAAATCACATTTATAGAGTATCTTAGTCCCTTTAACTTCAGGGTACAATCTAAGACCCATATTTTTGGGCTGATTAAAGAATCCTAAAATATTCACACTGCTTAAATGTGCATTACTACAGCATTTGTTTTTACAAACACTTTGTATTTTCAAAATAAAGACAGTTTCGCTAAGGAAAGTTCATTAATATATAAAAATTCAGAATAACAAATGAGAAGGAAATGCTAATTGATAAGTAGGGTGTAGGCTCTTTCTTCCAATCAATTAAAAAACAAAACTAAAAGAACATCTAGTCCTTACCCCCTCCACCCTCCTTCCACTCCAGCCTCCCCCCTGCAAAATTCCTCAACTGAAACAGAAAAAAAGGGAGGGGCTGAGTGAGGAAAAGTCTTCATTTAATAAAAAGAGAAATGCCAAGTCTCTACAACCATGTTTGTGGCATCATATGTGTAAAGAACATGAATCTATAAACATGGCACAAGCATTAGTTTTATCACCCGTAACAGGAGTTTGAAATAAGTTATCTCCCAGTTCTGATCCTAGGAAATGGCTATTTCGAACCTAGAGTTTCAGAGTAATAACTGAAAGAAAGGGTTCACCTGCTTTCAGGTTAAGAGGAAACTTAAATTCTAAAATTAAAAACTTTAGAAATAAATCTCACATCATTTACCCATTCACTTACACCCTCGCTTTGTTACAAAAACAATTTCTCTCCCCAAACAAGGATATCCTACTTCTACTTAATAAACAGAAGTAGGCCTGCTGACAGGTCTACAGAGCAGAAAGTTAGTTTAGAGGAAAACCGTCCATCACTTACCATTATCCGGCCCTTGAAATTTCATCGAATAAAGCTTAACAGGTTGATTGAATGCCACAGTAATAAGCAGCTGTTAAGAAAATAATAGTTTAATTTTAAAACAGCTCTTGAACACCTTGAATACACGTAACAACTAAGTAGAATTAATTCAGGGGCAAAAAGTTTTAATTCATCTCAATGTAATATGTAAAGTCAGTAAGCTGAAAGTCACTTGATTATACTGACACTTGAAAAACACAATATTATTCACATAAGGGAATGACAACAACAAATTTAATGGAATAACTCATTAAAACTATGCATAAGAACCTAAGGTCTTGTAACCTATAAATTGGCAAGCAATCTGCTCTCTATAAACCCCAACAAAATTCCCAAATTAAAATAAAAAGTAAAATATTTATGCTAGTATGTCAGCTTAACATTTTTCAGAATGGTTTGTTTGTCAAACATGTACCCATGTCACTTAACAATTTATAGACAATTCACAGCTTATGTGGAGAGATCAGCCCTCAAATGAACTTTATATCATCCAAAATTCAAGAGAAGAGGATTCTTAAAGCTCTAGAGTCACCTCCAAACACCATCTAGTATGAACGCAGTCTGAAAAATATTCCCAAAGCTATACAATAAGGTAGCTCTTGTTGGAGCACAAATACTGGGGTTTAGACTTATGGTTTTAGAATCATTCTGGTTTGTCTGCTGAGAAAAAACCTATATCCTTTGGACTATAATCCTTTGGTTATATAAGTACTTTTTATATTGAAGTTGCAATAGTGTGTCAAAAAGAATAAGCATGACTTGTTTGGGGATCTGAACCACAGATGAAAGGGAAATGAGAGTGAAAGCTAGAAACAGATCAAGTCAGCAAGAATCTGATGCTGGCCCTGGCTGATGTGGCTCAGAGGATTGAGAGACAGCCTGCAGACCAAAGGGTCACCAGTTCGATCCCCAGTCAGGGCACATGCCTGGGCTGCAGCCAGGTCCTCAGTAGTGGATGCGCAAGAGGCAACCACGCATTGATGTTTCTCTGCCTCTTCCTCCTACCTTTCCCCTCTCTCTAAAATTAAATAAATAAAATGTTAAAAAGAAAAACTTTTTAAAATTTATTTTAATTGTTGTTCAAGTACAACTTTCTTTTACTCCCAACCCAGCTCACCTACCCAGCCCTCCCCACCTCCTTTCCATTTCCACCCACCCCTAGTTTTTGTCCACGTGTCCTTTATACTTGTTCCTGCAAATCCTTCCCCTTTTCCGCTGAAATTCCCCTGAAATTCCCTCCCCTCTCCCCTCTGGTCACTGTCAGCCTGTTCTCTATTTCAGTGTCTTTGGTTATATTTTGCTTGTTTCTTTGTTTTGTTGTTTAAAGAGAAAATGCTGACACTGTCTTCCTGAAGCCGGTGAAGAATCCTTTAACTCTTTAAGCAAGAAGCAGGATCAGATTCACATTCAGAAAAAAACACAGCTTTTGCAAACATGTGGAAGACGAACTGGAATGGGCACAGAGCAGTCGGTGGAACAGAAAGTCAATTAAGGAGAATAACAGTCGAGATGAAAGGCGGCTCGACGGAGGCAGTGCCACACGACTTCCTCTGGGACGGCAAGGCGGGAAGTCTAGGGAAGCGCGCTGCAGGTGTGCGCCGGGAGCGAGGGCCAGACACACAGGAAGTGCTCCTTCTGCGTGAGTGAGACGTGAGTGAGACGTACACGGGGAGGGCAAGAATGAACAAAAGCAGGGAAGGGTGGTGGCGGCTCACGTCGGCAGTGGGGCCAACCAAGAGTTTGGCGACCCTCCCCGAGCTCCTGGCCGCTGGCCTGGAACAGAAGAAAGCGGGTGGGTCTGCACCACCCAAAGGCAGGGGTCGGCGAAAACCAAAATGTTAAAAAAGAAAGGAAGAGGCATCACCTAGGAAAGAGGCGTAAAACCAGGAAATGGAAACACGATAAAGAAACATGAGCAGGCATCAGTATTGATGATCACTATAAACCCTCATTAACCGAGGCACTCAGTTACCTGCTCATCACAATCAGACTCCAGGAAGGTCACGTCTTTGCGTAAACAGTTGTCAAATCCATGCTCATCACTTTCATTAAGACATTCACAGCCAGCTTTGTTAACGAAAGGCATTAAGTCCATCTGAAAATATTAAATGAAGACGTTAGGCTAAGCATTTGGATTTGGTATAAAATCTTAGTAAAAACTTAAATATGTTATTTGCTTAAGGTTGGGCAATTTTAGAGAAAATGTCTCTTTTAAAATAGTTATTACAACTGTGATAGTAATCTGTTTGATTCCCAGTCAGGGCACATGCCTGGGTTGAGGGCCAGGTCCCCAGTGGGGGCCACATGAGAAGCAACCACACATTGATGTTTCTCTCTCTCCCTCCCTCCCCACCTCTCTCTAAAAATAAATAAAATCTTTTAAAAAACAACTTTGATAGTAATCTTTTCATTTGAGTTTCTGACTGAGATCTGCCACTCATTACTGAAGCCAAATCTAGGCTTAGCCCATTGGGTAAGGCATCAGAAACCAAGCCTTTAACACTAAGATTATGGAACACTGACTGGTACTTTTGTAGTATCAGTACTTTACAGTAGAAAATACGCAAATTAAAATACCTGTAAGATCCAAAGAAAGCCTACCTCCCTGTTAGTGGCCATGGTTTCTTTAAACATATATCCATGAAGGACTTAGATTAAAAAAGACTAGCAAATATGGATTTAAACTGTTTTTACTATGAAAACTTCAAACATCCATAAACAGAATTAATACAGGGCACTCCATGTACCCAGGAGAACTGTTTGCCCCCCAGTTACAATAAATACCAGTTCGTGACCACTCTTATTTCACCTCCACCTGTGACCAGCCCCCAACCATTCCCAGTTCTTTTCAAGTAAATCTTAAGTCTTTTGTCATTTCATTCAAACATTTCAGTATGTATAACATTTCTAAGCGATAAGGACTCATTAAAAAAAAATCTTCAATATCATTATCAAACTAAAAAAAAAAATACTGTCAAAAAATAACACCGCCCAATACCAGTGTTTAAATTTCCTCAATTGTCTCACAAATGTTTTAGAGTTGAATTGTTAGACTCTGAGTAAGGAGCAAAAAAAGTACCAAGACTGTATTCAGTTAACACATCTCTTAAATCCCTTTTCTAATCATTCAGCCCATGGATTTCTAACATCCTGACTCTGCCGATTGCTCCCCTGTGACAGTGACATTTAACGATTCCTGTCGATCTGTTAGCTGAGACTTCTATACTCCCAACACAACATGCCAGGAGCCATGGTAACAGCAGCCCGCCCTGTCTCGTTACTGACTTCAGTGGGAATGCCTTCAGTGTTTCCCCGTTAAGATTTTATTGAACACTGCAAAATAAGTGGGTAATATGTGTTGTTAAATACCTTTTCTGCACATTATGAGATCATGATTTTTCTCCTCTGGATTGTTGGATTTTGCTACTAATATTTTATCTACATTTTTTTTTTACAATATTTCTAACTGTAACTGGTCAGTAGCTTTCTATTTTGGTGCAAACTCTGTCAGATTCTGGGATCAATGTCATATATACTTCAAAAAGAAATCTGAAAGTTTTCTCTTTATCTGGTCTTAAGGTTTGGTACAGTTCCCCTGGGAAGCTATCTTGGCCATTATGGAACAGCTCTTTCACTGTTTGTTCTAATAGAGTTTTGATAAACTTTACTTTCCTAGAAAAGTATCCATTTCATCCACTAACCAAGAACCATTTTTAAAATTCATCAAATATTGCAGATTGTGAGTTGCACATTCACCTTTCTATCAAAATCTTTATGATATATTTTTTTACCTAAAGATACTAGTGCATGTATAAATAGTTCTGGAAGACTAAAGGAAACTTTACTACATGTAAAATAATTATCAATATGGTAATAATCCATTACCATAATAAACTTAACTATTCATGTGGTAGCCTAAATGGTTTCAAAGCCAAACGTTATTGTGTAGTACAATAAGTGTTATATTGCATGAAATGTTAAAGATATTAGCTCAGAGTAACATTTTGTAGCCCTCACATGTAGGGTCTGATTTGACTTTGATAAATGATGACCTATTTGTAGACCAAAACTTATAGTTCTAAGGTCAAAACAATATACTAACAAGCCTCAAGATTCAGAGCACATGCAAATGCAAGCTCAGCTCCAGACTGCCTCACATTCAAACTGTGGGAGAAGAAGACTTGATTTAGAGGGCATGAGGGGAGCTATCTGCACCTACAGTATGTACTCTCAGCAAATTATGGGCAAGAGAAGATGTAATGCTTTAAATTTTCCTAACTTCAGTAAACATTTAAAAAAAACTAAAATCAGTGTTCAAAAAAGCACTCACTTACTTCTGAATAAGAATCTATTATGATTCTTAACTTTTTGAGTATCTTCTGCAATATCTAAAACCTCCTCAAGGAGATACATGTTTGCATCTATTTTACTCTGGCTCTAGTTAAATTATGAGTTTCAAAACTATAGTACATATAAAATAAACCGTATAGCCTCTTAGAATTAAAACATAATGACTAAAGTCTTTATTCCAAAAAATTGAAAATGTTATTTAAAAGTTGTCAATACATTTTTTGTAACGCTCTATTTAAATCTGCTTAAGACACAGATTTTCATTCAGTGTCTCTTACCCCCATTAAGTCTCTACTTGTGTTGTGGGAGCAATGTTTTTTGGGAACACATTACCAGTATTAAACATTGAATAACCTTAAGATGTAAATAGTCCAAAACTTTTAATGTCTTGATTGACACCAGATGGGAAAAAAAGAAAATGTTTTAATAGCTTTTCACATTGTATTCATAACATTTACATGAAAACAAATTTTTTTATTTCTTTAAATTTTATTTTGTCCTGCTCTTTTTCCCACCTGAGGCCAATGCATGCTAGTGCACTCAGCTGCCGTGGAAGGAAGTATCCCTGCGGCTAAGCAGCAGGGCTGTTGTGCTCAGGTGTTTTCATGCAAACACCCTTAGTAATAAAGAAAAAAATACAAAGATGTAAGTACAACAGTTTACAAGACAAATGATTTCCAAAATTTTCCAAAAGGTGCCATAACCCTGACTTATACAACACGTTTATACTTTCCAACTGGATATTGCAAATTTCAAGTTATTATTCAATACATAACAGTTCTACTTTAAATAAATATGCACTGTACTTCCCTAACTAAAAATAACTGTCAGTACCACATGCTAGTCACTTTTTGAAGACACAACCCCCACACCTACAAACACACTCAAAGAATCTCTCAAATTTCTCTACCGAGCCTCCTTATTCAGCATGAGTTTAAGGGACTTAGGGAAAGGACTTGTAGCCCCACAGGTCTGCTTTAATGTACTCAATATACATCCTTTCATACATTAGCTTTAATTTGAGGTAATAGTTTTTTTAAAAAAACCATTTTTTGATCTGCCAATACATTTATTTACCAGTTTGCACACATAAACAAATCAGCTACCATAAAATGCTACTTCTAAATTTCACTTACTTCCTGAATAACTCTCAAATATAAAGATACTGCATTTTAACTATTCATACTAGTTTTCAGAATTGTTTAAGTTACGTCTTCAAGTTATTATTTAGAATAACTTACTCTTAAAACTTGAAAAACACATCCAATACTCAAGTCATATTTGGTTCTAAAACAAAATCAATTAACTAGCATATTACTTTTGGGGGGCAAAAGGCATTTTTAAAAGTCTTAAAATGGCTATTAAAATAGTTCTGAAAGCAGATTTTTAAAAAAAGTGACAAAGAAAATTAGCAGGAAAATAGTTTATGATGGGGAATAAAGTTGTAATACACACACACACGGAGAAATCCCAATAGTCAGCCAGTGAATTTACTTTTGAAGTTCTTATCTGAAAGTATTCCGAACTAGTAAGAGACAAAACATGAAAACACAGCCGATCTCACTTCAACCAAATAACGGCAAAAGGAAGACAGCGTGATTTCACTTCCAAGTCTACGTACATAGCCTTTTGGAATATCTGTGTCCTCATTGCTTCCGGGGTCATTTTCTAAGTGCTGCTTGATTTTTTCTTCTAATCCCACAGCATCTGCTCCTTGATATTGATCAATTCTTACTTTGTTCCGAAAAAACAAAAACGTAGGTGTTGCTGATATATTGTTGGTGGCAGCTGTTCCCTAGAATTGACAAATCAGATAGCATCATGAATTAAAATTAATCGTAAACTACTCTGAATATTCAAATTCTATCTGTATGGAAGTTAAATACCAGAAGCATGGACTGTAACATGTAAAATAATTTATTCCTAATTGCTACTTAAAAAAAGGTAGGCCTATGCTTTAAACTACATTACTCATTGAGGCCCAACTACATTATATTATTTGCTTTACATCCACAATGAAGACCAGCACTGTGTTGTATCTATCAGTTTTAGTGTTAAATACTTCATGCAATAGAACAATTAGCTCCCCGCACAGAAACTGCTGTACAATACCAGCTAGCTCTCTCGTGAGTGCATACCGTTGCTTCCCAAAGGGACACGGGTATGACAACACAAACCACCGGTGCTGGGGAAAACACGCATGCGAAAACCGAAGTCCGCCCCACCATGAAGATAAGGTAACACACTTTGCCTTGCAATCCTCACCCAGTCTCTAATACTGATCTCCCACCCAACAGGCTGCAACAGCTATCTTTTTAAATTCTGCTCCAACTCCACAATTATTACAAGAGTAACTAGTAAGTAGAAATTAGCTCCTTAGCACGGATTCATGAGAATTTACCAAGTAAATGTGTCACCTTACATATTCAAATGCTATGAACAGGTAACCACTATATCATTTAAAGAAAAAAAGCATAAAGTTTACATGAAGATGTCTTCTCTAAGCCTCATTTTAAAAAACACAGACCTTAACAGTGCTGTCCAAAAGAAACATAATGTGAACTGTACGTATATGTAGTTTCAAGTTTTCTAGTGTCCACGATAAAAAAGTAAAGAGAAACACGAAAAATCCGTAGCTGGAGGACCGCACGGCTCCAGAAGAGAGACTTCCAGACGGAGGTGGAGGATACTCAAAATGCGAGCCAGTACTGCGGTCCAGCGGCACGTAACGTTAGTACTAATAAACGTTAATACAGGGTTTACACTACCCAAACTCCCAAACTACTAACTACAAACTACGTAACATTCTAAATCCTTTTCACACTTGGTAACAAAGACAAAGCTTCACCCCCCTAAAAATTTTAAAAAGTCCATTAGAGGTAAATACTGTATTTTTAGTAATAGAAGGAGTAACTCCCCCATATTTCTACATATGAAAATACGCAACTATCACAGAGCCATTCCAACTAAGTCATCAGGACACTCTATCTAGACCACTGTGGCTCAATCAAAAGTAACCAACATTTTAAAGTTTCGGATGAGTATGCAGCTTTGTAGCTAAGATTAAAAATTGATCAATGCAAATCAAACTGCAGGCGGGGCGAAAGCAGGTGTATGGTTGTTTGGGAAATAATACAATAATTAATAAATAAGAATATAAGAATAAACTCTGTTTCGTATTCTCACAACTGTAAACCTACTTTCACCCCTCCCTGTACAACCAAAAATTTTCTGCTACAGCTTTCTACTCAGCCAACGCCTCTGTAGTAGAGGATATAATTCTAGATTTGCAAAAAAAATAAAGAAATGTAAAAACACACAGAACTGCCAGGTGACCTATTAGTTTAGCATATTAATTTTACATCAAAAAGCTACTAATATATAAACAAACTCAGAAGCAATTAATAATTGAATTGCCCTTCTTAACTAATGCAGCCATGATGGCATTTATAACAATCATATCAACATATTTTCTTATTTTCAAATTAATAAATACTATATGCATAAAGAAATAAACACAGGGCAATATTAACGTTGAAATTCAAATCAATTTGTAAATAACATTTTGTAAAAAGGACTCCTTCCCCTTACCTGACACTGGTGTACATCTACTTCCAAGAAAACTGCCTGTGGGTACTTATTACTCATAGTGCTGAACGCTGGGGCAATCCTTAAACATGGTCCACACCTGTGAGAAAGGTAAAAGCGATGCTCAGTAAAATAACACCAAAGACTGGACTAATTTATACTGTAAAGAGCTTATCAATGAAAAGATAAAATAAAAAACACACATTCTGATCATCCTGGCTTTAGACTTTCAAGTCCTTTCCACTGAACTATTTAGATACACTTGCATCAATACCACACTGTCTTTTCTTTTTCTTTCTTTCTTGAACGAGAGACGAAGGGGAAGAGAGAGGAAGAGAGAAAGAGACTTGGACTGTTGTCCACTTATTTATGTACTCACTGGCTGACTCTTGTACGTGCCCTGACCAGAGATCAAACCCACAACCCTGGAGTACCGGGATGACACTCGAACCAACTGAGCTCACTGGCCAGAGCGAATACCAATCGTCTCAATGACTACAGATGAGTGTTACAAAGCTAGAGGTCAGTAGTGTTAAGTCTTTCAGTGTTGTTCACTGAGACAACTTAAAGATCTACTTAAGTGAAGGAATATATCACAGTTATGAATTGGATAATTCAGTATTTTCAGGGTGTCAATTCTCAATTTGGTCTCTATAGTCCACAAAATACCCCACCAGGTTTTCTTGGATAATTAACAAATTCATATTCTAAAACTTATAGGGAAATACTGAGTATATCCCAAGCTATTTTAAGGTTCAAAGCTGAAGAAATTACATTGCCATATATTAAAAACTATCATAAAGCTTTATAAATTAAGAATGTACAATATTGGCACAAGGATAACAAACTGACCAATGTAAAAAAAAGGAACAGACCCATCCTGTACACAGTAACCTGTTTTATGAAAAGGTGACACAAAAGTGCAGTGTGTAAAAGATGACAGTGCTTAGTTAACTAGACATCCAAATGGGGGAAAAAAAAAAAAAATGAATTTTGACCCCTACCTCACACCATACACAAGCACCAATCCAGATGGATTATAGATTAAAATTCAAAAGGTAAAATATTAAGGGTGTTAAGAAAATATAAAGGGAACACTTTCTAAACCTTGGAGTATGCAAAGATTTCTGCAAACACAAAAGCCACTAAAGAAAAAATTATATAATGATATATTGGAACATACTTGAAAAACTAGAAAATATCAACACTGAGACTTATCACAATATTACTTAGAGGGTACAAAGATAACCCACAAACGGATAAAAAAAATCAGTCAAACATAAACAAAGGACTTAATACCTCTAGTATATAAAAATGCTCCTACAAATCAGTAAGAACAAGAATGACACCCCAAAAGAAAAACAGGTACACTTCTGAATAGGTACCTGATGAAGGAGGTCATCAAGACAGTCGATAAATATGAAAAGACGCCCTGTGTCACCAGCCGCCAGGGAAACCAGGGAACACGTGTACAAACCAAACTCACCACAACAGTGAAAACAAGACAGCATGCAGCATGGTCACGGAAGTGCAGCAACTGAACTCGGTGGCAGCTGGTATTAACCCACCTCAGAAGGGAAGATGAGAAACTGGCAGCCTCTGCTAATGCCAGGTTAATGCCTACCTACGGTGGTTTCTGGGGCACACATAAACAAAAGAAATGTTCACATAGGCTTGCCTTACAGCATTTAAAACAAACAAACAAACACTGATAGCAGCAACATTTCTAATAGCCCCAAACTGAGGACTACTCAAATCCCTATCAACAACATGATGAGTAAATTAATTGTAGTTATTCATGGAGAATACTATACAATGAAAATGACTAAAGTAAAATCTCTTGCAAAAACATGGGTGAACCTTACAAACAGTACTGAGGAAAGATGTGCACTATATGATTCCAGGCGTGTACAGTTCCAACACAGGCAAAATGAGTCAATGGTGGTATATATCAGGACAAAGGTTACCTCTGTGAAAGTTCGTGACAGGATGGTACCCCTTGAGAGAATTCAAGAGGCTGATAATGTCCTCTTTGTCCAGAAGCTAATTACATGGGCCCATGTGTTCAGTTTGTGACACTTGTCTAAGCCATATACATTTAGAATTCTGCACTATGTACATTGTATCTCAATAAGTCAAAAGAGTAAGAAAAATCTTGGCTTTTGTGTACAGAAACACAGGAAAAGCAAATTTCAAAGCACAAAATGTTCAAACTCAAACTGTGACTGTCTCGCTACTCTTAACACTCTAAGCAGCACTCCATCCTGGGCCATCCTTAAGCCTCACATCAAAAAGCTAAGAAAGTAACTATTAAGTTCTTAAATATATTAAACCAGATGCTTCTGAAAGTAAGATTTTTGGATTTAACAATCCTCAAGTAGGCCCTGGGACAAAATTATAAAGAAACAAAGCATTTATAGTCAACTAAATCTATAAGTAGTTTAGCAAATTACTTCTAGCTATTAATTTCTTAAACATTACGGATGGGAGTACAAATTAGTAGATCCTTTATGAAGGGCCAGTGAGTCATTACTTATCAATTTTAAATGAGTACAACCCAAGATTTAACCATCTTACTTCGAAAAGTCAATCCTATCTTAACACTTACTCAATTACAGTTTGTATAAGAAGTTCAAAGAATGCAATGGTTGTAGATAGTAAAAAAGAAAAAAAGAGAAGAAAGAATCTAAATGGCAATTAAGAAAGAAATAGTGTTACGAGTATGGCCCATTCACACCAGGGGATAAGAATAATCTGTGCTGTGTAAAGAAAACTAAGTCTCATGATCACATCACACACACACTAACACACACACACAAGTTTAGGGGAAACTTTTTAAAATTATCCATACTTCTGCAACCTTTGCTTTTTTTATGATGAACAGGTATTTTTATTTTGAAATATTAAATAAGTTGTCACAAAGAGGAACAGGTCTTTAGGTTATACAACAACATACTCATTCCTGAAAACCTGCCTTCTGTAAAAGCATGCCGCAAAAACGGGGGGGGGGGGGGGGGGGGGGGGGGAGTAAGACTGATGCAACCCACTGAAACCCACACAACTTTGTAAAAATGCCCCTAAGAAAAACAGTGAGTAGTACTCAGGAAATACTGGGGCAGCTGGGCAGGTGGCTCAGCCCTGGAGGCGACCTCAGAGGACACTGGAAATAAACAGAGCGATCCAGTGGAAGCGCCCGCTCACAGGTGCTGCGAGATCCACAGGGAAGTGGAGCTCCGAGCCGGTGGGAAGGGCGGCCGTGAAGGGGGGGAGGGGCGGGAGGAAGCGCAACGCTGAGCACGAACCCTTTGAGCAACTGCGCTGGGTGCTCACGTTAAATTTTATTAAGTTTAACTTTCTTAAAATAAACCTGAAAGGGAGCTGGCCTGTGTGGCTGAGGGCTAGCGTTTCTCCTTCCTGCTAAAGGTTCTATTTCCATTCCTGCTCTTCACTATCTGGGAAAAACAGAACTTGAACCGACACGAGGTCCCCGTGATACTGACATCACTGCTCTCATCACCAATCACCTGGGAACTAGCTGGTGTTAAAGAAACACTTCTTGTAGCCAAACAGACTGGATAAAATAAGGGCTACCTTGCAAATAACCATTCCCTACCAAAATTGAACCTTATCTAGATTTTTTGCTTAATTACAGTTAGTCAACATAGACTGGAACTTAAGTCAAAATAAGTCATAGAATACAGAAGCACAAATATTATATAGTAGCATACTTTCACACTATAATAATTCAAATTAACTCACCAGTTATTTTAAGTAAGATGTTTGCCTTGTTTATCATTAGCATTTAAGAGTAAACTTAAATTTCCATTATCGACTGAGTTCATAAACATGTTACTCAATTTCTCTGTATAAAATGAGAAGCGAACAGATTCTCCAAGGACCTCTCCCATCTCTAAAATATTACGCCAAATATGCTTGGATTTCAGGATTGTACTTTTTTCTCTTGTGCAGACCTTGACTCATAGCCCTTAGTTCACAATCATAGGACCTTTGAACCTGTTATAAAAGACACCACCAAACATCTAGTCCAGAGGTTTAAAAAAGAAGAGTTCTTTTTCTACCTCTGAAATTCTTTTTGACTGAAGGTTTATCTGTTAACTCCAATATGCAAAATGGATATGTAAGGATTCTGTTATGCTTTTTGAGATAAAGAGAATACAGCAGGCAACCTGCTAGCTTTCTGCAATTCATGAAGAACCAAACCCAAAAAACTAAAACTTTTAAACTGACCTGACCTAAAATTATTTGGTAAGTGAGAACTGAAACTGAAGCCCATAAAACTAAACAACTTGTCCACGATGAGACACTCTAGTTACTGGCATGACCACAACTAGAACCGTTAACTCCTAAATCCAGTCCAAAATCAGCTTTCTCCGAAAGCACAGCCTTAGTTTCTTCTTAACAAGTAAACTTTCTTGTTTACAATCATAACATGGATTCTGTGTTAGGAACTTACTGTTCTCCCCTATTTGCTAAAGTCGTCAGTGCTCTACCTTGAACAATCACATGTATAAACATATTCCGCTAGAAAACTGGTAAGGAAAATGTATGGGCTTTCTGAAGACGTGTTTTAAAAGCTTATTTTTTCTGCAGAGTACAACTTTAAAATAGGTCATTTCCAGATGGATTATATTTACTAGTAAGGAGGCATAATCATAATTGCTCCTATTAATAATACAAAATAGCTACCATTCACTGAACACTTACTATATGTTACACAACTTCCAAAACCCTTAAATTCATTCAAGCTTTGTAATTCCTCATTTTAAAGATAAGAACAATGAAGTACAGTGCTGGAATCTGATCACAAAACTCAACTTTTTTCTCTCTCTCTTAATCCTCATTGGAGGATATGTTTATTGATTTGCCAGTGAGGGGAAGGAAGGGAGGGAGAGAGAGTAGAGAGGGTGGGAGATAGAGAAGAGAGGTGTGTGGGGGAGGGGTGGAGGGAGAGAGGGAGGGAGGGGGAGGGGGGGGAGAGAGAGAGAGAAAGAGAAACATCGATTCCATACATGCCCAGACCAGGGATCGAACCCACAATGTGCCCCTGACACGGAATAGAAACCTTTTGGTGTATAGAACAATGCTCCAACCAACTGATCTGCCCAGCCACAGCCAAAACCCAGCTCTTAATGGCTATTCCAAAAATCCAGAACTGTGGCCTAGATAGTGCTTTCTGTTGTTTTTTCTAAATGAACTGCCAAGATAAAAATCATTTATATGCTCCTGAAAGGAATCCATACAGATTACATGCTGTATGATACCATTTTTATAAAGTTCAAATCCAGGCAAAACCAACCTGTACTGTCAGAATTCAACAGTAATGAGGAGGATCTTACAGGAGGGTCAGGAGTGCTGGTGTTGCTTAAATGCATGTAACCACTTTGAAAATTTATTAAACTATACATTTAAACCATCTGTGTACATTTTTGTATGCATGCTATACGTCAATTAAAAAGTTTAGTTCATAGAATTCTCTGTATGTTCTTTCTACTCACCATGCCCCTAGTGATCTTAAAACTACCTACCTCACTGCCTAATAATATCCACCTCGTTCCTATGGTCGTTTGGGCTTGCTAGCTCTGTGCTATAGTAAGCCACCCTCGGTCCACAGCAATTTTGCTGTATGTAATTAATACAATATACGTATGATGTATTATTTGGACAAGCTACCAAAACCATTAGAACTCAACATCCTAATGCACATTAATATTCTTCTTGGGTGGTAACAATAACACCTAACCAACTACAAAGTAATGATTGCTTTAAGAAAATTGAATACATAGTAAACACATTACAAAAGTGATACATTCGTGAATTCAGGATAAAAAATCATTCATTCTGGATTTTATGGGGGAGAAAATGTATATTCTTTTAACATTGGAGCTTAACTACCAATGATAACAAAAATGGCACTGCTTGTGACCATTAAAATGTAGCTGGGTTTATTTTAAAAAGTAGCAGTTTGGGGATACCAGTTATAAAAACAGGTTACCATAGCATATTAATTCACCTATATAATTTTATTCTCTAAACAATATGGTTAGGTTAAATGTTAGTATTCCCATTAACAGGTAGGGGAAAGAATGCCAGAGAGTGAAGTGAATTGTCCTTGGTCATAAGATTAAGATTAGTTGTGCAGACAGAGTGGTAGCCAAAGCATTCAAGACACTTACTGGAAAATGTCAGGGTCTTCACTCTGGAGAAATGAAACTACACTGCCCTTCTGCTTAGGCTAAGAAGGGCAAGGACAATCCTTAACAACCCAAACGGTGCATTCACCGATGGGGCTGAAGTTACTTAACCTCTCCGTGACTCAATTTCCACAACTGTAGAATGGGGATAATTTCATTATTTTGAAGACTGAATGAGTCAATAAAAATGCTTAAACAAGTGAGTATACTGAATGCCACTGAACTAAACACTGAAAAATGTTTAAAATGCTAAATGTTATATATATATATATATATATTACTACCTATAAAAAGTGAAAAAATACTGAAGATCCACTGATGATTTTTAAACTGAAGAGTAACAATATGTGTAATGTTTAGTAAAATTAATAGACAGTGTAATGCATGAAAGTGAAAAATAAGGAATAAGGACTAAAGTAGAATTGGAAATGATGCAGATGCTGGAGAAAACTATTTTCTTGGCCTAAAATGGGACATTAACTTGATCTAAGAGCTTTCTTACATGATTTAATTTGGTACAGTTAGTTGTTGTCTAATACTGCTACCCATATATATAAATCCGGAGTCATGGTGACATCAAGTTTGTGCAGGAATGGTTTAATGGCCTTAATACAATCTAACCAGATTTGTAATTACCTAAGTATATGTTTGAATTTTAAAGTTCTCTAAATTCAACCATTTTATTTGCTCTAAGTTTTTAAAAAGAAAACAAAATTTGCATCACACCAAAATACCTTTTAAAAGTAAATAATAACAATGCTTTACCAATCAGTGTCTCCAGTTATGTTTACGGTTAAATAAAGCATTACTAATGGAGGTGTTTCCTTACCCCCAACATTTTCCCACTTTTCTCACTGCCATTGATAATGTATCACTCTGTCATCCCTCCCTCTCTATAGTAAAGAGGGGAAAGGGTACCCTTGTGGGACAAAAGTATAAATGTTCCCACCGATTGGAATTAGGAAACTGAACTAAGAATGAAATTCACTGTTAGAATCATCTCTTCCCTTTTCTAACTCTGGCTTAGGTACTTTACAAATGTACAAGAATTCCCCATATTAAGAGTACAGACATTACAAAATTGTTAACCCTGGTAAAGCACAGTTATAGAATTCTGACATTCCTTTTAGACATGTCTTTATATATGAACTCTTTATCCTCTTCAGTTTAGTAAATGTCAAAGTCCACATGTCAAATGGGTACTCTATTCCACCATATAAAATTCAAAGTACTACCCCTCTTCAACTCTGTGTAAGAGAGACTGGTCCAAAAATAAGTCCTAATTTGTTTTCATTTCTATCTGCATCCCTCCATCCCCTTTAACTAATCCTAATGCCGCCACTTCTATACTCAACATTTATTGAATCATGTTCAATAGATTTAATTCACTTTTTGCTCTGGAATTCAAAATATTGCTTTGTTTATACAGTTACCTGGAGAATAAAATGCATTACGTAAACAGGGATACCTGCAGTACATTTCTCCAAGTTACTATAAGTGTTTAAGTAATGTCGGGGGTCGAGGTAACTCAAGTGGAGACCTCCGATCCTTTTAACTAGGCACCGACACACACAAGAGAAGGTCGGTCAATGCATCCGTTCAAATCTCGTTCCTGGATGCCTAGTTCCACCACGTCACTCTCACACAGGAACCCTGCACACCCAACCAACATGGAAGATCCGCCACCTCTGCGACCTGTAAATTATGTTAAGATTTACCAAGGCCAGTGAACATCTTTTCAAGGTCCCCGTCCTTTTAATTCCTCGGGTAAAAGACTAAGTCTGTTTGGTTAAACCCAAACACCTGGATACCTATCTACCTGTATTATATACACCTACTGTAATTTTTGTGACCGTATGCCATCACATGCATAGGAAAACCTAAGTTACAAAGTTACTGACCAAACATGCAACCAAAACATAAGCAATTAAAAAGCAACCCAACCCAACATTAACTTAATTTAAAACGCATAAGCTCAGCCTTTTAACTAAGTACTACGCAGATTAGTTGGATAGCCCCATCTGAAGCTTCCAAGGGTTTACAAAAATGCAGGTGGTGCAGAATACCAAAGCGTTCAGTAAATGAAGATTTCAAGGTTTCTAAGATGCAAGTGACAGCTGGTTCCGGGAAAGAAAGGGGCAGACGCAAGCAGGGGCGGATGTAGGACGCTCCCAGACTAGAGAGAATAGAGCCGGGCCGCCCCCAGGAACAGGGCTCGTCGGAGGATTCAAAACGGGCTAGCGGGTATCTCCTGGGCTGCGGGACGCGGCCAGCCTGGCCTCCGTGCCCGCCAGAAACACCCCCGTGCAGAAATGGGGGCTCAGACCCGAGAGCGGAGGCCTACTGGGCAGCGGCCTGGGGCTGCGAGCAGCGCCAGACATTCCGGAGCAGGAGGAGTCCCCAGGGAATCAGGACCGGGAAAGAGTGGAAGGAAAGCACCGACCGACAGCAGGGGCCACATGGCTGGGGCCCGGCCTCACCCTCGCATGGTGAACTTGACCACGGCGAGCCGGGAGCCCGCGCCGCTTAGCTCCGGCTGGAAATCCGGGTCGCTCCCGACCGGCTTCACTCCCACCATTCTCAGAGAGCCTGCAAAGGAGGCTGCGACGCCACCGGCTTCGAAACTGAAGAGGACGATCCGGGAGAGGCAGGTCGGGGCCTGGACGGAGGAGGTGGCGACCGCGGAGCTTCTCCCGGGGATCACAGTGCCGAGTCACGCCAGGGAGCAGAGCGGCGAGGGGGCGGGGCCGGGGGGGGGGGGGAGGAAGAGGCGAGGGAAGGTAAGGCGCGCAGCCCCCAGCAGCCACCGCGCCGCAGGGCCGCCGGCGCCTGCGCCGCTTTACGTCATTTCCGTGCCGTCCGTTTTGGCTCCTACCGCCCAATCAGAACGCGTAAACCATGGCCCCACTCTCCACTGAGAAGCCTTTCGCCGGCTGGAGCGGCGCAGGCGCAGACTAGTAGCGGTCACACGCTCAGGTGTGGAGTGCGGCCCGACCGGTCGTGTATTCTTCCGCGGTTGCAAATCGCGGAGCTTCTTCTAAGGAGTTTCTTGGGATAGGAAAGTGAGAAGAGAGCTCCTTCTTCTTCGGGGTTCGTGTTTTAAGCACCGCCAGCCCCCTCACCCCCGAAGTAGTCTGTGGGTAGTCTTGTCTCATGTTCGTGGCAAGTGGCCGCGCTAGACAAAGTAGACTTTAGTAACAATGATTCGCGGGTCTCATAATACCTGGTCGTTCTCTGTGCAGTTACACGGGAAAAAAAAAGTTATTTGCTTGTCTTTAAATCGTGTTTAAAAAAGAAAGAAAGAAAAAATACTGTCCCTCCCTTATGGACTCCAAGCTTAGTGGTAGACGCAAACGGTAGTTACAGTGACAAAGAAGTTTGCAAAGGAAACGGCGGGGACCAATGAAATAGGCGGACGGGGCAGGGTAAACTTGCTGGGAGATGGGGCCCCTGCACTGAGCATTGATAAAAAAGAAAAAGGATAGCCAGATCCTGCGAGATCACTGGTGTTTCAGGCAGAGCGACCAGAAGTGCAAATGCATGGGTTGAGAGGGCTAATGATAACAATAGTAGTAGCTAATACTCGACAAATTATGCGTCGGTTAAGATACAAGCTCATTGTGTGTATTAGCTCTCTTAAACCTCACAATAACCTTATGAAGTAGATTCTGTTAGTCACGTTTAGACACCTAGCTAAGTTTCCACACCTATTTTGCACCCCTAGTAAGAAGTCAAGCTTTGGTTCAAGTTAAGGCAGCCTAACACCAGCAAGCTCTTTTAAATACTAGACTAAGTGACAAGTCAAATGATTTGTTTTTGGCTTTAGCTGGGGAGATGAAATTGAAGGTAGCTGTCAGATCTTGACTCATCAAGAAATTTGTATTTTAACATGAAGGTAATCAAAATTGCCCTGAGTAATCACTGCAGGGCAATTTTGCCGTTACAAAACCCTGAGGTAGCAGTGGGGAGGATGGAAGGTGGTGAGACTTGGTTTAGGAGGTTACTGCAATCATCCAGGAACTGGGTTGGGAGCAGCTGCAGTGGAAATGAAGAGAAAATAATATGTTTGAGAAACAATTAGGAGATTAAAGCCACGAGGGTTAGTGACCAGTTCGGACCAGCTTAGTGAGAGGACAGAGGAAGGAATCTAAAATAACACAAATATTTTAATTCGTGGCTCTGTACTGAATTACGATGCACGTGGGACATCCAGGTGCGGTATACAGTACATAGTAGCAAAGACAAGTCTGAAACTAAAGAAAAGGGAGTAGGTTACAGTTATAGCTTTGAGAGTCATGAGTTTGAGTAATAACTGAAGCCCAAGAAGAAAAAAAAAGGCTGAGGGTGCTGCAGAAAGATAAAATAATTGTTCCTAACTGAACCCAGCCCCAGCAGAGCCCCAGTAATTAACATTCCTTTCTCATGTGATACCAGCACAATGTAATGGCTTTACAGCCAAACAAGACAGAAGTTCCAATAACATTGTTGGGAACCACCCTGCCTGGTATCAGAAGCTGTAACCCCTGCCAAGGTTAAGGCTGAGGGAATGACCTTGGAACCATAAACCACCAAGGAGACAAGCTTATCTCCCTGGCAGGGGCTCTGCTTCTGCTACTTCATCCATAACTGGCCCCCAGTGCTTGGTCAGTTAACCAGTGATGGGAAAGATTCCCCAAGGGGGGAATGACCTAAGACAGGCACGATCACGTGGGAGCCCCCCAAGGAAGGACTTTGGGGGCTACAGCAAAAGGGTGTGATGGGCCCTCACCCCTCGGCTTTGACCTTTGACATAGCCTGAGTCCTCATAGTCTGTGAGAAAATCCCCTAATCTCTTGGCTCCCTTAGTTCCTTGCTCCACCTAAGCCTGAAACAAGGACAGGGTGGTGCAGCCCTGTGCTGGAAAAGGCGGGTTCCCCGGGTGATCAGGCCTAAGAAAGAATATGTAAAATCCTGTGAAACCTGCTTTGTTTAGAATGCTCCCAGTTAAATGAGAAGGGTCCAAGGAAGAAGTAAGTTTGTTCCTCAAAGTTGTACAGGTCTTTAGCTATCTGACCCTGACTCAAAATAAGCCCTCAGACTTCCTTGTTATTTGATCCTTACTTCCCGGCAATGAGTAATGAGCTTTACCTGAATTCCTGTGTAAACGAACCCAATAAAAGCCATTGAGGAAAAGGCTCTTTGTCCTTCTCTTTCAAGAGATCGGCCACCTTTCCTCCCCAAGCAGATCCTGCTTGGTAGACTTATTCTCATCTGTGGCGGATGGGGGGGGTGGAGCCCCCCCACAACAGATCTCTGTCACTTATGATAGTTTGTGGCCATGGACAAGCCACTCACTTCTCTAACCTCAGCTTTCTTGTCTGTGAGAACTGGTTTGATGATATCTACTTCCTAGGACTCTGAGGGTTAAATATAATAGTAGATGATATGTACAAAGAATGGAAAAATACAATGCTCAAAGAAAGATGTTTAGAAGCAATGGCATATTATTCAGCTAGGTTTTCCTGACAAAATACCATGGCCTGGGTGGCTTGCACAAAAAAAAAATGTAATTCTCAGAATCCTTGAAGGTAGAATTCCGAGATCGAGTTGCTCGTCAGGGTTGGTTTCTCCTGAGGACTCGCCTTGTTTTGTAGATGGCCTCCTCCTTGCTGCGTTCTCAGATGGCCTCTTCTCCATGCATGTGTGCACATGTGCCAGTGCACACGCAAGCACTCACACCCTTGGTGTCTCTTCCTCTTCTTATAAAAACACCAGTTCTATCACATCAGGGCCCCACTCCATGTAGCATTCAATTCCAGTGGCCTCCTTAAAGGCCCCATCTCCAGATACAGTCACATTAGGATCTAGGACTTCAAGCAACAAGTGTGTGGGGCTCACAACTCAGTACATAGCAGATGGATTATTATTATTCCCAGCGGTCCTCCCCGTTTTGCCTTGAAAGCAAACAGAAAGAGTATCTATGGAGACAACTATAGTAAATATTCAGAGGGAATTGTGAAAGCAAGACTTTAGAAATCTGTAGATTCCTGAGGAGCGAGATACAAAAGGAGCATTATAATAATTAGGTCTGATAGGGGAATTTTGCTGTTTATTTTCCATGTGTTCCTTCACATCCGCTCTCAACCTTTCTTCACCCTGCTCTCAGTTCCAGAAAGCTGACCCATAAGGACTAGATCCACAGGATGCCTTGTCAGAGATTCTTTTTGGAGGTTGAAAGGTACAAGCAAGTGCGATCCAGTTACTAATTCTGTCAGCTCCCACCCCGCTGTGTTGCCACAGATGGTGTCTACCAAAGGCTACAGCTCCTGTCCAGGGACTCTTCGTATCATTAACCTTTGGAGTTCCCAGAGCCACTGCCTTTCCTCGCCCCTGCAGTCCTGGAAGTAGGATCACTCCTGCTGTTGGTAGCACATTTTGCATAATCAGCAGAAACGCTAGCCGCCAAAATCCCAACTCTAGGATGTCCCGGAGGAAGCAGAGGTTATATGGAAGCTGTCATCCTTAGATGGGCTTCTTTTTTTCTTCTAAATTTCTATAAGCCATCCTAAAAACTCCATTTCCGGGAATTGTCATAAAAATTTTAGGAAAAACATACAGACCCTAATACACAGGTGGCAAACACAAGGCCTGCAGGCTGAGTCTGGCCCTCCACCTTGTTTTATCCAGCCTGGCACCTTGTTTCTACCCTGCGGCAGTGCCAAGACCTCGCTTAACTGTGAAGCAGTAATTACATTTCTACAGACCTAAAATTATATCCGGTCCTTTGAAGGCAACCATAAGGCTGATGTGGCCCCCCGTGAAAATGACTTTGATACCCCTGCGCCTGACACCTCTTCAAGGATAACTTGTGATTATTCTTAGGATGGATGGTACACTCTCTCCATTCCTGAGACCAACATTCGGAAATGCCCAACTGCTGCACACCCACCGCCCGCCCCACCCCTCTCGTGGCCGTGCAAACATCACTGTTAGGTGCCATGGGCTCTCAGAATCTCTCTAACTCAGCCTGAGAATTCCATCCTGCAGCACCCACCACCAGTCGGCACTCAGGATGAACCTGTCTGCCGTCTCACATTTCACTGTGACCGTCATTCCCTGGAGTTCATAGTTCTCGAACTGTGGTGAGTTCGTTGACACGTGGGTTCTTGACTTCACACCCAGAGGTTCTGATTTAGTAGGGCCAAAGGATTTAGATTTAAAGACGAAATTTTAACAAGCACCTGGAGTAGCTGGTGCAAGGGGTCCATATTTTGAGAAGCATTGTTTGATGATAACTTGCTTACTGTTACGTTACATTTATGTGCACTTATGTACAAGGTACTGTGATAATGCTTTGAAACCCCACTCCTCCAGGGATAGTAAAAGGGAGAGAAGACACTTCTACAAAAGTTAATTATCTGAGTCAAAGTGTGGTAAATGGATAGCAGAAATGTAGGTAGCATACCACAGTAATTCAGGAAAAGGAGAGAAAAGTTTCATCGGGAATGAGCCAAGAATGCTTTATGAAAGAACATATTCTAATATTCAGGTATAAGTAAATATAGATAGGAAATGCATAAATTTCTTCACAGAAATGACCCCTATTTTTCTTTGAACTCATTAAGAAGGTAATTTATTTCAGACTCACCTATTCCTATGAAGTTCAGCCAATAAAGAGAAAGGAAGGTTTTCTATCATGACATGTAGCTGCCATGGGTTCATGTTGAGGGTTTTACAAGTAGATATGTTAGAGATGTGTCATATGTGGCTTTTTCTCTCCCATTGTCTTTTGCACATAGTAGGTGCAAAGTAAGTATTGGTTGAATAAATGAATGGCTAGGAAGCATAATGAGTGTGAATCTCGGACCACTGTAGGAGACTGTTCTGTGTGGTGTGCACCCAGCTCCCACTCAGAAATGCACAGGACCCACGCCCATGGATAGGTTCTCCCATGGGGAATCAGGCCTGCAATGTGCCTAGGCAGCTTCAAGTCTTGCTCTTGCTGAAAAACTCCCTCATCCTGAATTGAAGACATTTACTGCAAAGTAACTTCCTGAAATCCATGCTAAACCTTCCAAGGATGAGTGTAACCAGTTCAACCACTTTTGCCTTTTCATTTGCAAATATCCCTCTTCTGTGATGTGATTAGCGTCATTGGCTCCTTTGTTTTTGGTAAAAGGTAACCACCTAAAGCGAACCTGTGCACAGTAAATGAGGACCATCATGTAAGGTGCTGAGAAACTCAATAAAGGTCAGTCACAGCAAGGGCCAAGGCTTTTGCTCCCCTTGAGAGAAAAGCCATGCTGTCCCTTTTCCTCCACCAGACTTGGTAGTCCATGTGAATGTTTCCTCCATAATGACAGGGACACTGCAGGCCAGTGTCTGCATCAGACCACAAAATCAGATGTACAAGAAATACTACTCTGTGTCATAACTCAATCTCATTTCTACTCCTGCTACAGCCAACTAAAACAAAAACTTAACCACACGTTCACTCTGTCTGCCTCAGAAACGATATCAAGTTTCTGGGTTCGGAGTGCAGTGGGCTTTGGAGTGCAAATCCCTGGGTGTCTCTGTCTATACCTACCCTTTACAGGTGGACCCCTGTGGGGCAGTTTTGCCCACAGAGCAACCCCCCCCCCCACACCGCCCACCATCCGCTTTGGATGAGAATAAGTCTACCAAGAAATGATCTGCTTGGGAAGGAAAGGTGGCTGAACTTTCAAAGGAGAAGGGCCAGGAGTCTTTTCCTCAATGGGCTTTTATTGGGTTCACTTTGCACAGGAATACAGGTAAAGCTCATCAATCATTGTCAGGCAGTAAGGATCAAACAATAGATAACATACAAAGAACTGAAAGGGCTTATTCTGAGTCAGAGTAAGTTAGCTAAAAGGCCATAAAACTTTGGGAAGCAAACTCATTTCATGCTTGGACCCTTATCAGAAAATTCAGGACATTCTTAGCAAAGCAGGTTTCATAGGATTTTATGCATTCTTTCTTAGGCCTGATCACCCTGGGGAACCATCCCTTCCTGCCCAGGGCCATACCGCCCTCTGGCATTGTTTCAGGCTTAAGTCAGGGAGGGGAAGTAAGGCAGCCAAGAGACTAGGAGACTTCTGGCAGACAGAATGAGGACTCAGGCTATATCAAAGCTGATGGATGAGGGTCTATCACCCCCTTTTTCTGTAGCCCCCCATGCCTTTCCCTGAGGGCCCCTTCATGACCATGCCTGTCTTAGGTCATCCCTCCCTTGAGGAATCTTACGTGTCATTGGCTAACTGGTCATCTGTTCCAGGCCAAGCAGGGTGAAGTAAAGGGGCAGAGACAGCACCCCTGCCAGGGAGATAAGCTTTGTCTCTTTAGTGGCCTATGGTCCCAAGGTCTCTTACTCAGCCTTAGCCATGGGGGTTTACAGCTTCTGAAACCAGGCAGGGTGGTTCCCAACAGATCCCTGTCTGCTCCGTGTGACTTCTTCAGGGGCTGGGCCCCTTTGCGGTTGCCTAGGGACCCATCTGCCTAGATGCACTAGTCTGACATTCTTCCCAGGTTTTCACTTCTTCCTTCCATTTCAAGGAACCAAGACCTCAGGCTGTCTACAAAGGAATCTATTTTTAGTGCGGGAGAACACCCTCTGACTGCATGTTTATTCTAGGCATTTTGTCTGTACCTGTAACCCCTTCCCTCAAGGCAGACACTAGAAGCTGCAGCCAGAGCTGATTCAGCACATTTATGTTTCATTTGGCTGCACCCCCGTGTGTGTGCACATGCACACCCACAAATAATTGTTGCTTAATAGTGCCTTTTTAACTTATTTCTGAAGAAGTAGAGAACTTAGAATGTTTATACCAATTTAACTGTTTATCAACTGGGTAATTTATTTTGGTTGATAACCTTTGCCTTATACTTAAGTTTAAAGGGAATAACATGTAATTTGTGTAATATAAATATTAAATAGAAAAGAAATTTTGCTTCATAATTTCCAAACGCTTTTTAGCAATATGCTACTGGGTTTGAAAATTGAATACCATTTCCCATAGTTGTCCCTAGGTGGCGCAATATCTCTTCAGTCAAAGGGGTGTGATTTCCCCTTAGATATCAAGCAAGTGCTTCTTTAAATAATGCCGGTAAGTCACCAGATGGACCACTGGTGACCCACTAACACTATGGGACCATTTGTCCCACTAACACTATGTGTTCTTTGGTTTTGGACAGTAGGAGTGTCTTGCGTAAAGGGTTTCCTAGGAACTCATAGAATGACCTGTCACTCTCATATTTTTTTTTTCCTGGAAAATACAAAAGAGCCTTGCTGACAATTCTAAGAGTCAGATTTTGGGTGTTTTCCAGAAATGTAAAATAGTTTATTCTTCTGAAATTTATATCTGAGGTTCAGAAGTCATTAAACTTCCCAGAGTTTCTATTAAGAAAGCTAGGTATTTAGACAAGTATTTCCATTGCCTCGGCCTCTGAAATAAAAATCCATTATTTTATTTTTTTTAAAGAGTATGTTGGGGGTGGGAGTTAGTGCTTTAGAACTGAAAAGTTGCACATAACTACATATAACTATGTTTTCACTTAATCACTTGTAAAGAGAGCTCTCTCTTGGGTGTGGTGGTGTAGCAGATATTGTCGGACTGGAATGTAAGATAGGGAAGAAATGGTAAAACTTAAGAGAGGCTTTCACTGCATTCGAGTCCCTCTCAGGCACGCCCTCCAGCACACATGCACACCCACACACACCAGTCCACCCATCCTCCCATTCTCCGCCAGCAATATCTGCATACTTTGAGTACTTCTAAGGGCCAGGCACTAAGGACATTCAGCAAAAATAAAATGTATGTTAGTGAATTCTATCCAACCAGGGAATGGTTATGTATATGATGCTAAAAACAGTGTTTCCCACCAAGATTCAGCGTATTAAAATAAAAAGAAAGTAGGAAGATCAGACCCATGGCAATGAGTGGCAGCAAGCACCATCCCGCATCACCCCTCACAGTGATGTTACCGTCTCCCTGCCAGACTGTGCGCGACTCGACCACAGAACCAGCTCTTTGCACACCTGCATGCCCAGCTCAGCATAGTATCCGACACTGGACACTAGATGATGCTTTCCACCTCGGAGAATTAAATTTAGGACAAGCACAAGAAAGTGTTTCATGAAAAGGGAAGCTGAAGTGCTGACAGCCACTGCCCCCGCCATCCCAGAGCATTGTAGGGCAAATGCCAGGCGTCCTATAGTTTCAGCAGTAAACATTTCAGCTTGCACGTCTAGAAGCTAAGGATTCATTCTTTAAAAATCTAACCAAAATACCGTCGTCACACCTAAAAAGTTAGCAATGCTTCCTTAATATTATCAAATATCCATTCAATGTTAAAATTCCCAATTTTTCTCCAGATTTATTTTATCACTTATTTCAATCCATGTAAAAATAAGGTATATACCTTGCATTGGTTGATATGTATGTCTTCTACCCCTTTTATTAAAACCGATTAATCTTTATTTCTTTTTTAAAAAAATTTTATTTGAAAAATTGAAGTGGTCAGAATAGCAGAGGAGAAAGAGAGAAGAAGATGAAGAAGAAGAGGAGGAAGGGAGAGAAAAAGGGTGCTCCTTTCTTGGTAACCATCCACTGGGGGACTCACCAAGAAGAGGGCACTCTGAACTAACTTCGTCTCGCTCAGGCACTCACCAGGGGCTGTGCCGGGAACAGGTAACCCCAGCTGGAAAGCTCAGGCGGTTCCAAAGACGCTAACAGCAGGAGCAGGGCGCAAAGCCCTCTCCGTGGAGCTGGGGAGGGGTTTTTTCCTGGCGGGGAAGCTGGGTAGTGCACCTTTGTGTCTCCCACAGCCCACAGTTTGCAGCACCTGGATCCTCTTCTAGACACAGTTGTAAGGAGCAACTCTTCCACGACTTTGGTGGCCCTCTCCTCCTGATAGGAGAGAGAAGAGGGAGGTGGGTAGGAGGAACTACAGTCCCTGGTGACAGGGCCACAAGGGAAACTGACCACCTTCTCCTCTGCTATCCCAATTCCCCCTTGCTGACCTTGGAGGCTTGGGAAGGCACCCTCAAACCCTCATTTCTGAGGAGCTTGAGCACCCCGATCTTATCTCCTTACTTCTCCTTACAAAGCATGAATACGGAGCAAACAGAGGTATTTCTTTAAAAAGACACCCTGTTACTTAGAAAGAAATGGTTTGATTTCATGGAAGTCATGAGACAGGAAAAAAAGAGAAGTCTTGAAACAGTTGCCGCTCATGTCACATGAGAAAGTGCAAAGGGAACTCATGTAGTTTTAATCATATGAAACCATACAGAGAGCACATGTGAAACCGGGTAAAGTGTGAGGACTCTCAGTGCTGACCTGAAGCCCCCGGCCAGGACATGACTTTCAGGGGGTGGGCCCACTAAGAAAAGGACGGAATGAGCAAAGTGCTAGTCACTGTGGGGAGCACCAAACCACAGGCTTACAGCTGCTGACGTCAAACAACCTGAAAACGGGGGTAATGATGAGGCCACAGACAGACCACTAGGCAGCGCAATCATCTCGCTTTTGGGAAATTTGTAAAATGAAGCAACACTTCTCCTTGCCTTTTGGAGAGCTGGCTTGGAGTTTAGGAAGTCCAGGGAGTTTTGGTGTGTTGTGTGATCATTGAAACTAAGTTCTAAAGACAGTGATACGTTAGTTCCTTTAATGCATCAGTGAGATGAAAAGGGAACCAACCATATGGGAAAATATGTTTCCCAATGACACCTTGGACAAGGGTTTGATCTCTCCAAAATATGTAAAGAACTCACATGACTCCACTCCAGGAAGACAACACAATTAAAAAATGGGCAAAGGACCTAAACAGACTCTTCTCCAAGGAGGACACACAGAGGGCCCAGAGACGCAGGAAAGGATGCTCAGCATCACCAGCCATCAGAGAGATGCAAATTAAAACCACAATGAGATACCACTTCATACCAGTTAGAATGGTCATCATAAACAAATCAATAAACAATAAGAGTTGGCAATATTGCCCTGGATAGTGTGGCTCAATGGATTGAGCACAGGCTTGCAGACCAAAGAGATGCTGGTTTGACTCCCAGTCAGGGCATATGCCTGTGTTGTGGACCAGGTCAGGTCTTCGGTAGGAGGTGTGCCAGAGGCAACCACACATTGATGATTTTCTCCCTCTCTTTCTCATTTCCTTACCCCCTGTCTAAAATAAATAAATTTAAAAAGAGAGAGAGAAAGAGAGCTGGTGATATTATGGAGAAAAGGGAACCGTAGTACACTGTTGGTAGGATTGCAGACTGGTGCAACCACTATAGAAAACAGTATGGGATTTCCTCAGAAAACTAAAAATGGAGCTACATTTTGTACCCTAAGAGTCCTGAAACATCATATTCAGAAGAACCTATGCACCCCAGTGTTCAGAGCAGCACAATTTACAATAGCCAATTTCTGGAAACAACCTAAGTGTCCATCAGCAAATGAGTGGATCAAAAAATTGTGGTACATTTACACAATGGAATACTAGGCAACAGAAAGAAAGAAGGAGCTCTTACCCTTCACGACAGCATGCATGGATCTGGAGAGCATTATGCTAAGTGAAATAAGCCAGGTGGTGAAAGACAAATACCATATGATCTCACTTATAAATGAAACCTAATCAACAAAACAAACAAGCAAGCAAAATATAACCAGAGACATTGAAATAAAGAACAAATTGACAGTAACCAGGGAGGAGGGGAGGAGAGAGATAATGGGGGAAAATAGGGGAAGGATCATCAAGGAACTTATATAAAGGGCCCATGGACAAAGCCAAAGGGAGATAGGATTGAGGGAGGGAGGCGGGGGTGGGTGGGGTGGGGGAGAGTGGTGTGGGGGAAATGGAGACAACTATACTTGAACAACAATTAAAAAATGAATAAATAAATTTTAAAAATAAAAAAAAATGTTTCTTTAATGCCAGTGGCATTATGATGTAGCATATTGAAATCCCAAAATCTTTTCCCATGGGTTGTATTTATGATTCTGGTCTGGCGCCTAAATGGTTTTGGCTAAAACAACAAGAATGACAACTTCTCTCCTTGCCAGATTAGCATCTGTGGCCGACACTCTCTCCTTGAGTGAGGTGAGAACAGTGACTTTGCTTCTAACCAGCAGAACACCAGCACTCCTTTGATGAGTTTCCTCTCTCTCTCTCTCTCTCTCTCTCTCTCCATATATATATGTAATATCTGTCTCTATTATCTGTATCTGTGACTTCGCCTTTCTTGTGCCCTGTAGAGAGATTGTATCTGCTAGCTCTGAAGAAGTAAGCTGCCATGTGGTGAGAGAGCCTTTGGTGAGGCCCATGTGGCAAGGTGCTGTGGAGGCCTGTGGGAGGTGAGGTCCAAGCCCTCAGCTGTGCAGCCGCAGGAAATGAATGAGCCTGAATGACCCTGGACTCAGGTTCTTCCCCGTGGAGCCCCCAGTGAGGATGCGGTCTGGCGGACACCGCGGTTGCAGCCTCAGTGATCATCAGCAGAGGACCCCGTTCCGCTGTGCCTGAACCCCTTTCCCTGGAAACTGTGAGGCAACCAACGCGTGTTGTTTCCAGCCGCTAAACTTTGGTGATTTGTTATACAGCAATAAAAACAAATATTGACATCATACTGTTAGGGAAAGCATCATTCCGTGTATTGGCCAAGTCTTCAGGAGCTTTTTATTGCCTTTGGAATAAAGCCTTATAGGAACATTCGAGGCCTCTCATCATTTTACCTTATCTGGGTCAGTCTGATAAAGACTGTATCAACCCAGAAAAGAGTTCCGGGACGAAGGCTCTTGAAGGAGTCCCAGGTGGAGCGGAAATCGCTAGTCCCACGGCTAGTCTCCCTAATTCCTCTGCGTCCTGACTCCTGCACTCCTCCCAACTTAACTGTCTGCTTATTGTATATACCCATGTTCTACATTTCAGCACTAGCAACCAAGTTACTTTCATTCCCCAGTTCTTCCTATTCTAAACCCTACTCGTTTTTCTAAAGTCACATGTGATTTATTCCTCCTCACCCCAACCTGGAAGTAATTTGTTTCATTTTTTCCATGACTCCTTATGGAGTATGCTTTTCATACTGCACTGTATTGTAGCCATAAATATTGGTAGACATTTGTCATTCTTTTTACCTGCCCAGCATCGAACATACTTGCCAATACTTAGGGGATTCCCTGTTCTATAAATCTTGGTGGGAAGCACAGTCTGCCTTCCTTTATAGAAGCTAACCCTGCCGAATCCTCACTTTCTCAGCATTGCTTTCAGTTAAGGTTCAATAAATACAAACAAATTGGGCTGAATGTATTGATTATTTAAATGTTTTAAGATTTTTGTATAATTCCTCCAGATGAGAGGAATAAATAAATAAGTTATTAAAATAAATATCATCCAACTGAAGTTATAAATGTTAATTTTCAGAAAGTTTATATACGTAAACAGATATAGTATGTACAAAAATGTGTGAATTTTTCTGAACCAGAAGCATTTTATTCACTAATGCCTGAATATTTATTTTAGTCCTCTAGTCAGGAGATTGCACACACACACTTGTACACAGACTTTTGCAATACACTCTGTAAACTCTGCAGAGAGGGCCCAGAGTGTTAACAGTCTGAAAACTTCTCATTAGTGTTCCTATAAACTTTGTATCCTTAGGATCGTATTGAAATGCAGTAAATGTTCAATTAATATCCGTTTAACACAAGAGCCAACTTTATCTAGGAATGATATCTTATAGATTTCATTTACAAGCCAAACAAGCTTTAATGTAACCCAAGATTATCCTGTGGTAAAGCATTCCATGTTCCTATATTTCCAAAAGGTACTTATCAAGGAGATTATGAACTCAATGTCTTAAATGCACTCAGCATCACAACAGTTGGGGTGAGTACTTTGAATACACTGGGCTACGGGATTTATTTCTTCTGTTTAACATCATTTGCCTGTTTCTCCTCCCACCCCCACCCACCCTGACTCACATGATTGTAAGGTGGGTAGTTAGTCAAAAGTCAAAGAAAACCATAGAAATTCAACTTACGGTATAAGACAATTTCAGAATTGTTGATTTTAAAGTGTTCTATTGGCTTTGGCGGTCAGTATTTTTGGTTTTTCTCATTATGGTGGCAAGCAGAGCTGATCTTGACAAATGAACAGATAGAGCGAATGAGAAACGCCAGAAGGCCTAAGGGATGCCAAATGGCCTAGTGAAAGGAAAGGGGGCTCGCGGCCCAGGACATTGATGGGTGTGCAGTGTGTTGCTGGAGGAGGACTTCTAAACTGGGGAGGAGGGGAGGGAAAAGTTTGCCATTTTCAGGAATGATAAATTGCACCTTCAATACTAAACTGTTGAATAATAAATTGAAGTCTTTTGTCCAAACCAATATTTACCTGTCCTTTTTCAAATTAGCAAGGACATTATCCTGCCTGAAGTAGTTGTTTCTGCTCTGTTCTAATCCCCTACTCCCTGCTTCAGGCCTGTTCAATCGTGTTTTGCTGCCCAAGGTGTGGTCCGGGGGCCAGCAGCAATGGGCATTACCTGGAAGCCTGTTAGAAATGGGGAATCTCAGACCCCACTGAATCCACTGAAGTTTCTGAACCTATTGAATCAGTAACGTCATTTAACAAGTTCCCCGGCTGACTCCAATACACAGAAACTTTTGAGAACCACAAAAGAATTCTCATGTGTCCTACAAGCCCACTGATGTGATTGTAAAGGAAAAACAAGGCCACGGAATGAAAATATTTTCTATCTTTTTAACAGAACCATTTCCCAGCAGAATGGCACCAGTTTTCCCTTGATGGCCATTCATTCATTCATTCATTCAACAAGTACTTGGCAGATCGGCAACACAGTTAGTAATTGACATTTGTTGAGCAACTTGAATCTCTAGACGTCCGTGCAGTCGCTGTGCATATTTTGTGCACGGGGAAATTGAGGGTAATGAAGAGAAGAAGCAACACATCTCAGATGGCGCTGACAGTGTTCAGTGGAGGAACCAGGGTCCTCTCTGAAGGCCTCGCTCACGCTCCGCCAATCTTTGCTGCCCACACAGCGTGCACATTCATTCTCTCTGCTCTGCGGGAATACTGCACGAGGTCAGACTTCCTCTAGTCAAGGGGCTGAGTTCTTCCTCTGTCTGGCCCTCTGTGGCGGGCAACCGCTAAATTTGGGGGTCAGAGAAAAGAGCAATCAAGTTCCAGAGCCAACACTTTCCAGGCTCTTGGATCGAGTCGCGGGGGCAGAAGAGTAAACTTGCAACATCCTGGCCCAAAGGACAAACACCTACACATGCTATTTAAAGCTTCCCTCTATCTCGGTCCTCCCAGCAAGGGCATTAGAGGCGAGAAGAGAGCCTAGACCACACTTCCCAAAACCAAGATGGCGGCAGTGTACTCCTTGCCCACAATTGACTCCTTCACCTCCGTTCTGTCTCCATGGTACCAGCCTAGGCCGGGCGAGCTTGGAAACGTTGAGCATTTCCCTCCCCCTCATTTTTTGCGACAGTTACAGCGAAAGTCACGGCTGTGGAGGCTGGTGTCAGCTGATTTACCGCAGCAGCGGCGGCTGCAGCGGCAGGAGCTTCACCCTGCAGCTCCGGCGGGGATCGGCGGCTGGGCTGGGGTTTTGGTCCCCAAGCTTTTCCCCGCCCGGATTTTCCCACTGCACAGTCTTCTTAGATACGTCCTTGCTTTGTGCTCCTTTGCCGGGGCGTCTGCCTGTGATCCGACAGACAACATCACCGCATGAGATGAAGCTGTGACAGGTAGAGAAGGGGCTTTCGAGCCTCCCCAGGGGGGGGATCTACAGTGCGGGGTGTGCCCACAACGTGGAGGTCACGGGGCCCGGGGTCAAGGGTCACAGCCCGCTGCCTCCCGTGGTGGCGCCAGATGTCAGAGCTCTGCTGCCGAAAGCCTGGTGCCGTGCCGCGCCTGCAGGTTCAGGGCCCCAGGGAGGCACCCTTACCCGGACTGTGGGTCTTCCAGGGGGTCTTTGGGGCTCCCCGGCCTGGTAAGTGACATTTGCTTCTGGTGACACTCGCTGTGATCTTGAGATGGGACTGCCCTGCTCTCCAGGGCAGTCTAAACGGGGTGAGGTGGTTAGTGCTAATGGGTGGGTGGTTATTGACAGTGTTTTCCGGTAATGTGCTTGTTTGGGGGTACATATGGTCTCTCCTTACCTGTGGGCACTGCTCTTTAGCTTGCCCTTGCCTAAGGTATGGAGGCGCCTGTTAGTGTTTCATCTTTGAGAAGCCACCTGCCTGTTCTCATCCCTTTGCATAGGACTTGGTCTGAGAAGATGCGTGCAACTCCCTCTCGCAAATGGGACCAACATTCTGAAGCGATGTTTGGAATCAGCCCTGCCTTGTCTCTGATTCAAAAATTACGTTTTAAGTTTTGATTCACTTGGTCGGTTTTTTCAAGTGCTAGGCACTTACAGTTTGCAACAATGGTACAGTTGCTACAGTTACAGCGCAGGATGCAGTGGTGTTGTTGATGCTGTTGATTTTAGGGTTCAGTGAGAGCTGCTGATGGCTTTCACAGTAACAGTTGTCACGACCCAAGAAAGACATGCCATGGCTTTTGCAGATGTTAATTGCTTACCACCTCGTGGACGAGATGGCAAAAATTGCTGTTGTATGAAAGTTCACTGCGTTTTTTGAAATTTTGTTGCACACACAACTTGGAAGTGTTGTGACAGGAGGGAGTAAAGGGCAGTTTAAAGGTGAAAATGATGTGTCTGAATGCTTTTGTTAGTAGGAAGAGTCAAAAATTGCCTTGATTTCATCCAAAGTGACAGGTCATAGTCATTTCAAATTCGAAAAATGGAACAGTGTAAATAGAAAATGCCTCATTAACTTCAATTATAGCTTATAGTGGAGAAGTTCATTCGTTTGCATGTCTATCTTCATTTTTTAAATGCTCTAGAGTCCTACTTAACAGCAAAACTAGAGGGTACACTTTATTATTTCTTGCTGCCACCTATAGCTAAGTGTTAAAAGACCTTGATAATTAGATAAATCAAACCTGGGCTTTGCCATATTCGAGTACCACTGTGGGAACTTACATTTTGACATAGTGAGTCTTGTATCTTACAAGTCTATTTTTGTCTTGGATGTAAGTTCTATTTTGAAGTGAAGAAGTGGGGTAGTTTACGTATGCAACAGTCAGCATTGAAAACTTGCAAAGTAGTGAGCTGGCCTTGGGCCTTTGTCATGATGAGGGTAGGATGACATTTGGTTTTAGTCGGGTGCTCTGTGTTGGGTGCGAGTGCGTACAGTCTGTTTTGGACCTCAGGTGCAGAGGATTGAGCCAATCCTTTTTAATTCAATGATCATCACTGGGCTGTTTAAGAAATGTCTCCTATTTTTTTTAATTCATTGTCTGTTATTTCCAATTCCCACTTCATTCCCTTGGCTATCCACCTGTCAGCAACCATTCTAATAGGTGTGATGCGTACCCTTCTGTTTGTACGTGTCATTCATGTATATTGTTTCGGGTGCCTGTATTTTTAATTTATGGAGATGATGGCATGCTGCATGTCTCATTAAAATTGTTTTATCTACTTTGCTTGAAAGACCTGTTTGTGTCTCTGACTGCTGCACAGTATTTCATAAGGTATATCTACTACATTCTATGTCTCCTCTGCCATTTGTGGGTACCCACATTGCCTTCGTTTTCCTACCACTATTGACAATGCAGTGATAAACACAGCTTGTAGAACTCTGTGGTGCTTTCTCTGAGATTCATGTCCAGGAATGTGATTTCTGGATCGTAGGATATTTATATGCATATTTTACTGAAAGATTTCCAGACTGTGGTCCAGAACAAGCTGCAGTGGTCTGTGCTCCAGGAGGCAGTTCATGAGAATTTCTATATCCCTAGATCCCCACCAGCCTCATAGATAACAAAGTAAGAACTCATTTAAAATTACATTTCGCTGTGTGTAATGAGATCGAACATTTCTCCACATGCGTTTTATCTCTTAAGGGGTTTCCCTTGTATAAAATTGCCCATTCATCACTTTCCCCATTTTATATTTGAGGTGTCAGTCCTGTTCTTGTTAGCCTGCAGAAGCGCCTTGTATTTACTAGATACAGGTCCTTTAAATATTATACATGCAAGACTGTTCTAAGTCTGTCATTTGTCCACAACTTTTTTCACGACGTCCTTCATCGAACAGAAATCTTCAGTTGCAATATAATCAAATTAAAATTTTTGTATTGACTTATCATCATTTATGTTTTGGGGGTTTTGTTTAAGAAGTTGTTTCCCAATCCTGTGTCACAAAGTTACTGTCCTGTTTTATGTACTAACTTCATAGCTTTCTTTTAAATACAGGTTTTCAGTTCATCCAGAGTGTGTCTTTTTACCATCATGCACTGTGAAATGATGTTTCAGTCAATGGATAACATAGAGAATGGTGGTCCCATAAGATTATAATGTGGCTGAAAAGTTCCTATTGCCTAATGATGTCATAGCCATGATACATCACGGTTCGAGGCGTTGCATCAGTTCTTACCGTTGTGTTTCAGTTGCCTCCAGTATTCGGCACAGGGCCGTGTTGTATAGGTTTGTAGCCTAGGAGTTTAGGGGAACAGAATTTCTCATCCCTAAATATGTCTCTTTGACATAAGGATTATTTTAGGCTGGTTACTTGCAAGAAACGGCAGACAGGGAAGAAGGTCTGAAAGCCAAGTATAAGTGACTCTTTGTAAAAGGCATTACGTTTGTAAGGGTTTCTCCCTTGCTGGAAGCCGGGCTGGACCTTCTCCCTGGACACTCTTATCAGGGCAGAAGACAGTGCTGGTGAACCTGTGCATCAGCCTTACCCTCGCTGACTGTTGTTTTCCTGGTGACATCCCATAGCTGGCTTCCCACCCTCACATCTTTTCTGCAGAAGATTTTGAGGAGTTGCTGAGTGTTCATGAGTCCCTCCCAGGTATACAGGAGGTATATGTGTTTGATTTTCTCCTGCTAACCTGTCTTTCAGTGCAGGGATGTCTCAGTCAAGAAGCCAGAAAAACAGAGGGCAGTGATTTTCCCTCCCTGCAGAGCAGGAAGCGAGTCCATGCAGCCTGGGTGTGTAGTGGGCTCTGCAGCCTGTGTAAGTGCGCTGTATGATGTACACACAATGATGAAATCGCCTAAGGACTGTCAACCCATGGTCGTTGGCACCAGTTAAATGCCAACGGGAATCTCCACTTCAGGGTGCGGTGAAAAAGGAAACTTTATTCAGCGAAAACAGGTCCACTGTGATACAGCAAGGCCATGGAACAGTTCACTAGTGTTACAGCTCGGTTAAGGAGCAGTAGGGCTGTGAGGCAGCCACAGGGCAAGGCAGCTCTGCTCGGCTCAGGTCTGCTCCACCCTGCTCCTCTCCACTTGCTCTGCCTGCTCTGTGGTGCTTTGCTCCCATTCTGTTGTGGTCCTGCAAGACTTGGTGTCTCAACTCCAGTCTGGGAAACAGTCTTCAGTCTTTAGTGCAAAACAAAAGTGCGGTCTCCAAGCCAGAAGGAAGTCCCTTCTCTCTCTATCTGACTTGCAGAGAGAAGTCCCGGACCCTGGTCCCTGATGGTCTAGTCTCATGCAAATGAGGACTCCAAATCTTGGCAGTTTGGTTGGTCCAAAAAGCACTTCGCTGATTGGTCGGAATGGAGCTGCTCTGATTGGTCAGTGAGGTTGCTAATGGAGATATAGCTGCACAGCTCTGATCAGACAGCCCTACTGGTTGAAAAACAATTCCAGGAATTCCTTCAGGAGGACCAAGTCAGATGGCAGGCACCCTGTGCAAGCAGGCGGAGCCTGCAGGCTTCTCCCTGAAGTGTGCTTGATGTGAGATGCCTCTGTTTAGCAATGGCTGCCAGGTTCTGACTTTTCTTTTCTTTTTTAAATTTGAACTCAGCCACCAGGAACCCTTCTTGGTATCTTCTTTCGTGGGGTCCCCAGGATGCCTTTCTCAGAATATATCCCTGTTGTGAAGGGGCGCATGATGGTAACGGGTGGGACAAAAGTAGGTTCACAGTTGTAAGTACACAACACAGAGTTTATTCTTATATTATCATTCATTAGTTATTGTGCTATTTTCGGTTCAAACTGAAACCTGCTTTTGCCGCGTCCTGTATATGTCACACGGTGCAGACCCAGTTTATTTTCCATGTAGTACGCCAGTTTTCCCAGCGCCCTTCTCTCCTTTCCCCATAGATTAGCGATGCCACACTTACTGGATATTAAGTTCTCCTGTGCACTGTGAACAGTGGCCTGTTCCTTTGGTTTATTTGCTGGCTCTTGCTCTAATACCACGCTGTTTTAATGCTATGGCTTTGAATTTATTTCCCACATGAATGATTCTTCCTATTTATTTTGTTTAAGCTTTATTTTGAAATAAATATAGGGTCACAAGAAGTTCCAAAAATAGTTCAGAGAGGCCTGGTTTCCCTGCTCACCTGTCTTTTAGTACAAATGGTTACAGTTTATATAACTTTACCCAATTTCCCTCAATGATTACATTTTATACAACTATAATATTGATACAATAGCAAAATCAAGAAATTGCCATTGATATAATGCCTGTATATAGGTCTACCCATTTTACCACCTGTGTAGATAGATACCTGTAGTCACCGCTGCATCAAAATACAAAGCTGTTCCGTCACCACAAAGATCTCCCTGCTACCCGCTCCTGGTCCCCTCCACCTCCCATGCCCCCGCTCTCCCTAACCTCTGGTCAGAAATCAATTTTTCATCTCTGTGATTTTATCAGTACAAGAGTGCTGTATGACTGGAATTGTACAGCATGTGACTTTTTGAGATTGAGCTGCATTTAAATTCTTGGATGAGACAATATTTGAGGTTCCTTCCAATTGTTGGGTAGCACGAGGAGCCGTCCCTTCCACGTGTGCCTGCACCGCAGTTCGTGTGACCGTTCACCTGGCACAGGGGCCATATGCACTGTTGGGCTCCTACAGATAACGCTGCTATGAACATTCTTGTGTATTTTGTGTGTGTGTGTGTGTGGATATAAAGTGTCACATTTTTTGGCATACATGCCTATGAATGTGATTAATGGGTTGTTTGATAAAGGCATGTTAGGTTTTTGAAGAAAATTGTTTTTTGCCAAACTGTTTTCTGGAGCGGCTGCACCCTTTTACATTCCCACGAGCAGTGGGTGAGAGACTGAGCCTCTTTGCATCCTGATCAGCGGTTAGTGTTAGCACTTAAAAAAATCTTTAGCTGTCCTATTAGGCGTGTGGTCATCGTGCTCATAATTTACATTTTCCTGTGGCTAGTTAAATATTGTTAATGATGTTAAATGTTAATAGGTCAAGTTCTCTATTCTTTGCTCATTTTCCAGGTTGGCTTGGCTTTTTAAGTTCTTTTCTACATATTTTAGAGCTAGAGTTTTCAAAGACAACACAACTAGAATTTTGATTGAGGATGCATTGAATTTATAGATTTATTTTAAAGAGAATCAATATCTTTATAATATTAGGTCATCTATCCAAGAGTGTGGGGTGGCCCTCCATTTATGACTGAACAGAAAGAAGTTTTTTGATAGTTTAAAAAAATACTCTGGATTGATACCATGTTAAAGTAGATTATTGTTAATAGAAGAAAATATTGCTTATATATAAATATGTATCATACTGCACATATACATACATCAGCACACATATACTGATATATATATACACATATAAATACACTAATATAAAATATATATACACATATATATTCTGTGTGTATGTGTGTGTCCTACTAGCTAAAGATCAAAATTCATAGTACAAGTGAAATCATTTCAGTGCTTGTAGTTTGGCCTGAAACTAGGTAGCGACTTTGTTCCTGAGTTCATCTGCTACATTTCTCTGTGACACTTGCTTTATTTGTTGGGACAGATAAACCTGACGACGGATGGGAGTGTGGGGTGGGTGAGGTTTGTAAGCCCGTCCCATTTCGCCCACTTCACGGTGGCACTTCACGAAGAGTTGGTCATCTTACACGTGCGTGTGGCATTGTCCACAGGCGGAGCCAACTGAGAGCGGGTGTGTGACTTAGTGAAACCCTGTCGTGGATCAGCAGGTGCCCTGTGTTCTTCCTGACAGACCCCGTAGCAGTGATGTTCACGGAAGAACTGAGCTCCGTGCGTGTGGTTCATTTGTCTTGATCTGTGTCTGACACTCGAGGCAGCGCTGTAGGTCAGAGCACAGGGATGCTGTTGGCAGACCTCCCGCATCATGGCTGCACTCAGCAAGTCCTTGTCCGAGCAGAACTTTCTCTTTTCTATTAAAGGACATATATTCTATATTCATAACATGTGACATATTTTAACTAAAATTCGACATCTTTTGCAAACTGTTTTGGCGATGTTTAATGAAAATGTTGGTTTATATTGGCTGATAGTTGCTTAGGATGTGGGCGCCACAGATGGTGGAGCAGGGAAATGTCAGGGCACTTGGTCAGGTCAGGATGGAGGAAGTTTCTGACGTGCTGAGGCTTATGTTCTGTCGGCTCTTTGTAATGGGAAATCACTGGGAATACGTGATTGTTTAGCCACTGTCTCCCGTTCAACCTAGCAATTGTGACTTATGAACTTTCAAGCCCGTTGAAGATATTTCACTAGTGTTTAGCACATATATGTCGCTCTGCATGTCGGTAGGTAGTACATGTCGGCAACGACAGATCAGTCGTGTGCCACATACCTACTGTTCTCACGTTCCAGCTGTTTATGTGACTGTCTTCCTTAAAGGCACTCCTTTTTCTCCTGAATACCTCAAACATCGTACCAAGAAGTGAAAATCACAGTTCGTGGGAGTGAAAAGTTTACGCAAATAAAATATCACTCCACTTAGTTTAAGAAACAGTCTGTGATTCACTGAGAGGCCTTAGTGAGTGTAGCAGCGAGTAAACTAAACCATGCCCCCGCCAGTGTGCTTCACAGGATCCCGAGGTCTGTCCGCCAGTGGGCATGTCCCCGATAGAAGGAAAGAGGCTGGGATAGCAGCAACACCTTCAGCTGGGGAAAAACAATGAGCATATTAATATATTTGATTGAGGAGATGTTAAGTGTTATCATTATTATAGAAAGATTGATAAGCAACTCTTCCATGAAAAACAAAGCATGTAACATCGAGATGTATTTTGCTAATGCGCACCCTTTTTTTTTTTTAAGGCAAGGCAAAGATACTTTATTTGTTACTTTGTGGGTTTATTCAACACATATTTGGGTGCCTCTTCTGTGGCAGGAGTCCTAGCCCCTGGGAATGCATTACAGAACAAACCAAACACGCACCGTCGCCTTCTGTTACAGTGCGCTTACGTTACAGTGGCAGAGGCAAACAAGAAGTAAAGATTTGGTGTGTTAAATGATCGTAAGTGCTCTGGAGAAATATAGTAAAATGCTGTTGGGGTGGTGGGTTTTGAAGTTTATCACGGTCAGGAAAGGCCTCAGCGAGATGACATTTCAGCAGACATCTGCAGGAGGTGAGGCGGCGTGCACTGAAGCAGTCTGGGGGACACTGTTGTGAAGTGAGACCCTGCCTGGTGTCTCGGAGGGAAACCGAGACTCAGAGTGGACGGAGGAGAGCCAGGAAGGGAGAGAACAACAGCCTTGTTCGCGGAGGGGAAGCAGTTGTGTAGAGTTTGCCTTCTTCTCTAACTGGGACAGGAAGCCACAGGGAGATTCTAAGTTAATGTGTGACATGTGTGATTTTAATAGCATCGCTCTTCGTGCCACGTTGAGACTATAAGGGGACAAGTGTGCGCACAGGGAGGCCAGCTGGGAGACTGGCGTGTCGTTCCTTGTGGGAGATGCTGGGCATTTGCAATGGGCTGGCTGCCCTGACGGTGCTGAGGAGTCGCCGGGCCCTGGATGCACTCTGAAGGCACAGCCAGCAGAGGTGCTGATGGGTCGGGGTGTAGAATGCGTGTGTGAGGGAAGAATCAAGGGTGATTCTAGAATTTTGGCCCGTGGCGCTCTGGAGATGGCGTTGCCGTTGACTGAGATGGGGAAGGTTGTGGGGAGGAGCTGGTTTGGGCAAGAAGACCGGGCATGCGCTTTTGAACATGCCAAGCTGGAGGAGTTTATTAGCTCTCCAGATGGAGATGTGGAACAGGAAGTTGGATTCATGAGTTTGGGGCTCAGAAGAGAGAGACCCCCACGCCCTAAAGGGGGGGATTGCTGATGTATCCATTGACTTCTGTAGATGCATGTAAAGCCCTGAGACTTGGTGAGGTCACCGAGGGGGAGACAGTTGCCAAAGAAGAGAAGTCCAACATTTAAAGGTAAAAAAAACAGAAAACTGCGGACTAAAGCCAGAGAGACGGCAGGAAAGGGAGAAGACAGGGAGGCCAAGTGAAGACAGGTGTTGAGGAAGATGGGGTGTGAATCCGCCCAGCGCTGCTGGTGGCTCTGGAAAGACGTGCATTAGGGCTGACGTTGGATTTCCTAGTGGGGAGGTTATTGGTGACCTTGTCAGCAGCGGTTCTTGACAGGCAGAACATTTTCTGTAGTTTCTGTATAAGGGCGAGGTGAATGCTACAAATGAGAACATTCTGACTTGGAAAAGGGTTACATATTTCCTTAAGGTTTACAACTACTAAACGGGTGAGCTGGGATTTTCCCTAGACAGTGTGGTTCTCAAATCTTCATACTCGGCCAGCACACCCTGCTGATCCCCGGGATCTAAATGACGGATTCGACTTCCAGTATGGGGAAGCACGTTTGTTTCTGCTGGCTAGTTTACTTGATGAACGAGAAAGTCCGGTGCTCAATTTGGAATGTCGATGGCAGTGTGAAGGAAAGGAGTGGGAATTATTGGAAATGCAGGTGAGACGAGAGGTGGGTGGGGAAATGCAGTTGCAGCTGGTTCTACCGATTGGACCCGTTCTCCCTAAACTGTCGGGGCTAAGCCGGCACAGTTTGCCTTGAGGTTCGTCTGTACCTCTCGAAATCGTGGCAGGTGAACGGCAGAGCATAAGAAAGGTTCCCATATCCTAATGGCAGCTGCAGAAATTTTAAACATGGTGCATTATCTCCCAAATCTATGACTCATGGTAAAAACTGTGCTTCTCTTTTGACCGGGTAGCTCTCCAGTGCTTTGAAACCTGGCCTTCCTGTGCTGGGGGCTGGCTGAGCAATGAGAAGTAAGTGTAGTCCCTTCTGCCGTCTGCCCGTTCCCCGCGTCCTCTTGAAACGGATTATCGGGACCTCCTTTTACAAGGCAGCCCTAAGATGCCAAGTTCACTGGCAGTAGATTTCTTTACCAAATAAATAAGGAAGCATAACCTTGTCGATTCAATGACAAGTTCCACGTTCAGAAGGTTGTGTCCCTCACGACTCCTTAATCGCAGAAACGCTTTGTTTGTTCTGAGGAAGCGGCTCAGTCATCTCTTCAGGACATTTTATGGCCTCGCTGTCTCATTGCATGATGATAAAGTTTTTATTATCTGATTCAGTATTTTTCATGTCTCCAATAAAATGGTAGCAACGGCACAAGCACAAAGAGATTTCATAATCACAATGATCACTTCCTTCATCACATCTTACTGTGGATTTGTCTTGAACATGCTCTTTTGACAAATGATGTCGGAATGTTCTCTGGCAGTTTGAATAAACCTTAAACATTTTTGTTCTTTTATTGCAACTATGGCAAGTATGTTTCGCTCTGTAGTGTGTAGTCCCTGCTTTTCCTATTCCCCGTTGGTAGATGGGTGGCGTAGGTCTCCTTTTGTTCCTGTGCGGTTATTCTCAAGGGAGAGAATTTGAATTTGTTTCTGTCTGCACGTCTCAGGAGGCTGGCTGCCTGGGGCGCAGGAAATACACAGACCGAGACGACACTGACTCTCCTGTGAAATGCCTGTGTTCGGGGACAGAAATACTTTTGCCTTTGAGAGTCAGGAAAGCAATGTGTGGACAACAGGATGACAGCTGGTGGTGGGGGTGAGGGTAGGGGCTGGAGGGATTGAGCAAAAGAGAAAAAGGACATGTGGACAGGGACAGCGGTGTGGTGATTGTGGGGGGAGGGGCATATAAGGGGACTAAAAGGTAATGGGATAAAAACACAAGCTCAAAAGAAGAAAAGCAATGTAGAGAAATTAACATTGATCTGATGCCAGATTTTTTGTAGCATCATTTGTAATCTTAACTGTTTTGTGGCTTTTAGAAACCACGTGGGATTCCTGTGTTATATGGGATGTTGCAGAACAGGATGGGCTCACCGGGGTATCGCTCCATAGGTCACTGATAGTTTTAAAGGGAAAATATGCTGTGGTGGAATAGCTGGTAGTCGCTACAGTGTGGGACAACGTGACATTCACATGTAGAGATGCAGTGTGAAGTGTACATGCGTCATCTCCTACGAAACAGTCTTGCCAAAATGTTTCCCTTGAACCTAATGATACCTTGAGAGCGAACATCCAGTTCATAGGAAAAACAAGAGAGAGAGGAACAAGGTTAATGACACCAGGGAAAAATAAGCCAAATTTAAAATGTGAACCATGCTACAAACAATTGGTTTTGCTTTTTTTTTTTTTTTAAGTTAATATGAAGAAAAATGAGGTGTGACTGTTCTAGAACCAATGACCAAAGACAAAATCAAATGTGGTGCATAGAACTTGAATATTGTATTTACTGGTTAAAAAAAGTTATGAAAGAAGTTTTTTAGACCATCAGTAATGCAAATATAGACTGGGTAGTAGATGCTCCTAGAGAAGTATGGCATTGACGATGGTGATTGTGGTGATGGTATTGTGTTTTCGAAGCAGAATGTTCTTGTTTTTGAGGTATTTTAAAGTATTTAAAATGTGGCATCATATGTGTGGGTTATTTTCAAACAGCTCAGAAAAAGTATATGTATGTATATGCATGTGTTTACATGTATACACATAAATACATATTGACAAGGAAAATATGGCAAGATATTATTTGTTGAATGATTGTTATACTACTTTAAAAATTTTTTTTGAATATTTGAAATTTTCCACAATAGAAAGTTGGGGAGAATCACAAAGGAAAAGTAAATTCCATCTTAAGAGTTTTATTAAGGAAGCAATCACATGAAAAAAATATTCCAAATCTAATAAAAAACAGGGTGAAAGATCCTTCCTTGTCCCTTCAGTTCTTCTCAGGGCTTTCTAGGCCTTCGTGCATCTCAGCACAAGGAAGCTGAAAAAACGGGGAGAAGGTACCCGGGAGACTGCGTCGCATGGAAAGTGAGGAAGAGGGAGGGTCCTGGGCTTTGGGAGAGGGCACTTGTGCGTCTAGACGGGGGCCAGCTTTGGCAAGGACTGTAGGGTAAAGATGGGTTCTTGTTCAAGTCCACCATTGTTTGAAAACTTCATGTTGTGTGCATATGTGGATCTTTTTTTTTTTAAGATTTTATTTTTTTATTTTTAGAGAGAGGGGAAGGGAAGGAGAAAGAGATGGAGAGAAACACCAATGTGTGGCTGCCTCTTGAGCACCTCCCCTTGGGGACCTGGCCCGCAACCCAGCCATGTGCCCTGACTAGAAATCGAACTGGTGACCCTTTGGTTTGCAGGCCAGTGCTCAATCCACTGAGCCACACCAGCCAGGACCATATGTGCATCTTTAAAACAAAAGAATCTGGTGAATCAAGGCCATTGTATTTATTGCACTATCTTGTTGAATATAGTGTAACACCCATAGGTGGGGGGAGGGAACTTAAGACCAAAGGATTTATCTTGAGAATTAGGATTCCCACTTAGTCCAGCCTCATACTTCTCTTACTCTCCCTTTTCAGAAGGAGTTATCATTGCTGTGTTTTTTTTAAAATTTGGCATCATTACAGAATTATTTTAAACACTGTATGTGTGTGTGTATGTATGTATGTATAGATGTGTATAGATACGTATATACCTCCCCTTTTAAAACCAAAAATAGGAGTGTGTTTTGCACACCGTACTGTGTAGAACACTGTACCGTACACCGTATATATTTTGGAGATCGTTTCTTATCTTGTAGTGCAGTGTTCCATTGTAAGGCTCTATCATCGTTTTTCTTGCTAATCCCTGACTGACGGACATAAGAGTTCTTTTTTCAGGTACCCACTAACAATTAGAGAAACTTGCAAATGTATAAAAATAAGTAATGTAATGAATGCTCTTGTACTGAGGAGAGCATCAACACTCATTTATTTCCACTGTTTGGGCCCCCCAGTGAGGAGACTCAGAGATGGGGGTGGCACTCAGATTTACTGGGGTGCTCTCCTGGTGTCCACACGCAGGGAGAGGGGGTCAAGGAGGAGGGTTTGGCTTGAAAGGGAAGGTGAGCTGCGATGTGTCAGTGTGACTTCAGGTGGCTCTGGGGGAGCTCTGGAGATGGGGTGAATGACCCTGCCGGTGCCATCCTGACTTGATACAAGGGCCCCAGCTTTCGCATCCCCCGAGCTGATTGGTCGTGGGATGAGCGCTGTCCCCTGCGAAGGTGCCAAGTGCTTGGACAAGGGGCCTCCCTTTGGCTGGGACTGTCCTTTGTGGGGCTGACGGCCCAGTGTTCTTGGCAGCCCAGTAGTAAGTCCTTTATTCCTGAGGAGAAAGTGGACACACCCCGTCCATCACGCTTACGGTCCCATTTCATCTTCATCCCGCCAATACTTCTTACCCCCTTTCCCCCCAACCTCCCCTGAGTGCCTCTGAGCCCAGACAGCGTATCATCGTGCCCATCAGCCCTGCACTCCTGCTTTCCTTTGAGGAATGTGGCCTAGTAAAAGCTCGGTTCACCAGATTGACTGGAGAATGGAGTTTTCTGGTAAACGAAGACAGTACGGAAGAGTGAAGAGCATTTATTCATGAGGGACAAGGAGGTCTGTGTGTGCCCGGGGGCTCTGAGGTCAGTTTACAGTGTGATCTTGAGAGAGTTCCTAATGGATCCAAATACCCCCGAAAAATAATCTGTAAGATGATAATGAGCTGTACCTTCTCTCCATGACTAGATTAGGGAGCCATCTTATTTTTTTTCATCAGTTACAAAAGCCTTTCTTTTACAACTGCTTAAATATAAAACACAAAAGCAGATCAGCAGGAGGTAGACCCATTCACCAACTTTCGAAGTGACTTGGCTCACTGATAGAGGTGAGGGATCAGTGGAGCGGGACCCTTTTCGTTGAATTTTCTGGTGCCATTTTATAAAAATGTTTTCCTGAGTTATAATTTCTCCAAAACCAGGTTATACCTCGATTCCTCTTTGCCTCACTTACCTTCTCACCTTCCCTCCTCCCCTCCCTTCGTGCTTGCTCCCTCCATCTTTCCCTGTGACTCTGTTTGGGTGGTGATGGTCAGGTTTTATCCATAAAACACTTGACCTGTTTCCCACTGCTGTGAGGTTGGACTCCCGATTCCTCACGGAGGCTGTCCGAGTCCTTCACATCTTCTCTCCTCATTCTGCCCTTGGCCCTGAAGCCCAGCCCTGCGAGTTCCACTGTCCAGAAAGGCTCGAGATCCGTTGCCTCTGGGACCTAGAACACGTGATTCTGTGCACCTCTTCCTCAGTCAGATCTTGCTCGTTCTCACTCTCCATTTCTTCCAGGAATCCTTCCTGGACCCACTGAAGTTAAGTTAGGATGTTCATCTTTGTGTCTTCGCCTGTGATTTATGGTCTTGAGATTTCTAATGCAGCGCCCTCTATGGTCATTGTCTGTGTGTACGTAACCTCTGCTGGATAGTTGACTTGTGTTTTTTTAATTCACCGTTGTAGTGCCATGGTCTAGGCACACAGTGGAAACTTGGGAAATGCGTACTAATGATGGTTATTATGAGAGCAGAATTTAATTTGAAAGCTATTTTAGTATCAGGAAGGGAGTTTGTAGTGTTATTTTTGACAAACTCAGGCAGAACTGAGCTGTGACATTTGCAGATAATAGAATTGTGTTTGAGAAACATGGACAATAATACTTTTATGTTGTAGCAGAAAGTCAATGAGAGATATTAACCTGCTGAAAAATCCAACCTGATTAATTATTAAGTGGCAAAGCTGGAAGAAACCAGTAGATGTGGAAGCAGAATGAGAAATTGCAGGACCTGTGTTTTTCTTTAAATTACTGGTTACTGAGCGTCTATAAGGTGCTAGGTATCGCACTAGTTGTCTCAGACATGTTTGGTTTCTCTCAGTCTTTATGGCAGCATTCTGATAGGAGGGTGCTGCTGTCCATCTTTTACAGATGGGGGTGCTGAGACCCAGCAGGGCCACCTTTTCCAGATCGCACACACGAGCCAGGACTTGAGTGCAGTTCTTTTGACTGTGAGTTCTCTGTTCTTCCAATGACTATTTTCATTGTTGTTGACTAAAGTTAAAAAGCCAAACATGCAACGTTGTCCTTCAATCCCTTTAAGAAGTAACCTTGGATTTAGAATGCACTTGGGCACCTGTGAGGTTGTGTCAGAACCGGAGAAGTCAGCGCTCTCCAAGTTGGTGTGTGAGTTTGATGCGGCTCTAACCATGACCACAGCAGGCTTTTCTGCAGAAGTTCACAAGCTGGTTTTTAAGTTTGTATAGAGATTAAGAGGACCTAGAATATCAAGGGAATCTTGAAAATAAGAACTAGCACATTTCTGTGCAGGAAGGAAATATCACTGTGTTCCTTCGGGGTGTACATTTCTTGAATTCTCTTATAAACGAGGCAGGACTGGCTTTTATGTACTGGGCTTGTGTAAAACTGAAATAGATACACATTATACAGTGACCCACCTAGACCATCTAAGTCGAATGAATCTTTCCCATGGCGGCCGGCTGTGGGTGAATTTCAGGTACCCTCTGCCGGTGCGTGAAGGGGCCTGGGCACAGGAGGACCCGGCATCCGTCTCCCTGGTCTCGTCTCACCCCAGCAAGGCCCCCCCCCCTGCTGCTCGTAGGGGCCTTCAGCTTTGTCCTTTACTGTAATTTCTTGTTGTTCTTCTTACCACTCCACTTACGCTATGCATATTTTTCTTACACACTTTGGGTGTGTAGTGTGTTTGCACATGCAGTTAGGAATAGTGTATATTTATATGTAACAAAACTCAAAAACCGTGGCCTTAAACAGTTAGGGAGTTTATTTTTCCTGTGCAACAAAACATTTGGTCTGAAGTTAGAGGGGTGTTTGTGAAGACTGAGAACCCTCCTAGCTTTTGAACTAATACAGCGTCTTAGCGAGGACGTGCCTGTGTCTGGGGAGAGACCGCAGAGCAGTGCCCCAGTGTCCTGGACAGTTTTCCCTGCCGTCGACCTTTGAACATGCCCCCAGACGCCTTTCCCCGCAGTCTGCCCGCAACCCTGACTTCATACCCTGTTAGTAGCAAGCGCCTTCTGAGACCACAAGTCCGTTTCTCCACGTGAGTCCTGCAAATGAGACTCTCTGTTCGCCTTCTCCAGCCAAGATCTGAAACCTTACTCTCCCGTGTCTTTCAATACCGTCTTCCCCGTGGTCACCGTGTCCTTTTGGTAGATTATTATTTGTGTAGAAGTTGTTTCTGTTTCTTCCGTATTTCAGTGGAACTACCCTAATCCCAGGGGTAAAGCATATGAATATCAGCTACTAGTTGTGATTCCCACTGCAGCTTCATTTCTGATTATTACCTTTTAAATGTTTCACCTAACAGACACCTCCTGTGTAGAGCTTTTTTATTCTCATAGACTAGCCAAAAAATAGCACAGGGGGCGTGTGTGTGTGTGTGTGTGTGTGTGTGTATTTAGAGTCAGGACAGCAGGACAGGTTAGTTTTTACAGTCTAATTTCCTTAGAAATACCGCAGTGAACTTTGGATTCTGGCCCTCTCACCCACCCCCCAAACACACACACACGCCCCATAAGGTGGTAACTCCTTACCTTGGTTAGACAGAACTTCTTACCTTATTTCTCAGATAAGCAGTTAACTGTGATCCCCTGGAAAAGACAGAGCGAAGTTTTACCTTTAGTTCCTAAGGGACATTGCTTTTTGGATAATTAATGAATTTTAGGTTATGTTCTTTTTAAAAAAAATTTTTTAAAGATTTTTAAAAAATTTATTTATTTTTAGAGAGGGAAGGGAGGGAGAAAGAGAGAGAGAGAGAAACATCATTGTGCAGTTGCTGGGGGCAGTGGCCTGCAACCCAGGCATGTGCCCTGACTGGCAATCGAACCTGCGATGCTTTGGTTCACAGCCCGTGCTCAATCCACTGAGCTACGCCAGCCAGGGCTAGGTTATGGGTTGAATTGTTTTTCCCTAAAATCCATATGCTGAAGTTCATACCTCAGAACGTAACCTCGTTCAGGTCTTTAGAAAAGTAGTGAAGTTACAGTGTGGTCATCAGGAGGGTCCTCATCCAGCATGACCCATGTCCTCACACAAAGGGGAAAGCGGGAGACAGACAGGCACCCCGGGAGAACGCCAGGCGGGCAGGACGGTGGCCTTCTGAAAGCCACGGGGAGCGGCCTGGACAGGCCCTTCCTTGCATAGCCCGCAGGTGGAACTGGCCCTGCCCGCCCGTTCACACCTTGTTTCGGACTTCCAGCCTCAAGAACTGTGAGACACAAACTCTGCTGTCTAAGCCACTCAGTTTGTAGCCACGGCATCTCTAGAAAACTAACCCAGTCCCTAACGAAGATCCGTAATGGCCCTTAATGAGAACTCTCAGATTCTGGTTGACGGTCAGTTCTTGATTTTTTGTAAGGATGTGCGGATTAGTTTTTTCCTAAATCTTTGTGATTATTTTAGCTTCTGGAGAAGCTGAGTTAGAGACCGGTGTGTTTTCTAATGACATAAGCTGTGCCTTTACCATGTTATGGATGATTGTTTCCACTTGTTGTAAGGGCTGTGCAATGCACTGTTCTCCCAGGTTTTCTGGAGTCGCCCTGTCGCACGAATACCAGAATGTCCCTGCATGTTGCAGCAGGCAGGCCCATCTCCAGAGCACACACATTCCTTAGTCCCGAGTCTTCGTGTGTGCATTCTCTTTACACCGGGCGGTAGGCACTGAACGTGAGTCCTCAAGTATCTAGAGAAACAGTGTTCTCTCCAGATCTCGCAATATTGGGTTTGGTGCTGTGAGCTTGTTTAATGGAGCGGCATCTTCTCGGGTGCTGTCACCATGGAAACAGGAGCTCCTTCCAGATTCCCAGTTTGAGAAAATCATGGTTCGATGTGTTACTCAGCCAGGAACATGCTGTACCAAGTTTGGTAAAGTCGGTTCAGCGCTTTGTTCCATTTTCTGGTATCAGACAGGGACGTGGGAATAGTGGGGAGTGTCATGGTCCTTCACGAAATGGTGGGCATGATACATACACGGTTTTATTAACAGGAACTAAACTTGGGTTTTATAAAAAATGTATACTTTTTACTTAGAGCAAAAAGATAGTTTTGGGAGAAAGAATGAATGAAGGCCATGTATCTAACAAAAAAATAAAAGATGCAATATACATTGTTTTTAGTAAATAGTCCGATGTCAATCGTAATTTTTTTACTTGCTTAATTTTCTAGTGACTATTTTTTAAAAGAGATTTTAGTTTTTATCTTTTGTTTAAGAAGTATAGGTATTACTTTAAAGAAAAGATGTTTGCTAAAAGCCTCTAGCATTTAGACCATGGCTGTCAAACTAGTTTCTTTTACAGAAAGTGTCTGTCCTTGGAGTGTTACTGAAAATATCTTAGGACAGTCTCAGTGTTCTAGAGAGTCCATCGTTATGCACACGTTTTTGTTGTTCCTTAAGAATCTTGGATAGAAAAAAATATCACTGCTGTGACATTTCTCTGGACTGGTGCTCGCCAGGAGGTGACCCCCACTGCCACGCCTCTGCGGTGTCTCATAGGACCTGTCAGTGTTCTGTTTCCTGCGGAGCCCGTGTCGATGGCTCCAGTCTGCACTCCTCTCTAGCGTCTCTGAGCTTGTACCTAGGTATTTATACCAGAACTAAACTTTTATCATGCAGAAAGGAGTTGAAAGAGAAATTCTTTTTCCCTCCAGTTCATAAAAGGCCCTCACGACCTTGAGACATAATAAGTTTGTAGTAAATATGGTCGAATGAGTTTATCATTGAACACACTCTTTTTAATGTTTAGAACAGTGACACAACGCGGAGTGTTTCTTGGCCTTGGTGTTTGTCACTGGTTCGGGGACTTAGGAAGATCTGGAGACCTTGCTTGTCGCGGGCAGCGTAGCAGAGGAAGATCATGGGTTCCGAAGTCAGGCTGCCCGGGTTCTGATTGAAGCTCCATTGCTTCACTGTTCACTTTGCTACTCCATACGACTCAGTGTCTTTATTTGAGAAAGAGGAGTGACAGTGGTACTTCCTGCACGATTTGTTGAGATTTTAATTAGATTTTACATATATAAAAAGGAGATTTTATATACTTTTGCATATACACATATATAATGTTTAGAAGAATTCTTAGGTTTGGGGGGTTTAAGATGGCTTCGTAATAAAAGTGTATCATGTGCATCTGTAACATTTGGCATTATTCTGATGACGTTTCCAGGCTTGAAACGCAATGGCAGGAAACAGCCTGGTTCTGCCCATCGTCCTCTGGGGCCGCAGAGCGCCCACACACTGCATCTCAGCGGTGCTCTTGACCGACGACGGCGCCACGGTCGTAACCGGATGCCACGACGGCCAGATATGTCTCTGGGATCTTTCGGCAGAATTGGAGGTGAGTATTCGTAACGTCTCCTGCGCTTTTTATTTTTTTTAAGATTTTATTTAGTTTTAGAGAGAGGGGAAGGGAAGGAGAAAGAGAGGGAGAGAAACATCAGTGTGCGAGAGAGAAACAGGTCAGTTGCCTCTCGCGTGCCCCCAACCGGGGACCTGACCTGCAACCCAGGCGTGCGCCCTGACTGGGAATTGAACCAGCCACCAGTGCTCAATCCACTGATGCACACCAGCGAGGGCTAATCTGTTTTTGATCCTTATAGGATTGCCTATTCTGGACATTTCATGTAAATGGAATTATGTAATGTGTGGTTTTTTATGTGTATGTGAGTAGTTCTTTTCATTTAGCGTAGTATTTTCTAGGTTTATTCCTGTTGTAGCATGTATCAATATTTCATTTTTTAAAAAATGTCAAATATATTCTATTTGTATGGGTATACTGTGTTTATCTGTCTTTTTATCAGTCGGTAGATATTTGGGTGGTTTTTCCTTTGGCCACACTGAATAATGCTGCTGTGGACATTTGCGCATGAGTTTTTGTGTGGACATGTTTCCATTGCTCTTAGGTATACACCTAGTGTGCAACTGCCAACTGGAAAAATGATCCATGCGTTTGGATAACATGTGAAGACTAAGTAGGTTAATAAGTTGCAAAGTAGCCAGAGATGAGTGTTGTAGAATGTGATATGCCTTCAGAACTGATAGCAAACTAAATATGAATCAGCAACACAGTGAGGAGAAAAAAAAACCCACCTTTAAAAAAAAGATTTTATTTATTTACTTTTAGAGAGAGAAGGGAGGTAGAGAAAGTGAGGGAGAGAAGCAGCAATGTGCTAGAGATACATACATCAGTTGCCTCTCACATACCCTCAACTAGGGATCTAGCCTGCAACCCAGGCATAGATTGCAACCCAGGTTGCCTTAACTGGGAACCGAACCAGCGACCCTTTGGTTTGCAGGCCGGCACTCAATCCACTGAGGCACACCAGCCGGGAAAAAAAATAAAACGATGTTTTACTGGAATGATTATAAGCAGTTGAGATTTAACTTATAAGATTTTAGAAACAATTCCTTTACTATATGGATTTCACTAGAATGTTATGTTTATTTAAGTTCAAGTAAAAGGGATAAAAGTGACTGGGGCGGGGGAGGTGTGAGAAATGGTTGGGGCTGGGGGAGACAGCTAGGAGAGAAATCTATCTCTTGACAAATATTAAAGGAATTGGGCTATTTATCCCAGGGGGAAGGAAGGCTAAATAAAAGGTGGCTTGGTTATTGTCTTTTGATATATATGGAGGGTCTTCTTAAGTATTATACTTTTTAGCAACTATTTATGCCAACTATTAAAGACCAGTAAGAAGAAACATAACATTCAGAAGGAAAGCACAAAATGCCTTCTTTAAAGGTCATGGTATCTTCTCTTCTTCTTTTGCTAGGACAAGATTCAGAACTGTAGCTAGGAAAAGCTAGAGCTCTTGCCATCCATAGCTTGGTCTGCATTTACATGTGAGAAGGGCACCGTGGCCGGGCCTGGTGGCAGTAAAATGTCCTAGAGAAGTTGTAGGAGCAGCAGTTTAGTGGGTACCTAGAGAGATGATAAGAGTGAAGGAGGAAACCTGTTGATAGAGATATTGTCTTTTATATGCAAAATTTGTAAAGCGTCACTCCCTGTGAAGTTGCTGGCTATTTATGTGACTGATTCCTGTCTTCACGGAGCTTCCCTTCTTGTGGGGAAGCAGACCTGTGCAGAGAACCATGTCATCTGTGGCGCTGATGGAAGAAGTAAATGTTACAGAAGATTCTCAGCCTTTGAAAGCAGGCACATGGCTTGAGTCTGGGTTACTCTGGCATGTAGTTGTGTGACTTTGGGCAATAAACCAATTTTGTGCCTCAGCCTCACTTGGTCTGTGTCTGCCATGTCTGAAATACGGCCTGCCACAAAAGGTTGTGTCAAGGAGTCTATGGAGGGATGCGTAGTAAGCAGCTATAACAGTGCTTGCACATAATAAAGATTTATTTAATAAGTGCTAAGTATAGGATCTCAGTAGTAGAAAGGGGAAAAAAACAGCTACAGGGGATTAAAAAAAGAAAGCCGAATGATGGCCAATTGTAGAGCTAGCTAGCCTCAAGGCCCCAGATTGGAATGCTGGTGCTACTGTTTACTCTTACTTAGGAACTGACACATCACATCTTTTTATTCTAATCATCTTGTATTCCCACTGACAACTTGAATACAGTCACTTGGAGCTGTGTGGTCTTTGAAGACAGACAGCTTTTATGCATCGGTTGAGTAGATTACTTTTCAATACTTCTGTGTACTGATTGTCTGTGAAAATGTTTAGTTAATGACTATGACAAATTTTTATGGAATATGGTGAAATATAAATAACAGGTATAAATGTAATAACATGCCATATATTTATTTTTTCTTTTGATTAATAATATTAATGCTTATTTCCTCTATAATTTGCTTGATTTTATAATTGTGATTGTAATTGTGATTTAGCATTGATACTAGGCACTGATGTATCTGTGGATGGTTGTCTCTGTATCACAATCAATCTTTTCCATTGGTCAGTGTGTCTGTTTTTATGCCAACACCGAACTCTTTTGATTACCGGAGCTGTATAATAGAGTTTGAAATCAGGAAGTGTGAGGTCTCCAACATTGTTCTTCTTTCTTAAAATTGCTTTGGCTCTTTGGAGTCTTTTGAATTGACTCCAAATGAATTTTTGGAGGTTCCATATGAATTTTAGGAATTCTTTTTTTATTTCTGTGAAAAATGCCATTGGAATTTTGATAGGATTGTATTGAATGTATAGATGGTTTTGGGGAATATGGACATTTAACAATATTAATTCTTCCAACCCAAGAATGTGGGATATCTTTCCACTCACTTGTCTTCTTCCATTTCTTTCATGATTGTCATACAATTTTTTCTAAACAGGTCTTTCACCTCCCTGCTTAAATTTCTTTTCATAAGTATTTTATTTTTGTGATGCCATTGCAAATGGGATTGCTTTCTTAATTTCCCTTTCAGATATTTTGTTGTTAGCGTGTAGGAACACAACTGATTTTTGTATGTTTATTTTGTATCCTTCAACTTAACTGAATTTGTTGATTGGTTTTAACAGTCTTTTGGTGAAGTCTTTAGGATTTTCTGTATATGAGATCATGTCATGTTCAGAGACAGTTTTACTTCTTTCTTTTCAATTTGGTTGCCTTTTATTTCTTTTTCTTGACTAATCACTTGGTCTAGGACTTACAATAATATATTGAGTAGAAGTAGCAAGAGTGAGCATCCTTGTCATGTTCCTGATCTTACAGGAAAGGCTTTCAGCTTTTTCATTGTTGACTGTAATGGTGGCTGTGGCCTTGTCGTGTATGGCGTCTATTGTGTTGAGGTATAGTCCTTCTGTACCTAGTAGGAGTGGCCTACCTTTTGGTATCTGTGGCCACACTGGAAGAAGAAGAGTTATCTTAGGCCACACTCTAAATGCATTGTGACATGTAATCACACAAAAAAACTCATGTTTTAAGTAAATTACGATCTTGTGTTGGGCCGCACTCACAGCCATCCTGAGCCACATGCGGCCTGTGGGCCTCAGGGTGCACACCCCGGGTAGAGTTTCTAATCATGAAAGGATATTGAATTTTGTCAATATGCTTTTATGGCTTCTGTTGAGATGACCGCGTGATTTTTTATCCTTTACCCAAGTATTTTTGTCCATTTTCTAGATGCTGGTGGGAGTAAAGTCCAGTTCTAGTTATCCTATTATGACTGAAAACAGCAAAGCCATATACATAAGATATAAAAATAGCTATTGGTAAATCTGATTTTTCTTGAGAGAAATTACAGAATTGATGAAGAGCTTTTCTTGCAGTGAAAGAACACTGAGTCTTTGTAGAGAGGCAGGGCTGGATACGAGAACACTGGAGGCCTGTTCTAACCATAAATCATGACTACATTTTCCTCTTAGTTATAACTGCAAAGGATGGCTGAGATGAATTTGATCTGGAAAATTTCTTCAGTTGTCATATTCAAGCTCAGTACTCTTCCCATGCAATATTTAATTCTGAATAATTTAGTTTTCCCATTAAGTTAGGATAAATTGTTTGCCAGACAGACACCTTTGGTAGTACACAGAGGCTTTACAGGTATTTGTCATATTCTTTTTCACTAGATCTTGCGTATGTGGCTCTTCGGTACAGTCTTTCTATCTTACATGTCATATTATTTGTATGTATTAAATATTTAATTTAAAAAATACATCCCCAAATAGCATAAGGCCCTGAAGCAATAACATGCAATTCGGTACAAAGTGGGTAAGTTTGGGAGCATGTTGTCAGACTGCTTTAGAATAGTGGGTATCCTGTGTAGTTGCGTGACTCTGGGGAACTCTTTCTGTGAGGCACCATGTCACTGAATCATCAGCCTGTGACGGTCATTCGTAGTTCCTGATGGTTAATGTTGATATCAGCATTTGGGAGGATTTGCCCTCTCTCTCTCTCTCTCTGTTCTTTTTTTTTTTTGTATTTGGGGATGTTGATTTAGATACTTCAAATTTGCTTTTAGATCAATGAATCTATTTAAAAAATAAGTGAGGTTAAATTATTTTAGATGCTGATTCACACTCTTAACCTCAGTATACTTCAGCTTAGAGCTTAAGACCCGCTGCCCTGGTGTGAGTCCTGCTTCCATCATTCTGTGTTTGACACGGGACAAGTAATGTCCCCTCTCGGAGTTCCCACTGCAGTGTCAGAGCCACTTGGCGGGGTGCCTGGGGGCATGGAATAGGTGGGAGTCACTGTTTTGTTCTTCCCAGTTTTTTGGCATTCTGAGCAATTCTTCTCAAGTCTGTATCTTTATATTTACATGAATATGTAACTGGATCCCTAAAAAAGATTAATTTTTAAAAATTTGGTTCTCATGTCCACATATGTGTGTGTTTCCAGGTTAACCCTCGAGCACTGTTATTTGGTCACACGGCTGCAATCACCTGTCTGTCCAGAGCGTGCGCGTCCAGTGATAAACAGTACATTGTGAGCGCGTCTGCGAGTGGGTAAGTGGCTTCTCACTCCCGTGTCCTCGTCGGGCTTCGTCGCAGGCAGCATCAGTGTGGTGGTGAGCAGGGAGGTACTTTTCTTTTGTATCTCAGATACATTCTTGCGTTGTTTAAACTCAAAGGTATTTGAAAATGTGGTTTTAAAAATGTGCATTTCATCTTTATTAATGATTTTTATAGTACTTTTATTATAATGTATTATGTCTTTACCTTACCTTTGGGGAACTCAGAATACCATAAAAGTCGAAGCTGGGCATTAATCCTGGTGTTGCCGTTGAGCTGGCGGACAACTCTGAGAGTTCTTAAAAACCTGGTGATGCTACGCCAGCATCAGCTTGGGAGATGAAGCCGTATAGAAGATCACATTGTTATATTGGTCTATACTAACACACTAGTGTGGCCACATATATTCCTACACCTCAGAATGTAACTTGCTTTTGGAGAGAGAGATCATTGGACAGTAGTCATAGGGTACAGAGTGTACAGAAGTTTAAAAACTTTTTTGGTGCTTAGAAAATTGTACATTTTCACAATATGTTACTGAAGGGAGTTGGGGAACTGGAAGATAATTATTAAGTTGCGTCCTCCAGTCTCCCCATAATTTTATGAATTTGAAAAGAACCTTGTATAACTATTTGGAACGAGAAGAGGCAGCATCAGGTAAAAATACAGTACTTTTTGGTCAGTTCAAGGATGACTCACATAAGAATACATAGTCTAAATAGAGTGAGCTTTTCTTGAAAAGATTGTTTCATACCATGTGAGATATAGGAAAGCACATTTAAGTTTTTATTTCTAAGAGAAGGAACACATTGGCATTTCTGGTTTTGAATAATATTGTGTCCTTAGTTTGACACGTAAGCTTTTCTGTCTGTACGCATTTAATAAAACTTCTGCAATAAACACAGAATCAGAACTGGAATATTATATGTAATTTGAAAAGATTTAGAATTTTAATTTTATTTTTATTTGTTTTCTTTTTGCAGTGCTAAGTTTTATAGTTCTGTTGATAGCCACTTCAGTGCTGTCAATTAGAAGTTTATTTCTTGTTTTTGTCACTTGCACCCGCTCCCCACCCCAACATACCACTGGGGGCTCTGCTCTGCTTCGTTATTATCCTAACCTTGAGATCGAGGTTGAGGGAGCAGCCACTGTCTGAGGGCAGCCACTGTCCTCTGCCTTCGTATCTGGGACGAAGGCAGAGGACAGAGAAAGTTCTGGAGGGCCTTGCACCAGTTCTAGCCAGAACCACTCGCAGTACTGCACCAACCGAAGGGGAGCCAGCAGTGCGATCACACCAAGTGCTCAGAAGCTGTGGATCAGGGTGGGGTGGGCCGGGTGGGAAGGACAGTGAGTGGGAGGGCCAGAATGTTTGATGCAGAGCAATAACAAGCACGCAGTGCTTTTTCTGAGATACACAAGTTTTAATGGAAGATTACTCTTACACGACTATGACAGAGTCGAGCAGCGCTTTTAGAAATCCATTTTAAAGTTTTGCTATTATTTTGCTTTATAGAGAGATGTGTCTCTGGGATGTGAATGATGGCCGATGCATTGAATTTACGAAATTAGCCTGCACACACACTGGCATACAGGTGAGTATCTATTTCTGGAACTGCCCAGGTCAGCACAGTTATTACAGGTGTTCCAGTAAAAAATGCTTTTTAAACATCGCGCTGTGTTTTTCTGTGAAAAATGGGTGGAGCTAATGAGAAGACAGGATTAGAGTAGCGAAAGTGTTCTCAAAGGAGGGCGTCATGGGGGAGGGGTAGCAGAGGAGCCGGAAGGGGGAAGAGGTGAGTCAGCCGGTCCCCTCTGCTGCTTCTGCCCTGCTGTTAGCCAAGGGAGCACCAGGCGGGTGAGTCACCTAGATCCTACGCAAGGGGATTCTTTCTTGCCTTACGGTTCCAGGTTGGGTGAGTCACCTAGATCCTAAGTGAGGGGATTCTTTCCTGCCGAAGCCCTTATGGTTCCATTCATCTTGTCACGAACTGACCCGCTGTGCGGGTCCTATCCTTTCGAGTGTTTGTGTAGTTGGTGCTGGGGTGTGTTGTGTGACGTTCCAGCTGTTCTGTGCAAGAAATGACCCTTCCGTGTGGCTGGCTGGCTCGGGAACGTGTGGTTTCTGACTTACAACCCCAGGACTCTTCTTTACGCTTTCGTAATTGTCAGGTTCCTTGTGCTTCTGTTCACTCATCATGTACTGAGTCGAGTGTAGGGAAAGTGACAAGTATGTAGGAAATATCACTTATGTTCTTAATGGGCACGGAGAGGGGAGAGAAGAGAACTCACATTTTTGAGCAAATGTTGTATAAGCATTTCTCGTACGGTGTTTCATTTAGTGCTTCCCACATCCTTTCTAATTGAATAGGAGTGTGTCATTTCACATACAAGGAAAGAGACCCAGGCTGATTAAGTGACTGCCCCCATCTCACAGTGAGTCATTCCTGGTGCCAGGATCCCAAACCAGGCTTCTCTGACTCGAGGGACTTGTTGTTCATGTCACACTGCCTCTGTGGAATCAAACTGATGCGGTTGTTGTTGCAGGAGAAACCTCCTGTGCCAGCCCAGATCAGAAGCGTAATGGAAATGTTTGTGGGGGAGGTGGCGGTGAGCAGGATAAAGGCAACGGCCTGTGGAAATTTTCCTTTTCCATGCTGCTAGGGCGTATGCTTTTTATGTAAAAGGCGTTCATTGTTTATTTTCTGTCATAAGAAGAAGCATCAAGGTTTGCAGAGAGAAAAGGGGTAATAAAATGATGGAGAATCATTGACTTTATAGGCCATTTTCATTGAAAAATTATGTGTAAATGTCTTGAACTCATTGGATATAAGTAGTTTGATGGTTGCACAGTTTTATGATTTAAAAACTTTTGGTTTACATTTTAGGAAGAATTGTCTGTATTTACTCAGCAGTTTCCCAGTGCCTGCTCTCTGTCAGATCCTGTGGTAGGCCTTCTGCAGTTGAGTCGGCAGCCATCTCTAAGGAGAAGGTGCTTTCTGCAGGTCCACTGGTGCGTGACAGTTGTTTCCCGTGCAACCTGCACCCTCCCAGGTGCAGCAGCACGCACAGAGAAACGGCGCACCTTGGCGACTCGCCCTTTCTGAGGTCCAGTGAGATGCCAGCGTCGGACACTCTCATGTGGGGGCATCCCTTGTTAAAGTTTGGGAACCTTGCTTCTCTACTCAGAGCACTTTCTTTGCCAGTATCGAAGTGTCAAAGAAGCCAAATTAGTGCTCAAGTATTGTTTGCGAGTTGAGCTTCAAAGCCAAAGGTGGGAGAGAGACACTTAGGCAGGCAAGTCTGGGAAAATCCCCATGCCCTCAGGAGAGGCCTCCTGTCCAGTGACTGCAATGCTCGGGTCTCTCCTCGCTGGTGCTGGATGGTCAGTGACCGGGTTTGCCTCTCTGCGCGCGGCCTTTTCTCCTGGGCACGTCCTCCCCTTATATGGGTCAAGACTACCTGTGGTCACATAATTACACGTGAGTACCTGGCAGTCCGTGGGCCCTCCAGGTTGTGTGTCATGGTTTTTGAATCAGCCTCCTGAGGCCTGGAGGTGCCCCCTTTGTGGTCTGCATTTTAGTGCATCTTCTCTCTGCGTTTCAGTGGCGCTGCCTCGCCCTTACTAAATGTGCTCCGTGATCTGGTCAGTGTTTGCATGTGAGCAGGTGTCCCTTTTATACAAGGCTCTCCACGTTGGAGGAAAGACTGTATTTCTCCGCATGCATTTGGAGCTCTGAGTACAGGTCTATCAGCTGTGGGAGCAGACTGGCCCCAAGTTTCCTAGGAATGTCCCAGTCGTGGAATGGTGACAGCGTAGCCTGTTGTGCTGCTGTCTAGCTTGCCCTCATGTGATTCGGATGAAGTCTCCTCCTCGGGGAGTGGTAGTCTGGATGGTAGAGGTCTTCGCCTTCTAAAAATCCTATAGGGCATCACCTTAAAGAGAGCCATGGTTTTTTGAAGCTAAGGTCCTTTGATAAGATGTTGGCCTTGTTTTGATAGTTCTTCTTCCATCGGTGGGTGGAAACTGGTCCTACTTACCCTCTGGAGTTAGGTATGCTTGGCAGGGTAACGTGTCGATCGTGACTGTGTGGGTTCTGCTTCTGTTTTCCTCCCACAAAGTGTGAACGTGTTCTGTGGGAATAGTTAACGAAGTCGTCTCATACTCTAGTCTGAAATAACACACTTAGATTCACCAGAATTTGATTCTGAGTATCATACGTTTGATCATCTTTACTTCTAAATTTTGTTTGGTCATAACTAGTCATTGTAACACTGTAACCACCTATTCCCGTTCATCTAAAATTCATATTACTTTTGTGACCCATCTGAGCTTCCCCTTTGCTTTAATTTGTGAATCTGATTTTATTTAGGTATTTTGTTAATTCATTCAACCATCCTGTTTTTAATGCTTCAGGAGGATAAAAAGGAAAATTATGAATTTTCCAATGTAGTTCAAAAGGGAGGATAGGCGTGAGGAGAAGAATAATAATCGTTAGATATCTTGAAATATTAATGTAACTTGATGTGCATCTGTGTATACATAGGCATGTAATATATAGCACATATTACATGTTTGGAAGTATCACTGAAAAAAATAAGCCTTGTAACAAGTGTGATGAATGCATGTGAATCGAGTATCTTTGCAAAGAACATTTAAAATATTTTTCCTTCCAGTTCTACCAGTTCTCTGTTGGAAATCAGAGAGAAGGAAGGCTGCTGTGCCATGGCCATTACCCTGAAATCCTTGTCGTGGATGCCACCAGCCTTGAGGTGTTGTACTCCTTGGTATCAAAGATATCCCCCGACTGGATCAGCTCCATGAGTATCATTCGGTCCCACCGCACACAAGGTCAGCGTGTGGTGCCCGTTCGGAACTTCAGCACCGTGACTTCTGGCTTAAATGACTGCAGAGTTCTATAATGTATCACACATTGCTGTATTTGGTCATATTCTTCTATTTAAGACATAGCTAATGATTTATGGTCTGTCTCTACCTTCACAAAGGATTCTTTGGTTGAATTAAGATGTAAAGTGTTCGATGATTTCCATTCCATGTGATAGCCACTAGCTTCTGGCAGTCCCCGCGTGGGGGCGATCTTCTGGAAGGGAGGACGGAGGTCTTCACCCCTTGCCGGAGCGGTGGGAGGGACCGTAGTTCCCCCTGTGCGTTTCTTGGGCGTGGTTTCGTCGCTTGCGTAAAGAGGCATAGGAAGTGTTTCCGTTTTATGTGAAGAGAATGCAAAGGAAGGGGGTTGTGCACAGTTAAATTTAACGAGAGTCCTGGTATGTTTGGCTGCACTCTCACCCAAAGCTTGTGAATCAGGTTTTCATGGAGTCTTTCTCCTGATCACAGTCTGTGGGGGGGGGTGTCGTGCAGTGAGACATCTAGAAGGCGGGCGAGAGAGGTGGGGAGCGGGGAACGAGTGCCTTGAAGGAATAAAGTGATTAAACATTGTGAATGTTGAAGATAAAAGTTCTTTGTTAACATAGTAATTGAGAATTTTTTAAAATTATTAAAAATGTAATTACAAATAAAAAATAATTTCAAGTAGCTAGAAACAGATTTTCCCTGAATTCCAAATGTTTTGGCCATCTCTATTTTGTTTCAGAATCTAGTTCCTGTTATTTTATGGAATACAGAATTATGTTTTTATGTCAATTATAAAATGTTCTGTTATGCAGTTTAATTAAAGCGAACCAGGTTCTGTATTACCAAAACGGATTGTAATCCCGTTTCTATTCAGAAACAGTGTACTGTATTTCTAACCTTGGCTTTTGTTCCTTCTTGGCTCAGAGGACACCGTGGTAGCCCTCTCAGTGACGGGCATCTTGAAGGTGTGGATTGTTACCTCTGACATGAGTGGCATGCAGGTGAGACAAATGAGACTGGACTTAACTTCTCTGTTTCCCTTATGAAGTCTTCAATTTCCGTAATGATATCTGTGTGCCTTCCTTTCTTAAAGGGGAAGGGAAAAGCTAGGTTTTTGAATAGTCTTATTGATGTAGGATAGACGGTGTCTTAGAATACTGTCTCTCTAAGTGGATTGATTAATGTTTCCACTTTTGATGGGCGACATCGGCTGTATCAAGGATAGAAATAGAGAGACATATTGCACAGGATAGGAAGTAGAGAAACATATAGAAGAGATAGGATCTTCCTCAGTTGCTTCTGTTTAAGTTAAAAGTTAAAAAAAGTAGTTTGCTCTAGGGAAAAAAAATAAAGCCAACCATCACAAAAAAGTATATAAAGCCAGTTTTAGTCCTCTATCTCTGTTCTTTGGGCTTGCATTCCTTGTTACTTTTTAGTACGACAGGTGGATCAGTTTTCTGACAATATTGGTGTTAATCTCTTTAGCTAGGGAAGTTTTAGACATTAAATCTGGGGGAAGCTGGATGAATTGATCAGCTGTTTTTAAACAAGAAGGCATGTATAGCTACAAAAATTAGGGTTGACTCAAAACTTGTATCATCTGTTATTGCCGGAGTGATGACACTCTGATTCTCATCAGTATTTTAATCTTAGTGGTGGTGTAGCAAAGATGCTGTTCCCAGGTGTTTTTATAATGTATTTTTATTGCTTTTTACTGCCTTGGTTCTCACATGATGGACAAAAATGACCATTTCAAGTGATGTCTTATTTCATTTTTTTAAAATTATTGTGCAGTAATTTTAATTGGCAATCAAGCCATTTCTAAACTTTTGCAAATCTTTCTCTTTCAGGATACCGAGCCAATATTTGAGGAGGAATCCAAACCAATTTATTGTCAGAATTGCCAAAGCATCTCTTTTTGTGCATTCACACAAAGGTCACTTTTGGTTGTGTGCTCCAAATATTGGAGGGTAAGATAATAGCATAAGTAAGAAGCTGTATTTTTACCCTTCCAGATGTTTGCCCTGGTCTGTGTGGCTCTGTTGGTTGGACATCGTCCTGTAACCAAAAGGCACATCCCTAGGTCGTAGGTTCAGTCTCTGGTCCAGGCGCGTATGGGAGGCAACCAGTTGATGCTCCTCTCTCAAATTGACGTTTCTCCCTTCCTCTCTCTAATAGCAATGAAAAAAAAATGTTTTCAGGTGAGGATAAAAAAAAAGATGTTAGTTTATTAGACTTTCAAAGATAATTGTAAGGAAAAACTCAGTGCAAGAATATTTAAACCATTTGCTATTCGTATGTGATTTTGATGTCGTATTTTGAGGTATTGGGGTTTGGCCATATATTATTCTCTTTTTTTGTTTGTTTATGGGATGATTCAGTTAATGATTAGTATTCTATTGATCTAATTTCTGCTTTTGCTGCTGCTTTAGTCTTTATCTTGTGAGTATAGCATAAGCAGTGGTAGTGGGTTTTCTGCAGGCTGCCGTGTCTCTGTAGGTGGTTATTATTCCCAGTGGCCGTTCTGTTCTGAAGTCAGGAAGGTCTCCCTTCTCGCTTCAGAGCTGATGAAGGAGTAGATTATTTCCACATTACCAGACTTGAACATTTTTATAGTAGAAAAAGCATCAGCATACTTTGACCTCTTGTACCAAAGCTTTCTGTGTATTATTGTAATACCTACAGCTGAGAGGGGAGGTGCATTAGTTATCTAATGCTGCATAACAAAAAGCACTCTGCAACAGCCCAGACATGTATCGTCACCCACCTAAATACACGTAACGCCAGCCCACCTGTGGGTCAGGGTCCGGGCACAGCTTAGCTGGGTGCCAGGTCAGGGTTTCTCGCAGGCCGCAGTCCAGGCGTTGGCCAAGACTGCTGTGTCATTGTAAGGCTCCCTCGGGGAGGGTCTGCTGCAGAGTTTGCTCACATGGCTCTTGGCAGGCCTCAGGGCGTCCTGACTGTTGGCCGGAGACAGTAGTTCCTTGCCACATGGGCTTCTCCCTGGGACAGGTCACTCCAGGGGAGCTCACTCCCTCAGAGTGAGTGCAGAAGAGATTGTGCAGCCAAGACCGGCCCCACCTTGGGACTGAGATCTCATCACCTTGGCCACATTCAGTTGTCTAGAAGCAGTCACAGAACCCAGCCTTCACCTGGGGGAGAGGGGCTCACGAGGGTGTGACTGCTGGCAGGGCATGAGTGGGGCAGTCCTAGAGGCTGCCTAGCACGGTAGGAGTTGTCACTTTCCCTGTTTTGCAGATGAGGCAACTGAGGCATTGGGGAGGATAGACAGCTTGGCTGAGCTCTCAGGTGGGAGTGCAGTTGCTGGATTGTGGTTCAGGTGGTTCGACTGTGGCAGCTCTCCTTGCTACTAGGCTGTCCTGCCTTAAAGGGGAAGGCTGTCCTGCCTTAAAGGGGAAGGCTGTCCTGTCTTAAAGGGGAAGGCTCTGTAGTAGAGGGACTGACTAGGGCAGCAGTGTCTTATGTTTATCTCACCACCTGTACTGTTTCAGAACAAGGTTAAAGAGGAAAAGCTGGCAGCTGCTTAGTTTACGGTGAGCTCTATGCAGTTCTTCCTTTGTCTTAAAATTCAAAATTTATGCAAATAGTACTAAGAAACAGTGCAAGAGGATGTAGTGTAAAGTCCACACCTTTCCCCTGGTGCTTCCCTTCCTCTCACAGATGTATTGTCTAGTGTTTGTGTGAATTTATTGTATGCATTTTATAATCATGTGAGAACAGCCTTTTCTTAAATGCGTATATAAGAGTGAAAAGCCAACCCACAGAGTGAGAGAAAATACTCACATATACACACATGATGAAGAACTGGACTATTATTTATAAAAAACCAACTCCTGCAAATCAAGGTGAAAAATACAACTGAGCAGGAGAATGGACAACAACATTTCCTCAGAGGAAAGCCAGGCGGCCAGTGAGTGTAGAGAGGGGCTCGCCTCACTAGTCCTCAGAGAAATGCACACAGAACAATATTACAGTGAAACTACCGCCCACCGGAAGGACTTTTTTGGTATATTTATTGCCATAAAGAAGTTTTCAGCTTTAATATGGTTAAGTTATCATTTTCTATCGTACGGCCCCTAAAACAGTTTGCGACATGTTCTAAAGGGCTTGCCACAGCTGAGATTTATTTTTAATCTTTTATTTTTTTCTAGTGTGTGTGTGATTTTACCTTATATATCTTTAAATCTTTTATTTATTTATTTATTTATTTATTTCAATCATAAAAATATGGAACGCTTCACAAATTTGCGTGTCATCCTTGCGCAGGGGCCATGCTAATCTTCTCTGTATTGTTCCAATTTTAGTATATGCGCTGCCGAAGCGAGCACTATCTTTGAATCTTTAATCTGGAATTCATTCTGTATGAGTTGTAAGGTGTAAATACTATTTTACTTTTATTACAGATAGAACACTCCCAAGTTCCTGATGCCATTTATTGAATAACTCATATTTCTATTCTTGTGCCTCTGTAATACACTTTTTCCCTGCATTACTTCAATTTGTTCCCTGACTTGATTTATCTGCTCGTGTACTAACTGTATGAACTTCATCACAGCTCTGGCAGTAGCTGTAACGTTTTATTCTCTCTAGCTCTGTCATTTGTTTTAATAGATAATAGGGGCAGAAGGTGGTCTTCCTTTATTAGCCTTTCTTGGGCTTTTTCTTGGCTATTCTTGTAGTGCTAATGTTATATACTGATGAATATTGATATTACAGGAAGTCACGATGAATTCAGCTAGGATTTGTTCTAATTTCAAGGCTCTTGCACCAGCAACATCATTGTTTTTTCTTTTTCTTTGGAGAAAAATAAAGTAAAAACTCTGGGCTATTGAATTACTCATTCCTCCTGGGGAAATTTTCTAGCAGTGCAGAATGTACTTTTTTAAAATATTGAAGGTGGTAGAAAGGAACGTTCTGCCAGGAATTCTAAGACCAGGGCTGTCGTCCTCATTCTGTCACTTACTGGACACATGACCTAGAGCAGGTGATGGAACCCTCGTTTGCATCCGGGTCCTGCCTGTAAAGTGGGGTGGCAGCACCTTTCCGCTTGCTTCCTGCGGTGACTCTCGGAGTCATCTGAGAACGGTGGCCCCGGAAGGTCAGCAGCCTATGTCGCTGGTGACATCATAGGAACACTCCTTTGTGAGAATTATTAAATAATTAACCGAGTCTATTAACTTTCTATTTACAGTGTTTTGGAACATTGATGTAAAGAGGTAAAGTGAGGTAATTCCCCCGTTAGTTAGGAGGTATTCTGATGTCAAAGTTACTTGTTAGAAAGGTCACTGGACAGAAAAAAAAGCAGGAGTCATCACCGTGCATTCCAGAGGCTGGTTCCCCGGTACAGTCGTTCTCTTGATGAGACAGGCTGAGGATCCCGGCCTGCAGCCAGCCCGGCTCCCCAGGTCCTGGTCTGCGGTCCCTCCCCCCAGCTGGGCTCCTGCTGGTGCTTCCCTCCTGACGTCACTGTGCCCCGAGCTCACTGACAAAACGTCTTTAACTGGCTAGCAAACTTGAAAGGCCTGAGGAGGTTAAATAGAGTCTAGAAGATTTTTTCCTGTTTTTAAAGTAGGAATGTGGCCGCATCTTACTTAAAATGACTCCAGCGCAGACCAGACTGTGAACTTCTTGCTCCTTGTAGGTGTTCGACGCTGGAGACTATTCCCTGCTGTGTTCCGGGCCCAGCGAGGACGGGCAGACGTGGACTGGCGGTGACTTCGTGTCGGCAGATAAAGTCATCATTTGGACTGAAAATGGGCAGAGTTACATTTACAAACTTCCTGCCAGGTATTCAATAAACAATAAGTTAGCACTTTGATCACAAGCAAGATTCTGAATTGGGGGTATAGCCTGGAAATAGGAAAACATGTATAGTGTAAATATTTAATTAATGTAGGTAAAAAAAAATCTCAGACCTTCTTGAGTTAGATGAGTAATTGCAATTTAATTTCTAAGTACAAAAATTAGGTAGGTTTTTTTTTTGAAATGGTATTTTAATGGCATTCATTAATTTAATGCTAAATTAACTATAATTTAAAAAACCATTTTTTTGTTCATGTCAAAGTCCTCATCGTGTGGACTGACAAAATCCGCAGGGTCGGCATTTTAACTGGATGTTGTGTTTTCCTCCCTTTCAGTTGCCTTCCAGCCAGCGATTCTTTCCGCAGTGACGTGGGGAAGGCGGTTGAAAATTTAATTCCTCCCGTACAACACAGCCTCTTGGCTCGAACAGATAAAGAGGTGAGAGTATTCTGGTATCATTTATAGTTGATAATTACATTGAACATTTTTCATAACTATATTTTTGGGTGCCTTTTGGTAGCTCATCATTCAAAAGGTTCAATACGTTTCAAGGCACTGCGTTAGACACTGTAAAACGCTTTGACGTGGTCAGTTATAGGCACAATTTTAATATTTGCATGCCTTAGACATATATTATGCCTACAATACAGCATTCATCATTCTCTGAGAATACAAATGATTTAATGCTGAATGTAGTGAAATGACCTTTATGATAAAGTTTGTATTGAGGGTGTGCATTTATTTCACGTGTTCATGCAACTGTAAACATGGTGACAGATGGACCGTCCCTGTAGAGGGCAAACATCATCACGTAATAGTGCTTACTAACAGCAGTTCGTTATATTTCAGCAGGGCATCGCAGTATCTCCCCCAAAAACAAGTGATTTAAATTATTAGACTTTAGAAATGAAGAATAAAAGAAATTTTTCTCTATTAAAATAGAAGTTTATTATGATTTCTTAAAACTTGGTTAATATCAACTTAAAGTTGAACTGCAACAGCTTCGTACTGAGTTTTCAACTCTTAGTACTGGGTCTTCACTAGTAAGAAAGAAGCTTTGGTTTTGGAACTAAAGTTTCCTTTATACCTGGGCTTCCACAGCTTTATCTTTCTGAAAATTTTGTCCCATCTTTACGTGGAAAGACGATCGGGGAAGGGAATTGCTATTTACCATGACTATTTTGAACATACAGAACTTACACGTGTGTGCACGGTTAAGGTCGTCTGCGACCCATCCTGCCTTCTCTCAGCTTCAGCTTCCACTCGCTGCTCCCCAGCCTAGGCGGGCACTCCCAGTGGAAGTACGGGGTGGGGGTTTTACAGAAGGTATACACAAACAAAGCAAAATAAATACATTTCCTGTTCCTTTAAATAGCAGCTCCCCAGTACATTTTAAATTAAAAGATATCATTATGTGCTATGAGGCACTCATTTATTGAAATACAGAATATTGATTATTACAGCTGCCATAGCAACTCCTCCTTGTTCAGCATGTTATCGATGAAAACATTCAGTGATTTTCAGGTTTCAAGAAAAGTCAAATAATTGATTATGCTGTGTGTGTGTGTGTGTGTGTGTGTGTACACGTATTTCCAAAGGCTAGTGCTTTTTAGAGTAACAATACCAAACATGTAATTAGGTTATTTGTTAACTATAATTGTCAAAACCAAAGTCTATTTATTATTGCTTTTCAGGATAGGATTCTGTGCTTTAATATTCAAGTATCTGTGAATTGATACATCTAAACTTTAATTTTAGGAATCTACCACTATTTAGAATTTCAGATAAATGATCTTACTGAAGGCACAAGATCTTAAGCAGAAAACAAATTTGTTTTATAATGAAAGTACACATAAGACCCTAATGAATGCTTTTTCCCCCTAGTAGTTTATAGCTGACATATCGGGCCAGGTTCAAATTAATTCTGTGGATGTAGACAAGTGGAATGTTATATGATTAGCTGAAGAATATCCTCCCTTGCAAGCATGGAGCCCTCCAGTCGCACAAACTTGGTATTTTAATTTTGCTGCTGTTTTTAGTGACTCATCAGGAACAGGCAAAAGGCTAGGATTAGCCAGTTCTCCCCTTTTTACCTTTTGAATGGAGACTACTTTTTAGTAAAGAGTGCAATGTCTTTGTATTAATTATTTAATAATGGACAGTTAAATAAATTGCATTATTGTGGCGACCAATCAGATTTGTTTTTTGTTAATCCTCACCCAAGGACATGCTCACCAATTTTAGAGAGCGGGAAAGGCAGGGAGAGAGAGAGAGGGAGAGAATCCATGTGAGAGAGGTTACCCTTGGTAATATGTACCCAACCAGGGATTGAACCTGCAATCTTTTGGTTTATGGGATGGTGCTCCAACCAACTGAGCCACACTGGCCAGGGAGACTAATCAGTTTTTATAAATCAGCAAAAAAGAATATAAATAACTAATTTTATAGAAAGACTATAAATATAATTTTTACTTGTTTGTGTTATACTGGATTTGAATATTAATTGACATGCAAATCAATGCTACAGAATTACATGAAAATATTGTTGAATACTCATGCTATAAATGGTTTTCTTTACTCTGGTCCTGAGGCAAAGTACTTAGCATCTTTGTGTGAAAAAAATGTTAATGTGTAAAATATTTTGTCTAAAACGTTAGCTAAAATGTTTGAACAATTTTTTTTTCAGCTGCTCATTTGTCCTCCTGTCACTCGGTTCTTCTGTGGAGCCAGCGAGCACTCCCATAAACTGTTAATTCAGGGAGATTCTTCTGGAAGGTTGAATATTTGGAACATATCAGACACTCCTGGTAAACAGGAAGGTGAAGAAGGTAACAGTAAGTCAGGTACAGCAATTTCTTAATTCCTCGTTCTTGTAATTTAGCAACCTAAATACTAACCACTGACTAACAGGTGTCATGTCGTGTCATTTTCTTCTTAAAATTATAGCTGGTGACAATTATCATTCTTTGGTATATTACTAATTCAACTCTAAGCATGTTTATTTTAATATTTTTTATTTTTTTCTAACATGCGCAATGTTGCTTTTCTTTTTTCTTTTATACACAATCAAACCTCCACAGGATTGGAAATAACAACTTCCGTCAGTTTGCAAGAGGCATTTGATAAGCTTGTTCCTTGTCCTGCTGGAATTATAGATCAGCTGAGTGTGATTCCCAACAGTAACGAGCCTCTTAAAGTGACCGCGAGCGTGTACATACCAGCCCACGGACGACTCGTGTGTGGCCGCGAAGACGGGAGCATCGTCATCGTGCCCGCCACCCAGACGGCCATCGTGCAGCTGCTGCAGGGGGAACACATGCTCCGAAGAGGTAGACCGCAGCCCTGCCCGCGTCGGGGGGCCTGGAGAGCTCTGGGACTGCGGTGCCAGCAGTGCTGGTGCGCCCGGCGCTCAGCGGATGCAGTGCCTCAGTGCCGCCGTTAGGGGGCTGTGCAGTTGCCAGAGCTTAGTGTGCAGATGAGAAAATACTTAGTGCCCGTTCTCCGAATAAGGAGCATTCTCAGTGAATAAAGAAGTACCCAATTTTATCTCTTTGATGCATATTAATAGACCCATTTACTAACAGTTACCTCTATGGGTTACTAAATAATTATCAATATTGTCCTTAATACCATTAGTCTTTTAGAACAGTGCTCTCCAGCAGAAATATATATATATATATATATATATATATATATATGTAATAATGAGTGTAATTTTCTAGTGGCCACATTAAAAAAGTAAAAATGAAGCAGGTTAAGTTAGTTTTAATAATATATTTTACTTAACCTGTATGGCAAAACTACTTCCATTTCAATGAGATAGTTATCGTTATTATTTTGTGTATCTGAGGCTATGAAGTCTCATGTACATCTGACACGGACAGCGCGTGGGAGTCTGGGCTGGCCGCACTCCCAGTGCTCAGTGGTCTCACTTGGCAGGTGGCTGCTGTAGTGGACGGAGCAGTTTTAGAAGACAGAGTCAGAAGCCTTTTCTTTGCTGAAATGTGTAGCTCTTTTGACAATGCTTGTTTACTGTTGTTTGTTGAAACTTTGTAAGACTGTTATTTTCCCATTTTAAATCCAACACCTCGTTCGCAGGTTGGCCACCTCACAGAACTCTCCGAGGTCATCGGAACAAAGTCACATGTTTGCTATATCCTCATCAGGTCTCAGCTCGCTACGACCAAAGACACCTGGTATCTGGAGGTGTGGATTTTTCGGTCATAATCTGGGACATATTTTCTGGAGAAATGAAACACATCTTCTGTGTACACGGTGGCGAGATCACTCAACTCCTAGTTCCACCTGAAAACTGTAGTGTAAGTTGACCCAAACAGATTACTTTACTGTGGGAGAGTGGAGTTATGTTGCTGTCAGGCTGCATGGAGGTGGAGCCTAGAGCCACTGAAAAGAAACGTGACAAGAGAATTCACAAAACTCTTCTAATTTTAAAACGAAATAATGGCAGCATGTAAAGATTAGGCAAGGCCATGATTATTTACTGTTGGGCACATAGAAACAGAAGATGCCGGTTGTGGTTTTCCTTGTCGTTGGCTCCTAAATAGCATGGCTTGCCCTTCAAACATAGTAGCAGTTTAGAATGTGTTTACTGGGTGGAGCTTCAATTTTCTGTTCAAAATAACTTTAATATCCCCAAAGACCTTCTAGAGTCTCATTATTTTCAGGTCTATCTGAACAAAAAGGTAAGTAAGGTATACTTTGGTAGAAGCAAAAATAGCCATCGACACTTATAAATAAGTAGGGCTTGTTTGTATAAACAGTTATTGTGTCGAGGGAAAGTATATCAGGCACTGGGAATGATCTTGGAACCTTTCGTGCATCCCTTCGTGAAAGCGCATCGCTTTCTCAGTGACGTGTGTGTCAGGCCGCGATGTCAGATATGAAACACACCAATTCTAGGCGTGTGAGACTTTATGAGAGCTTCAGATTGATTAGCAACAGACCTGTAATTAGTTAATTAAGAACTTGTTTGTGTGATTAGCCGCCTTTGTGTGTGTATTCACTATCTCACACTCACATGCATGCACACGCACGCACACACACACACACCATCTTCTTGCGCACATATTTCATGCTTATCATAATCTGCTCACTGTCACAGTAATGGTCTTCTTGAACTGAAAAATATTTTACTTGTTTATCTGCAGTTTCACAGGGTCTTATTTCAAAACCCAAGACATGTTTCTTGGCCTTTCTGCCCATTTAATTTCCCTGATAATGTGTTTTATCTGTGTAGTTCTGTCAGGGCTAGATTTTGATCTGGGATTGGTGGCTTTGTAAGAAGTCCTAGTACCAGCGTTTCTCTGTCATGTTTTCTGCCGGATTTGACAATTCGGGGTCTTAATCATTCTCTCTCCTTTTTTTTATTCCTGTCTTTTCCTTTCCTTTTCTTCCGCAATTGGTGGTTAGTTTCTTATCTTTATCCCTGTGAAAAATTCCCATGTACTTACTTGAATAAGCAATTGTATGTCATATTTTAGTGAAATAGGTGATACTTTGGCACTCATAAGTGATAGCACTGTTACAACCCTGCCCTAAACTTTATTTTACAGTAGTTTTGCATTGTAAAGAAACATGAACATTTTTATCCCTGACTACTTTTGGTGGCCTAATATTTTGATGCTGAAACTCATTATTTAGATTATTTTTATCAGTTTAGAACAACCATTTTTGATGTGGGTAATTTTTTAAAATGTGAATAAAACATTTGGAACATGCTGTTCATATATAATTATGTGTACGGTTTAAGGGAAAATTTGCTCCGAGGGGTTTACATGAGGTCACGGTTCCTATTTGAATCACATTAATATGTCCATGTTTTATCCTACGTGTTGGCATGAGCGCACTTTCTGGTGAAGTTTTTGAAAATTTTAAGTGGTAGTTAAGAAAGTGTGTTTGACCAACTGCATTTAAAAATAGTTCTTGGTCAGGACACTACTTAGTAGACACGCGTGTAACTGAGGAGGGGACGGGCTCCCCAATAGGCCAGGAGAGGGCCAGCGCGCTGCCAGTCGCCTGGGGGATGTGGACCAGAGAGACACAGACCAGGTGCTTGGGAAAGGGCGTGTGAGCTGCAATTTACCTAACAGTAGAGACTTTCGTGTTTGTGATGGACCTTCTAAAGTACTGGTGAAGACAAAGCTGATTATTTAACCAGTAAATAAGGACTGCCTAGTTAATAACCTTTTCATTTAAATGTGCTTAAAGATCTAAGAACCTAGCTGATTAAAAAAAAGGCTAGAACAGAATTTGGTATCTGCTAAATGTTTAGCAAGTGACTCTTGCTGAAATTAAAGCTGACCATATGATATACTGACTCTAATGCTTGAATTTGAAATGCCGCTCCATAAATTGATCCAGTGTCTCTTTTTTAGCAGAAAAATATTTTTATTTTAAAGTTGTAACTGGTAGTTAGAAAATTATGAAATTGACTAAAGATAATGATTAAAGATAAATACTGAAAAGTTTGCCATCTGCCTTTTTGATGAGAAGAGAATTTGGTATTTATCTTAGGTATATTCAGAGGGAAGTTAGATTTTGACTTCTTGCAACTTTTTTTTCAGGGAGGGGTGTTTTAAAACAAATGTTAGTTGTGCTTTTAAAATTACTTAAATCATAATTAAGAATGTACAAGGTTGGTGATTTTTGTATTCTTATTTTGTAAGAAATAAAATAGAAGGTTGTTAAGAAGTAGGAAGCAGAACCATTGCTTGTCTCCTGCTTAGGCACCGTCTGCACTGTCTAGTGAGGAAAAATGACACCCTCTGCCGGGTGGAGAGGGTGGTGCCGGGTGGAGAGGGTGGTGCCGCTGGAGACGGGGATCTTCTCTCACACACCTGTGAGATTTGACTCTGGGACAGGTGCTGGGGCTTGTAGTTTGGAGATCTCTAAAATTAGGGTATTTGCCTTTCCTATTTCTTTTTAAGCATGTGGAATATGGAGAAAAAAATTTAGTTTAAGGTTGTTGCTTTTTTTCTTTTTGGTGGTTTAGGCTCTGGATAAAACAAAATGTACTGTATGAAAGATAGATGATGTACACGTGAAAGAAAAAACGTGAAACTATCTATTTACACAGTACTTGAATAAAATATAGTAAATAAAATATATAAAGTCCTGGACCATTTTTGTTTGTCATTCTAAGTTGATTGTTTATAAATGAATGGTTTTGACCTTATAAACTATTCAGTTATGATACTTATTAGGCAGTTTTAATAAAATTTACATTTAATTTTATTTTTATTTTATTATTAAATTGGATTTCCACTTCAAATATTCACATAGATTTTTTTAGAAAAATCTTTTAAAAAATAGGCTTGCCAAATTTTAACTGATTTATTTGAATTTTAACATGCACTTGGAATATAATATTGCACTTGTAATGTGCACTTGTAAACTAATATTATTTACTGTGGTTTCTTAAAAATATTTTATAAACAGGTAATGATGCACACAGTAGGAAGGGCAAAAGGTAGTAAAGGTTATGCATGAAAAACCCGTCTCCTTCCCCTGCAGTTCTCCAGCCACCTGGTTCCCTTAACCCCGAGTGCAGTGGCTTGTGATCCCTCAGAGACTTCCTGTGCTCTGTTTTAATACTTCAGAACTGTATCATTTTAGTTTAATCTTACTCAAGTAGCTAATACATTTAAACAATTCAGTGGTTAGAGATAGAATGCTTTTTAGATTTCAAGAGCAGTCCGAGGTGGGTTTGAGTGAATTTTCAAAATCTGAACTCGAGGCGGTTGGGAGCTACACGAGTGCAGCAGGTGCCAGGGAAGTGCCAGGAAGCGAGCCACCCAGAGGGGGGCCGGTGCTGTCCGAAGCAGGAGCCTTCTGAACCTCCAGCAGCAGGGTTCCACAGTTGCAGGTGGGAGCCACCCCATCTCTTCCCTCCCACCCTCCAGCCAGGCTATTTACCTTTCCTGCGTATCCATCCTTTTCCTTTTACTGTAGCCACTCATATGAAGGAGTCCACTCTCCTAGACTGAAGAACGTTTTATTCTCACATAGTTTATTTGTTTATTTTCAGAGAGAGAAACTAGGCTTTGGAAAAAAAATTAGGAGACGAAAATTTTAAGAATCAACAGTGCTTTGAAAATTTTTTTTCTTAATAAGCCAGGTAGATAGGATTGACCAGAATGAAAATTCAGAAAGTTAAAAAATAACCCCAGTGACCCCACGGCATAGTTCTTCACAGTCGGGCTGTGCCGATGCCTTTGCACCGAGCTCTCCACGGTTCCTCCATCGGTTCGTGCTGCAGGGGCTGTGTGCAGGAGTGTGGCCTCTGACACAGGGCCCTCTGTCTGTGATGCAGTAGGACGCCATTTATTTCCATTTTAAATGCAGGCAAATCTCTGCTATGTATTTCTGGGCATAGGAATAGGTAGTGAAAGCACTAAAATTAAACTGAAGAGAGCTTAGTACCAGAATAGAGTCAGCTTTGGAGTGAGAACAATGAGTATGGAAGGGAACAAAATGTTTTATTGACTTTTAGTAAGCATATTTAATATTTATTTTCTTCTCTAATTGGCATGGATGATTGATCTATCAGAGCTCTTTGCTACTGCTAGAACTTTATTCAGAACAGAATTTTTAGAAAATGTTTCAAAATTAACTGTTAGTACCAATAATATATATGTTTCTCTGTGTAATATAGACTGTTCTTTAATAGATTAGGTTTTTAAAAATTATTTTATTGTTCAAGTACAGTTGTCTGCATATACCCCCACTGCTCCCCCCACCCCCACCATCCCCACTTTAATAGATTAGTTTTAAAAAATGATGATTTTTTCATTTATACCATCTTGCTAAACATTTAAGTTCATATAATTTCCCAAAGTATCCAGAAGGGGGCAGCATGGGTTTGTGAAACGGGAGTGCCAGTTACCTAACCTGAGTATTAGAGTTTGTGCCTTCATTTGACAGTATCAAACCCTTAGCTCCTATGGAGAGATGTAATAATGTGAATAGTATATGTGATTATGTATATACAGTTTGTCTAATGTTCACAGCTGGTAAAAGCAATGAACAAATGAGATTTTCTTTTTAATATAATGTACTTTTCATTCTGAAAAACTACCTAAAGTTTTTGCCTGAATTAGCTCTTATCTTCTTAAATTTGGACTTTTGTTATTGTTTTAATTTGAATATTACAGTTGAAAAAACAATGTCTATAACTATAGCATAGTCTCGGAAGCCAAGCAGGGTAAATTTTGTAAATGTAAGTTGAGCAAAAGCCAGAAGCAGACCTATCATTAATTTTCTACAATATGTCACAGTAGACACAATGTTATGTAATATTCTTTTTTTCTCCTTAAACTTACTAGTAATTCTTTTAGATTCTGAGGTCAAATGTTTCTATGTATTCAGTACTGTCTTTTTGAATTGATTTTTATTCTCTAAGTTAAATAATGCATTGTTGTATAAAATACAGACATTTTCTAAATATGGTCTGGTCATCTCTCTATGTTACTAAGTATATTCCAATATAATTTTTAATGTTATTTTATAGTTTAGTTTATTGAATTTTATCAAAATTTTAGAATGTGGGGGGGTGAAAATTAGTATAGCTAAATGCTTTTGCATATCTGCAAAATTTTTTAGGATAATTTCTTAAATATGTAATTGCTGTTTAAAAGGGCATGCTAATTTTTAAAGGCTTTTGGATAGGTATTGCCAAATTGCCCTTCAGATGCTTAAGAATAGGTTTATGCAACCACCAGTGACTCCCTTGATTTCTCCACTATCCCGTTTACGCTCGTGTAGATCTCGCTCGTTTTCTCGGCCTGTCAGCGGCCGTGTGCAGAGGGTGTGCGCGTGCACAGCGCTCGTTCTCCCCTGAAAGCACGGGTGTGCTTACTGACACCAGTGCTGTGCTGGTGGTTCATTCTGATTAATTTATGTTTTATTCTTTATAACTTTATGTTTTCCAGACTTTTACCACTATTACTGTTGTACGTAAGATAAAAAGAAGAACATTTCCCTGCTCTGCATATCTTCTGGGTGTTTAACTATCACAGCACACCCTGCACAGGAGGCTGGAACCGCCCGTGACGCCCCAGGAGAGTGTCGGGGAGGGGCCTCTCCTCGGTGGCAAGGGAGGGAGACGAGGGAGATGGCGTGCCGGGCCTGGCGGTGCTGCTGTGGTGCCCAGCCCTGTAGGAATGTGGGAGCTCCTCTCTTTAGGGAAGGTTCCTTTGGATCTAACATCATATCCTGGCTAGGAGGGAAGGTGACATTGGCGTGAAATTCACTTGAGTGATAGTCTGAGATGATGAGGTGCTAAACTTTGTGAATGAAATGGTTGATTATTTTAACTTTTTTATTTTGGGCTGAAAAGGCAGTATGACACAAGGCAAGGACTAATTTTCCTGGAGTAACTTATCATAAAGTGATTCCAAAATGATTTTAAATTTCTTTTAAAATGGCAGAAATTATTAGAAAAAAATAACTGACCTTTAAGGTACCTATTGAACTAGGTACAGCATATTTTTGAGTAATTGTTTATTTAGCGAATATCTGAGTGCCTGCGCTATTCCAGGTGTTCGAGGACCAGGCATATAATAGTGGGTGTGGTCCAGGCCCGACCTGATGGAATTTCACCTAACACGGGAGCCAGACTAGAAAACAAGCCGTTATGATGCGGCATCATAAACATTCTGACGGATCTGTTCTGTGGCCTCCCCGATCACAAGGCCCTGCGGGAGGTCCTAGAAGCAGTATTTAGTAAGCCAGCTCTGGGGGTTTGGGAAGACTTTCAAGACGGGTGATATTTATGTGGATTTATTCATTTCTAAGTGTACTTGAATGTATTCGGATGTATTGAATGTATTTGGATGTCTTAGTTTTGTAGATGTGTGTAAAACCACACGTATGTGAACAGCCTCTGTTTGCAGAGGCACTTAGCATGGCGCGTGCCGTGGGAAGCACCGGGAGCCTTGAGACGCCGTTCTGACTAGCACCCGATGGGCCTAATATGGCAAACGCTGACAGGAACCTGACCTGTGTGTGCATTCCTTTGAAAATAATGACCAAGAGATCAGAGCAATGGGTGTGTATGTATGTGACACCATTAGGACCCTTTATGGACCTTCGCAAAGCCTTCAGCAGCATGACCCCCGAGGGTCGAGGGGGAGGCTTGGCTCCATTTAGTGCTTTGCTTGGGGTGTCAATGGTGGGCTGGACACACTTCTCTTGCCCAGTGGTAGACACTGAAGATTGGGTTTCTCTGTGTTCTTTGATGTAGACTTAAAAGCAAGCCAGCATCCTTTCTAAACAAAGAGGTATTTTTGGTGTATATATTCTATTAATTTACCGCTAGCAAAGTGACACAGTTTCTTGTAGCATCTTCATTTGTGAAAGTGGAGGCAGTATTTATTAACCCACTTGTTTCCATGAGAAAGGAAGAAGTAGTTCACGGTTCTCTCAGAGGTGGGTAAATTCGTTGTTCTTTTCTTGTAAGGATACGGGTATGAGCGGGACATATAGGTGGGTGCCAAGCGGCGGATTCAGAGTTACAAGGTCAGATGGATGGTGCCATTCAGGTTCTAAGGGAGGAGTCCATACGTAGAAAGGGCAGGACCGTCAGCCGCGAGGAGTCCTAATTCACTGCACTCTGGTGAGCGAGGCCCTGCGCTATAGAACACACGTGTCCCTGAGTGTCTGCAGCTCCGGCTCTGGGTGTGGGGATGGGCGGTAACCTTAGACAGTTGACTGGCATGCAGAAAAGGGGAAAAGGGCAACACTTTCCAGTTTCTTAAAACCTTCGAATATTTTCAGAGTCTGAAGATTTGGCTATCTCAGTCTCTAAGCTAACAAATTATCTCACTTATTTAAAAAAAATCTTTTTTCTCTGATTTCAATCTTACATTAAACTCTTCATTTATTTTATATTTTTAAAGATTTCATTTATATATTTTCAGAGAGAGGAGAAGGGAGGAGGAAAAAGAAGGAGAGAAATATTGATTGGTTGCCTCTCATTCGCCCCCAGCTGGCTACTCGGCCCACAACCCAGGCATGTGCCGTCACTGGGAATTGAACCAGTGACCCTTTGGTTTGCAGTCCAGTGCTCAATCCACTGAGCCACACCAGCCAGGGAGAATTCTTTTTTTTTTTTTTTTTTTTTTTTAATTTATTTATTATTTATTTTAGAGAGGGAAGGGAGGGAGAAAGAGAGAGAGAGAGAAACATCAATGTGCGGTTACTGGGGGCCGTGGCCTGCAACCTAGGCATGTGCCCTGACTGGGAATCGAACCTGCAACACTTTGGTTTGCAGCCCGCGCTCAATCCACTGAGCTACGCCAGCCAGGGTGAGAATTCATTTTTTAATTTGTTGTTTTACTAATAAGGGAGCAGTCAAAGAAAGGTGAAGTTCTAATTAGCCCACTGTTTCTTCATTCCTTCATAGTTATCTTGTATGTAGTGAATGAATGAAGGTATTAAAAATAGTCCCTAAAACTCTTAATTTCCATAATTACCCAATTAGAAAAAGCAATCAGTGTTTTTGTTTGACCACATGGTCTTATCTCTAGAATAGCTGTTAAAACAAACACCTCTCTCTCTCTCCCCCCACCCACCTCCCTTTCTCTCCCTGCCCCTCTCTCTCTCTCTCTTTAAAGAAGGATGGGCTATGGATTGCTGAAAAAAATTTTGATCTATGATAGTTTTGTGAACGTGTGGAAATGAAATGAACGTTTGTAGGCTCTTGTCTTCCCCTTATGCAGGACATGTAAAGGTGATGAACGATACATGTCAAATGCACATTTACGTTCTGGGAGGCACAGATGACGGCTGGGAGGGGAGTGGGGCTGACTTGTGAGTGAAGGAGTTGGCCGTGCAGAGCTCGCCTCTCAGTGGGCACACTTAAAGGGAGAGAGAGGCAGGGGTTAGTGCTCAGATATTTAAAGAATATGCAGACAGGGAGGAAGATTGTTTGGGCAGCTAAGAGATTGCCTCTGAAGATGGTATGAGGGAAAAGAAGAATTTAGGCTAGCAAACAAATTAGCGAAACCGGAAAAAAATGCCATCTACCCTGGGAGCCGTTGGAAAGCAAGTCATCTCCCCGGAGAGCCGGTGGATGGGCTGAACTAGCTGTCTCTTGATTTCTGTCATTCACGGCAGGTGCTCAGGGGCAGGTTGCAGAGGGGCTTCTGGGAATGGCTGGAAATGAAGTCTTGTAAATGCTCAGGTCAGGCCGCGTGACCTGGGCGGTGTGTTCCGACTCCATCAGCTTCTCCGATAGCTTGTGGCGTTCTGCTGCCCAGCACTGATGTTCCGTGGAGACTATTTCCTGGCAACTTCGACGAGACTTTGTTTGGTTTAGAATGAGAATCCTTTGAAAAATAAGTATTTAACCTTGGAATAATAGCTTTGGTCCAGTATCTTCCTCCCTTTCATTTTACTATTTCCACCTAAATAAAAAAGTAGTTTTTACTTGGCTAAATATTCTGTTGCTTATTGTCAGCCTCGGCTTTTAATTCACTCTTGAATTGATGCATATTGCTTCTAGGGCAGAATTAATAGTGTTCAGAACGTGAATTTGGTTAATTTTCACCTATAAAGCACCAGCCAAGTTGATAAGATGCTTAGTCCATGCTGTGCAAGTTCTGTTCCGTGACAGTGAAAAATTTAAGTGGCATTGATGTGTTCGTTGATGCCAGTGGTTGCTGAGGTAGAATATGGGAGACAGTTAATGGGGGTATGGGAATAAATTATTAGAGCTTTTTTATGTCATTTTTAAAAGATTTTTTATTTATTTATTTTAGAGAGGGGAAGGGAGAGAGAAAGAGAGAAAGAGAATCAATGTGTGGTTGCCTCTCACATGGCCTCCACTGGGGACCTGGCCTGCAACCCAGGCATGTGCCCTGACTGGGAATTGAACCCGCAATGCTTTGGTTCGCAGCCCACGCTCAATCCACTGAGCTCTGCCAGACAGGGTATGTCATTTTTTTAACATTAAAAAAATTAGCTTCTGAACATCTACGAGACGGAAGGACATCGGTGCCTCGCTTATTTCATACGGCAGATGGGCACATGCCGGCGTGGGGGAAGGGCAGGCCCGCCGCCACGAGCGCAGTGACGGCGCGCTCTCACGGGGCGTGCTTCTAGTGAGAACGCGTGTGCTCCGGGGAGCTGCAGGTCCTGTCGCGTGGCTCTTGACCCAGGGCAGAGAAAGTAAAGATGGAGGATGTTTCCAGTGAAAATGAAATCTTTTCATTAGCCACATTATGAGGTTCAAACGGTGGTCATTTGATCAGTCTGGCAGGAAGGCATCTAAAAATCATAATTATATAAAATATGTGTATCCACTACATCAATAAAACCTTTTTAAAGATACATTATTGTACCTGGAGGTATCGACTAATGCTAATATGAAGTTGAAGTTGTTAGCAAGACATTTATGAAAATGCTCCATTTCATCTTAAATTTGTTCATTTTAACTTTGAGGCCTCCTTTTAAAATATATATACTATTCTTGTTCATGTTTTATAGTATACATGATTTATTGGCAGAGAACAGATATAATTTACAAATATACATGTAGTGGGAATACATTGCAAAGCTTTGTAATGAATGGGTGTATAATCAAAAAAGTTTGGAGCATAAATGCTTTTCAAATAATTTAAAGATATGAGATTTACATCATTTTGTTGTTTTACTATTTTAAGTATACAATTTAAATGTCTTACGCATTATTTTGTTATAATACCCTGATATTAAATAATGTTTTCCAGTTGAAATGAGAAGAAATGAAATACAATGGAATTAATCAAATTATAGAATCATTCATTGTCAGTGAAGAAAATGTTCAAGCCAAAATCTTTGGAATATAGTAATAGTAATAATAGTAATAATAATAATAGTAATTCCATTCATTTGTGGGGAAGCTGGGTCTAAATCCAAAAGAGATAGGAGTTACAAAATATTCTTTAAGGAGTGCTTCTTTAGCAATTTTGAGTACAGATAAGAAGAAACCAAGTTAATTGTGTTTTAGCAAATCTTTTAAGTGCCTTCATTTAACAGATAGCTGAGAATTATTTATCATTACTCTGTCCATTGTTGAATTAAAATTAATACCAAAGTGGTGCTTGAGAATGGTCTTTTTCCATCTTACATTTAAATAGGTTAGACATTTGCTTTGTTTATACCATTAATTTGTTTTCACACAGCCTGCAGAGGTAACCATCAACTCAGAATTAATTAGTGGAATCAAAATTAATGAGGTTTTACTGTACTGGGCCATTTCCACTGCAGCCAGTTTTCTTCACACGATCTGGACTAGTGTTTTCTCGAAAGAAGAAAAATTAGATTTATTTTAATCCATATTTAAAAAGCAAAGAACCATCTTTTCTTGTGAGTTAAGTACCTCTAATAACTATGCTTTCTTGGGCTTAGTAATATTGATTTTTTTTTGTTTTCGGTTTTGATTATTTTGGCTATTTCCAGACTGTTGCTTATTACAGTGAAGCCGGAGTTAACTCTTCAGATGCCTATTTTCCTTTACAGGAGCAATATATCATGTTTATTTTGGATCTTTTTTTTTTTTGTGGGTAGATTGTGTCATTTGCCAATTTCCATCATGATTGCACTGTATGAAAGAAGAGCAGGACTTTTCTTTAAAACATATTTATGTAAATATATGTGTTACAGAGAATCCATCATGTGCAAACTAAAAGCTAGAATTTTTGGAATTGTAGTTCTTTTTTTCCCTTCAGAAAATTACACCTACTTATTAAAGCAGATCATATGATACTATTTAATATTTGGTGTGTATGTCCTTTATTTTTACTAATAAGAGTGATAACGTAAAGCTTTTCAATCTTTTTATGAGGATGGATTGTGTTTTCTTGAATTTTTGAAGTTGTCCACCTGCACCTACGTGGGGAGGGAATGAGTTTTGACAGGGAACTTACAGGATTTGATGCAGAAGGTCAGGCTTCTCCTAAGAATGGGGAAGCCTTACTTGTTTGTTTAATGTCTGCAGTTGTAAACTACAGTGAGAGATATTGGTCAGTTTTCTGTGATCTCAGATGTTGCAATCTACCGTAAGTTGAACACTGAACACAGTAAAGAATATTTGTAAAAATTCACTTAAAAAAAAACAACAACGGAGAAACAAACTTCACCCTGACTCCTGCCTCATTTTCTCTACTCTTTAAAAAGGAAAGATGAGAGTATGTGAACATTAATGAAATGACAGTGGGCTTGGGGCTAGCAGGGAGGCTAGTTTAGGGGTATGACTTTGACTAAGAATTAGCTCATTGTAAAGAAGATTCTGGAGAGTTTGAGTCTAAGTAGCAGAACAAACATTAGTGATGGGTGCTGTGCATGCTGGGGCAGACCAGTGTTTGACTGACGTGTGAACAGGTGGAAAAGTAATGCAGTTCAGGAATTATTCTCTTTAGGTTTTTATTTTACAATTTCAGTCGACATATAGTATTATATTGGTTTCTGGGCACAACACAGTGATTAGAGATTTTGGATAACTTATGTAGTGATCAGTCTGGTAAGTTTAGAACCCAGAACTATTGGAAATATTCTTTTAGTTAATCACACACAAAGAAAAAGGTTGCTGTTAGATTTCTGTTTCCTCTGATGAAAGAAATACATTAAGTGACCACTTTTTGGCAGATTAGTGTTGCAAAATTGGAAATAGCAGTTAACCATTAATGTAGCATATCATTCCTTTTCGTAAGTTGAATGATGCATATATTTGATAACTACAAAGCCAGCACTAATGGTAATCTGTAGAAATGCAAAGCACCATTGTATTATCTTGGGTTAGCAATGCATGTCTGGTGAAACTCCCAAATATTTTATGTAGTGTGAGATAACCAAAAATAAAGGCATATATTACTATGGTATATATTTTACTCTGTTTTACTGTACCATTGTCTATATTTAAATGAATTTGTTGTAGTTTGTCACTTCATTTTGATTTATTACTTAGTTGTAAAGCTAATTTTTGTGTGCCATAAGTCACCTACCCTCCCATTCCTTTATATATCCTTTTAAAGAAAGAAATCATGTTATGTGTTTTAATTGAATGCTTATTGGGAAACATGAACTTAGTAAGCTTAACAAATTATTGTTTAAGAAAGGTCTACATGATGCTTTAGTAAAGGTTTATAATATGATCTTTCTGAACTTAATTTTAACTCTTAACATTAGTAAACACATGCTATGTTTATTATAGCATTTAAAACATTCATAAAACAAAAAGTACAAATAAAGCAAACACAAAACAAAAAACTAAAACACCTAAATTTAAGAAAAAAGTTAATAGGTAAATCTTAATATCTTTGTTTTATCTTTGCTTCATTCAGAAATTGATTTTAAGTTGTTACAAAAAAGAAACATTACTCAGTAGGATTAAAAATAAAGCTAACCTTGGTGGGAAAAGAATGAGAGGAGAAAGGAGATGAGGCCACGGAGACTTCACGTGCAGAAATGTATGTCCAAGATCTTGAGCCGTTACGGATAGAAAATTGAGACCTGAGTTTCTTAGTAGCCAAAACATAAAAGGAACTAGTTATAGCACTTTTCCCAAAAGTGTGTTCTTCAAAAACTAGGTCTTGCCCTGGCCAGCGGGGCTCAGTTGGGCGTCGTCCTGCAAACCGAAAGGTCACTGGTTCAATCCCTGGTCAGGGCACATGCCGGGGTTGCGGCTTGCCCCCAGCTGAGGCGTGTACAACAGGCAACTGATTGATGTTTCTCTCTCACATCAGTGTTTCTCTCTTTCTCTCTTCCTCCTTTCCCCTCTCTCTGGAATCAATAAAAAAAATTAAAAAAAGAAAAAGAAAACTTAGCTCTTATAAGATTACCGTGGTCACATAAACCTGGAGATGAGTGATAGTGTGTCCTTCTTGTACAGATAATTAGATGCACATCTACATGTTAAAGGCTCTTGGAAGTTCTGGGGATAAAAACAATGGTAACTTGTGTTTCCCATTGTATATTTGGCCACCTCCTCCCTTTAAAAAAAAATCTGCTATCTGTCAGCATGTCTCACTCAGTGAGATACACCAGTCAGGGAGCTAATCTTGAGCTGAGAGAGAACAGGCTGTTCTGCTTAAGGGAAGCCCAGCAGGGTGAGGTTGGGAGGCTTCCCCTTTGGGTGGCACAGAAGAGGTGCTGTATGTGTAGAGGAGTGGCCCTCTTCCTCAATAAGTAGCCACAATGTATACAATTTTAAGTTTAAACTATACAAGTTTTAAGGCAACTGTTTCCATATGGTTTCACCTTCGCATGAACTGAAAGCATAGTCTCACAAGTCACTAAAAAGTTAAGTTTTAAATTGCTTATCAATTGTCTCAAAAAGTGAAAGGCTTTAATTTTTAATTTTCCAGGTCATGGGTTGTGTTTTCTGTTGCTAGTGGAAAATCTTTACCATCTTTGTTCCATTATTCATCTTTCACCTCGTTCCAGAAAGGAATTGAAGGGCCCGAACTAGAGAGGAGCAGGAAAGACACAGCAGCATATTCTAATTGGCCGCTGCGTGTGGGGGTTGGCGGTGCGCCTGCTGACATTATAGACAGAAGCCGTGAAGCACATCTCCTGATAATGCAGAATGTGTGTGCTGCTGCAGAAACGGTCGTGGCAGAGGGGCCGTGGGGTATTGTTTTTGAGCACAGGAGCAGGGAAGGGCCTGGGCCTAAATGACAGTCACAAACAGAAGCGCCGGGGAAAGCAGCCCCAGCCGCTAACAAAGGCAGGTTCATCCTGTGGAAAGAGAACACATAATAACAGATCAATTTTTTTTCCCAGCTCTGCCTGCTCGTATACAGCAATCATGTTAGTAAGGTCATCTTCACACTTAACAGCAGATTTTCCAAGGCATCTTTCCCACTCTTAATCTAGGATTAATTTAGGATTTTTTTTTTAGGGCTGTGATGATCGAACTGGGTGTTTCGCGTATAATACGAAGGAACATATTTTCAGCACAAGCACATATCGTGGCCGGTTTTCAGGAGCAGTGAACACTGTGTCCTTAATGTTGGCTTAAGTCGTGGAGGACAGGATCCCTTTTATTCTGAGTGGAGTCTGAATATAATTAAGGCTTATTCTTCGTTTCAGGCGAGGGTGCAGCACTGTGTCTGCTCGGTAGCCAGTGACCACTCGGTAGGACTGCTGAGCCTGCGAGAGAAAAAGTGCATTATGCTGGCATCCCGCCATCTCTTCCCCATTCAAGTGATCAAGTGGAGGCCCTCGGACGACTACCTGGTAGTGGGCTGCGCGGACGGCTCTGTGTACGTCTGGCAGATGGACACCGGTAAGAGCAGGGGCTGAGAGAGAGACTCGGACATTGCACGTGTGTGTTCTATTTCCCAGAAATTAAAAACCTTCAATATGAGGGAAGAAAGCCCGGAAATGTAACAAGATCGCTACTTTTACTTTTGATTGCTGCTTTTTCTAAGGGCTGTACTACACTGAATACTGGGGCTTGGCCAGTCTTCAGAGGGGTGTAATGGAAGACAATGTACACGTTAGGACAGATGTACAGATAATAGACCGCCCAAAATCAGTGATTTCATATAATTCATAAGGCAAGATGTGAGCAGGATAAAGAAACCATTTTTGCCTCAGATTCAGAAACAGTGGAAAAAAAGAGAAAACCCTCTTTTATTTGAATAGCAGAAAATCAATACTGGGCAGTTAATAGCAGGAGGTGATTGAAATGAAAGCTTTAAGTTCTAGGGAGAACCTTTAAAATTTCAGTTTCCAAGATTTTTATGTATAAGGCATACTATAGAACAAGTAATGCTTAGCTTAAAAGTATAGGCAAGCGATATATCACGTTGAACATAGTATCTCCTTGTCCCTGGGAAGTCTTTAAGTATGGACCTAAATGTGTTTATTAGTTTAAGCTTTTAAGAACACATTTTAGTCTACTTACGTAATCACGTGCCAGTGGACTGAAACCCGTTTGAAGCAGTTCTTGTTGAAATCGCAGCATGTACACCTTTCTGCCCGCACTGTGGTGTGGTCGGAGTTCTCTTAACCTCCATTGGATCAGAGCTGGGCTCTTGGAGACCTTTTCTTTCTGAGTTCTCGCTGTAGCTGCCAGAGCGAAGGCAGCCTTGATGAGACAGAGCCTTCTTGGGGGGGTGTCAAACGGTTTTTGCATTTATCTTTTCTTTTTGTTGTCTGATCATGTAGGAGATGCATATACCTTTTGTCAAATTTTAGAGACAAATAGAAAAGATGAACCCTGATCACATTGCTAAGGGGCGAACGTTAACATTTTGGCATATTTCTTCCTCGTCTTACTTCTGTGCGTTTTTAAAGCCAGAATTGCCGTTGTATGACACATGCAAATTTGTACGCACGAAAGGCGTGCTTTGGTGTCCTCTGGCTGCACCCCGTGTGCCTCGCAGCACAGGCGTGGGTTTGCTGACGTGGTCCGCCCCACTGACCGGCTGCACCGAGTTCACCTTTGGTTCTGGAGTTAGGCCACTCGGTGTGAGTTTAGAACTGACCACTCGCTGGCACTGTGACCTGCAAGTCCTTAGACTTTTGTCCCTCAACTTTATCTGCAAAATGAAGACGAGAATAGTTCCTGTTTTCTAATGTTGCTGGGAGAATAAAATGTCACAGTGTCCACCCGTGGTGCATGCAGTACACGTAACATGTGTGTGTGCTTGTGTACATGCAAGTTTCTCTGTGTGTACATGTGTGTGTGTTATTAAACACACTACTTGACTTGTTACTTTGTTGAACTTGGGAATATATGACCTTTAGAAATTAATATTAAATAAAGTTCTTACAGCAGTAATGACATGCATAAAATGCTCTTTTGAAACACTCAAGATATTAATTAGCTGTTATATCTTAAATAAAAAAGTATGGTAAACTTGTTTAGGACTTTTTTTTAAGATTTATTTAGTTTTAGAGAGGGAAGGGAGGGGGAGAGAGAGAGAGAAACATCAATGTGTGGTTGCTGGGGGCCATGGCCTGCAACCCAGGCATGTACCCTGACTGGGAATCGAACCTGCGATGCTTTGGTTCACAGCCCGCGCTCAATCCACTGAGCTACGCCAGCCAAGGCTTTTGTCTAGGACTTTTAAAAGTGAAATAAATATGATAAAGGAAGGTGGTATTTATAATTTTCCTGAATTTTTCAAACATATGCTTAAGTAATGACACTTGAAAATTTCAAATAGTTTAAATTTTATATTCCTTACTAAAGACAAAGTTACTTTTCCAGGAATTTCCTAGAAGGAAATGACAAACGGCCCCTGTGGGCATGGCTGGAGGGTGTTATTCCCATAATTAGCTTAGTGTAATTAAGCCCATTTTAGATTACACAATATATAATATTGAGAACTCAGAATTCTGACCTTCAGGAGGATTTTTGGTAAACTGTTAGTCAATAGGACTGCTAAATTGAGATAACAGCGGGGAAGCAGAATTTGTTTTGGACATCAACCGCAATAGGGAGTGTATACACCCTCTTTTCCTCCTTGCTGCTCAGGCTCTAACTAGTGATATGGGAGTCTCCAGGGAGTCAGTTAGGCACATCCAGGAGGTATCGACATTATTTATTTATTAAATTTATTTATTTATTAAATAAATAAAAAATGAGGCTAAGTAAATCAGTCCCAGCCAAAGTTTGATGTATGAAATGTATTAAAACTCCGAGGAGGCACTTTATCCCTCTTCTCAGTGTTCCGGGAGGGCATTTTTACGAGCGAAGCCGCCCTCCGCTGACACTGCTCATGCACAGAGCGTAATTTTCTGTTTGCTCTTGAATCGTACTGATGTCTCTGCCTTGTGCACACTTTGAAATGTGTTTCTTGCCCTAGCTGGTGTGGCTCAGGGGATTGAGCGTCAGCCTGCAAACCTAAGGGTTGGTGGTTCGATTCCCAGTCAGGGCACATGCCTGGGTTGTGGGCCAGGTCCCCAGTAGGGGGTGCACGAGAGGCAAACACACATTGATGTTTCTCTCCCTCTCTTTCTCCCTCCCTTCCTTCTCTCTAAAAACAAATAAATAAAATCTTTAAAAAATGTATTTTCTTTATACTTTCATGTAGCACTTTCTTTTCATTGTTTTCCCCTTGAGATGGGTAGTTTTATCTCCAGTGATGACTTCCTAATGAATAGAGTTTGGAGCTAGTCATAGAAAACCTAAGTAGAGAGATAGAAGTTCAGAATCTTTTGTTCTTTTATTGTGTCATCTTTATTAAATGCCAAAGTGATGTGGGTGCCATGGCAATTGGTCTTCTGTCACGTGTCGGGGTAGTCAGAAGACGAGTCAGACAGCAAGCCGCAGGGGTGGCCAGATGAAACCCCGTTCCCACCTAGGAACTCACTGAAGGTGGGCCGCTGGCCCAGGCGGCGTCTGCCCCCACCTGGAGCTGCTGTGTGCTTCAGCCACATCCTCACCTGTCGTGTTCCCCATCAGCACGCCTCGTCCCCCCCACAGGTCTTTGCCAGGGTCCGAATCCTGTCTGTTTGGGACACCGTGGCATGCTTTAAGTAATGACTGATGTTACAAGATGCTCTTTTTATCTGATCAGTACGAAGCCTCAACAGCATTCTCCTCTGCCTATTTTGATTATCTTTACTGGGTAACGACAGGGATTTTCACATCATAAGCCTGTTTCTGTAAGGACAGTTATTAGGTGTTTCTGTTCAAATGCAAACACCAAGAGTGCTTGCCAAATATCACTACAAGTTAGTGTGTGAAGTCTTGGCAGTTTACTTCACTCTGTTATCACTTTTAACATGTATTCTCTGTCCCTTCGGCTTTTGAAAATATTTCTTTTGTATTTATTTCATAAGTGTGTGTTTTTTCATCCTTTTAAACTTTATTATTTAATAACATGTAGCACAGAGTTATGAATTAATATCTGTTTATGTCTATTTAAAGGGCATGTAAGGCATGGATAACAAAAAACTTTAAAAAAATGATACTTTTTGAAAATCTTGGTAAAACCAAGTATAATCAGAGATATTTTCCCCTCTCTGGATGACTCACTCTGGAATTTTGAAGGAAGAAGTTGTTGGAGTAGAAGTACAACTGTCTCTACTACCTACACCCTCCCCTTAGGACCCTTTTGTGCAATTAATTGCTAAGGCATGGTACCCTTCCCATTAGGTACCCTGCCCTCCCTCCTTTCTTTCCAGTGTATCGTTAACTTGGCACAGGTGTGGAAAAATAGAGCCTTGTTGTTATTGGTTTCTTTGTCTTCTTTCTCTTGTTCTTTTTTTAAAGAATATTTTCTTTTTTTAAAAGAAATTCTATTTATCTATTTTTAGAGAGGGAAAGGGAGAGAGAAAGAGGGGGAGAAAAACATCAATGTGTGGTTGCCTCTCACATGGCCCTTACTGGGGGCCTGACCTGCAGCCCAGACACATTCCCTGACTAGGAATCAAACCGGTGACCCTTTGCTTTGAAGTCTGGTGCTCAGTCCACTGAGCCACGCCAGCCAGGGCTATTTTTTCTTCTAACCCATCCTTACACTGCTGGCAAATCAGTTTTGGGAAGTAAACAACACTTGGTTTATACCACTGTCTTAAAGGGTATAAAACCCCACAAGTTTAGGTCACATAGCCTTTAAGACAAGGTCCTGTACTGTGTGGTAGCCTCGCACCTTTGTCTTTGTCTCCTGCTGTTCACGTACACAGACCACGTGACTGTGTAAAGGATGATTCTAGCCCAGAATGATTGGGTCAGTCTCTTTTATATCATCTGTATTTGTTGCTCATGGGTTTTTACTCATTTGGAACATTGTTCATTCTATTTGCATATTTCTTTAATCTGTTATATTTTAAGGAAATTTGAATAGTAAAAACAAAATCTTACATATTTACCTGTGTAGTTTTCATTCCTGTTGCCTAATATTAAATATTTCTTGTGAAGTAGGTCTGTGAGTAATGAATTCTTTTAGCCTCTGGATATTTGAAAAACTATTTCACCTTAATTTTTAAGATTTTTTTTTCTGGGTATAGAATTCTAGGTTGATTTTTTTCTTTTATACTCTTTCTTCTTGTATTATTTCCAATGAGAAATCTCCCTTATTTGTTTCCCTTTTTATATGTTGTGTCTGAAATGTGAATTTTGAACTTAATAGAATTTGTCAAGAAAGAATTGCTAATTTTCAGTTACAATAAAAGTATTTTACTAGTTTCCTCATACCCTTAAGGATGCTGAATGTCTATTGCAGTAAGACATAAGTGATATTTCATTATTGCTTCAATAATTATTTGGATTTCTGTATTAATGAGGATGATGTCTTTTCATATGACTACTACCCATTTCTATTCTTCATTGTTCATAGCCTTCAAACATTATTGAAATCCCATTAGTGAATACATACTCTCCTTTTCACACAAACCCAAAAAGTTTCAGGTAACGATTTCTTCTTTTGCTTTGCCTTCCGAAATATATCGGTCAGCACTCAATACGCTGATTTATGTTCACACTGAGACCACCAGGAACTGTTCTGGGAGTCCTGTGGAGGGAGGACAGCGGGTCAGGATTAGCATCCTTCAGGCGCGGGGGCAGACCCGACTGGCGTGTGTGTAACCGCTCAACACTGGGAAGACTCCACATGTTTGGGTGTTCGGGCACCAGCTCAGAAACACAGTCAAGTGTTTGTGTTTTGGTGATATTCAGGATCCTGCTGTTCTCCATGGTTATTTTTCAAAACTGATGGGTCTTCTTTTAGAACGACTCTGGAGGAATGCTCAGTGAAACAAAATAAACGCCACTATCATTTTATTGTCATTATTATAATCTTCAAAAAAATACATGCAGGGCCCTGGCTGGCGTAGCTCAGTGGATTGAGTGTGGGCTGTGAACCAAAGCATCACAGGTTCAATTCCCAGTCAGGGCACATGCATGGGTTGCAGGCCACGGCCCCCAGCAACCACACATTGATGTTTCTCTCTCTCTATCTTTCTCCCTCCCTTCCCTCTCTAAAAATAAATAAATAAAATCTTAAAATAAAAAAAAAAGAACTCGGGACCTTTCTTCAGTTTAAAAAAAAAAATACACACACATCCTCAGCAGGAGAACCTCCTCTGCCCACTGCGATGCTGCCGTGTGTGACTGGGTGCGCACGCAGGCTGCCTGCTCCAGGGGACGGCTCGGCGCCCTCCCTCACGCACGAAATGCAGAGGTGGGGGTGAACGGAAAGTGTCGCCAAATACAGAAGCTGTGGCGTGGCTGCAAGCTGATGTAGTTGTTACTTTCACAAACACACCGAAGAACATGTGATTGGTTGTGAAGAATAACCGTCAGGAAGTTTTCAGCTAGAATGAGAAGCTAAATATTTTTTCCAGTCGTGTGGAGATATGCTAGAGAAAGAAAAGCTTCAGGAATTGTAGCCAGACTTACTTTTTTTGTTGTTTAAGATTGATATACAGCTTAGAAGAAGGTGAAGCCATAGAATTTCATGTTCGTAGTAAAAGTAATGGTGTGGGTTGGCCAAGGAGGCCATGTTGGAAGTAGGAAAGCCTGGGGGAAGTCGTTACAATCTCGGCTCTGAACTTGACTCTGTTGGGAAGTTGTGGGAGGGGCCTTACGTGGGAGGAAATGACACAGGTAACGCTACCTGAGAGATTGTTAGAGGAAGGACGTGCAAGAACATGTTTCTGGGAGGCACTGTTAAAACATATTCCCACATAAAGAATGTCCTTGCATTTATCGCCTTAAGCCATTTAGCATTTTACGGTGTGTGTAATACTTGCGAACATGCCTACGTCTTGCAGGCGCCTTGGATCGCTGCGTGATGGGCATCACAGCCGTCGAGATCCTGAATGCCTGTGACGAGGCCGTCCCCGCCGCGGTGGACTCGCTCAGCCACCCGGCCGTCAACCTCAAGCAGGCCATGACGCGGCGCAGTCTCGCCGCCCTGAAGAACATGGCCCACCATAAGCTGCAGACCCTGGCAACGAACCTCCTGGCTTCCGAGGCGTCCGACAAAGTGAGTTTTGCACGTGGGCTTGGGTGTGTTTTCCCCTTTGAACTTCGTTTGGTGACATAGCCTTGCGGTTTCTTAGGGAATCATTTTGGCAGATGACACTGGTGGGAAATCAGCTTCTCGTTGTTATTTAAGTTTGGCCAACATAAATATTACAAGTATTTGGCATTTTGAAAAAGGAAATTATATTCCTTTTTAAAAAAGATTTTATTTATTTATTTTTTAGAGAGGGAAGGGAGGGAGAAAGACAGAGAGAGAAACATCAATGTGTGGTTGCTGGGGGTCATGGCCTGCAACCCAGGCATGTACCCTGACTGGGAATCGAACCTGCAACACTTGGATTTGCAGTCCCAGCTCAATCCACTGAGCTATGCCAGCCAGGGTGGAAATTATATTCTTATCATTCAACATCTTTTAACAGGATTGCTACTGAATTAAGTGACTTCAGTTCCTGAAGTGAGAGCAAATATTTTATACGTAATCTGTCTTTTTTGACTTTCTGACAGCTTTCCTTTTGAAAGGCTGATCACTGGCTAATGTCTCCAGGAGAAAACCATCATCATTTAGGTACACAGTGAAGATGCCTGTAATTGTGGTCCATCCACTGATTTTAAAAGCAGGTTCTGATTTTAGTAAAATTGGGCCATTAAAAGGATTGAGGAACATGCCGGAGACTCGGTCCGGTGGAGCTATACCCAGGCTGGCATCTGTACTGATACCCGAGCCCGGTCATACACATTCCTTGCTGGCACTTAAAACCACCGCGTCTGTTTCTTTCTCTGTTGAAAGAGCACCAGCCTACTAAAAGAGCCAGCCATCCCAATTCATTCATTGGTTACTCATCTTGAGTTTTGTAGGGGCTAGCCACTGTGTGGTTCGTGGGGTTTGTGTTCTGTGGTATAGTTAGCACTAGTTTGTCTCTGGTGACGGATGAAAGAAACCTAGAGTCAGCCCTAGTATTTCACAGCTCACTACCGAACATGCCTGTTTCCATCTCAGTGTTCATTAGAGTTACCAAAGGGTGGCAAATACTTTTGTTTTCATTCCCTCATATTGCTAATTCCTATTTGTTAATGAACAAAGTGGAGAGGTTGAAATGCTCGTCTGCAAGCTCGGGAATCTGTCGTGAATTAGTGAGTGCTGATGGCATCCGACACGCGGTAGGCAGCCCTGCTGACCCCGCCCCCCAGCAATTGGCAGTAACATTTGATCTTTCCGCAGATGTAAATGTTTTATTGGCCTTGTTATACTGCGTGTCTCATAGACTGGAATGATGAGGTTCTTCTGTGCTTTTCTTCATGCCTTCAGTCCCATGTGCTAAAGTTCGAATAGAAATCCCAGCTTAAATTCTCCATGCCTGTAGTTTTTTTCAAGAGACCATGTAAACGTCCCTAGGAATTCAGTGTTCATAGCTCATTTTATGTCGATACAATTTTAATTTTGAGAACATTTGTGAAACAGTTTACTTAAGGGCAAGCATATATGATACGTAAGATCCAGATACATCCTTTTTCCGGGTGGTGTCCCTGAGAGGTAGGCTGTTTGAAAAATAACTATGTGACCTGGAAATTAAAGACACGGAAGTGGAGCGGCAACATTTATGAATGACTTTTGTAAGTGGTCACGGTCCATTATGTGATTTTTACAATCTTGTTTGTCCCCGTTTTAATAGCGTATTTTATAGCGCAATTAGTGATAAAAGCAGCAGATATCAGAGGCATTACACTTACGTATTGTAAAATATATTGCTTGCGAACCTCCTCAGCCTTGTAGCGGTAGTAATTGTTGCCTGGCCTACAAGGGAAACAATTATGGGGGGGGGGGGAGGCGTAGGAAGCTGAGGCTGCAGGAGGATAATCGCTTTATGAAAAATGTATGTTGGCTGGACCATTGGGGATTTCTCTAACTATTTTCTTGCGTTGAATTTGAGGCTCCTTGGGAGGGGAATATTTAAAGAGCTGTCCTCTGGATGGTTTTCTAACCTCAGGAGAAATAAAACCCACCCAAAGTTGTAAACAAACAAAAAAACTAAGAGCTTCTCAGTGCAGGACTTACTCTAGGATACTGGAACTAATTTTTTCAGGGGTCTCTCAATGGAAAGTCAGATCTCTATAGGAAGACACTACAGAAGTATCCTGCTCTGTTCTTGTTGGGACATTGTTAGCAACTGGGCTATTTAGAAGTAACATGTATTTTATATTGCGAGTTAGGTCTATTACAGTTTAGCAAACAGAGATAGAGAAATTACTACCCTATGACTTTTTTCTTTCGCTAGATGGTCCAGAAGATAGTAAGTAGAATTGTCCTTTCTCACTGCATTGAATCTTGACAAGATCTGTGTGTTCGAACCCCTGCATGTGTTTCTCTTAGAATGTGTATCTTATCTTCCCTTTTACTTTAGTCACTGTGTCCTTACCTGACCCTCCCCATGGGAGCCCCGTGCTCTTGCAGGCAGGGGTTATGGTTTATTCATCTCCGTGTTTTCCCCGTGACATCCAGCAGCAGACATGCGGGGAGCACACACTGAGTCGGATGATGTGGAACGGGAGGTGTTGCCAGCCTCTGCCCGGGCTCTTTGCCCCTGCCTTCTCCGTTCCCTCGAAGTTGGTTGTCTTGACAATCCGATTTACCCTTTCCTGAGCACGGGACCTGGAGCATTTGTTAATGACTTTGGCCCTCTGTTCGGTTTTGCCTTCTCCTCTTCGGCTTGTTGAGCAAGGGTGTACGGGCACGACTCATCCTCCTCCTTGCCGTCGCTGTGTGGTCAGTGTTCCAGCACACCATGGAGTCACTGCAACTGCATCCTCTCCTTTGCTCCCGCTCCTCGCGGCTCTGGACCAGGGCTGTGTTGGCTTAGCCTCAGAACTGTGTTGGCATGGCAGACTGCATAGTTCTTCATTGTGGGGGCCGTCCCATGTCATGTAGGATGTCTTCTACCCCCTTCACGCCAGTAGCATCTTTACTCCCCAGCCGTGACAACCAAAAACATTTTCTTACATTGCTGAGTGCCCCCTGAGGGGCAAGATTACCTGTGGCCTAAAACCACTGCTTTGGGGAACAAAGATTGAGAAGTGGTGGGAGCCTTTGTCTTACTGTATCCTGTCTTTCTGTTCCCTCCCCACTCCCCCTTCTCGCTTTAATCCCTCTCCTCTCGGAGGATAGTGGAGCCGCTCTAGCCGCCCTCCCCTCCGTCCCTGGGGCAGAACTCGCTCCTGCATTCTCTTCCTGCTCACCCCTGCCTGTTCAGACCTTTCCTAAAACACCTCCCTTTGTGTGGGGTATTTCCTTTTCTCTTTAGCTCCCCCTTCCCTGTTAGATTCTGAGCTTCTTGAGAACAGGAGGTGAGTTTCTCATCATTTTCTCGTCAGTGCTTAATGTAGGATGTGAGGCATAGTAAGTACCCAAGAAAGTGAGTATGAAGTTAGCTTGGAGGTGTACATTGGAATCATGTGGTATGATCAGCTTGAATGCAAAGCTGAGGCCTTAACACAGTGGGTCATGACACAATATTGAATAGTCTTTTTAAAAAAATTTCATCAAAGTTAAAAACTTTTAGTCATCAAAGACCTCATTAATAAAATGAAAACGTGAGCCACAGACTGGTAAAGAAAATTAGCAACACATGCATCTGATGATTTTGTATCATGAGTATGTAAAAAACTTCAATAAACCAATAATTAAAAGATGAACAACCCAATACTTCAAGTTTTCAAAGAGCGTACATTTACATTTCAGAAGAGAGAATATACAAGTGGCCAGTAAGCACATGAGAACACATTCGGTATCATTAGACATCAGGAAAAGCAAATGAAAACCACAATGAACTGTTATTTCCAATCCACTAAAATGACTGTTGTGTAATTTTTAAAGGATATTTTTGGTAAAGAAACATGTTGCCGTGCTGACAGTCATGTGCGGGGCACAAAGAGTGGGGTCGGAGCTGCGTTGGGCGGCTACTGGGATAACGGAGTGCCAGGCGGTGGGGCTGGGCTGGACTTCTCGGCGGGAGTGTGCAGCAGGGGCGGGGCAGCTGCCGTGTGGGCTGAACAAATAGCGCTTCACAAGTGAGCAAGACAAGCATGGAGATGCACAGGATGGCTCCAGAGACCCCCATCTGGGGGGAGGGAGGAGGGTGAGCTGTTAACAGAAACGACTGGCTCCTGGAACAGGCCGTGAGGTCCATGGGAACAGGGACCTTTGCGTCTTCTGGGGTGTGCGCAGGGGGAGCGAAAACCTCCAAGGACAAAGCGACATGACGGTGAGATAGAGAAGGGATGGGATTTTTTTCCCCCTAAATAAATGCTGGAATGCAGAACCTGAATTAGACCATGGTTCCTATTTTGGGGTGTCCGCTCTCATTAGATTATTCCAGATTTGATGTCTTCCTTAATTCTCACTGAAAGTACGTGAGTTAGTCACTGCTGTCCTCAAATTTGCAAATGATGAACAGGAAAGGCAGCTGGTGAGAATGAGGACAGGCACCATTTTTGGGAGAGGGCCTCGCGGTAGAAACTGTAGGCTCTGTCGGCTGCATAGTCTGGGTCTCCGTGGTCCATCTCTGCCCCTGCAGTGCGAGAGCAGCCCTGCACCAGGTGTGAGTGCATGTGTGTGACCTGCCCCTGGGAAAACTCGATTTGCAGAAATAGGTGACGGGCTGCATTTGGCCGCCGGGTCATGGCTTGCTGACCCCTGCATTGGAAAGTGGCATTATTAGTATAAAGGGTGTGGGCACAGTTCTCCCTCAGCATAGCCTTTGGCTCACTTTTGAAAAGCAGTTCAGAGGAGTGGTTAAGAGCCTGGGTGCCGGTGATGGGCATGTCTGCGTGCACCTTGTGACTTGCTGCCTGTGGGTAGTTTTGGGCAGGTGACCTCCAGTGGCCTAGGTCACACACGTAATTGAAAATAAATCTTTGTAAAGGAAACAAAAGTTGAGAGTTGAACGGAGAAATGAAGTAACAGTAAGACTTAGGGAAGAAAGAGAGTTTGGACTCAGTCATTTGGGAAGTCATTGGTGACCCCTAAGAGGGCTGCGTCGGAAGCTGGGTCAGAGGTCAGGGTACCACGAGGCAGGAGTGAGTGGGGGTGAGCTGGAGGTAGAGTGTGGAAGGAGTTTGCTTTGGGGGAAGAAACGGAGTTGGAGCTCCAGTGGCTGTAGGGTCAAGAGCAGCCTTTATACTCTGTTCAGGAGCTCATTGGTGTTTTTATTGGTGGAGGGGTCGCTGGCGGGGTCGTGTCAGAGGACAAGTGTTGAGAACAGAGCTGGAGAAGTCACCCTCACCAGCCACTGTTTGTTATAGTCTGTGATGCTGACAGGGAGGCAGGTGGACGTAACCAGTTCCTTTGCCGTCAGAGAGGAGAAAAGCAGGCTGTGATATCTGTTCAAAGGAAGGAAGGGTCATTTTAATCCCTTGAAGGTAGTCTTTTCTTTTTTTTTTTTAAATCCTCCATCACACCCAGCATAAGCAGTGTGCTGGATTAGGGGTTAGCAAGTTTGTAAAAGGTAAATAACTGGCAAATCGTACATAGCACGTGCTGGTATTTGACGAATGCGTGCATGAGTGTGTTAAGGAGACGGGCTGAGCGTGTCAGGTGATCTTTGCGCCCAGTTGTCTCATAAAGCACTTGCTGTAGACACTGGTCTCGGTGAGCAGGCCCTGGGCGACATCAGTGGGGTTTTATTAGTGAAGCGAGAAAGCCGTTGCTTTGGCCTGGTGTGCGTCCTCTCCCGGTTGGACCTTTGCATCTTGGGCATTGTCGTAGTGATCAGAGCCACCTATTTATATGGAAAAGCCACCAGGTGGAAGAAGTTGAAAAATGACCAGGATGATTTATCTTTTACCTTACCCCTCTGTTGCCTAATTAGTCAAAAGTCCGAAAACATGAACAAGCTTTATTTGCAAAGGTCAGTAGCTTTGTATTCTGTGTAACTAGATAAGAGAATGGAATTTGGAAGTCAAAGCGAACCTAATCTGTGTTTTTTGCTTGCAAAATTCACTCTGTAAAAAAGAATGTACAGTGATGAAATTGACTTTATGATCACTGCAGAAAGGGCACAAGCCGGGTGACATTACACAGGCTGCTGGGCCTGGTCTGGCAAGCTCTTTCTGGCCATCGAAAACTCCCTGTGATGGGTATGACCTTTGAAGAATCAATTAAACTTGCTTAACATTCCACCCCAAAACTTGAATGAATTTTAATACAAAATATATAATGATTCTGTATTTGTTATTTTTATAAGGATGTATAAATTCCGTTTTTGCTTGTCCCACATGATTATCAGGAGAAAAATTTCATAGTATGCAACATATTGTCTAGTCATTAATAAATAAAGTTAGGAAGTCTGAGTTAAGCTGCCCAGTCTTTTTTTTTTTTTTAAAGATTTTATTTACTTTATTTTTAGAGTTGGAAGAGGGAGACAGAGAGAGACATCAATGTGTGGTTGCTGGGGGTTATGGCCTGCAACCCAGGCATGTGCCCTGACTGGGAATCGAACCTGCGATGACTGGTTCGCAGCCCGCGCTCAATCCACTGAGCCACGCCAGCCAGGGCCAAGCTGCCCAGTCTTAAGAAAAAAATGGAATGTATGTCTGTGACTATAGTCAGGCAGTGAACTTTGTTTGCTTTTGTAGTTGTTGTTTGTTTGTTTGCTTTTGCAGCCAAAGCATGTCAGTTAAGGAAGTGACTGCAAGGAGAAGGAAGGACCTGTTACTGAGTGTCCGTGGGATGGCGGTTCCCTTCAGTCAGGGGAATAATTAGGAACCACGTCTGAGTGCTGCGTCCGTCTGGGCCCGCTGCCTCCAGGCCCTCCCGGCAGACAGAGCTGGGTCACATACGTCTGTACACACACATGTGCACGCGCACACACACACATCTCTGTTCCTCTAAGCGTAGTTCTAACTGTATTAAATACCACGAGTCGGCACCACTATCGCCGACCCTAACAAACACCACAGTGTGTGTGCTGGCTCCCCCCTGGGCATGCCGTAGCTCTGCAGCTCTCAGTGTTTCCAATGTGTGTATTTATTTGCTCAGGTCCCCCCCTTTACGTAAATAATTTTCTGCCCACTCCCATTTGTCTTCAGATGTGCCAACCACAAGCTTGCCTCCTACAAATGGAAAAAAGCTTCATTTCCATTTGATTTAAGTTTTCCCTCCTCCCCAACCTCTGCTTCTCTGGGGGCAGGCATGCTCGATTAGGTTTTGTCAGCATTGCCTGTCTCTGAGTTCAGGCTTTGTGGCAGAAGGGACGTTTTATTTCCAGTCCCCCCGTGTGTTCAGCCATTGTGCTTCTGACTCCTCTAATCCTCATTGACGTTGTTCTTTCCTGTTATTACTTTGAAAATGTCCTTTAGCTTGTTTTCAAGTAGTACATTCGTTTTTATCTGCTTTTTCAGCATTTTTCCCCCCGATTTTTCTTCTCCTTTTACTTACAATAATTCGACCTCAGTACTTTTCGTTGCTCAGTCTCTTGTGAAATGATTTTTTTCTGGATTTTTTGCATGGCGAATGCAGGGAGTTTTCCCGACTTCGTACAGCCTCCTCCTCCTCCGCTGTTCTCTGTGGCACAGAAACCTGGCGGCGTGCTCGCTCGGGTTCCTTGGTCCTGTTCCGCTGCCTCCCACCCTCTTAATTACCTGTCAGTTTTATTACGTTCTGAGCCATTTCCCTCTGTCAGGGGCCCCCAAGGACGCAGTGTGGCAGGAGTCCCGGGGCTGCGATGGGCCAGCCCCTCAGGCGGGGTGGTCCACCCAGGGCCTCACTCTGACTCGCTGTTGAGGGTGTAGAACCCCTTCCCGGTCCAGCAGCTAGTTTCAGATGGACCCCCTGTTGCTTCCTGATGAGGGTCGGCGCACTGCTGCTTCACCGTTTTCCTGTTAGACACTCAGATACCTCACCACTCCCTTTTTCTTCTTCCCTCAGAGATACCTGACGCCAGGTGTTTGCCTCTGCTTGAATTTGGGGATTTGTGGACATCCTTCGTCACCCAGTTTTGTTGAAAATGTTTTCAATGGGTTCTGATTGTGCTGCCTCGTTGCCCTCTTGTTGTTTACTTATTTGTTTGTTTATTTATTTGGAGGAAGTGCTGGTTTATTTTTTAGCATGGTGCCGCACAGTTGCGCCCTTCCCGAGATGAGCACGGGACTCGGGAAGGCTGATGGTCGTGACGGACTCGGTCCCGTCTCAGAACAGGCACGAGCTGGAGCCGCAAAGTGGAAGGTGACTTTCAGTCCCTCCGGCGTTTCTCAGTGATTCTTTGTAAAAGCTTGTTTGAAGAACAAGTCGAAAAATTTAAACTTGAGGGTTTTTCTGGGTGTGCGGCCCAGGGTCTGATGGACCCCTGCCCCCCCTCCCCCAGGCCTGCCTGGCCTCTGTGAGCCCCTCTCCCAGGCTCGCTTCCCCTAAGAACCTCGTTCTCAGCCCACATCTTGAAACATGTAAGGTTCCAACCCCAGGTCTGTCCACGTCACTCCTTTCCCCCCTACTTTCTCTTGCCCTCCACCGCGTCCCGGCCTGCCTGGCACCCACCACTGCTGCCGGCCCGGCCTGCTCCAGCAGCGAGGGGAGGGCAGCCTCCTCTCGGAGCCTTGGTGTGGGCACCTGTGGTTGGCCCGCAGGCAGGTGCGCAGTCTGCCGACCAGCAGAGCAGCTGACACGGACCCCAGCTGCTCCGGGAACATCTGCCGGGAGGGCCGAGGGCAGAGCAGGGGGAGCCGAGACTAAGCGGCTTTGTAGAAGGGGGAAGGGGCTCTTCCCAGGTAGCCAGCCGGCTCCCCGGCCACCCTGCCCAGGCTGCGGAGAGGGTGGAGGTGACGGAGGAAACGCCCCCAGGCTCCCACCCTCTGTCCCGTGTCCTGTCCTGCAGCGGCACAGCAGGGCGCTCGGATGGCAGTGCGGTGGGCGCCCGTCTGTAGAGGGGAACGTGGGCCCGGCTCCCCATCTGACCCCTCTGGGCCCTGCTTCCCCCCGCCCCATCACGGTTTGTACATCAAGGAAAGAGGCTGCAAGCGGACGGGTGAAAACCTGACTCCTGGGGCCGCTGACCAGTCACTGGCAGTCCGCGTGTCCTGGCAGTGGCCACCTGGATGCGGGCAGATGCTGTCCCCGCCTCTGTGGGGCACGTCTCGTGGCCCCTGGGGCCGGGGTTTTCCCACAGCCCTGAAGAGGAGACAGCCTGTGGTGACAAGTGGCAGTTTTCACTGTTTCCCGAGTTCTTAAACTTAAAAGGCTGGGCTGGTTCTGGCCATGCACTGTGGTTTCGAGCGCAGGCTGGAAGGAAGGGCCACCGAGAGTGGGGTGGCAGCGCAAAGGGCGGCTGGTCCGGTGGGCTAGAGAATGGAGCGGAAGATGCTCAGTGCCCTTCAGGGCCGTCTCCAGGACTTGGGGGCCCTTGGGTGCAGCATGAAAAAAGCAGGCTTCGTTGCTGAACCCGTAGCCAAACCCAGGTTGCGCAGGTCTTGAAGTCCCCCGAGAACTAACTGCATTTAGGGTGTCTGCTGCACGCTCCAAGCATAAGGCGGGCTCGGGTGGAGGTGGGCCCAGGCCCAGGCGCAGGCAGGGCCCCTCTGGAGCTCCGCAGGTCCCGCTCCCCGCCTGTGTAGACTTCGTGTTCTTAACGTGGTTTGGGTTTTCTTTGGGGGCGAGAGGGAGTCGGGGTTCAATGAACCCTCTAAATGCTGGCCATTTGGGTTGTTTCTAATTCTTTGCTACCCTAAGTCATTCAGGCTAGTTCAGACGCTCCTCTGCGCCCGGCCGTGAACATTTCCACGAGACGAGCCCTTAGAAATGGAAGTTCGGGGTGCGATGCCTCCAAGTCCTTGGTCGCTGCGCTCCGGGAGCCAGGCCCCCCCTTGTCCCTCTGAGCCTTCTGGGACATCGCTGCCTCTGCGCAGCCCGCAGGCCCTCCCCGGGCACAGTCGGGTGCTGCCTCCGCGGGGACCCTGCGCTCTGCTGTCTCCCCAGTCCCTGGCGCCGCTCCTGCCGCCTCCTCCTCCGCAGAGAAGCCACCGGCCGCTCGGGAACTCGGGGACCCTCACCCCTCTTCAGAATTTTGGGGTCCTTCAACACAAGCAGACAAGCAAATAGGCTCTTTTTCTTCCGTGTAGTAATTTGGAGACTTTATTTTCTTAGAGCACACGTTTTTAAAGTATTTATTTGAAGTGATATGTTCATAATAGAAAAAGTATAAAAATAAAAATCACTTATAACCCTTGTCTAACATTACTCTGTGACGACTGATTTAGAAACTGCTTTTTTTCTCTTCTTAACTATGTATTATACGCTTTTTTTCCTATGTGATTAGATGGTCTGAGAAGGCGTGATTTTTATTGGCTGCCTAGTATTCATGGTATGGGTATACCCTAATTTATTTGCTCAAGCTCCTATTGTTGCCCACTAACGAACTTTTAAGCAGTCCAGAGTTGCTTTGGTGGCGGAATTAACCAGGACAAAGGGACCAGCCGTAAGGGTCTGTATTTACATCAGCGGCAGAGGGGAAACATAACTCTCACACCCAGGGGCCGCCGGTGGGCCCGGTGCTGACTACGTGCAAAGCACAGGTGGGGACAGACGGCGTTCTGTCCCCACCCCCGAGGAGGTCCTCCGACGCCTGGCCCTGCCGGGGCTGGCGGCAGCTCACGCCCTGTCCTCGCCCTCCGAGTTCTCCTCCCCAGTCACGTGTGGTGCCGGTGGGGCTAGAGGTCATCCCAGCCCGTGGTCAGCTCAGCTCAGCAATACCTGCTCTGCTGCAGCGGGGCCCCCGGCTCTGGGCTGGATGGTGGAAAACAAAACTACAGGCCTTGCAGGAACCACCCTACCGAGAAATTGCGCTGTGTGTACGTTTGGGAAGTCGGAACTCTCCCCCTCTCTTACGTTGCTTAGTGAGAAGCGATCATGTGTGTTCCATGACTGTGAGCATGGAAAATGTGTTCTTGCATGGTGGGGGGTGGGGGGCCGGGAGTAAACAGAAAAACATACCGAAACATTAACGTGGTTGCCTTTGGGTGTTAAAAATGAGTATTGCCTCTTTATGGGGGGGGGGGGAATCCAGTAACTATGCTGCTGTGGTCTTCCCAGAATTCCTTTCAGTTTCTATTCTTGATGGGAAAGGTAAATTCAGCAAAGTGAAGTCGTTAAGGAGACACAGTATTAAGCATTTATTTTCTTTACATTAATTGTGTATTATTAGAACCAGATGAAGCACATCTGTGAATGTATGTATTTTTCTGTTTTCTGGGTCATACTGGTAAAACACCAGTGTGGGCTTGAATTTAGGGGACACACCCTCTCTGTTCACGTGGGAAGACCCCTAAGCTTCTGGCAGGTGCGTCGGCCTGGGTTGGGAGTCCCTCCTGCACATCCCACCTGAGGCCCTGAGCCCACCGTCGGGCATCTGGTGGTCAGAGAGAGCGACCTTGAGACTCTCCAGCGAGCCTTCAGTGACTTTTATTTCTTAACACTGCTTCCCTCTCTGTTGCTTATCAGTTGGTAGAAACTTAAAATTATTGCTGAAGCTCCTAGAATGAAAACTTTAGAATGTAATGTGAGGCTTTTGGTTAAGAGATTGCTCGAGGAATGAGTGATCAACTTTAACAAGCTTCTCTGGAACGCCAAGTGTAAGTTAAAAGAGTTGAAGCAGTTGAGGAGGCACAGGTGTAGAGGTGAGGCAACATTCAGTTCCTGAATGCACACCGTTACATCAGTTGCCGCCATCACAGACACGTAAATACGGGGCAGTTCACGGAGCCCCGCTGGCCTGGCCCCTCCTCCCTCCCTGCTCTTCTCTCCCCCTCCATCTGATCCTCTCCACAGCCCAGCCGTCTCGTTAAATGAGTCACTCTGCAGCGCAGCTCATGCCCTCCAACATGTTCCTGTCCTAGTTCTCTTCTCTCTTATCTTTCATATTCGCCTCATTGTCAGAGTGCACGGGAAAGGGCGCTCTGTGTGGGTTGTGTGTGTGTGTAGGTATTTCACAGGGTGGGAAAGTGTGCTCTGTGTGGGTTGTGCATGCGTGTGCTTCTGTGTGTGTGTGGATATTTCACAGGGTGGGATGAATGCTTTGACCATTTCCAGCTCAGGTGAACTTTGCCCCAGCTCCACCAGTTTGAGGGAAATGAGCTTTAGGTGACTACGAATATGATACTGATTATTCTATTAAGGAATAAAATTTAACTCTTAAAACTAGCCACATATTTCATTGATATTTACTAAGCTTACTGCTGATTACAGGGTTTTGGCTTTCTTCCCTTTTGTAGAATTCTTGAATTAGGCACCACGGATTTTTCACGGTCGGTGCATAACATGCTCAAACACTGACACCGACACAGGGAGTCCTCCTGGCATGTCACACGCCCCGTGGCTCTGGGGCCTCGTGGGCCCTGCGCCGTGCACACAGTGGGTGTGTAATGGGTTCATGAATCCATCGGTCACAGTAAACATGATTCCGAACCAGGAAAAAGCGGTCTTGCTCCAAGATGGTTTTACATTCAGAACCGTGTTGTTTCATCCTCGGAAACAGATGAACACACCACGCTACCTGATGAGAAATTTAGATGCTTGCACAATGTAAGTGACATACAGCAAAGGAGAGATTTCTTTCACCCCCTCAACATAATCAAGCGGCCGACTGCCGAGAGGACAGGCATGCTGGACGGACTGAGCCCCGTGACCTTCTGGGTGGCCTGGTCTTTCTCGCCCTCGTGTGTGGGACTTCCTGTTCGACTCCTGCCGGGGAATTCGAAGGCGCTGTTTGACAGTACGTCTGATAGAAGCGTGAAGAGTTGTGGCTACGTCTGAGTATGTTAGTACCCTGGGTAAAAAAGTGATTTATCGTCTCCTAGTGTGCTTGCAAGCTCTGCTCTTTATTAGACTGTGTGGAATATGGTCAAACTTCTCGACTCTTACAGCTTCTGTTACAAATCAGCCCAGTTCACGGAGCTGGTGTCGCCGGCCATGCACTGGGTTGGGCCCCGCGGAGCCACGGCGAGTAAGACACGCTGCCACTGCCCGCCCGCAGGGAGCAGGGGCAGATGGGCACGGGGCAGCTGCAGGGAGCAGGGCAGACGAGCACGCGGCAGCACGGCCAGTGCGGTCCTGGGGGAGGCAGATGGCGTTGCAGAACCCGGGCCTCGGCTCACGCAGCCAGGACTGGCTGGCTTCCTGGAGGAGGGGACGTTGAAGCATGAGCAGGACACCACCAGGTGATGGGTGCAGACGGGTTGCAGTGAAAGTCTGGAAAACTGGAGTCAGGCGCTGCCTTAAAAGTACAGAGATCGAAAGACAGAAGCAGCACCTGCAGCGGGATCGGCACGGGGAGCCTCACAGCTCCCCCGGTTACTAACTGACCGCAGGCTGGACGTGGCGTTTGCTCTCCGGTTCTGGTTTCATGTCCTGAAGGAGGCCCCTCGAGCGCCCAGGGCTGCAGGCCACGCCTGGAAGACCACTGACCTATCCGGGTGGCGACATCTGCCAGACTGACGGGCGGCAACATCTGCCAGAATGACGGGCGGCACACCAGGCCGGGGGCCGGAGATGACAACTTTGAGGTTTTCAAGCTTTGCAGATGTGGGGCTCGTGAGATGATGTACATGAGATGGTAGTTAGGCCCTGAAATTAACTTCCGGTGGAAATGCATTCATCAGTCCGTCACCTCAGGGAGGCGGTTTGTGGTGGTGCCGGGGAAGAGTATTTGCTGTGTAGTGGTTGTGGCTGCAATTCTGTGCCGTGCTCGCGATAGGCTGGAACAGGCAGAGTACCGGCTCTGGCAGAGGTAACACCCGCGTGAGTGTGGCTGGTGCAGTAATGAATATGGGTGCGATCATTTATGGTTTTAATTTGAACATTTCATCTAAAACATCACATGGGGTGCTTGAGTGTGGTGTTGTTATGTTACAGAATTACATGCCCAGGATCTTGTAACAAAAGGTTTTGTAATAAAACAGGGGCGTTCTTTGTGCCGGACCCTGTGCATCCAAAGATCCTTCCGGTAACGTTGTCCCCACACGCCTGTCTTCTGGGTTTGGATGAAGACACCTGTTGTTATTAGTCACAGTCTCACCTGGCAGCGGTCAGCTTTGGTGCAGTGCAGGTTTATGGGCAGCAGGCGGGCACGGAGGAGGAGGTCGGTGAAACGGAGGCACAGACAGCAGAGGGGGGGCGGGGCGGGGAGCAGCACCGGTCAGGGTCTGAGGGGTCCCCAGGCTCCCTCCTGCGTGCTCCAGGGAATGGAGCACCAGCCGTGTGCTGTGCCTCAGGGGCCCTCATCCCTGCCCCCTTGCCTGGCCAACCCCCACTCACCCCGTGAGCCCCAGGTCTGTGACCACTGTCTCTGCAGAGGCTCCGGGATTGTTCGGTGACACGGCCAAGCCTGGTAGAGTCCAGTCTGTGCTCTCTGGTCCCGGGCGTCTGGTTTCCGTTTCCATCGCAGGGTGTGGCCTCTGTGGGGAGGCAAGAAGACGCCCCTGTGTGCACGTCCGTTTCTCTGTGCCAGGCTGTCTTCACATCGGCACCGTTGCCATTTGGGGCTGGATGAGTCTTTGCTGTGGGGGCTGCCCTGTGCGTGGTTACACACATGGCGGCATCCCAGGTCTCGCTCACTGGTTGCCATTAGCACCCTCTCTCAGTTGAGACTAACCAAGGTGTCTCCCGACATCGCCAGAGGTCCCTTGGGGCTGTGGGGAGCCTCATCCTGGGCGGAGGACCCCTGCCCCGTACCAGACGACGAGCTCCCCAGGGGACCTCCTGCTGTCCCTCCTGCTGTTGGCAGTGCCCAGAACCAGGTGTCCCTTCAGCGTGCCACTGCGAGCAGCCCAGGGTTTGAGGGCTGATCCAGGTGGGGTGGGTTCACTCTTCCCTTCCCCTCCCCTCCCCGCCCCTCCCCTCCCCTCCCCGCAGGCCTAGAATCTCTGCAGCGCTGACGCCGAGAGCCTCCTGAATCAGGGTGCCAGGCGGAGGCAGCAGGGTCCCGACTTCCTCCATTACCCTCAGCTCTGACGCTAACTGTTGACGGATGCTGTGGGACACGTGTGACGGACTGGCTCACCTCTGAGCTTCCGTTTGGTTTTCGCTTTAAAGTGGAGGTGATAAGGTTATAATGAAGTTAGACGGGTAACGTGTTTGGGAGCATTTATCACAGTAGGAAGTCAACACACACCAGCTTAAATGACCAGTCTTGACTCGTGGATTCATTCATTCATCCCGTACATACTGAGTGCACACTGTAAGCCAGGCCCCAGCAGGACCAGCTAGGGGGGGCGGGTGTCAGGGACATCCGCACCTGCACACCCACTTGCACGCCTGGCATCAAGGAGTCCACTCAGATGTGGGTGCAGACCCAGTGGGAGAGAGTGCCAAGGAGAGGAACGGCCCGACGAGTTGTCAGGAGGGCACCCCTAAAAGACACCTTTGTGCAGAGGCCTGACACCAGACAGGGACGTGGGAAGACTCCCCCAGGCAGGGTGACAGTGTGGGCAGACTCGGGAGGGACAGTGACTGGGCACAGTGACAGTTGTGTGAGGCATGGGCTGAGGTCGGCGGGGGCCACACAGTCAACCCTCCCGAGTGTGAATGTTCCTGAAGTTGGAGGTTGCTGGCCACGGCGACCCCAGGGGGCTGGGAGCAGGTTTCCTTTCTCCTTTCCATTCTGTTACCACGTTGGCCTCAGAGCCTCTCCTCCTGACTCCGTTGTTCGTTCCTGGTGTGTCGAGGGTTTTGGCATACCCAGGAGTCTGCGTGGGTTATGATAGGAGCCCTTTCTTTTTACTTTATATTTTAAATTTTTTACAGTGTCTTTCTTGCAGTTGGATCGAACTATATTCAAATGTGTTTTGAGTGCATTCGTTTTTATTATCCATTTTGCGGGAGAGAGGGGCATGCTGCCTGTGTTTTCTACTAGCTGTGTCCAACGTCTCCCTGAAGTCCCTTCTTCCCAGGGAAGAGGGGGAGCCGGGGCGGGGGCGGGGGCAGGGGGCGGGCTCAAGGGGGCCTGTGGGCGGAGGCTTGTGGGCACCAGGCCACCTGGGTCCTCGGCCTCCCGCCTCCGAGAGCCTGGCTCTTTGGGGAGCAAGCGTTGGAGTCAGTCTCTTTTGTGTTTCTGTGTGGAACTTAGTATGTTACTCTCCTAATCTTTTGTTATAGTAAAGCCATTTGGATATTGTTATTCAAACATTGTTACCGAGTAAGACACGGCCTTGTAGAAATATCTTTAGAAGATATTTTCTTTTAAAAAAAAGACACGATCTAAGTATTCATATTTAACACTCGTAATTTGCTTTTGAATAATATACATTTTATTCATGTTATATCAAATAAATTAGAGTACAGCATCAAATGTCAAAACTTAAAATCTTAGTAGGTTAACTGTTTTTTTAAGCTTATTAATATTAAGCTTAGTTAATGAAAACACATGAAAGGAAGCGAAATAACATTAACTCTGAGTATACTTTCATTAATACCTAACCATAAAGTCTTGTCCTATCCAGAATCAAATACTGAAGATAAGGAAATTGTCTATTCCAGCTTAGATGGAATCTCTGTGGGAGAACGCGTTACCCGAACCGTTTGTGTGAGATAACAGCCGTAGGACAGCAGAGGGCGCCAAACGTCCATTTCAGGCACACGTTTTCTGGGTCTGGCAGTTTTTCTTCCCCTACACCCACCCCTCTTTTTCTTCTTTTTTCCTGGTCCTTAAAATCATTAATATTGAAACCACATTTTAAAAATGGTAGGTGGTGGGATTTTCCCTTAGCTAAATTTTTTTAGAAAAATTTCAAAGTGCATTAAGTCATCGGTGTGGTTTATTTGTTGAACCTTTTGCATTTAACATTATGCATCAAAACTTCAGTTCCTTTAAAGATCTTTATTCAATAAAATATCCTATCCCTAATCAAGAATAAAATTGTTTTTTATTTTTCTACCAAAATATTCTTAGATAGTAAACCATTTTTTATACCATATTTGGCAAACTAAAAATTATTTAAACCATGCATTATAACTATGACACTTATATAATTATTTTGTAAAATGTATTAATGTTTCTCAATACACATTTTTCTTGTATTCTATTTTAGGACTCAGTTTTGATATTTCTAGAAGCGTGTGTGTGTGATTGTGTGTGTTAGATGTATGTTTCCTAGTCTTACTCTCAGTAGCCTTGACCTCTGGTTTCAAAGCAGATTCAGATTTAAAAAAAAAATTACCCACTCTTTTGCTTCACACTTGAGCGTCAAAATCTGCTGATGTCTGATGCTCTTTAGCATGAATCAACGCTGTGTTTAGGTAGAAATCTGGACCATTTGATGTTCTGCTTGTAGGTCAGACTTAGAGCTCCTTCGGCAAGAAGAAAACATTATTTTACGAGCTAACTTCCAAAGAGTCTCAAAAGCTGTGGTGTTAAAAAATGATTCCGTAATAAGTAAGCTTTTAAATCAGGACCGTTGATGTGAGTGAGGCGAGAGCAAATTACTGCCAGTGTTTTGAACTGAGGTCCCCGGACAAAGTGAAACACACTTACAGTGTCATTGGGTCATTGGCGTTAGGGGCCAGGGCTGCAGGTGTTTCAGCAGACGCTGTTCAACCTCGCACATGCTCAGTTGTACTCGAACAGTAAGGGTTATGACAAGAGCGCGTTAACGTTGTCCCGGCTGTAGACTGTAAGTTTTCGTTGCTGCCGTTCCTGACGGGGGCTGCCGTGGATGGAGTGTCTGGGTGTGGGCGTGCTGGCGAAGTGCGCTCCTCGCCTGAGCAAGGGGCCTCTTGCCTCGGCATTCAGTCGCTCTCCTTGGTTTTCACGGAGACAGTTTTGCCTCCTCCTCTCAAAGTGAGTGCCACAGGTCGACTTTCAGTGATGAGCAAGCAATGCAGTGATGTCTTCTCCTGTCATTGCAGTTCTGTTCTATTGTAGGTCAGGTTTTTTTCTGGAGAATTTGAAATGGTCAAATGTCTATTTTCCCCTACACAGAAAATATGAAGTGACAACAGGTTTAGTATTTACAATGAAAATGTCAGATGTGTGTCTTATGAGGTTTCTAAGTATGTGCATGTGCATGCATGTGTGTTTATGTATGTTTATGTGTGTGCACATATGTACATGTCGGCAGTGAGCCGGCGGCACCAGCTGTCAGACCGGTGGGGTCAGACTGGACCTCTCTCCGGCACCCTTGGGGCTTGAGTCCCGGCTGAGAAAGGATTCAGGGCCAAGACTCGACCTGGAAGGGAAAGTTGATTTTGAGAGCCACAGGGGGAGAAGAGCCGGGCTCAGGTCCCAAGTCGCAGAGGCGGACGGGGTCCCTCGAGCATCCGAGACAGAAGCAGAGAAAGGGATAGGGCGAGGCTTTGGGCTGGTTCTTGCCCTGAGGGTGTTTATCTGGCGGTCTGGGGCAGATCCCAGTGGAATTTTCATCAGCTTTCCAGGTGAGTCCTTTCAGGGACGTGGTCCTGATGGCAGCCTTGGCATCACTTGTCCAGCTTGACTGCCTTTCTGGGCCTGCAGGCGGAACACAACTGAGGCCTGCATGTATTTGATGCAAGCTAGACCCTCGTTGTCCCGGGGGCTTGATGTGTAAGGGCTCTTCTCTGGACCCTTCCTTCGTTCCCCCTGTAGGGGGGCGTCTTACCCGCCTGACTAGGTGCCAGGGAGGCAAGGTCAGGGGAGGGCTCGAACCTCATGACCAGCGATGTGCTAGGGGAGGGAGGGGTGCCCAGGGGCAAAGTGCAGGTTTTCCTAGTTGTGCCCATTGCTGGGCACCCGGGCTTTCCACCCTGGCCACCTCCTGCGCCTGGCCCTCCGTCTTTACCCCTCATACCTGTCTGACTGCCCACCCCATGGATGTTTTGCATTTACCATTGCATCTTCCCAATAAACTTGAGACCATTTCATTTATCTATACCTTACGGTTTAGTTTTTCTTGTTGACCTTTTTTCAGTAGGTTTTAAAGTTACTGCCCGAAGTGCAGAGCCTTCACTTTTCACGGAGCACCTTGCACACGGTAGGCTCTCCACGGTGTGTGTCGGGTTGAACTGAATCTCCCTCCGTGATCGTGAAAGAGTGGTTTGTGAGCACACATTTCAGGTGTCCCCGATAAAGGTGGGAGAGCAGCACACTGGCATTCCTGTTAAAGGATTTGCAGGGTCAGACAGCCCGGGCCTGAAGTTGTTGGGAATAGATGGTGGTTCGAGTGAGTCAGTTTGCTGTCCACATGGTGTCTTACGATGAAGCCAAGAGCTCCTTGGCGTTTGAGAGATGTTTTTATTCATTTTCCTTTAGCCGATCTTAGTGTAAGATGGGATGTCAAATGTGTTGGCGACCAGCTCGCACTCTCCATGAGTTCAGCTGAGGTCTTAGCCTCACCACCTGCTGGGCATCTGTATGTTGTCGTGTGAGACTCGACTGGGTAAGTCCTTTGCCTGGCATCGCAAGTCACATACAGGACTTGGTGGTGTCAGAAGCTGTTGTTCACGTACAGGACTTGGGGATGAGCCACTCGTCCTGGCTCTTTCAGCTTCCCTCTGTTCTCCTCTCCACTGCTCTTACTGCCGTGTTCTCCTCCTTTCGGTCCTACCCTCTCTTTTTCTGAGCGTGGATTGCTCTCAGCTCAGTTTTTGCCTCACGGACACAGTCCGTAGCCGCGTGTGAGCGGTTGTGGTAAGAGGGGTCACTAGACAACGCTTCCATCGCCCGAGCACGGGGGCTGGCTGCTGGCACTCCTGCGGCAGAGCCAGAGAGCGGGGCGACCTGGGGTGCAGACGGGGCGCACGTGCGGCTGACACCCCAGCAGAGCTGCAAAGGCAACCTGGTGTCCTCACCCCGCCTTTTTTTGTTCTTTAGCCACTCTGGCGGCTTCAGTAGTTCCTTTGCCAAACATGTGTGACTTTGTATTCTTTCATGGAAATGGTCTCTCTTTCTCCTAAAAAAAAACTTTGTAGATCTTTATTGGGAGATCCACCTGACAACGTCTACCAAAGTACTCCGGGCTCTTTTCTTTTAATCTAATATTATTACTTATTCCCTCCTGTTTAGTAGTATGTGGTGGCATTATTAATTACAGTTTTTGTACCAATATTATATTAGGTATAACATTGTTACTGTAAGTGTATAATTTTACGTATCATTCAGTCAGACTGGTGTCGGTAGCTACAAAGCATTCAGCGTGGGGTCTGACGTCGCACACGCGGTGTTTGAAAAGGCAGAGGAGAGCACAGTGCCGCGAGGAATGAGGAGGTGACGTGCACCGTTACTCGCCCATCTCGTCTGTCTCGTCCGTTTTCAGTGCCGTCGCGTACTTTTATCTTCCCTCATCTGGACGGCGTCTGTTTCTCCCCAGCTTTTATTCATGACTCTGACATCACATCTCTTTGGCCAACATGGCTGGTGGATAAACGCTTATAAAATTGCATTTGATCACATTAGTCGCCCCAGTAAAGCCTCTAGACAGCAGGTCTCAGACTAACTTCCCTGCGAAAGGTCACCTGGGGTGACCCGGGGGCAGATTCCGCCCGTTCCCAAGGGCACGGGTTCAGGTCCGAGGGCAGGCCCGGGGTGTGTTTTAAGAAACGCCACCCGTGGTTTCTGAGAGGGGCTCCCTGTTCATGGCTCCTGAGTTGCAGGATGGTGTTCTGATGCGCAGTGTGGACCTTCGTGCCCTTGGGGAACTATCCTTGTGTGGCCTCCTCACCACGGTCACTGTGGGGCCACCAGCATCCATCCTGGGGTGTTCCCTGCCTCACCTTCCCCACACCCCACCGTTTTTCCGCGGGGAGTGCCCCTTTGTGGCTCCAGCTCCCCTTCTGTGGGGATCCCCCTCACCCTGAGTGGAGCTGGCATTTCCTCTTCTTGTGGCCCTTATATTATCTTGCAATCTCCTTTATTTAGGGCACCGTGTATACCACATTGTGATAACTTCTTCACACGTCACTCTTTAACTGTCGGTTTTGAGTCCCATGACCAGAAAAACCATCTTAATTATTTTTGCATCTCCGGTGTCTCTCACAAACATAGGTGAATGCAGCATGAGTGAGGCTCTTTGCCTTTGTGTTTTATGTAGTGGAAATTTATCTATTACTTAGGCGCCTAAGCTTCCTTAGCAGTTCTATAGAAATAGTGTTTATTTTTTACCTTCCTTTAAACCTCGTTCATTCCATTCAGAGCAGAGATTTACACAGAGGAGGCAGAACTGGTGACAGTTCTGGAAATCATGGTTTAAGAGCAGCCCTTTGAGCCGCTCCCTGCAGGGAGGGTGAAAGCGTGACTTCAGTGGCAGTTGGGGGGTGGAGGAAGGGGCGCCCTGCTGGCACAAGCGATGCAAGGGCTCAAGTTCTGAGATTGCTTGAACTTGGTTGCAGTGGGAGATGTAGGGATTGTGGGGGGAAGATGAGTTTGGAGGGGTAGGCAGCGATGCATTTTGTGGGATATTTTGTGCTTTGTAAAGAAGTCTTTGCTTTGCAGAGATTTTACCTTTGGGTTATAAAATGCAATGGAAACCTCTTAAACTAGAAAGAAACACAGATAGGAGGAGAATTGATACCGAAAGAGATCAGTTAAGGGGATTTTGTTGCAGTTTTATAACAGAAGAATTGATTGGCAATTTAAAGTAATTTTATAAAGATTCTGTTATAATGTTCTTTGTTCATTCTGCCAAGGACTCTGATAGGCTTAGAGTTAAACGATGCGATTGTGACATAGTATCGATACAGTATGTGAGTATGTAAATGACACAAAGTAGCTAATTATGTAAATTAGTACATTAGTCAAGATCTACAAATTCGTGGTGCACAAACAGATATAAAACGTTATGGGGGCTGGACTCATTGTGGACTGACTTTCTCCGGGAGGATGAGGGTCCCGATGGGAGACAAGGAAGTGGAGTGGAGCAGGGAGGAGTGTCTGCGGCAAAGGGATACATACAGGAGTGAGTGAGTGGGCGAGAGTCAGGTTCCAGAGCCTGCCTGCTAAAGCTGGGAAAGCGTTTGGTGTCAAACTGCAGTGGCCTGAAAGTTGTGCTAGAGGATTTTGCATTTTATCCTAGAGCTTACTTTCTAGTTATGAAAGTAATGTGCATGGATTATATATGATGAATATAAAGAAGATGAACATCTTTTATGGTTTTGTTCCAGGGAGTAGTTAATGTTAACATCTCACCCACGTCTTGCCCGTGTGCTCGCGGGCACGCTGAAGCACCAGAGGGACGGAAGCAGATCCCTGCCATGTGTGCGTGTGTGCACATGTGTGTGCATGCACACAGCACGCTGTGATTTTTATCTCTCTCACCACGGGAGTGTGGGCACTTGGCCCTGTGGTTCGGTGTGCCCAGCAGGCCTGACTTGTAGCGGCTGCGATATTTACTCTGCCATATGGTCATGCTAAAATTATTTACCTGTTTTCTATCGTTAGACTACAGAAGTTGTTTTTAATTTACAGTAATAGCTCCTGTTTCACTGAACATCTCTGTACATAAATCCTTGTCTGCATTTCTGACTATTTAGGGTAGTATTCTAGAAATAAACGTACTGGATCAAACAACCTGTAGGGCCGACGGTATATTTTGCCAAATCACCGTACCAAAGGCTGCTGTTTAAGGTCGCACCTTTGGTGTGTGGCCCTGCCCCTCACTGTGCGCCCGGCTGAGTGTTTTCCAGGGAGTACTGTCTGACAATTTGGTACATGGTGTCTTGTGGTTGTTTAACTGTTATTCCCTGACAAGCAGTTTCAGCAGTTTTTCCCTGTATTTATAGACTCCTTATGTTTCTTGTACTGTGAATTGTCCTTGATCTTTATAATATTTTCCCTTTTATTTTTCCTATTCATTTGAATTAATATTTGTATAGATTATAACTCTCCACAATCCTATTTCTTGCACATTTTATTCCTATTTCTTACTTGCCATTCACCATTTTTTTAGTAGTGAATTTTAAATTTAACTACGTTTGAAACTTCTCACCTTGAGATCAGGTATATTTACCTATATTTTTGTTTCATTTTTCTTTTAAGATTTCTTTCTACTTTAGAGAAAGGAGAAGGGAAGGAGAGAGGGAGAGAATCATCGATGTTCAAGAGATGCATCGATTGGTTGCCCCTCACACGCCCCCAACTGGAGACCTGGCCCGCAACCCCGGCATGTGCCCTGACTGGGAATCGAACCTGCAACCTTTCTGGTGCTCAGTCCACTGATCTGCACCAGCCAGTGCTTGATTTAGTTTTTAATAATTTCGTGTTCTCTGTTTCTCTTAATAATCCACGATAAAGGTGGTTCTTTGACAGAGAGTGACGTGATTAGGTGTGTGTGTCCAAAGGAAGCCTGTGGATTTGTGGGTGTCGGGTCGGAGTGAGGAGGCTGGGGGCAGTGATGCCTGTTTAGGGGGAGAAGGCAGGGCCTGAACGTGGGGTCGGTGGCGGAGGGGACAGAATGGGGGAGGAGGGATGCCGTGGGAGGTGCAGTGGCGTTGGTGGGAAGGTGGAGAGCAGGACCTGTGAAATGTGGGGCACCTCGGACACCCAGGTACAAGCGGTTGGAAACACAGGTTGGAGCCCTCCTCAGGAGACTGCTCTGGCTGATGATGGGACTTAGGGAGCCACCTACGCAGGGTGCGAGTTCTAATGTGAGAGGAAGAGGAAGTTTCCAGGGCGCTTGACTGGGAAAGGTGGTCAGAATGTGAAGGCTCACCAGGAAGGTTTCTCTGGGAAGCTGTAAGAGGTGGCTTTTTATGCTTTTCACTTGCATTTATTTTCTCTATCTTCCTTTCACCAAAAACAATGTCAGTACTGCGAAGAGTTCGAGGAGGAGGTGGACTGAAAAGTTCTTATCAGATTAATCTACCACTTTCCATAAGTTTGGCTAACAGGGGCAGCAGACAAGGGGGAATGTACAGGAGAGGGGGCACGGTCAGAGGATAAGACTGTTGTGTAGACTCTCAGTGCACTGCAGCGAGTCCCTGTGGAGGGAGAGGAGTCTATGAACGGGAAGAGATAGAAGGTGAAGTAGAAGAAGGAGGGGTTTGCCCTGGCTGGCGTGGCTCAGTGGGTTGGGCGGCATCCCACAAAGAGAAAGGTCGCTGGTTCAATACCTGGTCAGGAACCCTGCCGTGGTTGCCGCTGAGTCCCTGGTTGGGGGCATGCAAGAGGCAGCTGATTGAGGTTTCTCTCGCATATCAATGCTTCTCTCCCTTTCTCCCTCCCTTCTCCTCTCTCTAAAAGTAAAAATTTTTTTAAAAAGGCAAAGGGGGGATTTGATGGTGTGGCAACTTAAAAGCATGAGAGGCCATGATAAATGCATTATTTTCAGGTGGAACAATAGTTCATTTTCAGAGACTGAGTTTACATATGTTATTGAAATAAATTTTAATCTGTTTTATGAGTAAAAACACTCCTGGCTTCAATAATAAACTGTTATCTCCTTTCTTAAAAATGAATTGATTTTACAATTATTTCAGCATAAAATTCTGGTTGTGTAAGTTCCTTTGTTTTACATGCTGAAGACTGTCAAAGTTACTGAGTTCCTTTTAATGATACAGGTACTTAAAAGGACACCTTAACAAGGGTTTTTATTCCTTTGACTGGGTTTTGTTCACTAATGAATGCATGAAATTAAACACACTTGTATAATTAAAATGATAACCGTCTTTTGAAAATATTTATTGCAGGGAAATTTACCGAAATATTCCCACAACTCCCTGATGGTCCAGGCAATAAAGACCAACCTAACGGACCCCGACGTGCACGTGCTGTTCTTCGATGTAGAGGCGCTGATCATTCAGCTCCTGACTGAAGAAGCTTCCAGGCCGAACACGGCGCTTATTTCCCCAGAGAACCTGCAGAAGGCGTCTGGAAGGGCGGACAAAGGGGGCTCCTTCCTCACCGGGAAGCGGGCCGCCGTCCTCTTCCAGCAGGTGAAGGAGACCATCAAGGAGAACATAAAGGAGCACCTCCTGGACGATGAGGAGGACGACGAGGAGGCCATGAGGCAGAGGAGGGAGGAGAGCGACCCCGAGTACCGGGCCAGCAAGTCCAAGCCCCTGACCCTGCTCGAGTACAACTTGACCATGGACACGGCCAAACTGTTTATGTCCTGCCTGCACGCCTGGGGCCTGAACGAGGTTCTGGACGAGGTATGCCTGGACCGCCTGGGCATGCTGAAGCCCCACTGCCCCGTGTCGTTCGGTCTGCTGTCCAGAGGAGGTCACATGTCACTGATGCTTCCCGGGTATAACCGGGCTGCTGGCAGGCTGTCACACGGGAAGGCGGAAGTGGACAGGAAGCTCCCGGCAACGGTGATGGAGGGAGTGGGGCGGGGCACGTACGGAGTGTCCCGGGCCGTCACCACGCAGCACCTCCTGTCCGTCATTTCTCTGGCAAACACCCTGATGAGCATGACCAATGCGACTTTCATTGGCGACCACATGAAGAAGGGCCCTACCAGGTGTGGCCACCATGGCTTGATCTTATTCTCCTGTGACAAAGAAAGAAACCTCGTTTATTTTTGTCACTGTTTATGACTTTTTCTTCGGGTCTACCCACAAAAGATGACTTTTGTGTCATCTCAGTGTTTCCCCTTTAAGTCTTAAAACACAGTGTAGGTGGTTTAAAACATCATAAAATTACATAGTTTTTTCTATACTCAGAATACTGACTACTAGTGGTTTCTTGTAAATTTGGAATGAGGAAGTAGGTTATAGTTCAGCTTTTTCAGCTTTAATAATTGAATTACAGACTAGCATTTCAGCACATATAACTTTAGAATTATATCCACTTAAAGTTTGCACAAATTTAATTTTAAATGTATATGTTTAGTTAAATGCTTCTCCTCATTGTGACCCATATGTGTGAATAATATGTGTTGAGTGATTGTGTTCACAATTTTTGTGAAAAGTATAATTAGAATTTTTCAATAGCAAAAAAGAAAACAATTTTTTTAAGTGCAGGAGAGTACTATTTTAGTATTTCTAGAATACTTAACCTGAATAACTATTTCTTGTTTTTCCAGAAGTCTTGAAGGCTACTTTTTAAACTGTGGTTTTATTATACTTTAGTGCAAATTGACCGTATTAAGATTATTTTTAATCTAACAAATGCTAAAGTACCACTTATCTTGTGTCTGGCTCTGTTGTATCGGTAAGCACTTTACCGATAGAATTGGTATCGGCAATAATGCTCTTAACCCTTTAAGGTAGGTACTTTTATTGTATTTTATTACAGATAAAAAAACTGAAACACAGAGAGGTTAAGTAACCTGGCCAAGGTCCCACAACTACTAAGTGATAGAGCCAGAATTCAAAATGAGGCAGTTTTCTCTAATGCCCAAGATTTCTTAATGCTTTATCACCTTTTTCAGATTTCAGGGCCAAATTCTATCAAACTCAGTGTATTGTTCCATGAATTCATTTTAGCCAATGATATGTGATGGGCTGTACTCTCAGCGTGCTAATACTGAACAATGAAGTACTAATCATGATATTTATCTGTCACTGGCAGTATATTAGTGTTCATAAACTAGTGTTTATGCTTTACACTAGTGTTCTTAAACTAGTATAAAGCATAAATTGTAGTTGTTAAATTCTTACTCGCTGTTTGCTAATTATTTAATTTACTGTATTAACATTCGAAATGGAAAATATTAATAGGTAAAAAACAAACAAAAAATCACCACCTTTTTGGGGACAGTAAATTGAAGATATTCTGTATGTGTTTCTTTTGTAATTCACTTGCAATTAGTGTAATAGTTTAAATGGTTCTGGAAATATGCAAATATGAATATAGTATTTTCTTCTTTTCAAAGGCCACCTAGACCAAGCACCCCAGACCTCTCTAGGGCACGGGGTTCCCCTCCAATGTCCAGAAATATTGTGCAAGGACAGATTAAACAAGGTAAAATTAAATCTTACTGCGTAATTGACATGACATCTCAGCTCTAGAAACTGAGGAGGCATAGCTAATGTATAATCATAACATTTTGTTTGTCTCAGATTGTTACAAGAGAGAAAAGTTGTTATAGTCCAGATGTAAATATAGATAATTAAGATGTCAGTTAAAAACAAATCAGATTTATTTAGAAATTGATAAATGCGCCTGTTTCATATAATCTTATTGTACTGTCTTTGGCCTAATTTTTATGCATTAGGGGCACCTTACTTGACACACTGGTGCCTGAACCGTGTGTGTGTTGAGTTTAAAAGTTACGCCCATCGTTTAACTACATGTAGGAACCTCTAAATCCCTGTTTCCAAACTCCAGCTGTTCTTCTGCCGTTTGCTCGTAGTTCATGCATTGTAATCCACAAGTGGAAATCCTTTCTACTGAAACCATTGTATCTAACTTTTGTCTATAGCTCTGCTTTTCTATAGGGGAGAGGAGAAGACAGGTTAAGTTTCTCTTTCTCTTTATTGTCTATTGTGCTCATTTTGAGGCCGACCCAGGAGCCCACCAGCGAGCTGGGGTGGAGGTGGGTCATTTCCACGTAGAGAGCTTTCCTCCCAGCCGGAAGGTGTGTCTGGTACAGAATGTGGTAGAACGGGTGTTCTTTTTTCCGTAGGGTTTTTATTTTGGATGTAAAATCACACAGTTTTCCACCTCTTTGGGTGGTAAAGAGTCAATGAATGGTTCCACAAGATTTGCTAAGTAAACAGTTGGCCTCCGGCTTTAGGCCTGCGGTGCCCCTGTCCCCGTCTGTCCCTGGGACAGGTGCTTCCCTCTGTCTCAGCCGAGCGGGTGGTGTGTGCTCTCACACGCATGCACGCGCACAGCCCTGCAGGCACGGGCATTGTCTGCCGGCCTCTCGCTGTGGACGACGAGCTCTCACACGCTCTCCGCCAGCCCCGCCCTTCGTTCCAGCTCCACACAGTCCAGCCCCTCGCTCGTCCATCAGTCTCCCCAGTACGCTCGTGTAATTATCTTATAGTTCATGGGAAGTTGTGCAAAAGTTAACAGTTGGGGTTACATAACTTTTTATACTTGCATACTATATGTGAAATATACATATAGAAAAATGCACAAAATGGGTCTGTAGCTCCATGCTTTTTACAAGCTCAACACCTGTGTGACTACATCCTTGGACGAGAAACAGAACAACCAAGTATGGCCAGCACCCCCGCCCCCAAGCCCCTCCCCTTCCGAAGGCCGCTGTCTTGACTTTTAGGAAGTCCCTGTGTTTCTTTCCTTTGTAGTTGCCCCCCAGCCCCCGCCAAGTTTGAATCTCTAAACACTGTAGTTCGATTTTGCCCATGTTTTGAGTTTTATATGCATTCAGTCAATCATGGAGGATGTATCTTTTGTGTTTGCTTCTTTGGTGAGATCTATCAATATTGTTGCATTAGACTGTGGCTTGTTCATTTTCATTGCTCATTTTTATTGCTGTATAGTGTTCTGTGGAATGAATAGACCACAGTTCATTCATCCATTCATCCTGTCTATAGACATTTGCATTATTTCCAGTGTTTGGTTTTCATAAATAATTCTGCTGTGAACATTCTTGTATCCGAGGTTTAGTGTACATTATAAGCACGTCTGCTGTGTATGTAGCTAAAGGTGGAATTCCTGCGTGCATTTATCTCCAGCGTTAGCAGATAACGCTAACATGTTTCCCCAAGTGGGAGATGAATATGCATCCATCAAACTGGCCAAAGTGGAAAAGAGGGAAAACACTGTGTTGGTGTTATGATTGGTTCGGTGGCTTGGGAGCGCTGCTCTCTGTCTACAGCCAGTTACTGCCCGTGACCAAGGCCAGCCCTGCGCGAGTGCTGTCTGCAGTGCCCCGTGAGTTGAGTTTTCCCGTCAGGCTGGTGGGAGCAGGCACTGTTTCTGGCCTTTTCTTCTCTCAGTCCTGTGAACTCCAGCTGCCGAGGCCCCTGAGACTCTCCGCTCTGTCTTCTCAACTCAGGGAAACCGCTGGGCTGTTCCCCAGATCCCCCTCCCCGTGTCTCATCCCAGAAACCCCTCGAGGCCATACGCTGGGGCAGCGGTGGGGCTTCCGTCCTTTGTCTCCCTGGCTCTCCATCCAGCTTGATGTCCTGCAGCTTAGAACCCTTGCTGTATGTGTTTTGTTTTTTATGTAGGGTTGTACATCTGTGTTACTCCATCTTGGCCAGAAGAAGAAGTTCCCCTCTTCACATTTATTTTTTTAAAATTTTTTAAAAGAATATTCCTTTTTTTAAAGATTTTATTTATTTATTTTTAGAGAGGGAAGGGAGGGAGAAAGAGAGAGAGAAATATCAATGTGCGGTTGCTGGGGGCCGTGGCCTACAACCCAGGCATGTGCCATGACTGGGAATTGAACCTGCGATGCTTTGGTTCGCAGCCCGAGCTCAATCCACTGAGCTACGCCAGCCAGGGCTTCCCTCTTCACATTTAAAATGTCCTGAATATACTGTTACCTTATAAAGTGAGCATACTTTATGTCATATAGTTTTAACATTTTTAGAGCATTACTTCAGAGAGAAATGGAAAGAGGCCCACACAAGCACAAGGCGTGTTTAAAGCATAGGACACGGCCAGCACCTTCTAACTCGAGAGTAAATCCACTGAAAATATCTTTCAGGTTATCCTGTCCAGGTCAGTGTCAGGGCATACTGCCCTGCCTTTAGTTAGTTCAAAGCTTCATTTAAAATCCGTTCTTGTTAGAGATACTATTTGTTGTCTTCATCATTATCTTCATCATCATTCATTACAGTTCGTGTTTCTTCCTGGACTACATCTTTCTCCCTCTATAGAAATCATAGCCAATACAAGTGACCCAGTGCAATTTGTGACACGACCACAATGCGTCATGATGTCCTTGACCACCAGTGTGGAATCGAATTGGCTCACCTGGTCAGGCCCGAGGATTTTCACGTTGGGATGCGTTAGTGTCGCTCCTTTCAGAGAGCATCGAGTTCGGAGAGTAGTGAGGAAGGCACCGGAGATTGAGTTTTTCCTGAAGCGTTTGCTTAGGGCAGTGGGTTTGGGAATTCCCATTTGGAACAGCACAGACGCTTGCCTCTGACGCAGATGATGGGCGGAGATCCGTACTCGCTGAGCTAGTAGGAAAGTACTGTAGGGAGGCCCCGTGACTCCCGCTTTCCGTTTGAGCATCAGATGGAAACACAGCACAATGATCTCGCTCATAAAGTGTTGTCAAGTTCATGAACTGAGGATGTTAGAGACATGGGGCTGGTTTACATTCCCTCGGGTAGTTTATATACATCTGGTAGACAGTCTATGAACGAAAATAACCAGTTTAGCGTAAGAAGTGGTGAGAGACAGAGACGAGAGCTCCGCGTTCTCCGGCCCCAGCTCGGCAGTTAGAGGACTGCACGATCTCCCCTTCTGCCCCGGCGTTTCTTGTCTGGGCTTCCTGTGAACCTGTCCGTCTTCCTCGTGTTCGCTTTTCCCGACTCCCGCGGCAGGGCACCTGGACTCACAGTCTGTTTTTCGAGCAGGAATGTGCTCCTTTTCAATAAGCTGTCACTTACACGTGGGCTAATACTTGTTCCGCTGCAAAACAATCTATACGGAGTAAAGACTTGAGCTGGGGAGTGGACCTTTCCTAGACGTGTGGGTCAGAGAATAAAGAAGATATAGATAGTTTAGCTAACACACTTTCTCACAATCAATATCAGGGTATTTTATTGGAAAATAATTTCTTCACAGGGAGTTTATTTTGTCTAATAGTCTAATAGTTGGTTTATTAATTCAGTGTTTGCCAATAATAACATTTACTGACAGTCGTGTACTTTTTTGGTAGAGACAGATTGTATTTAGTAGATACTTGATTTTGTAGTGTATTAAACATGTCCCTTGGGTGAGAGATGTCAAACAACTGAATTTTTGTTTTTGGTCCACCAGCCCCAAGTCTGCCCAAAGCTTTAGGCTGTTTTACATTCTGACATCACGCACTTCTCTTGGTCAGTTCAGCAGCCTCAGGGTGCCGGTCTCGGGTCTGTGTCTCTGCTGCTTGTCTCTGCCGCCACCACATCTTTGTTGGTGTCGCCTAGTTGCTCGGTGGTAGGTCCGGGAGCCAGTCCAAGCGATGTGAAGGTTTAAGGTTGTGCTGTGCTATTTGCAATTTTATTTTTCAGACGTGGATTCAGTTTAGGTTGCCTAAACTTAGAAGAAAGCAGCAGTCATTGTTGAACTGTCTTCGGAGTCGTGGACGTAAATGACCCAGGAGTTTCTCACCCTTCTACCGTCAGGTCTGGAGCAAAAACCCTGGGGCACGTACATCAGGCCAGCGGATGGGCCCGAGAACCCCGTGAAATTTTGAACTTCTGTGCCTTTTCTTTAAAAAAAAAATGGCTTATAGCTTAAGTCTGCTTTGGAAGCTCAGAGGACAAGGACATTTATTTGTCTTCCCTCACTTGTAACAAATGCTTGGCGACTTCGAGGTGGTTAGATAGTGTTACTGTGTCGGAACAGTGGCTGGTACCTAGGAGGTGCTCCGCAAACAGTTGTCGAAGGAGTGAGTCTGTGGGTACTGCTCTGTGGGCTCCAGAGTCCGTGTGGCCATGACCAAGTGCTTCGGCTGTGAGGGCCGACAAAAGACACTTCTGCCATCCAGGAGCTCCTGGCTAGTGAGGGAGATCCAGAGGAGTGCAGCTTACGATCCTATTTTAATTTTTAATTGGCTACTTGCTCTTTCTACCAGACTCTGAGAACCTGAGGGCAGCATCTTTGCGTAACCTTTGTGAGGTTTTGTATGCTTAGCCCAGTACCTGACACGTAGTAGGCACTCATTCAATGTTAATTAAGTGAAGTAGAAAAATTTTAAAGCCTTCCTATGTTTAATTCAAGTTAGTGTTCATTATAATTTTATCTTTCTCTCCCCATGGCTCTTGGCTATTGGTCTTAGCTCCTGTCTTTATTTTGGATGCTAGTAACGAAGGATATTCTGTGGCCGGCGTGATGGGCCGAGGTAAAATTGTCATGGCTTCTGCACCTTTTCCAATTCTGATGTCATCCAGCAGTGACCTAGAGGTTGTTATATAGCGTTACTGTGTTTTCCAGGCATTACCAACCCTTCCATATTTTGCCTCGATGTCTGTCTGTCTGTCCGAATGCCGCCTGGGGCTGTTCGCTCCTTCTTGTGGGAGGTCCTTATCCTCTCCGTGGCCTGGAACTGTGTCCTCCCCACTCGCCCTCGGACGTGCGTGCTCTTCTTCCTCAGTGCTTCAAGATGGTCCCTTTTTTTCTTAGACTGTTTGATTAATGCTTTTACCCTAATGCTTTATGTTGACTGAAAAGATACCTAGAATGCCCGTGTTCCTAAGACTTGAAAGTGCAGCATAGAGAAACGTGACAAGACGTCAGGTGCGGCTCTCGGGCCTCCGCATCCGACGGCGCCCCAGGTGTGGGCTGCCTCGTTCTCCCCCGCAGCCCGCCCTCACGAAGCTCCGTGGTTGCTTCATCCCAGTCTCGATAACGGGACTTCTCGTTCAATAGTTCCACCCATTTTGTTAGTTTTAAGCTTTGATTAACTTACTTCTTTAGATGTTGCATTTATTTTTCTGTGCTTTCTAGCGTTTCTTCTTTTCCTCCTGAAAAAAAAAAATGCATTAAAAGGGTTGTTTGTGTCCAGTACCAGAAGGCTCATGAAGTTTTGACCAGTGTGTTGAGAGTACTTGCTACCTAAAATATGTTGTTTCTGTCCAATATACATTTTTCATATTACAACGGCAGCAGGGGAAAGTGGGGTTTAGTATCAGAGTTCAAATGAAGACTGAAATAGATCTGTTCAAAAACAGAAAACCAAGTCATTGTAATACTGAGTACTGTGCACACATACAGGCCATGCAAAGGGAACCACACACGTGTGCATGTATGTGCAGCCACACGGGCTTGCTTAATTTCACTGTTCGTGTGCAAGAGAGCAGTTGAAGAGGCTCATAGCTGCAACTGACTTCAGAGAACTTTCCCAGAATAAAATGGTAAAACTTGCATACCTTCTATCACCATTGAAGCTGTGCTGAAACAGTTTTCCCTGGTGTGTAACTACTAATCCTTAATGAGAGAAGCAAATTGATCGTTGATGTGGCAGCTTTCCTGTTCTGAGAGGTCAAATGCTCGCTTGTGTTTTATGGCGTCGGTCTTTGATGTTCTGCTCTGCACATAACCTCTGCTGGATTATTTGTCATTAAATCTTGAGCTTTTTATTTTGGAAGTGGAGTTTTTTCCTTCTTTCTATTGCTGATTTTTCTGTATCTGGAAAATATTTTAAAAGCTCTAGTTTTAAAAGCTCTAGCAGCATTTAATTTCAATATCTCAATTGTGGAAGTAGTTCTGGATTCTGCAGTTTCAGTTATGACATAGTCTAAATAAAGCATTTTTTGGTGGTGGTGTAGAGATTTTTAAAGCAGAGTAAATATGATTTCTTACTTTTTATTATAGTTTTTTTCCCCTTGACTTTTAGTGCCCAGGAAATTTATTAAAGTGTAAATAGCTTTTTTTGTATGCAATGCCATTTAAACAGGACTCCAAAAATATAACACCCAGCATCTGTTTATTTCTTTCATTAGAAATAAAGTTACTTGTCTTGAGCACTATTGTATTGAGATATTATTCTACCTGCTTTGCCGGTAGCATTTCTAGTTTCCTTTAGACTTACGACTAGGAGAAAACATTATAGTTTAATCCTACTACTTCTGTGACCTGGGTAAAGTAATGATCCTTTAGCCCTAAACTTTTATTTACGTATTTTGAGTTTCCTCACCCTCTTATCTAGTGTCCCTTCAGAATTAAGGATAAAATTAGATAAAGTTAAGAATCTCTTCTGGGATAATAATTTCTCCCTTTTTAAAAAAAGTGAAATTACAGAAATGTCCCAGCTGTTGGAAACCACCAGAGGAACTTTCTCAACAGTTTTGGTGGCAGGAAAGCTAAAACCTGATAATTTACTCCTTGCCACCAAGGTTTATCAACTTTTTTCATGAGGAAGCGACTATTTTATAGGTTGTAATAACTTAATTTATAATTAAAATGATTTTTAAAATGGAAAATAAAATTATTCAATGGAATATAGAAATATTTTGATTTCTTTGCAAGATTATAATGCAATAATTAGATCTTAGGAAATACACAATTAAAAGCAGCTCTCTTCCTTTTATAAGTACAATGTTATTAAATAATTATAATTTTATAAGGGTCAAAAAACAGGTCTGTTACAATAAAAAATAATTTCCCATATAAAACTTTTATGTGTGCAAGAAATGCTTCTTAGAGTTTATGGAGTTGGAATTTCCATCTTTTTATTACTGTTCATGTACTTCTTTTAGTTCTGCTGTCTACCACGCACGTGCCTCACGCACATGACGCGTTCGTGTGGAAATTATGAAAAGTTGTTTTCATGCAGCTGCCTGCAGTTACAAAAGAACTTCACTGCATGAAAAGCAAACATACCGTTCAGCAGACAATGCTTACTCTGTTCAGGAGCCCAGACCTATTGCTGTTCAATGGCAGAAGAAAGGAGAGGGATTAATTTGAAGATGCTTGTGCATGACATATGGTAATTTCTCCGTAGGAAGGAAGTGTCAAATGGTGACCTCTAAATCTTAACATTGACCTCCAGTTGTAGAACGTGTGTGCCATAAGGTCCTTTTGCCTTTTCATATGATAATTTCAGCTGAAACATTTTCCTGGTAACATAACTTTTTTTTTGGAGGGGGGGTGCACCTATTTTATAAGGATTATAACATTCACAATAATCACTCTTAGAATATACAGCTTTTGCCTCGTAAAAATATTTTTTGAACTCCAAAGAATGAAGCTACTTTACGATTCTCCTAACAAAGGTTAAGTATAGTATATATGTTCTTTACAAGTTGGTTTTTTAAAATTGACTTTTTATAAATTGAGTGTGGAGAATTGAAATGATCTCAGCGGATGTTGGTTTGAGAGGTTAAAAATAATTTATACATAGTGTTATAAAATTATTAGCAAAAATGTAATTGACATGAAGACCAACATAAACTTTTCATTATGTGATACATTTTAAAAATTGAGTTCCATTTTTGCTGATTTTTAATATGTTGACATTTGTTTTGTTGTGGCCTCAGTTCTTTTAGAATTTTTTTTTAATTGGTACATCATTCAACTGTAACATTAAATAGATTTTGGTTTTAAGAGGAATTTAAGCTACACTGTGATTGCCATTCAATAAAATATATCATTTCCCTGCTGTAACCCTTAATGATCATGCCGTCTGATTAAAACACCATTTTTCAGTTCCACATTTACTGTATTTTGCCAACCCTGTTTTTCATTCTTCACTAATTCTGAGCTTTTTTCCAGAAACTGCCGCACCTCAATCCTCTCTCTCTCGTTTCTCCTCTTTTCCTCTGCAAGTGCCTGCACCTGTCACTTCCGCTCGGGCTGACGCCGACCACTCTGGCTCTGGCCCCGCCTCTACTCCTGCTTTCCATACCTGTTTCTTAGTAAATGAAGGTATTCTCTCTTAACTTCCTAACAACTTTCTCCCAGTCTGTACTTTATCCTAATTTGACGTGTTCTTTTTTTTTTTTTTTACCTAATCTACATGTTTACCTGCTCTGTTACGTATGAGACGGTGAAATTCCATGTACTGATTTGGTTTGCTAATGTCGGTGATGAGGGCCAGGCGTGACACTGGGGCGCTCCCACTGGTGGAGCGAACCCCACACCCTGTGGTCCAGAACGCTGCAAAAGGAGTGCAGGACGCTGATCTGGGTGTGAAGCAGGCGCCAAGAGGCGCTCTGGTTTCCACGGTGACGTTTACCACGTCATCTCTGGCGTTACAGCTGCCAGTTTATTTTCTGTGTATCGTCACCCTGGAGAGATGCAGTTTGCTCTCTTTACACACCACGTGCCCTGGTTGGAGGGAGATACGACAGTCTCTCAATTCACATTCTCATATGCCAAGTCTTCAGAAGGATGCTTAGCACCAGCGACTGTATAGACTGATAGGAACTCACCTGTCTTATCCTACTTGCTACTTCTCTTTCTGGCCGCAGCAGCAACCAGCAGTCATTTTAGTTTTTAAGATGTAGCTAGGCTATCATATTATCCCTGGGGAGTTACGCTAGTGGGAAGTGTCTTGGACTTCTGATAATGTGAATGGAACCCACAAACCTTTTACCCCTGCGGCCTTCTACGGTTACTTACACTGCCTGGCAGCATAATGGAACTTAGGAGCTCTTGGTTGTATCCACACTCTTCGTCGTGGGCTCAGTCTTCACCAGTTTGAGTAATACCAAGTGCAGGGAATTGATAAGATCTCAAAGGTCAGCCAGAGTGAGTCTGACTCTTCACTAATAAGCAGCGTTTCTAGTCCGTCCAAACAGAAGGAGCGGTGTAGCGTCTGGGAAGTGCAGAGCCCACGTTCCGAGTGGAACTCCTTGGGAAGGAAGACGTGGGCTCTTAAAAACGTAACTCGTTTTTTTGTTTGGTTCCCCCACCAGAGGCCTGTATTAAGGTTAATATGTGAAGACTGCACTAGCAAAACATAATTAGGGTTATCTTTGTGAAGCTATTATGAAAGATAGGAATATTTTAATTCAAAAATCAGCCATTCACTTTGGAGAACGGTGAGAATCATCACAGTAAACGTCAGCCCATTAAAAAAAATTTAGCTCATAAATCCACTTCATATTTTTATGAGACAGTAAAGCACTTTAAGAAACTACTGTGTGGTAATTTATATTTATATACATGTATTTATGTATGTACGTATATATATATCCCTCTGTTGAAAATAAATTATAATCTAAAAAGCACATACTCATCACCTTAATCAATGTGATTCTGCATCTCAGTTGACGAGAGTCTCCTTTCTGAAAGGATGAATCTCGAGATGGGGGTCTGGTCTCCCACTCACTCGCTTTAATCATTAATAATCTTTTCAAGGTGGGTTTTTTGTTGTTGTCTCCGAAGACTACAGTTTAGATTATTTTAAAACATTGTTTTGCTGAAATTCTATGATCCCAGATAACTCTCCTTGTGATGAGGTAGTAGACAAGCTCCCCCCCCCCCATTTATTCTTCTTTGTCTTTGAATGTTTCTCCAGGAGATAATGGTAACTATTACGGATTTATAGTGGCTTTATGTGTAATTTGGGAAAACCGAGGCATTTATTGTATGTATGTTTTTCAGACACCTTTAAAATAGGGTTGACATGATTATTTGAGAATGTCCGGGTACTAGTACTTTTAAATATTGTGGTTTACAGTGTTTGTTTTCTCCTGTAATCAGATTCCATATTGTGGGTTAGGATTTTGAAAAAAATAACTTCTATTTCCGTAGATTAGAGGTCGTGATACTTAGGAGCTTGTAAATTTTGGATGGTAAGGTTTTTATTTTGTGGAATGTCTGAATTCACTTTCCTCTGAAAATGAATGAGTACTCTGTTAGCTATTTGAGCTATGATTGTGAGTAAATATCTGATTTGCTTTCTAAGAAAAGGGATCAATAAGTACCTTCACGAAAGGCCCTCTGACAGGGAAGGGAATTATCTCTGAGGACTGGCCCAGTGGTCAGGCACAGATGGCCAGGCCTTCAGATGGCTGTGACCCTTTCTCTGGCTCTCTGTGTGAAATGCCCTTTTCACTGAGAGTGGTTTCAAGTCTGTGCTTCCCCACCTCGGAATATATGTTTTATTCTAGAAGGATTATTCAGCGATGTCTTTTCCGTGTAGAGTTTGTATATACTTCATGTAGAAATCTGTTTCTATTTGCTTTAAGACTATGAGAGTTCTTATAAGTACCACTTACATGATTTAGAGATGAAATATATTTGATATAAAATTATGCACCAAAAAAATTTGGTAATAAATTGAACTAATTTATAACAATTTAGCAGACATGCCTTTTTTTTTTATGTTTCTGGTATACTTACATAAAGAAGAAATTTTGCGTTAGGAAATGCCGGAATGTTGAAAGTATTTTTAATCTCTTGCGTTTTCAAGGGTGGAGCCAGCTGGCCGCCATGCACTGCGTCATGCTGCCCGACCTGCTGGGGCTGGACAAGTTCCGGCCCCCGCTTCTGGAGATGCTCGCTCGGAGGTGGCAGGACCGGTGCCTGGAGGTAATGTCGGGGTGAGGCGGGGAGGAAACAAAAGCGCTGAAAAGGCACTGGACAAGTGTAAATGTGACACCACAATGGTGAATGTTTAATTTTTTATCACCTGTTTATTTAGTGGTAGAAAATATGGATTCATGATTTTTTTTTCAGTTTATATACTAAACAGTAGTGTTTCTGCTTGCTTGCTTGTTTTATTTATTTAATTTATTTTTAAACCAGTGCGTATTTGATAAAACGTTTCACATACTTTGCGGAGCTGTCTGTTACTGTCGTACACATGTATTCACATACATGCATGCACCCACCTTCCCCAGAATCGCACACTCAGGTGTCATCCCACCAATCAGATTCTCAGTGAGTATCCCCAGTCCAGTGGGAGGTACTGTGTTACAATAAAAGGAGAAGGTCTTTGGAATGGGAGAGACCTGGATTTAAATATCAGTTCTGCCGATTATTAACTTTGTGACCCTGGGCAATTTACCTAACCTATTTGAAGCTCATTTGTAAAGTGGGGATAATAATATATTCCTCCCGGGATTGCCATCAGGGTCGAATAAGGTAACACAAGTCCAGCGGTTAGTGCCGAGTCTGACACCCTGGAGGAGCTCAGTAAATGAGAGCTATTATTCTGTGTTAATGGGCTTACGCTGCATTAGGTACCGCTTGGAATAAAATATCACCAGGGACTTGGAAACATTTTATAGAGATTTCCCTTATTATGGCATTTGACCTATAGAGCTGTAGCAGTTTATATCATTCCAAGTTTTTAATTTACCAAATATAATGAACATATTTGCTACTTTCCTTGTCTTCCTTCCCTGGGAAATTGCAGCATACTTGGTTTTACATGGATTAATATTTTAAATTACTTCATAAGTCAGTTATAATTTAAAACAATTTTCATTCAAACTTTATCAGATGCTGCTGAGTTATCTTTTCAGTTATAAATACTAATTGACTGATACATCACATAACAATTGATTAAGCTTCTGTAACCCCATTCCTGTGGCACTTTTACCAAAATAAAACAGAACTAAACTAAAACTGCAAAATAAAAGTTGTTAAGAAAGAAAAGGAAGAAAAAAATCAGAAAATACAATTTTTGAAAACTAGTGTCCTTCAACAGAACTGATGCCATTACATAGGAATGTATTTGCCTATTTGTTGAAAACAAACTGTTTAAGCGTGCCTTAGATATACATGAGCGTGTGGATTTATACATGTATGTTTGTGTAAACAATACCTATTTAGTATGTATATTATAAAGATTCACTAGGTAAGGTTAAATTTATTTGGGCTTAAAGAGAACAAATTTAATAGTTCTAACAATGGCTTTTAACTTTTATATAGAAAATTTAAACCTGATAGTGCAAAATTAAAGTGCTAGAATGTTTTAAAAGCTTTGGAAAATACAGTTTTAAGCCCAGAGCATTTTATGTTCAAACATAATCCAGTCTGTCAGTGTTAAATTTTTTTTCAGTGAGATCAGTAATTAAAATATCTTTGATTTTTATGGGCATCCAGTTTATTCCCCATTAAGCCTTAACTCACTGTTTGGCTGGCAGTTTTGGTCATGTAAATAAATGTGGTTTATGGCTCTCACTTCTGAGCGTTCTGGTTATCAGACAGCTCCCCGGCCGACCTGCCCTTTTCACGTTGGGGTCTGTGGTCCCTCCAGGTCCGAGAAGCCGCGCAGGCCCTGCTGCTGGCCGAGCTGAGGAGGATCGAGCAGGCCGGGCGGAAGGAGGCCATCGATGCCTGGGCCCCGTACTTGCCCCAGTACATGGACCACGTCATGTCGCGTAAGTGCTCTCGTGGTTTTCTGCACAGCTTTCCGTGCTTGTGAGAAAAGAGCCAAAACTCACGAGTGTGCTTGCTGCTACTGCCTGTCATCGACAGTGAGTCGTTTACCTTCGGTGCAAACAAGGACCCGCAGGTTCTGCGCATTCATTTCCTGAAATCCCTTTGGTTTGGAGTTTGCTTAGGGGAAAAAAAATAAAGGCAAAAGTTATATAAATATCAAGGCAGTCACTAATGGGTTAACCCCTTATAAAATTGATCCCCAAGCCAAACCCCACCCTGTTTAGCAGTAGCGTCTGTCTCTGCCCAGTGCCTTGCTATGCTCACGGGTGCCTGCTTGTTAGACTCACCTGGTGCCGTGCAGCTGCGGGGACAAGGCACGTGCTGTCCACGGTGAAGCTGGAATTATGGATCCCTCAGAAATAAAGACCTGGTAGAGTTAGACCAGCGTACTGTTGAAAAAGAGAAAATTAGTGAGGGTTTGATGAATGAAATTTTTCAAATAAGGATGATTTGAAGGGATTGGGAAAGGGCTAGGGAAAAAAATTGTTGAAATTTTTGACTATTTTTGCAAAATAAAAACCTGTGTGATCATGCTCCTAGGTCAAATGTACACTGAAGAAAAGTTGTATTTGTGCTATCATAAATTTTTCTTTTATGGAAAAAGTATGCTTCATCCCAATTCAAGATTTGATTCATTCTTTATTTTCCTGAAGAAGAATCCAGAATTAACATTTTCATCTGTTAGGAGTATAAGAGAAAATAAATGTTTTACTTTTTCTTTAAGATGAAGTCTTAAGGAAACTTTACAAAAACTTTTTGCTGTGGAAATTTGGCCTGGGTTTTGACCTTTTCTAAATGACATTTTTAATTCATTCATTTTAAATGACCTTTGCCAATACCAATTATTCTTGTCAATGAAGTACGCATTACACATGCCCAGAGAGGCAACACAGGACTGTACAGAAAGGAAATGGAAACCAGAATCAAACAGGATCACAACTGTTAAAACTGGCATAACTCTACCAGGTGTTTGCCAGTGCTGACTGCGGTGGTTGACTCATTAGATGTGCGACCGTGGGCACTGAGCCTTTCTCAGCCTCCGTTGTGTGACCGATGAAGTGAAGACAGTGAGATTTTGTAGGTTCCGCTGAGTTCCAGAAAGCACATGGAACCGTGCGTGGGCCATGGCAAACAGTAGGTATTTGTTCAATAAGTATATTCATCATCTTTACATGCAAATATATATTGCACATGTAACCAAAATATCACAGATTGAAAACCTCAGTTAAAATTCTTTAATCTGTCTAGGTAAGACTGTTTACTGAGAGAGTATTGTTTATTTGCTTATAGGGAGTTTTTCCATTTTAATAAAAGGAAATGAAAAACCCAGGGTTTTTAGACATAGACTTTATCTACGTAAATTCCCAGGTTTAAAGCTCTTATATAAATATTAGTAGGTTTAAAATCTTGTCAAATATTAAAAAATGTTAAAAAAAAATAACGTGGGCTGGAAAAAGCTCTCTTCACATTCGCTCTATGGGAATCTTGCACCTTCGCATAGCCTGGTACGGTGCACTGTGTTCGGTGACTTGTGGCATTAACCGTGTGATCTTCCGGAAAATAGAATTATCTCATCAGCTAATCATAAGCCTTATTGATCAAAGGCTCCCCCAACTTAAGGACAAACCGTAGAGTAGACTGAACGTGAAACTGTATAGAAAGTCACCAGAGGTTGTCTTACAATGAGAACACGGTTATGGAACTGTTGAGACCCATTGTAAAGACAGTCCATCCTTTTATTAAGGATGGACTCGCGTAGAGCAGGAGAGTGGGTTGAAGTGGACTAAGCAGCTGGGAGGCTGTTACGGAAGGAAACAGAGGACCCGGCCCCACGTGTGTTTTTGTTCTCGGAAAGACGAGAATGAGTTCGGTGCAGTGGGAAGGCATGGTGCGGTGGTCACGGACGACTCCCTGAGGCAGCGACGGACGTGACAGGCGAGATGCCTGTGAGAGGGTCCAGAGGACACAGGACGCGTGATGTAGTGACAGTACCTACCATGAACTGAACATGCTCTCTGCCAGGCTTTTGCTAAGTGCCTGGTCGGCCTTGTGTCATCAAACTGTGGCCGCAAACCTCTTAAGGAGGCGCTGTCGTCACCACCACCCTCACTTCTTCCACCCAGATGAGTTAGTTCAATGGGGCCCAGAGAGAGTAAAGCATTTACTGAAGGTCCCTCCGTCACTAGGTGACTGGCAGACTGCCGAACTCATGATCTCACCGCGGTTGGTTCAATCTCGCTTCCTCCAGCATCCTTGGGTTTTAAAGGGAGTGGGGGGTGGAGGAATGCGGAGATGTTTGGCTTAACTAATCCTGCTTTCACTTTCATTCTCAGCCACGTTAACTTTAACAACAGCAAAGTGGAACAGAAAAATAACTAAAAAATTACCGTTAATGGTTCTCATCATTGTTCAAATAAGCATAAACTAGGTAGTTCTTGGTCAGATCTAAACATTTCCATCAATGTAAATCAAAGTCCTTGGCATAGTATCCTGGAGTACTTTATAAATGAACTGGATGCTGACTTACGAAAAATTTTAATGTTATCATTTACTGTAACTGTATTCGTTAGCAAAAGAATAGATACATTCTACATGAAACTAAAACATCTTACACTAACAGCTCTTGCTGTAATATATTAATCTATTCTGGGACTTCTGCAGTGACTGAGTGCAAAATTAGTTTTAACCAGCTTTGCGGGGAGTTTTCTATTTTAATACAAGGATGTCAGGCCGAAGGGCAGGGCCTCTGAAGGTGAGCGAGGAGCAGAGCGCACACAGCGAAGAGGCATGACCACACAGGCTGTGGAGCGGATGCGCTGGCCCAAGGGATCGAGAGGTCGCGGAGCCCGCTGGCGGACCGCCCACGCCTGCCATCAGCGTGCTGGTCGTGACGTGGCTTCTGCCGTTGGCATTGACAGTGGAGGAGAGGATGATGATAGTGAGTTGCAGCAGGAAGCAGTCTTCTAGAAACTGAACACTTCATTCTAGTGTGGGAATTTTCATAATCCCTCAAGGAGGGAAAATACTAAGCAATGTATCTGATGAATACACCAACTCATCAGGTATTTTCTTATAATTCAATCGTCCTAAGCTCTTAAACATACTCAGTAATTGCCTAGGCAGTACTGGCAGCTCCTCCCTTAGAGCTGAGCTTGATCCGAGAGTCCAGTCCCTTTGTTAATTATTTGAAACACAGAAAGCGCACCTGCCCAAAGAGCAGAATGTCGCGCTGGGCTGATGGACTGCGGTAGCCCTTCTCCTTAGAGATGAGGAGCCTGAGGTTCAAAGTGGGCGGCAGCTTTCCCTGACTTCACAGTCAGTCGGTCAGTGACTGCACTGGGCCTAAGACGAGTCAACTAGTCGGAGTGCCTGGGGTCTTCTGGAATTTTAGGTACATTCCATGATGAAAGCCTTTTGTGGGTTTGTCTGAGGATGTGAGGAAAGCAGTCGAGGGAGAAGCCTGGTACAGCACCCAGCACAGTGCACGGCACACGTAGTGAGCGGTGGCTGCCCGTCCCCTCTCCTTCCTGTACCGGATCCTACAGCTCTGTCCTCCTCATTCTCACTGCCCCAGAATTAACCTTACTTTACTGTACCCAGGGCCTCTGGAAGTAGACCCGGAATCACCGGGGAGGAAAGGGGCAATCGTGCATCCTAACTGGAAAGCCAGTTCACAGACTTTCACAGAAACCAACTCCTAATCGAGTGATATCAAGAATTTTGTTCCAGGGAGTGGAGCCCTGTCCTTGAACCTGCTAGGAAAATTCTGTCCCTTACAAATGCCATCAGTGTGTATGCTTTCAATGCCTAATTTCTGATGGAAAATTGGAAGATGTGCTTCTGTGATCCTTGCTGTAACAGTAACAGGACTGGAATGATAAACAGTGTATACATTCTTGTAAAGTGACTTATAAATGTTGCGAATATTTTCCGAGTTATCACTGTTCAGCATGTATTTGTAATCACTTTTTTGGTATTAAAACACTTGAAAAATTTTATGAATTATTCTCAATAAGGAAGGATTAGTGGTGTTTTGTGCTGTGGTATTATAATTCAGAGGAACATAAAACATTTTATGCTTCTCAGATTTATTTTGCAATGAAGATATTTTGCATAATCCTATTTATGTATTTCTTATTTGTGACACCGTACAAGCAGCATTTTGATCATTGACTTTTTCATAAGGTCAAGCACCCGCTAGTTTATGAAATACACCCCACTTGCCCTTCCTTCCCGGCAGTGGCTGCTCTGAGGTACATGCTGATGGGTCCTGATTTCCTTTGGCCTGTGATGCAGAGTGACCTTCTAGGGCGTGAGGTCACGAGCGTAATTAGTTCTCGCATGTTGTGTTCTGCTTGCTCACAGTGGCTCGTCTCCTCCTTTAATTTCAGAAACATTAAACACACACAAGTGACTACCGTTATATAAATCAAAATCTCTTCTAAAGAGGGTGCTGTTGTAATGTTATGCAGTTATGGCTGATGCAGTATTAATTTGCAGATTCATCATCTCAGATATTGATAGAAGGATGTGTAGCACATCGTGTTTAATACGTATTGATGTCATCGGGAAGAACAATCCTTTGTTCTCATCGAGCCCCTGCCTTTTTAGCTCCCTTTTGTGTTAAGGTTACCAGGGTTAGGCTCGTCCTTTCGTTCCCCTTGGAAACAGAACAGGATTTCTTTGTTCAAGGAAAGACATTCCCAGTCAATGTTTTGGGTTTGACTTTCCACAAGCCACACTGTAGTCCCTGGGATTGAAGTCACTTTTCTGGTGGTTACAAAGTAGTGTTCATTCTGAGCACAAATGTGGACGGACCACTATGCAAGAAGGTAAGATGGAACTATATATTACAGTAGAAAAGTGTATTGTATCCAGTAAAAATCATGTAACTATTAGTGCATTTTGGGCAGGCATATATTTTCAGGGTTTGCTGGTAGAGAGAGGATGGGGAAAGGATAGGGACAGGGTTGGATAAATATCATTTAAGTCAGTCCCCCTCTCGCCACCTCAGAAGGCCTTAAACTATGTAGCATCTTTTCCTCTTTTCTTTTTATATATGCCTGAGTCGTTTGGAACTTAGGAATGATTTTTCTAGATAACTGAGGGTTTAAAAGTCACAAGATACTCAGATTTTTAAAATATTTAACCTTTTTTGTTACAATATTTCAAAATGTCTCGGTTGCAAGAGTTGTTGTTTTGGTCCATGATGCACAATTACTACCACTTACTTATGACGAGGGTGAACCTGCTTCTCCAAACAAAAAGTACCCAGGTGGAGGTGCCTCTTGCATTCATACTCTGTTTTTTAAAAATAATTTTGCTTCCTCCTCTTTCTATTATCTAGCAGTTGTTACCAATGTCTGCCCTTGGGCTGTTTCGTCTCGCCCCTAGTAGCTTCTGCCCTGTTTTCTAACTTTCTGTTTCCGGCGTCCAGGAGCACACAAGCCAGGAAACCAAATTCATGGGAGTTACATATAAAGTGAGATAAACTGGCTAAGAGTAAGGACTCTCTAATTAAAAAAAAAAAATCCCTAAGCATTAGTGGAAGCACTTCACGGTGTCTGTGTCGGCTGCTCGCATTCTGCTCACTTGACTATTTTCTCAGGTCTTTTGCTGCGTTCTGGGTGTATCTTTCTTTCTGATGAAAAATACTTTAGTCAAAGTTGGGAAAAGAAAGGGAAAATCATGTGATTGCTCACGAAGAACCGATGATGCTAAAATCCCCCTTCTGTAATTAACGCCGGCTCTGGGAGTTAGCTGAAATCAAAAGGGGAGGTTTCCGCAGAAATGTCTCGGAGTGTTGTCTTACAGCGTTCCCAGGGCCAGTGGGGAGTGATCGTGTGATGGGATGAGAAAGGGAAAGGGGAGTTATGGCTAAGTGGTCCACATAAAAAGGACCTCCTAGTCTGGGTTGAATTTTTAGATCGGGAGGCCGCGAGGATTTGTGTGGAGAGGAACAGTGTGATGCAGAGCACACTGTGTCTGTATTGTATCTGTCCGCAGTGTTTCGTTGGGACCTAAGGGATTAGTTCCTCTTTTTTCTTCCAGAATGTCAGAGCTGTTGAGCTTAATTTTAAGCACTCTAGACTGATCATGTATTTAACAGCATTAAACTGTTCTTCTTATCCATGCTTGGCTACTAACCTAACGGAATAACAATGAAATTTCTTCTTCATCGGTCACAACCATCTAAAGGCAAATCCTTTAGTTCCACAAGGCTTGAGATCTTGGAGGTGATATTTAATTTTCTTGTAATTTTCTTTATATCCTTTGTACACATCTTAGAAATGAGAAGTGGTAAATTAAAAATGAAAGCATTACTGGATCAATTGGCTAGACTTTCTAAGTAATAAACAGGAAAGTCTGTTATCAAGTAAGGCTGCAGGTTAGAAGTCTGCAGGAGTAAGGAACTTCCTGCTGCTGGGAAAAGGTGTCCCTGTTCAGACAGGACAGCGGGCAGCCTGGGTTCAGGTCTTCATTAGGAACCGGGGAGGATGCCCCGCCCCGTGGGACAAGGCCAGGGGCGGGGCCTGAGGAAGCCCAACACCTGCTTCCTTGAATAACTGGGCAGAACAGGGAGTCCACCGAACGGGAGCTCCTGGCCCGCTTCTTCCCTGTCATTCCGCCCAGGGGATGCTGGCTGCCCGCTGGCACTTTCACAAGAGCCCCTGGCACTGAAAGGGTTTGAAATAACTCCTTATTTCCTTGTGCCCTTTCTTTCTGTCTTTTACATGTCTCCATATTTCCCTCCCTTCCGTGCGGAAAGGTGTCACCTCTCCTCGAGGTGTAGTTGGTGGCAAGGCCCCCAGGAGGCACGACCACCTTCCTTCAGTAATTGAAGTCTGTGTGCCAACCACCCGCTTTAAGAAGTTGAAGGCACCTCAGCCGATGGAGACTACGTTACAAGAGGAAAATTCATTCCACCCGTGACACATTTTTTTAAAAATGGTGTTTGGATATCAATAGAAATGCCTGGTATACCTTTAGCTGAGGTTCTAGAGGCCTTTGCTGAGATAATGACCGAATATTAGTTGCTATGAAGAGTAGGATATTGATTTGTGCCATTAGTCTCCGGCTGATTTGCTGAAGAACAAAAATGTACAATGCTAATGGAAACGAAGTACTTTACAAAGCACTGCACACGAATACCGGAACATGTCTTTGTAATAGAACAAGTGTCTACTCAGCTGTTAAATACGAATAAAGTCTCTCCATTCTAGTACACATCGCGCCCGTCCAGGTGCTCAGGGCGCTGTTCCACCTGCTCTCACTGAGCAGAGAGCTGATTGATAACCGCGCGATGTTTTAAATCCCAGACACCGAATATGCATGAATGAATTCAGTTTTCATTAAAAGTGAGACATTTATAATTTTATATCATATTTTTCAGTTTATTATCTCTGTTGACTGGATATTATATATAATTGCACTGTTTTAATATTTTACTTTGAAGCCTTGTGATGTGCATGTGATAGATCTTAGAGTCTGGAAGGAAAACAGAAATTTAAAGCTATTGCAAGAAAATTATACAGACCTATATGTTATCTGTAGTATTTTGATTGTAATAGTTAATGGTGGATTTTTTTTTCTAGTGTTACTTATAAATGCTGGGATTAAGTGATCAAATTGTACTAAAATGCCTTTCTTTAATTCATTCTCCCTTCCTCTTCATGCTTTTTTGGGGGAAGTATGGTATTTTATATTTTTCTTTATTAATATTGGCCTAATGACTTACTACATCTCCTATCTATTTTTATTAAGCAGATTTTGATACAAATAAGTATTTGAAATGTCTTTTAATATTTATAAATGGTTTCATCGTACATGACATTTCCAGACTTGGTTAATATTTTAGCACTTCTGGACCACAAACATAAAGAAAAAAATCTGTTTTATTGGTTTGAGCACCCGAATTGACCCCAGCAAGATTGAGATTGATCTGGTTTCCTCCAGCCTGTTAAATGCCAAACCCAGTCGTCTGTAACAGTACTTAGTACTTTTGTAATTTTTCTGTACATATTTTCTGTGTTTGTCCTAGAAATCTTCCCCATCACTTGGAAAGACTTCCCTTGCTTGATTTAGAGATGAAAGGAAACAACCACAGCCACCTATGGTATGGCTGCCGTTTAAAAAATTGCATCTACAGTTAATGTCAGTGCTGTGATCACGGTTGCATCTACAGTTAATGTCAGTGCTATGATCACGGTTCTTTCTGTAATTCTTAAGCAAGGACCTTACATTTTACCGGGACGAGCTGACGGGGCACCCCTGCAAAACGTGTGCTTGGACTAAAGCACCTCAGCTTCGGGGATGGACATGGAAGGGGAGGGGTGGTTCTTTCTTTCATTTTTGTACATTATTTTTATTATAATTTTTCATTGCCATTTTTAGAGGAAGAATGTTAATGAAAATGTTTATGTTCAACTGATTTTGAAGACATATAGTGAAATTACATCCCTCTGATAACTAAACCTTTCCAAACAAGTTCTGGCATGGCTTGTGCGTACAAAGACATAAATTACATATTTTGAGATGCTTTTCTATCTCAGGCACGAGGTGAAGAAGGCTTTTTCTTTGCTGTCTACGAGGGGGTGGCTAGCAGGTCTTACACTTGGGCTTGGTTTGGTTTTGATTTTTGCTTCTTTTTTTCCCCTAAAGCAAGGGTCGGACTTCAAAACATACACTATCAAAGAGGAACTAAACTGAAAGTGAATCCTGGAATTCTGGGTGATGGGTTGAAGACTGGACATCTGTAAAGTGTCATCATGCCTTTTATAAAATATTCACATAGAGTTTAAAGTGACCACATTATCCCAGGTCCCATCTGAGGTTGTCCTGTATAGAGAAGTCGGACAGGTACCTGGGGCCGGAAGCCTTTCCCATTCCATTCGATCACTGGTCACACTCGTGGGGAAGAGATTCGAGCATAACGGCTCTCAGGAGGAAGGGCGAGGAGCGAGAAGGATGAGTTCAGAAGGTGATCTTCCCGAACATCACTCCCTTCTCAACCAAGGATGGGCCTTCATTCATTTTATGATTTCCCACTCAGATCACAATGATCAGGGAGAAAAATACTAGTTTTTTCAAAGGATTTTTCTAATGATGGGTAGACAACTGGTTTACAGAACCAGATTATTGGTTGGAAGTCCAGAGGAAAGTGGGGTAACAGGAGGTCTGGCGGCCTGGTCTGCTTCAGCATGCATCAGCTGTACCCCCAGAGAGACCCCCCCAGGACCCCTCCTGGTCTGTCTGACGGTTTCTTTTTAGGCCAAAGGAGGCGAATGACCACACCCATGTTTTTCAAACACTTTAGGTGGTAAACTTATGTGCAAAAATCTTCACCAGAATCCCAGCATATGAAATAATTTGGGTTTTTTTTAGATTTTATTTATTTATTTTTAGAGAGGGAAGGGAGGGAGAAAGAGAGAGAGAAACATCAATGTGCAGTTGCTGGGGGCCATGGCCTGCAACCCAGGCATGTGCCCTGACTGGGAATTGAACCTGCGATGCTTTGGTTTGCAGCCCACGCTCAATCCACTGAGCTATGCCAGCCAAGTGAAATAATTTTTAAAAAAATAATTGAAGACGTTATTTAGGCAGTTTGAGTCTGTGTGTGTGTGTGTGTGTGTGTGTGTGAGAGAGAGAGAGAGAGAATGTCTTGTGCACTGAGAACCTCATGCTCCTCTTTTGTCTTCTGGGGTTCTGTATGCACAATTAAAAACTAGTTAAATATCTGCTCCCTAAATGCCTCTCGCCCTGACACATGATCCGTGATTCCCACCCCCCACCCCCCAAATGCAGTGATACAGGGCAGGGTCATAAACTTTCCCTTGTGTGCAGCAGTTCCTAAAATTTACCACGCAGGACAACTTTCAGTTTCTGTGTAACTCTTAATGGTTCTGTAGAGCAACCTACAAATAGACTCTGGCTACTTCTCCAGCAAATGGAGCTGCACAGTAGTCTGAGCCGGGCAGAGTGCTTTAAAACATCTCTGAAATAGTTGTCGGCGACAGAAACACTTGTGAATACTGTTTGATATAGAAGTCATCATTTTTATTTAAAATGTGTTAGCCTTTTAGATATGGATTGGCCAACTGTCTGGTGTAAGAAATTATTTGTTATGTAACTCTAATGGAATAAGGTGAATATAGATTCATATATATTTAGTCATCTTTGAATAGCTGCGATCCACTTGATGGACTTCTATAATAATAACTTTTTGCTCATGTGACTTCATAAATCATCATTGGGTAAGGTTCCATCTGTTAAATTAGATACTCTGTATCCTTCACCCTGTCCCCCGCCCAGGCATAGTAAGTGCAGTGATGTTTTTGCGATGTGTTCCTTATGGAATCAGTAACTTGATTTGTATACCTTCTCAAGAAGCATGTTACTTGAGTTTTGATTTTTTTTTTTTTGCATTGAGTATTTAAAGACTCACTTGGCAAGAGATTTCATTTTAGATTTAATTTTTGGGTGAGGAATTCTTATGTAATGCTGCGCATACTTCTTCTTTTTCTCATTGGCTGTGCACGCCCCATGGTCCTGTGGTGTGTGAGGGATGATCTCGATGTACGACAGAAGTCCTTGTTCGTGAAGGGGACCGGGGTATATGACACATGAGCAGGATGACAGAGATGAGTTACTTTTTCTTTCCTGCTTTTGGCCAGAGTTTATTTAAATACTTATAAAAGTAGGCTTACCTCAGCCCTGGCTGGCGTAGCTCAGTGGATCAAGCTCGGGCTATGAACCAAAGTATCACAGGTTCTATTCCCAGTCAGGGCACATGCCTGGGTTGCAGGCCACGGCCCCCAGCAACCGCACATTGATGTTTCTCTCTCTTTCTCCCTCCCTTCGCTCTTTGGAAATAAATAAATAAAATCTTAAAATAAAAAAGACTTGAATAGAACTAAAAAAAAAGGTAAACTTACCTCTTTCCTTTCTATTAATTATGTGCCAAACAGTCTCAGTAATGATTATTAGATGGATAGGGATTTGGGGAAAAACACCACATCAAATAGGGATCATTTCAAAGGAACTGTCCTAACTTGTACTACTAGTAAGTACATCTTGTGCTTCTTATTCCTCTTGGACTCACCGTATAGAGATGCTGGATGGTCAGTGAAATGATCTCCTTGAATGTCAAGTATCACTTTATAAACTAGTTTTGGATAAAAGATTGATGTGTTTTCCTATTCAGTTTTGAAAACTTTCTATTTTGTAATATTTTGAACAAACATAAAAGTAATATAATGAATCTCCCCATACCTGTGGCTTAGCTACGACACTTGCTAACTCACAGGCCGTCTCCCTGACGTGTGCCCCTAAACACCTCCCCCGCCCCGTTCAGAGGCGATTCTCAGACACAATGACAGCTTATCTATAAATGGCTCAGTTTGTATCTAAAGACAAGAACTCCTTTTTAGTAAAAATAACTATAATACCATTAGAATGCCAAAACTTGTGATTTTTAAATATTATTTAATAACTCAATATTTATATTTCCCTAGAAGTCTCATAATTGTTTTTTTTACAGTTTATTCAATTTAGGTTTTAAAAAATTCATGTACTGCAGTTGGTTTATATTCTCTTACAAACCATTTCTTTTAATATATAGGATTCCTATCAATTAATCAATCCATCATCTATTCATTTCTAGCCTCCTCTCCCCTCTTCTTTCTTTTTCCTATTTCTTTTTTTTAAAGATTTTATTTATCTATTTTTAGAGAGGGAAGGGGGAGAGAGAGAGAGAGAGAGAGAGAGAGAGAGAGAGAGAGAGAGAGAGGAGAGAGAGATAGAAACATCAATGTGCATTTGCTGGGGGTCATGGCCTGCAACCCAGGCATTTACCCTGACTGGGAATCGAACCTGCGACACTTTGGTTCCCAGCTCGCGCTCAATCCACTGAGCTACGCCAGCCAGGGCTTTTTCCTATTTCTCATGATGTGTTTGTGGAACAAATTAGGAAGTTTGTACTGTATCAGATTAAAACGTGGCAATGAGTGATGATGTAGAAGGAAATGCACGGAACAGAAAGAAATGAAAAGAAAAGGTAAAAAAATCAAGATCACCTACAGAGTTTCCACTGTAGTTTCTTAAAGTAGTTTGAAGTGTTCTGTGTGGGCGTGTCTCTTCATGTAGAAAGAGGAAGCGGGCTGGAACTGCAGGCCTGAGGGCTGAGGACTCGCGTCTGTGCCGGAACCTTAGCAGTGGAACCTTACACGCTGATGAAGTAACCTCCCTCTGGTAGTTTATTGGAAATGAGTGGAAATTTTAAAGGTTCATTCTCCGAGTGGTGATTAATTAGTTCTACACAATTTTAAAAATATAATTTCTGTAAAACATACGTAAATAGGATACACAGGAAAAGGGCAAGAAGCAATTCGCTCTTCTCTGAAGGCAAAATTCATTAATATATTCCAGTTTCAAATTTCTTTACCTGGTTTTAAAAAAAGAGATCCTATTTAATTCAGTTTCTCCGTCTCCATGTGGATGTTTGTAGCTACTTCAAGCCTGTCATCTTTATCTACAAATTTCCCTTTTTCTGTTCTTTCTACCACTCTTCGGCACTGCTGTTTTGTTTATATGTCCTAGGGAAATACACACGAATTTTGGGAATGTCCTGATAATTCATTGTATGATTGATGGTTTGTTAATGGGTCAGAGATAATATTTCCTTGGTTAAAAGTATTTTTAAAAGTATTTTATTTTTAAAAGATGCCACAATTTTATTTTAGTGTCGCAATAGAAAATTTAATCATGGTTAATTAATAATCACCTTTTGGAGAGAGGATCTCAATCATCCTTGGTGGGACAGCACAGGAGAATCAATAATAGGAGTCATACGGTGGGGATGGGGTGAGTTGATATTGGTAAGATCCTTTGGGATAAAATATACCCCACTTCACCTGGCGTGGAGCTTTGAGAATCGTTATGCTGCTCAACCCAGCGTGATTTCGCACACACCCCGTCCCCATTCAGCAACACCTGGAGACATCTTGGTGTGTCACAGCTGGGGGAGGGTGCGATACTGGCTTCTAGTGGCTGGAGGCCAGAGACGCTGCTAAACAGAGCCCCCACCCATTCCGCCTCCTGCCCCCGAGAATTGTTCAGTGCAGAGTATCAGCAGTCACCTCGGTTAAGGGACCCTGAGCTCGTGTAGTTGAAAAGGGCACATTTCTAAGGTGCAGTGTGCATATGCGTAAGGGGTTGAGGTGACAGAGCAGTTGAATAGATGGTATTTTTCAAATGAAATTAATTTATCTAGTTTATTTTTCTTCAGCCTAGTATTTTCTGTTTCTTTCAAGAAAAAACAGTTAATACTTGCATTATATAACTTGTATCATAGACTTTTTGATTGTTAATAAGAGTCTACAAAACAGATATATCCATGGGGCATATACTAAAACTTCATTTATGAATACACTGCATATTTGCTTGTAAAATTGTTTCATAAGTTTAAAAAAGATGAAAAACTTGAAGTAAATGTCCTCATCAGTCTATATATCATAGCATATTTTCGGTCTTTCCTCCCTCATTCAGCAGCTGTTTATTAAAGTGCTAAACATAGCTGTGGGCGCTGGGGAATGTCATCATGCGTTTCCCTGTCGTCATGGAGCTTTCTTTCTATAGGAAGGCAGGCGGTCAAATAAGCGATGGCACAGCGTGGTAGGAGCTGTGCTGTAGAGGCTGTACAGAACAGTGGGAGTGGCAGCCGAGTCAAAGGCAAACATGTGTAAATGTGGAAAATAATCATGGCATTTGGAAATGCCAGGGGCTTAATGTAAAAGAGATGTATTCAGAGGGAAACACTAATACAACGTTTTAAAAAAGACTGAAGCAGCTTTAGCTATATAAATCTATTTTAATGTCACATAAATTTAGAATTCCTATTTTTGCAATGTAGTGAGTAAGGATAAATGGAAAAGGATGACATTGCTTCAGTAAAATGTTGAGATCAAATGTTTATGTCCCTCACGTAAAATTTTGGTTCTACTTTTATATTTACCAGAATTGTGATTTTTAGATATGCATTACAAATATACAAATAAAAATTATTACATTATTGCTGGCAATATGTTAGGTGCTGTGGAGGGCGTAAAAGAGCTAGGCACACAAGTATAATATAGTTGTACACGTATTTCATATAACATGTCATGAAACAATAATATGTAAAGCATTTCTTAGGTCAGTGCTTGGTACATACCAACGATATATATATATTGCACAGTGGCCTCTCATTTTATTTTCATCATCGTTATCTTCATAAGTCAATAGCATTTGAAAGGATTGTGCCAGCCAGCCTGATAAAATACTGCGCATTACGTATTTTTAAGACGTGCAGTGAGACACTGAGGGCAGTGGATGGTGCGGGTGGAGTGTCTGCCGTGTCAGACGTCAGGGATTCCCCTGACGTCAAGGACATCCGAGTCATTCATCTGACCTCTTTAAAGCATCGTTCTTTATTAGTGGCATTCCCCGTAAGAGTGGATCTTCTCAATGTTTCCTTTGCTGGTACTTTCCTGCCCCTCATCCACCTCCTGCCACCAGACGAGCGGAAAAAAATTCAAGTTCTAGTCTAAGAGTGGCTGCCTAATCTATAAACATATTTTCAGTTCTATTTTTATGTGTGGGATTGCGTTAAAAAAAAAGAGAAGTTTATGTTCTGTGCACATTGTCACATCCACTATTTTGGTACTCGTCTGACTCATCTTTCATTCTTTTTATAACTTTGATTGCAAGTTAATTCTTTAAAAGCTCTGCCAGAGGCAATGATTGGTGCTCCCTCCGTTAATTCAACTTTCCATCCTCCTCTAAATCATTGGTCAGATATGAATAGTCTCTAAAATGAATTGTGAGATTTAATCAGTGTAATGTGGAATAATGATATGCTTCCACGGATGCGTCGTGCTCATCCTGGTGTATGAATGTTTGTGTCTTCGGCAGTTGGATGCCATGTTTCCGGGCTGAAGAAAATATATTTCACGCACCTGCTTACTTAGTTTCCTTCCAGGCTTACCATTTTACTTTTTTCTTTACATGTATGCATGTATGACTGTTGATATTTTGAGACATCATTTGTGGCTCCTTACGATAATGAAGCCATGCACTCATCCTAAAAATTACTCCGTGGAGTAAGTACTGCATTCAGATCTTCTTCTCAGGGCCAAGGTCCAGGGCCTTATTTTTGGTCCCCAAATGACCCGTGCCTTGCCCTTGGCAGGTGACCGACTGAGGAATAGACCTTTTATAATGCCAATTTGTTGCTCATATTATTTCTGCATTGGCCATAGGGGACTCTTTTAAATTGCTCCAGTGCCATTGTGATATGACCCCTTCTTTTTCACAGACTTCCTTGTTTCCTGGCACACGGCGTGCTCCCCACTCATCTTGCCCCCGCTGAAGTCCTAGAATCAGCCTTTTCCCAAGGTTCCCTGGTTCCCTCTGAGGGAAGTATTAGAAATTAGAAATTAAAATCTGGGTTCCAGGTGCGCTTATTTTACTAGGAATTTGCCGCTGCTAGGCCCTCTCACTGGACAGACCGGGAAATATATATGAGGTCTGTCCAGGAGAAGTCCAGCTGTTGTTAATACAATGAGAATGGTTTGCAGGACATCAGTGTAACCTGGCAGCCAGGGAGAGTGGACTGGAATGTGTGGGCATGAACAACGATGTCATCAGTGTACTAGTCAGTGGGGCCGGTAGATGCCCTTGAGCAAGCACGTGTACTGTGTGACTGTTGCATTAGGATGACTGAGCCAGTAGAGCAACAAATCTGTATCAAATTTTGCATTACGTTTGAACATTCCTCTACAGAAACTATTCGGATGATTCAGAAGTCCGCAGCTATGCGCAATGGTGATTGGCAGTTTCATCATGACAACACACCTGCTTATGTGCCATGTGTTATGCAGAGTGTTTTGGTGAAACATCAAATCACCCAGGTGACTCAGCCCCACTACAGCCCAGATTTAGCACTCTGTGACTTCTGGCTTTTCCTAATACTAAAATCACCTTTGAAAAGGAAGAGATTTCAGACTGTTGATGAGCAAGAAAATACAATGGGGCAGCTGAAGGCGATCGAGAGAACTGTGTGGGGTCCCAAGGTGCCCACTTTGAGGGAGACAGAGGCGTCATTGTCCTATGTGCAGTGTTTCTTGTATCTTCCTCAATAAATGTCTCTATTTTTCATGTGACATGACTGGATACCTTCTGGACAGGCCTCATGAGTGCATACTTACCCATGGGCCTCTCCATATCTATACTTCTGTATCTATCTCCATTTATGTTAAAGTAAGATATGAATTCGTACTGATATCTCCCATTTTCATTTACCAGCACAGGATTTCTCTTTTGCTTATTTGTAATTTTTCACTCTGAGTGTAGGAAACCTGACTCATTATCTCTAGTAGATTTACTTGTTTTTTTTTAACTTTCCTAGCTGTAAACAGTAATTTAGAATTGCTAACCTGTATCTCTGTGAAAAATCTGTTTACCAACTAGAATACAATATTTGTATACCATTGTTTTAGTCTTTAGCTTTATAATAAGCTGTGTTTTGGCCCTTTCTTCCCCATTTATGTAGGTCACCCCCTTTTGTCTCTATACCCTTCAGCGAGGTCATGCCATACATTAGTTACATAGTTATATGCACTTTTCACGTCTGCAGTTCATCCTGGGCTCCCTGGCGTTCTGGTGAATTCATTCTTTTTTAAAGAATTATTTATTTTTCAGAAAGAGGGGAAGGGAAGGAGAAAGAGAGGGAGAGAAACATCATCGTGTGGTTGCCCCTCACACACCCCTAATTGGGGACCTGGCCTACAATCCAGGCATGTGCCCTGGCTGGGAATTAAACCAGTGACATTTCGTTTCACAAGCCCATGCTCAATCCACTGAGCTACACCAGCCAGGGCTGGTGAATTCATTAAAAAAAAATTGCAGGCAATAAAGTTTACCCTTTGGGTATATAGGCCTTTGGGTCTTGACACATGAACCGAGTCAGGTGTCTACCGTCCCAGCACCACACGGAACATGGCCAACAGCCCAGAAAGTTGCTGTTTCAGCCCCTTCATCATCAGCCCCACCCCCACACCACCAGGCTTCGGCAGCCACCGATCCGCTCGCCATCCTTACAGTTCTGCCTTTTCCAGGATTCTGCATAAAGGGAATCATACAGCATGTGGCTTGTTTGGCTTTGGCTCCTTTCACTTAGCAAAGTATATTTAAGGTTCATCCATATCATTGTATGAACGAATAGTTCACTCATTTTTGTTGTTGAGTGGTGTTCATTGTGTGACTGCCCCAAGGGTTGTTTATCCATTCGCCCATCCAGGGACAACTGGGTTGTTTCTAGGTTCTGGTGGTTATGAATAAGCTACAATAACTGTTTGTATTTAGGAGTTTGCAAAAGATTTTAATTCACTTGGGCAAATACCTGGGATTATAATTCCTTGGTCACACGGCTAAGTATGAATATAATTACCAAAAACAAAACAAAACCTGCCAAACTTTTCCAAAATAACTAACATTTTACCTTTCATTCTATAATGATTGTCTGTTTTTAGGTCTTGCCTAGCTTTTTTTTTTTCCCCTGTTTTGTTGCTCTTTTCATTATTACTGTTGGGTCTTAAGATTTTTTTGTAAATGTATACTGGATACAAGTTCTTTAACATCTATGTAATATTCAGATATTTTCTTTCAATCTGTGTCTTTCATTCTCTTGACAGGATCACTTATAGAACAGAATTTTAAATTTGCATTTAATCCAGTTCGTTGGTGTTTTCTTTCATGACTCATGCTTTTGGTGTTGTCTCCAAAAACTCTCTGGCAAACCCACGGTCCTGCATGTTTTCTCCTGTGTTTCTTCTAGAAGTGCTTTAGCGTCACATTATCTTTTGACTCAGTCTTTCCATCCATTTTATCTACAAGTACCATTCTTGATTATTTCATCCTTTTTCACACATACGTATCGTCCAGGCCATTAACTTACTATCTATACTTAACATATCTTACGAGTTTTGCCTGTAGTCTCACCAGCTACGTGTTTGTTGACTACCTACACTTAACACTTCTTTTGGGTTTCATCCATCCAGATGTTTTTCTTATCTGTGGAAGAACTTAATGCAAATAAAGAAGTCAAAGCACATTGCAATGTTCATCTGTTATTACTGTGAAGAAATGGTTGAAATATCACACATGCTTTATAGTGTGATCCTATAGCATATTTCTGCCAATTAAATGTGTCATCTACTAGGACAATATTAAAACAGGATTCCTTTGTCTTAATTTTCAAATCAATTATTCATTGTGTATTAAGAGAGTATAAGGTCAAAAGCTTTCCCACTTCCATGTCTGTGTTTGTAGAAATTTGAAAATGACATAATTGGCCATAACAAAAGTCATCATAAGATATACTGATTCTTTGAAATGTAAATATTTGCTCAGTTTTTAGCTTGAAGTGGCTTATATGTAAACAGATGTTATAAGATGTCTGGAAATGTAGCTCTAAAAGGAGGGAAGTGATGTGTAACAAAAGTTTAAAAAATAGCTTCATGAAATAGGGTAAAAGTTGAATATTGTGTACTGAGAGAAGTAAAGTGCTTCTGAGGAAAAGTAAGCACCAAATTGGTAATAACAAAAGCAATGGTAATAATATGAATGATACTAATAATGTTATTTATTGAGTATGCACTTTATCCCAGGTGCTCTGCTAAACTGTGCCCCTTGATTTCATCATGGAATTTCTGAGATAACGTCTCACTGTCTTTTATTTTGTATTCATTGGGTTGCACACAGGGATCCAAGGCAGTTTGGCTGGGTTGCCAGGAGTACTGCCTTTCACTGGCTGCCTCTCTGGGGCCGTCTGCTAGTATAGACCAAACTCTCTGCTTTCATAATTGTCTTCAAACAGCTGCTTCTGGTCTGCACAGACCGAATTCCCGGACTAGTCAGGTGATGAGAAAGAGCAGTTATAGGGTTATTCTTACTTATCCCAAAATCTCAAGGTATTAACTTGTTTACTGTCATTACGTAGCCACCAACCTGACAGTCTTCTGGTTTTATTTACTGAGTGTTGACCTGTTCTCTCCATCCACCACGCTGGAGTCTTAAATACTGAAGATGTGTTCCTCTCCTGCTTCCCATTCTCTGTGAGCACCGCGCTTCTCATTGCCTTTGGGGCTCTGACCTTCCGCATCCTGTTCGCCTCATTTGCATCCCTTTCCACACTTCTCATGCTTCTGCTCCCCAGTTCGGTAGATGCATCAGGGTCGTTTAACATATTGTCCTGTGTTCCTGGAATTTCCTTCACTCAGTGTCATCTCATGGTAATTTCTCATACGTACTTGAAGACCCATCTCAGCTCTTTCCTTCCCATGAAGTGGTTTCTGACATGTGTTCTCACCCTCACACCATCCCACACAGGGTTGATTGACTTTTCTTCAGATGTATCTGCACACAGGCACTTACAAATCTGTGTGTGTATTTTCCACATGGCTCTTTCTGTAGTAGAAGGTCCTTTAGCCCCCTTAATTTCTATCCCCTTTGCCTAGCATAACAATCATCGACAAGAAAGTTGATGAATGAATCTTCCCTTTAGAGCTCCTCCTCTTCTGTATATTTTATGTAAAAATAGCTTTGGATTTTCTCCCCATTTGTACTATTTTTTTTAAAAAAGTCAAGATGAGTGGTTTTTAAACTGTGTTTAAAAAGGGCTAGCCTTTCTTCACGTGAAAACTTCTACACAGTGCTATGTGTTTTTGCATGTGCACACACACGTGAGAAGGCAGAGGTGGCGAGCATCGGTTCTTGCCCTCGGGCATGTCTGCAGAACTCGAGACGCTCCAGGGAGTGTGGCTTCAAAGTCACTGCCCTTTCTTTACCTCTGTTTTTGCGTCCTCTGAAATCGTTCTTCACGGAGAGGTCTCTCTAAAACACAAAACATTCTCATGCTTAACATTTCGTTAATGAGTCCCCATGGACTCATTTTACAAATGGGCTTCTTGGGAGTTAGCCTATATCCTTTTCACCTTTCTGTCTCCGGTCCCTGGTGTGGCCTTGGTCCATAGCCGCCTGGGTGCTCTACAGGTGTTTGCGGTAATGAGGGGACCTGACTGGGTGCCTGTGTTCGTTGGTCTAATGACTTCGCCTCATTCCCACTGGCGGTGCTGGCCTCCCTCTGACTTGGATCTCTCCTGTCTTTCAGGCCCAGGCCGAGTCTTAACCTCCTTATTTTAAAGCTATTCTTAGCATCAGCAGCCTTCCTCATTTCTCTTTTTATGATTTCTTTTTTTTTAAAGATTTTATTTATTTATCTTTAGAGAGGGAAGGGCGGGAGATAGAGAGAGAGAAACATCAATGTGCAGTTGCTGGGGGTCATGGCCTGCCACCCAGGCATGTACCCTGACTGGGAATCGAACTTGCGACACTGGTTCGCAGCTCGCGCTCAATCCACTGAGCTATGCCAGCCAGGCTCTTTTTATGATTTCTAAAGTTAGTTATTATTATAAAGAACAACATACTTACTGTACTGTGTTTATTTAGAGCACTGCTTTCATTACTACCTGGTGCAACCTCTCTGGGCAATTCTAGCAAAACAAAATGAAAATCCATAAGGGTTTCAAAGGTACTTCCTTATCCAAGAGAATACTCTTTGCTCAGTTCTGAAATATATAATCCCACTTATAATTTGGTTTTCTACATCAGCCAGAGGTTATAATTTTAGGTTCATGCTTCAGTATAGCTACACGTCAAGACAGATTTGCCTTTGTTTCTCAACACGTCGTAGGTTGAACAATAAATCTTCATTTTATTGTGTCTTCTGAAACCAAAATTGGTGTTGAGTCAGCCCATAGCCAGCAAATCGAAAACAAAATCTTGGAAAAACTAGATGCAATGAATGAAAAGCATGAGGTGTGATTTTTACTGCGGCTCTTCACAGGTTCTTGTCGGGAGGGAGGAGTAGCAGTGAAGCTTTATACTTGTAGCTTTCCATTAATAGTCTGTTGACGCAGTACACTTCCTGTCTTTTGTTCTCCTTGTGAGTGTTTCAGGAGATACGTTTCTTTTGTTGTTTTCAAAATTGTTTATAATTGCATCTTATGTGAGAGCACTTTTCTCAAAAAAATCCAAGTGCTATTTAGGAAAAATGTATTTTATGTCTTTAAAAATAACAATCAAAGCATGTTACCAAATGATTGTTATATTTTTATTTGGGCTTGAAGACATTTTGCTTATTTTAACTATATTTTTCATTGCTCCAATTTATTTTTAGCCTTTAATGAGCTAACTTGTTTTTTGAGAAATTGAAAATATCTCTACTTAGAATAAGGGATGAATACCCACAACATTTCACACAGGAAGACTTTTTTCTCTGAGACATCTGTCTGTAATATTTTTTTTAAATTTTTGATGCTATTGCCGAAGGAAAAGTGGATACTGTGTCTTTAATGGAAAGCAAAGGTTATCTTTCTCTGGCCTTTGTGTGCCGTGTGGATGTAGGCAGCCAGACAGGCAGCGTGTGCAGGGAGACGGGGGAACTGGCCGTGGATCGATACGGGTGGTGTGAAGTGAATTAATGCGAGGCGGGCCGTCTGTCTGTCATAAGGATGGCAGGGAGCGTGGGCCAGTGCGGTCAGTGCCTGCAGAGCTGCGCCTCGAATGGATTCAAGCCTTCTGCCTGAGAATGAACTCTCCTCTCTGTTGTCAAGTTTTACTTTATTCAAAGTAAATGTTCATTTCACATTATTGCCTCTTGTTCATTTAACTTGGACCACCGTTGGGAGAAACCGATGAAATAAAAATACCTGCTATTCTTTTAGATCCATGTTTTGAACTCAGCGGAAATCTATATTACTATGGAATGAGAGATACAGTTTTTGTTAACATTTATAAATGTTCTGGTATATATTTTTCTTTCTGAATCCTAACCATATTGTTTATTGCTTCCATCTAATCTTTAATGAAATAATAAAATTATAATGAACTCAACTGTCTTTATATTCCAATATTGGTTAAAGTGCTATATTTGTAATGTTACTCTATTAAAATTTAGTATTTAATCTTTGATTATTAAGTTAATCACATGACACTGAAGTCTTCTGAGTTCGTATTATTTATCATCACTCAGACACTATTAGCCAGCAGGAGAAAAATTATTACAAAGGCAATAACAAGCTTTTTAAGGAAAATTTTAGAATAATATCCCTGATTTTACTGGTGGGGAGAAATGAATACAGTTTTATTACATTGATTTTGAAAACTGTTTCCATTAAAATTTTTTAAGTGATTAAAAATGTTGCATATAAATGGGAAAGTTTTTACACACACACACACACACACAGATTCTGTCTGGAAAAAGTGCAGCCATTGTTAATATAATGAGAATGGTTTGCACAGCATTGATGCAACCTGGCAGCCAGTGAGAGTGGACTGGAATGCACATGCGTGAACAATGCACATTCCAGCTATTGTACTAGTCAGGGGGCTGTAGATGCCATCGAGTGAGCGTGTGTACTGTGTGGCCTCTGCATTCAAAATGACTGAGTGAGTAGAGCAACAAATCCCCACCAAATTCTGCATTAAGCTCGAACAGAACGCTGCAGCTATGGGCAACTAGTGACTGGCAGCTTCATCCTGGCATTGTGCCCGCTCATGCATCATGTCTTGTGCAGAGTTTCTGGTGAAACATCAAGCCACCCCAGTGACTCAGCTCCCCTATAGACCAGATTTGGTGCCCTGAGACTTCTGGCTTTTCCCCCCAAACTAAAACCACCTTTAAAAGGGAAGAGATTTCAGATCATCAGTGAGATTCTGGAAAATATGACAGAGCAGCTGATGGCAACGGGGAGAACTGTGTGAAGTAGGTCCCAAGGTACCTACTTTGAAGGGGATTAACACGTCATTTTCCTACATACAGTGTTTCTTGTATCTTTTTCAATAAGTGTCTCTTTTTCATATTACATGGCTGGATACCTTCTGGACAGGTCTGGTATATCTCTCTCTCTCTCTCTCTCTCTCACAATGAATAGTGATCTAAGGACTGAGAAATCTAGCTGGCATGAACATCTTGTAATAGTCTCTCCTGTCCTCTTCTTCTTACTTCTGCTACTTGTCACAACCCCGCACCCTTACTTTCTCTCTCTGCTTTGTCCAAACTTACTTATGCCTGATGTCAGCTCCATTCCATTGGTTTCTTGTTTTTAAACTGATTTACACCATGGGACCCATTTACAGACACCTGTAGTCTGGCGTGAACCTATATGACATGTTCATCACTACCAAACATTATGGGGATACCCAGAAAGTATGAGTCTGAGATTTCATGGCATAGTTTGACAAATAAGCTCGCTTACATCAAGTACACAAGAAAACAGCAATGCACCACCATATTATGAATTGACATTTGTAGTCTTGATTATCAAGATTATGAATATGCAAGAAAATAAAGTTCCATATCTATGTTTTCTAAGTGGGCTCTTCATGTTTCTCAGGAATAGTTTGTCATCTTATTGACACTGGATGGTGATGAAGTGATTTTTATATTTCAAAAAGTTGTTCTGTCTCTAGATTTGCTAATTCTGGACATTGCAACATGTGTTTTATGAGTGGCTTCGTTTAGTACTTTATATCCTCGTGTTGCTGATTAATATTCCACTGTATGAATATATCATAATTATCTGTTCATCAATAAATTGTGATGTAGCCATACATTCATTCACCCGTTGATGAACACTCAGGTTTTTGAAACGCTGTGGCGTTTCCGAGTGAGGCTGTTGGGAACACTCACGCACAAGCCTTTGTGTGGACGTGTGTTTTCATTCCCTGGGAGTGGGGTCCTGGGCCGTGTGGTAACGACGTTTAACCCTCAGAGGAACTGCCCGACTATTTACTGTTGAGTTTTGAGAGCGCCTTATATAGTCTGGGTACTAGTCTCCTGCTGGGTATTTGACTTGTGGATCTCTTCTCCCAGTTTGCAGCTTCTCTTTTTATTTTCTTAATAGGACCTTCTGCAGAGCGAAAGTTTTTGATTTTGATGAAGTCTCCGTGACCCAGTTTTCCTTTTATGGATTGTATTTTTGGTGTCAACTGTAACCTTAGATCTCAAAGATTTTTGTTTTTTGGGGCAAAAGTTTTATACTTCTTTGATCTGCATTTAAGCCTATGATTCATTTTAAGTTAATTTTCTTTTTTTAAAATTTTTATATTGTATTTTTTTCCATTATCATTTAGTCCCCTTATACCCCCCCCCCACCCCCGCCATTACCACACTGTTGTCCTTGTCCATGAGCCCTTTTTCCTGAGGTTAGGGGATGGAGCAATTAAGTTAATTTTCATATAAGGTATGGGCCTTAGGTCAAGGTCAGCTTTTTGTCTGTAGATGTCCAGTTAAGAAGGCCGGCTGTGGAAGAGACTGTCCTTAAATCTCCGTTGAATTGCTTTTGCACCTGTCAGATATCAGTTGGGCATATTTGTGTGCATCTTTTATGGGTTCTAGCTTCTATTAACCTCAAGCCACATAGCGTTAATATCTTTATATGATGTCTTACAATGGGCAGACTGATATTTCTCACCGCATTTTTCCCCCACAATGCTTGTAGCTCATCTAATCCCTTTGTCTTTACATTAACTGGGGAATAATTATGTCCACACCTACAACAATATGCTGGCATTTTCATAGAAATTATGTTAAACCTGTGTACCAATTTATAGAGAACTGACTTTTTGCTATGTTGAATCTTCTACAATGACCCCATGAACACTACAGGACGGGGCAAAACAAGGTTTACAGTTGTTTGAACGGAAAATAATACAATAGTTAAGAAATAGTAATGTAAGAATAAACTTTGTGTTTTGCATAGTCACAACTGTAAACTTACTTTGCCCCTGTGTATGTCTCCATGTCATTTATTCAGATCTTCTTTGATTTCTTCCTGTCTCTCATAGGTTTCAGCATATGCAAGTCCTGTATATACTTTTTGAGATTTAATTCTAAGCATTTCAGTGTTCTGAACCATTATGATTAGTATTTTTAAAATTTAGGTGTTCACATGTTCATTGCTAGCATATAAAAATATGATTGATTTTTTTAAAAAATGTTTTTTCTTGTATTCTGCAGCCTTGCCATCCGTACGCATTTCCTAGTTCCCCCCACCACATCCTTTGGATCTTTGTGTAGACAGTGTTTCATCCTTGAATAAGGACCATGTATTTCATCCTTTCTACACTGCACGGCTGTATGTGTTTTCTCTTCTCGCTTCATGACACTGGCTAGAACTTCCGGTGCTGTGTTAAGTACGAGTGGCCGGTGTGGTCATCGTTGCTCCGCTCCTGATGCCAGGAGGAGAGCACCCAGTTCCCCGCCTCTGAGTATAACTCTGCCTGTGGACGTTTAGTGATGCCCTTCGTTATTAGGTTGACAAAGTTCCCCTTTATTTGTATTTTTGGGGGAGTTTTTTAAAATCATGAATTGATGTTGAATTTTGTCAGATGATTGCTATGATCTATATGATTTTTTCTTCTTTAGCTTGTTAATATTTTACATTATGTTGATTGATTTTTTTAAACATAAACAGACTTACATCCTTGGAATAAATCTCACTTGGTAATGATGTATAAATCTTTTTATATGTTGCTGAATTCTATTTGCTTACATTTTGTTAGGGATTGATGAGGCTGTATTTACTAGATATATTGCTTTGTAGTTTTCTTTTAGTTTTGTATTTCCTTTTCTTCTGCCAAGAGATAAGGGATTTTCCACCCTTACTTTGTTTTGGAAAGTGTCGATCAAGAAACCAGTTTCAGCACAGCTACTTGGCCTTTCAGCCTTGGCTACTTTGAGATGTACACGTCTGCTCCTGAAGTTCTGTCCCAAAAGACTGAATGCCCTCAGTTGAACAGTTACCTGGGGTGGCCCAAGAACCCTGGAGGGCTTACCAGGATTTATGCTCAGCATCCTTATGATTCCACAATTCCTGATGGTTGCGATGCTCTGTCATACCATCTATCCTGGAACTCAGTTTCCGGGAGGTCTTGGTGGTAAAGGGCATTGGGGTTTGAAATCAAAAGACCTGTGTGTCAGTACTGGTCCTGAATGTGGTAGCTGTGTTATGTTGAGCCACTACTTAACCTCTCTGATTAAATGAGACTGATTTAGATGAATTTGTAAACTTCTGACTACATAAACACCAGCTTTATTTTCGTGGAGCATTTTAATTTTACAGGAAAGGAAAATACCACTACTAAATGATTGTTACTGTCAACTGTTCCTTAATATCTTTTACCTGTTTCCATAATCATTTAAAAAATTATCAAGGGTTAGACAAGACATGAGATTAAGAGATTTCAGAGATTTATATTTTGATTTAACCTGAAATAATGATCTTTGCTTTTGTATTTAAGCAATAAGTCTTTATTTAGGAATATGGCATTTACCTTCTCATCTCCTCTTTTCGATTTTACTGATAGCCATTTCTAATGAATTTAATACTAATTTTCCAGTAATCTCCCTTCTTTATTTTAAAATTTTATCTTGAAAACCCAACAACAAAATGATCCTGTGAAGGGATGGCTTTGTCACTTTGAATTCATCAGGGACCATCGATATAGCACAGTTCTGTTCTGTTCTGTTCTGTTATCCCCTCCCTCCCTCCCCCCCTCCCTCCCTTCCTTCCCTTCCTTCTTTCCCTCCTTCCACATTGCAACAATTCTGAAAAATGTGCTGGAAGAGAACATGGTGTGTTCTCTTCCCCAAATTTAAATATTTAGGCCTTGGAACTGCCTACTTCTAGGTCTAGTCTGGACCATTCCTGGTGTTTAATGACTAAGTTTTTTTTTTTCTCTTGGTGCCTTTCATAGGCCTGAGGCAACAAGGTTGAGTATCACATAGAAACATTTAAGTTAGTACACCTAGGGAGAAAAGAAATCCTTGAATATTTGTAGCATTTATTTTTAAAAATATTTTGATGGCTACTGTATATGCAGCTATTGAAGTACGTGTTAAGAAGATTTGATTGTAAGGTTCAACTTCTACAGTAACTACCAGCGGTGGTGTTTTTATGTCCTATGATGGAGCAATACCTGTTGACACCCAAATGAAAAATACTGCGACACACTACTATCCATTGCCTAATTAGAAGTGATGTGGCAGATGTAAATCGAAATCAGAATATATCATCAAGGGTGGGAAGACGGGTGCGTAAGGAAAAGACATGTGTGTGTATGAACGGTCAAGGTCGAAGGGGATTTCGCACAAGGGGAGCTTTCGGCACTGGATCCCGTTCACCTGTCCGCCTTCAGTGCGGTGATGGCCTGACCTCACCGCGGTTCCCTCGTGGACAGAGGTTTAGGTTCCCGGGGGCCGTGCCTCTCAGGCCTCCTGCAGCGGCCCAGAGCCCAAATCCCTCTTTTGTTACCCTTCTTCTTCACTCTCCAGGAATTCTTTCTCTTTTTGCCATCATTATTTTTAAATCAGCTAAAGTGACTGTAGCAAGAAACTTGAAGGGAATCAAGTAAAAATGTAATTTAATTTACTTCAGCATTATTTTTCTGTTTTTCCCAGATCTTAGTGAAAAAAGTCAATATCCTTTGCACCCATACGTACATATGTGCACACACATGTAAGAATGGAGAAATAGAGCTCACGTGAATGTTTGGTTCATCACTTTGTGTCTCTCCCTCATTTTGGTGCATAACATGGGGAGGGCAAAAGTAGGTTTACAGTTGTATGTGAAACAGTTCATTCTTGTGTTATTATTTCTTAATTATTGTATTTTCCATGCACACAACTGTAAACTTACTTTCGCCTGCCTGCATTTTTAAAATGTATTGCATTTGCCTCCAGTGAGTTAAAAAGTTTTGAGTTTTGATCCACCTTTCTCTTAGTCCTTAAAAACTGAGTCTGTGATTCCCCTTCGTTTTAGCTGGGGTCTCAGCCGAAGCCATGCAGACGGTCACTGCGGCTCCGGACACCACCTCGGGGACCGAGGCCAAAGTCCAAGAGGAAGAGCATGACCTTGTTGATGACGACATCACAGCTGGTAAGGTGACTTCATTAACGTAATCTGGATGAGCCTCATGAGCCTCGTCCAGGATTGGAAAATGCTCTTCTGTCAGTTAGAGTGGGGCCGAGCATGCTGATGGAGAGGACAGAAACTTGCATTGATGGAGTGTTTGGTTTTACAGGGTTGTTTAGTGTCCTTCCTGATCTTGAAGTGCAGTCCAGCTTTGCTCATTGTTGCCATAACAATGAACCTGCTGGCTGTGCATTTGATTTTCTGGGGACCTTCTAATTCAGAGGCTGGGATTATTTCTAAAGCCTTGGAACATGTAGGGGAATACACCTATTATGTTATGAAAGGTTTTGCAATTATAGGGTAAACTGGAACTATTGAAGTTGTGATAGCAATATAGCCTACACAAGGAAACGTGCAGACACTCTGTTTACCTACACCATAGAAATAAATGCTGCTTTTAAAAGTTATTTACATGCTTGGTATTGAGCATTCTTATCGGTCATACTTGTCACATAACCAGGCATGAAGTAAAATTTAGAAAAGCCGTGCAGTACGTGTTGTCAGCCTATCTTTTTATAGGTTTGGACAGTTCCAGTTACTGGATCTCCAAATGAATTCAGCTCCATTTCTCTCAATGCACAGAGGATAAAAAACAACCTAGTACAGATATTTTTATTGGTATTAAGAATGGTAAACTTTTGTCTTTGCTGTGGATGGTTAAAATGTAAAATCTGATTGTGAAGCAACAAATATTAAAGGGAGAAAAAAAACCAAAAGGGAGGTTTACTGTCTGTTTGTTTTCTTGTTAAAGCTGCATGTGGCAGCTTCTGTACTGTCAGCCCCAATGTCTTTAAAACGGGATCGCTGGGCAGGGGTGGAGGGAGGCTGAGGGCCGCCCTTGGCAGTTGCCAAGCCTGTGTTAATTAAAACCCCAGTTGGTGTCGCTGCTGAGGATGAGGAGTTGGCTAAGTTGGGGAGTGTCTGGTTTTCAGTAAAAATCAGATGATAGTGGTTCTTCTTGCTACTTTTCAATTCATTTTCATGTCATCAGTTCATTGATTTTTTTAAAAAATCATCTACTTTAAATGTAAGTTATTTCAGAAACTTTCAACTTTTCTGAAAGTCATTTGTACTTCACAATTATGGAATTTGTTTCAGTAGCTACTGAAGGAAAAACTATTTCATTTGTAAGCTTTTTTAACTAGTTTTTCTTTTATTCTGTTTTCATTGCTTTTTGAAATGCTGTTAAAGATGTTTTTGTTGTATTTTACCTCTCTATACACTTTAAAGGTCTTCTGTCTGTAAAAAGTAGCGGTTTGATTCATGGGAAAAAAGAAGTTATCTTTGCAATGGTAGAATAACTCAATTTGCATTCTTGGATATAAAGGTAAATTTTGAGCACTCACAGATTGGTAAAGCGGTACGTTGAAATTTTGAATTATGCACCCAAAGTCCTAAGACTGCATTCGCCATAGCACATGATTGTGTTTTTATTTGATTGTTAGAAATAATCAAGAAGCTTAAAAATGAAAATCTAGTTTTGGAGACTGAAATAATGCTACATAAACTGTATTTCGATCTGTACGAAGCTCAGTTAAACATGTGTGACAGACGCTCATTGTGTGCCATGGACACTGGAAGCAAAGATGTTCCATATGCAGAGAATTTCCACAACTGAAAAAAGGCTTCCGGAGCATGCTGTCAGGCAACTGGCAGGCTGCAGTCCGAGATCGGTCAGGTTACCTTCTGATTGTGTGACTTGATTAAGATGTGGTATAGATTTTTATGAAGGTTTAGAAGAAAGCCATATTTCTTTTTATTGACTAGAATCCTATATAAATTGCATTATGAAAAATAGGGTAGATGCATTGAGAGGAACCTGTTCCAAGCACAATAACCTTACTTTGGGATAGCCAGCCTTGCACAGCACACATACAAAAGGGAAAACTGATCAGGTTAGCCTTTTACTCTGAAAAATCTGATTTTTTTTTCAGTTATTTAAAAGGAATTGCTCTAGTAATATCCCCTCATAAAATAAATAGAAAATATATTATGACAGAGACATTTGCCTATATTTCGAATGGATTCTTACTTAGAGATTGTAGTTAAGCTAATAATATGCATTGTTGTATTGATTTTATATTTGTAGTAACCTGGAACTTAATTTTTTAATTAACGCCATTAAACAACTGACCAAGACAGCAGTTAAGATATGAAGTATAAATTAGTGCCTTTGTTATAGACAGAGTTGTCCTTTTGGGGAGAACTGAATGCGCTGTGGATGTTGTCCCGTGCCCCCCGACTCGGAGCCTGGCAGGTCCTGTCGGTGCTCGCCGTATGAAAATAAGGAGCCGCGGAAAATGCGGTGTAAGTGTTGGCTGTGATCAATTGGAACTAATTAAATTTCTTTGAAATGAAGAGTCTTCACTGGAAGAGAACAGCTGGAAAAACTGGGAAGAAAAAAATTGAGACTTGATTGAGACAATTTAAACCTCCTCGCTGTCATTTTAAAAATATGCTGTGGCTCCTTTCAATATCTCTCTTTTTAAAGCTAATATCTATTGATCGGCTCCACGAAGCAGTGCCACCGTGCGCTTTGGGCAACACACACACTCGCTTTGACTTAGCATTTTGTCTTGAGGTTCATCAATTTTTTTCCCTTAACCACATTTTACATTCCATAGCAAAGCTCTATTAGCTATTTTTTGAGATTAGTATTGTTTTTAATGTAGAAACATATGGAAGCATTTTATTTTTTTATATTTTATAGGATGCATCGTAAGGTACTTTTTTTCCCAATGAAATTGCTTCAGGTTTTGCACTACTCTGTATGTAAAATCTATATTAACAGCAATAATAGTATTTTCTTTCAAGTTAAGTGACTGGCATTGAGACTGTTTCTAGATTATTTGTAATTTCAGAGTCACAAGAATCTTACTCTAAGTGTTTGAGTTTCTTTCACATGTATACTTTTATTTTCAGTATTGTAATTTAAATGTTTATATAGGTATGTCATCAATATTTGTAAATAATATGTGCTTATTTTCATTACAATATTAATAGGTCAAACTAGAATAAGAACTTGCTAAAAACTGACATACATAGATAAAATTTAGATAAATCATAATCTATTTTTTAAGGTGGACCCGTTGGGTGACTTTGTTAATTATCTTTGTCATTTTCATCGTGGTAAAGGATGGCGTTCTGTGTGAGGGTGAAGCTGCTGCATTTTGAAACAGCCTCCCCTGACTGCAGGTTAAAATTTTGGAAGGGTTTCATTCACACACCAGCAGGGATCCATTCAAGGAAGTTACTGTATTTTCCTGGGGGTCATGCTGCAGTGTCCTGCTTCTCCGTTCAATACTGTGAGGACGCAAACTGACCACATACGAGGGACAAAGGGTCAGCGGTCACTGACAGTGTCAGAAGGAGACAGCTGGACAGCAGGTGACCACCCCGCTGACAGATTCGACTGCTTACAACGAACGAAGCAAAGAGGTGTAAATCCAGAAGGATCTGTTGTACTTTTTGTAAAAGTTAAATTTATTTTTTTTTAAGTGAAAGTGCTATGGATAAAAGAAAAAATAAAGGCGAGAGAAATGGAAAGTAACCTCTACTGACAACTTACAATACAGTATCCAAGCACTTCGCACTTGACTCTCACAGCACTTCTGTAAAGTGGGCACCAGTGTTGGTCCAGCCGCATGGACGAGCAAACAGGCTCAGAGGGGTCACTTTCAGGAGGCCACATACCTGACAAGCCGCAGATCTGGGGCTTCCCGTGGATCCTGCCTGATTCCAAAGCTCCCGCGTGGTCTTAAGCACCACCCAGCCCGCCTCGCCTTCCCAAACTCACTGAACTTCGGCAGATTTTCATTTTCTTTAAATTGTGAGGTGGTATTGGAGTCTGCCTTTATTGCTTATAACATCAGGACAAGCCAGGCAGCTGCTGGATATCCTGTCTTACTATTTAAAATGCAAACTTGTTATTCAGGTGTAGCCTGCAAGATTATCTCCATAGAAAGAAAAGAATCATGTATTTGTTCTTTAAATATTCCGTCATTGTTTTGGAGTACTGTGATATAAGTACTACTTATCACTGAACAGTTATTTTATTCTATATATGTACAGTGGGACATTTATCGTTCTGTCTAGCTTTTTGAAGTCATCACTATAAAACAGACACCTTAACATATATTCATAAAGTCAGTATCTTTAGTATATTAAGATAGAGCTGACAAGGACATCTAGTCTGAGACGAAATACTGATTTGTGCATTTTACCATTTACTAACAAGTTCTGTTCTTAAAATGTTTATACATTTATTTTGGCTAAAAGATAGAAAATTCATCCTGTTTAAGTATACCTAAGTTCCAAAGTACAAAATTTCTGGCATTCCGTATTCAGCAACCAGAAGTACTTTCCGCGCATAGAGCCCGAGGCCTTAGTAATTAATTAGTAAGCTAGGGGACGACTTCTGCGTTGCGCCCTGTCCCTTTCTCCGTCTTCAGTTTGTAACCGACAGTCTGCAAGTCAGTGCTACCTCTGTGTCAGTTGTAAGTTACTTGTTTTGAGTTGTGATTACTTCCCTTGCTTTTGAGTTCAGAATATTAGCTACTATAACGTATAAATTTACGATATGAAGGTTTTCAGACAGTTATAAATTACTAATGCTGCAATTTATTTACACATGTGGTTTTCATGAACACAGATATTAAGAAAAATAAAATGAATTTTATAATTTCTGGGTGAAATATGTCACTCCAAATGATTTACTTTTCTATACTTTTTTTAATCTAGAAGGAGAAAATGTAAATTAAAATATTTTTTGTGTAGTGTTTAACACTTGGCTCTACTTGTATGTTGACAGGCTTTGTTTAAAAAAAAAGATTTTAGTTACTTTATTTTTAGACAGAGGGAAAGCGTGGGAGAAAGAGAGGGAGAGAAACATCAGGGTGTGGTTGCCTGTCGCACATCCCCCACTGGGGACCTGGCCCACAACCCAGGCATGTGCCCTGACTGGGAATGGAACCAGCAACCCTTTGGTTCACAGGCTGGCACTCCATCCACTGAGCCACACCAGCCAGGGCTGTTGGCAGGCTTTAAGTAGAGTATTTCTGCATATGGTATCTGAGTGTTTCTGACAGGAATATCAAGGTACAGCCAAATTAAGGCTTTTAGTCACTCCCCTTTTTCCTCACATTTTCCCTCTGGGTGGCTGACTTTCCCTTTCTGGTGCCGACTCCCACTTACACGTCAGTGACTCTTGCATCTGTGTCTGAAACCAGGCTTTCTCCTGCACCTCAGGTCAGTGTGCCCTCCTGCCTCAGTGTCCCGTAGGTCCCTGAGCACCAAGTCCAGAATAAGCACGTGTTTCTTCCTAAAACCCATCTCTTTGTGTGTGTACATGTCATTTAAAGACAGGCACCACGAAGGGGAGGGTACCATCAACCGTCCAGCATCCCAAGCTAGACGCCAAGGGATAATCCTGGCTTTCCCTCCCGGTGATTTTTCTGCTCTCCACTTTCACAGAACACCTAAGTCCAGACTTGCATTTTTTTCTACTTTGGATCCTGATTCTCCCGCAGCCACCACCTCGTCTGCACTCCCTTGCCCTCCTTCGCTCATGTCTTCCATTGCTGTGAGAGTTTCAGAAGCCACTTCACGGCCCTCCCTCCTTCCTCATTAACTGCTGCTCAGTGGCTTCCCATTGATTATGGCGCAAAATCCGAACACCTTCGCCAGACACCTAGGGCCCTTCGAAGACTGGCGCCTATCTCTGGTGTCGCCAGCTAAGCAATTCTGAACCTTCCCCCTGAGTCCCCTGGTATCTCACGACTCATCCATTGCATCTGCCCCTCCATCCAGCTGGTATACTCTCACTTCTCTCACCCACGTGGCCGAGTTCTCAGGGGTCCCTTCACATCAGCTGGGGTGTCACTGTCTTCCCGAATCCGTCCGGACCCCTCTTCTGTCAGCTCTCCCAGTTGGCTGTTTGCTCTCCTGCCATTGCCCGCTGTGGCACTGCTAAGTGGCCGTTTCACTTGCCCTCTCTGAGTGATGGGTGGGCATGTGACTTGCACCTCTTTGTATTTCTAGCTCTAAAATAGCACCGTGGTCCATAGCATCTTCTCAATTCATGCTCATTGAGTAAATGATTGACTGAGTGAACCTGTAACATAACTCATCTTTCAAGTAGCACTCCTTATATGATGTATACTATATATACACATATTTTTCACTGTAGATTTTCTATTCCTGTATAACATATATGTGTGTATGTATACATATATGTGTATATATAGTATCTCCTTATCATTCTCCTTATCTCCTTAACATCCCCCCTTCTTCTTAGTATTTAATGGCTCAAAAAGCATTTGTAACAGATCAGTGGGGGAATATAGACTGATTTCCAGATAAACGGCCTCTTGATGCTGAAAAAATGAGACTCGGAACAGATCTACAAGCATGATTAGGCGCACTGAATTTGTGCCTGTTGATCCCATTTAAAAGTTTGTCTTTTTTCTGGGAAAATAATGTGCCTTCAACATTAGGGAGAGATGTCATCCATAGGATTTAAATGAGAAAAGGCGTGGAAAACTACCTGGGACTAATGTGTCTGGTAACTGAAGTGTTGATCAGAGGAGCCGTCTCCTGTGGGACACACAAGCCGGAGGGAGAGACGCTCAGAGCTCCTGCGGGGTCATCCCCTGTCCGTGGTCCATGCTGACCCAGGTGGTGCCAATGTGCTGACCCAGGTGATGCCAATGTGCTGACCCAGGTGGTGCCAATGTGCTGATGATGGCTGATGGCCGTTCCTCTAAGGCTGTGAATCCCTATTCCGGTGGCTCTCTTTTTATCCTTGCTTTTCTTCCTTCTTTGCGCATCTCCCCCATCACCCTGGGGGCTGTGCCGCCTCATTTCTGGGCCGGCCCTGTCAATGAAAACCCCAAATCTCATGGTTTTCCTGGAGCGAGCGATACCAGGATAGCTGTTCTCCGGGAGATCCCTCTGGGGCTTGGTGGCCGGTACAGAGGTGGAAAGAGCGGAAGCGGGGAGATGCTCAAAGGAAGGAGAGAAATGCAGTTTTTCCAAGAGGCTTGACATTTAAACCCCACGGAAGGCTGAGAGTGTGGGATCACGTGCATGATGGTGTACACAGTGTTTTTGTGGCATTCCTCTGGGTGTCTGCAGGCGGTTATTCAGCACTAAGAAAACTTGCTTTTTGTCATCTATTGAAAATTGGAAGTTACACGCTCCAATGTAATGTGCTCAGGCTTATGTTTAAAGGTTTGGCCTTTAAGGAGAAGGCACAAAGGGAAAAGAGGCAAGAGTAAGGACAAAAAATGGCTAATAAATACCACTCGAATGCTCAGTTCCTCTTTTAAAATTTCTATACTTTTACAAATGGGAAATCTACAATGTATGTCGACCAGGAAAGTGTTTGTGTACTTAAATGAGTTCAATGTAGTGATGTATCAGAGGTGCCACAACATAAATGAATCAACTGTTGCCTTGGCACCTAGTCATTCATAAAGAAATTTTCTAATAATTGCACTTTTGTTTTTTAATGTGGGCGTATATAGTCTGTTTGCATGCAGCACTTCTGCAAGAGGTTGGCCAAATGAACAGTCGTTGACATTAGCAAACTCATCTAAAAGAATGCATTTAAAACTCAGGGACATACAATAATGACTAGCACAACAGCTCACTAGCATTCATTGAGTACCTACTGGGCATCCATCTATGCCCCAGACCCTTTTTGACCCTCACAGCGACTCATCATCTGAAGCCTCGTTCCCATTTCCATTTGACAGGACAGGAGAAGGGGCCCGGAGGGGGGAGGGGCTAAGCCGCTTTGCACAGAAGGGCCACACACGGGAGGAAGGGGTAGAGTCCCTGTTCGAACCCGGGTCATCTGCCTGTAGATCTGCATTCTTAAATGGAAGTCACTTACTCAAAACCGTGTGATATTATAAGCCTCATAAGAAAATAAAGAAATGAGTATATTCATTTGACATGTCATTTTCTCTTTGTGTGATACAGGCTCTTTCTTCTATTTTAATTTTTCATATAGTTGAATTTTGTATGTAGTACAGGGAAATATTTAGAATATGAAGAAAATACTTTCTGTTTAAAAATAAACACAGGCAGTTAGTACAGGAAGACAATTGTATGTCTTTTCAAGTTAAAATTAGAGTTATTTTATGTTCATATAAAATTGCACGCATCAGTATAACCAGCACACAGACAGTGTTGGACCACAGAGGACTACTAAGGTTCGGCGTTCAGATGTTTATCAAACAGATATACACATATCTGTTTGATAAATTTAGACTACGTAGGAAAAAGCAGAAATACTTAGATAAGAACATAGAGGCTGTTGGGAAAAAAAGCCTCCACGTGAGTGGATAACCTTCAGGGTGAACTCTGGCCTTTTGTGGGCTGTGTAATAAGACCTCGCGAGCAAAAATGAATTGCAGTAGATTGTGGCCCACTATTGTATATCTGTATATTACATGAATTGCTCTCATAATTGATAACAAACCTATATGACCAAAAGTTGTAATTCAAAAAAGTAATGACAACAACGTCTCATAATTCACAGACTCTATGTCATGCCCGTGAATGATTACTTTTACTGTGCAAACCACGTTACCGGGGGAAACAGCCTTTAAAATGGATGTGGGGCTCGAAGAGCTCTTTCTGAGATTTCATAGTTATTTTTAATGCACAAAGATAACCTAATGGGCTAGCATGCTTGAATAATTTCCCCATGATTTAATGGATTAAAATGAATTGTCAAACATAAAGCTTTTTTTTTACTCTTAATTTGAATTTTTAAAAAGATTTATTTATTTATTTTTAGAGAGGGAAGGGAAGGAGAAAGAGAGAGAAACATCATTGTGCGGTTGCTGGGGGCCATGACCTGCAACCCAGGCATGTACCCTGGCTGGGAATCGAACCTGCGATGCTTTGGTTCGCAGCCCGTGCTCAATCCACTGAGCTATGCCAGCCAGGGCTTTAATTTGAATTTTTTAATCACGAATGAAAGTTAACATTTACTTGAGGTGAAGACAGTCATGGACCTGTATGTATTTCCTCCTCACGTGGTGTCCTAGGAAGAGGAGTTCTCCCTCACAAATAAGGTAAAAACCAAGTGGAATACTTACCATCTCTCTCTCTCTCTCTGTTTGATAACTATGTATTCTAAATTAAGATGGGTGACTTAAATGATGTAAACCAAATTTGAAAGGATTCAGGGAAACTGAATCAGCTACCCTCTCTTTGTTTATCCTTTTTGGTATAGTGTTTTCAGTGCCTTTGGAACCACCTAAACAAAGTGGAAGGAATACTTCATTTAGTTCAATAACCACGCTAGTAACGCAACTTGTACTTTCCCATCAGCACATTCCAGGGAGGACTGAACACAGCGAGTGCTGAGTTGAGGAGGTGAGGTCTGGTCTTAGGAAGACGTGGTATGTTTCCACACAGCTGTGCACACGCACATGCATGACATACGTGCGCCTATGAGGAACTTCAGGTGAGAGAGTCCCAAGAACTGGGGGTCAGTTAAGACCAGGCATTACGAGTGAGGTAAGCCTGCACTCGGGGCAGAGGTGGACAGGCATGGGAGAAGCTTTGAGTAAGACTCTTCGTTTAGAGGCTTTGAAATGGAGACTCTGGAGGGTGAGGAGGAGGCCAGGCTGGAGCCGAGGGCCTGGCGGTCCCGGCCGGGAGCGCAGGGGTCTCTCGCCGGGTTGGCACCTTCCTGTGGAGCACAGCAGGCTTTGCACCGTGGGCTCCATGCTGCATTCCAGCAGGGTTGGTTACTGACGGGCGGGGAACGGATTCAAAGTGCTGGCGGGGTGCATTGGCTGCATGCCCACTGTGCTTAACTCTGCTTCCGTGGTCTTTTTTTTTCTTTCATTCAACAGGTGGTTTTGAGCACCTACTAGGTATTGAGCACTTGTCAGACGCTGAGTATAGGGCAGAGCTTGTGCTCCAAAGGGCAAGACTGATCACTGTGGTGTTGATTATTTGTTGGGAAATTCTTACCCGAAGAACTGTTATTTGTGATGGCTTAATGTTTCTGTGATGTGAATCTTATATTTCATATGTATGTCTAAAAGCAAATCTATAGATCTCATAGAAATGGAAAAATAAAATGGAAAATGAGGCAGATTAAAATCAACTAGGTGAAAAGCTGCTCTGCAACGGTGAATGTATAATCAGCGCATTGTAAAAGGCGTACGGCTGCCGCACCGGCTCCAGCGTCTCACTGCGTCCAGATCTCAGCTTCCCGGCTCACTTGCTGTGTGGCCTTTGCACGTGACTTGACCTGCCAGCCCTCGATTTTCTCACCTGCAGTAGGAGGAGAGTAAGAACTTCTGGAGGAGCAAGTGACTGATGCGTCCTTCTTAGCAGAGGGTCTGGCAGGTAACTCTTGCCCCAGTAATGTTACGGGCCTCTCTTCTCCTCAGTGCCGTCATCACCCTTAAGTGGTTTAACTTTAGTAAATAGAATAAATGGTGTGGAACTAACTTATTCATCAGTTCTTCCCGATGACTTGATGTTTATTCTGGGTAGTTTGATCATCACTTCCAGGAATGTAAACTGACTAGCCATGTTTATACTTTATATAGAGAGAAATAAGCTACATCTAAAGTTTTTTGCAAATTTTCAGGAATTTCTAAAAGCTGACTCATGAAATATAGTTAATCTTTTCTTAAATACTTTTATATTGGTTTCTTTCTTACCACACTGTCTGAGTTGAATCTGACCAAGAAGAGTGAATCATCTGATGAAATAAAAATAAAGACAGCCTTAAAATGAGATATTTACTTATTTATATCACAGTAGCGAAGGGAGAGTGCGTTTGCATATAGAGACCTGTTTGGCCAGTGGCGATCAGTGCGGAATGGGAGGGAGAGAAAGATGCAGATAAGATTTGTGATGATTCTGATAGAACCATTTAGTTGGGACGCTGCTGGACCCCGGAAAGCATATTTAAAAGAGGATAGAACCCAAAGGGTAAAGGAGAATCTTCAGCACTCTGTCATTACTGGCCTTGCCGAGAAAGAGCAGCGAGAGGCATTTGATGAAGCTCTCACGTTTGCACAGGATGCTTATTAGCTCAGGTTTTAAAAGCGTGTGTTCAAAAGTAGAATGAGGTATACCATACCAAAATATCAATGCAATGTGAGAGTAGAATAAAGACATTTTCAGAAACGCAACATCTCAAAAAAGAAAATAATAATGTACCTCATGCTCTTATCAGAGAGAAGATGGTGCACCATTGAAATCGGGGAGTAACAGAAAAGAGGAAACCTGGGGTGCAGTGGTCCAGGTGACCTAGTTTATGAAGTCTGGCCCCCTGTTTGTTTTATGCTTGCAAACCGTATCCCACTGGTTCCTGAGCCGTCACCTCTTAGGAATGTATCCTCAGGAGCCTAGCCACCCCGAGGGTTGCATGGAGAAGAGAATTCTGGGAGGAAAGCCTTTGTATTTGAAGGTCTGACAGCACCTCCTCACAGGACGAGGCTCACCATGATCGGATTAATTTTATTGAGGTTTCTTCAAATGCACTGAACTATGTTCCAGATATCTGGGAAATCTAACTGTTTTACTTCCCAGATGGGCTTGATTTCTGCTCCCTAGCCCTTTCCGAATTTTGTAGATTTACACAGCAGGGTGAAGATTTGGAGGTTAATTATTGACACCTATAGAAGCCCAGGGAAACAACAACAACAGAAGACAATTATTAGCTGCAGGGAGGGAAGAAAGTAACACTGGGAGAGTTGTCATGATCGACAGACCATGTGGTTGGGCTGTGGACAGCACGCACGTCACCCTGAAAGTATAAACGTGGATGATGACAGTTTTAATAATGGAGGACGAAGCCAGAAAACACAGTGCGTGTGTGAGTGAATGTGGTGTGTCTGTGGGTGTGGATACGTGTATGTGTGTGTGAGAGAGACATGGGCAAGCAAGTTGTTTATACGGAAGAGAACCCAATTTGCATAGTGAGGAATTATAAGTCTACAGAAAAAATAAACCGAACACCAAAAGATTGGAAAGTAGCGACACAGGATTTTCTGGAAGAGTCTGAAGGGGTTTTTGCAGTGCAAGCAGTGGGGATGTGGTTAGGGACTGCTGCTTTTCTATACCAACTTGTAGAACTGTTCGAGTCCTTAAACAGTGTATCACTTTATAAATAAAACTCAATATAAATATTAAAAAATTTAAAAGTAGAACAAACGAGCACATAATAACTAAAAGTGATAGTGAAAGGTGACATAAAATGGTGTCACCAAGTCCAAGGTGGAACGAAGCAGAAGTAAGCAGAGTGTGTCCCTGCCCGCCCTCTCCCTGCATGTTAGTCCCGGCTGTGTTCCAGTCCCGGCTGTGTTACAGAGAAGAGGAGGACGGGGCAGCGCTCCACTGGGCTGTGGGGTAGCAGAGGCTGGGGGAGGGGGAGGGCCGTTAAGAACGCCTAGTTGATGCTCGGGTAGAAGAGTGAAGGGGACGTATGCATTTAAAGTTGTTGTTTTCATGATCTAGTGGACAGCATCGAAGGGTTATAGAAACGTGTCTCAGTGATAACGGAATCACTCTTGGTTAATTTTGGAAAAAGAAAATGAAAATCAACAGACAGACAAAAGCCTTTCTTTTAAAAAATGGGGATAAATTTTGGGTCTAGGACACTCTGAACTGGCTAGTGGGCTGTTCAGATAGACCGAAAGTCTGCAGTAGATTTTCAGGCAGGACTTGGGAGCACCCGGGAGAAGCAGTGAGAATCAGCACCCGCGCCCCCCGCCTCCCCCCACAGGCCCGGGTTTCATCCCCGTGTTCAGTCCTGTCGCTTTTGTCCCCATCCATCACCTAAAATAATTTTGATGTTTCGGTGCACGATGCACCGTACGATTTATCATAAAGGGACGTTTGTGCTCTTCTGAGGTTTTCACCACGCACAGCACACCACGGAGCGGGTCATTCTCCTGTTCGTGGAAGGCCATTTCTCATGATGAATCTGGGTTTTTTTAGAATTAGGTTTGACATCACTTTATTGCCATTACCTGCACAAGCACCAGTGCTACCGCCTTCCTTACTGTTTTCTCATGATGAGTTTACCGACTGACCTGGGGGTTAGGGAGACAGCTTCGGAACACAGGAAACAGTCTATAAGGAAAATCCCAGCCGCGCAGCCCGAGGTCCAGCCGGACCCCAGATAAAACCGTCGGTGGGAGAGACCACTGCTGCCGTGCCACCCCCACGTCCCCTTGCGCCTTTGGTGCTTGCGAGGCTGAGGTGTGTGACTCAGTCACCTTTTTTCTCATGGGGAAGTCTTTGCCTATTCCAGTAACTAAAGGACCTTCAGAGGGCCTGGCTCGACGGCACCGCCCACTTTTCACTGTTCAACGTACAGAAAGTGGTGTTCGCTCTTGGTAGCACAGTGGTCCACCTGGCCGGTGTCTGCCCCTGCAGAAGCGTGGTCCTCAGGGTAGCCAAACAGGCCTGGGACATCCCTGTAAGGTCCATGACACACGAGTTGAGCATCTTTGAACTTGAGGGAATTAGCCAGGAAAAAAGCTGGGGAAGGAAAAGCTTTCCAAGCCAGAGTCAGGGCTTGGGAGGGAGAGAGCAGGAGGTGATGTAGCGTTTGCGGGGAGTGTAAGCGGCTCCCTGTGAACTTGTATACAGCAGGGTGCAGACAGGACTGATAAAAGATGATGCTGAAGAGGAGGCCAGGTGATGAAAGGCTTTGTATGTCGGGCTCGGCTGCTTTATCCCCATTCAGGGGACAGTCAGAAACCATTGCAGGATTTTATGCCAGGTAAAGGGATAATTTGATTTGCCATTAGTCAGAACCCACTGGCAATATGTGCTGAATGTATTGGGCTCAGTGCAAGTGGGGGTTCCCAGTTAGCGAGGGCAGGGGGACCTCAGTTAGCGACCCTCCCTCGTCGGGAGGAGGACGGTGCAGTGCGGCCGCTGAGGGCCTGGGCGAGGGCAGTGCAGATACAGCTCAAGAGATGGCTACCCAAGACACCACTGAGAGCTGAATAGTACTCGGCATTTTCCTGGCGTGGTCTTTAATTACATTTAAAACATTCTAATTATTTGAAGTTCTCTAGGTTTACAACTAAAATAAGCTGTTACCTAATATTTCACAAAACATTCCAGTATGAATGCTTACATTTACAGATATCAATCGAAGTACAAGGATTTATGTTGTTGTCTTAAGTGCATTAGTATGAGTGTAGCATAGAGATAATTAGTGTCATTCGTGTACCGTATAACATCCCCCCATTGTGGCTCTAGTATCACAAAGTTGGAAAGACCTAATTCAGCGTCTAGCAGCTACCTTCTAGACCAGTCTTTTATCCAGTGTGAGGAATTGCTCAGACTATAAAACTTCACATAAAGATCACCCGACCTCTGCTTGCACACTGCATTACTTTTCTATTGCTGTATAATAAATTTCCACAAACGTTGCCGTTTGAAATGATCTCACAGTTCCTGGGGGTCAGGAGTCCGGCAGAGCTGAGCTGTGTCCTCTGCTCTGGGTCTCCTAGGCCTCGCACCCAAGGCGTTGGCCAGAGCTGGGGATCGCTGCGGCTTGGGGCCCTCTTCCAGTCTCACATGCTGTTTGGCCGAATGCAGGTGTGTGACTGAGCTCCTCAGCTTCTGGAGGCTGTCACAGTCCCCTGCCACGTGGCCTTCTCCATGGGCATTTCCCACCTCAGCAGCTGCTTCTTCAAAGTCTGCAGGGCCGTCCTTGTCCGCGTGGTTACTGTAGCTTTGTCGTGAGAGTGCCGTGCAACGTAACCGCTCGTGGGAGCGGCACACCATCACTTCGCTGTGTGCTGTGTGCTAGAAGCACGTCCCAGCTCTCTGCACACACTCAAGGGAAGGGGATGATTTGGGGCACGGCCCACTGGGGGTCACCTTTAGGGTTCTTCCACTGCACACACCTGTGCAGTGTGGGGCTCACTGTTTGCACTATCATCCTTCCATTTTTTGCATGGGTGTGTGTGTGTGTGTGTGTGTGTGTGTTTGAGACAGAAAGAGAGAGAATTTCTCTCCTGTCCTCTCTTTGTCCTTAACTTCTCATTCGATATAATTTCCAGCCCCTCCTTCTTCAGTTGCCTGCACATCCCCCAGTCTGTCAGTACTGTCTCCGGAACTTGCACCCAGGACTGACCGGGCTACCCCTGGCCGACCAGCACAAGTGTTATGGGAAGATTGCTTTCCTTTGTCTGGATTCCATAATTCTAAAATTAGGTTGTTTTTCCTTTGGAAGCTTCCCACATTTTTGATGGCTACTAAATATGAAATCACCTAAACTTCATTTTTCCAAGAAGCATTGTTAATTCAGATCTTTCCAATTTAGAAACAGGAGTTGATGTTCATCCTCTTTGATTTTTGTCTTGTTGGCTTCAGCCCATTATCGTTCAGACTAGGGGACATTCCCTGCCATCCAGTGGATTAGTTGTTCCTCAGCTGCAGGTCGCCCGTGAAGGGGCTGGACCGGCCTTCTAGGCATCCCATGCGGATGAGTTCACTGTGGACTGGGCCCCACAAGCCTGCTGTGGCACCAGCCCTTCCACCATTTCCCCCCAGCGCGGCTGTCCCTTGTCTCGTTCACAAAAACGCTCCCAGAGATTTCTCCGATGCCTTGCTGGAGTCAGGATACATGGCGTGTGTGGACAGTGGGGATAAAGACAGTGAGTTTTAAATCTGCAGTACTGAGTCGATCCTACAAGCCTTGAAGAGCTTTTAAATCATTCCTGAAATGCATTGAGTTGCAGTGGTCTCGGAAATGTGCAATTTTTTAATTAGCAGCGATTGTCTTCAGGGTTTTCAGGGGCGGCCTCATGTGTTGCCGACTGGATGGTTGTCACGTCACAGAGCACTTTCTGCTCAGAAAGTTGTGCACACGTCTCAACAACGTGTGCACATTTCTGCTTCCGACTTTGCATGTGCTGGGGTTCCCATGGCAAACATGTGCTGATGGAGTGCTTACAAGAATGTGCAAATGCTTGATTTGCTTGGTTTGAAACGCAGGTCTTGTGTTACGATGGTTTAGCAAGAGTACCAGTAGAGCAGGTATGTATAAGATTGTTTATGCTCTACGTCATTTTAAAATACCACTTTAAGAAACCTTAGTTTGGGGTAGAAAAATAAGAATGGAAGCCCCTCTGGTGTTAATATTTTGATGCTTTTTGATATTTAGCTATTTGCAGTTGACCACAGGATTCGTGAAGTTTGTAAAGGGCCTCACTTCTTTATAAATATACTGTATACTTTTTGAGAATAATTTCTTTAAATATGAGGTGTAATTTTAAACCTGCATGAGTTTAATTTTAAAGAAAAGAAGAAAATGTGAAGACTGATAGAAAGATTGGTGTAGTCACACACAAAGCAGTCAAATAGCCAGCCTCCTTATAACATTTCAATTGACTGGCTAAAGTCAAATTTAACAGATCTCTTCTTATTCTCTTCCAGATGTAGTTGGTTCTTTTTGCAGCAAAAGCAACAGGTGCAACAACAGTACTTTCCTCGCATCTCTGGCCAGGATTCACCTAAATTTTGGTGAAGGGTGAAAATGCAGAACAAATGAAACCATCTGCCACTCCTCACCCACAAGCCCCCAAGCCACCGTCGGGGACAATGCCCAGCCTCGCGTATCGGCCCAGAGGGGCTCCTGCTGGGCCTCCTCACACAGGGTTAGGGCACATCCTGTGAGCACGCTCGGGATGCAGGTCCTGCCCCAGACAGTCGCACAGAGATCAAAGGAGCTTTTAATTCACGTTTAATCACTCCTTGAGAAACCCTCCATCAAGTCTAGCAACAGCTATTGTATAAAAAACAACCACTTAAGTACGTACTTTCTTAAAAAATGTGAAATAGATTTAATCCCTTCAAATGCTTAATGTGAATTTTTTAATCCTTTCTTGCATCTCTCTTAATCTCTTTGTCATAAATTATAAGTGAAAGTAGATAATATGAACAGAAAGGATTATTTTGTTGTGGTTTGTTGTTTGTTATATATGCTTTGTAATAATTTTCATTTCTTTGAAAGAAGCCTTTCAAATAAAACTTCTAAGAAGATGGTTTAGCACATTTTTCAGTGGGAACTTTTACACCAATGTAAAAAACTTAGAGTAAATTGATACTGTTTTCCTGAGACAATTTTCATTAGAATTTTAATAGGTCTTTAGTTTTTATTTGTATATTAATTCTTCTGTGAAATTTTAGAGTTTAACAAAAAAAGTCACTAAATATCTTATAGTCAAAGGCAACCAATACACACCTGTCACAAGTTTGCACAGATAACTTGTGCTTTGTCAGGTTTATGAGTTGGCATCTGTTTGAATGACAGATGTCACTGCAGTTAAGTGTAATTTCATTTGGGGTTGTTACTCCAAAAGGGGCTGAGTTTTAATCATTTGCACTTAAAAGCAAACGTGGCTGTTGTTACCATTGATGTGATTGGCTCCTTCCTTGGAGAGGAAGCAGGAGCCTACAATGCTACCAGCTCTTTGGATTAAGCTTTTTAGGGGTGTGACCTGTGAAGGGATCTCAAATTTAGTCACTGTGACCATTTTGTGAGCCACCGTGACCAGTCAGAAAAGAAGTCTATCGATTAGCAATGGCTGACATTTCCAAATGGCCATGTAGAAAAATGTTATTGGATTTATTAATGTTTCTCATCAACTGTAATCACCAAGAAATTTAAGTAAAAATGTCACAAGCTGAATCTGTTTAACAATGTGCTATTGTAAAATTTTAAACAAGTCTTATAACCTCTAATTTTGATTAGTATATTAAAAAATGCCACTTTATCAAATCGTGACTTAGTGGACTTATGAAAAAACATATGGGAAAAATAAGTGAAAAAATAGCTTGGGAATTAGGTTTATATATTGAAAGATTTTGGTTTTGATTGAGGTGAAATTCATGTAACATAAATTTAACCATTTGAGAGAGAGAGCTGTTTGATTTGTTTTAAAAGTAGACATTAAGAGCTGACACACTTCCGTGGTGTGACAGATACAGCTATATATCAATGAACAATGAAGCAACTAGAACATTCTATTCAGGGAAAATTCTAAGAGACATTTAAGAATTCACATCTTAACCAGCACATTTATTTAATAATTTTGATCTTAGGGCACACTCAGCATTGTGAACATCCAAATTGTCTCTACAGTAAAAAGCTTTTTAAAAGAAAAAAGTTGCATTGATTACTTGTGATGGCGAGGAGAGAAGCTGCTCCGTGTCCTTCAGGGCACAGACTGGAGAGGCGACAGGGATGATCAGGACACAGGAACAAGGGAGGAAAGGGAGATTGTCAAGAGAGGGTCTTTGGTAACATTTAATCAGTGGGTTCTTCCAGAGAAATGAGAGATTCTCCAATGGAAAAATAAGGGAGAACAATACAAAATAATGAGGGAACCAAAATGATCAAGAGATGTGAAAGATGAAAAGAAAGGAGAAAAATCTTTTTAAATCAACGCTCTAGGCATGTGCATATTGAAGGGGCCTGGGGATTTAGTTCCTGTTACTGCTCGTCACCCTCGCAGGAAAAGCGTTTGTCACAAGGCTGCAGTCACCGTTTCTGCCTCCGCCGAGTAGCCAGACAGGTCCCTCAACACTTGAACTTCGTGCATCCACTAACCAACCTGCATAACCTGACTAGGTTTTGTTCAGGGGCTCAAGTGAGGAGGAAGGCCACGACCAAGGGGAACTGGGGCGTCACTTCACGATTTGGAGTTAGTTTCTGCTTTCCTCACAATTGTGAGTGTGAAGTCTCGCCATACAGTGGTGTCGGAAAAACCTAGTTCGTTCCTGAACAGAGCGGAAAGGGGATTTATGTCCTCATTTGGATATTTACAGTTGCCGAATGAAAGTGCATTGTGTCTGAATGTATCACCCTGTATCTCTCTGTAAGGTATACAGGACCCTCCCTGTGTTGACAAAACAACACTACCTTGACCTCTTATCATTATAAACAGGGGGTTGCTGTTTTTGGCTCTGGGGAAATAGCAGACAAAACTTTCACCCACACTTAAACTAAGTTCAGCTTATTAGTTTTAAAGATTTCAGCAGAATTTGATTTTGCCAGTAATCTTGTTATTTTGTTGTGTTTTCACAACTCCAAATATAGAGGACTGTCTGCTGATTTGATGATAAAGTAATAGGTGCTACTATTTATTATCTCATATTAGAAACTAGATGCTTTATCTTATCTCCCTCACCCTAAAATTTATATATATTAATATATGTCATTTATATATATTAACATAATATATATTTAATATATTTATCTATATCTATGTTGTCTACATTTTAGAGATAAGGAGATTCAAGCTCAGAGAGGTTGAACGTATTTCTCAAGTCCACTCTGGTGGGTGAAGAAAGGCTGGAATTCAAACTTGGTGTGATAGCACCAAAACCTGGACTCCTCCTAGGATGCCACATGACCTAATATGTGTAGGACCCCCAGAGTAGTGCCTGGGATGTGATACTTACCCACAAAGAGCTGTCTTTCTAACGGCCAGTGCTGGAGAGACAGATACGGGTCCGCATGCAGACGTACGGTCCTGGGACTGTAAGTAACCGTGGAATGGTCCGGAAACACTTTCAGTTGGGCCTTCAGCTGGCAAGAGAGCTGCAATTAGAAGTTACTTATAATTTATCAATTCATTGATTGTGCCCTGTAAGAAAGCATCTGGGCTACATCTTCTCTAGTAATTAACAATGGCCATCTGTTTTAGTGTCCATCTCAGAAATATCAAGAGGTTAGCATTAATGTTAATATTACCAGAATAACTCTTATACTTTGAAGCCATTCTGAGGACACTTAATGTAAAGGTTTGAACAAGTATATTACGAGTATAAATGTTCATATGTGAAAAATACATATGCGTACATACATATCGATATATTGACTAGAGTATTTAGATTGCTGCTTATCTGTGGATGTTTTATTCATTCACAATAAAAATGTAGGTACATTTGTTGATGAATTTATTGTTTCAGCTAAATCAGTACTTTAGCATGATTTTATTTTTTAAAAATTACTTTCTGTACTTTTCATTATACTGAGAGTTGACATGTTGGCAATTTCTAACCTTAAATTACTGTGTTTGTCTTACATACACGTGCAAATAGATTTAAATTCACTCAATTATTAGTAAACTTGTAATATTAGTTATTGGTTTATAGGGAAATGAGGAGCTCAGGCAAAATATGAAAATTTACTATAAAGCTTATTTTCCTTTTTTTGTATGAAGTTTTAACTACTTTTTAACATTATAAGAATAATATGAATTCCCTTGTGGAAATTTTAGAAAAAGAAATGTGGAATACCCTGCCTTCCACAGTAAACATTAACGTAGTGGTGAATTTCTTTGTCTTCTTTTCTGTGCATTTTTAATGTTGTTGTAAGGAATACGCAGTTTTCTGTCCTGATGTTTTGTCCTCTACTTAGCCTTATAGCATAAGCATTATTATTAATTTTGATTTGAATAGTTTAAAAGGTCGAATGAGGTATACGCAAATAATTTGCCTTTTTATTTTTTGTATTCTTTCAGGAGGTTTTTCTTACTTAACATAAGCAAAACGTGAAATTCATAGACGAAAACAGCCATCATTAATAGATTAAATTAAAGGCCCTGTTTTATTTGACTTAATTAATTTTAAATGTATTTTATTTCATCAATTAGCCGACTTTAATTATCATGTCACACCTGAACCCACCACACCATCTAAACCAAGGACTGGAAGATTGCCTGTCACTTACATCCACGCGTGTGTTCTTCCTACCCCACCCTCCCGCCTGCCCTCAGAGATGCCCACTCTTCTGAATGTTGTGTCTGCTGTTCCCTTGCTTTGTGTTTGTCTTGTCTCATGCATAGGAGTGCCTAACAAATGTATCGCTTCGTTCCATTTGTTTAAACTTTATAAAAGCTGTCAACAGTGTATACAGCCATTTCGTACTTTCATTGTTTCCTTTATATTTTTCCAAAATTCTTTGCATTCCCAAGATTCATTTATGTTGCATGTAGTTGCAGTTCAGTCATTTTTACCAGTTACTTATAGAAAGTAGGAGGAGAGCATCATTTGTTGACTCATTTTTCTGTCAATGGATGTTTGAGTTGTTAAGGTTTTTGTTGTGGCTGTTACAAACAGTGCTGCTATGGACACTCTCATCCATGTCTTCAATACACATATAGTTTCCCTCGAATATATACACAGGACTGGAATTTGCTGTTTTAGGGCATGCAAATGATCAACTTCATTACATAGAGTCAGGTTCTTATCCAAAGTGTACGCCAGTTGACATGTATGGTTTTGCCACTTGAAAGAGTAGAAAACAGCATCCTGTCGTCCCTCGGCTTGCACTGACTTGCACTCAAGTCTCGAGCATGCGCGTTTCCTCTTCTGTGAAAACCCTGTTCAAGTCTTTCGCCCATTTTTTCCATCGGATCATTTGTCTCCCTAATTGCATTTAGAACGCTAACAGTTTGTCAGTTATGTTCATAACAAATATCTTCCCTTGATTTGTATCTTATATTTCCATTTCTGTAAGGTAGCTTTGGTACAAAGTTGTTTAGGATTTTTATGTAATGTAATTTATCCATCTTTCCCTTTCGCTAGTGCTTTTAGGAGCTTAATAATTAAGTTTTCCTTAGGTCATCATCTGGTTTTAGTCCAAAAGTTTTAAACTTTCATTACTGACATCTAAGTTCTTAATCTACCTGCAGTTGCTTCTCGCATGTGGTATAAGTAGAGTTCCAGTTTCATTTTTATTTGTACGACTGACTTTTTCCCATGATATATGTATAATTATTTTTAAAAATTTGTTTTTCAATTACAGTTTACATTTAATATTATTTTGTGTAAGTTTCAGGTGTGCAGCATCGTGGTTAGACAGCCACGCACTTCAGAAGGTGTTCTCTCCGGCGTTGTCTCCACCCACCTGGCACCAATGCGTCTGTGTCTCGCCCCTGCGTTTTGGCTCCTTATCTTATTCTGTTAGTAAATTTATCTATTCCTTCCCCCCAAATATGCTGTTTTAATTACTATAGCCTTATAATGAATGTTTATATCCAATAGGGCACACCTTCCCTCTTCCTCTTCAGAAGTGTTTTGGTTATTCTTGGCTCTTTGTTCTTCCATAAAACAGTTTACAGCCAAATTAATTATTCATCACAGGCTGTGCTGGAAAACCTCTGCCTTTCCCCTCTGTGTACCTGCTTCTGTAAAACTCCCGACTCTGAGAGCAGAGCAGAAGTTCCTGTTCTTCGCAAGTGAGCATATCCCAAAGAGAGGGGGAGGGGCTGAGCTACTCCTGGCGCGTTCCATACCCCAGACTCACCCACCAGAAAAGTCTTCTGGTGCCCCTGGGAAACAGGGAGTGCAGGATGGGGGGAGGTGCGGGGGGGGGGGGCAGGGGCAGCTTAGGGAAGATCTCTTCAAGGAAACTGGAGGAATGGTGAGCAAGCCTTCTCCTGGCTTCCAGCAATTTTCTAAAATTTCTAAGACTGGCCCCATGGAGATAATCCCTTGTGTCCTGCCCTCCTCTGAGCACTGAGTCAGAGCAGATGGTCCTCTGTGTCTATTTACTGTACCGACCAAATCCACTTCCATCTTTGTAAAGTTCCTTTAACTTCCCAAATCTCTTTTTAGTTAAGTAAGAATAATCCACATTTTGCTTACGTAGAACACGTATTGTTTGTTTATATTTCTAGGCTGTGCTCCTACAATTGCCGAGCCTTTTCTGTATTGATACCTATGCCATATGACAAAGTATTGAATAGCCTTCTGTTCGTCCTGAAATTTCTTAAACAATACTTTGAAGCAAGAGGTTAATGCCATTTTACTATCTCCCCTTACCCTTCCCTTGCTGTGTTTTTGAGAAATAGAGATTATTAGCTGAGACCACAGCTATTCTGTAGTTTTTGCTTTAGGCTACCCTTCCCCCTTATATAATTCCTTTTGTAACCTGGAAGGAGAAAGTTATACCATAGAAGGGAGATGTCTGCATTTATTCCTTTCTGACAGCCAGCACTGGGGGCCCTATTACAACACGTCAGCTCCCTCCCCCTAGGAGCGAGACCTGAATTCTGTGGGCAGTATTGGCCCTCTGACACTAAACTGCTTTACTGGTTCCCTACCAAACATTCCAGAGTAAGTACCTTCCTTTGAGGCAATATACTATGGGGCTTCTTAGTTCCTTTATACTATACAGAAAGGAAAGCCCTATGTCAAGATTTTCGGTTTAGTGTTTTCCCTTGGAGCCTAGAGCTCTAAGTGGACCACGAGCACATTGGCAGCAGTAAGCTTCGTGCATATTCTGACATGTACGTACATAAAAACATTGGCAGCCCAAAATCTTATGCACACGCCCAGATGCACATATATGCATATGTGTGCTCATATGTACCTACACATATATGTGTGTGCAAGCATGCGTATGCACCCCGAGACACCCCAGAATACTGCCAAGAGGTGTAAGGAATAGAAGACACATGAAGTGAAGTCACAAAGGAGTCTTCAGCGCTACTGTGAGGTGTTGCACTAAGCAGCGTGGCTGCACAGAGGACAGGCCCGCTCAGACCTGACATCTCAGTGGCGACTTGAAAGGCTGTGTAAAGGTCTGTTGGCAGGAGAAAGTAGGAAAGGGGCCTTTTCCTCTGAAACTCTGCGTGGCTCCTTTTCTGGCACCTAAAGTTTCGTAGTACTTGCGTTTTTCCCAGAGTCCTCTGCTCAGGCCCCTCTCTCCTTTCCTCAGTAAGCTCACCCAGTCTCATGGGATTACTTTTCACCTGCCCGGGAATAATTTCCCATTTCCTCTCTGCAACCTGCCTCTCTCTGTTGAGCTCCAAGCTTTTATTTTAGCTGCTTGCTAAAATTCACTAGGATGTTGTTAAGATACCTTTTACTCAGTTATGTATAAACTGAACTAATTTTTATGAATGGCATCATCTGCACAGATTTGAAACCTCAGTATTCTGCTTAATTCTCCACTTCTTGTGTCTCTTAGCCCTGATAAACAGAGACACCACGCAAGTTTTTAGTGCTGCGTAATTCTCCTTTTCCATTTCACGGCCACTACCTAGTTTATAGCGTTCGGTATCTGTCATAGCTCAGATTCTTAAGGGGATGGTTGCCAGATTGACCTTCCTAATAATCACCACGTGGTTCAAAAATTTTCACTGGCTTTTCTGTTGCCTTTAGAATATAACTTAATCCCTGTAGCCCGGTTTTCAAGACCTCTGTATTCTGAAACCACTTCACATTCTGGGCTTAGCTTCTGTTGATTGCTCTCGTGATCTCTGTTTTGGGCCAGAACAAACTGGTTCCCGCTTCCTCTGCAGGACTCGAGCTGTTCTGCTTGTGTGCTGTGTTCACTGTTTCCTCGAATACTTCCTGAGCCTCCACGCGCCAGGCATCGTTCTCGGCCCTCCAGCCATGGCCATGAATAAAACGACAGACATCTCAAGTCGCATCCTCATGAAGCTTACATTCTGGCAGGGGGAGGAGGGGGCAGTAATAAACAGGAAAGTAATATATTTTGCAGTATGTTGCAAGGTGGTTGGCACCCCAGCAGAGAACATAGGGGGAGTGAGAGGGAGCTGGGGGATGGGGTGGGGGGCAAAGTGGGATGATTGAATCAGGCCTCTGCTGCCGTGTTTCCTATTCTGCAGATGCAGCCCCATTTCTTGTCGAGTCCAAGTGGGTTTCTTTTTGTCAAGTCCAACGGCGCCTCCTCTGTGAGGCCTGCCTTCTCCCTGCTGAGGTCAATCTTCTCTAAATATTCATGGCTTGTTTCTCCTTGTTTCCCTTGCTAAAAATAACAAGAATGGCTTTCTTCCTTGGGTTTCAATATTTGTTCATTGATCTCGGCTCTCCCTGTAAGAGCTGGGCTCCATGAAGAAAGGGTTCATTACACCTGAGTGTCTCTGGGGTCCTACCCTGGGTCCACCTCCTGGCTGTGTGGCATCCCTGCGGTGAGACTTGGAGCTTCTTCCGGCACTGGGTCTCATCAGCTTCCTCATCGCCCACCCCTCTGCCTGCAGGTGTTACTGTTCTGCCTCGCTTCTCCGTCCGTCTCCTGTGTTGTGTAGTGTGTAGTAGTTTGTGTGTGTGTGCCTTCCTGCCCCGAGTGACAGCTGCAGGAAAGGGGACAGCGTGGTCTGTCTCGTTCCCTGTTGTCCCCCTCCCACACTAAGTGAGCGGTGTTTGCATGAGTCACGTGAACGTGTGTGTTTGAACCCTTTGCGTCCTGAACAATATGTGAAATTCACAAAGACAGTAGGAGACGCACAGTGAACATCAGGGGCCGTCGGTCACAAGGAAGTCTTTTGTTAATATTTCTTAATAATGATGAAGAAAGAGAACCTCCCTTCATCACCTGGTTTCTACCGTGCTTTATTTGGGGAACCTGGCCGTTACATCCAATCTGTTTCCTTTCCCTATTTCCCTTAGAACCCAGATAAGCATTTTTTTTAACGTCTTTAAATTTATGGATTTGTTAGAATCAATTTTTGTAAAGAATAACCAGTAAATGATTAGAAGATATTTTGTGAGTATACATGCAAAAAAGGAGGGGGTTGCTTTATAATAATGGATGGGAGAAGAGAGTGGCAGAGAGAGCCTCCCTCCCTGTCTCTCACGGACTCTCAGCCCTGGGTGAGGGGCGCTTCCTGGAATGATGGTAGTCAGTACCACTTCCCAGGCACATCCCCTCTGCTGCCTGGAAGTACAGAGTGACGGGTCCAGGCTTCCAAGAATACGTGGCTGCCCTCGAGGGAATACTAAATTAACCGAGTTCTATCCAAATTCTGATAAACCATTAATACTTTATGACCGTTCATCTCCATATGATTTCCCTATGTAAATTAACTGTGAGTGCATGGTGCAATAGATCTCCCGTTGAAGGAACTAACATGTAAAAAGAGCCAAAGCTCATTGCAGCCAAAGCAAAGGGTTCTGTTTTACTACCCCTAAACTTGACCTGCGTTTACATCTGTTTATAAAATCTGAGGCTTTCCCCCACCTCAGCCTAATGCTTCAGTGCTCTCTTCTAATAAAAAAATCAATATCTAGCACTCATGAGTAACCCTATAATAATATACAGAGTATATGCAATAGAAAAAATAATTTCAGGAAAAAACTGATTAGGATTGTGGTTAACCCATCCTTTTTTTTAAAAAAAATAGATGTGCAGTATTTAGAATATAATCATCCTCCTAATTTGCTTATGCCATTTTCTTGACAAATCCTTAATCTTAGTCAAAAATAATTTTTATTAGAATGTTTGGTGTTCTTTCTCTTCACACAGTTAAGGATACAGTTATCTAAGGAATTTTAAATTAAGTTGTCTTAAATCTCTGACAATTCAATTTTACAGTTCTTTTCTGGAAGTCTATTTGATGACCAATTATAATGTGAACATTTATAAAGGAGTCTTTGCATTCTAAACTGTCATTTTGATATCAAATAATACATGAAAATACTGTATAGTAACAAGTGTATCTTTTTAAAACATTACATTTTTGTTGTCCTAGAAGTAAAAAGTTGCTCTATATTTCCTCCTTACGCTGGCCACTTCGTGCTGTTAATTTCCCATTTCACAAAATTTTCACATGAAAAACTAAACTGTCTTTTAAAAACATGAATTCTTTATACCTTTTTGCAAGCATCTTATGCAAAGTAGGCAATGTATGCTTCAAATTATTCACTCTTTCACAAATCTTTGATGGTTGCACTTTGATAAATAAATAGATCATCTAAGATTCAATAGGCCAATTGCAGCATATAATAGCTATTCAGAGGCAATTAAACTGCCTTTTTTCATGCCGGCATGTGAGCCGCCCTTTCACAACCTTCAACTTGATTCGTGGTGATTCAAAATTAACTTAAAAGTCTTGTTTGCTGACAGCTTAAAGCTTAATTGACTGAAAGCCAAATAGAGTGTGTTCTGTATTCAGCACTAAAGCTATTGATAAAGCCGTGTGTAAATTGCGCGTGGTGAAAGACAGCGATTGGACCTCCTGTTCTTGTGTTCGTCCACAACTTAGCATTGCTGCGCAGTCAGAATTGCTTTGCCGAGTCTTTTATCACACGAGGTTAACTCTCGCTGGAGCTCCTCCAGCGGCCGAGCAGTCGAGTGTGGAGCCTTGACAATGCGGTGGGGCCTGCTGTGATTCTGTTACTTATTTGTGGCTTCATTTTTTTTTTTCATATAGTACTGGCCTTTCATTTCTGGACAGGACGGTTGGTAGTGTATTTGAAGAACCTCCTGATTTTCTGTATTTGTCTCTTTAAGAAGAAGCCGAATGTTTAGGTTTGAGGATTTTGAAAAGTATCTTAAGAAAAATAAGCCTCATGATACTGATTTGTCTCCCTTATGAAAATGAAACCCAGTCACTTTAAACATTTAATTAGGATTAGGAATTCATGTTTAATAGCTTCGAGTGTCATATAATTATTGTATCACTCTAACGATTACTCTGTTGGGTTCTTTCAATACTTTTACAAAAAAAAAATTTCCCTGACTATTGTACCATATGGACATGTGCATTTCTTTTCTAAAATTAGTGCTTAAGGAATAAATGAGAAGGATTATTAGTATGTGTTAGTATATTTTTATAAAAATGTCATAATTATGCCTTTTTCCAAATAAGCCTAGGTAGTTCCAGTCATATAGAAAAAAGATAATTTGCATATAATTATTTATTAACAATGAATGAAAAATTCAGAAGCCAAAACACTTTTCAGAAGCTCTTTACTATTGTCAGCTATTTTGTTTATATATTTCAGGTGTGTATTCTTTATTTTTAAGGTGAAGGTTTTGATTTCATATTGACTTAATAACATTAAAATGTAAGTTCACCATGCAGTGTGTTTTGAAGATATTTCGTGAGTTATGGTTATGTTTAAGTTTGGCCCTTTTGATTAATTCTCTCTGCAATGACACTGAAATATATTTTTTATGGACTCTCTTCTATTTTCATTTATCTTAATTATATACAGTCAACTCGTTGATTTAGTATAGCATATTCACTACATTATTTTGAAAATGTTTTCATTTACTTAATGTTTATTAATAATTAAACATTTAAAATGTAACAAAGCTTAAATTGCCTGTGTTAGTGTTTAGGACATTTAAATGAAAAATATAAAATAAAATCCAGTTTTGATAATAATATTAATGAAAATGTTTTTTCATTATTGTATATTTCAGATTATATAATGGCATTGAAAATATATTCAGCATTTTAAATATTTGCTTATAAAATGCCTTTCATTTAGTATCTTTTATTTTCTTTTTATTTCAGCATAAGACTTAGAATTGGGTATTGCTATTTCTTATTGATATTCTGTAACCATGGCTATCTAATTTTCCTGCCTTCCAATTGATTTCCAATACGAACCTAGTCTATTCATAAAGAATCAGGATAAGGTGCAACTTAGTTTCAAAATGACTATAATTTAAAATAGTGTGTTACTCCTATATACTTTCCAATAAAATAGTAATCATACTTCAAAATGTAAAATCCAGAAGAGTACTGCTTTTATTGAAGTTTCATCTATATCCAGTGAGATTTGAGAGGCAAGAATGAATTGCTTTTATTGATCATGTTTGTGTATTAACAGTTAATCTAACATATCTTTAAAGGCATGAATTATTTGAAAACAAATTTTGTTTGTTTTTCATAATGTGGTTGTTTAGTATATACAAAACAATTGTATTGTTAAGGAGGGCAAATAAAATCCCTTTTCTTGTTTCTACTTTTTAAAAAAGTCTAAAATTAATTGTAGAGATAAGTCAGTTTTATTTTAAAGTAATTAAACAATTATAGTGATAAAGTGGAAAACTTACTACTTCAAATTTAGGGAAGGTGGTATAAATATTGATTTCATAGTCAGTGAGAGACTATCAGTTAGAGCTGCTTGGTACAGAGTCTGAAAGGAATGAAAGCCCTTTGTCGGGCTGTGCTGACTTTGCCGGCACCGTTTCACAGATTACAAAATGGGCATTTCCTGGAGGTTCTGAAAGGGTTTACACGTTCCAAGGAGGATGAGGTCAAAGTCAAGTTCAGTGGCGTAAACTTCGTTAACTATACATTTTTGAAAGCATATTACATTTTGTGGCACATCATCATTGCAAAACTTTATATTTTTATTTAGTTATTTCAGCTCTTCAAATTTTTTTGAGAGTCGAGGCTTTTCTAGGAAAGTGTGACATTTATAGTCACAATATCCTCGCTAACTTTGGATATTGCCCTTTTCTCTGCAGATTATACTTTTACATAAGCAGATGAGTTTTAGTTTGACTGTCTTTCTTGCATTTTTCCAAAGAAGTTTTTCCTTTTTTATATTGACTTAGACCTTTACCTTTGTTTTTTGGTGAACTGTTAGATTGTTCAATGTAACTGTCAGTGTGCCTTAGCCTGGGAAGAGGAATGGCCGTTTTGCCTCCCATAGCCCATTGCAATGCTCTCAAGGCAGCACCTATTGGAAAATCGGACCATTCAGAGTCACTTGTGATGAGACTTGGTTTTACATTACCTTTAATTTCTAATCCTTGAAGTATTTTATAAATTAAAATCTAGTATTATGATATTACATTTACCAAACTGTCCATGTAATATTGAACTTGTTCACGTCTTAGCCATTGAAACTTGGTACAGTATTGATAGAAAAATGGAAAATTCAATGGAATTGGCTGATAATTAGAATGCTTGAAGAGTTTCTATTATAGTTTCTATTTATACAATATGTATTTGACATTTTAAAGTGCCTAATAGCTAAAAGAATACTTTTGTACTTAGTTATCTAAATACTCCTGAGAAAATAACAGATGTCATCCAATTAAATAAAATGTTCATATAATAATATCATGGCTCTCATTTAGGTTGAACTCTATATTAAAATTCAAAGTAATAAGTTGTAAAACTATAGGTGAGATAATATCTGTCCATATACTTTTATTTGAGCTTTTAAAAATGAAGAACAAATTAATGTCTTTTATGTATGATATTTTTCATTAATATTATCTTGAAATTGAGAACATACAAGAATTAACTTCTTGTAAGTACAAAGAAAATTACCTTTACCATCAAATTCATGCATATGGTCCAGTAATGTTACTAAATACAGATCATTCTATATTATTTACTTAATCTTTCAGGTAATTGAAAGAAGATAAATATATATTAATTTTCTATCTCATGATAATCTAGAATAAAGCAGGGTCCATTATAGTTGATACTCAACAGTTGAGATGATCATATATTGATAGTGAGCTATGAATAGCATTGATAAAAGAAGCGTTATTTTAAAATACCGGATCAAAGACAAGATTACTTACTGATGAATCCTCTATTGTGAGTAACTTAATTTTATTTGGCTTATATGTGATGCTGAATTATATATGATGCTAAGTGGTAGGAAAGATTTTGTTTGGAGCGATCAGACAGGAAGGAGTTGATTGTAAATAATTCTGTGAGGTAAGCCATGTTGCCCAGAAGAGGCTAGTCATTATGTTGATGTCCTCTTTACTAATCACATGTGTAAACTGCCCTCTAATTTAGTGGTAAATATGTATGAATACTTTGGGATATTCGTGATAAAGACGATTCCTGGTTAAACAGAGCAGCTGAAGCATCCCTAAGTGCTAATGAGTGCTTACCTGGTAGTCTGTACCGATGCTTTAGTGGATGCTGAACAAGTTTAGATGTTAAGCTTTTTAGGAAGAGTGAATGATGGCTAATGATTATTTAATGACAGATCTCTGGACTGAAAGGCATTTAGCACTCAAAGTATACTGCAAAGCCTATTTCTCAAAGCTTCAGACAGGTTTATTTGGTCTCACCTTGAATAGAACAGTGCTGTATTGATTTCATTGGTGTGGATTTAAACACACTATCGGCTTAGAATAGCACCGGTATGCGGCAGAAAATGATTCTCTTAACCCTTATGGTGACTCCACGCTCTCCTCTGATACTATGACGCGAACTTCAGAAGCAACTGGGGATTTATTTGCAATATTTGGAGTTGAGTATGTGAGTTTGGAAAGTATTTGTGCTCGTGAGCTTATAGTAGCCATTAACTTGCAGGGAGGCTTATGTAGGAGGTGACGAAAACCTCAAGTTTTGCTTTTCTTTAGTGCTTTCCTCCCGGTGTCATATTTGAGGAGGTTTTTCATCTGTGGAGGTTGTTGATGCTTCTGCAGGTGATGTGCGACTTTTTTTTTACCCTGTTGAATAATAAATTATTTAAGTAGTTAGTCTCTGAATGATATTAATGTTTATGGCTCAGTACTTTGTATTTCGAAAGTATGTCTAAATATTCCATGTATATTGCATATAAAATACAGTTCAATCCAGTTATTTCATGTACTTCATACAATACTCCCTCCAGTTTTTACATTTGTTATAGATAGCCGCAGTAGCAAATGTATATAACATTATTAGATACGGTAGGCCAAAACTTAGTTTAAGACTTCTTCTAGTTACAAGTTTCGTTTGCATGTAACTTTTTAAGAAAGATTTTTAGTTGTACAACATTAGAGGTTATCTAATACAGATTTATCTTGCAGCAGGGTCAAACACACTAGTTTCTGTACAACAAGCAGTGATTGATAGGCCAGTGAAGATTCTAGAAATGAGTCTGGAATGATGTTGCTGCGAGTGTCCACACGCTTTGTGCCCTTCACCTTGTCACTTGAACACTTCGCCTACCTAACCTTCCTTACCTGTGAAGTATGGGTGCTGGTGTGGTTAGTAGGGCACCGAGTCCCTCTCCCTCTATAATCCACCCCCCCCCCCGCTAACAATCGTCTAATCTTGAGTTACAAGATGTATTCCACATTCTACTTCTGATTTGCTTTCTTTTCCTTTTAAATTCTTTTTTTAAAGGAAATTATTTCATACTGTATTTTTTATATATGTTTTAAGGATTTCATTTATTTTCAGAGAGGGGAAGGGAGAAAGAAAGAGGGAGAGAAACCTCAATGAGTGGCCTCCTCTCATGCACCCCCCCACTGGGAACCTGGCCTACAACCCAGGCATGTGCCCCGACTGGGAATCCAACCAGCAACCCTTTGATTCGCAGGCCGGCACTCAATCCGCTGAGCCACACCAGCGTGGCTCCTTTCAAATTCTTAATGGCTTATCTGTTTTTGCAGAAGAATCTGGAAAGTGGCAGTGGTAGACCTGTAATTATGCCATTATAACAAATACAGTATCAGGAGATATGTGAGGCATCCTCAGTAAACAGGTGGAATTTGCAGGGATCTAATTTTTTGACTATGTAAAGGATAGATTTCAGGTTTTCCTGTTGTTGTTTAAATTGAGAACCTTTTGCCGTTGCCATATTTTGAGAGTTTTTTAAGCCATAATACTGATGTATATTGTAGTATTTTATATAAATCAAAAACATTGGGTAAAGTATTACAGAAATTCAGTTTTTTTTCCTTTTGCTAATAAGAGGAGCAGTTCTACTTGAGAAGAGAGAGCTGTAAGCAGCGGTAAATTCTTGCTCCGGAGTGTTTTCATGGCCTGTGTTGGGCCTCACGTTAGCCGACGCTGCTGACGCTGGCAGGCCACGGGGCCGGTGGGTGTTTTCCGTGCATTTTATATGCTCTTGGTGACGTGGTCCTTTTTTTCCTGCCAAAGTCTCCTTGCTGTCACGAATGCATGTGTTTATCCAACATCAGTGCATGTATTTGGGAAGCTTTTACCTAGGAAGTCTCCGTCTTAATAAAGGACGAATTAAGACAAGAGATCATAAAGCTCTGTCTTCACAACTCCTGAGCCACTGAATGACAGAAGCTAGTCAGGCAGAATTTTGAGAAATGATAGGCTTTATCCTGTAACAGAAACAGATTAAAAAAAATAGTCTCTTATGAAATAGCATGAGATCTTACAAACCCGAGTATCTGACTACTGACTGATGTGTAGGTTAAAACATTAATTATTTTCTCTTTGTGTTCGCTTCCAGACTCGTAGCTTCTCCGAGTCCATGGTCATTACCAAGCAATGGCCCAGACACCCAGGCTCTCTGGGAGTGTGTGCTCGGCTTTCGCTGGGTAAACCCTGGGAGGGCTGTGCAACCATTCAAGGCCCGACGGCGTTTTTAGTTTGATACGTGCCAGGCAGGCATCTCGGTCCCGATTCTAAATGAAATTAATGAATTAATAGGAAATCACGAGACACATGTACATGAAAGAGTATACTAGTAAATGCCAATATCTGTATATGCTTACAGTAAAACAGATAGCAAAAGAAATCCCATCTACAGAAAAAAGGTCTGTGAAAAAAATTGCCAAAACATCACTAAAATCAGTTTGATAGGCTACTTATCTTCTTCATAAAATGAGGAAATGTAAATTAATCTTAAAATCTATAGTAATTTTAAATGCACGCAGGTCTCTCAACACGCAGCTTGGAATGATGGAAGTGTAAACACGCAGAGTGATGGGCCGTCCCGTAGCGATGGGGGCTGGCGTCCTTTCTGCCCAGCCTCTGCGGCTGCTGGAGCGGCGGGGCCTCTCTGCAGAGCAGGCTGGCACGCCGCTGCCATGTGCATGTTCCTTAGGCTGCAGACGGATTGCTACTTTTTCCATAAATTGTGGGCTGATAAAGGAGTGTGTCCTTAACTGTTTGAGGCTGTGGTTTATTTTGTCAGTGGCTTTTAGACTTTTAGTATGAACGCGTATTTTACTTTTGCCCATTGGGTCATTTCTTTCCCTGAGCTTTGCTTCCTTGATCATTTATTCATGTGATTAGTAAGTTAAAAGTCAGAGTTGTCTTCAACCTTTCTATTTCTCCTTTAAATTTGTTTACTTAGTTTTTCTTATTTCTTTCTCTTATTTCTCCTTTAAATTTAAAAGTATTTTTCCTGCCCTGGCTGGCGTAGCTCAGTGGATTGAGCTCGGGCTGTGAACCAAATTATCGCAGGTTCGATTCCCAGTCAGGGCACATGCCTGGGTTTCGGGCAGGTTCCCAGTGGGGGCCACATGAGAGGCAACCACACACTGATGTTTCTCTCTCTCTCTCTCCTTCCCTTACCATCTCTAAAAATAAATTAATTAAATATTTTAAAAGGAGAGAGAATTTTTAAAAAAGTATTTTTCCTTTAAATTTCTTTACTTAGTTTTTTAGGAACTGTACCATATGTTAATCTATGTCAGGTTTTAATAACTTACAAGATGGTTTTTGAAAAGATACAATCTTCTGTATTTCTGCCAGTTGTGGACTGGGTTATAAAAATCCCTATATCAAACTTGGCTTTGGGCTTCCCCACCACCACTTCCCCTTCAGAGCTGCCATCACTTCAAAGGCCTGGCCATCGATCTCCAAGGTACGCGGATGCCCCTGCCTGCGCCCCTGTGGTTCTACTGAAGACTGCACTTGTGGTGAAGAAAGCAGGAGTGAAATACAGTGATAATGCGTCTTTTCTTTTTCTACTGTAAACATGTATTTTACTTTACATTTCAGAAAAAGTGTCTCTTCTTGTTTTTACAGCATGGTGATTAGACAGTCACATACTTGACAAAGTGTTCCCCCCGTGTCCCCAGTACCCATGCGGCCCCGTGCACCCACAGTTCTTACAATATCACCAACTCTGTTCCCCGTGTCACACTTCACATCCCTGCGGCTGTTTCGTAACTGCCAGTTTGTACTTCCTACTCTCTTCAAGGTGACCATTTTTCAAAATCAGAGGTAACACTCTGAAGCAGTCTCCTGAGAAAAATTAAAACAAGAAATCCCCTTGAAGTTCTAATTCACTGTAAACAAATTTTTCAAAAATATCTTTTAGTTGCATGTCATTTATCATTGTGACCAAATGTACAGTAATTCAGAAAAATGAATTCTACAAATACTTCTTCTAAATGAACAGTTGTACTTGTTAACTTCTCAAAGGTAGAACAAGACAGTTGTCATTTTTTATCTCGTTTATTGTTACTGAGTTGAAAAAGATAATTACCTAGGTAAAAATATTTTTTAAGTAAATACAAGAAATGACTTGTCATTTTGTGAATAAAAATGACTTTAGATATAATAGTTTGTTTCCCACTGTGCTGCAATGTGCAGGCATAAAATATTCGTAGAAGACACTCGAACAGTTACCAAATGTTAACTGTGTTCCCATGTGTTCCATTTGAGCTTTAAAAAAAGTCATCATGTCTACTTTAGTAGTTTTATTTTAACTAAATCTCGTTGCACAAGTTTTTTTCTGAACATCAGTTGTATGTGACATTATAAGAGTAATTTGTTATGTTTTCAAATTTAAATAATTTCATAAGCCACTAATCACTATTTTTGAAATATGCTTTTCCTCCCAAGACAACTAATAATGGTCTTCTTAATGTTACAATTTGTAGTTTTTAAAATTTGACATGTATCTCAGATTCACCCTTGAAAGGTAAAGTGAATCAAGAATTGAATGTTATTCTTGATAATTATTAACTACAAGGTTTCCAAATACAGAGATGTCTCAGATATTTTAATTTTTTTAAATCTCAATTTTCTCCCAAACTGAGAATGTTTGCACTGAAAGTAAAAGAGGAAAAAATGAACATTTTGATGTTTGGGTGGAGAATAAGGAAAAAAATAAGATAATGCAGATTGTGGAAAAATTGGCGTAGAACTTGTGTGTGAAGAATAAGAAATTCTTGTTACAAGAATTACTTGAAAAACCTACAGTTGCTCTCAAAGTTTAAGGTTTTTAACTATCAAATAATTGCCATGACCCTGAGATAGTGATAGTATTGTTTCCTTTGGAAAAAAAATTTTGGAACAAAATTTAAATGTTGTTGAATTTTGGAACATTCATTTATTTTGCTTCTGTTCGATTTGATGCATTTTGTCAAATGCACACACACAAGATACGTATGTGCAAAAGGCATTGTTTTTAAATGGATTAATCAGCAGTGGTAGAAAGATAAATGCATTTGCAGAACCTATGGAGTTCCAGCAGGGGGCTATCGAGCATACATACAATTTAATAGCATGTTTGTTTACTTCAGTGTCCTAGTGAGTGGTAATGGTGTAGTAACCACAAAAACGGCAAAGCCTCAGAGATCTGGGGAGCAGCTTCCACAGGCTGGGTCAGTGGGTGGAAGGAGAACTGGGCAGATGGGTTGCAAAGCAGCAGTGCAGTAGAGGAAAGCCCTCTGCTGGTGACAGTGAGTACTGAAAGTATCCTGTACATGCACAGCTTTGGTAACAATGTGAAAGTTTGGAAAGAAATATCGAAGTGCTCATGGTTGTCATATTTCATCAGTTCATCTTCTTTTTCCCTCCCAAGGAGGGTGAGAGGCAGAAAACATGCATGTTTTATTTTACGTACTTGGGGTAAACAGGTAGAAATGCACGGGGCCATATAACCATCTCCAATTTTAATTTTTCCCACATAATTTATTTGCCATGTTTTGTAAAACTCTCAGGATGTGCAGTGCTCTAAGCTGTGACAGCAGTGAAAGTAATATGATATTTCTGTAAAGACACTTGGCCCAAGAGGGGAAACATAACCTCACTATGCACATTTACAGGGGCAGGGACCCCCAGATGCCTCCCCCTCTCGTGGGCCCAGAACCCAGATTCATCACCAAGGAAACGAGGCCCTTGAGTCCCACCTTCTACACCTTTGTGTCTCTGAAGGATCTGACCAAGAACTAGGATAAACTGGATAACTGAAATTTAATGAGTAGACCAAATGGTTTTAAAAATGAATTAATATTTGAAGATTTTTGCTTATCTTTAAATGTAACAAAGCTTCTTTGTAAAATTACTACTACATATCTGGTGAAATCTGACATTTTTATAACATCGTACTCTATCACACTCAAGCAACCCCAGTGATACCAAATCGGTTTGGAAAATGTTACGGCCAAACTTACGTGGAAATAATTTACATGTGAAAATTCCACTGAGGGCCAACATTTATTTCATTATGATTTAAAAATATAGGTCACACATTTTAAAATCTCAAAAACACAGTTCTGCCCTGGCTGGCGTAGCTCAGTGGATTGAGCGCGGGCTGGGAACCAAAGTGTCCCAGGTTCGATTCCCAGCCAGGGTACATTCCTGGGTTGCAGGCCATAACCCCCAGCAACCACACATTGATGTTTCTCTCTCTCTCTCTCTCTCTCTCTCTCTCTCTCCCCCCCCCATTCCCTTCCTTCCCTCCCTAAAAATAAATAAATAAAATATTTTAAAAAAAACACAGTTCTAGCTCACTTCAGCTTCGTGTGTTGGTGCCCTAAGAGTGTTATATACATATGTGTCTAACTGTAATTATGTGTGCATAATGTATGAATGTATGTGCACATGTAAGTTGACATATTTGATTCATACCACATAATGATTATTTTAAAAGCATATCTTAAAAATAAATTGTTAAGATTCCATCAGGCTACCAGGCATATCAATGTTGAAGTTTTTCAGACTAAAGTAAACATCTAAAAAACAATTACAATACAACTCATTTTGAAGATCTAGTTTCTTTTAGATACTTCTGTTTATGTTCAGAAATATATTAAAGTATATTTCCATTTGACATATCTCACTGTTGTGTACTATCTTTATGTAATATGCTATCATAGATGTTTTTAACAGTCAGTAAGTATTTGTTGATAATGCCACATCACATTTTAAAACGTCTTTGGGGCTGTGAAAAGTGAAATAGGCAAAACTGAAAATTAAGAAGGATGTTTTTAAGAAGGAAGTCTGAAGACAGAGGTTTTTTGTAGTCTCATTGACTAGCATTTGTAGAACTTTGAGTGATATATGTGCCAAGACTCTTGTAATTGTATTCAGACATTGTAAATAGTAAATCATATTTAATTCTGATAGTTCTCTCGTCCTCAGGATTGCCAATATTAACAAGGTTCACTTTGCTAAATTTACTTTTGTTCTTTACTAATTAATCAAAACCTATTATTAACAAATATACTTTATTGCAAATAAAATTGTCATAAAGAACCACAATAGAAACTATTTCCTAGCCTAATCTCAATTATTACTTTAAATAGCTGCCCTTTAGTTTTCTGCTGTAAGATCTTGCAACTTACTTTTCCCAGTCATTCATACCACGTCTGACAGTTACTTATTCATATATAAAACATATGCCTTATTAAATACAAATTGTGTATTTGCTCTGCTAGTCAGTGCATATAGTAAAAGGAATTTATTTTTCTCTACATATAATTCCAAAACACATTATTAAATAATGATAGAGTAAAGAAAAACATTTAAAACTTTATTTTTATTTATTGTGAATAAAAAAATATTCAGAAAAAAAATCCTGATTTTCCAAAATGATGTTTTAGGGAATACTGAAATTTATATCAAATTCAGAAAATATTTATATTTTTGCAAATGTCAGTTGGACTATCATGTGCCAGAAATTTCTGACATAAAGTTGGTATGCTAAAATCAATTGGCATGTAATATTTTGGTTTAAGGAAATCCTAATGATATATTTATGATACAGTTTTAAATGCTTTATATATAGTTGTAATCTTGAGGTAAATGTCAGTGAGTTACTACATTATTTGATTTTTACTAAAATTTTGAATATTATAACAACTATGAAAAGCATTATGATACTCAATCCTAAACAAAGAATCAATTTTTCAAAAACATTTTCTCCTGGTTAAAATCACACAGTTCTTAAAGTATTTTCTCAGAATAGTAAATTGGCCAGTGAGCTCTTATCTAAGGTTTTAACACCTAACACCATAACAGAGCTCTGACAATATATGGCTAATCGCAGATATAAAGTATCTGCTGGTAGTCCATCTCTCATAAAACCGCCTTCAGCCTTAATTCAAATCCATTGATTCCTGTTCCAGTTAAAACTGAAGAACTTAATATGTCTTTTAATCCTTTTATTGTAAGCTGGGATAAAATTAATTTTACCCTGGAACTGCACAAAGCCAATTAACATGATCTTTAGAGTTATTTAGTAAAGTGCTTCAAATTGTTAAATTTATCTTGACCTCTCGGCTGCACTCTCCGACTGCCTTTTAAATGAAGTAATCAATATCTCACAGCCCTTTAAATTGCTTAAACTTCTCAAATATTTTACCTGTGTTCTAGTTAAGCTGTAAGTGAAGTGTTTACTCCCGTTCATGTAAATCGAGAGTCAATTATGCTAAATCTAAAGACAATTACGTACTTTTGAGAGGCACCGCATGAATTAAATAGCGGTTTTAATAAAATCGAAGGCTTGTATTTTGTTTAGAGTAACCCAGGGGTGAGCGAACCCGTGTCCGCACAGAGCAGGTACTCAGCATGCGGCCGAAACTGTGCAGCGTGGACGTGCCTGACCGAGGCGAGCAGCCTCCGTGGGCCACGCCGGGCTGGGTGAAGGCATTAATTTTCCCACCGTGATGGGGTGATCAACCGTCCTGTCGAGAAAATGGATCTCCACGTCACCCTTTAGCATGATTAAACGGAGGCATGTCTCTGTGAAAAAATACCAAATTTCACGAGACAAATGAAACTGCAGAAAGGTCTCCTCTTCCAGAATTGTTTTACTTTTAATATCTCAAGATGTTCCGTTTGGTTGTCAGTTTACTTATAGGAAAACATCGCAGCTAATTGCATATTTCTTATATTATTTAAGGGGAAAGGCAGCAAAGCCAAGAATTTAAAATATTTCCCTATCGGAAAAATCAAAGAGTCAGAAACTGCTGTGTTACTGTTAGAACAGAAGTAGGGATGGCCTCATACATTCACTAATCACTATGTCTCTGTTTTTTGGGGGGTGGCCTTTTCTTGCTCTTCCCTTCCTACCTGTTAACAAAGAGCTACCATCTTTTCAGGCCCGAGTACTGATAAAAATAGAATTTTTAACGCCATAGAATTTCAGCATCAGTACGGCTCCTAGCCGGCTGGACAGTGTTCTTCTGAGGCTGTGCACGTGCCAAACTTTAAATTACACCAAGTGATGCACTTGACAGCTAATTAAGATTTCATATTTTGGCCACTTAGCAGAGGGCACCTGTTATGATTCTCTCTATTAGCTTTAAGGATACGATTTACGAACGGCTGTCTTCAAGTACATTATTAAAACTTCCCTAAAGTCTTAATTCTCTCCTGGGGAGTGGGAGTGGAGACGAGATTGAGGCAATTAAACAAAAGGAACCTGGAGAAGGTGGGGGACCCGAGTGGAGGCGGAGCTCTGCAAAGGCCCCTGTTGTTTAATTTCCTACTGGAAGCGGCCCGTGTGTGTGTGTGTGTGTGTGTGTGTGTGTGTGTCTGTGTGTGTGTGTGTCTGCTTCCGTGCCCCCTCCCCCTCCATGCCGGGGCGTTGCAGAGGCTGAGCGGCTGGGGTCAATGCCTTGCCTATTGATCAGTATCCCCGCAGTCCCTTGCTCCAGCAGCTGCTTCATTGGCTTCTTTCAGGGCCTGCTTCAGTACATTAGAATAGAAATCCATAACCAGAGCTGTGCTCATCCAAGCAGGGGAAGAAACTAAATTAAATGGTATAAAACAATCTTGGATCAGGAGTTTGTGCCAATTCATCTTGATCTAAGATGTCACACCGGGCTCTCTGTCTGAGCACCTGGGCCAGAGGCAGCCATAGTGAAAATAGATGGAGCTGCGATCATTCATTTGTCAGCTAAGGAGCGAGGCAGCGGTTAGCAATTCCCTTCTGCAGAGGTCAGCTGACAGAACAATCAGAGCAACTGCAGAATGGAGCTTTCCTTTGAACTATTGTTATGGAGCATGCTCTTGCTGAGGCGTGGGGGGAGGGCAGCCCCGTTTGCTTCCTGTCTCAAGAATACTATGTAAAGTGTAAAATGCATACCACACGAACACAGATGCAGCCGTGCAAACCTCTTACCCCCCTTGTCTGCTCTCGTATGTAAATAAAGTTGGTTTTGAACACATGTATCGAGATACCAATGATCAAACTGTTAAATGTCACTTTGCCTAGAATTAGGGGCCATTTTCATCCTAAACACACAGGCAGTGATTATTGATTTTTTTCCTTCTTGGTATGGTGAAGCTTTTAGCATTTTCCTTCTTTTTAGTTACCATAAACTGTCACAAATCAGTGTTATATTTGAATCTGTAATCACATGTACATACTTTTACTAACATTTGTTTTTGAAAAAAAAAAAAACAGGAAAAAAACTGAAGAGAAAGATGCATACTATGACACCAGATTACAAACAATTTATTATATTACTTAAATGTTTTTTGTGATAATATGAGTTCATTTTATTTTATTTATTTGTTGAATTTATTGGGGTGACATTGGTTAATAAAACATTGTAATTCAGGCTTATTATAGGAAATGTTGTTACAAAATACGACTTACCGTGGAAGTTGTAGAGGAATTTTGCATTGGAGGAACATGATGATAAAGCAACCTGCATGTGAGTTGAAGTATCCTGTACAAAATTAAATTAGAAAAATGAGCAATAACTAACATTTTATATGAAAGAGGGGCAGCATTTTTAGAGATGAATCTCTTCTCTGTGGGCTCATTTTAGATTTTTGTCTTTCTATACAGCTTAAAAACTAATGGCAAATATCCAGGACTAACTTTTTTTAAACAACAAAGTGTGGCCCTGACCAGTGTGGCTCAGTGGATAGGCCGTCGTCCCGCAAACCAAAAGGTTGCTGGTTTGGTTCCCTGCCTGGGCACTTGCCTGGGTTGTGGACCAGGTCCCCAGTTGGGGGCACGTGAGAAGCAAGGGACTTTGCTTCTCTGCCTCTTTTTCTCCCTCTCTTCCCCTCTCTCTAAAAACCAATAAATAAAGTCTTAAAAAAAAAGAACAGTAAAGTGTGACATGGCAGAAGTGAAGAAACTACAGCCGCAACAACAACAAATCTTTTCTGTACCCAGTTGCACCACACTTTTCTTGGAATCCAAATAAACAGTAACTACGCTTTGAGATTATTATCTTAGTTTTCTAGATAAACTGCCCCCCATTTTTCATTAAGTGCTTTGATATCAATCATTCCCTTCCACTTCTTAAACTCTGTATAGCATCCTACCACTTCCGTTTCTTAGGCTCGTCTCGGTCTGGCCCGAATTCTGCTCTGCCTCCCAGTGCAGGGGAATTACTGGAATGTCAAGTGTACACCTAAAAGCTCTGTTCTCTAGGTGGATTTTTATTCAGCTTCTGGAAAAGCCTACCTTTCTTGCAAGGATTTTGTTTTGTTTTAGTTCATTAGGATTTTTAAAAGAATTCGGGGCAGGATATCTGAACTTTTTCTGCAGTGTTACCATTAACCACCCAAAACTCACCACGGATCTGGAAGCTGTTCCTTCTTGCACCTCCTGTTTCACAGCCCAGCGCCAAACCAGCCTAATCTCTCCCTTTAATTTGTCCAGTACTCTCCTAACTGATGACCTCACTTCCGGCATTCTTCAGATGCTCTCCGAGTGGTTTTCCGAAAGCCCAAATCTAATTAGATGACTCTGTGGCTTATGCCCTATCTTGAGTATCTTCCCATTGTTCAACGGACAGAAACTGAAATGTGAACAAAACCAATAGAGCCATCTATGCCCTGGCCCTGCCCTGCCCCTCGCCTCGTTTTCTGCCATTCTCCTCTCGGCTTGTGGAGTTCCCGCCCAATTACCTATCCTCGAAATAGAAACGTACAAGTTCCCACTCGCTGTAGGTTCTTAAACATACTGTTCTGTCTGTCCATAAAGTTCTCATTGATTTTGTAGCCTTTTCCTTTCTAATTTCTGTTTAGTAGGCTTGAAGGTCAATAAGGACAGAGACTTTGCTTTTCTCATCCCAATTAATTCATGTCAATTCATTAATTGATATTAGCATAGCACCATGTAGTCTGGATGCTCAGTTTTTATGCCGTGAGTGACTGACGCTGGGAGGGATGACCCTCTGCCACCACTGGTGCTTTCCGTTCTCCCCTCGGTCATTGCAGGGGCTGCCTTCTGGTTCTGCTCGTGCTGTTTTCCCTCACAGCCGCCCTCTCTGCTGCTAGTGTCGTGACCTTTCTAACAGTGAATGAATCCGATGCCACCCCCTTACCCAGGATTGCTCAGTGGCCTTTTAATCGAAGGCTAAGAGTCTTCAGCTTGCCATGCCAGGGCCACTCCTGGTCTGGTGCCCCGAGCCTGCCCTGTTGTTGCATTTGGCTGCCTCACCTCCAGTGACACAGAAGGATAAAGCAAGAGATCAGGAGAAACATTCAAATGAAACATCTGAAAATATTCAGGAGCCCGTGAAGCTGATTTCTTGGTTGGCATACTGAACTCTCAGAGCCCTTCTTGGTATTGATTTAAGTAACGTATGGAGAGTGCCGTGCTGAAAGGGACCGGGAACGCCGGACGGATAATGTCAGAAAGAGCGGAGAGCTGACCTCCAATCCAGCTGGCTTCAGAAGTTCACTTTTTAAATCCCTCTGTGCCCAATATGTAGCTGGGATGGGTAAAATAAACAAATGGAAAACCAAAGAGACATAACTAGGCTCTGGAAAGATATCTCCGTGAACAGGTAGTGGAATAGAAATGCAATAATTTGGGCTGAGATCAACAGCTGCTTCCAGAAGCAGGCTTTTGGCCCCTGTGAGCACAAAGGACTTAAACCAAATCATGAATGAAGCTCAAAGCCAGGAGCTTCCTCAGTTCCTGGATGGACGTTGACAAGGTACGAGCACATTGTTACTTGGTTAACATCGAGGTTGGGTTATTAAAGGAGAAAAGAAAATGGATATTAACTATGTGACTGGCAATGCTTACGATAACAAAATAATGAAAATGAGTTGTGTTCAACCTAGCAACCCAAAAACAAAACAAAGAAAAAGAGAGAATAGAGGCGAAACCTATAGAACGTGGAAAAATAACAGCAGAAATTAGTGAAATAGAAAGCAATAAAATAAGATCAAAACTAAAGTGTTTTTTTAAATCTGGTAAAGTATATATTTCTAGCAAAACTGATCAAGAAAGACATGAAAAGTAATATTAGAGAAGGCACAAATAAACAATATTTAAAGGGATTATAGTAACTGATGTAATTGAGAGGGTGTTTGTTTGTTTATAGAGAGGAGAGAGAGACAAACATCAGTTTGTTGTTCTACTTATTTATGCATTCATTGGCTGATTCTTGTATGTGCCCTGACTGGGGACTGAACCTGCAACCTTGACACACTGGGATGACTTTCTAACCAACTGCACACCGGCTAGGGTGACAGAGTTTTCAAGCTAAAGAGAATAGTGTAAAGAACTTCCTACCAATAAATTTAATGACTTAGGTGAAATAGATATTTAATGTAAAATTCTAAGTTGTCAAAAGTGCCTCAGGAAGAAATACAGTTAAATAGCAACTGTTACAAAAAATGAATTTATAATTACAAATATTCCTTCCTTCACCTTGTTCATCCTCTACACCTTCATCCCCTGCCTTGTGACTCCAGGAAGGGAATGTCCTGAGACACAGGTCCTGATAATTACAGAAGAGAATTTTCTTCGAACTTCAAGAGTCCTTCAACTATTTTCAAAGAATTGGAGAAAGTTACTTAACCCAGTTTTTAAGTCTTGTATTATATGTTGCTACTAAAAGCCAACAAGAATAGTATATAAAAAGAAAATTATAGTCCTATCTCACCTGCAGACACAAATGTGAAACACTCTGTTAGCAAATCTAGTTCAGAGTCTATGTATTGGTCTGTTTATCTACCTACGTACCAATCGATCGATATCCATCCTTCCATCCATTTATCAGTTTATCCAGAGTTTGCCCCAGGAATGCAAGCATAGTTCAAGACCAGAAAATATATAACATTCCAGGTATCACTGGTATGGTTATACAATAGATAGATTAAAAAACATCTGATAAGGTCAGATCGTGGTGATTTGGGGGACATGGGGAAGGGGTAGTAAAGTCAGGACACAATCCGTAGTAGACTTCAGTTATATCCACATTAATTACCTCTTAGTAAAATAAGGTTACATTAAGATTATACAAAGTTGATTGTGTACATATATATCATGATATTCTTTATATATTCCCTACATAATTTAATGGATGCTTGTAATATCTCATAATAAATACCAAACCAAAAATAAAAATGAAAAGTAGCATGGGGGAGTAGGACTGAGCGAAGGACCAAGTCTTAGGAGAATTTTGGTGTATGCCTTAGTGAAAGAAAGGTTGGGAAAAGAAATTTTAAGAAGAGTCATGTTTTAGGAATGTAGTTTTTTTAATGACCTCCTATTTATTGATATTTTAATAACGATTTAAAATTGTTTTCTATTATGTTTGGAGTATCATGATGGTATTTCTTCTGAGTGTGAAATTATGTTGAGCTTTTCCCAGGTCGTAAGTACTTCTTCAAGTGCTTGGTTGCTCATTCAGATTCATCTGGACAAAATGCTTGTCCTTTGTGTTCTCGTACTGCCACCCCCTCCCAGTCCCTGGAAGAGTCCTACCTATCCTTGAGTCTTCAATTCAGCCCTTCTTCCTTTGTGAACGGGCTCTCCATTTTCAGGAAGCGCACTAGTGAGCTTCCTGAGGACCTGCACTACTTATTTTTATGCCTGCCCAAAGTAGCTGCTCAATAAATATTTGCAAATTAGTGGGCAAATTAACAAATAAATTGATGAGCAATCTTTTCTAAAAAGAGACTTGTTGAGGTACAATGTATAGTTTTAAAAATCTATCCTTTTAAAATGTAGAATTGATTCTTAGTATATTTGGAGTTGTGCAGATATAAGCATGATCTGACTTTGTAACCCTTTTATCACATCGAAACACTGGTACTCATTAGCCATCGTTAACCACGCCACTCCTGTCCCACCTCTAGGCAATCGCTAATCTACTTTCTGGACTCTTTTATGTCAATGGAATCATACCATGTGTGATTCTTGTTAAGGACCTTTTCCTTAGTATAATGTTTTCAAGGTCACCCGCGTTGCCAGCATGGATCAGTATTTCATTACTTTTATTACTGAATAATATTTTACTGGATGGATATCCCACATTTGTTTATCCTTTCATCCACTGATGGGCATTTGAGTCGTTTTCTTGGCTATTGTGAATAGTGCTGCTGTGAACATTCAGGTACAAGTTTTGTGTCTGCATTTGTTTTCATTTTTCTTGGGTAGATACCTAGAAGTGCAGTCATTGGGCCCCATGGTAACTCTGTTTAACCTTTGAGGAACTGCCAGACTTTTCTAAAGTGGTTATCCCATTTGACATCCCACCAGCAATGCACGAGGGGTTCAGTTTCCGTCCATCCCCATCAACACGTGTTATTTATTGCTCGTCCTGTTTATCACAACCATCCCAGTGGGCGTGAAGTCGTGTCTCATTGTGGTTTTGATTTACGTTTTCCCGACGACCAGTGATGTCAAGCGTCTTTTAATGTGGGTATTGGCTATGCACATATCTTTGAAGAATTCTCTATTCAAATTCTTTGCCCATTTTTCCAGGTAGATTCTCTTACTGTTGAGTTGTAAGATATAGTGTGGATACAATCCCTTATTAGATGTATGACTGACAATATTCCCTCTCCGCCTATGTATTACCTTTACCTTCTTGATATCGTCACTTGAAGTGCAAACATTTTTATATTGAATGAAGTCCAGTTAAAAAATATCTTAAAATTACTTGTGTTTTTGGTACCATATCTAAGAAATCATTGCCTAACCAAAAATCATGAAGATAAACATCCATATTTCTTTCTGCAAGTTCTTCGGTTTTAGCTCTTATATTCAGGGCCGTGATCCATTTTGAGTTGAATTTCTGCAGGGTCAGAGGTCGAAGTCCAAATACATTCCTCTGTATGTGGATAACCAGGTGTCCCAATACCCTTTTGTGAAAAAGACTGTTCTTTCCTGAATGAGTAATATTGAATGTTTTCTAATCATATGTCCTTTTGTACTGACATTCTTTTTAAGTTGTATGCTTACGTTTTGATTTTCAGGTTGCTTATCAAGCGTCCCACAAATGAAAAAAATTTCCACATCGTACGAGGAAAGAAGGAAACAGGCTAACCGCTATTGTTTTGCTGGGAGTGATAGGAGCTGAATTTGGTGCCGAAATCGAACCTCCTAAACTGCTGACCAGACCGCGAAGCTCAGTCAAATTCCTGAGGGATTTGGTTTGACCAGTGGTGGATCCAACTACTCCTTGGCCAGACACACTTGTAAGTTTTAAAATTCCTAATGCTGATGGTATTGCTTCTCGATGCATGTTATTTGTTCACAAAATTCAAGAATATTGAACATAGCCTGAGTTTCAACTCCAATAGAACGTTCAAATGAAGTTAGAAAGCAGTACAATTTCTCTGGCTCATCACACTGTGTCATAGTTACCCAGACCTCTTTTTAAAAGTTGAAATGCGGTTTTTAAATGCTTTCTTAAAATAACACATGTCTGAGATTTGTGTTTTCAGAGTTTGGTCAAGATCTTAGCCAAAACTTATGAAAGCTAGCTTTATGTTATAACTTTTAACTTATAAAATAATTTCTGAAAAGCTATGCAACCTGTCCAGAATGTGATTTGAAAAGTCAGAGGTGGTGCTGGACCACCAGTTTTTTCTTTAAAAAAAATACACACACACACACACATATATACACACACACATTTTAAACATCATGATGAGGGAAGTGTGGATTACCTCTATTTTAAAAAGATTCCAATACCAGTTTTAAAATATGAAAAATTACAACCAGAGCTCAAAGGGCTGGTGCCACGTTGCTTTGGTTCTGCAGTTGGTGTGCTAACTGTAGGTGAGGCTATTTTACTTATGGCGTCTTTTGGTCCTTCAGTGCCGGCACTTCTTTACATAAGGTCAACATGTTTCTGCCACATTGCAATATCATTTCTAACACTGTGTCTGTCATCTTGAGAACCAGATATAACCCTACCAAGTATTGATACATCACCAGATATTCTTTGTAGAACAAATTGCAATGTGTTCTTTTGGGGTTTTCACCCTTTAGCAAAGGAAAAGATATACTATGTTACTTTGGTAGCTGTAACAGCAGAGAACTTCATTGGATCATTGTCACATATTTTTTACTGTGAAACCAAGGAGCTATATTAGAGGCTTTTATTTTATTTTATTTTTTTCTGGAGAGGGCTTTATTATTAAAGCCCTGGTATAGACTTAGCTGCCCCATCCCCACGCCACCTTTGGCTCATAATGCAACAAATATGTATTAGTGTTGGTAATCTCTTGATCTCTATTTGACACTGAGAATCAGGGAGTAATCACAACAACAACAGAACAACAATAATGAAGGTACTGATTCTTTTGAGCACAATTATAAGCTCTTTTCATGCATTAACTCACACAAGCCTTGTCCTCACCTTTGACAGCGGGCATCTCAGTTATCTCCGCTTTCCGGGTTATGCAGCGGGGCGCAGAGAGGGTGCAGAGAGGGCGCAGAGAGGCCTGGCCGCCTGGCTGAGTTCATGGCTCTGGGAAATGCAGGTGTGGGCCGAGCACCATCTGTGGGTTCCACAGCTCGTGCTTTTGACCATTATGCACATGGGACCGACAGGTACGGCTCCACGGCCACAGCCTTGGCGTTAGGAAATGGGAGGTTAGTGAAACTTGGAGCTGTTTATTTAGTGTGGTGGCTTTCTTTCTTTTCTTTTTTTTTTTTTTACGATTTTTATTTATTTATTTTTAGAGAGGGAAGGGAGGGAGGGAGAGAGAGAGAGACAGATAGACAGACATCAATGTGCGTTGCTGAGGGCCGTAGCCTGCAACCCAGGCATGTGCCCTGACTGGGAATCGAACCTGTGATGCTTTGGTTCGCAGCCCATGCTCAATCCACTGAGCCATGCCAGCCAGGGCTAGTCTGGTGGCTTTCAAACTCTTCTGTTCACCCTGTCACTGTGAGTATCAAGAAATTTCTAATCCCTTGCACATTTTTATGTTGACAGCTAAAACTCTTTTAAGTTTAAACATTTGTAAATGATCGAATTTGGGGGATATTATGATGATCAACATTTAAAGTTAAGCTTTTCTTTTAATATAATAGTAAAATATTTACCATAACTATTTCATACCCATTATTATCCACTTTAAAAAAAATACATGACAGACTTTCCCTTAGAAGTCAGAAATCTTACATCTGATTGTTTTTCTTGAGGAGAAATCATTTCTGCCCTGACAGTTTAGGGAAGGTGGTCATTTGCTTATTTAGCACCCAGAAATTAATTCCTTTAAACTAACTGTGTCTTAAAACTATTTGTGCTTTCATGAAAACTCTTAAGATGTTCCCATTTCAAGGGAGTTACTTATTTTGAAAACCACTGATTTCATCCAACATGATTTGTATAATTTCTCAACAATATTCTTTTTACTTTGTATTTTCCTGCGAGGAAAGTGAACATAAATGCTTTCCTCTGGAATTTTCCCATAGCTGAATGTAAGTGTGTACACATAAATATAGGAACATCATAAACTTATGAATTGGTGACTGATTGCACCCAAGCCGTTGGCTGGTTGCTAGGCAGATTAGTTTCTGCTGCATTGTCTTCGTTACCTAGGCTAGCACTGTTATCATCCCTTTTCCAACCACGTTTATCTTCTTATGAAATTCTGATATTCTTTCACTTCCTTCCGTATGTCTGTTCTTCCATATGTTAATTTCATCTGGAAATTATAGCTACTGTGGCTAGAAAAAGAGGAAACAGGTTAGGAGAAAAGGGGAGAATTAAAATGCTGTGGCAAAGTGGAAATAGAGATTTTTCAAAGAAGCCTAGGGAATAGATGAAAGAACGAAGGGTCTTAGTACCACCTGTCCAGGGGCCCTAACGCCTGTCTCCAGCTGAGGGAAAGCATGAGCTGAGCTGAGCTCTGGGGGGGGGGGGGGGGGGGGGGGGGGGGGGGGGGGGGGGGGGGGGGGGGGGGGGGGGGGGGGGGGGGGGTGGGGGGGGGGGGGGGGGGGGGGGGGGGGGGGGGTGGGGGGGGGGGGGGGGGGGGTTTTGTTTTTTTTTTGTTTTTTTTTTTTTGGGGGGGGCTTTTCCATGTGCCCCTCAGCTCTCCCAGCAAAGCAAATAAAACACACCCAGACATTTTAAATATTTAAGTTTGTGGACCAAGTGTGCTCTTGGAGCATTTTGGGTAAAGACTAGATGTGGTAATGCTTCTTAGCAAATTATATTATGATTATTTCACTGAACCAAAAGAGAGAGATTCTAGAGATTTGTAGCAAGCAAGAAATAGTATATAAAAATGAATGCTATAGTTTAGTACCTATTAGAACCAGTCTAAAATGTGTAAAACTGGCCTTGATATTTCTCTTATTTATTATGGTTGTCCTATTTGATTGAATAATTATAAAATATTATAAATATCATCATAGTTTTCTTTTAACTTCTTCCCTTCTAATTACACTGCGTTTTTGTTGTTTTGTTTTATTAATTAAAGATCTTAGATTACTTAGTGGTAAATTTGCCTACCACAGGTTTTTCAAAGCCTCTCTTACTGAATTGAAATGTTTTTTATTAATTGATAACTCCTGGTTTGAATCTTGCTCTCCTGATCAGAAAGCGGACGTCTAAAGGTCGGTAGGTCTTACCCAGGCTCCTTCCCATCAGCTCCAGGTGAACCTGACCAGGCGGAGTGCTAACCTGCCGGAAGCAGCTGCGTGCAGTGCCGTGCTGCTTGTCCTGGGGCGTTTAGGATGGATCAGTGCCGTTAAACACGTAGTCTTTACGGCACCCTATTGAATGAGCTAATAATTGTTATCCTCATTTTGAGATGAGACCATTAAGTTACAAGATTTGACGGACTTGAATTGCTGATGCAGCTAGAGGTGTAGACAATGAATTCTGACTGCCGGGTGCAGCCGGGCTGTGAAAACTCTGCACCCCGTCAGATCCGCCCCGACGGGGGAGGAGGGTGACGTCGGCACTCGATGCGAGTCACCTTTAGTGTTAGAACACGCTTTGTGCGTAGACTGGAGTAGATAGGGATCTTTCCTGGGCATTGCACTTTACGTAAAGTGTCGACATCGCACACCGAGGGCAAAGCTGGAGGCCTCTGGCCGTGAAGAGGCCTAGACTGGACTCTATCACTTTGTACTCTCGGTCACCGAAGGTCCCTTGGGTCACAGTTTCCTCTCGCACAAAAAAAGGGCCAGAACCATTCTCTTTCTAAAGCCCTTTTGTCCAGTTAGCCTCTCCGCTTCTGGAGGGAACCGAAAAGCGTCCCGGGAAATTCCCCTTCTTCGCCCCCTCCTGCCCTCCTCCGCAGAGGGACGGACGCTCCCCTGTTGCGCGCAGCCCGACTTCAGCAGCGGTTCTTCTGTGTTATTTGGATCCACAGAGCAAGGCCCTTGTAGACGGGGTCAGGGCATTATTACAACATTACCTCTCAGAGCCTTCGGTTCATCCGCTCCCCATCTCTTCTGCCCCGTCTGTAATTGCGGAGTTATGCCTGCACATCTGTAGTAAATCCCGCCTTGATCTCTCATTAGCTTTTTGACTTTGGGCACATGTCATAAGTCATTTCCTCGGGCAGCAGACTCCGAGACAGATTTGGATGCAGGCGGATTCCGGGATCAATACCTGCAGGGAGTGGAAGAAGCAGGACTGGGGGTGGGGGAGGAGTCGAGCTGCATTTCAGTCGCCCAGAAGCTTCCATCTCAGGGAACTCTGGCTGGGGTGGCCCTTCAGACTTGTCCTGAATCAGGACCCAGGGCTTGGCCTTTCTGTCCTCGCGTCAACCAGCCCCTGGAGTCCGGTCACTGGTGCCCTGAGAATGGGTGGGACTGGAGGGAAGGCAGCTGTCTTCCATGGGAGGCAGGTCCCACAGAGGGACTTGGGGGAGATTCATCCGCCAGGCGCACCCCCTGAGCGTGGAGGGAGTTCCTGGGTGGTGGAGGGAGGAGGCAGCAGCTCTCTGGCTTCTGCTCAGCATGTGGCTGATTACATCAGCAACGGATGTTGCTCCTTCTGGCAACGGAAAGGGAAAGGGGGACTGCCATCCACTTAACATGCTTTTTATTCCAACGTCATACACATCTCTTTACCCTGCAAGGCAGGTATTTTACCCAGCACCTAGCACCCTAAAGGGCACAGTAGTAGCCAGTTACCGCTGCGCACTTTATCTGCGTCAATCTTATGTCATCTTCTAACCCTAATCAATGCCAGTCCACCTCCGTTTATCAGATGAGAAAACCGAAGCTTTGCCCCGTACTCACTAGAGCTTTGTGAAGTTGGATTAAATTTAGGCAGTAAATTGAGGGCACAGGTTAAGTGTTTTTAAGGTCATACTGCTAAAAAGTACCAAGCCTGGACTTGAACATCTATCTTCCAACTCTAAATGAGCGTGTTTTCACCATTTCGCCCAGTCGTCTTGTGTTACGGACAAGAAAGATTCAGACGTGGTGCTGCACGGAGGGAGGGTCGAGTGAGCAAGGGCAAGGTCAACTTGGACATACTGAATTGTCCCTTTAGGAGCGTGCTGGAGCCGTGGAGATAGACGTGTATGGGAAATCCATAGCTCTGTCATTGGGAAATGGCTTGCATCTGTGGGTGAAATATTTAGATTAGAGAAATGAATTTTTCCCCACAGAGAGTCTTAGAAGTACTATAATAAGTATTTCTAGAATACTAGCTGAGATGTGCGAATTCACTGATAATACCGGATGATGCCCTCTCTGTGTGCATTTGTGTTTCTGTTCTGGGCAAAGGATCCACGGATTTCATTCATTTCTCAATAAATATACATTAAAATAAAAATGGACAAACACTCCAAGAGTTTGTTAGATTAAATTGCTTATCACTATTATGAGCTTAAAAAAACAATAATGTTCCTCTTTAGTTCACTTACAGTCCAATATGGGAGCCTCAGTTAGATGTTACCTAAGGAGTATTTTAATTCTGTGAAAAATAGCATTTCAAGTTTTTTTGGTGCTGTGTTTGACTTCGTTGCGCTGAGGCCTGCAGTCGTGAGAAGCATCCTCCAGATGCGTCATGTGCTTCCTAGCCTCCACATTTTACTTAATGGATATGTTAATACTGACTGCTTGAATCATGTACAGTGATTCTCAAGTGAATTTATTTCCTAAATTTTCAGGTAAGGAAGTTAAGCCAAACCTCGAATGTTTTATCAGCAAGACTAGGACAAGTCACTGCAACAATTAGTAGCCAAACTAGCGGTAGTCACAGGATATAAGACAAAGCACCAACAATAAGGAGGAAGGCGCCTTGCTATTGCAAGGATGAGCAGTGACAAAAGAGTGCGCCTGTCCATAGTTCGCAGACAGGCGACCGGACGGCTGTGCTGCCGAGCTGCTGCTGTGGCGTAGAGATGGCCGTTCTCTCTTCGTCTTTCGCCTCATTTCTCCAGCCGGGCCGTCCTGGCGCTGGGAGGTAACCCTGCCTTCCTATCCGGCTCCTTACTCACGCATTCGTTCTCCTTGTTTGCACTAACGCAGCTCCACCACTCCTCACTGGAATTTCTTGAAAATCATCTTGGTTCCAGGTGGTGCCTGACTGCCTCGCCGCTACGGCGTCTGGTTTAGAACTCACTCAGGGCTGTGCACTGAGACCTTGCGCAGAGTGCTTCAGAACGCATGCGCATCACCCTACAGAGCCTATTCAGAACGCAGGGGGCGGGACGCGGGCATCTGTGTTCTTTTTAAGGCTTCATACATGGCTTTCATCTGTAGCCAGAGTAGAGAAACACAGGGTACTGTGGAATCCTTTCGCTATTTTAATTAAGTATCGATGGTAGTTCTTGCCATTAAACTACCTTAATGTACAAATCGTAACTTTCTTTGTATTTTAAAATGGAAGGGATGGCAGGAACTAGTGAGAGTGTGTCAATGACATTTATATTACTCTCCGAGCTAATTCTTTAGTTAGCTCAGCCTTTCTACCGGAATTTCATGACAGTCAGACCTCGGTTCTCGAACGTCTGCCGTCTTGAAGAATTTGTTTCTTGACCAAGTTGTTCTGGTAAAAAAGTGTCTTGGTTGTCAAACAAAACTTCAGTTTTCGACCTGACAACCCTTCCATGCTAATACCTGTGTTATCAGTCCCCTGTCTCTCGGGCGACAAAGGGGACAGAGCACCAGTGTGAGTGTGATTCGGTTTTCAATCACATCACTTCTCACACAGCCTTCCAGAGTGAATGAAGTTGAGGAACTAATGTTCCACTGTGTTCTGGATTGTGTGTCTTCCAGAATAGCACCTGCCTCCCAGAATCATTGTGAGGAGTCAGTGAATCAGTGTGTACAGAGCACTTAGAAAGTGCCCGACACACAAGTGTTGTTTGAGTGTTAGTGGTTGTTATTATTACTAGAAATGTTTATAGAAGAATAAGGAAAGGAAATAGCTCTTCTTAAAGCATTGCTAACTAATAGGGTATTTGTGTATGTATATGCTACTTTAGCAAATCCTCTGAAGGACCTTAGGAGGTAGGTCTTGCTGTCAATAATTTATGTATAATGGACCATACTCCCCCAAAACAAGTAACTTCCTTAAGATTATCTGTCTTGGGAGGGATTGGAATCCAGACGCATTCCCCCCCAAAGTCCAGACATCCTTTTCTACTACACACACTTACTCCCGCTGCTCATGGTAAAGCACGTTCCTTCCTAGAGACTTTCTGGGAAAATGTACTGAAACACCCAGTTTTTGTAATTACTTACTTGTAATTGGACAGATTTCTGCATGTTTTCTGCCTTGTTTCTCATTGTAACCAAATCAACACACGAAGCTCAGATCAAATGGAAATTTTCACCCTTTTGTTTTTGCTTGTAAATAATGTATGTTGTGGGTCCGCTCTATCACTTTTAACAGAGATCTGACACTTGCATTACAGACCCTGTTTGGTGATGTAATCCCATCCTTGTCCTCCCAAAATAACTTTAATTTGCCATCATTTTTTGTTAATTCACTACACTTACAGGTTTTAGGTTACTCTTCCATAAAACAAGCAAGTTGGACAAGGTTATTTCCAAGGCCACTTCCATCTAAAAGTGCAGGGTTCTATGAAATTATTAATGTGATTTGTCCTTATTCTAACTATAGAATGCTTGTGTTTATTGCTACCACTTGAACTTGCTTTTCTTATTTTGCTTGCTCTGTTGTTCAGATAGAACCAATTGTTCTATCTGCTTTTGTAGGTTCCAATAGTCCACAGCTGTGCCATGTGTTTGAAGCTGAGCATCTTTACCTATGTCTCTTCCATCCCTCCTTACAGACCCTCCTATCAACTTCCTAGGCTACTGTCATTTCTCCGTGGCATATTCTTGACACGTGTCCAGCTTCATGGACTCGTGTTACGTCAAGTTGAGTTCAGTAGCTAAATACAACATCTGTGACTGTTTGCAATCTGTATCTTATAGGAATGTAATATGAAGTCATTATACCTCTTTTTTTGGTCTAGACTGTGATGAAACATTGGTGTAAAACTCTGCCAACCATCTAATGTATGTATTCGTTACCTTGATTCAGTTTTAGTTCAAGTTCTCATTTTCTTGATTTCTTGCTCCTAGGCTGCCTGAGTGTAGCAGACTCACTGACAAGCTTTAGCACTGTATTGCCAGTGGCAAGTCCCCACCCCCACCACTTTTTCTTTTTGCATAGAACGTTCCTATTTCTGGTTTTTAAAATAATCTTGGTCTGAAGTTTTCTGACAGCTCTGGAGGATGGTTCCTACCAATTTGTATGCCTTTCTTTTTTCAATTACCATTGAAATTGAATATTAGTTTATAATAGTTTCAGGTGTACAGCATAGTGGTTGGACACTTACGTAACTTACAAAGCGATCCTCCCGGTAGTCTAGGGCCCCCCTGGGACCACACGCAGTTATCACAATATGGACTGTATTCCCTATGCTGTACTGTATGTCTGTGTGCCCCAGGGCCATTCTGATTAACATATTTAATTCTGTAAGTTCAAACAGTTTCATATCAGAGGAAACAATAGGGCACATCTAATCTAATTCCTGGAGAAAGCTACAGAACCTCTGATGGTTCTCTCAGAAGGTCTTTCCGTAAGACGTGAACTGAAGTGTTTTGTGAACTTGATTGTAGATTCCCTTAGAAAACACGGTTTCCAAGACCCTTTTGAAAGGGGGTTGAACTCCTTTTTTATTTCTTTACGCTTTGGTCTCTGTGATGATACAGCAAGCACTAGTGGACCCCTTGGTGCAAACCAACACAACGGAAAGCTTCCAGAGCCCGCATCCACCAGAGGACCTGTGTGCTCGTATGACATCAGTGCATGTAGAGCTCTGTCCTTGCACTTTTGCCTTTCAGGTTATTCCCTGTAGTGGTGCCCTGGGGCTCCGCACTGAGGGGTCAGTGACTGCGGGGCCCTTGACAGTCCTTCCAGTGCAGCAGCACGGACTTTTGCGGGTTTGGGGAAACTTGAAGCTTGGCATCACATTGTGTCTGCAAAGAGAAACCATCAAAAGACAAGGCTAGACTCTCAAAACAAATACAACCGCCAAAATCTTAAAGCTGGAAATTATGCAACCTTCGAAAACTCAATGGTAATTGAAATTCTTGATTTTCCCACATAAACCTGCTCTACTTGTGGCCTTCGCCCTCACAGCTGGTGATCACTCTTTCTTTCCACTTTCTTTATTAGGGACAGTCCTAGTATCTGTCTCCCTCTCACACACAACACCTAACCCATCAGGAAATCTTGCTACCTTCAAAATATATTAAAAATTCAGCTACTTCTTTCCACCTTTACTCTTTTCCTCCTGGCTGGCTCCCTTCACTTCTCACTGAGTTACTGCCAAGCCTCCCAGCTTCTGTAGTTCTCTGCCTTATAGTGGGCTTTCATACACTAGCCATGGGAGTGATGCTTTTAAAACTTGAGGTAGAATATATCATCACTCAGGGATATCCAGATGATTAATCGGGAAGACAGATACTCAAAAATCAGTAGCTTTTCTATATACTTGTAAACAAAATAGAAAATATAGAAATCATTTTTTGAAAGACCCTTTAAACAAATATATATACACACACACACAGAGAAATTTAGGTGTTCCAGCAACATTCATTGAAAACATTTTTCCCTTTTGCCCCCACTAAACTGCTTTTTTTTGGAAATCAGTTGGTCCTAAAGGTTGATCTATTTCTGGAACCGCTCTTCTATTTCTTTAGTCTATATGTCCATGCACAATACCACACTGTCTTTGGGACATGAAATTTAGAGTAAGTACTGATACTCAGTAGCTTAAGACCTCCAACTTAGTTCTTCTGTCAAAATTGCTTTCACTGTTCTAGGTTATTTGTAGTTTGATTTAAAACAATTGGAATGTACTTAATCAACTTGTTTTTATTTTAAAAAATGCCTACTGGAATTTTTACTGAAATTTCCTTGAATCTATAGATGAATTTAGGGAGACTTGACAATATTGAGCCTTCCAATTTGTGAATTACACTATTTATTTATATTTCTTTAATTTCTCTCAGCAATAGTCTGTGGTCAATTTCAAAAGGTCTCACAGAGACCTTCTGGTATCTCAAAGAAGAAAACAGAGAATGACTCAGAAAAAAAACACTTGAAGAAGTAATGCCTGAAACATTCCCAAGTTAAATGAAAGACATAAATTTATAGATTCAACAAGTTCAGCAAAGCCCAAACAGGCTAAACTTTAAGAAAATCACGCCCCTGAAATGTGATTTGTATAGTTTGTGTTCGGTTTTTCCTATTACAGATGTAGTATTACAGTTGCCACCTCTGGGTGTTTGCTTGCATTTGTTTATGAATATTTTGTTGAATAGTGATTCAACAAAAGAAGTAAACTCCATTGTCAACGTTTATATATATTTTAAATTTGGATAGCTACACCAGATTGTTCTCTAATCAAGTTGTATCAGTTACTCCTTTGCTCTTTGCTTCTCTGTACCTCTTTAATCTGAGGGTGTTAATAATATTTTCTTGTCTGCCAATATGATTGATGAGAAATGATACCTACTGTTACTTTAATTCGAATTTTGTCTCTTTAGATTCTTTTTCTTGTGTTTACCACTTTTTAGTTCTATAAATTTCCTATTTGTGTTTATTGTTATTTTTTTTGAGGTATAATTGGCATATAACATTGTATTAGTTTCAGATGTACAACGTAATGATTTAATTTTTGTATATATTGCAAAATGATCATCACAATGAGTCTAGTTAACATCTGTCACCATAGATGAAGAATTTTATTTTTCCTTGTGAGAGCTTTTAAGATCTACCCTCTTAGTAAGTTTCAAACATGCAATACAGTATTATTCACCAATGGTCACCATTCTATACATGGCATTCTCATGACTTATTTATTTTATGTTTGTGTTTTTAACTTCTTTCATCCATTTTGGCTACCCCCAGCGTGGTTCTTTTTCTGTATCAAGTTCTTTATTTCTGTACTATTGGTATTTTTTTAAATAGAGAGATATATTATAAATACTTTTTACAGTTTATTATTTGTTTTTTTTTTTAATTTTCTGGTTCCTTTGCAGGAGACTTAGGTATAATTTTTATGTAGTCAGATATTCAATCTTTACCTTTATGCTGTTGAGCCAAAAAAATTAGGGACATACATGTGTACATTTCTATTTATTCAATTTTACAGTACATAGTATCTGCTCAAGGGTCTAAAAGAACAGTGACTGGAGTCCTCAAAGTGGTTCTCCCAGTTACAAGTAAGAAAGTGGAGTACATCAGAATGAATCTTGAGGTATATGGTCTTCAGTGTACGTACAGATAGGTGAAACAACGTAGATATGTGTGGTTCGCTACTAAAAGGGGTAAAAGAGACTCCGAGGGGTTCAGAAGTAACAAAAGATCAGCACTTGTCCGGGGTGAGGTGAACGGCTAATAGAGGAATGAGGACTGGGAGAGGCCCTCCTCCCGGTGAGACCTCTTTGAAGGGGATGTAGCTGCTAGGAAACACCCAGCCTGTGGGTGGGGAGAAAACCTGCCAGGGGCCAAGGGCCTGCTGTTGCCTGTGAGCAGCTTGGGGCTGGTCCTGACACCCTGGAAGGATGGGGGCTAAGGTTGCTCTGACGTCCCCTACGGAACCTGGAGGGCCAGTGATGGTCCAGGTTGGGCTATGCAAGCTGTCTTCCATTTCCCCAGGCTGGGCAAGCCAGAGCCGCCTGCAGGAAGTGCCCTCCCCTTACAGGATCACTGCTGACCTCTGTGGTCAGAGCTTTGTCCAGCTGACCACAGAGCTGGACAAAGCTTAACGTCCTGCCAGCTGGCAAAAGAGATGTTTACAGAGCCCAGCTTTACCGTTACAAAGCAAGGGGGAAATGGTACATTTGGTGCTGAGGTACTGTAAATTGATAACTGGCCTAGAAGGAGTAATTTATCATTATAATTCTAAGATATAATCCAATGAGTCAGAACTTTCAAACCATTAAAATTTCATTCTCTGCTAGGTCCTTTAAAATCAGCCAATTATATTCTACATGAGTCTTTTTTGAGTTGAGTTATCAGAGCATTATTTTAAGTTTTGAGAGACTGACCAAGAAATCCTTCTCTTCCTTGTTTCTTTCTGAGTGTCGTCATGTGGGTTTGCAGCAGGCCTGCCCCAGGCCTCAAAAACTGACCTCTGCCTGTGTGTGGTAAGCCACCTCACCCACTCTGCATGTACAGATAAACAAATGACGGTCAGCAGCCATTGTCCCGAGTTTTAATTTCAATGGCCTAGTATGTCCCATCACTTACCTGCTGCTTCGCAGGGATGTTAGTGATAAGGAATAATTAATGATTTGTTGACGAGATCAGATCTTTGATTGTAACGCACAATAGATGTACAAATTCTATATTTAACTTTGTGTTTGCCTTTTAATTGCTATGGATTTCTGGGCCTGCTACGGGCTACTTTATCAGGCTGAGGAGACGGTTCCTGTAATCTCCTACCCTCAGTCCCAGTGGACATTTTCTCCAGAACAGAAAAGCAGTCCAGTTCCGAGGTGTCGTGAAGTGTTGCTGTCCACTGTAGCTACAGTGTCAGTCACTGGGACAGCATGCTGGGAGCTGGGACGGGCTAAAAGCAACAAGCAGGGGGTTACTAGTGTTTTCGTGTCAATGGCGTAACGGGGGAACGCTATTGGTAGGTGGAGGGTTCTTCGGATTTTTAAGCTCTGGAAGAGAATTTCAGCCCAACGAAGGTAATGTATTAAGGCTGAGCTCCATGAAGATTCTTTTGGAACTTACAGAGCGTGGCATTACAGAGCCAGCCTCTCAGCACGTCCCCAGTGTCGGTTCTGGGACCCTCCCAAGGCTTCCTATGGCAGGCAGCTGGCCGGAGTGGAGCAGGACAGTCTGCTTCTGGGAAGGGAGGAGTTCTGGGCAGCAGCACCATCTAAATAGAATATTGATGTGGCCACTCCAAAAGTACAGTGATGTTATATAGCTATAGGACAGGCGTCATCCAAGCGTGTTGCTTCATGCCCAGAAATCATTATGCTGACCTATAGGTTGTCAATCAAGTTAATTTTGGTTAACTGCAAAGTAGACTGTGCCTTTGTGGATGTGTATATATAATTACATAATATGCTGTATTCAATGAATATACAAGATAAAAAGTTGCTCTTTATATTTAGTGCTTCCCTTAAGTCATGTGTGTTGTGTGTGTGTGTGTGTGTATTTATCTCTGTGTGTGTTCACCTGAGTGCACACAGGTGGGAGCCCCACCTGGCTCTTCTCCTGAACTCCTGTGCTTGCAGGAGAGGGGGGCAGTAAGCGCTTGTGATAATATCACGTGTTAGCTTGTTACCACATGACATTGCCATTCTTGAAAGTCAAAGTGGTCACATTTAAGAAGACCTCAGAGATGTTGTGGGTCCGTGCCAGACCACCACAATAAAGTGAAGTCATAATCTTTTCGTTGTGGAGGGGTTGCCTTCAATTCTGTAGAAAGCACACATCCTCGAAGCACAGTGAAGCTAAGCACAGTGGAATGAGGTATGCTCGTACTGGCCATTTCACGTGGTTCAACTCAAATATTCCAGTAGCAAGCCGGGCTGTGATCTGGAAGAGCCCCAAGTCATTAAAGCAAATTATGTAAGCCAGAATGCAAATTCACCCCAACTGGACAAGAGACCGAAGTGACATTAAGGAAAGTAGAGCTAGTGGTGGTGGCTGATGACTCAGCTCTGTACTGGGGGCAGCAGGTGTGAGATGTGCGCCTCTTGCTGGCTGCGTGGCAGCAAAAGGCTTGGTCACCAGACTTTTCGCTCCTCTGAATGTAATCTCTAGGACTATGTGAATCCTTGCAGACGGCTTCTTTGACGTTTGCCTGTGGGGCTGCCTTCCTGACACACACGGCAGGTTTTTCTTTCAGAACTCTGCTGCCTTTCTAGCTTTTGGGTGTCAAGGTGACTACCCCCCCCTTGGGGTATTGTATATTGGGGGCCCAGGGTGCCACTTTTGTTTTATGCTTAATGACCCCCTTGACTGCGGATGCAGAAAGTGCCTCAGCCACATTTGAGACTGTGTGTTTTCTTTTGGGCTACTTTAGATCATTGGTATTTTCTAAAAAGGGGGTTACTGAGGTCTTTGAATCCTATGAATGAACTTATATTAGTTTGATGTTATTTTTTAATAATCTTCATTCTTGTGGTAAGAAATACTTGTTCTTTTCAAGCGTTGAGCGATGTGGAGAGCGAGTATCCATTAATAAATAGCAGCCAGCTGACATATTTGTTCTTCCATTTTTAATAGATTTTATTTATTTATTTTGTAGAGAGGAAGGGAGGGAGAAAGAGAGAGAGAGAACATCAATGTTGCAGTTGCTGCTGGGGGCCGTGGCCTGCAACCCAGGCATGTGCCCTGACTGGGAATCGAACCTGCGACTCTTTGGTTCACAGCCCACACTCGATCCACTGAGCTACGCCAGACAGGGCTTGTTCTTCCATTTTTAATAGAAGCTGGACTTAGGTGGTTCTTGTCCACCTCAAGTGCCCTCTCTCCGGGGATAAGTCGTCATTTTTCCACATCATCCAGACACGAGTTTATTTAAATATTTTGATTGGGGCCTAGACTGATTCATTTCTTTTTGCCATGGTTCACAACACAGTTCAGTTACAGTGAGCCACCCTTAGTAATACTACACAGCTTTCTACTTAAAGTACAGTCATATGTAATGTTTATAAGTTAATGGTTGATAAATTTATAGAACTCTTGAATATGAAAATGCAGAGACTAAGTTGTAGTACATTTTTTTTAAAAACCTCAAGTGTTGATGAAGCTATCAGAAGTATTTTCACACTTAGTCACCTCCAAACTTAGTGACAGCATTAGCCTAACTTTGGGGGCAGTGACGTGTCATGTGGCCTTCTGAATCTGAACTATTTGGATGATTTCACATGGGACAGCACCGTTTTTAACACCACACAACGATGGACCGTGTGGATGGCAGAGACCGGCAGCCGTCCCTGCCTCCCACGGGTGGGAGCCAAACAAAGTAAACGTCATCCCTTCCCGGCAGCCAGGAACGACCCGCGTGCAGAAAGAGTCTCCTGCTTCCACTTATGACCGTTACGTCACCTGTGTGGCAGTTCAAGTTTAAAGATATTATCTTACTGAGGAAATGTCACTTTCAAGTAACCTTTTCTTTAGCATCTTCCCTCAAAATGCCAGAAACCTTTGTGGTATGGTCATTTGTTCAGATGAACTACACACTTTCCATTTTTACTGTTTTCCGCGGAACAGTGAGAGGCTTGGAAGGATTGAGGCGGGCTGAGTACACAGTGGGCAGGCGGTCTAGGGCAGGAAGGAAACGTAAAGGTCTGTACGAGTGGACACAGTCAGTCTCACGGGTGTGTAAAGGGGAAGCACCGGCTTAGCGCATGTGGAAGGCAGAAGTCTGAGGGGAAAAACGAGACTGAAAGTTCAAGTTAAACCTGAAATCTAAGAAATATTTTGTCCAAAATCGCTAACGAACTCCTACATTGGATTAATTCCCTTTTTGTCATAATTTTTAAAAGCTATTATTAAGAGTTTAATTTAAATTTCCTTTTCAATTAGTTTTATTCTGTTGGGTTTAGAGAGATACAAATATTATTGCCCTAAGAGCTTACAATTTAAAACATATAATCTATTTTATATGTGATGCTCACTTGAAGTTTTATTTATATATTATGAGAAACCATGTGAGTACTAAATGTTAACTAATTTGATGTGGAAATACTTCTGTACATGACTCACAATTCAGAAGCAACCTCTATGTTTGTATTTGAAGATACACTGAGAAAAGTAAAAGGGCATCTGGCTGGTGTAGCTCAGTGGATTGAGCTCTGGCCTGCGAACCAAAGGGTCACCAGTTCAATTCCCAGTCAGGGCACATGCCTGGGTCGCAGGCCAGATCCCCAGTTGGGGGCAAGCGAGAGGCAACCACATATTGATGTTTCTCTCCTTCTCTTTCTCCTTCCCTTCCCCTCTCTCTAAAAATAAATAAATAAAATCTCTTTTAAAAAGTAAAAGGAAAGGGCAATAAAAATAACCACAGTGTATTGGAACAGAAACATCAATTTATTTTGACCTAAAGAGTTCAACGTGATTCTGAGAGGAAAAATCTCACAAACCTCAGTGTCACTTTTGAGTGATGCCAGAAATTAACTTGTCATTTTGAAAACTGGTATATAAAGGGAAATCAACATTTATCCTGTGTTTTTGTACAGAGCACCTCAGCATAATAAAATGGTTGACAAGAGAAAATTCTTCTTTATAACAGTATTCTAGCCAGTAAATGAAGAAGGGATGACAGGAAGGGGACTTTGCTATTTTGCCATCCTGATCAATTAATGGACCTGGGCAATAAGGCCTAAGATCATTGAAAAGGGACTGCTGGGCATCATATACTTCTTGATGGAAGTACTTAATAGTACCCAAGAAATAGTAAAAAAATATATGTATTTACCCCTGAATCTGTTCAGCCAATTTATAGAAATAAGAGCAGTCAGATGAATACTGTAAACATTGTAGAAAGGCCCTACCAGCAGGACCGGATTTTAGGAAACTTCCCTACCCCTCACCTGGAAGGGTGAGGGGCAGACCGTAGATTAAGAGAGTTCATAAAGGGACATGTTTAGATTGTGACTGGAAGAGACAAATGTGAAACCATGAAGGAAGGAAAGAAAAAGAGAGAGGTAGGGAAAAGAGGTAGCAAGGGGAATACGAAGAGAATCACTAAAATGTGAACATATGAAGGAATTATTGATAATTTTGTTTACTCTGATATAGCATTTGGTTATGGTTTCTTAAAAGTCCACATCTGTTAGACACACATACTGAAATATTTTTTACAGATGAGATTTGCTGCAAAGTAATTCACAGTGCTGGGGAGAGTTGAGTGAGGGTTCAAATGAAACAAGATTGGCCAGGAGATCAAAACTGTTGAAGCTGGATGATGGTTATGACCAGGTTTATTATACTTTTCTTTATATTTTTGTGTATGTTTGAAATTTTTTGTGATAAAAAAGACGTCTAACAATGGAACTGGCTGTCCCACAACATAGTGAACTCCGTTCCACTGGACTCTGTGCTCTGAATTTGTGGATCTGCAGTGAGGCCACAAAGTTCTGTTTTCCTTAAGCCCATAGAGTGATTCTAAGTATCAACCAGAATTAGAAACCTCTGGGCCAGATCCTTTCTGAAGTCCATTCTAACGGAGCCTTCTGAGTCTGTGTTTCTTTCAGTGGTATGAACAAGACGCGCTCCAGAAATTCAGGGACAAATAGGAAACTTAACCAAGACCTCGAAAGACAAAGTATGGACAGTAAGACAAATAAATTATTGGACAGGGAGGGGTGAATTAAATCCATTCGTTCATTCCACAAACATTTTTACCGCTTCCTCAGGGCCAGACAGTGTGCCAAGCACTGGGGGACATGGTTGCAGTCACGACAGTTAGGGCAATGACAATTTTGCACCCCATTTGTTTTGGAGGCTTTGCGTTTTTACCATGGAGGGAATGCTGGTGTCTGAGACTGCAGCTTTGGTTTCTGGACCTTTAATTTAGAGGAAGCCGCGCAACCTCACAAAGCCTCAGTTTTCTGATTTATCATAATGCGAAGGTTGGGCCATTCCAGCTCTTTACTCTTGTAAAATGTGATGCGTGGGAAGGTATTTTGTTCTATGGTATGGTCTGTGGGACTGAATTTTTCTTGCCCTACCAGTAGCCCTGAACCGTGCTTTCAGTGGAGTGGGTGAGGTGTTCTCTTTTCCTGCGTCTGTAATATAGTTGTGTCAGCCAGCGTTTAAGCTAACGTAATTAGATTTTATTCATGAACCAAAACAGGTCTGATCTTAAGCTCGTTTACCGTCTTAGAACAGAATTGATCTTGCTTTCACATTTGATTCATCTGCCCCGGACTTGGAGAGCAAGAAAAATCGCCTTGCCAGCTCAGGGAAGGCCAGAGTGGACGGGAGGAGTGCTGGACAGGCAGCGCTTTGGTGTTGTCTGTCTTTCTTTGCCTTCGTTTTACGTGTGAAGGTATGCAGATCATTGAGATGACAACTCGGCCAGCCTTGACGAGCTCTGCCATTAGACTTTTCCTTCTCCACACGGGGTCAATGGTGCCGCGATCACCTGGTTGTCATGAACGCAATGTACAGTTTCCGGGGCTACCGGGAGAAAAACAGCCTGATGCACTTCAGCTGTAACGTGAAACATAGCATGTCTTTGCAGATATCATATTAAGTCTGGGATATGACGTAGCCTACTCCTTTTAGGCAAGTATTGTACGTAACACTCTAATGGACAGGACTGAGGGTTTCTGACAGTATAATTAGCATTGCTGATAGTGTCATCTAGAAGTTACTTGAGGTTTCTCAGAAGTGGCTTTCCTCATCTTTAGATTTGAAACTAATGCCATATTCCCCACAGGACTATTTTTAGAATTAGATCAAACACCACCTGGCAAGGCCTGGGGCACTGCCCGCCACCTAGCTGGCGGCAGCAGATGCAATCTCCCTTCTCCCCGCTCTCCATCCCTCTCCTCCCTTCATTCGTTCCACTGGTCTTTTTCTTACCGTTTGGTAAAATGCTCTGTAGTATATATATTTTTAAAAGACTGGAGTCCCAGTAATTTTCCACTTTTATAAAAGTCCATGTTTGAATTCTTATGATGATATACAAATAAATACCTGTAACTGGAAAAAATAAGGGACGATTCCTGTGTAATTATATGCAGGGGGGCGGAGGGGGAAGAAAATGTCAAGAGCCTACTCTGTGTCAGGCAAGCGCGTGTCACATCACCTAACACTCTGGTGAACTCAGGAAATCGGTCTCTTCCCAAGAAAGCCCGGTTTAAGTTACCAAAGCACAAACTGGTCCCGAACTGTAGGACTGGGACCAGAACCCAGATCTCCCTTCATCGCTCTCCAGTACCGCCCACGGATGTCCACTCTCCAGAGAGAGGAGCGTAGCTTTTGCCGCCTGACGAGAAGGGACGAGGCAGGGCATGGAGTGGGGGGGACTGTCCACACCACCCAGGGGACTTTCTCAAATCACACTCATGACACCCTGTTCCCAACCTGTCCTCGGAAGGCACGGTTTGGCAATATGTCATATTCTTCAAGTACGTTGGGGTAGAACAAAAGATTGACTATGTTGTCTTCTGGTATACTGCTTGGATATAAAGTTATAGAAATCATTATATCAAATTAAATCCGTACACGGATGCGAAGTCTTAAAAAATGTTTTGACAATCTAATTTTCTTATTACTCCTAGGCAATTTAGAAATATTTGGACATTTTTATATGTTCTGTGTATAATAGAAGAAGTACATACTATAATATATTTTTCAGATTATACTTAGCTGTCAATGACAGTAGAATAAGAGAAAAAGCATTTTTTTATTTTAGTTTGCAGCGTTTCTTTTATTAAAAATGAAAACTGGTTTATAGTGCTTTTCCACCTAAATTTGATTATATAAAAGAATTAATGAAAATTAAGCCACACATAGCTGTTTCACAAATTTAGTAAAAAGAAGCTATATTGAGGGAAAATTTTAAAAAATGCATTAGAACTGTACACTAGCCAGTAAGGTGTGAGGCGGCTAATTGCTTCCTGTCCCTTTTGAAATTACTCGGCCTGAGAAAAGATAGCACTTATTGATTGCCTGTGTCGTGAACGTCCTCTCTCCCCCTCCTGTGGCGCCGGACACGCGCACGCCGCGCGTGCACAGCGGCGGCCAGGAGGTCCGTGTCTAACCTTTCTTCCACAAGCTCACACAAGAACAAAAGTAGGAGGGAGCACTCTCTTCCTTTGGAGAAGAAAATAGAATAAAATTATTGAAACGTGCTAAATGAATGTCAGTCTCGTGTTTTCTTGAATTCATAATGTGTTTGCTTTTAAGCTCAAAAGAAAAACAAATTTTTCAAGGAGAAACACTTTCTGATGGTGTGGTGACAATTACCTTATTTGCATATGTTATTATCAGTTACTATATGTGTATGCGGTTACTATATGTGTATGCATGTGTACTGTTGAAAGCAGTGTCAAAGCTTAGCTTACATGTGACAATCTGGGGGCAAGTTATTATGTAAACATTACGCAAATTCAGAGTGTCGTCCTCAGTATGATCTTTTTGCTTTATTTCAGGGATGACCTGCGCACCCTAGAGAACAGGTGTTTTATTCATATACGTTGCGTTTTAACTCATAGATTCTGTCCTACCATTTGTGATTTTTCTAAAAGCATCTGATGTTTTTTTCAACATAGACATTGCACGGCTAGTTTGGCTTGTCCTAAAGCCAAATCAGTAAAATTAGTGAGAAGTTTTACAAAAGCATCCTCTAGAGCAAGCCTCTCTGAAGGGTGATTCATAAGTGCTATATATTTCAGAAGTGTAATGCCATGTGTATTTTTTTTGTCTTAAATGAATATAAGTTATCATCACTGATTTTAATTGTGATCTTGGTTGTTTTTATAACTCAGATGGTCAGGAACTCATTGTATTATAGTATCTAACTATTTATACTAAAAGAATCAGAGCATCCCTATTTGTAGAAGAGAGAGAATTTTGTAGCTGAAGTGACATTTCCTTTGTCACATCGTATGTTACTTACTCTATCGCTATGTATGTGTTTGTTAAAAAATACGTATACCCCCAAATAATTCTTTGGAAATGTCTTTGCCCTCTCTTTGTCTGACATTAACCTGTATTCCCCAAACGGCTCTGTTTCAGCTTTTCATGGAGCTTTGCTGATGGCTCCCTTACAAACGCACCAGCACCCTGTCCTCCCAGAATTCTGAATGCAGGCTTTGCTGCTCCAGCAAGGCGGCTGTTGTTGACTGGCGAGTCCCATTAGCATAGCCACCACTCTGGGCTAGATAATGGACTCAAAGGTTAAGAGCAGAGGATCTCAACAGCTCCAATCAGCAGGGCTTTTGCAGGGCTAATTACCTCTTTACTGCGCTGACTCTAATGTGACATGTTTATTGCCTTAACTAACAACTCATTAGCTTAGTTGATGTTTTTGTCAATATTAATTCGTTCATTTAAGCCAAGTCAAAGCTTAAACAAAGATGTCCAGACTGAGAAACGGGCAGCAGAGTGACTTTTGTTTGCTCATCTTTTTTTTTTTCCCCTCTTCACTCAACTTCAGTAAAATAAATGTGCAGAAGGGAAGCATGTAGAGTGCTTGCATGGAGAACGTCGGCATTCGTGTGTCTGCCTGCGTATAAAACGATTCTGAATGTATTTTCCCTGTGGCCGGTGCGGTCCCCATGTCACAGCTTACTGTGGAGTGTCTACAAGGGGTGAGTCCGGCGCTTCCAGCCTGGGACTCCGGGTCTGGGAAGGTCTGTCAGCCCGCAGTTCCCGGCTCCTGTTGAATGTTGGAGTGTGGTTATTAATTAGAAAAAATATCAAGTAATTTTTCATGCAGTTTTAATCTCCGCTAGACTATCTAGAAATTACTTCGCAATTTATCTGCTAATGATCACTAACTTTCCTAGTCTGTGTGAATTATTTAAAAAAGAAGGGGGCAGTTATGAAGTTTCTCAGGAAACGTTTGTTTTTGCCATACTGTGGGTGAACATGAATGCTATTTCTTGGAGAATGTTCTTGTTGCGATTTCATGTATTTTAAAAAAATAATGAAATTTTTAAAGCTCTAGAGTAGTGCTAATACAAAAAAAAAACAACTGAGTGTGAGTGAGCCTTTGATCAAGCAGTGAGTCGGTTACTTTGGAGAGGTGCATCCGCATCCTCAGAACCCACAGTGCTCTAGGCAAGTCCTCCGACAGTGAGCTTCCGGGTGTGCAGGGGACCAGAGAGGGCTGCCAGGCACTGCTGAGCAGACAGGGGTGAAACTGCAGGGTCGGGGGGGTTCGTCCCTGGAAAGGCCACTCTCTGCTTTTGAAGGCCAGAGACTCGCTCTGGTGGGCTGGCTCCTGGAGGTGATTGGCCCCAGAGAAGACTGACAGAAGCTATGCATGGAACATGGAGTACCACTTTATTAATTTTCTGTGAGGAGTACGTACTATATCAGACATACTCATTTATTTCATTTCTCAGTCTCAATAGAAGGTTACATGGATGCTAAATTTAACAGTAGTAATAAGAAATATAAGTAGACTTACATACATTCTGTAACAAATATTCTGACTGCATTTCCCTTCCCTTCTTTCTTTGGCTACTGTTCTTTCTGGAGTCTATTTCAATCAGGCTTTTCTGCCTTTCCCTCTGCTGGAACCTTTCAATAAGGTTACCAGTGACTTGAGCATCACCAATCCCAATAAGCAATCCTGAGCCCTATCTCTTGATAGCACATAACTCCAGCTCTGTGGAAACTTGAGACTCTTCTTCACTTGCTTCCTGTGACATGGTCCTCCCCTCTGTCCCCCACCTGGTTAGCCACTCGTACCCACTCTTCATACCCCTCTCCTTTCCCGCCTGTGGGAGTGCTTCTACACCTGCACTCATTCTCGGGGTATCACAGCCAGCCAGTCTCATGGCTGCAAAACTCTCTGTACGTGGGTGACTTCCCGATTTTTTATTCCAGCGTGTGTTTCTCCACCAACTCCAGGCTCATACATCCAATGGCCTGTTTAAAGTCTGTGTCCATATGTTTGGTATGTATCTCAAGTCTGCCACGTCCAACACTAAAGGCTGGATTACTGCTCCCAGTCCAAAAACAAATAAAAACTCCCCTTCTCTTCTTTCTCATGCTAGTAAATGTCACTACCCTTTACCTAGTCACTCCTGCCCAAACTCTCGGAATCAGTTGTACGTACTTCTCTTTCTGTCACGCATCCACATCCAAGCCCTAAATGAATCCTGCCTGCTCTATCTTCAAAAAAAAATTTTTTTTCCATTCAGATTTCACAGTTCTCACCACCCCCATCCCTACTATTTTAGTCCAGGTCATTATGATCTCTTGCCTGGACCAAAGTAAGAGCCTCCCCAGTGGCCTCCCCAGTGTCACATCCCACCTGCTTTCGCGTGGACCTCAGTCTCCTCCACGCCACTCTCCCAAGTTCCTGCAGCACCTAGAATAATCCCCCACGCTGGCAAGGCCCTGCATGGTCTATGCCTTGGCCGCCTCTCTGACGTCTTGCCCGTCCACTTTCCCCCATGTCCACTGCCCTCCAGCCAAACTGGACCTCTTGCTGCCCCTCAGATGCCCCAGCCCTGTGCCTGGCCCGGGGCCTTTTGTGCTGTCTCCTTAGCCCAGAAGGCTTCTCCCACAGGTGCCCATGTGCCCCTTTCATCCCACCCCGGCCTTTGTTAGATGCCACCTTCCACAGGGTCCCTCCCTCCCCAGCACTTTCTGTTCTCTTACTCCACTTTATTTTTCTTCATGGCATCACTACTTGACATAGGTATTTGTTCATTTGGGTTTTTAATTGTTTTTAAGATTTTATTTATTTATTTTTAGAGAGAGGGTGAGAGGGAGAAGGAAAGGGAGAGAAACATCAATGTGACAGAGAAGCATCAATCAGTTGCCTCTCACATGCACCCCAACCAGGGATCGAACCCACAACCCAGGCATGTGCACTGACTGGGAATCAAACTGGAGACCCTACTCGTTGCAGGATGACGCCCAACCCACTGAGCCAGACTGGTCAGGGCTGTTCATTTGGTTATGTCCCAATTAGAACGTAAGCTTCATGAGAGCAGACTTCATTACCCTGCACTTAAAACAGGGCCTGGCACACAGCCTGCTCTAGTAAATGCCACATGAATGAAAGCGTCCCATAGACAACAGGTGCTAGAGCTTGAACTTAAAGGCTCACGTTCTCTGGTCCCCTGCCCCACCCCCACTCATGTCATTCAATAATCCTGCACCTTTTGGAAACGGGGCATAGAAGTGTTTGGACCACTCAGCTAACGATTTGACAGATTAATGGATTTTTTTCTTCCTTTTACTTCTTGACATCATGAAACTGTTATTTTATTTCTTCACTGCTGACCCCTAGACTGTCACACAATCAGTGTGCTTTACCTGCCATAGGCAGAAGAAAACCATGTGCATTAAGTAATAGTCTCTTGTTTGTTTAAAGGAAGGTAACTGTCTCCTATTTTAGTCTGCCATCCAAAATACATTAACTACCCAAAGCAAGATGAGATTAACCTTCACTATATACCACAACTTGGTTAATTGGTAGGTCAAAATAGAACAGAAAAAAGTACTTCGAATCAAAGTGCTTTTGAATTTTATGCTCCATATTTTTATCAAATTGATTTCCTAATTTATCACACTTATTTTATGCTTCTTGTTAAAAGAAATAATGACTTGCTTTTTATGCCATGGAGAATGTTAAAAGCTTAAGAGCATTTCCTAATAACTGCATTAATCCCAAGCATCTAGTTGTAGAAATGTTTGTTAATTATTCTACATCCATGAATAATGCGCACTACATTGGAATTATTTTTTAATAAATCGAGTACCTGTATAAAGCAAAGGGATGGAATTTAGACAGCAAGCACTCTGCCACCCCCATTCTTTGATGGACATTAGCAAATAAGAGAAGGCTTTATTCACTTGGTTATACTTTGAAATAAGTGGCCAATCATTATTAATTCATTTTGCACTCATTGTAATGGCATAAATCATCATAAATTCGTTTGGCTTAAAGTGCATATAATATGTTCTCCCACAGGAATTTCTTTGTAATTGGGCTATTAATTAATGTATTTTTTAAATATGACCTTTTTCCCCTTCTCTAATGTGTAGAGCCACGGATGGTTAGCGGCCATTTCTTCATTCATAATTTCCTTTTAAGTGTGAGGAGCAAGTTTGTCTCAACCAAAGCCCAAGAAAATGATTATATATTTTACCTATCAGCAGTTTGGTGGTAATAATCGTAACTGATCTCCGAGGGCTCTTTGGAGAGCAATCCTCTGAAATGCTATGATTTTTGTAATATTTCTTACAAGAAAATGTCGTTCTCCCTTGATAAGCGTAGTTTGACTCTGGTTTCCGTTTTAGTTTCTAATCTTTAAAGTTCCCCTCCGTGGCCCCTGGCTTCTGTAAGTGTCGGCCACCATAAAATCCAAGTCCCTGCACCTTCAACTGGGGGGCCCGTCCCCTTCCGATGCGAGGTTCCTCGTCCTTCTCCCTCTGCCTCTGCGGGGTCGCCCGGCGCCAGTTTCCTTCCACGTTCAGGGTGGAGCAAGGGGAGCATCATGGGAGGGAAAACTTAAGCAAAAAAAAAAAAAAGGAAATAAACGTTACAGATGGACAGCTGGAGAAAAATGCCACTGATTTTATACCACTTTTTAAGTGAACCTGTCTTAGTTAACGCTATTTTTCACAAATAAAAACTGGGTAAATGAAATACCCGATTCACGTTCATATCACGAACCTATCATAGCAGCAGCGTCTGTGCTTGTATGGAAATAAAGGTCTGAATTAGTTGGAAAAGTGTTCTCTTAGTGCATACAGCTGGTAGTTGACCCTGCGTGTGTGTGCTTTCAGTGAGTAAAAGAAGTCTAAAAACTGTCATTTATTATCAAATGAACGATACTGAAAATAATACCTGATACTTACAGAAATCTGTAACTATGGTCCTTTAGAGTTAACAGTGTTTTCATGTCGTAGGCAGGCACTCACGAAATGGAGGGTGTGTCAATAGAGTCTAAGCTTTGTGAAAAGGGCAGATCAACATTCCAGGAAACAAGTTCAGTATCACCTAAGTAATAGCATTGTATATATGTTAGTGCAGTAGCTTGTATATTAATCTCTTAAAAGAGCTGGTCACTATAACCGGTTAGATACTCCAACTTTTGTTTAAGTTAATTGCTTTTTATTGGTCAGTTTATGATGGGAGAGTATTCATCTTGACAGAGCAAAGCAATGAGTAAGTCGCTGTATAATGCTGTCAGTTTTTGGCCACGGCTTATATAGGCTTTATTTTCCTTCTCTGCCTCATTCTTCTCATCTTTTGCATTTTGCTGTCACAGCGAAGAGTAGACATTTTCTTGCAGCTTTGCTCTTTTGTAGCATTTTTTTTAAAAAAACAGCAAGATTGAACTTGGAACACACACACACACAATGCTTGAGATAAAATAGCACTAAAATATGAGCTATTGTTATCACTCCTGACTGTATGACAACAGAATTCGTCTCTCACCTGCCAGGGGCTCTAAGTTAATTGTGATTTATCCAATGCTGGATTTTAGCGCTCTCCGCCTTTTAAAGCATTTTATTTTGATCTGTTTTCCAATGTTCTGAGGCTGCCTGCATTTGGGGAGTTCATTTGGACATTTGCCTGGACACACGGGGGCGGTGGTGATGGAGTGCCTGCTACTCGCTGAATGCCCGCTGCGAGGCCGCCGCAGGATCTGTACTGCTCAGCTTCCTCACAATTAAGGAAGAGCAGTTGTTTGGTAACTCGACCTTGAGTGTGGTCCCAGGTGGACTCGAATAATGCTGAGCTTCGCCCTGTAGCAAGCTGAGTTAGGAGGAGCCTCTCCGCAGACTCAGTGAAGAACCGGCGACTGGCAGGAGGACTGACTGACTCGTTGTGATCCTTACAGTGGGACGAGACACCCTTGGGTCCCTCGGGACAGTCTCTGTGTTACAGATAGCACTCGTTTCCGAGGTTTTCGGTGTCACGGGCCAGTCAATTTCGGAAAATAAAACTTGAGGTCATTTATCAGTGTTTAAAACTTTTAATTTGCTGAGTAAAAAATACCACTCTCTTCATCATTTTATTTAAAACGTTTTATTCACCAAAACAATACTAAGAACATCATCTTCAAATGAGCTCCCATAAGTTGAATAAATTTAGCTTTATGATAAAGAACTTACTGCGTTGTTTATACTTCACCATTTCACCACAGAGCCACGGAATCTTCCCCATGGGCACAGTATATGGCAGGCTCTTGGAAATTTCTGATTTGTGTATAATTTTGTTGACTGTGCTGAGTATGTATAGTATAAAGTAATTTTTAGTATTTGCCAAAGCAGCAATAGTATTAAGTATTTACTGAATATAAAGCATTGTGCTAAGCCTATGACAAGCATAAAAATATTTTTAAAAATATATCTCAGGGAATGTACTCAATTAGCATGTATGAAAAGGCAATAAAATAAAATAATAATAAATGAGTAAAATTAGCTTTAGACAAGAGAATAAATTCCAAGAGATGATATACTATTGTTTGTTAAATGCATGGATGCTAATTGCTATATTAATAATAAGAATTTCATTCTAAGGTAAACAGCAAAGACGTGGCAGAAATTTCTAGCTACCTATGCAATGTTCTCCCCTTCCCTGTGAACAGAACTTCGGTTTTGTTGAAGACAGATGTGTGTTCAGCTAATAAACTACATTCCCACTCTTCCCTGAAACTAGGGGGAGTACTATATGTGTGTGTACTGTTAAGGATGGTCAATTCCAGCCTATGAAATGTCATCAGACTTTGAAAGGGGGCGACTCACCTGGCACAGGTTCCTCTGCCCTCCATCCTTCTGCCTCTTCCTGCCTGGAAGGTGGGCGCAGTCCTGGGTGTGCAGTGAACAAAACCTTTGTTTCAGAAACGTCCATCCTAACTCGGAAGCCTGTGCCCCTCTATCCCGTATGCTAGCCTGTTCTGTGATTTATAAACTGCGTTGTCTCTTCCCCTCAAAAAACCAAGCAAACAAACAGAAAAACACTCCTTATTGCAGTCTGCTTGCTCTTCACAATCCACAATCAAACAATTGTGTGTTTCTTTCTTAAATGTCCAAACGCCTTTTGAAGTAAATGGGGCTTTTGCTGCTTAATGCCCACTAGGAGCTTGTATTCAAACTGTCAGCATTATCTTCAACACAAAGCAGTACATGTGCATTAAAGTTTTGGTCACTTCAACACCTTTAAGCGCCACACTGAACTGGTTTTTAATTTAGCTTGCGGGGAGGATTTAGCGCACACCCGGCACCATCACACTCGGTCGGAATGCCGGAATGTGGAGGGGCGTGCGTGCTTAGGAGGGGACACTTGTTCAAGCTGCACGTTCTGCCCTCTCCATCCCTCACTCCCGTGGGTGAACATCGTCTGGGATGAGATGTGTCACTGGTGGGATGCGCTGGACACATGAACTCTGTTAGATGCAGAAGGGAGGTGAGAGACACCCCATCACATCATTGGAAGCTATCAAGTAGGAAGAAACATTGGAAGTTCATTGTGCATACTTAATATATAATTTTCATGTAATTAAAACACTTCAGAACGTGGTAACCTACATAAATTACCCCTCTAAAGTATGTGGCCAGGCATACTATAAACTCGAGATCTTTTATAACCTTACTGTTCAAAACCTTTTTAGTTAAAATAAAAGCAAAAAGAAATCCAAAGCCGTTTATATTTTGAAAGTATGCTTCAAAGAAAAATATAACAAAAGTAAACTTACTTTATTGCTTTGCCTTTTATTTTGTGACCGTAGGCAAAGCGCTGACGTTTCTTCTGCTCCAGCCGCCGAGCCCCAAGCTGCCTCCGCACAGTACCATCCGGAGAACGGCGACCGATCTGATTGGGCGCGGGTTCACGGTGTGGGAGCCCTACATGGACGTGTCGGCCGTCCTCATGGGGCTGCTGGAGCTCTGTGCCGATGCTGAGAAACAGCTGGCCAAGTAGGTGCTCAGTTCCAGTCAATGTGATTTGTTCTCGTTTTGTTTTGTTTGTCATCGATTACCCTTTATAAGTTGTGTGTTTTAATAGAAAAAAAGATGCAAATATATCAATATGTGAAATTGTGGATATGGACATTGAAAGGGAAGTGTGTTCCTCTAATTGTAACAGTGTTGGGATTTAGCATGGAGCCAGTGATCAACCAGTAACAGTTTTAAAATTGTTTATTGTGATTATTAGCTAATAATAGGGTAAATGTATCAGAAGGAAAACTATATATAAATAATTATTTATAAATATATATATATTTGCCCACAATGTATTACTGATAGAATACATGAGCAAATAGTTTAGGGAATTACTTCTTGGAACGCATTTTAATTTTTAAGTCAGCTCTATGGAGGTTTTACTTGCACCCAGTAGAAGACCATCATGGAGTCCACAGTGACCCAGGGAAGCGATGAGGAGACTGTTGGAGCAGGAAGGGAGCTCAGGGCGTTGCTCAGATGAAATAAGCAGAAACGGGTGGTAACCAGTGGCTAGGAGTTGGGGGTGGGGGAGGTCAGTGTTGGCTTGAGAGCTCAGCCTCCTGATTCCTAAAGGAGGTTTGGGGGGATTTTTTTTTGGTGGTATAGTACACATAACAGGAAATTTAGAGCCCTCATCATCTTAAAGTGTATAATTCTGTGCCACCCAGTGCGTCCACAAGCTTCTGCAGCCACCCCTGCTGTCAGGCTCCTGGAAGCAGTCACCGCACGTGGAAACTCCACGCCCATTAAGCAGTCACTAACCCCCCCCCCACACACACACACACACCAGTCCCTGGCAATCACTGATGTTTTCTGTCTACGGATTTGCCTGTTCTGAGCATTTCACTTCAGTGGAACCATGCAACATGTGGCCTTTCGTGTCTGGCTTCTTTCACTTAGCATCTCTCCAAGGTTCATTCACGGGTGTATCGCATTTTGTTTGTCCGTTTATCGGTTGATGGGCATTTAGGTTGTGTCCGCCTGTTGTGAACAATGCTGCTGTGAACATTTATGCACAGGTATTTGTTTGAATGCCTGTTTTTATTTCTCTTGGGTAAATACCTAAAACTGGAATGGAGTCACACGGTAGTTCCACGTTTAGCTGATTATTGAGGAGCCACTATTTTCTGCAGTGGCCGCACCAGATTACATTCCTAGCAGCGGTGTACAAGAGTTCAGTTTTCTCCACATCCTCACCAACACCTACCTTCCGGTTGTGAGCATGCATTCCTAGAGGTAGAAGTTCTTGAACTGTCCCTTGATGTCTCTTTTAATGTAAATGCAATCGCCCCTTTGATTTTCTCAGTGAATGGAATTTCATTCTTGGCAGTACTAACCTTGAACAGAAGCACTAGAGCGCTTCGCCCGCAGTTCTCTCTGTTCCAGCGTGCTTTGTGCTGTGGCCTTCCTGGCGGCTGCTGGAGGCTCAGAAATGGAGGCCAGAGAAACACGTGAGGGCTAGACTCGGAGGCTGGGCTTTGTCTACAGACTGGACACTCCCTGCCCCAAATTCCAAGATCCACTGCAGGAGAAGGGTGTTTATTTCAAACACAGGCAGCCGTCCTCACCTGTCACCTCATACCTTCGTGCTCCTGAATTCTTGGCCTTGGTGTCTCCCTGGGTGTACGCCCTTCAGGAAGTTACCTTGTCCCTCTACCTCAGTTCAGTCTGTAAGTGGAGCTCATTCAAGTACCTGCCTCATCAGGCTGCTGGGAAATGAGTGTGTTCACAAAGTGCTCGGAAGAGCATGAGCACGTGGTAAGAGATTAAGTGGACACTACCTGTATGGTGGTAGCGCGGTGCTGATGCCATCGTCATTGTCCTGGTGTTCAACAGACCGGGAACTGCCCATTGCTGGAATGAACAGTTTGACTTGGGGTAGCGAGGATACTTTATGGATACTGAAGGTCGGAAGGTTCTAGACCGACGTTAAGGATTAGAAGGAAATCTAAGCCCAGGAGCTTGTGGCAGTAGCGGGGGGTGAGGTGGGGGGCAGCCGGCCTTCCTGCGAAGCCCCAGGACGTGTTTCCTCCCCTCGGCTGCAGGACCCCCTCCCACGTGTCCGGTGCTGGCCTTGTGAGCACGGGTCCCTGGTGTCCGTTAGTATTTTTGGTTGTCTGAAATTTTATTTTGACCTAATATCTTAGATTATTTTTAGATCTGATCTAAACACAGTTTCAACAGAATTCACTCTTGTTTTGTTGCCTGGGAAGGGAAGTGATGGGTTTTTATTTTTTAACGTGTAACATTTTGTTTTTAAATAAAAAGTTTACATGAAGCTTATGTCCGCAAACACACATGCACATGTGTTTTATCTAAATACATGTAATATGTCTGCGGACACAAATACTGTAGTCTTTCAGTAGGTAATTTACACCTTGCTATTATATCCTTTTCTGTCATGAAGATTAGTATGACTCTTTATACACTGCTCTGAATAAATGAATGTATCAGCATTTAGCCTTGAGGAGTCCAATGTAATTTTCATCGTGATAAATTGCATAATAAGCAAGAAAATGTTTGCTTATTAATCTATAACAAGATTTAGATTGAAAATGGCCCGTTCTGCCCATGACACACCGGGCACAGGCTGCAGAAGGACCTGGGGAGAGAGGGAGCTGCAGCGTGTGCGGGGTCACGTGCGTGTCCCGTGTTCACGGCGCCCTCCCGGGCCGCCCTGTGTCCCTGATCCACGTGCACACTGACTCCAGCGCCAGCTGCCTGCTTTGGACCGGGGTGTGAAGCTCGCTTTATGAAGAAGCTTATGCTTTTTGAAATTTCAGTTCATGTTTATTGAAAAAGAAAACACGCAGGTTGTGAGCGTTCCCCTCTTCATTCCCATTCTCGTGTGTTTACACGGGCCGGGGGTTTAGGGAGAGGCCGGCTGCCCGGTGTGGAGAAGGCGGTTACAGCCGAGTTCCTTCCCTCCTCCCCGTCCTGCGTATTAACGTCCTCCGGCAGAGACGGCTCGGAGGGGGTGGCGGGGGGGTCTCCTATGGAAACTCTGTACGGCTCAAAATTAATAGGGCATTTTCCAGAATTAATAATGCCTTTATTTTAGAAACATGAGGAAACATGACTTAGAATTTTACATCTTTGAAACCAAAACCTCACCAGGTATTTTGCCAAATTTTAAATTATGCTCATTACGTACGCAAGCATTTTTTGAGTAGCTAATGCATGGAAGGGACTGTGTTAGGTATCATACGTAGTTGTGAAGTTGCAGAAAACAAAGATCCTGTCTCCGAGGCGCTTGGCGTCTTACAGGAAAGTAGGACCCGCCCAGAGACAACAGGATGCAAAGGGGGACCCAGAGGCAAAGGTCTGAGCGCGTTCCGTTCGGAGCAGAGGAGAGACGGCCAGTGGGTAATCAGGAAGCCTGCCAGGGCGAGCTTCACGTGACGCCTTCATCTGGATGCTGATGAGGAGGGGAGGGCAAGGACAATGACACGCGGACAGAGATGGGACAGCCGGGTGTGCCCCAAAGAAGCCGGATAGTGCAAGTACAATGCATGTTGCTTTTAGTGAATTTATCCATTAATTACTCGCAGAAGTTAAACCGTGGGGTGTTCCCATCTCAACTCCAGGCGATGCCCTTCCTGCCTTGCCCTGGGAATAGAGTTCGGTCAGAGAGAACATTGGTTTTACCTTTTACTTATAAAGAGTGCTGGTGGGTTTTTCTTCTTGCTCCTAGCCCCTGCCACACGCCTAGCCGTACTCATACTCGGGGAAACGGGGCTGTGGGACGCCGTCCTCTTGTTGATGCTCGCTCCCTGTGAGCTTTTGTGCCGCACCACCCACGTGTTCCCATCTCAACATGGGGGGCTCAGGAAATGGGCGTTGTCCTCCCCATTTTGCAGATGAAAAAAATCTCAATCTTGTTTCTCATCCCCTGTGCTCCATAAAAACGATGATGTTCGAGCCCAGGCCTCACTGACTGCAGAAGCTGTGCTTCTCACACCTGACCCTTGCCTTCGAAACCTGACACTCACAGAGCCACAGAGCAAGCAGGCGCTACATTTAAAGCAGCCTAGTAAGAGAATGTGGAAGTGGTCAAGGCAGAATTTTCGATGTACTTTCAGATTGTTAAAATAAATTTAATGAAATCATTTTCCTCGAGAATTTTGTGCCTCCTAGAAGTGAAACGCCTATTTAAATATAGGGCAGGCTTCTTGACTGCTTTGGCTGTGTGTCATGTGTTTATTCTTACTCATAACTGTCGAGTGATTTCCATGCAGCGAACGTTTAATAACGTGTAGAATTTTAGAGGCCACAGTCTTCTTCCATAGCATCTCACTCAGTGCCCTCGGTATGCTGTTAGATAAAGTAAAGTTTAGAGAGATGAAACAACTTGTGTGAGGCCACAGTGGTGTCATAAGAGCCATGACCACCTCCTAGGTCTCCCGCCTCCCGTTTGCTGCGCCCATACCATACGGCAATGCCACCCTTTCTCCGACAGGTGGTCATCAGGCAGAATCAGATGCGAGGGAGTTTTTTAAATAAATGAATTGTTATGGGCAGCTCATGCACGATGAACTGTTTAGTTCAAAAGAGGCTGCACTTCTTTGAAATCAGAGGTTGAGTCATCCTCAACTAGTTGAGGGAAAAATAGAAAAATGTAGTACTATGTTTTTTACAAATCCACAAATTTGTTAGATCAGCACGGTTATGTACGTATTGTTAAAATGTTAGGAACCGTAGAAAAATCCTACTTCAAAAAGAAACAGGAAAAAGCTTTTGGAAGCCTCGGCCCACATGGTTGTGTGCTGTGGTCCATGGTTCTGATTCCCTTTTCCGAGCTCATGCTGCAGGCCCCCCACGCTGCAAGGGGTGCAGAGCAGCGCCGGCTGCTGAAGGCAGCCTGTCCCTCCTCGCTCACCACCATGACCGACAGACGGACCTCGGTGATTACACGGACCACTGCTCCTCCGGGGTACTCGGTTTGCCAAGCGTGAAGGGAGGAACGTGTACTCTCTGGAAGCTACACGTCCTCTGACAAGGTGCAGAGAAGCACCACGTGTTAGAAGGATTCTCTCTGAACTGCGTAGAGTCGGAGGAAGAGAGTTGGCATTTGAACTCTTTATCAAATGCCCCCTGGGAGGAGAGAACGCAACACTCCGTGTAAACAGTAAGGGGCTTGAAAATTCTATGTTTAAACTATCCATCCTAGTCCTGTGGCATTTATTTTTAATAGAAAATGTATAACCGCTGGACTCGATCATGGTGGCGTGGTTTCATTCATTGCGAAGGAACACAGCGGAGAGGACACAGGTGTGAAAGACAAGCACTTGTTGGAGGGATTGCCGGCTTTGAGTTTAGGGAGTTAAAGTCACCTATGGATGGTCAAATTAAGGTCCAATATGAATCGGAATCGAATATTCCTTATTACATTAGAGACCACTGTTAACACACCTGTCTCACCAGGAAGCGGTAAGCAGGCACCCCCAGATGTTGTGTAATTAAGAATGCATTTTCGGAGTAATTTCAGTGTCTGTTTTCAATGGGGAGTGTTTTCCGCGCCCCCTTACTGCTGGTTCCAGTCAGCTCGGGCTGCCATAACAAAACACCACAGACTTGACGACTTTAAGCAAAAGAAATGTATTTCTCACGGTTCCTGCAGCTTGGAAGTCTAAGGTCAAGGTGCTAGCCAGGCAGGATTCATCCTGAGGCCCCTTCTCTTGGCCTCTGGGTGGCTGCCACGTGGCTGTGTCCTCACAGGAGTGTTTTGGGCTCGTGACTGGGGAGAGAGACACCCAGCAAGCCCTCTGGTGTCTCTTACAGGCCACTAACCCCATCATGGGGGCCCCACCCCCACGGCCTCCTTTACCCCCAGTCACCTCCCAAAGGCCCATCTCCAAACACCGTCACCATGGAGGTTAGGGCTCCACAACATGACATTTAAGGGGGACACAAGCGTTTAGTCCTTACCACTGTTGGCCACGACGGGCGGGCTGTCCAATGAGAGGTGAAGTGTTTCTCCTCCCGAATATTCCCTTACAGTAGTCCTTCACCTGACAGATGGGGAAGGCTGACCATCACAGACCGTGACATTGAACTGAAGTGGTCTTACATGCAGCTTTTAAATGCTTCTACCGCAGTGGAATGAGGATAGAACAGGATTAATGAGCAGTCATGTAAGGGATGAGCTCAGCCCAAGTGGGCCACTTTTCTATTTGTGTTTTTATTTCTCATATCTGTCATCTCCAGTACTTCATGTTGGATGTGGGTTCCGCAATGCCGAGTAAAACAGGGAGCGTCTCATATCGTATTCTCTTAGAATAAAGACCGAAACCACCGGCCCAGCCTATAAAAACCCGCACGATGAACGATACACACAGCAGCCAGATCAGCAGAATCCGATGGAAAGAGTGAGCTCGGTGCGCACACGCAGATTCCGGAATCGGGCAGACGCTCCTTTAATTCCAGACCTCCGGCGACACGATCCTTCTTCATTTAGAGCCCCCCACACAGTGTCCCCTTGACTTTGAAGATCCCCACGTGCGGAATTAGACTGTGTCCGTTGGGGCAGCCGGATCAATGGCTTTGACATCACTGGCTGGCCAATTCAGTCAAATAACTGGCTTAAGTGATTCTCTTTTTCCTGCTGAACTTGCCAGGTAACTTCATTTAGTGCTCAACTATTGAGCCACCGCTTGGTCTGAGGGCTGTCGTAGGCACTTTGGGGGGAAGCAGGATTAGAAGGTGTGGCCCCGGTCTGTACGGAGTTTACAACACAAAATCCATTCGTACGGCCTGGCAGATGGGAGTCAAGGCTGAGGGCCCAGAATACAGGGGTATCGGTGATGGTTGTTTTGTTTCGATAGGAGGTAATCGAGTGCTATAGCAATTGCGGAATACCGTGTGGGCTTCCACAGAACTGAACTAAGGGAGGAAAAAGGGTAGGCGAGAGGCATTGGCAAAATACTGCAATAGAAACAGGAACAGAATTTTAGGGACCAACTTTGAAATTAGCCTGCCTCGGGAGCGTCAGTGGTGAAAAGACTGAGTTATAAATTAGTGGAACTAAACAGGGTGGCCAGAGTCTCACACCAGGGAGTTTCAGATTTGTCTCAGAAGCACTAGGGGGCCACTGGAAGTTTGTCAGCAGGTTAACTAACTGTGAGATCCAGCCGGTGCTTTCGGAAGAGTGCCCCGGTAGTGGCACATTGAACAGACCGCAGAGGAGAGAGACGAGGGTTCTTTCCTTCCCCTGAGCCTTGGCACCTCCCTTCTGTTGTCACTCTCACAATTCTCCCACTTTCACGCGGTGCCTGCTCTAAAGGCCCCTGCAGAGCCCGACCCCAGAACAGCGGAGCTGTCCACTGCGTGCAGTCCTGCGCCCGGGCTGCCGGGCACTGCTGGCGAGAGGCACTCGAAGGCACACATCGATGCCTCTACAACATGTTGGCTGTTGCAGCTTCCGCCGAAGTCACTGGGCAGCACTTACAGTTGTCTGTCTTGGGTGAGCTTCCTTCCCCATTCGTCTATGGCTTCTAGACCCCACCACCCGCCACCAAACTTGACCGCAGCTGCTCCCTGTGACAACCTCATATCCACACCAGGTGATAACCTCGCACCCCGCATCTTTGTCCAAACCGCTCTCGATACCGCATACAACAGAGCCGAAGTACGCGTCATACAGTGCACTACTAGAAACTGCTTTCAGGGATACAATCCGCCCATTCAGCCAGAGCCGCTGAGTTCGTTTATGTTACCACTTCGTGAATTCAGTGAACTATGATACCGTCGAGCCCCTCCCCCACATCTCTTCAAAGGCCAGCTCCTCGCAGAATGTGTCTGGGCCTGGTTTCTCTGTGACGTGCTGATGCCACTTGCCTTGTAAGGATGTTCAGGGGCAGATACAACGCAACATGCAAGAACGGCACCAGCATCTGACTTCAAACCTAGTCCTTGGGCCCATGCCCAGTTTTGTTCCTCTGTGTCCTCCTTCCAGGTGTGGGAGAGGCCTCCCAGGACACAGTCTCCTTTCTAATAGGACAAAACCACTTTCTCAGGCCTTCCTTCCCGGAGCTAGCCAGACCCCCAAGCCCAACTGACTCGAATTGTTTTATGAGCCGCTATCCTCAGGACTAGAAGATTACTGGAAGCACCCTGAAGGTGCCCGTGAAATAGGACATACCAGACCGCAATGACCACCGGACCCCGCACCCGAAGATGACATCGAAACAAGTTGCAGCCCAACTGAAACACCCTGCTCTGCAGCCGCCCCATCACCCAGTGAGAACTCATAGCCCCGACCCCTCAGGGCTGGGCTGGGGCTGGGGCTGGCACACGTCTCCAGCCCAGCCCTGTCCCTCCCTTGGGAAAGTAAAAATAAACCCTTTACCCTCTGCACTTCCTGCCCTTTGTGAATTCTCCCACAGCCTGCGTCACTGACCACCCTGACGCTTTCCTCCTCTCACTGCTTGGCAGGGATGCTGCTAAGAGATCTTTTCCAACTCCACTATTCGGTGATTTTTATTGATCTTACAAAATTTGATTTAGGTTTGTTCAGAATTCTTCAATTAGCATAGAGTTTTTGTTTGTTTTAGCCTGCCAGTATCATCCACACCTCTTCGTTCGCATTGATGAAAAAAGGGAACATCGTAGAGCTTCTGAAAAGTTTAATGAGCATTTGATTGTCTTAAAACCTGACTGAAAATATGATCTACACTTTGTAATTATTAAGCAATCTAGCCGCAGCACTACTCACAGAATAAACATTTCTCTTACCAAATCTTCAATATTAAAGTTTAATCCAGGAAAGCAGCTCACTGAGCTGCCTCTCCGTGCTTTCCCGGGGAGCAACTCCTCCCAGCCCCCGCTGGGACCCCTGGCATGGGGCTCTGCCACGGGGGTGGCGCCCCTCCAGCGGCCTGCCTTCTGTTTGGTGTTCAGGGCGTGTGTTTGTCCTCCGGGCTCTCATCTCCCCTCTCAGTGGCGAACATCAAAGGAAGGCTCACCATCCCTCTCTCTGCGAGAGAGTTCCTGCTTTGACCGTGTTATCCTCAAAGATTTAAGCAGCGTAACAGCCACAAAGAAATGATGAGCAGAATTTTCTATAATCACTTTACTTCCTTTTAACAATGATGAGAATGCCTACCTAATGTATCTTTATTTTCAACGCAAACTGAAAACAGTGATTCTTAGATAAAGCATAGAAATACTGGTAAACGTTTTGAGAATTTTTAGTAAATGTAATCCAGTTGACATGCGAAGCACGCAGACTTATTTAATTAGAACAGGACAGCTCTTCTTGTGACTTCATATGGCTACTTGAATATAAAAGTTATTTAACTAGAGGGAGAAACTACAACTGGGTCTCTTAATAACAAAATACACCGTATATGCAGTTGATAATGTAGATGACATGGTGCACTTTAATTATAAGTAAATACTTTTCATAGTAGTCTGTATAAAGGAAACTTAGAAACAGAAAAAATGTCATTTGTATGTTTTAGGGATGGCAAAGGAGTATCAATGACATCACTATCCTATTAAGACACCCTCACAGTTTGGGGAGATTTGTGTTACCACGCACCTGTTCTTGTGTGCAGCCTGGACAATGCCAGGCTGCCTATCAGTTGCTATAATTTTTTCATTAATAGTAAGTAACTATCAGCAGGGCATACTGGTTAGTGGGTTGGTTCTAAGTATTAAGTGTGGGACTAAACTAGCAGTACTAGGGGTACTTTAAAAATAGTGTGCAAGCTAAAAATAATTTTGTCATTCTCGGTTCTTGCAGTAATTTCACGGACAGGAGTGAATTTTGCTCCCTTTTAGACACGTGGCCTTAAATATAGCCTGGTTATGAAGCGTTATAAGCAAATTACCTTTAACTTTTTTTAGGAAAGAAATGGAGAATGCCCAGCAAAATATTTGTTCTTGCCTCACTCTGAGCTTGGTGATATGTATTCAGTACTAGTTCTTGATAATTTGTTAACAAGGCGTTTGTAACACTTCGGACAGATGCACATACTGTTTTCAATCTTCACGGTTAATTATTCGATTTTGTATTTGATGCCAGAACACTCTGACTCCTAATCACTGCTCATTGTTGCAAGTCCATTATATTCTAACTGTTTGAGTGCTCCCATTGACCTTGAACTGACATTATAAGCTGTGTCTAATCTTTTCAGTCTATATTTCTAATGCTCCTTTTCTTTTTTTCCTTTCTTCTGATCCCTGTTTAGCATCACAATGGGGCTGCCTCTGAGCCCAGCAGCTGACTCCGCCCGCTCAGCCAGGCATGCCCTCTCCCTCATCGCCACGGCCAGACCACCCGCCTTCATCACCACCATTGCCAAGGAGGTGAGCGCAGCTCCGGGGCTTTTCCAGCTTCTTCTTTGGAGGGATTGGTTGATACTGTGAGCCCAGGGCCTGCATCCACAAATAAGCCTTCCAGTCTGCTCTCCGGCAGTGCCAGTAGTAATCGTGTACTGAAACAAACACGTCGTACCTGTGCACACACTCTGCACTCAACAGCAGCGCCGTCAGTACTTGCTGCTTTTCTAGTCATTTCTATTCTAGCAGTTGATTCACTTGCAAATACTCGGCAATCATGTTTCAATCTGACATAGCGAGTTTATGCAAATTAAAATACAAGTTGGGGCTAAGGTAGGTTTACAGTTGTGAGTACTCGAGACACGGAGTTTAGTCTTGTATTGTTATTTATTAACTATTGTATTCTTTTTCGTATGAACAACTGTAAACCTACTTTTGCCCCGCCCCCCCCCCCCGCCCCATATATTAAAGGTCTTTACGGTCTACAAATGTGTCCACCTGTCATCAAAACCAAACTTCTTATTTAACACTGGCTCTCCAACTGTAAACAAAAATGTGAAAGTCATAAACTTGCTAATTGTGTTTGCTGTTACATGTCACAACTAAAGCCTTGAATGCCAATTGATTCCCACTTTCCTAGTGTTCTGACTAATTGCCCGCACCTAACTGAAAACCGAGTAGAGAGCAGTGCACCAATTATAGATCTTCCCTGCAGGTCTTACTAGTGGGAGATGCAGGAAGGGGTGGTAAGCGCCTCAGTGTTTTTAAAGGTTTGTTCCATTTCAGCCCGAATATCGTACACACTTGGTGTCTGTGGGGTATGGGCTCGGTCTGACTTGTTTTTCTGTTACCTGTGATGAATTTTTAAAATACTAAATAAATGCCTCTGAGTCTGCCTTGATAACCTGAACCCTGCTGGGCCCGTGTCTGGCCCGGGGCCATCCTTGATAGGCATCCGGCAAATATTCGTGACTCGAAGGCAGCTAGAAGCGGGGGAGGAAGGGCCCGACAGCAGATGGTACAGGTTTATATGAGGCCGTGAGACCTTGTACTCATAGCAAAAATAAATCTGTAGACCTAAAGGTGTGTGTTTTTCTGGTAGTGCACACTCTTAAAGTGAGGTTCCACTGTATTTAAAGCATACATACATGTATATGTGTGTTTATATATTTTATAGATATTATATATTTATATAAAGTGTATGTACATATAAACGAACAGACTTATTAGCCATGGAATTTTTTTTTGCCAGTTTTTCCCATCAGTGGAATATGCACAGACAGTAATGCTGAGTGTGCTGAGCAGGCCTCACAGCACTCTGACCACATACACAGGCCCTATCAATGCCAGGCATTAAACTGCCTCTTTAAAGAAAGTAAACAAGCATTTGTATCTCCTTGTGTTTTTTAACTTAATTTGCACCATTTACATATATGAGTATTTTTAAGTGAACTGTTAGAATGGCTATGCTTTGGATGTATTCTACTCCAGCATTTGGTTAGAAAGGTAATTTTTAAATATTTTAATGTAAATAATTCACATTTACTACCTTTTAAACACAAGTTTCCACTTCACTTAGAGTTTTGAGTAAGATACTGAAGGAGGCCTCCCTAACCCCACGCCCGCGCCCCCTGGCTAGTCCAGGGCCCACACATGCTCTTTCTCCAGTGAACCATGGGAGGTGGACAACCCGGATTGGGGGTAGGGGGCATCCACACTAAATCTGCCTTGTTTACAATGCTTACTGGTTTTGGAGGCGCGTTTATTTGAATTTCCCAACGGGATTATAAAGCACCTAGAATGCAATGCTGCCAGAGACAAAGTGCCACGTAAACATCATTCACCATTATTACGTGAAAGCAGGGTCATCTCTTGTATTTGCTGAGTCTCTTAGCTGCTCCCCACCTGAGTGCCAGACACACTGACTTCACCGACCTTCAGCCTGTCCTTGTTAAAGGAATGTCATGGTGATGTGGTGTTCAAGTCTCCCATGCCCAGGGACTTATAAAATTTAATTAAACAAGACTTGCCTGGATTTATATTGTACTAAATACCTTCTTTTGCAATCAAAAGTCTTTCCTGCCTCATCTCAGGAGATTTGTGCCTGTTGATTCTTTTATTTTTCTGTGGTAATAAGTGAAAACTAGACCAATGGCTGGGGATGTAAAACCGGACCAGGCGTCAGCCGCATCTGCAGCGTGCAATGTTTTCGTAGGTCCACAGACACACCGCTCTGGCGGCCAACACCCAGTCGCAGCAGAACATGCACACGACGACGCTCGCACGGGCCAAGGGGGAGATTCTGAGAGTCATCGAGATTCTCATTGAGAAGATGCCCACGGATGTCGTGGATCTTCTTGTGGAGGTGAGAACTTCCTGTCTTCAACGACGGACGTAGCCACAGCCTAATGTTCCAGCGCAGTCATAGATAAATCTCTGCAACAAAGGAGATAACTGAATTGAATTAACTTCTGTACCATTTCTGGAGCCCATATTAAATGTCCTCAAAAATCGGAACGATTGCCGCGTCCATTTATCATTCACATGGAATTAATTGGGCTGCATTAGAGCGATTTTTAAAGGTCACGTTCTCTTGGACATCTTTCTCACTATAGATAAAGTGAAACGTACAGTGTGCTTAAATAAACGTTGCTACCCTGGACATAAATATGAAAAGCTTTTAAAGGAAACAAGTAGTCTTTTTATTTTATTGCACTGTCCTAGAAATGTCTTTCACAGATAAAAGAATATACTGTAGTGTTAAAGTAAATATTAAGAGTCAGCTGTCTAGAATTTCCATGGGCAAGTGAGGCCCTCAGTTAATCATTGAATTCTGGAAAATGGACTATCTGAAGTTAATTTTAGACTCGCACCTTCCCCCGCAGGTCATGGACATCATCATGTACTGTCTGGAAGGCTCTCTGGTCAAGAAGAAGGGCCTCCAGGAGTGTTTCCCGGCCATCTGCAGGTACGGGCGCCCGCGGCAGCGTGCGAAGTGGGGACTTTTCAGGAACAGATCATTGGTTTTAAATTCTGCAGTTCGTAGTCTTGATCAGTTCAAAATCAAGCTGTTAATTTATATCTGCTTATTTTCTAAACCAATTTAGGCAGCCTATAATCAAAACACAACGTAAAGGGGTTTCTGAAAACTTAAAAAATGAGTAAGAAATAACATCCATTGAGTATGTCTGTATTCTTATGTCTGTTACTCAATTTCACATTTATATCACAAAAAGGAGAGTAAGAAGCTTCTGACTTAAAAGAGAAACTATAATTTCCAGTCGACAGAAATCTGCATGCCACATTTTTGTTAGTAAATTTTATTTTTTATTTTTTTAAGTGTGTTTATTTATTTTAGACAGAGGGGAAGGGAGAGAGAGGGACAGATACACCAATGTGTGGTTGCCTCTCATGAGCCCCTGCCGGGGACCTGGCCTGCAACCCAGGCACGTGCCCTGACTGGGAATCAAACCCCTGGTTCGCAGGCTGGCGCTTAGTCCACCGAGCCACACCTGCCAGGGCAGTAAATTTTATTTATAACATAAAGACCAGCATCTGCATATTGTAGGTGTCTTGCCTATGACAAAGCAAGAAAGCCAAGAGCAGTTAAAACTTTTACAATGTTGCATATATTAACAATAAGATTTTTATGTCTGTATAGCATATAATTGTTTTGAAATGAAAAAATTGTTCAAATTTCAAAATGAAGTAACATGTTTATTTTCCTTTTTAGAGTAGTTTTGGTTCTCAAAATGTTTATAGCTTGAGGTACATTTTGTTAAAATTTTTCAACCTGCACGTGGTCAGTAAAAATAGTGTTTAAATCTGTTGAAGATAATTGTTTTGGTAAAAAAGAAAAATCAGTTGGTCGTAGTTACATAACATTTTTCTTTTCACGACAAGTTCGGTGATACCCTTGCTTATTTTCGCCCAGTTCTGTGAGTACCTCGTAGTGAAAAGCTCTGTACGAGACGGTAAGTTTCCCGAGAGCGGCGGCGGCGTTACACTGCGCATGCTCCCGTCTTCTGTGTTCCTGAGCGTTCCGGCAAGCACTTGCTGAATTCATTCCACTCTGCGAGCCTTCCACGTATTTGTATACTTACGATAGGTTTTATGGTTTAGCCTCTTTCTGCTTTACGCCGCCCAGAAGTTAAAACACGTTTAAAACACGAAGACGTGTAAGAAAAAGCCTCTGCTGTGTCATCCATGTGCACAGATGCACGTTTTCATGTGCTATGGATCAGGCATGTTAGAATACTGTAATCTTTGAGGGTCACGCCCCATTCATTCTGGTTTATGTTCTTTTTGTTAAAAATTGTATTTATCAAAGTGTTCATGCAGATCATTGACATTAAGAATTCATGTAGTGGTTACATTCCCAGCCACTTGCTCTCTAAGGAAGTCTCTGGGTGAGAATGGGCCTTTGTCTGTCGCTGAGTGGGGATGAGGAAGCGCTCTTATTAGGACTCACCTCACTGAACGTTGCCAAAGCATTCCTTCTCGCCCCGGTCACTGGTATGTGAACACGCCCCCTGCAGTCCAGGTGCGGAAGCTGCTCGTGTTGAAAGGGCCGTCTTTCCCCTTTGCTGGAAGACCGCCTTCTCCCTGGGCAGCATCCTCGGACCCTCAAGTCGCCTTGGTTTGCTGCATGTCCACTTTCGTTTCCGAGCGTTGAGTCGCTGGACAGTTAGGACCCTGCTTCAGTGCTAAGGAAGTAGGCGTCTAAACTGAATGCGCAATACCAGTCTGCCAGTCCTTTTCCTGATGGACAGAAAGCAATTGTTCTTTCGTGTTTGTTTACTCATTTAATAGCATTTATTGAACACCTACTGTGCATCAAGTAGTAGCTAGGCCCTGCAGATACAATAGTAAAGGAGATGATGTCCTGAAGAAGCACAGAGTCTAATATGGTCGGCAGTTATAAAGATAAATAATTCGGGCTGCGAACCAAAGCATCGCAGGTTCGATTCCCAGTCAGGGCACATGCCTGGGTTGCAGGCCATGGCCCCCAGCAACTTCACATTGATGTTTCTCTCTCTCTCTTTTTCCCCCCCTTTCCTCTTTGGAAATAAATAAATAAAATCTTTAAAAAAAGATAAATAATTCCAGGCATGTGCTGGAGCAGAATTACATGCCAGGGACAGGGTTGGGCAATAAGTGGAGTGCTGAACGGTTAAACTGTGAATTGTCAATTCGTCAAAAGAAGGATTGATACAAAAAGTTTGCATTTTCTGTTCACATTTGCAATTTTGTTCACATAATCACTTTTCTGTCAATTGTTAAAACTTTTTGTAATATCTTCTACCTAAAAACAGAAATGGGTTAGAACACATGCCCATAAAATTTGATAGATATTTTTTCTCATCATTGACCAAAACTCACTTGCCGATTCATATTAAAGTATGAGGTGATAGCAATACACAGCTAATGAAATAATGTAATCATTTTTTTAAAATTTATGTAACACTTTACAAATTAATCAAGTGCTTTCAAACCCATTAATCCTCAAAAAAATCTTTAAGAAAGCATTATATAAATCAAAATTTGGGAGAATTAGATTGTGATATGTATTAGTTAAATGACAATAAAGTTGCAGCTTCAAGGAAAAACCCCAAACCTTCTTATTCATAGTTCATTGCTTTTGCCATCTAATTTCTAACTGGTATTAATTAATTTATCCACTTACACACACAGGTTTGGCAAAAGTAGGTTTACAGTTGTGAGTACATGAAACACAGAGTGTATTTTAGTATTATTTATTAATTATTATATTATTCTCCATACGAACAACTGTAAATTTCTTCTCCCCACCTCTATACACACACACACACACACAGACACACACCACACACTGGCCTTGTTCCATAGAAAATCTGAAGCAGCTTTGAAAATAAATATAAAATGTAAAAACAGTGAGGGAATTGAGGCAAGGGAAGTAAGAGTAGGAAAGAAAGACAAGGCCAAGGTGAGTTTAGAAATTCTAGGTACTTGCCAAAGGCGAGCCATAGATTTCTCTAAACTTCTCGGCAGCCAGGGTGCAGAGCGGGGCAGAGCAGCAATATCTAAATCACGTTGCCCCTGTGCCGGAAACGGAAGAGCTGGCTGTTCAGGAGAAACATACCTGTGAAACCGCAATCAACAAGATGCTGAGAGCCCCCAGCAAGCAGGCCCAGAACAGGCCACGCAGTTCAGAGACTTTGCAACTGTCAGTGTGTCGGGAAGGAGCTCATAGATCTAAATGTTCAGCAAGAGAACTGAGGACACAGTTAAGAAGGTGAAGTTTAAAAGCGAGTACTGGGAGCTCGCTCCCTCTGGAGAGTAATGGTCTCTAAGTATAGTTCCTGGACTGTCTCCAGCAGAATTACCTGACTTCCAGGCTCCACCTGAGAGCCACTGCATCAGTGTGTAATGGCGCCTGGGAAGCTGCATTTAACAGGTTCCCCGGGTGACTCTGGAAAGCCAGTACTGTAATAATCCAAAATCAAGAGAAACAAAACTCAAGTCCCTATTCTTTGTGACCATGTTCTATTCTAAAAAACCTTAGATCCTCGAATGCTTGTTTATTTATGTAGTGAATAACCCCCCAAAAGCACCAAAAGTACTCCTGCTCCTGCTCTCCAGGGACGCACCATTAGTTTTTAAAGACTTGCCCTGGGACAGCGTCACAGACCGCCTGCGGGAGACTGTAACTGCAGACTGTCCGTGGATCGGCTTTTACCTAAAGCTCAGTGGGAAGAAACGGAACACTTAGAAGCCAGTGACGTGGGCACATGGTCCATTTATTCCACTTCATGTTCTAGTTTATGTCCCTCAATTACGCTCCCCTGCCAGAGGGCCGCACGTTCAGACCACATTTCTGGCCCCTTCGGCGTTGCCCTCCCCAGGCTCCTCTTCCTCTAGACGCCGGCCTGCAGGGTGCAGAGCCCCCCCAGACAGAGTCCCAGGAGGTGGCCAGCGCGTTTGCCGTGGGGTCCCGCTGCTGTCGCACTCTGCTTAGGGGCCCTTCTGTGAAGACACAGTGACAACGTTTCTTTTCACTCACAATGACAGGCATCCTTTCGTTTGTTTTGTCTAAGGAACTTGCATGTGTACTTGGTCCTGTTTTCCACGTGACCGGTATTATTAAATTATTTTGTCTTGGCCATCAGGCAGCTCAAAGCCAGATTTCCTGCCTAATTTTCACAAATTAGAGTGTACACTCCGAGTTCTCTTTTCCTCATCTTCGAACCTCAGGCCCACCTTCCTTTTCTTTCTGCTCTGTGACACTCTGTAAGTGTCCCCATGCCTTGTACACAGTATGGGTGTGTTTATATGTGTATGTCCATATATATGTTTATGTGAAATATACACCGAGTTTACATTTTATTTCATAAGCCATGGAAACAAAAATAATCATTATTCACGTAACACAAATTATGATTATTTCCTAAAAATAAAAAAAAGGCTCTTTGTATTAACTAAAATATCCCAGATCTTCCTGCAGTAGTTTATGTATCTATAGATATTTTCTATAATATAGTTAGTAAGAGATGTAAAAACCATAATTGTAACTGCTGTATGCACTCTATAGTCATAGATTTAAGTATTTCCTAATAATTCATATTTTAGTTCTAGGGCTATTATTAATAATATAGTGGCATCTATGCGAGGAAATTACTTAGATTTCAGTACCCTTGAGAGAATGCAGCACCATCATCCTTGAAAACACGGCTGTACAAAAATAGTTCTGCCAGATTGTCATCACTGTACCAAATAAAGCTATATTATTATATAGGAATTAAACTGCATTCTTTTTAGAACACAATACATTAGCTATAAGACTTTTGTAACAGTGAATTAAGTTTATGTTTATCAATAAGCAGAGTAAGAAGCGCAATAAGGTAACATTTAGGAAATGAATTCCTTAGATTTTCTCCCATATCATTGGACTTTGCTTTGCCTCTGTGCGTCTCTTAGATGATCTTCAAAAAAGGCACCACCCAGCACTGTCCATATATTATTCTCGGAGGCCGAAGTCCAGAGGGTTCTGAGTAATTTACATTTAATTGCCGGGGCTCTAAATAATGCAGCAGCCTCAGTTAAAAATACCCTCGACACTAAGAAAGTAGAATTAAGCCCTGGCTGGCGTAGCTCAGTGGATTGAGTGTGGGCTGGGAACCAAAGTGTCCCAGGTTCGATTCCCAGCCAGGGTACATTTCTGGGTTGCAGGCCATAACCCCCAGCAACCGCACATTGATGTTTCTCTCTCTCTCTCCCTCCCTCTCTCTCTCTCTCTCTGTCTCTCTCTCTCTCCCTCCCTTCCCTCCCTAAAAATAAATAAATAAAATCTTTAAAAAAAAAAAAAAAGAAAGAATTAACCTCTTTCAAGTCTTGGGAAAGTAAACATCACTGAAGTTTCCTCAGAATTCATTGTTAAAATTTAGCTACTAGATATTGTGTTAGTAAACTTGAACATCCTTGTGAGGTCCCTCATAGCAGACCAGCCAACATGCCTGACTCAGTTTGAAGAAGTGTTTCTCTTTTGGTCAGCATTTAAATTCTGACTCGTGTTACACTACTGTAGGTGATGCCATAGCATAAGATGTGAAAATGCAGAAATGCACAGATGTTGCTGAATTAAGAGAAAAGCAGTACAGAACACACATGTGTGATATACACTTGTTCTGCAATGAACACTCTAAGGGTTTGTCATTCATTTTGCAAAAATACTCTTTACTAATCTCAGAATGGCAAAATTTAAGATCTTGTAAGTTACTGTTCTCAAACAAAGCTCAGTTAGAAAGGAAAGCTCTGGACATTTGATGTGATTATAATTTAATTAAAAACATTTTTTTAGATTTTATTTATTTATTTTTAGGGGAAGGAAGGGAGAAAGAGAGGGAGAGAAACATCAATGTGTGGTTGCCTCTTGAGCGCCCCCTACTGGGGACCCAGCCCGCAACCCAGGCATGTGCTCTGACCAGGAACTGAACTGTCAACCCTTTGGTTTGCAGTCCAGCATTCAATCTACTGAGCCACAACAGCCATGGCTAATTTTAAATTTTAAGGCTATTTATTATGTTCCAGTGGACCAGTAGTGAAATAATATATAACAAATAAAGGATTAGGGATTCTTAGATGAAATTTAAGGCGATGGAAATTTGGAGATAAAGAGATTTCAGGATTTTTTTCACAGCAAAAGTTAGATATGCCTCTAAATGCATTTTTAATCACAACACCTCAGTGATGCAGATTATAAATCACCCAAAGAGAGGGGTTTTCCATCCATTTCTTTTGCAGTGCGTCTAGCAACTAGTAGAGAGTTTCGTCTGGCCAAAGGCTCTATGCCCCAGAATTCCCAGGTAGATCCTTATTTCATGCATTTTTATTCTTTTAAGTTAAGGCCATTTATTTGATGTATAACTAAGAGTAATTTAATTTTTATGCCTTTTAAAAAGACTTGTTAAATAAATCCACAGATTCAAAAAAAAAACCCACGAAAAACCTTTGTTGGGCTGTGTCCCAATTTTGAGTTTAGAAACTACGAACACTCGATACAGGCACTCGATAACTGGGGCTGAGTAATGAGACCCGCCACGCCGCTCCATGGGTTCAGTTCTTAATTTCTTCGTAATAAATGGCACCAGTTATTTCATTTACGCAGTGACCTGGCTGCATGATTTTTATAGAACTATGAGCTGTAGAATTTTGAATCTGAACAGAGCCTCATGGTATGCCTTACCTACTCCTGTCCTTCATTTTACAAACAGACAAATCTAGAGCATTTTTGTGCTGACAGCCAATGGCAGGGAAGCCCAGCTTTGCTGAACAGGTCTGCCCCCTGCTCTGTGTTCTGCAGGGGTGAGTGTGCACCCGGTGAGTGGCAGGCAGGTGTCGGGGGCACACAGAACTGTCCCGTGTCCTCAGAGGACAGGAGGATGACAGCTGTGTTCCAGGCGCAGGCTTCATCCTTGCTGCCTCCTTCATTCCGTCCTCCGTCACCGCCTTCTGACTTGGCCCTTTAGAGAACCCTTCTCTCACTTTTGTCCTGTCTGCGGTGCTTCCTCCTGGGCCTGGAAGTATGCTCTGTTACCTCATTAGCACCACACCCCCCCCCCTTGGCATCTCTTCTGCCTACTCTCAAGTCTCTCCTTTCTCCTCCTGCAGGAGGAGGAGTCTGCACTCTGGCCACTTTGTCACCTCCTGCGCCCTCTCAATCTATTGAAACCTGATCTTGGCCCCTATTATTTTGCTCATATCTCTTCCTCTGGTTACAATATTTTGATTGTCAAATGCTTTTCAGGCTATAGTGTTGTGGTTCTCAAACGTTTGGGTCTCAGAACCCTTTAAAAATGGAAGATCCTAAAGAGTTTTTTTTTTAATTTATAAAGGTATCTAGAGGTTTTTAATATATTAGAAGTTAAAACTGAGAAATTCTTAAAATATTTATTGATTTATTTCAAATAATAGTGAACTCGATTCACTTTGATATAAAAACATTTTTATGAAGGATAAGTACCTGCCAAAACAAAGAAAACACTGAGAAAAACAGCATTGTTGAACATTTTTGCAGATTTCTTTAATATATGGCTTAATAGAAGACAGGTGGATTTCCATATCTGCATATGTCTTTGATCTGTTCCATATGTTGTTTTATAGTTTAATTGTATGGTGGAAATCTGGTCTCACATAGACATGTAACTGAAAAGGGAGGAATGTTTCAATAGCTTTTTAAGATAATTTTTCATCCTCTTTGGTAGTTCACCAAAACTCAACATGTGGTCATGTTTTAAAGGTTAGTTGCAAGGTGGATCTTCAATCTTAGTGAACTTTTCACACTGTCATGTTCAGTCCTTTGGAGTATCTTGCACTTCAAGTGGGTCTTTTGCCCATGTGTGATTTTGTAGCATTTTCTTGGGCCTCAAAGTCGGCTTGGCAGCAAGAGACTGATAAAGCAGAGAAATGTGGTGACACCGTGATGAAAGGGTGTCCAGGACACTGAGGAGGGTCCTAGGTGACGTGAGGGGCGTGACAGAAAGAAGGTGCTGGCGTTCGTGCACAGGAGGGGACAGGAGACTTGGTGATGTGTTAGCTGAATTCTAAGAAGTGAGTAGTTTTTTTTTTGATGAGACAAATTCTTCTGATTCCAAAATCCGAGCTATTTCCATATGCAAAATTGGCAGTCATTGAATGAAATACTATATTAAATGCAACTGTGACTCTGACTACTGGACTAGTGATCATTTTGCAAAAATTATAGTATTGCATTGCATAGTTTGCTGCCAAGAATGAAGATATTCTCCAACAATCTATGCAGAGACCTGAGTGATACATTTAATGCCTCACCAACTTGGGCTTCTTAGTAGAAATAAGCAATCCAGTAGTAGTACTAGTAGTGGGGGTGGTAGTAGTAGTGGTAAGGAGGAACTTAAGTTAAAGGACTTAGGATATATCTTTTTCTAATGCACTGTAAATGGAGAAATCAGTGAATTTTGGTGGAAAAATGGGACATCTACTGAATACTAGTGGCATTTACATTGAAATTTGAAATGTTTTCTATGGTTTTGCTAGATTTAACTGATTAATTCTCAGTTTATCTTTGTTGGGAACGTCTTAGTATGATTTTACATAGAAAATGTAGTTTATATTAAGACACTGTTTTTGGCTGGTGTCCTCTAAACACCAGTATTGCTACCAGTAGTTGGTCACACTAGGAGATACTAGACCTATGGCATGCTGTAGCAGCGGTGTCCAGCCTTTTGGCGTCTCTGGGCCACACTGGAAGAAGAAGAGTTGTCTTGGGTCACACACTAAATACACTGTAACACAGAATTATAAAAACATCTCATAATGTTTTAAGTAAATTTATGGTCTTGCATTGGGTCGCATTCACAGCCATCCTGGCCACATGAGACCCGTGGGCCATGGACTGGACACCCCTGTGTACAGATACTAAAAAGACTGAGGTCAATCCTTTTCTACTAACATGGAAAGATACCAGTAAGAGAGAAATTTAAAGAGAAACTAGGGAAGTCTGAGAAGAGTATGTAAAATAAAATAATTCTTGAAGAAAAATATTATATGCAAAGATGGATACTCAGGCATGTACATGTGTACGTGTGAAGAGGAAAAAAGTCTGGGGACATCCCAGAGAGTTTCTCATGGTTGCTGGCATAGCGGAAGGGATTACTGGTAAAGGTATCTTTCCTTTCTTAGCTGCTTATATTTCTATATTCTCTGTGTTTCCCTTTTACAATGGGTGTGTGTGTTTCTTTAATAATAATTGCATAATAGAATAATTCAAATGAAAAAAAAAAGTAGTCATTGGGAAAACATTAAAGCTATAAATAAGCTATAAAAATTCAAGGTAAATACTTAAACTTTTGAACAAATGGAAAAAATCTAGACAGAAGAGTGAAAAGTATTTTCAGAGATAGTTTCTTTTCTTAAACTTTGTTATTATGTAGACAGACTGATTGATTCTGCTTTTCAAGTAAAATAGCTGAATCAGCTCAGTTCGCCCTAAATGGGCACTTAAAATCCAGCAAGGAGATGAGCACAGCCTGCTTTAGACCAGTCGGTGCATGAGCTCATTTTTTAAAAAACTCTCCCAACCTGTGGTTTGTTCTTATCCTAGATGGCGATAACAATAATGGATGTAAAACAGCTCTGGTCCTAACTTCCAGTAAAATTCTCAAATTAGTTACCGTTTTACAGTATACTTTTTATAACAAATAATTTCAGATGTTACTCTTGTACTCCTTCAGTAGAAACACCTCTAAAAACTCCCCAGAGATAGATCTCTTTCAATATTAAAGTTCTTCACATTCAAAAAATAAAACTCCAAAGCTTCCAGGGGTATTTCATTTCACTGTATAACAGAAAGAATATTTACTGTTTAGACTGATTGAAATGATATAGCAAAGAGTTTCAAACCAAAATCCATATTTTGTACATCGACAGCTTTAAGCTGAAACTAGAATAATTTGTATTTGCTATCAGGATCCATCCACCAATCACAAGTATTTGAGAAATAAGCAAGTTTAAAATATTTGGGGGCATTATTTTCTTTATTTATTAGCAGGTTATTAGTTACCATTTATTTGCCCTAGGGAAATAGCCAATTAACTAGCCAGTGTAATAGACAATACATTTTATTTATTCCTTTTATTTATATTTTCGGAGGTGCAAACGATTTTGGTGGTGGTGGTGCCATTAGGATGATAGCTGCCAGAGTTTGCGTGAACTTGCCATAGTATGTGCTTCTTGTGTGCCAGGCACATTTAATCCTCACAACAACCTTAGTCTGTACTAGTGGCCTTATTTTACACAAGAGGAAACTGAAGCTAGGCAAGTTAAGAAACTTGCCCAAGGTCACACAGTTAAGTGGCAGAGCCAGGTGACAAGAGACCTGTTTTTCAGCCACCAGACGATACACTCTCAATATGCAGTGTTTTTCCTGCTGCTCCCCGTATAGCCTAAGAAGTGTTTCCAATTCTCCTACAAACACACCAGCTACAGTGTGCCTAGGCAAGTTTTTTTTAAGAAGGAAAGTACTGTAATCCACCTATTAAATCCTCACAAGTGTTATTCAGGAAATATCCACTGCCCACCTGTCTACATTGTGCAAAATGCTTAAGCCACCTGCATTTCTCCAGACCCGTCAAGCACCCAGAAGCTGGGGGGCCTGACATTCTTGTGGGTGTGTACAGACATGTGCTGTACAGTGCCTCCTCCTTTTCAAATGCTCCTCCTTATTGTCACTGCGGCATCTCTGAGGGCTGTCAGCCAGTGTCCCAAGACCAAGGCCTTGGCCTCTCACATGGTGGCCCTCAGCAGAGCTCTTTGGCAGCTCGTACTCGCCAGCAAGGCGCATGGGGTTGGTAGTGTCACTGCTACGTTCTTGTGGTCAGAGCGACTGTACATCGCTCTGTAACAGAGGCCCAATGTTCTTTCCTGCAGAACAGGTTGCCTGTGTTTCGGGCTCAGATCTTGCTGTGGGTTATTGGGAACCCATCGTGGACATTGAGGAGATGCACAGTGAATAAAGGATGCACTGTGTTGACTACATTGTAAATAATTTTTGTTCACATCAGTAAACCTGAATGCATATCCTGCGGAGTGTAACGAAGTGAATCAATCTAAAAAGTTATTCTATACAAATTGTAATGAAAATGTGATACCATTTTTTCTTTGTGCTGACTACAAAAAAAAAAGTGGAAAGTTTGCTAATACCAAGTGGGGGCGCTCTTTTACTTCAATGGGAATTAGCGGTATTTGGTCATTGGCTATAAAAATTTAAAATGTGTGTCTGCTTTAATTCAGAGTCTTGCTTTGGACAGTGTAGCCCATAAGAACACTCCCTGGGTGTGGAAGGATCCATGTACGATCTAAGTTAAATGTCTGTCAGGAAGGGAGTAGTGAAATGATGCGTGGAATCATGTGTACACTGATGTAGGGGGATGTTCCAGGAAGTGCAGAGGGAAGAAAAGTAAGTTGCAGGAAAATATGCATAATATCATTCCTTTTTTGAAATAAAAATTAGAAAATGCTCTAGAAAGGTCCATCAGATTGCTAAATGTAGTTAACCCTTGGTGAAGGAGGGTGTATGAGAAATAAGACTTACTTTTTGCTAGATACATATTGGTGGTGGTTGAGTTGTTTACAAGCACATACTGCCTTAATACCTTTGTAACAAAAAGAACCAAAAATTTGGGAACCATTCTAAATCAACACCAAGACATTCTGAAAGCAACTCAAGAACTGCTTCTAATACGCAGTTGCTTATGAAAATACATATACAAGTACATGGGGCGGTGCCTGATAGAGGGTCAGTACTCAGTAAATATCAGCTGCAAGTAGTTGCAGTTAGTGAATTGAAATAGTTATAAGTTATAAATAGGTAAAATTCATACATCCCATCCCCCACCTCCTTAGATCTTATGGCTTCATGGGACCCTGGAGGTTAACTTTGGGTTAGCTGAAAAGTGTTTCTTGTTACATTTTGATGCTCATCAGTATGAAATACAGTAGGAACTCCCCACCCGGAAACCATCACGGATTACCAAAGTCCCAGTTAAGAAAGTGCTTTTACAGGTTCCTTTCTCCCAAATCACATTTCTGCTGAGAGTTGCATGTTTCCTCAAACTGTATTTTTCCAAAACAACTTTCAAATTCTGCACAAATTTTCTCTTATTTGAGGGCTGTTTTTACTAAAGGTTTTGACAGGTCATCAGTTCAAGGGAGAGTATAAATAGAAAGCACCCCAGTTATTTAGACTCAGGAATGGGTGCTTGGGAGACTGTCAGGTGAAGCGATTTGCATCAGGCTCCTGCACCGGATGGGCTGGCCACACGTTGTGTTTCACATCGTAAGCGGGGGTGGGGGGGGCGGGTGGACGTGGAGAGTTCCTCCCGAAGACCTGAAGTCACAGGCCTGGCTTTGGAGCAACAAAACAACCGATGCTCTTCTTTAATAATGACTGACATGCGGCTATTTCTTTTCATGACATTTCATGCGATAATATCATGTACATTGAAATTTGTGTCTGGTGGTATAAATATCTGTTCCATACTCAGAATAATTTTTTATTTCCCAGGACCACATTTACACTGAAAAAGTATATACTTTATTGCATCGATCATTATTTTGACTACATTTACCTTTTTGAGTTTCAGCCTAAATGATAGTCCCTAGTTCCCTAAAACTGAATTTCCCTTCATGCACCTGTCCATCTCGTGCCGCGTGCCCAGACTGCGGGGGCCGTTACGGGTCGGCTTTAGTAAATCGGAAATGGTCTGTGTCAATTGAAAATACGTTTTTAGAAGGGCCATGGGAAAGTTCTGTTTCTTGTTTCCTGCCTCACTTCTTTGCACAGTTTTGTTTTCTGTGTTGTCACCTCAATTATTCACTGGCCTTAAAATGTGACATGCCTGGCCACTAGTCATTGAAACACAAGTGCAGTATTTTGAATTCAGCTTTAGTGCTGTATCCCGCTTGCTTGGACCGTATCTTTGTATTCACACATTGAAACAAAAGAGAAAGTCTCCATGGAGGGACACAAGCAATAAACAAAAATATTATTGTTTACTATCTCAGTGATGATGGGAAATTTAATAAAGAAAAGCAGGATGTTGGATTAGAGTAATAGTGGCAGGGAAGCTGTATTAAGCAGGGTGGCCCACAAGGTCCCCTTTATCAAGATAACCTGGGAACAGAGACCTAAATGAAGTGAGGGCCTGAGCCAAAGAGATTCTGGGAAAATGAGATGTTCAAGCAGAGGGAGCAGCGAATGTCCAGGTTCCACCCCAGGAACGCTCTTGGCCCAGTCGAGACAAAGTGAGATCAGCATGACTAGAGCAGATCTCTCGAAGGAGAGAGGTGGTCTGAGAAGCATTAGAGCCGTATCGGGTAGGGTTTTGTCGGATGACCGTGAGCATAAGAGAGAGGTGATTTGGTTTATGGTTAGAAGGATCGCTCTGGATGCAGGTAGGCAATAGTGAAAATGTGCAGACCAGAGACTTTAAAATTTCTGGGTGTCGCCCTGGCTGGTGTGGCTCAGTGGTTGAGTGCTGGCCTGTGAACCAAAGGGTCACCAGTTTGATTCCCAGTCAGGGCACATGCCTGGTTGCAGGCCAGGTCCCCAATAGGGGGCACACAGGAGGCAACCACACACTGATGTTTCTGTCCCTCTCTTTCTGCCCCCATCCCTCTCTAAAAATAAATAAGTACATAAAATCTTTTTTAAAAATCTATAAAATTTCTGGGTGAAGACCACCCTAACCCCATGTTGGAACAGTAGTCGATTCCACTTTATTCTTCTTTCACGGACTTGAGTGGTGATGTTCTGCCTGACTTCACGGAGCTTCCTTGTGGTGGGCTGAGGAGAGAAGAACCGTTGCTCTGGCCAGAATGTAACAAAAGGATTCTTGCCAGGCTGTTGCCCAAGAAATGCTGCCCGAGTGACGTTATCAATCCAGCAAATGGAAGACTGAGATGCCACCTCCAGAAAGCTTAGCACATACATGAACCCCTTCTCTGAATACCCCTCCCCAATTTTGGAGGAATTCAAGACTTTCCTGTAGGATCAGGTCAAAACTAGAATAGTCTTAAAAACCGAAATGGATCCTCCTCTTCTCCATCCATCGATAACTTGGAGGGTGAGAATAAGTAATGCGTACCTCACCATCCTTAGTTTTGACAGCCCCCCCGATGGAGAAGCATAGTCGAGGGTGTGGGGGCTCCAGAGACCCTCAGCAGAAAGGGGCGCACTGCAGCCAATCCCGAGAGTGGATACGTGTGAAGTAACCGCATATAAAATGGACTCATTCTGGTTTTTTAAAAGAGACACTGTTAATGAAATAAACAATTTGACAAGAAGTCCAGCATTAAAAACATGCCTTAAGACCTTGCCTGGTTCCAACCACTTTCAGGTGCTAGTTGGAAGTATAGCGATAAACTGCAAAGAATGAAAAATGCTGACCTGTACGATACTTCCCCTCCAGACAGACCCAAGATTTGATCTTGTTTCCCCCATTAGTGATGGTGTTCACAGGTGATCTAGAAGGATGAGGTTGATGTCCAGAACACAGGAACAGCGTAACAAAACTTTTTAGACACTAATTTAACTAAGTAAAGTTTTGTCAACGTAAATATATTTTACCAGTGGTTGTTTTGAAAGAGGATTATTTTGAGTGATAATTACAATCACATTTAGCAAAAGGATTTCAGCAGTATAACTATTACATCTGTACAAATCTTAATATCAGATTTTTTTAACAGCTCTGGAAATTTTATTTTCCTGTGGCTATTAAAATGCACCGAATAAATATTTGTTAGAACAATTGCTAGATGTTCTGTTCCATGCTACTGTAAGTGTACAATCGTGCGTGCTTCTGTGTGCACAGATGCCAGTGTAGATGTGGGCGTAATGATGGATGCTCAATACTGAGACCACCATAACTATTGAAAAGCAAAATAGTAAACATTTTTCAACGCTTTGAATGCTGATCCCTGTCTTATGTAGTGAGGTAGGTAGGAAGCTTCAACAGGAAAAGCTTTGGGAAACATTTTACTGACCATTTATGGGGGAAGCTTGATGCATCAGGAGACTTTAGTACCCTTCCCTCCCTCAAACCGTATCAAGAGGACATCTCCTACGTGCGCCCAGCAGATCCCAGCAGGTGTCGTCCTGAAGCAGTGTCTGCCGCGTGACTAAAGCATTCATCTTCCAGGAAAGGGGAAGGAGACACGTCAGTGGACCAAAGTATTGTTGAATCCATTACTTAGTAATAAGCGGCAAACAAAAAGTTTAAAAACATAATAGCTTTCCAGATGTATGAAATGCATATGAATGTCATAATGTCTAATAATACCACAATGGTTTTGTCAGGATGTCCCCGGTTTCAAGCGCTCACATTCAAACATCTGGCCTTTGTTGCTCTCAGCCTCTCCTCCCAGAATTTCAGAAACTTAACCCACGCCCCGGTGGTTTTTAACTTTTTATCAGTCTCCAGAAAGCATTGGAGGATGGTATTTCCTTTCCATCATCTGATTTACCTCCCCATCCCGTGCTTTAAAAAACAATAACAGAAAAGTTACTGAAGTGTTCTGGTAGTAAGGAAACGAGGATAAAAAAAAGGCCAGGGGTGCATGGACTTGATGCGGTATTCTCATGAACATTTGGGGGAGTGTTCTCATGAACACTCGTTCACCCTGGCAGCTCACACTGAGACAGTCGGACTAGTGAGGGGAAGGTATGTTCAAAACTCTTTGGGGATATATAATCATCCCTTATTTATGCTTCTAATAAGTTTTATTCTTACCTTCCCAGGCACTTGCCATATGGCCATGAAATCATTATGACAAAGCATAGATCAGGAATTCAAATACTTAATCCTTCCATGAAAATAAATCTAGAAAAATAGATAAATAAATAAAAGTAGCCTCTTATAACCTTCGACCATCCTCCCTAAATCCTTTTTTATGCAATGCCAAATAAGTACTAAGTACTACCTGTAGTCACACCTGTCATTTAGATAAACTGATAAATGTGGAAAATGTAGGAAATTTTCCAGATAGCTTCATCTGGTGGGCAACTTTCTAATTTCATTCTAAATTATTGGTGTGAACTTAAACATGACATTTATGTAGCTTTTATATGATTGTTCTGCTAAAAAGTATATTTTACTACTTAATACTATATAAACCATGAGAACATAATTAGATTGAATATGTAAGTCTTTTCATTTTTTCCATTTCTGTTCGAATAGAAATATTTGCATCGTAGTCACTGTAGCAAAACGTAGTGTTCATATTTAATTATTTTTGTATTTGACCTTTGTCTCTTGTTTCAAAATTTAAAGGTGTTTGCTATAATAAGTTGTTTTCCATTGAAGACAGTTATTAAGAGGCCTAAGTGGTCTTCTGCATCATTTTTCTTTCAACTGAGTTTAAGAATTACTAAAATGAAACATTTTTGAACAATCTCGATATAGTAACTATACATAGACATATTTTAAAATATGTAGGTCGGAGCTGGCTTCAACCTTTGAAGGGTGTTGCTGTCCACTTCCGTGTGCAGGTCATCTCACCTGTTTGTCTGTTTTCTCTTTTTTTGATTTGTGTTTGTTTCTGTTAAAATGTCATTTCAGGTTCTACATGGTCAGCTATTACGAGCGGAACCACAGGATCGCAGTTGGGGCGCGCAGTGGCTCGGTGGCGCTTTACGACATCCGGACCGGGAAGTGTCAGGTAAACACATCATTGCGACTTCCTCTCCGTGGAGCGTGGGCGCTGTGGGAAGGAGCGTGGGAGCTGTGGGAAGGAGCGTGAGGCCAGCACGTCGCCGCCGGCGGACGTGCTGAGCTGCTGGGACTTTATGGGTAATGCTGAAGGGGTCAGTAGTTTAATGAAGGACTCAGAGAGTAGAGAGCCCTCCCGCCTTTGTTCAGCAGGAATGAGAATGAGGGGCTGCCGCAGGCGAGTTCACGGCAGAGCCCGGAGCGGGGTGGCTCTGCTCACAGACGGCTGTGCAAGGAGTCTTTTCTTCTTTAAAAAAAAAGTTTCTGTTTTTATTGCTTGTTTTTGCCATGTGTTTTCTGGAAAAAAAGTTTGATGGTACATTATGATAGTTAATGGCTGAGTAAAATTTTTCTAAGTAAAACAGCGAAGCTGGGCAAATGACATCACAGTAGCATTTGCTGTGACTCTGTAAAAAGGAAGGCTTTGCTATGCTTACATTCCTTTTTTTTTCAATTCTTTTAATGCTTTGAGGACACTTTTCGAAAAAGTCATGGTATCGCTCTTGATCACTCGATTCTCAGAACAGACCAGTTGGGTAGACAGGGCAAGTGCAGCCCCACGTTAGACGTCAGTGAATCCGAGCTCGGAGACTTGGAGTCTCTGAGTCCACAGTCGCGCTCTGAGTGAATGACAAAACCAGGGCTAGGCCCTGCTGTGATCCTGGCGAATTCACGGTGTTCATTGATAAGCAGTCCCGAGTCCAGCTCTCCTCCAAACCCATGTGTTTCATGGCAGTCTCCTTCCTCCTAAGTGGTCTCAGCAAAGATCTTAGTAAAATGCAAAGAACACGAGTAATTTGAATACCTTATTCTTTTTCATGGAGTTACTTGAGATGCCCTCACCAATCAGACATTCTTTCTTAAAAGGGATTTGTAAAGTGGTGTATGTTCCATTTTATTTTCTGTGCGTCGTTTTAGGACATTTGGACATTTTCGTGTCCCCTTGATTTTTTTTCTACCTCAGCTTCTTGATTTTGATCCTCAAAGTTGTCATCAGTGCTGCATGACTGAGTGACCTTGGCCTCCCAGTTCTGTTTGAAACGGAAGCTTACCCTCTTCTCTCATTATTCAGAACCTGGAAACAAGGCCGAATCAGTAAAATCAATCCTAACTACTCTGGCTAGTTACCAGTGATATCCAGTGACAATAAGCTCTTAGGTGACAATGATCCTCCATTCTTTTACAGTATCAGCATCGTAGTGTTTGAAATAAGTGAGACAACAGTTGAATCAAAATGCACACCTGCAGTTGGCATGTTCAGAAACGATGTTTTAGAGGTCAGTCAAGAGACTAGGGATTTCGAACCAGGACCTCAGGAAAGCATTTCTTGAACTAGCTCTTGGACTCAGGTAACAGAGAGAGGGGGACATTTTTCCTAGCATGAACAAACACGCAGAGATATGCCCTGAAAAATGTAGAAGATAAATTCACTGGCTTTGGGGGTAGGTTTCCAGTTAGGTGGAAAGATCAGGCATAACCACCTGCATGGGAGTCACAGCGGACAGGAGCATCGGCTGTGGCCGGTCCCGGGTGCCAGTCCGAGAGAGCAGCCGCGGGCCCAGTGCGGGCGGGAGCCGTGACTGCGCCACTGGAGGGCTGTCAGGTGGGCTCCCTGCTGTTCTTGGGTCGTCGGTGAAGGACCGGGGAAGGACAGGGGAAAACTCAAACCCCTGTCCCTCCTTGCCTTTTTTGCATTGGCTTCTCCCTTTTTTAAAAAAATCATTTTCTCTTAACCTCTTCTTCCTGAACGAGAATAGGAGATCACACAAAGCCTCAGGACACATGGGCATACCTGTCTGGAGCATGAATTTTACTTACATCAGGGTTCGAGAACTGTTGCCCGAGTCTGCCTGCCTCCTGTTGTAGTAGCGAAAGTTTTCCTGGAATGCAGCCCTGCTGGCTCACTTCAGGACTGCCTGTGACCACCCCGTCCCTACGGTGGCGGCACTGGTTGTGACTAACAGAGACCGTATGCCGTCCCCAGACCCTAAAATGTTACCACACGGCCCTTTACAGAGAGATTTTGTGGATCCTTGGCACAGATGATTGAGGAAGTAGAGTTAACTAATTCAAATGAAAAATTTGTTACAACAGTACAGTGTAATGTATTGGAGAAGAATGATTAGAAACTCATGTGGCTTGAATTCCGTCTTCACCGCTTCCCAGTTGTATAACCTTGGGGCAGTTTCTTGACTTCTGAGCTGAAGTTTCCTCACTGTAAAATGAGATAGAAAAGGTGCCTGTTACTGTGAGAAATAAGATGATCTATGTAAAATTGTTAGTACAGGGCCTGCCCAGTAGTTCACATTCAGCAAATGTTGGTTAATGTCATGTCAAAATGATCTTGGAGGTACATTACATTGCAACTGCGTTATAGTAATTGCACAGATAAGCCGTGAGCCCTCGGGGTGTTTTAGATTCTCAGTCCCCGTCAGGTGCAGGCGGACGCAGCTCTGCCCCGGGCCATGTGCGGATTCCTCTGTGAAGACAGCTCTGGCCTGTGGTGTTAAGCCGAATCTCGACTGATTATGGAAATGAGAAACCTTGATGCAGTTCAGTAGTTAAAATCCTGCTGTGCCACTGACTGTGTTTTCACATGGCGACTGCTAGCTATTTCGGAATATATCTGACTCAAATTTTGCCTAATTAAAAAAAAAAAAAAAACAGCAACAAAGTAACTCCCTATGAAGTGCTTAAATTGTGTCGGCAGGCAGTGTTCTCAATAAGCAGCTAATTCAGTTCCAGGAGTCCGTAGAGCTACAGAGAGGAGTTTGGTTAAATCAGTAGTGGGAGTCCTCCCCCTGGCACCGTTCGCCTCTGGTTGGGCAGACTCCATGCCCCGCCTGGCTCACGATCCGGGCCGACTGCCTTCTGTGTGCGGTAAACAACCGCTGGCTCCGGGCAGGAGGGCTCTCTCGGGCCCCTGCTGCTCATTTTCCCCGACGACCTCTGTCACTGGGAGGCATCTGATGCACTTAGGTGAGTCTGGGTACTTCTTTTCTTGCTTTTGACATAGTGTAACGCTACAAAAAAGGCAGCAAAGTACAAGAGAAAGGAAGTGTGGCTAATGCCTTACCTAAATGCTAAATTATTAGAAGAACTTTATTTTTTTTAAAGATTTTATTTATTTACTTTTTTAGAGAGGGAAGGGAGGGAGGGGGAGAGAGAGAGAGAGAGAGAGAGGAAGAGAGAGGGAGAGGGAGAGAGAGAGGCATCAATGTGCGGTTGCTGGGGGTCATGGCCTGCAACCCAGGAATGTACCCTGGCTGGGAATCGAACCTGGGACACTTTGGTTCCCAGCCCTTGCTCAATCCACTTGAGCTACGCCAGCCAGGGCTAGAAGAACTTTATTATTGAAAATTTAAGTAAGTTCCTTAAAGAACTCTTCTTTAAAGCCCTGCATTTTCCAGTTCCTGGCGCATAGTAAATGCACAGTAAAATACACGTTGATCAAATAAAACATCCGAGTCTTTAGAAACTCAGTAAAACATAAGAACACAAAGTATGCCCTAATTCTATCAAAAATGTATTTGTCATTGGGTGTAGTCATGTTTGATATGTCAGAAACACCTCATCAAAGGATTGTTTCTCTATTAGGGGAGAGAAGCTGTCTTTTCAGAAACAGCACAGAGGGCCGCTTTCTCAGGCGTCGCGAAGGTGCACCTGTGTTTCTGTAGCAGCCCGTGGCCAGGCCTGCCCGCGGCTGGGTAATAAAGGCAGAAGCGGCAGTGAGGCTTGACTGTACAGACAGAGCTGTGGCCACTGAGGTCTAGCTGAGATCCCTTGAAGAGCAGGGGGTAAATTCTGGAATGTGCCCCATCCCACAGCCCGATGCGAGAAAAGGCAGTGGGCCCGAAGTCCGAGCTTCCCTGGCCTTACGGCTTCCTTACTCCCCGTGGGGCGGGTGCCCTGAGCTTCAGAAGTGCCTGCACAAGGAAAGAAGGCGGCCGCTGGGCACTTTGCCCGCCGCCTCCTGCCCCCCGTGTCCCGGATGCCCTCTGTCCCGCTCCTGTGCGGTTTCAGAGCCACCGAGGGAGAAGCAGCCCTGAACTCTGTCCAGACCCATTTGCACCTGTCTTTAACCTTGATGTATCCCAACACTGACCAGCCTGGCTTCCCTTCGTTTTTCTGCCAACTAAATTTTTCTGACTGGTCCCATCACACTGTTCTATTCAGGCATCTGCCAAGCATCTAACTAAACTAACCTGAGCAAACCTGAAAAACCACAGCTGTCGTAAAGCAAATGTGGAATATGAGGAAGACGGCCTCGTTGTGTTCCTGTCCAGCTCCTCTTCCCTCATTCCCGTTTGTCCTCAACAGCACGTGTTGGAATTAGAACTACCAGCTCGTGGGGGATGCTCCTTGTCGCAGGAGAGAAAGAGAAGGGTGGACAGATAAAGGGGGACATTCTGCAGCTGAGCCGCTGAGTCCGGCTCACGGCTCAGAGGTAGGGAGCGGGTGTGGGGAGGAAGGGGCAGCCAGTGGCGAGAGAAAGAATTCCAGGGGGACTCCTAGTTTGAGCCCTGGGCACCTGGGTAGACGGTGGTAACATTAATGACTGGGACGAGCAGTCTAGGAGCAGGGATGATGTCAGGACTTGGGTATTGGACACGTGTAATTTGAAGGTTGTTTTATCTGTTTGAATAACGATGAAATAATATGCAGATGTAGGAAAATGCATTACTCAATCCTCTACCCATTAACATTTAAGCCCTCCCCCAATTCCTCACTAGTGTACATAGCACTGCATTGAATAGTCTTATTTATGTAATTTTATGCCTATCTGATTCTTTTTAGAATAAATTCTTGAATGGACAGTGCTAGGACAAAAGATCTGTGCCTTTGACAACCAGAATCCTCTGAAATTAATTTCCCACAGTTTATGTGCGTTAGTTTCTGCACACCCTTCATACTATTTCTATGAATAACAGAATGGCTCTTGAAACACAATTAGTCTTATAACAAAAAAAAAACACAAAAAACACCACAGTTGGTCTGTTTTCCCTCCTGTATTTGTCATTTTAGACAATAGAGCGTTCATTCAGTTATTCATGAGTTATCCCTTATTTATAAAAAAATACTGAAAATTTTTAACAATTACAGTAGCTCTTTTTTGCACCAGACACTGTATTATATGCAAGTGATCAAAAAATAAATATGAATTGTTCCTACCCTCCAGGAATTCATAGTCTGCTTTAGAAGACTGACATAAAGCCGTGGTTTGAATACTGCGATCCTCCCTTCCAGAAAAGTAGTCCGGGGGAGGACACAGAAAGGACCACTAGCCCAGACCTGAGTGGGGTCTAGGGAGAACGGCCAGAGGTATTTGAGGGAGAGGGCGTCCTAACTGAGCCGGTAACAATTAAGAATGAGGAAAGGAGGGGAAGAGCAAGGGACATTATTCCAGGCAGAAGGCACAACATCCACAAAGCCCAAAGGAACAAGAGCACACAGGGGAAGCATGTGTACCAAAAACTAAGAGACGTTTTCCCAATTTATGTGAAGGTGCATGTTACAGCAGTTCTCAAGTTAGCATTACACTAGGAACTGCAGGAATCTAATGTGAAAAACTGATTCCAGTGCATAAGTAGAGACTCCTCTTATCTGTGACTTAGGAAATACTAAGCCAGTAATGTAGAGTTTGTAAATAAAGTTACCTAGTATTAGCAAGTGTTAAAGAAATTACTGAATGCTGGCATTTTCCATTAATAATATTTTTTTAGGAAAAGCAGGGCTTGCCAAGGTATGAAAATGTTTTCAGCATGGGAATCAAAGCATTCTAATGACAATTCACCAGTGTCATTTTCTGTAATACATTTAATTCTGGCAGGCACTCTGACTACCACATATCAGAAGAGCTAATATTCAAGACTCCACAGAAATGTCAGCAAACACACCTATATTAATAGAAGTTGGGCAAACAATGCGTTCTTCTCTCTAAAAAAAAACACAAAGACTTTACTTCTGGTTCGGAGGAGCAGTGGACCTCAGGGATCTGGTGGACAGCAAGATTGATGTTATTTTAAAGCAGAGTTTGGAAGCTTGGGGCACAGTTTTCACTGAGCAGAATTCTGTAACGCTTATACATCAAGGGCACTTATGCGCTGATTGCAAAAATTGCGGTGAGAATTGGCTGCGGTACTTAGTCAGACGGTGACATTTCAGGTATTTTCTTCCTGCTCTTTTCAGCAGCCGGTTTTATGGCAGGTGCTTCCTGTGACATTCTGAAGCAACAACCAGAAATATGGCATCAGGGGTGATAGCAAGATGAATGGTGGGGGAGGACAATGGCTCCCTGACACCGTGGTGAAGAATCACCTAACAAGCTCCCCTTTTTCAGAGTGGACTGCTATTTAGGGAAGAGGCTCTGGGAGGAGAAACAGCTCTCTGGAACAATGCTTGGAATTAGACCATCATTTATTCTGAAAGTTTAGAAATTTTTTAAGAATATTTTAAACTGATGGTGCAGAGGAGTATTTGTCTGTGCCTGTACCCCATCACTCACTGAGTATTTTCTTATATCCATGGTATACTTTAAACAGCAGCATTCAGGACGTTTGCACCAAGAATACAAATGAAATTCTGTAATTGGAAATACATGAGGCAGGGAGTTCTAGCATTTACAGACACAACGGTTATTCCGAGTGTTTCCACTTCCCAGCAAAAGCGTTGGGTGGACTAAAATGTATTGTGATTCCCAAAATTCACATTCTGTCTAAATTCTCAATGCCGTTGAGCTTCCTTCCTAGCCATCCTCTTTTTCTGCTCCACTCACACAAAAAATGAAAGTATAAATGGCTACATACATATGTTTAGTCCGTAAATTTAAAAAAATATTAAGTTGAAGAGTCACAGTACATTGAATTTATTCTGGACTCACTGGCTTGTATTGTGTATGTTCACCCTGAGATAAAGTACTTAGAACAAGGCCTGGCCAAGGCCAAGGGATCGTCATTCAAGATAAAACAAATCCGAAGCACTCCAAAACGTGTAATCAGGACATGAGTCTGGGGTTCGTGATAGGTTCTAAAAGGATGGTGACGGTGATTAAGAGGAGAGTATTGTCAAAATGTGGTGGTCCTGTCTCCAGTAGAGGTCAGGGCGGAGCTCAGGTCCGGGGGCGGGGGGGGGGGGGGGGGGGGGGTACCCTGGGATCTAGCACAGTCAGCCCTGAAAGTTACTCGGTTAACCAAAAATGTTGCTCAAATGTGGAATCGTGTAAAATAATACATATCTTAACGTTTTTAATTTTAAAATTATCCTTATAGGATTTAAATTCTTTTCCGTCTCTTGATGTGAGACCAAGGCCTTTTCTTTCTAGAATTAGTCCACATTTTTCTTTCTAAACTACTGTAGCTTCTGTTTTTAGTTAAGTAGATTGAGAATTTAAAGATATTTACAAAGCAATCTCAGAAGGTAATCCTTGACGTTCATGCTTTTCCCAGTTTTTTACAGTTGTCTGACACCTAATTTCATGAGTGTATATGTGTATGTCTTTCTAAAGCTGCCTTTCCATTCTTCACCTAAAATTTTCCATGGCATTGAAGTGCACCATATATATAATGGCACGACTAGCATAGCTTTGGTCACGCCGGGTCACAGAGCTCCGTGGGGGGCGGGGGGGACAGGACGAGGGGAGCCTGGCAAGGGGCCCGTGAAGCGCTGGCATCCTGCATTCGCTGGCCTCAGTCAGTCGGGGTGTTTTACAGAGAGCATAGGGAACCTTGGTTCACCGTCAGAGTCAGCAGAGGAGGAGTCAGTTAAGAGAGATTCCGGTACCTTCAGTGCATCCCTGTGCATCCCGAAGTGTTTATACGGCACCCTGAAATGCAGAGGGGAGTGGCCGCTGGTGCGAGCAGGGTACTTACAGGCTGGTACGGTGAGAAGATGCAACAGACAAGGGCACGCAACACTAGGACGTGACGGCCACAAAAAAGGAAAGGGTGAGTCCCCTGAAGGCAGGAGACAGGAACAGGAGAGAGTGCCTGAGGAAGGTGACATTTGAGCGGAGTCCCGACTAGGCGTTCCTAGGCCCGAGTGGAGGGAGAAAGCTTCTCAGAGAGAATCTGGAGCATCTGCAGAAGCACAGACAGGTTGTTTCACGTGGAGTGCATTCCGGGGCCTGTGGGGTTGGCTGTGCCGGGAGCCGAGGCTGCGGAGGAGCAGGGCAGTCTGGCAGAGGGAAGAGAGGTAAAGCCTGTCATTTTGGGGACTGGGATGGTGGTAAGCCTTTGTTGGACAGATTGTTCTTAGTTTGTCAGCAGTGACAAACGCAGAAGTCTGAACAGACGCAGAAGAGAGCATAAATTAATAAAACAAGGTAAGCCCTCCTGATACAGCAAGGTGAGATGTACTTTCATGTTTCCATTTTTGGTAGTGCCACCCAGGAAATATTCACCTTTCTTTTTCATGCTCCTCTATATAGAACAGCAGCCTAAGCCTCTAATAAAAAGCCAGCTGGTACTCTAGTTGAGTGTCCGGGGCAGGAGCGGGAGCGCTGGGGGCTATGGCAGACGGCAGGGCCGCGCCCGTGTCAGGGGATCAGCCATGTCTCAGGTCAGCATGGGACCACGTGTGGCCAGACATAGTGCTGCCCGACCCTCTGACTTTTCCAGGCAAGCTGAGAATCGCAGTTTTTATGTAAAAACCTCCTGATTTTTAATTGCTAGTGACCGATGTTAAACGTTTTTAAAGTGCATAAATCAGTACTATACCGAATGCATTCCGTACACTCAAAGAAACCATTGAAGAGTTCTAAGCAGTGAGCGGCAGCATTAGGTACTCCGATTTGGAAGGTCAGGGCCACTGAGGCTGAACTGAGGGAGGTTTGCTCCTTGAGGCTTTGGTAACGACCCCGGCAGCAGTTGCTCGGGGCTTGACTGGTGTCAGGGCAGGGGGGCGCTGGGGACTGAGTGAAGAAAGGAAGTAGGAGCATGAAACAGAGCAAGCAGAGGATGTTGAGCTTTAAAATGCAGTATGTTAAATAGATACGCTAAAATGTAGGTTGATGCCGTAATGAAAACGTAAAAGCAACATTAAATGAAAAAGAAAAGAACGGGCCCTTGTATGAACTACTAGGGAAGGCAGACACATAAAAGCAAAGATTTATGTTAGGCATAGAGAGGGATTTTTCAAATAATTATTGAATTGTTGGAAAAACTTGAAGTTATGATACATCATGTAAAAAGTAACGAGAATTAAGGGATTTATTATTTTCTATAACAAAACACCTGGAGGTAGGGTGGAGTAAGCCGCTCAGCAGTGTCCCCCGGGCCCTGGTCTTTCCACCTCTCTGGTCCACTCTGTTCTGTGTGCTGGGCTCTGACACTGGATGACCTCAGGGCACAGGGTGGCTGCCATGGAGCCAGCAACCTGTGTTGAGGATACCATCCAGAGGTACAAAGGAGACATTTTCCAAGCAAATACACCCTCTGAGAAAGCCTGCTCTCGTGTCTCAATTGACCAAAATCGAATCACATGCCCATTTTTATGAAACCTGTTGCTGGCAGAGCCCCCAGTGATCATGACTGTCAAGCTGAGATTCACCCCTGAGATTCTGGACGGGGGGGGGGGGGGGGGGGGGGGGGGGGCGGGGCGGGGGGCGAGGTTGGCCCGAGGAAAACAACCAGCGTCGTTCCTCAAGGGAAGCTGGTGACGTCTCCCCGGAAGGGGTGGTTAGCTGTGATGAAGAGGGAAAGAGGCCGATGGCAGACCGTCCTGTCTCTCACTGTCTTCGGGACGTGGACAAGCTGCTAGCATGCTTCGAACCCGTTTCCTCGCCTGGAAAATGGGGATGGTTTTAGGGTTCCTTGATTAATTGAGCTAACGTGTGTAAGACATTTAGTCGCGTGCTTTTCCATTTGAAGTGCTCAGTAAAGGGCGATGGTGGGTTAACAGTCATCTGTCAAAGTCAGTCCAGTGTTGAGTTTCTGAATTTGAAAGAGAACTTTCTGTCTTGATCTATGAATTGAAACTCTTACCGATAGGAGACATGTAAACGCTCAATAAGATAATATTAATAAAGTTCATTTAAAAGGGTCAGCTTTCCCCTTTGGTCCTGCAGAAGCAGGGGGCTGGGCTGGCAGAGTGCAGGTACAGCTGCAGAGATCAGGCTCCGGCCCCTCTCCAGGCCCCGCCCAGGGGGATGGAGAAGGAGAGGATGGTCCTCGATTCTCCGACACCGACCCTCTTCCCTCCCAGCTCAGCCGATCTCCGCTCCAGCTTCAGAGCTGTGGCCGCCACACTTGAAGACAGAACAGGTGCTTAGAAACCACTGGCATTTATTCCTCTGAACGTTTAACTATTTAGGCAAGTCCGCTCTTCCCCCAAGTCACATCTTAATCTAGAGCATTCATTAATGCAGAAAAGGCATTAAAAACGTAGTTACTTTCAACAGAAGGACAAGAGCAAGGAAACATCTATGCAATGGCCACCACACCAAATGAACTGCTTCTTTCTCACACAGTCTGAGAGTGGCCCTTTGTGAGACTGAAAAAGCCACCTCCCTTAAGCCTCTTGAATGTCTCCGGGCAGACGTCCCAGCATATGGCATTGTTACCGTGTTGCTGTAATTTATGTAAATGCGTTGTCAGAGATGAATTAAAACTTACAGTTGTAAATCTCCAAGGACACAGCCATAACTCACATAGATTCATTACTTGTAGACACGTACATCCAAGCCTCTGGAATTACTGCTTCTACTGCAGACAGAGGTTAAAGGAAAAGGTAACAACTTACACGCCATTATACATAGACAGCAGTTTGTCATTCATCGGTAGTGGTGTGAATGCAGAATGCAGCAGGTGGGCCGCCCTTCGCCCAGCAGAGTCTGATTAGGGAATGTCAGCAAGGATGCTGAAAGGAGGGCCGCCGAGTGAGCAGTCAGAATATCTAGTCTTAGCCCGAGTGACTCACTTCGTTACACACCTTCTCTGAGTGACTCACCTTCGTTACTCAACTTCTCTTTTGTAAACTCACCGAAGTTGACTGGGTATGAGACTGTTTGTCACCACCCGCTAATTCCACCCCAGTACACTCTGCATAGTTTTTGTCAGGAAGCCATGCATTTGTTCGTTCGTTCATTCATCCATTCCATGCCTACTGTGTATCAGGCACTCATTTTGTTTTTTAGGCTGAAAGAAATAATGTAGCCCAACTTCCTTATTTTTACAAAACGAGCAAAGTGAAGGCAGAACGACGAGGTGCTTTACAGACGGGTGAGGGAGGGCTTTTGAGAACTGCCAAATGCACACAAAGGGAAGCAATTTTTAATCATAATCCAACGCCAGCATCTCCTCCTTGTGCATATGTTTAGTGCTCCATCGATACCCCTGTCTAGGAGGTCCTTTTCTATAAGCTCACTGGCGATTGTCATGTAGCACTGTCCTTTCCAAACCAGGTGGCATATCAGAATCACGTAGGGTATTTGGAATTAGACCACCGACCGCAGACCTTCTGAATCAGAGTCTCTGAGACAGGGGCCCAGACACCTGCATTTCTTAGGGTGCTCCTGGGTGACTCTAATGCGGACCAGGGTTGGGAATCACTGGGCTTACTGAATAAAATCACGGGTTATATAAAGAGCAAATAATGTGTGAACTACTGTGAATTAACGTTTTAAGTCCTCCACGGTCTATAAAACCAAACAATTTAAAAATAAAGAGAAATAGCTTGTATTAGATCTAGAATTACAAAGACTGAAACAAAGCCTTGGAATGAGTGGAATTTGATTTGGGTGTTACCGTTGAAGAGGCGGTGTAGCAATATTAAAGAAAGGTTTAGAGGAGAAAACCCATGATAATCCCCCCACAAAGATTTTTTTTATACATTACTTATTTACATAGATAGCTGTAGATACTTGCAACCTAGTTTATATATTTCTGTATCTGCTTTCAAACATTACATAAAATAATAAAATTCTAGTTTATGACATTTTAGTGATTCTTTTCTATACAGAAATTTTTCTCACTGCCCCGAGCTGAGGCCAGGATCCCCACGACTTCATGGCGCGTTCGGCAGTTTTCCTGCGATGCTCTGCCAGCCCAGCCTGACAGAGCTTTAAGCAACTACTGTTGGGTACACGTAGAGCCTCCCTTTCTCTCCACAGTCCCCTCTCTGATGACTTCTCTGTTCTTCATGTGACAACGGGAGGGAGCCCCTTCCAGATAGAATCACTAACAGAAAATGTGCTTACAGAAGCCATCAGTGTCTGTTAACCCCTTGTAGCTTTGTCCTTCACCAGGAGTTTTCTCCAGCTGCTCAGCTACAGCACACAGCCCAAGATCCCTCTATGTCTGGGTATCTCTCTCCAGTATGGAGTGATCTTTCTCTTGCTGCGGCATCCATTCAAATAACGTATTAACTTAACAAATGTTAATTATTTACTCTATACCAGCTACTGTGTTAGTGCTACACACTGGTAAAATAAGGCCTTTCTCCTGAATGATCATGAGGAAACCAATGCTTCCTCCCGAGACTTAACTGGAAGACATTTTTTTAGCTTTCCATTGGATTCACAATTTGCTCTCCCAAGCTGTGAATCCAAATTCCCAGGGTGTGAGCCATTTCCCTATTTGGGAAAACTAAGCATTTAGTTTGTCAATACATCCTCAGTAACATCCTAAAGAAATGATGCACCAAGGAGATAAAGAACAGCAGGAGACAGGGCGGGAGGTGGGCTGGCGCTGGGTCACAGAGGCCCTTGCGTCCTGTCGAGGAATTTTGGTATTATTCTAGCCGCAGTGGCAAACTAGTCAGGTTTCCTCTGCTTTCACTGCTGTGTGGGGAGTGGATTGAGGGGAGACAAAGGTGGAAATGGGAGGACCAGTTACAAGGCTATTCTAGAAGGGACAACATTGTAGACTGGTGTGGGGACAGTGAAGACAGAGAGAAATGGACTGACCTGAGATGAATGTGAAAATCAAGTTGAATGCATGCTGCGTTTGGTATGGTCATTGAAAATGAGGTGTTAAGTATGCTCTCCAGGTTTTTGGTTTTAGCAACAGAATGAATGGGACATATTGGAACCAGAGCAGATTTGTGGATTAAGGGGTAGTAGAAAATTAATCACTTGGTTTTTTAGGTTAACTTTGAGATGCCTGGTGAACATTCATGTGAAACTGTCATATACAGTATATGGCTACATACATGGCTCTAGAGATGAACATTTAGGCATGGTTGACATGTATTCAGAGCAGATGGGTATGAGTGAGAAGGGAAGAGAGCTGCGACAAAGGCCTAAGAAGTTCAATCAACATTTAAAGATGCGATGGAAGAGATGCATCTGGCAAAACGATGAGAAGGGATGGTTTGAGGGTATGAAGAGAATCAGAAGACTGTGTTGTCTTAGACACCGAAAGAAGAGGTGTCTCCTGGAGGAAATGCTGCTGAAAGATCAAGCAAGATAAAAAGGAAGAGCGGTCCATCGGATTTGGCCACAGAAGGTCGTCAGCGACCCTAAACTGGCAGTGGAGGCTAGCGTGAGCCGCTCTTTCAGGGAGCGTGGCTGGGAGACTGGAAAAAGAGGGACCTAAGAGTAAATACGGCCTCGAGAGAGGGCTGCTTTTCAAGACATGCGTATTTCAGCGTGCCGCAGAATGTTTGCCAAAGGAACACCTGAACCATGGCTTACCAGGTGACAGAGTTAGCAGCAGGAAGAGGTCCAAAACAGATGATGAAAGATACTGTTTTGGATTGGCCATGAAGAAAGTACTCCTGCATGTTATTTGTAGACTGCTATGTCAACACTATTATTCTGAGCCATTTTAATATTAACTTAATGCAAATCCCCAAAATTCAAGTGGCATTAGGTCTATGCTAATGAGAGTAATGAAAGGACCATGAAGCACAGACAGACCTTTGAAATCACAGACTAAGATGAAAAGCTATGCCATTATACCTGACTGTAACAAGGGTCATTTGTCCAGGGGTTTCAAAACCATTTATTCCTTTAAAGTTTGGTGCATTGCAAAAGCACTCTGTTTCTGAGTATTCTTAAAGGAAATTACTCAACAGTCCTGTACTTCTAGAATTAAAGGTCATATCTTTTTTTGCCAAGGATAGAGTATTATTTGGATATACGATTGTCAAATATATTTATATGTGACATAAATATATGATGGCCAAAGCATCCTTTTCAGGTTAGCAAGAAAGAGGTATCAGTGTCAGTGAGCACAGTCTTTAGCGCTTTGCTCTTAATTTTCTCTAAACAAGGAAGAGATGGGTCTGTTTGCCTTTTTGAATTTCCACCAGGGAAAAGCACGTGGCCCCACAGGCTGTGGTATTTTCCTAGGGTTTAGCCGTGTCACTGAAGAAAGAGCTCCACTCTGATTTTTCACCTTTTCCATAAAGCAAATAGAGAGCTGTTTTCAACAGCCTTTGTCTGGCTTTGGCATTGATTTTAAATCACCTGGATTGATCATGTGGTTATGGGACTTTAAAAATCCCACCAAACACCAAAGCCTCCAAACACAATTAGAATTGAGGGGTTTTAATCTGCTGGCATTATGTCCGTAGGAGTACATCTTAAATTATCCTTAACTTCTGCTCCCGTTTGGTGGGGCAAGCGCTGCCCTAATTAGCGTGTAGTGTCGGGGGTTTTGCAGATGCTCTCTCTGAGGCACGCAGAAATGTTCCCAGTTTTCAAAACGAGGAGGCATCTAAAATCTACGTCCGCCTGTGAGTGTTGCACTGCCTGGCAGTTTCCTCGGCCAATAAGAGAAAAGGATGCAAATGAGCCAGCTGTCAGGTCACACACTCAGTCGCAGGACTTAAGCAAGCTGATCTCAACCAGATCTGACAAAGAGGTGGAAGGGCTGAAATTAAATAGGTCAACACAAATTCTTTAATAATCGGAAGATGTGAAGGGACAACGAGGGATCCCATAGGAAAACTGCTTCTTCAAGACTGCTGATATTACTGCTTTTCATTTCAGATTTCCCATCATCAGTGGCCTCTGAGTCTGAGTCATCTGCTTTGATGATGCAGCAGCTCCTTTTTTCACTGATTATGCTTTAAATTATTTCCGTAAGATTAGTGTTTTAACACAGTAAATGTAGAGGTTCAAACTACTCCAAGAAGCTGACTTGCCTTTCTTAAAGGCAGTTATTTTTTCCAAGGCTGGCTACAGTACTTAAATTCTGTTATCATGGTGGCTAGCTAGTGTAATACAAGTTTTCAAAAATGGAAACCTGCTTTTAACCATATTGTACCAACCTACTAGTCATCATTGTAGTGCGGAATAGACAGTCTGTACACAGTTTCTCTCCTAGCTGGAGACTAAGTTTACTTCTACCAGACTTCAATAATTATACACACTCAGGAGAAAGCTCCCAGTCAGTCTCCTAAGAGGAAAACATAGTAAGCACCAACAAAGGAATTGTTTTTGAATTCACATTTTTTCTAGTTAAAAATGAGTCCCCACAATCACAATAATTTTGGAGGATTCTTACAGTAGTGAGTTATGAAATATTATAGTACTATTTTTCTCAAAAACCTACAAATACTTGCCAGGGAATAAAAGAAAAAAGAAAGTCTTTGTCAATAGGCTGAACAAATAAATGACATTCTTTTATTAAAGTGCCATTAAAATCCTGGAAGCAGCCAGTGCTTTGTTTCCTAAATTGACTTGCAAGGCATTTAATACAATTGCAGTTTTTCTTTTTTTTTTTTGAATATGCTTTTAATATTGTAACAATAGGAATGCATCACAGTCCTTCCTCTATCAGTATGTTGAAGGAATGTTTACAGTATTTCCTGCCTGAGCTAGTGCACATTTTAATGCATTTATATGTTATTTTATCTATTGGGAAAAATAAGCATTAAACCTTAAACTGTTTTTCCACTGTTCTTTTCTTCTGGCAGCACATTTTTTTCATGTTTCAAGAAAGATGGGTTTACATGGTAACTTAAAAATAACACCTAATGATTAACAAGAATGATGGATGTGATGAATCACCTTTCTCTTGAGAAATAATAAATCAACATATTTCTACCCCATAAGGTTTTATGGAAAAATGTGAAATATTAGCATCATATTTTTAACAAGGTGTCAGAGGCAAAAACTGTTGACAAAATGCTGCCCTTCTAATACACTCAGTACAGTAGAATGCATTAAAATGCTGTGTTCCTGTTTTGGAAACAAAAGTAATTCAAATATAATTTATAATTTTCTAAATTTCGTATGGTTTTACTTCTTGCTTGCTTCTCTAACGATAAGTAAGCTTGGACAGGATCAGCTTGTACATTATCGATATTAGATCCCAAAGTTAAGAAAATAAAACTTCCTGATACAGAATGTTTTACTCACAAAAATCGTGGTTATATTTAAGTAATTCTACCCTGGTCCCTATTTAGGCAACTTTTTTTTTTCCTGTTCTGATTTCACTTTTAGCCAGACTCTGTAGTGTATCCTGTTTGGATTTTGGGGAGGCCCGCTCGAACGGTGAATTTGTGATTGCATTAGAGGTTAGTTGGTTGTTAGCTGCCCAGCCAGTCTGCCTTCCTGCCATTCGGGGGTGTTTTCCCGGAGTGGCCCTGTTGTGGGAAGTGGAGCAGAGCGGGGTCCTCCCCCGGCGGTATTGATTTGCCCGTCAGCGATGTGCAGTGCGGAGAGGACCTCAGGCCTTGGTGTTGATTATCTGCACAGTGTCTCTGGGAGCGTTATTGACCCATTGCCGCTGACTGCCTGTGGCTCTTGATTTTTCACACCGTCTCCATGACACTGATAATAAAACATACTATCTTATTGCTACCCAGCTCCGAGAGCCAAGTGATTCAGCCTTAGACCACCAAATGTTTCTGGAGCACATTTATTGTATGTGGGGTGAAGGGTTGTAGCAATTTCAGGAGTCTGCCTTGTATAGTTTAATAGCTACCTCCATGGCAAGATTCCACACACACTATTGCATTTTTATTCCCTTTATAAAAAGCCAGTCCTCCCTTTGCATATATTGTTAACATGAAGTTTTACATTATGATTATAAACTAATTTTAAAACATTGGGAAAATGAAAAAAATATTCTGTATTACCGTTAGGCTTGACATGTTGCTATAAAACTCATTTTCAAAACTAAATATCGAAATGTCACAAGGATTATGCTATGATTTATTAGCTCCAGTGAATGATGGATTTTTGAAGTTTCTGATTGTATTTGATTCACATGTTTTTACTTTGCTATTTCCAAAATGTCCTCCATTATACATTTTAATGTCTGATAGGACATCAAGTTATAGGAAATTATGTAAATCTTTCTTCTCAGTTATCTTGGAAGAATTTTTTTCTATTTAACTATAATTAGTGGAAAATGGATTTCTTTGAGCATCTTTTTGTTGTGTATTAAAGGTTTTACATATTTTAATATCAGATTATTTTTAATTTTTATTTTCTGTATAGTTCCCAATCCAAAATTAGAATAATAATAATTTCTTTGTGCCCTGAGTGTTGACTTGTGGTGTAGTGTTGCAGAAAGAGCTCAGAAATTCTGAGAAACAGGCTTGGCTTTTGTTGGTACAGAGAGAATAACATGTACATTTCTCAGAGATGCTTTAAATATTTTAACCCACTGTCAATACCATTACTAGTGTAAATAATGATATAGGTCAAGAGGGAGCAGCTACTCTATTCTTGCCAGAAGTGGCTGGACATTTTTATAGAAAAGATAAGCCAAAGCAAGACTTGCCGGCGAGGTTTAGTATTGTTAGTTACTTTCATTGAAGGTGTCCTATTTTCATTAGTCAGTACAAACGAGTTCCTTTAACAAACCTGTTTTCAAAAAATTCAGCTGAGGAATTATAATGAAGCTAATTTCTGCTTATTAGTGTGTGTCTGACTTCTTGAATTCGTTGAACTAGGATCTGTTTCAAAAATGTTTGCTGTAACACTGATGACAGTATTTTCAAATTATTAGTAGCTCACCACTGGAAAATGTTAATAGTTTGACAGTTTATACCAGTGAGCTTTTCCATTTAATTTGTTTAACACCTTGAAATCATAATTTATGTGTTAGTTGGTGGGTTTAGTTTTTGTGTCTTCTCGTTTTATCAAATTTTAGTAGGTAGGTTTTATGTTTCAAGGATACGTGGTTTTCAAAATGTGTGTTTTTTAAAATACGGAACTGTCATAAAATTAGAGTTTTTAATTAAAGCTTTTAGCATATAGCGTGGCCTCCTAGATTTGCATAAAACCCCAAGCAACAGAATTGTCTCTAATTCGAGCCTAGTTGTTTCTCGGTTGACTAACTTTGGTTTTGGTCCACATGGTGTAATTAGAACTCAATGACAGAAAAATCGGGGACAGATCCCTCCAAATTAATGTTGTTAATTCCCCTCCTTGTTTCTCCATGCCGCACCTCACGAAGTTTTAGGACAAGTGTGATGAGAAGAGATGCAGTAAAACCTCTGTAACTCTCCAGCAGAGGCCTTTCCCAGGTCTAGGTACACACACTCAGGCAACATTTCATTCCCCTTTGGGGAAAATGCCAGGATACGCTTGACCCGTGGGTATGCCAGCATCGGTGGATTCAGTGCCCACAGCATGGCAGGTCTGAATCGCCTGTGCAGGAGTCGGGTACCAAGTTTACCGTACACCAGGTTCTCCGTGGTTGCGAGCCCTCCCACCTGATGGTTTCTGCTAGCATGAGGTTTGTGTCTCCCTGAAGCCTGAGTGTTTCAGTGTCTTTGGATATTTAGAACCACTTTCAAGTGCACAAGGCTTCCTCTAACCGAGTCATAGGTATCAGGTATTGCAAAGGTTAAGCCTTATCATCAGCACCAAAAAAAAAAAAAAAAAAAAGGTGAGGTTTCATCAAAAACTTCCATCTTCACAACCTTTCGACCACAATTTGATGATGATTATTGATTATTTCACAGCCTTTCACTCCCGCTCTGCCACTGCGGCCAGTCCTGATATACAGATAGGGCTGCAGTCCAGCTAAAATAAGACTCCATCTTGATAATGGACTGAGATGAGATACTGTTATTTGATAAAGATAATTGATGTTTCACAGTGAATTGGAAAGCAGCTTCAAGTGCACTGTATGTGGAGCTATAGTCCACCCACAAATATGGCAGTTGTTTATAAAAATAGAACAAAAGAACTAAAGTTAAATATTCGAACATGGTTGTTAAGAGCATTGGGTGCTATGGGTTTTTTTTTCATGTTTGATTATTTAAGCTCTAGTGGAAAAAATAGTAAACGGGGCATATCATGTTATTTTTCCTTTTTGGTTTCAGGTTAGTTTGTTAAAATCTTTTATGGCATGGGTGTTATTGATCAGCTCTCTTGCAGACTCGCTGCCTAAATTCTGTGTTTGGATTATGATGAATTACTGTCACGCATAAACTGGGTATCCTAGGTCAGAGTTAAATTTCATGTTATCATTAATCTCTGCAACACTTTACATACTATATGAAAACACAATTTAAATTATTGACCATAAGCGTCATACCTCATGGCAAATGCAATTCAGATCATCTGTGAATGCAGGTTGGGTTTCTCCTCATTTATTATTAACGGATTTCTCTAAAAATAATATGTAACTTGCTGTATGTGTTCATTCGTGATTCCTCCAGCCACCGAGTTTAGGTTGATTAAGGTATCATTCATCTTAGGTAGGGTTCATCCGATTTCTTTTAGTCTTATCACCTTCATAACCCCTAATTAAGCAATAAGGCTTGACAGAGAGTATGGTTATCATGAGATAATGACACCCCAAGTGTGTTGTGAGGCCCAGGGTTCAGCTGAGCGCGTCTAAGCCTCTAGGGGTGTGATTATCTCGTGATAAACATGCCACGTCGCTGCTCGTCGACACCACTGTTGCACGCACATGCGTAGTGCCAGAGTTAGGGGGAAACTGACACCAACCCACCCACCTCCTTCCCCGCCCAGACGTTGATTTCATGCAGCCGTTGATTTCACATCGCAGACTCACAAGCCAACGTTCGAACCCGTGGCTGTCATTTTATTGTTTAAATCCATTGACTTGCCATGTACATCTTTGAACAAAATGTAGATTTACTTCTTTTAAGGTCAAGTTTCTATAGAAGAAAGGACTCCTGGGAAGCAAATGTATTTTTTGTTGTCCTGATTTTGTAGCAGTTGGTGGAGCCCACTTCAATGAACAGTGAAAGATCAGGGCCTCCTTCCATCCAGGGGAATCACGCATGTGCTTACATGCAAATGAAGTGAATCAGCAGTTGCAAGTTCTGTGGGAAGTATTATTTGAATTTGGGGTTTGGAAAATACCTTTCGTTTATCATTTGTCACTGTCACATGTACTCATAGACGAGTACAGGGGGAGAAGAAAATATTACTTTTGTAACTGTGTTTTAATTCAGATATCTTATGAATTGATAGTATGTCAAGGAAAAATACATTTTATATTCTTGTATAGGGTCTAGTTTGGTATAGTATATGTATGTATTGTAAAAATAACTTTTGAATATTTTCATGGCTAACTTTTGAATATTTTTAGTATGAATTTAAATTAACTGTGTCTTCTAAAACAAAAATATTTCACTAGAACTGCCTGTGATGAAGAAAATGTTCAGTATCTATGTTTTCCAATATGATAACCACTAGCTACAGATGGCTAATGAGGCTGTTTTTAATTTTATTTCCTTTTAATTAATTTGAATTAAAATACCTGCATTTGTCTAATGGCTAACATATTGGTGATAGCATAGTTCTAAAGGGGAAAAAAAAAAAGGAAATCCCTGAAAGTTAATCTTTCTTAAGCTCCTCTTGCACAATTACTGAGAAATGAATGGCTTTGTGGCTTAATAGAGTATTTTCCAAGTAATTAGTCTATGTCAGCAATTTTCAGCCATTGTGCCACAGCATGTTGGTGTGTCTTAAGAATTTTTAAAACCTGCAATACCTGACTATTTAGTCAGGGACACGGACCTCCCTTAGATTGTCAAATTTTTAAAAAAGGCCACAGCTTAACAATAGCCATCCAGCATGAATGAATCAAAGTTTATACCTATTTCATTTTTGTAAGATGGGCAAAAAATGTATTTTTTTGGTGTGCCTCAGTATTTCAGTAATTGGTGTGTGTGTGCCAGGAGAGGGAAACAGTTGAAAATCGCTGGGCTGGTGAGAAGGGAACCTTCCGGTGTTTTTACCCATGTCCAGCAGAGGACCAGAGCGGCTGATCCATGCACCACACACGCGTGTGGCAATCCTTCTGCTTTGCTAGCTCCTAGTGAGAGCCCCCACACTCCAGCACCTTACGCTGAATTTTAAACAGGTTGTTTTAAAAAAGAAAAAACCAGTGGTAGGGAGTTCTTTTAAAATAAAAGATCCCACAGATAAGACCATTGATCTCTAACATTTCCTTCAGAAAGAAAATGGGCTTGTGGATGAAGCCAAATTAACCATGAACTGGTAATTATTGAAGCCGGGTGCAGGGTACCTGGAGATTTATTGTACTATCCTGTCTGCTTTTGTACATGTTGAAAATTTCTATAATAATTTTAAATGCAAGTAAATGTCAATGCTGAGCTAATATAAATATTTTCTTTCCATTGAGGCATTTTATTTGCACATATGTATTACATCCCTAGAAAAAAGAATCCCAGGATTGTCCCCCCTGTGTGTTTTCGTCTTGCTTCTTTACGGTCCCGGAGGCCCGCTGAGGTCCTCAGTGCAGTGACACCAAACTGACAGGGCGGAAGCAGGGGGTTCCGCCATTTTCCTAGACTTTGGAGTTGCACATCAGACCTGGGCTGATCGCTCCACGCTTGTTCAGCCTGCCGGTGAGGTTCACAGCGATTTCCCCAGCTCTGTGGTCATCAGTAGTTTCACATCCGCCAGTGTAGCCATGCTTCATCGTCACAGGTAGAATCCGGACGACGACTTTGAAGCACGGCCCGATGAGAACCTGGCGTGTGCCCCTCTTTTCAGCACTGTCGATACTCTTGACAGCACCAGCCAGGACATTCTCGCGCACCTATGTGTTGGCACAGAGAGATGGCGGAAAGAGCAATATAAATATTAACATCGCTACCAATAATACCTATGCACAGTTGTATCACAGTTATTTTACTTTAAACTCCTGCCTCTTTCCCCATCCCCATCTCTCACCAGGTTCCCCTGCCGTCTTTGTGCTTAGGCCACTCGAGCTCTTTATTTATTATTAATATTAATATTAATATTAATGTTATTAATTCTACTGTTTCCTTTTCTCTTTCTCACACCCCAGGACCTTTGCACATGCTATTTTCTCATTTAAGGCCTCTTTTTTTCTACCCCACATACCCTATCTTCCTCCTCCCCTTAAATTAACTACTATCTTTACTTGTTTCTAAACCCAACTATCATTTACCAAAATTTACTGCCTCACTGGCACACCAAGCTGTACTCATCTTTGTGGGGACTAGACTGATACTCATTCAGGTCAGGATGCATCCAGACGTCTGGCTGTTCACCTCCTGTTCTCTTGAGATTAGAATCCAGGTGCATGCCTTTCACAGCTTTGGATGCAGCAAAGGGAGATTGTACCACCTCTCACTTGCCGCCCTCGTCCTCCTCCGTTGTTTTATAAATAGTGCAGGAGAAACTGGTCCAATGGGATTTGGATTCATCTTCAGGGAGGTGAGAGACGACAGTATAGGAGAGAGTGTCTGCTCCCCTGGGAGAGGGTGTAAGGACTCTGAACTTTTAGGCATCACAGGCAGAGATCAAAAAATGTTTGTGGACCGTACTAGGCCTGCAGACTGGCTATATATGTGGGTAGAAATATGAGCGGTGAAGAAAAAGAAATGTATCTCTGTTGAATTTTTAGTATCTTATACTTCTATTTAAAATATGGTTTATTAGCCATAGCCCAAGGTATTTAAAATGTGAATCTCAATACCTGCCTTAAAATGTGGTCCCAGAAATCTCTGAGAGAGATTTCTCTCAGAGAAATTTCTGCTAGTGGGGGGAGAGGATCCACTTCTTTCCATGCAGTGTCTCACTGTGAGGTCACACGTAATTTATAAAATGTCCAGAGTATGTCTGTCTTTCAAAATGTACCTTGTATTAGTATTTATATCATATAAATATATTTTGCCAGAATTTTAACATTGTTTATTTCTTCTCCAAGTCAGTCAATCACATGAACCATTTGATGCCGAAAACATGAGCCCTGCTCAGTGTAAAGTAGCCTCAAGCCCGTGCTGTTTAATTTCATAAGGCTCTCATAATGAAAAAGGATAATTCAGCTAATCAAATAGCAACTTCCTTTCTCCTTACCTATCTTGGTTAAGACAACTGGTCATCTGAAATCACTCCTTCAGCCTACGAGTCCATTCCAAGCTAGACATGTGTCCGTGGCCAAATGCATTACGGCGCATGCTTCCGAGTTGGGGAGATGGAGGTGCCTGCCTTCTTTGTGGAGCCGGCAACAGTACACGGCAACTCAGCCATTTGTGAATTAAAGTCTGTCCGTGGGAAGAAACGGTAGTCTACTTTTATAAATTGTCTATGTGGGTTGCTTCTTAAACTCAGGTGTCTCAGAAATGACAGAACCAGTACCAAGACAAATAGGGGGTTGCAGGGCCTTTATACACAGATTATTCCCAAAAGAGTGAATTTGCTTATGCTAATTTTAGAATTAAAATCAAAGCTTGAGTTTGTCCGGAAGAAGAAAATAATAACATCTCTAACAATAGAGCGTACGAACTAACAGGGAGCTCTGATAAGGTCTTCCCTAGTCAGGGGTATGAATGGAAAGCTCCATGGTTAGGGCCAGAGGGGACATGGGATGGGAATGGAGAACGTTCCCAGTCACAGGGAGCGATTATTCTGGAAACCAGCGCAGGGAGTGCAGACACAGTCGAGTGAAGGCACGTGCACCAGACTCCTCCTGGTCGCGTCGCCTTCCCCGCTCCTGCTCTGTGACTTCTCCAGACCCACCTAACCTCTCCCACACACTGCACAGCACTAGGAGCCCGGGGACGGGATGCTGACGAGGACCTGTAGCCTGCCCGCGTGTAAACGTTTGGTGAAGAGGTGCGCCCTAGGTCGGAGCAGTCCTGCCCCTCCTTTGGAGCTTGACTGAGAGAAGGGACAATGGCCCGGTCTTTCCTAGAAATGTATACCCCCCCCAACTCAAATCTACGCTGGAATGTTACAGGTAGCTGACTACACCTTAAATCTATGTCTTCATATGTGACAAGTTGAAGGAAACGGAGCACTTCGGGGAGAAAAAAGGAGGCCCTTAGCAGGCTCATAAACTGACCTCTGAAGAAGGAAAGTAGAAAACCCTCTGGAGTGATTTCGGAAACACTCAAATTGTTGAACTATGTGCCTGTAAGCCTAAGAAATTATATCTGATAGCAAGAATTTGGAATTCAGAGAGGAGAACTTTTTCTCAAGTTTCTACCAAATAACTTAGCTCTTATCAAAGAACAGTTTGGCATATGGATGCCAGGGTTGACATAGTAATCAATTTAATTTTTTCTTTTATTTTGCTCTGGAATGATGCCATTGGCTATAACGAGATGGGGCTGCCTGGAAAAATGGAAAACTTGCTGACCACTCTGTGAAGCCACATGCTGTGATTTTAAAGTTTTATTATCGTAAAAAGTGTGACGTCGTGTCTAGGGTAAAGGCTCTTAAAAAAATTGAATTTGTATCAAAAGAAATGCAGAAATGTATCTCATTTGCCGCTGTCTCCCAGGGTAGGCATTTTCAGCTTTTAACTCTGTAAATGCTCCATGTTAAGTGTGTTAGCAAAGCACTCTCTTCGGGCTGTCAGAAGGAGCTTCTGTCTGGGGAAGACGGTGGGATGCGGGGGTGGGGTGTCTCTCCTCTTCACCCTAATTTATAGGAAACCCTTTCACAGGAAGGGTATTTTCCTGTAAAGTGATCAGTCATCTCCCAGGATAATCTTCACATTACTGGCTGCGTGCTTGGCAGTGATCGGGCAGATAAATTGCTGTCAGTCAGTTGTGTGGCAGTCGCTTAGGGAAACAGGCTCTTCCTTGCTAGTATATCATTCATTTCACATTTTTGTTTATTAAAAATGGAACCAGTGGGATTGCTCATCCATTACTACAAAAGGGGCAATTTTCTCTGCAGTCTACATGAGTTCTGTCGGCTCTGTTGAAGTAAGTGGAAGTCTTGGAAACTTGAGACTTTTCTGAGTTCCTTCAACTATTCTGCTCATTTTTGATCACTTTTTTTAAAAAGATTTTATTTATTTATTTTTAGAGAGGGAGGGAGGGAGAAATAGAGAGAGAGAAACATCAATGTGCGGTTGCTGGGGGTTATGGCCTGCAACCCAGGCATGTGCCCTGACTGGAAATTGAACCTGTGACACTTTGGTTCGCAGCCCGCGCTCAATCCACTGAGCTACGCCAGCCAGGGCTTATTTTCGATCACTAAAAGTGGTTTCTCATCTTCTTAAGAATAGGAATTTCTTCAGTATGTCCTGGGAATATTTTCCTGTTTGGTGTTTTCTTTCCTAAAATTTTCCCTGAATAATCTAATTACAAACTCTCGTGACACTGGCTCAGTATGTTTACACTTGCAAGAGCACTATCTCATAGACTCTGCGATTTGAAACTAAGGAGTAGAGTAGCAAGGTTCTCAGCAGCCTGTGTTAGCAGATTATCCATGAACCATACAAAATAACTAGTGGCCCTTATAAAATAATTGAATTGTATGCCATGCTAGCCACACATGAACTCTTTCAGATCTCAGCAGAGCCTCACTTCATTCCGGCACCCATCCACGGAGTTCTGGGCTTCAGGACTGTAAGAAGGGCTTTACCAAACTGACTACATGCTAGACAGCATTAAATTTCTAAGGGGTCACTAGTAGTTATTAATTTATTCAATAAATATATCAGAAAGCAATGACACAGTACTCAGATGAATTAAATTACTAAAGGACTAGAATTTAAATTGCTAAAACAATTTAGGTTTTTTTAGCTGCATATCAAATATTTGGTCTGTTGAAATAATATAAGCTAGAATATAAGAGACAAAGCCACTTTCTTTTGGAATTCAGACTTCTTGATTTTCTGAGCCTGGACTAATGCTACAGATATTAAATTCTGAAAGCGATGACCAGTGTGCTTAGTATCTGCCTCCGGCTGCAGGGTAACCGAAGATAGTGGAGAACCAGGAGAAAGCTGCCTTTGGTAAGATCCTGCCTGTTTCCTTAGCGATAAAATTGTTGGAAACTGAGTGGGAAACTCAGTAGATGTTTCCTCTTCAAAATGGTTATTCCCTGGCAAAAAAAAAAAAAACAGTTTATGGACATACAATTTGTGACTTTTTAAAGCATGGTATAAATGATTATGGAATGTGCAGCATTTGTGTCTTGGTGGGACTAGATTTACTGCGGCTAAGTGTTCCAAGCCAAACTCGTTCTGTCCGCAGTGCACACCCCGGGACTGCATGGAATTCCAGCTTTCCTCTGGGTCACATGCACCTTGTCTCTTCCTGTGAACCATGCCTAGTTCTTCCTGACCTCAGAGATTTGCTTTTCTTTCATCCCCTGCCCCCAGCTGTCCGCCTGAAACTCTTCAGGTGTAGCCTTTTATGCCAGAAAGTGTAACAATTATTTCACTTGAGAGTTCATGGGAGTTACTAGAACCCATCTGGAGGCTTCCAATTTCTGGCGGCCCCCACCCCTCGCTCCCGTCTCTGCTCAACCCCCAGCCTCGGTCACGGCATCAGCTGCGTGAGCTGTGTAATGGGAGCATAGCCGTGATGCCTTTCCCAGGATCTGCTCATGGAGCTAGACTCAGGTTGGCAGCGAGAGGGCGCTCTGTCCAGTAAGGCCCGCAGAGGAACTCAGACCTCTGGGCGGCCGTGGTAGACGAGAGACTGGAGCGTCGGCATCTCCCACTGTTTAAAGCGAGTCCAAAAGTGTTTAATAAGAAGCTGCCTCCCCGCTCACATTCATCCGTGTCCGGAAGTAGAGCATTCTTGTGAAACCTCTTGTAAGCCAGAATGGTGTAAAGAGAGGAAGCAGCTACCATTAATTTATAAAGAAAAAAATTTGAGCATTCTCAGATCCAAAAGTCAACGCAGGTACTGTGTCTCTATTTTGTTCACCGCAATCAAAACACCTAATTACTTTGTGTTTTACACGAAGTGTAACGCCCTTACAAGCTCTCTTAGGCTTTTCTGATACCTTAGGACACATGTTGCTAATGGGTGCATGAAATAAATTGAAAAAAGCAGAGATGCTCAGAGACACCGTTCAAAGCCACGGCGGCTCCAAGCCGAGATGCCGAGTGTAGGTCCACACTCCGGGGAAGGAGCTGGGCGGGGCCGCTCCGCCGCCCTGGGCACGTTGCTTCACCAGGGGCGCTCCCTGCAAAATCCTCTTTTGATTGCTCTCAATTTGCAAAATCCAGTCCTAATGTAGGTCTTTCTTAGTAGTGAAGTGGTATAAAGCAAACTTTGGGAAGGCGAGAAAATGTGTTATTTTTTGTAACCTGAATTGGTTGAGAATCTGTTTCTGCTCTTCAGGAGCTGGTAGCCAAGTATCTACACCACATGAGGACTCATTGCTACTCTTTATTTTTATGTTTTTAGGTGAATCTAACCAAAAGGAAAGATTGGCTGCCTTTGTGCATATACTTAGAGACAGAAGAAATAGGGCTTCTCGTAGATTCTGGGGCCTTTAAACAGACTTTTTAAAAATAATTCATAAATTACTGAAAGCATTTAAAAATTAAATTGTCAGAAGGAAAGTTCAAATGCTAACATGACCATATTTACCAAAGAGACTAAATTCCTTAATGTAGAAATGCAAAGTTTATAGCAGTTTTGACAAATGCAACCAAAAAAAACTGTCAGCTAGGAAATAAATGAGATGAGGCTAACTCAATGGGTTGGGAAGTCATGCAGCATTAGATGATGCCTGGTAAACGTGTTATTTCCTCCCACCTTTGGGGCAGTTGGTCCGGTCAGGAGGGTGAGCCCCAAAGGAGTTAGAAATGCCCAGAACCACACAGGGGGGAGCATGGGAAACCGCCTCACTTCTTCCTCCTGCTCCGTCACCCAGGAGAACACGGCTTTGGGTCCCAGGCTTCCCAAGCAGCCGGCCGCTCTGCAGACACGGCGTTCTGTATTCCTTTCAGCCTGCCGTGGGCCCGGGAGCATTTAGGCGTTTTGGGGTTGGTTTGTTTTTTTTAACACCTTTTTAGTATTTCAACTGAGACATAGAACAGAACATGCGATGTTCTGTTAAAATTACCTGCAAATAGCCTGAAAGAAAATGAACTGGATTTTTTCCATACCTAATACAGATGGAATCACATTTCTTTTTCTTTTCTTTTTTTTAAGATTTTACTTATTTACTTTTTAGAGAGGAAAAGGGAGGGAGAAAGAGAGGGAGAGAAACATCAGCGTGTGGTTGCCTCTCATGCACCCACTACTGGGGACCTGGCCTATAACCCATGCATATGCTCTAGACTGGGAATCAAACCGGTGACCCCTTGATTCACAGGCTGGCTCTTAACCACTGAGCCACACCAGCCAGGGTGGAATCACATTTCTTAACTAGAAACAGTTTCATATGAGTTAAATATTAGTGAAAGCTGTGGTATATAAATCTTTAATTGCCTGAGCATCGTATAATTAATGCAGCTTTCATGAGACCTTAAAAAAATCAGATTCAAAACAAACCTGGATTAAACAATGAATTGTTCAGAGGAGAGGAAGCAATTACTTTTCAGAAACAACATATATCCTTCTCCATGGTGTCCAGCAGAGTGTTTTCAAGTACGATTTGATCAATACCCTCACAGTAGTGGCAGATATAGAAAAGAATAAATGTTTATCACACTTGTAAACATCTCAGGCAAAGCTGAAGCATTCGCTGGAAAGGCAGCTTGCGTTCCTGAATTTCCCCATGGACCAGACCCGGGGGTGGGGAAAGGGCTCTTGACTAGAGCTGTAAGGTTGGGTGTTCGGGACTGAAGTTAAATTAACAGTGCTTTTTTATTGTAAATATCTGTGTGTTTCTCAGATGTTTATAAGGAGTTATGCTCGAGTCCAAAGGGTGTTTCGTTTCTATGTGGACCCAGGTCTTAGCAACCGAAGAGAGAAATTCATGGCAAGTAATGGTGGCATTCTAAGGTTCTCCACAGTCTCCGACACCCATCCTTGTATTGTGCGTGCTAGAAAAACGTCACGGGAGAACTTAGGATTGGCAGAATGTTTTTGAATACAGAAATAAAGAAAAGTTAAATTCATTGGGTAGGTGGAAATATGAGAGGTAAATATTGTAGGAATAAGTAAATAGTAGGAGACAATATATATGAAATGGTGATGACGGCTTATATTAGTAAACCTCAGCCAGACAGGAAGAGTGGTCCTCAGAACTCTGTTAAACACTCGTTTGGGGGTAACTAACACAATAGGGAAGGAAAGTAAGAATTCTTTTCTATCTTTCCCCTTGAGATTCCTATATTAGTCTGGGGCCTCTAAGTCCCTGAAAAAATATCTTGAAAAAAGGGTTCAGGAAAAGAAAATCTGTTCAGAAAAATGTAGGCCGGGGAGAAAAAAAAACAACAATGAAGGTTTTCTTTGTGTTGACAGCCAGGAGAAGATTGAGGTGCATTAGGGTGGAGAAAACAATCAAGGAAAAATAGCCAAGACTAGAGAAGAGAATGTACTGCTTTTGCACTATGATCTTACACAATAGATTCAACAATACAGAGGGACAGAAGGGAAGATGACAAGAAAAATAGAAAACTGCAGATAACTACCCAGCTAGGGCAGAAGTAGAACTTCAGAAAGCCTTCTGAGCATGAACCACTCCCTGTTCTTGCCAAGGAGCTCCCTGACCAGCAGGGCCCAGCACCCTCTGACGGCCCTCTCTCTGCCACTGGTGACACTGCCTGTCCTGCGGTGGCACTGGGGACAGAGGGCCCTGTGGCAGGTTCCCTGGAAGAGCCCTGCGGCTGGCTGGCGGGTCCCAGTCTCCTGGGCTTGGGGGTGGTCTCGGACAGGAGAGCTGGGAGCATCCAAGCGCTTACAGAGCCAGGGCTAGGAGATCCATACGGTGTGGAAACATTTTAGGGAGAAAGTCAGGAAGCTAAAATCTTCACGGTATAGTCCTTTTTAATCAACTAGAGAGTTACATTCACATTTCTCAAAGCCTGTCCTACCAGGATGTGTTCAGTGGTGAAGAGAAGGCGCCGTGAACAGTGCTGTAGCTCCTCTTTGTATTTGACTTCACCGGTGCTGTATCATGTAATTTCTTGTTTCTCTTAGTAAATACAATGTGGAGTAAGGATGAAACAAAAAACTGCTTTTTTTCTCCTTCCTTTATCGGGTGTTATTTTTGTTCTCCGTGCCCCTTTGTTGGGCGTTGTTTCACTTATTTGTGTCGTATTCTGTGGACAGATTTATTTGTTCTAATAGGCCCCCAGTCATTCTGTTTCCCCGTGGTTTTGTAAACTGCCTTCTGGGAAAAGGAGTAGTGTGTTGAGACTCGGTGAGCTGGGACAGCGGCCCCTTAGCTGGGTCACACACGCACCTGCAGGGAGGCGGAGGTCCCTTCGGAACCCTGCGCGCTGACACAGGTAAAGTGTGTGGGTTAGTGCCTTCCCACAGCTTGGTCACTCTTCCGGGCACCGTTCAGAAGTTTCCCTCGCATGAACGCTAGCCTGTTCGTTTCAGTGCCGTGCCATTTATTAAAAATAAATCTTCGTGTATTTCTGGGATAGAATCTTTCATGTGGGGATATTTGTATTTTAAAAAAAAATCTAGAATTTCTAAAGTACATTTCTAAATCTTTACCTTTAGAATTGAATATGCGTATTTGTGGACAATAGCAGATGTCCATTTAGGGTTAAGACTTTCAAACAAAGAAGGTGAGACTGGTTTGGGCCAGCAATCCTGGATCAATAACCAGTATTGTAAATTGAACAGAAATGTATGGCTTATGTTAGGAAGGAAGAAAAGTCTCCCGCTGCATGCACAGATCCAGTATGGAGTGATGCACGCGAATTCAAGGAAAAGAACCCTTCAGCGGATTTACAGGAAAGGTATCCTTACTGAGAAACGGCAGGCTGTGGTTAAGGCCCCCCCAAGGGAAACTGGGGGAGCACTGTCCGCCGAGACCTGATGAAAACCTAGAAAATGCATTCCAGGGAGCAGCCGTAGCCTCCTGCTCCAAGCAATTAGCCCTTTGCCTGGCCGTTTCTCGCCACTTCCGGGCAGCGGCAACAAGAGCTTCGGTTCCTACGTAGCTCACTCTCCCCTGATACATCTGTTTTGCTACATTTGCATATTTATAACTGTTTTAGCGAGGTGTAATTTACATATGAGAAATCCGCTCACTGCAAGTGCACAGTTTGATGAGTGACAGCAAATGTGGGCAGGCCTACCGCCACCACGGGCCGTCAGCACCAGAGCCCCTCCATCCGCTCCAGAGGTGTCCACCCCCCCCCCCCCCCCCCCCCCCCCCCCCCCCCCCGCTCTCCCTGCTCTCTGGCAGCTGCCTATCTTCCTGTCACTGTGGTTTGGCCTCATGAAGAATTTCATGTAAGTGGAATCGTACAGTCCGTGGTTTTCTGTGTCTGGCTTATTTCATTTACCATTAGGTTTACTCTCATCCACCTAACCGTATTTTCAGTCTGTGTCCTGACTCATCACCGACATTGGGCTTCTGGAAACAGAATCCCAAATCCGAATCCTAACTAGAAAACAGGGGCCCATTTACACTGGAACAGAAATTGTCTAGCCACATTAAATAAAGACAAACCAAAACCAAAACCAAACAATTATTGGAGCAGTCATTCTTTTTGGAGCTTATAATTATTCACCGGGATTCTTATTTCCTTTGTCTGCCCCCTCCTAGCATGCTTCCTAGTATCTGCATTTTTTTTTAATTAAATGAAAAAATTGTTTTTCTTTTCTACATTTTGTGCTCTTTTCACATCTCTCAAAATCATGTACTGGGCCCTGTGGCGTGTTAAAGGATGGCTAGAAATCAGTGAGTCAGAAAATCCTCGTGTGAAAAAATACCCCTTCAACCTGTATGTGAGTGTATTACGAATTTCTCTACAGCTGTGACTGCGGTAAATCGTCTAAGCAAATGAACCTTTTTCTGCTTCCTAGAAAAGGGTGATCTGCATTAAGACTAATTATCATAAAAACATAGAACAGGAGTTATTCTGTGCTCAGATTGTAGCTGGATGCTTCTTTTAAAAGTATCCAAGAATGTTTTCTAAACTGTGCATCTAAAATGAGTGTTTATCTGCATCCCACACCTCAAATTATTTATTTATAAAAGTGCATTGACTGGGGTGTAAGCAGAAAGTATCCTGTGTTTCCGAGACGTTTCTTCCCACAGACGGAGCAGGCTGAGGGAGCGCGGGCACTCGAGGGCGGTCACACTCGGCGATGTAATAGTGAGCATATGTAGCTGTGCCTGTTACAGACTCGTGCAGAATGTCCTGGAACACTCAAGTGGCTGCAGCTGTCACCTCATTTCTTCCGGATTAAGTTCGGTCAGGAAAGAAGCTGCCTCATTTTCCAGTTGCCATTTGCCCAGGAAGTAAAAGCAAATTGTAATGAGGGAATCACAGCAGGAGAACCTCCAAACAAATGAGAGACCTATATTGACTGGCAGCCAGCATGCCATCTCTGTGATAAATGTATTTTTACACGCTGCCGTTCAAGGTCATTCACTGTTGTCCTTGAGTGTGCGGCCATCAAAAACCATGCAGTTCACATTCAAAACACTTCTAATAATCAGTGTCAAGATGCCTTACTAGAAAAAAAAATCAGCCACTAATTTTAGACAGCATTTAGAGAGATTAACCATCTTTACATTTTTACTGTGGTCTTTGTCTTGCTGTTGTTGAAAATTGACCAGGAATCAAAAAGGGCATAACTTTTGGAGACAGTCGTGAAGCATATTTATGCAGATTTGTTACAGTGTTCAGAGGGGCCGAACTTGAACGTGAACACACTTCCGTAATTAGTGCTTCTTTGTTTTGTGTTTCTTCCGGTTGCTTTCTTTTTTTTTTTTAATTTAAAGAATTTAAAATCTAAGAATTCTGAGGCAAAACTATTTTCACTTTAAGACATCTACCATATGTTTGAAATAGCTTTATTAAAAATATTCAAAAGAACATTTGCTTTAAGATCTGCCCAAGGCCAAAGAAAATGCTTTCACTCACTTTGAACATATTAGTCACATTTTAACAAGTACTCTAATTATTTGGAGAAAACAATGATGAAGTTATTGAATGATCAAATTACCATTTTTAATTGAAAATGAAACCACATTTATCTAAATATAAGTTGGCAAAGCCATGTTGTTAGCCAATTTTTAATCTCCATGTGTAGCAAAAAGGTTTAGACGTGAATCTAATATTAAATAACTAAACTATATTTGTGTGATGATTTGGACCGTACGATGTCTGTCAGTAAATACTTTCTACCATGTTGCCGGGTCTCCAAGCCCTTCCCACACTGTGTGTTCACGGGTCATGGGTGTCCACTGGAAGCCACACGGCCCTTCTCGGTCTGGATTCAGTCTGATTCGCCACCCACAGTCAGCTCTCTGCCTCATCCCTCGCACTGTAAATCCCAACCCCTTTGAAGGTTTTCTGGCTTTTCTGATGCGATCTACTGTCTCTCCTCCAGGCCCTGGATTCTGTGATACCTTCTGCATGGAATCCTCTCTCAGTCTTGACTTTAGCTTAGAACCTCAGGTGCATCCAGTGTCTAGGGGTTCGAGACAGGTAACCTCGTAGTTTTCTCTGACATCTCGCAGACCCCTGCTGGCCTAGCCACACACAGATAACCCCCGCGTATCTAAAGACGTTAGAGCGTGTGAGGTTCTGGCATCTACAGTAGCAAATCAGGTTCCTAGTGTGTGACGTGGACCTTGCAATGCTTTCCCCTTAAAAACTTATAAACAGTGCTTAGGAGACTGAACTGGCACTATGCACTCTGAAGCATTAAGAATTCTTAGGCTTGCCCTGGCTGGCATAGCTCAGTGGATTGGGCGCAAGCTACGAACCAAAGTGTCGCAGGTTCAATTCCCAGTCAGGACACATGCCTGGGTTGCAGGCCACGGCCCCCAGCAACCGCACATTGATGTCTCTCTCTCTCTCTCTTTCTCTCTTTCTCCCTCCCTTCCATCTCTAAAAATAAATAAATAAAATCTTTAAAAAAAATTCTTAGGCTTTTGAAAGCTGGCCTAGAAATCTGACTGCTGTCGGTGGCATTGCTGCTGTGGATAAACATCTTCCACCTTCCAAACAACTGAATTCCAAACAGATTTTAGGACCTCGTGCCCAATGACTGCCTGTGCGGAAACGGCCAGGCTGCGTGGGGAGGAGCGTGGAGCGACACTGTCTGTGGGGGCTGTGCAGACCTACAGATAGAGCTGGTCCTTGTTCCTTAGCCCTAATGCAAAAGTCATCGTCAAGAATTTAAAAAACAAAAAAGTTCTTGCAAAATCAGCCTTTTTAACCTCGCCTGCATCGTTTGCCTGTCTGTGGGCTCCGATGTGAGGCCTTGACTTTGCCCGTGTCCACCAGGAAGCATGCACCAGAAGCTCCATTCCATTTTAGACTTTCCAAAGATCCGAACGGGTATTTTCTGTTCTGTTTGAACTCGTCCTCCAACCTTGAGTTTGAGGATTTGCAGCCGTGTTAGGGGCACCCTTAGGGTTGCTGGTTGTTTACTTTGTAGCTAACGCAGTTGCAAACGCTGACACCTGAATAATCATAAACTCACAATCTGTAAGTGCAAATAGTTCGTAGTGCTGCCCCTGGCAAACTTAATGTAGAATGCTGTCTCTAAATGTTAATCTCTGCTGACTGAAATGAAAGCATTTGCCATAAACCTGGCATCATAATGTTATTAAAAAGTGTGTTTCTTCAGGTATAGTATTTCCCTTTGAAAGAACCCTCCCCTTAACAGAGCCTGCCTGCCTTCTGTTGTTTGACGAATGTGGTGAGTGAGTCTAACCATTTCCAAGCTGTGCAAGCAAGTGATACATGTTAAATGGTTTTAAAAAGAGAGAGAAGCAAATTTGGGGGGAGCGTGCACTTAACCATATCATGCACACTTTTAATTTTTGAAATGATCTGACATTTGAAATGATCTGACAAACAGGAATCCCATCTGTGAACAAATAAAATATTTTTGTAAAAAATAAAATAATGCAGAGGAATACCAAATTGCTCCTACTAGAAAAACTGGTAAACTTTATTATTTTCAAGACACAGTAATAGAAGGTCTGGAAGGATGTATGCCAAGTGGCTTATGGTGGTTCTTCTAAGGTGTAGAATTTGAACAGTAAGAAGAGTTTGATAGGGTTTTCTGTTTTATTAAAGGTACTTCAAAAAGTGGTAGGATTGTAGGTAATTTTTAGTTTCTTTTTTTGCATTATTGCCTATATATTTTTTTTTTAAATCCTCTAAAATAAAAATCATGCTTCTGTTAAAAATCACTTTTGCTGCCCTGACCGGTGTGGCTCAATTGGTTGGGTGTCAGCCTGCAAAGCAAAAGGTCACTGGTTCAATTCCCGATCAGGGCACACACCTGGTTTATGGGTTCAGTCCCCAGTCCAGGCACATATAAACATGTGGCATGTACTAGACTCAACCGATCAATGTTTCTCTCTCACATCAATGTTTCTCTTCCTCTCTTTCTCCTTCCATTCCCCTCTCTCCCCAAAAATAGATATATAAGAAATAAACCAAAATTTTAAAAAATAAAATAAAAAATCACTTTTGCTAATGCAAAATTTATATATATACTCTATTAGGCCTTCAGAAATGGGTCCATACTGCCTTTATACACTTACTCCTAAGGGAAAGACATTATTTTAAAGTGGAAAGCTTTTGCTCAAGTTTAATATGCTTTTGCTCAAAAGTGAATAAAATTAATATCCCTAGTGTTAAGTATACTTGTAATATTATCTGCAGTAAGGCACGGGGTGTTATTTTAAGACACACGTCTGTGGGTCACATACATGGTAGCAGTTGCAACCACATCACTAACAAAGTGCATTCCGAGTTAGAGACAAACAGCATCAAATGAGTCCTGTTTCCTTGGGAAGAAGGCCAGGTGAGACACCAAAGCCGTTTGTCCCCTCACAGACCGCAGGTATTCGGATGGCGTGTCGGGACTCGAGCGCAACAAGTGGGCCCGAGGTACTGACTCCCATGTGCCACCAAATGTTTTCCGTCGGCAAATATTAATTGCTCATTGAGTGCTAAAGAGTTTGATGGTCCAAATATTGAATTGTATAATGAATTGGCCTTTTAGTTTGCTTATCACTAGGCAATATGATTGCATTAAAGATACAGAGGCTTCAGCCAGCCTATCTCCCCCTCGAAGAATATCAAATAGACATTCCTACAGAGAGTAGGCTCAGCGATGGGCTGTTGAGTCCGTTTTCCTTCAGATGTCAGTGAACTCTCTTTAACCAAACCTCAGGGAAAGCTCGTTTAACCTGCCTTGTGTGGCTCCCACTGGTAGGAAAGTACCCAGAATACCCTGCATTGATTCAAGCTGATGATCTAATGAATCACTGAGGTTTCTGTCCCAACAAAATTGGAAATTGTGGTCATTAATATGAGTTTTTATAAATTATTCATTTGGTTAAAATATTTTTCCTTTTATTTTTGGAAAGGATATATATATATATACACACATACATACATATGTATATATCAAAACAAGCTACCAAATGTGTGTGTATATATGGCAACACAATCACAAATATAAAATGAGTTTCATTTTAATTTCTATTTGTTGTCTTTCCTAATTTTTAACAATATATCTTTTGTTTTGTTGTAATTACATTCAGAGAACTATTAAGTGTATCCTATAATGACCTTCCTGAAGCATTAAAATTTGTGCATAACTGATGAAATTTAAGCACAGTTAAAATTACAGATATTAGAATGTCAGTTTTGGGCACTAATATTGATAGTTTGGAATTATAAATTTAATTCTAATTCAAATGTGTGTTTATGATACCAGAAATTTGACTTTTCCATAATTTATTTCCTGGTCCCAAATTAAATAATTATTACTCGATAAAGGGTTATTATTTAAAAGATAAAATAGTATCAAACTGCAAAGCAATTTTGTTAGTTGCTACAGGGACCCATCACAAAATTCCCTAAAATGTGATTTGTACATTGGAGACAACATTGAAGTCTTTTACTTGAAAATAAAAATAGTGGCTACAACCCAAGATTTCAAGTCTGTAATTTATAAAATAGACCCAGACACCCTTTCTGGGCACCCCCTACTCATGCGGTACCCTCGGCTGCCTCAGCCTCGTCCTCTGGGTCTTCCACTCTGTCTTGCTCTTCGTGGGTTGTCACGAGCACTCCGTCCCTGACAGATGCCCATGGAGAGACCCCCGGGCACCAGGCACAGCGCTGCGGGCAGGATCTGTGCCTCCAACATCTGTCCGTGCCGCTCACTCCTGAATCTGTCTCTCCTTCCGTAACCCTTCTCCTGGGCTCCAAATGCTTCTCTCTCATTTCCTGGCATGCCAGGTGGAGCAAAAAGTCGGTTTACAGTTGTGAGTACTTGAAACACAATTTATTTGTGTGTTATTATATTATTTATCAATTATTATATTATTTTCCATGTAAACAACTGTAAACCTACTTGTGCCTCACCCTTTATTTCTGATTACCTGCTCACGTGCCCCACCTTAATACCTACTTGCCGCCACCTAAGACCATTACTTCCCTGAATGAATTCCCATGTACCCCTCGTCACTCCCCTGGATTGCTTTCTCTCAGGCCTTCCCTCTCCCGGTAGCAGATCGCCACCTTCCAATTTGCTCTCCTGTCCACGTCCATCTCCTCCTTCAATTCCTCATTTTTCTGCTACATTTGTCTTCCAACCAGGCCTTTTTTTTTTTTTTAGTTTTCTCTCCTCCTTCCTCTGCCAGAATTTTAAAACAAGTCTTATCTGGCCATTCTCTGACTTGAAAACTTTAAAACACTCCCTGTTGACAATGAACTCAGTCCAAAATTCTGGGCACGACAGAAAGCCTGGCTGGAACAACTGTTCGGCCTCTCCTCTGAACCCCGGCTCTGCCTGGCTTCCCCTGCCCCCGGTGCGTGCGTTGGCAGAGCGACAGGAATGCTCACTGTTTTCCTGGGATTCACTCATGCCCTCACTCTCGCATGTTTGTTCACACCCGTCGGTCTGTTCAGACCTGGGCCTTTCACTTCTGGTCCTTCTGGCCAACTTCTGCTCATCCTGCAAAGCTCAGCTCCAATGCCATCTTCTCTCTGCGCCTTGTCCTGACTGCTGTACAGAAACTGCTGCTTGTTCATCTGCGTTTTCACGTTTCCTTTATGCCATTTATCGCGCTGCACAGTAGTTAGCAGGTGCTTGCTGTCAACCTGTGTCTCTCCCCTCCTAGCTGCACTGGCAGGGGACCCTCTTGTCTTTGGACTCTGATGTCTACCTCAGGGCCTAGAACATCATAAACCTGTCAATAAACTTTGTTAAGTACATGTGTGCTAAAACTTAAAATTGCATGAAGTGGGCAAGACAGATAGCATCCTTATTTCACAAACAAGCAAACTGTGTTTCAGAAAGTTTTGCCCTTTCATAAAACTGCCAAGGACAAATTTTAATCCTCCAGATAAACATGGATAATCTAAGAATGAGTCAGAGGACTGACAAGTAGTATTCGTGTTATTTTGCCACTTTAATTGTCCTAGAATATTTGCAAGTGCAATTGCAACATGAGAAAAATTGCTGTATTATTGCATTGCTTTATACTATTTAAATATAAAAAAACATTTTGAATATTACATCTAAGTTAGGAGGGCAACTTTATATTTTTATGACTTGGCGTTTCCTGACTTAAGAAATGAATCCTGTAATATAGAACAGCATTAATTAGGTTATGTTTCAGACTAATCTGACTTTCTGTTTTAATAAGTTAAGGAGCCATAAAAGTGTAAAGTACCAGAATCTGTATTATGTATTAGTACATCTGTGCTGTCGTTACCCCAAATATATGCATGAACCAAAAGGTATGGTAACACACTGGTTAATGTATGTGTGAGTGTTAGCATTTTGTGCAATTCCTCAGTTGTCTTTAACAGTTTCAGGTCATTCCTCTTTTTGGATTGGTGAAAATGTTAAATCCTTTTGAAATGTGATTATGCAAAATGGGAACTCTATAGCATAATTTAGATTAGACAATTTTGTATCTCCTTTCTTCTTTGAAAAATCATATAACCATTTTATGTTAGTCCAAGTCTTAAGAGTCCTTCAAATATTTATAATACAGTTTCATCGTCTGAGAATACAGAAGCAAAAAATTTGTTCACTTTAAGACTTCTAGCATGGATTTGAATAGATTTATGTTAGAAATGCCAATGAAAAAACATGTAGCTTGGGTCTGCCTAAATCTGAATGAAACATTGTAACTTTTTAAGCATATGTGAGTTATAATTTAATAAATGTTTTATAATTATTTCATACAGCAATATGAATATTTCATAACAATCTACTCACTATCCTTTCATTTAAAACTGAATCACATTAGCATCCAGTGTTAGACTATCCATGAATTTAGTCACATGTTTAATGATTATTCTTTAATGTTGAATTATATGAAAATGTTATGATTTGAATTATGTCTTTAGCTAATGTTTTTTCTCATGTTGTCATTATTGAGCTTGGGACCCTCACAGTAGTAATATACGGTTGTGATTTTATTGGCCAAAAATTGTTGATAATCATGTCTCTAAATAATTAGAAGTTTGCTGTGTTTGGGATTTTGGGCAAACATGATTTTCAAAGTAGAATAATTCAATAAAATCGATCGGTTTAACATGCAAGGAAAGGACTCAGACATTAATAGTGAGACTTGCGGGAAATTTGTCCTTGGACTCTGAAAAGGCTCGTTGGGTGCACAGAGGAAGGAAGCTCCCGAAACCAGCACGTGTGTTTGACAGGCTGCTGTGGCGGCGACCGTAACAGCCGAACACGGGAAAACACGCGTCGATCGACATGTGTAGTCTCTACCTGGTCATTCATAGCCCTCTTTAAAATTAACCTGAGTCCTTTGTAATCGACATCAGTGAGAATGAAAGCCTCGGTGTGATACAGATTGAAGCGATCGCTGATGCCCTAAGCTGCAGCGGCGAAGCAGTCTCCGGCCCTGGCGTCGAACCTGGCGACGCCTGGGCCGGGGCCCTGCGTGCGTGTGTGCAGGGCGCGTGGGCGCGCGGCCCCCGCCCACGCTTGCAGAGGCCGCTGCTCGTTCCTAAGGTTGCCGACATGCAGATGTCGAAAAGCGCCTTTGATTCGTCACTGTCAGTTTATATCCTCAGCTGGCATTTCAGTAACCTTCAGTAACTGAAAACGGAGAGTAAATACTGCGGCTATTTTTAAGAAATAAAGTCTTTTTACTTGAGGACTTACATATTATAATAAAACTTAAGATAGCCCACTTGATGATATTTATCCTTAAATCTATTTTCCATTAAGGTGTTCAAATGATACCAAATCTACTTGGTTTTCACCCCAAATGTGTATTCTTTTCAGCTAGATAGCGACAGAAAATAGCTCAATCTATCAATAGTTCCAATACCCGCCTGCCTGGCGTAGCTCAGAGGATTGAGCACGGGCTGCGAACCAAAGTATCGCAGGTTCGATTCCCAGTCAGGGCACATGCTTGGGTTGCAGGCCACGGCCCCCAGCAACTGCACATTGATGTTTCTGTCTCTCTCTCTCTTTCTCCCTCCCTGCCCTCTCTAAAAATAAATAAATAAAATATTTACAAAAATAGTTCCAATACCCCTCTCACTGAAAAATGCCACCACGGGTTGACTCCGTGACATACAGTTGGCATAATGTGAATCAAAGCTGTCACCCTGGCCCTGCATCAAGAAAAGAAATCTCAGAGCTAAACAGGCATCCCCAGCCCTCCAGTCTCTGTTCCCCGTCATTGTAGAATCTCCAGAGGCAGCGCGCCGGCCTCTGTGCGCGCACCGTAGGGCAGCCCAGCCAGTAAGGGACGCCAGGCTCTCTTCTGTCTGGAAGAGTTTTAGGGGAACCTTTGCCACCTGCTTTCGTGTCGGCTGCTACTTTCAGTCTCTGCTTGCTGTGCCCCGAGTGAGAAAGAGCCAGGCCCTAATTTCACACGATCCTTTCCTCAGGAGCTTACTTATGCTGCCTGTAGGGAGGTGCTGTGTTGCCTCTTGGGGGCACAGGTGAGCTAATGGGAGGGTGAAAACTTTCAGGACCCAGGGCCAGGGGGAGACAGACAGACAAACAGACAGACAGTGCTGATGGGAGAGATGGGCCATCTTCCTCTTCCCCAGCCGATGAAGGAGAACAGGGCAGCTTCTCACCTTTAAACTGCTGTGTGAAGGGGTTTGCACAGTTGCAGTTGGGTCCAGGAAAAGCGTTTCTTCCTCTCCCCACAGGGAGATGCGGCCTGCTGGGTGCCGGCCACCTGCAGGCCACCTCGCCCAGCTTTTCCTTCCCAAGGACTTCTTGTAAAGTATCTTCTAATGGAATTGTCGGCCACGTTGCAGTTTTCTGATAAAATAAGCATCATGCTGGCCTTCCTGCAGTGGTGTATGAGAAACTGTATCAACATCCCGTTGCCTGTAGCCGGACTCGGGAAACCTCACTTTCTCGTAGAAATTGCACGATCAGAGACGTGGTTGACGGAGGAGGAGTTTAAGGAAAAGCCACAGAAATGATTGAGAAAGTTGGAAAATGAGACCTAAAAGGAAAGGTTGTAGTCTCTGAGTTGTTTTTTTTTTTTAATCCTGAAAATAAAAAGTGAAAATGGGGCAAGTTGCTACAACTAGCGCTCATGTCTGCACCAGGGTCCTGCTACGATCGGTGACCTGCTCTCCACCGCCTCTGCACCCGGCCCGGAAGGAAGCAGGCTCCCTCTCCAGCGCTGGGGGTTTCCAATTTTTGTAAGGAAAACTTTCATGACAGCATGCATCGGTAAACGCAGGAAAGGGTCTCGGGGGAAGTTTCGGAATCTTCTCTAAAGAGAGAGATGTTCATCTGTCCAACATGCTCTAAGGCCGCCGGCCCACAACCAGCAAAGAAAAGGGGACCTTCCCGTGTTCCGGCAACATCGTCCGGCCTGAAGGGCAGAAGCTCAGACAGGCTGCAGCAGGCCTAGTCTGCAGGGATAGTTCCGTTTCACCTGAGCCTTCTGATCAGCCACATGTGAGAGTGTCTCCTTTTTTTTATGCCATTATTGTCTGCCTAAATTATTTATTGAATCTATCATTTGTCTCTTTGAGCGAATGAACCTTAAATATATAATAAAAATTGTCACAAATGGGTTGCTTCAGAGAAAAGAAAGGGGGAGGGTTTTTTTTTCCCCAGAAGTATTTAATTCTTAACTTTTCTACTCTTTTGAAATGCCCCCCACCCCCTTTTGGCGCAGACCGTGAGAGACACCTGAGTGGTGGCTGCGGCAGGCACAGAGGTGCGGCCCCTGCCCCTCGCCTGAGTTGTCTGTCTGCTCCCCTGGAGAGGGACCCCCACTGGGGACTCAGAGGCATTTGAAGGTCTTCCGGTGACCTCTGCTTTACCTCCTCCCAGGGCTCCTCCTCACTTCCCCGGGCACTCACCTCTCTGAGCAGCTGGCCCTTCTGCAGCCTCCTTCCCCCTCTGCACCCAGGCAGACACACTGCCGGTCAGGCTCTGCCATGCCCATGCCTCGCAAACACACGCTTGTCCTCCCCCTCCAGGGCGCGTCAGCCACGCACAAGTGTGTTTTTAGAAATTTCAGGTGGAGCTTCTTCCAGCTGCGCAGCTTCCCTTCGGTCAAGTTCTCCGACGTGCCTCATAGCGTGGCTCCTGGACTTTAGGCTTTGCTCCCTCCCCTGACAAAGAAGCCAAGCCCTCCTCCCGCCTCAAGCCAGAGAAGAAGTCCGCCTCTCTGGGTTTGCCAGAGGGAGGAAAAGAACAGCAAGAAGCCATTGCACATATCAATGAAGTACAAAATGAAACAGACAGGCTTAATGAAAAGCCAGGAGGGGCTCTTGGAAGGGGAACAGAAATACAGCAAACCCCGCCAACCGTTGTTTCAGAAGAGGTCAGAAGTGATCGCCAGTATCCCAGATTTGGAGGTAGCAACATTTGTCACCCAGCCACAAGTGGCTGCCCTGCTTGGGGGAGAGGAGGAAGAGACACTGCATTATATGACAAGAGTTGAAGTGATAGAATTTGAAGATATTAAATCAGGTTACAGAATAGATTTTTATTTTGATGAAAATCCTTACTTCGAAAATAAAGTTCTCTCCAAAGAATTTCATCTGAGTGAGAGGGGCGATCCATCTTCAAAGCCCACTGAAATCAAAGGGAAATCCGGAAAGGATTTGATGAAACGTTCAGGTCAAACGCAGAATACAGCCGGCAGGAAGAGGCAGCGTGAGGAACCGGAGAGCTTTTTTACCTGGTTTACTGACCATTTTAATGCAGGTGCAGATGAGGTAGGAGAAGTCATCAAAGATGATACTTGGCCAAATCCATTACGGGACTACTTGGTCCCTGATATGGGTGACGAAGAAGGGGAGAAGAAGGAGAAGATGATGATGAAGGGTTGGAAGATATTGATGAGGATGAAGGTGAAGAAGATGATGATGAGGGGGAGGAAGGAGAGGAAGATGAAGGAGAAGATGACTAACGGGACACTGATGGATTCCAACCTTCTTTGTTCATTTTCTCCAGGCCCTGGGAGCAAGTGCAATCTCTTTTCGTCCCCCTTGTGCTCAGTCTCCCCATTTCTGAGGTCTCTTTTCTCTCCTTCACACCGTGGTTCTCACCTGATGTGGGGGGATGTGCCTTGAACAGAATACAGTGGGAAAAGAACCTCTGCCCCTTTCTGTTCCAAATTCATTTTTATCCCTTCCTGTCTTGACAAAAGCTTTGTGGAATCAACACCACCATGCTGTGGGAAAAAGGAAGAGCCTTCTGCTTCCTTAGCTCTGCTGGGAGCAGAGGGTGCCGGGCCCGTGTAGTCGTGCATGGAGCTCTGGCTTCTTCCCTCCTTCCTCTGTAGATTGGGCTCAGAGATTACACTGTGTCTCTATGTGATGTGGACGGTTAGCACTGACCAACACGTATCTGTCTACTTTCTCTTGTTTAAAAAAAAAAGAAAAAAACTAAAAATGGGGGGGTGGTTATAGAAGGTCAGCAAAGGGTGGATTTGAGATGTTTGGTGGGGGGGTTAAGTAGGCATTTTGACACATGGCTTCTCCTTTGGCGTGCTTCATTGTGATGTTCAATGGACATCCTTGCAATTTAAGGTGGCACTTTTAAAATAAAATTCTCTCCTCATGAAGACTTGAGCCCTGCCGCTCAATGGGAGAGTCAGCAGAACCTTGTGGGTTCTAGTTCAGAATTGGCATTGCTCTATTGTAATTTTGTTCCTGTTTATTTTTAAATTTCCTTTTTGTTTCACTGGAAAGGAAAGATGGCACTCGGTTTTAAACATTGAAAGTGTACGCGTTTCTTTGTTACAGTAAAACTAAATGTGTACATGCACGCACCTAAGAAATTTGAGGGAGCATATGTAGCCAACTGGAGACACACTTTCAGCTCAGCAGACATTTCAGGGGTTATGACAAATCATTAAACCCCTCCCTCGCCCCCTCCCCCACCAAACTGCAGCTGCCTGTCTGAACCCCAGGGCAGCCCTGCTGCTCCCCGAGGGCCCGCCGCCAAGGCAGCCTCCCTCCCTCTCAGCCCCTGCAAACCGCGTGCTTTCATTTTTCACTTAGGTTTTTGCAAGTGTGGTACAAAATACACAGGGCTTTGTAAGTCTTTCCCTGTGATGGGCTATTTTTGATAGCAAGATTTTACCCACTTTTGGAAATTTTGACAATTTTTGTTACAAGTAGGAAAATGGGCCTGACTGGTGTGGTTCTGTGGGTTGGGCGTTGTCCTGCAAATGGAAAGGTTGCCAGTTCAATTCCCAGGCAGGACACATGCCTGGGTTGTGGGCCAGGTCCCTGGTTGAGGGCGTGCAAGAGGCAACCGACCGATGTTTCTCTCTCACATCAATGTTTCTCTCCCTCCCTTCCCCTCTCTCTAAAGATAAATAAATAAAATGTGTTTGTTTGTTTTTTTAAAGTAGGAAAATTTTTGTTTGGTTGGGGTTTCCCCCCTCCCTTTTAAAGAAGTGCTAAAACCTATAAATAAATATAAAATACGCTCTTTAATCTTGTCAGTAATTTCTAATCAGTTTTTAAAGTGGATGTGACAGAGTCATAGCCCGGGTTTAATTCTCAAATTTGCTGTTTGGAAACAATAACAAGGACTCCAGTAAGAGACAGACCCCACAAGGAGCAGTTTTAAAGAGAATATTTGAGACAGTTACAGCTTCTGTTGATGCTGACCAAATCACTTCAGAAAGCCGTGTTCTCTCCGCGGTACAACACCGTCCGTGGTATTTGCAGAGCACGTCAAAAGTGCCTGTTAAAAACGGCTGGGCAAGGGCAAGTATTGCTCATCATTAACCCCGCCTCTCAGGTCCTTTTCTTTCGCAGGAGAAAGGGGAAGTGGGTGGTTCACAGTTCAACACTCAGGCTCCTGCTAGGGATAATTGCTTGGTTTTCTTTTATTCTCCATGGCACTTCTTGAATTAGATTAATCTCTTTATATTCCATCTCTTGTCTATTCAAGACAGCAATTTCTGGGACTAAAAATATAACAAAACACAATACTCATTCGCATATAAAAGCCAGACCAAACCTCCTTTTATTTCGAAACCTGTTATTTTGGGAAGTGTTCTTTGCAGTGTGACACATTGAAGATCCCACCCATCGGGGGTGCCCCGTCACAAAGCACTTGCAAGCTCGCTGTGATCCCCGGGCAGCTGCACGGCTAATGCCAGAATAGAGGTTCAAGTCCGTTCAGGTGGTGCCCGCACAGACCTTACAAGTTCAGAGACTCCGAACAAAGGACAAAGGCAACATTTCCATTACACTGAGGGCTGAAGCACCTCTTAGGCAGAGATTGTAACGAACTCACCAGATGCACCGAATCATTTAAAACAGCGCGCTCCTCTGAGCTTCCCCGAGTGGTCCCTGCCTGCTTTCTTACAAGACAGCAGGTCTGCGTGTCGGCCGACGTCGCAGTCCGTGCTCAGCGGTGCTCCTCTGTGTGGCTTCAAAGGGGCCCCGCGGGGTACCTGGCAGTGTGGCGCGGCGCGCACGCACACGTGCGTGTGTCAGCATGTTCTGATCTGAGCTGCCGCCCCCCCTTTGTCCGAAGTGGACTTCAAAGGAACTAACAGATTCAGCTCAGTAGCTGACGGGACCTCAACCACAAGGGAAAACGGGACAATGACGAGTGGAGTGAGCAGGAAGTACTCGTCAGCAGGCATGCAGAGTGAGCCTGAATTTCGTTCTGCGTTTCCTGGCGGCAAAGCGAGCACATGCTAGGGTACGTAATTACCGTCACATGATAAAAGAAGGCAACAAAACTGATCTGGAGAGAGACGTTTTCCTGGCAGAAAATTCCAAGAGGAACTTAATTCACGGGATCTTCTATGAGACACTTAATGAAGAGTGTCTTCAACTGAGGCAGAGGTGTTCACACTGATGTTTTCAATACCAGCTCTCCGGAAGAGGTGAAGACGTAATATGAAGGATTCCCTGAAGACTTTTCCGAAGGAGCCTGTGTGTCTGGTTTTCCGCCCTTACGACTGGGCTACCCCGGCTAGTCTCGCAGAGTGGGGGTGTGGCCCTTGGGCTGGTACCTCCTCTGGACCTGCCGGTTTCTAGCCCGCCCACTGCTGTGTTCTCTTACTGCCTGAAGTGCATTCGGGCTGCTGATCAGATGGATGCTAACATGAAGGAGGCAGGCTTAGCATCCTGCTTGGAGATTTTTGGGGCCCAAACTCCAGAAGGAGGCTCCATCTTCCTGTACACAGAGTTGGGCTTCGGGGGACTTGCAGGAAGAGTCAACTTTTCTCAGGGGAGCTTTCGATCTGCCCCCAGTTTCAGATGCACGCCAGGACCCCAGAGCACAGAAGGAACTGTTGGAATCAAGCACTTTTAATGGAAGGGTTGCACTGAATGCCACGAGGGACCAGGCAGGAAGCAGGGGAGCCAGGCGGCAGGTGTTAGGCACACGGGCCCGCCCTTGGGTCGGGGCCGGGACTGGCGAAGGGGCGGACGGGGCCACCTTCGCTCAGCTCTGACTGACGTCACCACCTGTGTGAGCTGTGGCCCAGGATGGCCAGAGCTCCCAGTTTCGGGAAAGGCTAGAAATCTTGACTTTACAGGATATCTAATGAGTTAGAATACAGTCTCAGAACACATTCTTTTTTTCAAAACATTTTGCAGGCCAAACCAAATACATCTATAATCAGTTTCAGCTTATGGGTCTTCAGTTTGCAACCTCTGTTATACAGCAAAGCCTTACTCCTGGCTGGCGTAGCTCAATGGATTGAGCGCAGGCTGTGAACCAAAGTGTCACGGGTTCAATTCCCAGTCAGGGCACATGCCTGGGTTGCAGGCCACGGCCTCCAGCAACTGCACATTGATGTTTCTCTTTCTCTCTCTATCTCTCCCTCCCTTCCCTCTCTGAAAGTAAATAAATAAATTTAAAAAATCTTTTTTTAAAAAAAGCAAAGCCTTACTAATCAACTGTCTTAACCATCAAATAGCCTCGGATTGGCCCAATTGAATTTCAGATTTGTAGCATAACTGAATCTTGATTTTAAAAAACAATTAAAGCTTGACAGAGTTTTCCCAGTGAGCTCATTAACTGACCTAGTAAGTGGGAAAAGGGTCATTTTCCCCCTTTTAATTGGTTATATTTTTCCCACACCTGCAGTAATTTGCCTTCTAATGTAGATGGTGTTGAGCTAATTTTCATTCTGATGTAGGTGTGGTGTTGGTTTCTTGCAATAATTATTCAGCATGCTCACCCCGTTCCTTAATTCAGCACCGCATTTGTGGGCCAGCACCACGGACAGTTCCCACACGTGTTTCATAAGATTCCATAGTCTGATATCTGTTCCCGGGCCACCTGCTATTTCAGTGGATGCTGATTCTGGAATGTATGATTAGGGGTTATTTTGGTGTGTGTTTGTCAGTAAATGGTGTACTTAAGTAATTCAGTATGTGATTGTTTACATTTGCCTGGTCATTTTTTTCTAGTTTTATTGAGATGTAATTGAGATATAACATTGTGCACTTTTAAGGTGATGGTTTGATACACTTCCATGTTGCAAAACGATCACCACCTTGGCATTTAGCTGACACCTCCAACCCCTCACATAGAGACCATTTCTTTTTGTGGGGAGAACATTTGAAATCAACTTTCTCAGCAACTTTCCAGTACATATGTCTGGTCACCTCTGAGTAAGGAGGGGTAACAAGTATTAATAGTGTTTATTGAAGCCTTACTCTGTGCCATGCATTGGGCTGAGTGCTGAAGATACAGTAACTTGCGTAATTGTCACAGTGCTCTTTGAAGCAGGAGTCGTCACGACCGGCGTCATCGTCATCCCTACGTTACAGACGTGGGCGGGCCGGGACGAGGTGATGTGCATGCCTTGCCCGAGGCCCCACAGTCCGTAAGCTGTGGGACCCAGGCAGCCAGGCAGTCTGACTCCGAGCAGACTGGGAGCCCAGAGCCCATATTCACCGGCCCCAGAGCCCATACCAGGGGAGTGTGTCTTCCCTCCTGGGAAGCGGGCATCCTTTGGGATCCCACAATGCCTTGAAAGCCTAGTGAGAGTTACGGACAGAGTCCAAAGAGTGCTGGGAAACATGCTTGTGACCCCTCCCCCGCCCCTCCTCCTTGTAATCACTCAGAAACGAGTCATGAGAAGGGTCTTCCAGAAATTTACAGCAGGGGCCGGATCACACGGCGGGCCTGATGCTTGCACCGGGACTCAAGGCTCATGATTCTTTAGCAAAACATAGCCAGTGGAGACAAACCTTCCTGGTACTGTCCCGGTTTAAGGGGACACGTTTCCCCCCTCCTTTCCGGACAAAGCGGGGACACCTACCTAGCGCTTTGGAGCAGACTGGATATCGGCTAGTTCGGTAGAGGTATGGTCTCTAGGAGTTGAGAGTGGGGGCATTAATACAGTATTAGTACAATATACTAACTTGCTCAGTATCCCAGTGTTTTTGGTAACAATATTAAATTTTAGTATAATTTTTATTCCTAAAAATCTTTTATCAAATATCCAGTCTAAAATACAATGTCCTTTTTAAAATTTATGTTTAAATCAATGAGAGCTGTTTAGCAAAGGCTCAAAATGATCCCTGTTAACTTGTTTTCAATAGTGTCTGATTCATATATGTGGTCAAACCCACAACACATGCTGTGTGTTTCGTATGCGCGTTTACTAATTGCAGCCATATGCACTTGAACTCAATGTTATTGGTGGGAAATGAAACATAAAGCATGAAAAATGTATCATTATTAAGGGATGGAAATGACAGTTTTTAACTCCTTCCAGAACAGGGATGTTATGATACAGCTTTGATGATTTCTCACTACAGATGAGTCAAGGCTCCTGGGTAGATTTGGCGATCGGTTTCTTACCTTCCCAATTAATTGTAAATTCTTTCCTCTAATGAACAGGAATGATCTAGCACATTGGTTTTCCTACCACTGTGTGCCTGTCCGTGGACTCACGCTGCGCTCCTGCGTGGAGACAGGCAGACCCCTCGGAGCGAGACAGATACCCTTAGACCAGCGAGAGGACTTGAGTTGCGTCTCTGGTTTCTCTAATCTGATTTTACAAATGAAATAAAGACCACAACAGCATCTAAGATCCATGACATAATTTTTTTTTCAAAATTGAATGTGTTTGCAGGCTAGGTGTCATAGTTCTGTGAAATGCACACAATTAATGGCTCTGAATTTTGTTTCAGACGATCCATGGACACAAGGGACCGATCACCGCCGTGGCCTTCGCTCCTGATGGACGCTATCTCGCCACCTACTCAAACAGTGACAGCCACATCTCCTTCTGGCAGGTAAGTGTAGGTGCAACAGGGTCGTGGAGTACATGGCAGTGTCATCTGCTGGGAAAGGCCTCCTGGTGCACCTGCCCACCCCTCTCCCTTCCTTGAACAAGCATCCAGTACTTATTTATCGCTTGCTGACTGTGCGCCAGCCGCTAACGTGCACCAAGGGTTCGTTTAGCAACCTGGGAAGAGGGGGTCCGCTCTCACAGAGCTCCCAGTCTCAGGGAGCACAGGGAAGCAAGCAAACAATTACAGTTCGGGGGAACCTGAGCACAGGCTGTGGGGTGGCCTTGCAGAGGAAGTGACATCTGAGCTGAGCTGGGCTGACGCTGCGGAAGGAAGGGTAGGAGGGGTGGGAGTCCAGAGGGAGGGAGCAGCGGTCGGAGGTCAGCAGGCCTGGTGGGTGTGAGCACCTGGCCTGGGAGAACCGGGCAAAGCCACACTCGGCTGCCCGCTGACATGGGGCGTTCAGACTGCTCTGGCAGGGCCCGGGGCAGAGGGGAGACGCAGGCGGCCGCCCGCTTTGCCTGCACGTTGTTCCCTTTGCCTGCACGTTAGTTCCCAATTTTGTTGTTCCCTTTGCTTTCCCGGGATACAAGTGTGTTTTATGAGATTCAGTGTAATGCTTTGAAAACTATAAAAAAAGTTTAGAGACTTCAGCACAGCTTGATAATGGTTTCTAAAAAATCAGTGGCTAATAAAAATGTAAAACAGATACAATAAATTGCTTAATTAACAACATCCTATTGAAGCACAATAACCTCCAAATCTGCCACAGACTTTTTCTAACTCTTCTCCTGGTTTTAGTTTTCCAGTTTATGGCCTCATCGTCCTTTCTTCCAGAACATAACTCCGGCGTTTTCATCGGCTCTCATGACACCTTTCCCTTAGAGCCCTCACCCACCAGTCACTCGTCCTGGCGGGCGACCGTGGGGCCTGTCCTGCATTCATCCTGTTGGGAGCCCACACCCAAGCCCCTCCATGCCCATACACTGGGCTCTCGCAACAATGGTTCTTTACAGAGCCCGCCCACCAGTTGCTTCTCTCCCACGGTGGTCTCTTCACCCCGTCTGCCCTTAGATACAAGTTCTGACTCGTCTCCTGCTCCCTCATAATGCGGGAGAAGTGCGGGGCTGAAGCTCCACCCGTCCGTTCAGCGTTCATCCGGGCTGGAAGTGTGAGGGGCCGGCCTGCGCTTTAGAGACACTGGGTCAGTGAGTCACCGGCCCCTGCCTTTGGGGAGCTTGTGTTCTGACCACGTTTTCTTCTTTGGAAAAAACAAGACCCGTCTCTGTCTTGTCCAACTTCACTTCCCCCACCAAGTAGAATCCCCTATATGGAGGAATCTGGAATGTTCTCCAGTGTTTTCCTGAACGTCTATGTGGTAAAACTTGTCCCTCTTACCTAGACGTTCAAGGTTCTGTCTGGGTAAGGTCATCCCTCCTTTGAATATTCCTCTATGTCTGTCGGAGCTGCTGTCTAGCGCGCTGACGGAACTATAGTTAGCACCCTCTCTTACCTGCAGATCAGGTAAATGAGACCTCATTAAATGAGGCCTCTTCAAGACACCTCCCCATCTTCCAGTTCTCTCGGGCTCTGGCTGCTGTCCTCTAGGCTTGGCTAAGTGCGCTGAAACCTGCCGGCCAGTCCCTGTGGCTTTGTGCCCACTGTCCCCAGTCCCCACGCTTGTCTGCGGACACGGTGGCCTCGTGTTGTTACCTGCGCATGTGCGTGTCCCGTGGGCGCAGCGCCAAAGCAACTCGGGCCACTCCCTCCCAAGTCCTCGTTGCCTGAAACCCAGCGTTAGCATTTAAAATGCAGCCCCTTTCACATATGCTTGAATAATGCCCAGACTGGCCTTGGAATCTATGAGGAAGGCTCAGAAACATCGTTTCAGCCTTGTCTCTCCCAGAAGCGTAGTGAGTTTTTATTTGGATTGAAGAGAGTCCAGAAAGCGGTGTTGGATTTACCACCGTTCTCCCCAAATGGACTTGCTGACTTATTTAGATACATATTGTTTAGTTCCAATGATGTATGATATAGCACTTCTGCATTATTCCAGTAAATGGACTGTAATATATTTTGAAAACTTGACGAAGTCTTATTAATATAGAACCTTACAAAAGCCATCAACTATTAAAATCTCTGCTGAGAAATGAGTGTTAATGAGAAATATCGGTTGGATAATTACTCAAGTGAGACTTAGTAAAAGGTTCGAGTGCAGCATTACTTACACCGAGAAGAGCATTAAACATTTCCTGTTTTGATGAATTACATCTGTTTGTATGTGTTCGGAAAATAGGCTTCGCGGAACTGGTTTTGCGAAGCATTTTTATTCTTATTTGAGAAAGTTAAACACTTTTTTATTGTGTATGCTATTACAGTTGTCCCAATTTTCCCCCTTTGCCCCCCTCCAGCCCCAGCCTGCACCCTCACCCCCTAGTCAGTCCCCACACTGTTGTCCACCCCCACGGGTGACACATACATGCTCTTTGACTAGTCCCTGCCCCTCCTTTCAGCCGGTGCCCCCAGGCCGGGGAAAGCGAAAGCTACATCTTAGTTAGTTTATATACCCAGCTGTTGAATGATGCAATTCGTTAATCTTTCGATTCCTTTGAGCCTCCGAACATGTTTCCATAGTTTGAATATTGCACTTCAGTGTATCCATCAACATCTGATCAAGGGGAGTTTAGTAATGAAACAGAGCCATAATTCTCTCACCTAAATTTTACCATTGCCCTCTAACGAATAGGTATTCTCTTTCCTAACTGCTAACAATACATTTGATGGATGTTGGTTTCATTTATTTTTACTTAGTCCGTCATATGAGAGAATAGTGTTCAGCCATTTAAAAAGGATGATGTAAATCTGTAGTCGTTAACGTGAAAAAATCACCCTCAACATTTTATTGAAAGAAATAAGCAGATTGTGAAACAACTTTTTAAATATAAGCCTGTTTATGCAAAAAAAAATTTATATAATTTTATTTTATTTTTTATTTTTAAGTATATTTTATTGATAATGCTATTACAGTTGTCCTATTTTTTTCTACCCTTTATTTCCCCCCACCCTGCACCCTCCTACCAGCCCCCCTCTTTAGTTCATGTCCATGGGTCATACATGTAAGTTCTTTGTCTTGTCTATTTCCTAAACTTTCCTTCACCTCCCCTGTCTATTTTGTTCTTGCCATTTGTGCTTCTTATTCCCTGTACCTTTCCCCCATTCTTCCCCCACCTCTCAGAACTATGAATAATAACATGATAACAAACTCACAAATAACAAACTCACAACTATCAGCCATTGAACCTAAAATGAAAACAAAAACAAACTAAGCAAACAACTAGAACAGGAACAGAGTCACAGAAATGGAGATCACATGGATGTTTTATGTAAAATTCTTTACACTGGCTTCTCCTCAGGTGTGTGCAAGGTCTGGGCGGCGTCAGTGATCATTTCTGAGAAATGAGGTGTCAGGAGAGTTTCGCTTTCTTCTTTCTGCTTATCTTTGTTGTTTGAATTTCCCACAGTGAGTATCTCTGTAACCGAGAAAAAGATTAACATTACCAAATATTACAACTCCAGGTAATTTTCATTCACTCAAGGCTCCAACTGCCCTCGCTTTAGCAGACTTTATCACCAGTCACTGGTCAAAAAGAGCGTTAATATTGAGCAACAAAATGGTGATTTTTTTTTTTTTGGTGGGGATTCTTTGACCAAGTTTCTTGGAGAGATTCATACTCACCCCTAGTACTTCGGACTCATCTCTGATTTGAAGAGATCAGAGGAAGAGGATGGTCCGAGGAGCAAGAATTACAGCTTACAGGAGGGTCGTCATCATTCCCGCTGCCTGCGGCCTGCAGGGTCATGTCCCTTGTAGAACGGGGCCTGGTCCTCCCTGTTTGCAGGCGGGACGGCTGTCTCGCCCTACTGAAGGCATTTACCAATGGATTTATCAATCATCTGAGGGGTGGCTCAGCTTGTAAGGGGAACCCCGATATAATAATGCACCTTTAAAACGCCTTTCCACACTAAAATCCCAGTAAGATATCCTCCCCTCTCCCCGCCCTCTGGCCCTCAGCCCACTTCTCGGACGTGCCTACATTTGAGGAGAAGAATTAAAGATAAGGAAGTATCTGAGCCTATCGAATACCCTGAGCATTTTAAGCCACTAACAGAAATCAAGCTGCATACATATTTTCATAGAAAATCCATAAAGAATGAAAAATACTTTGTGGTTGTTTATCAACTGAGAAATTGGATTTTTTAAAAGCACAATATGCCTGTTGGTGCCAGTTAATTTTAACCAGCAATTTTCTGGATCATTTGTATATGTTCTGCGAGAGGACTAAATTATTGTGTACCGTTACTTTTTGTGCGAGTGAGAACTATAAAATCAAGCTCACTGTCATTATTTATATTGAAACTCTTCGGAAACCTCGAGAAAGCAGTAAGGCATTAATTTTTATCTCTGCGGAGTTTGGGGGGGAAAGGAAGGAAGCGAGCAAGAAAGGAGGAGGCTTCCCGGGGTGGCAGCGAGGTGCTGCCCGGCTCTGAACGGGGCTGCACCTCAACAGAAAGAGTTAACGATGACCATACACTCGGTTTTAAAGTGTGACCTTGTACACTAGTGATTTTTTTCTCACCTCTGTGTTCTGTTCGGCACTATTATTAATGCAGTAAAATCAGTAGCATTAGTCATCTTAAAAGGGTTATTACTCAAGATGATTTAAATTGTGAAAATGTCAGTGGAGCCTGCACGCATCCGGCTGGAGACGCCGTGATTTACGCGCCCTGACACCGCCCTGCTGCCGCCCAGAACGGGCAGCACAGGGACGGCTCGCACTCCGCGCTGATCCGGATGTGGAGCGCGGCGTCGGCGGGCGCGGGGTTCCTCGTGTCGGCCGCTCGTGTGCACCGGGTCGCGGTCCGCATGCTTCACACGGATCCCCAGAAGCTCCCTTGTCTAGACGGAGGGCTCAGTGCAGGGAAGAATTGGAGATGACAGTGAGTGCAAAGAAGAATCCCATCTGCCGGACCTCGTTCCTGATTTTCCGCGCGGTCTCCCTGGGACTCGCAGTACCACCGAAGAGGGGTGTTGGGGACGTGCTCGGTGATACTTGGAACCTGAAGGGCTCCGCAGACTCAGTCGCTCGGACAGCAGCTTCCCGAGATAACCGACCTGAACGCACAGTGGCTCGGGAGCCGTGGTTTCCGCGTTATTTCTCACCGAGGTGAACGGACGAAAGAACCTCAAGTTCCGATCAGATCCGGAAAAGCTGCCACAAAACAGAAAACACCAACTAATAAACTGCCCATAAGTCGTGATGTACAGGGTCTGGCACAAATAACGCCCCTTTTTTTAATCACAGAGTCTTTGATTACAAAAGCGTAAGCATGTGATTCTGTAATGTAACAACATCACGCTCAAGCACACCATATGACGTTTTTAGGTGACACGCTCACATGGCGGTCCCTCTCACACGAGGCATCCACGTGCCCTACCAGCCTCGCTCAAGCAGGCCCTGCTTCTGCCGGACCCTGTGTGTTCTCCCTGGCACGGCAGCAAACCAGTGTCGAGACGTGGCTGGTTCTTGTTTTCCCTGTACAATAAACTGGAGCTTTCCAGAGCCTGCATTTTTTTAAAAAGCAGGCGAGGGGGGGAGGGTTGGCAGAAGGAGGTCGGGATTGGGGCTGCTTTTGGCTTTTGACCCAGTAACCTCTCACTCCACCCACCGCGTAGCCCGGCTTCACCTCCTGAACCAACTGTAAGTCCCAGACCTCGCTTTGTGGGCTCGGCCGTTCGGCAGGGTTGAAAACACCCATAATTTCCAAATGCTGTCTGATTGGACTGTTTTATTGACATGTACAATGTAGCTTCCTTCTTAGAGACTGGACTCTCCTGCTGTCAAGTTCTGCCCACAAAGTGAAGTTTCTCTGTATTTATGTTTTTACTGTAACAGCGTCAGAACAGTTTCGAAAAGGACCCTTCAGAGGGTAAGAGTGAGCTCTTAGGTGGACGTGAGCCGGCACCACGGAGGGGAAAGTGACCGGCACGTGGGACCCTGGAGCCCCGTGCGGGAGGGAAAGGGAAGCGAGTCTTTGCCTGACCCGTGTGCTCTCCTGTCCCTGTGCACCCCCAGATGAACACCTCTCTGCTGGGAAGCATCGGCATGCTGAACTCGGCTCCTCAGCTGCGCTGCATGAAAACCTACCAGGTGCCGCCCGTGCAGCCCGCCTCGCCCGGCCCCCACAACGCCCTCCGACTGGCGCGGCTCATCTGGACTTCCAACCGCAACGTCATCCTGATGGCCCACGATGGGAAGGAGCACCGCTTCATGGTCTGAGGCTGGCGTCGCCAGCCTGTGTCTTGGCATCTTCCGTTCCCCACGCCGAGATTCCTCCGTCCTTGCACCGGGGCTGGGTCACTCCCCGGTGCCTGCCCACCCAGGGTTCCCCAGGGGCGCGGCCAGCTCTGTGTCACTTCTGCATGGTCTGGGACAGACACCGGCTCCTTCCACCTCCGGGTTCAGAGGCACGCACCTGGCACTCTGCAGGCTGGGGCCCTTCTGTTACGAGGTCACTTTCCTGCCCGAGAGGGCAGGGCAGCCAGCGGTCCTTGGGAACACTCCTGGGGCTGGTGCAGCTGAGCCTGGAAATCAATAAACACCGTGATCACAGCCCAACCCAGCCCAGGTCGGCGCTTCCTCCCGCCGAACCCCCTTTCTGAAGCGCTGCTCCGGCCTGGCCGTCTGGACTTGGGTCTGAGGTCACGTGGCAGTCCTAATTGTCAAAGTTATTTTCCTTTGGATTTCCTAAAACATACTGTTGTTTACCAAAAAGAATTCTGTGTTTACAGGGGTTTTTTCCTTCAGCTGATTGTTAGGAAATTGCTCAATCGATTTCCTAGGGTGTAGCCACTACCTTCTTTATCAATAATACCTAACTGATCTGAGATGAATGAGAATATATTAAAAAAAAAAAAAAACATTTTTTTCCTTGTGGAGAACACAGTTTCCCAGACACCTAACATTCTAAAATGCTCATACCCTGCTTAATGATGGTGTATTTAGTGGTTTAAAAATAAAATCATCTCTGCTGATGACCTAGTTAATATCATTATCCAGCCGCTATAACTAATGTGTTGAGCAGACCTTTATAATCAAGAACCAAGTCTGGAGGCATAACACATGCCTGAGAAGCAGACAGCTGTGTCTGTCACTACAGACCTTCTCAGGAAAGAGCTTCCCCTTCCCTCCAGAAACTGTGCAGACCTGCAGTCCCCTGCTAGGGCTTATGTCCACTACCGTGCAATAGTGACAATCCAGCCTTCAAACTACTGCTGACCAATCAAAGGAAAGTGAAGGCAGCATTTCCTTTCAACAGGTATCCTGGCACATCAGTAACAGCGGGACAGGGTTCAGGAGCGTGTACAGAGATGTGAGGCTCCGTCAGCCTGAGCAAACGCTCACTGAGAGTGCGCGTCACGCTCTGGAGTCAGCTTTAATGAGGCGGCTTTTCCCCGTGTCCAGCTCTGCTGGCTCTTGCTCATAGTAATGGGGGGCGGGATCCATAAAATAGTATTTTGTGTGAATTGCTCCTAACAAACTTCGATCTGCATATAGCTGGGGATTTGGTTGGTTGGCCAGTTGGGTAACATGGTTTATTAATGCAAAAAGATCAAATGAGTTATGAAATCCAGAGAAGACATGACGTTTACAAAGGAACCAAGATGATAATGGGAGCATTTCACTTGAAAAGCCTAGATGTCATGGTTTACGGGATAAATAAGAGTAAGATCACAGTCCGGGAACAAACCCATCTGTGATTTTATTGGAGCGGATTTTCAAAGACCATGTTCGGAAACCAAGACCACTAGAACACCCCTTTCCTGTTGATATGAAGCACGTTGTTTCCACTGGTGGAAAACCTGTGCTTTTCCCTGGTCATAGACTTTGGGTGTTCTTTCCCAAGCGAATTTATGAAACATGCATGCACATTGTATTTATACAGATTATATATGTAGTTCCCAGGAAGAAACAGGACCATACAGTGCAGGCTTTACTTGTGCGCTGAACGCACGGCTGTTCCACTGTGGATAGAGAAACCTGAGGCCAGCAGAAGGGGCACCCAGAGGCGCCTCCCGAGTCCTAGAGAGACCCAGCACATGTTTGCTTCGTGGACTCAAATGGGGATTAATTTATTCTGCACTACGCAGGGTGTTGGAGTGATGAAGTGGGAGTATACCTTGGAGATTTTTAAAACAAAGTGTTGAGTGCCTCGGGAGGAAGGCGTGAGACCTCAGGGCAGGCCACCACACACACACACACACGGGTGGGGGACGCGTGGCGTGGAGATGAGGACGGCACCGGGAGGCCCACAGGAGCGGCACACCGCTCAGTGGGCTTAACTGGCTGGTCACCCATTGTCTGCACAGCCGGCGGTTATTGGCCAGGAGAATATGCCCACTACAGTGCTCTGGGGTGGATAGTATTTGAGGGTCCGACAGATGCCTCTGCCTGCTGAACTAATATTTGCATTCTTGTGAGCCCAAATCTCCCCGTGCCTGTGCCGACAGCCCCCCGGCTTAGATTCGTCAGTCCCAACGGAGCCCAGCTTCGTGCTGTCATTCCAGTGCATGTGTTCAGTGGTGTGTGAGCGTCACCGGCGCTGTATTTGGACCTGTCCTCGTAAATGTGGAGGCATATGTGGCTTCATGGACAGTTTACAAGCAAAAGGTCACGTGACATGACACCTGTGTGAAAAGGTAACGCTTGAACTCGCTGTGTACAGAGAGTGAATTAAAATATCTGCCTCTCAAGACATTTCTTGATGACTCCACTTAATTGATAGGCTCTATGTGTGCTGAGTGTTCCTCTGTACATACGTGTGTCAAATAAAAGTGAGTTGTACTGGAGATTGTTTTTCCCATTAAAAACATCCTTCACGCTTAAACACTGCCCTTTGGAATCCGTGTGCTTTCCCCCCACCCCCAGTCCCTTTGCTACCAGATCAAGCCTTCTCTTTCCATCTCGTCATTCCTTTCCCTGGAGAGCTAGCGTCAGGAAAGGCCAACCTGTTCACAAAGGTCAGTAGAACAGGAAGGAAGGAAGCCCCTCTCCTGCCCTGCTGACTTGTGAGAACCAGAAACACCCCTACCGGAAACTCAGCAGCGCCCTCTGTGGTTTGGGCAAGGGAATTGCATGCATGTTGCTTTAATCTCTACCCTAAATTGCTCCTAAACAGACTGTTAATTGTACCAACTTAAACTTTATCAGACGTGATGATATGGGGTCGGCCCCTGGGGTTGGGGGCTGGGCTGAGATCATGAATTCCATTTAATAATCTTGGAGGTGAATGTGAATCCCTGAGGTAAGTGGTGGAATTGGTTTTCAAAAAAAAGCAAGAGTAACAAAAGGAGTCATGACTCACAGAAGGATTATATGTGTACATAGTGAATGCACTTCTTTGATTTTCAGAGAAGACTGTAGAACATCTTAAGTCAGTCGTTGAGCAGAGGCATAATTTCTGTAAGAAACAGGCAAACGTGAAAGGAGTCGACGCGGCGTCTTCGGCCCCGTCCTCACGCCCAGTGTCCTTCCCAGGACCTGTGTGAACGTCTCCTGATGACTTCAGTATAGCCGGGGAGGGGGACAGGGGCAGAGACCCAGTTCTGTGTGACGGGTGCTCACACAAACCGATCAAACGTGGAAAGGGCGTGACATTAATAGGAAGGTAAAGCCGAGCAGTGCTGGGTGAACTTTCACCTTTCACCCCTCCGGCTGACTGACAGAGCCGAGTGTTGGAGAAAATCAATACTTCGGAGCCAGGAGGGAAATATTTCCAGCCTCTAACTAGAGAATTGTTTTGACAAGGCCAAGATAATCCAAGCTGCACAGGAGAAAGAGAAAAGAAGACTCATTTTTAAAGCTTGACACTTCAAGGTGTTTTTGTACAATGGTTTAGAGATCGTCAATACATACAAATACCAGAGGTCAGAAAGAAAAGCCAGAGAATTTCAAAAATTAGATGTTCAGCTCTTTCTGCTGTTTACAAACTAAAGAAGTGTCTGTGCTGGTAATTGTCGTTTAAAGGAGCAGAGCTTTCAGGATCTCATCCTTCTTTAATGAGAACTAAAATTGTTTAGAGCAGCTCTATGAACAGCGGATGCCTGGAAAGGCAGCTAGACTTTGTTTCTGTACGTATTTTGTCTTGGTCACACTGTTTTGGGCTAACGTCTCAGAATCTTGTTTTTCAATTCATGTTGGCGAGTCTTAGTTCTTCCTTCACATTTGAGTCAACTATTTGCATGAGAAAGTGGTTCATGTCCCTCTGGGACTTGAATTGTTGCTCATTTCCCTGAGACCCTTTAAGCAAATTACTTACAAAAGTGCCCTCGTTAATGCTTTTCCACGTGAGAGGCTCATGCACCTCTAGGAAACAGGTGAGCACTTCGCCGCACTCACACCAGCAAGATTAGATCCATTCGCTCTGTGGGCAGTTGCCTTCACTGTAGGGACACAGATTCTTCTCTACCGATGGTAGAACGGGGGACCAGGTGCCCACGCCATCCGGCCAAGTGCGGGACAAAGAAATCCTGAGCAGGTTAAGTATCTCAAGCAACCTCTGTTTTCTCATTGGCTTGCTGCGAACATGTGTTAATTATACGATCATTAAAACAACAGTGAAAATACAGTCTTCATTTATACATCCTCTTTCTCATTAAAAAAATCCCACTCTACTGTATTCTGAGAAGATCGATCTGGCTGGAGAATTTTCGTTTTAGCTTTTGCACATGGGGAACACAGCCAGCCAAGATTCCTTGATATTCTGTGATTTCCCAGAAAGGCCAGAAATCGAGCACGTGCCTCAGAGGGTGACTGTACAACGCCGGCAAGCGTGGTGCACAGTCAGCGATACATGGGAACAAACAGTTCTAGTAGATGCTCAGAAGTCCTCGTTGGGCATGGGTGCACAAGACCGTACAGTTCCCCTGCTCCCTGGAAAACGCAGTTGGACTTCTGCATTGCTGTGCTTCTGTGTGGACGCCTGTAGTAAGTCTGGACATCGTCCCCAGAGGGAAGTCTCCGGTTCTACCTGCGTCTCTCATGCTCGTCACTGTGTTGCTGTGTGTTGCTATCTTCTCACCAGAGTTTGTCGACATTGAGGGGAATTCCGAAATCTATGCCAGTGGATGGGGCTGGTTGATTATGACTCAAGTTGTGACAGGTTACTTGTAAAGAACTGTGGTGAACTGGTTGTTCACCACATTTAAATTTAGGGTGTACGTTAGCATTGGGGACATCTTTGATTTAGTAAACGAGTATTTTCCAAAAACCACATCTAGTAAGATTGAACAAGACTCTGATAAAGGGTTAAAGAGCAGGTTTCATGGCATCACCAACGCAAAGGAAACTGCATGTGTAATTCTGTTGGCAATAGCTTTTTGTCCTGACTGGAGTCAGAATGACTTGGCTCTCCGATTTCCCCAAATGCAAAGAGTATTGTCTGAAACTTGCCCAGACTCTCGCCCCCTGACTCCCACCCTGGGACTGAAGCATTTTCTCCCCCCACCCCCCCACGCCCCTGCAGGTGCTGGGAGGGTCGGCATCTCATAACCCTTCTGAGTCCTTCCCTGGAGCTTGCTTCACAGCCAGAGAGCTTGTGTGACCCAAGGTCATTCTCCCTCTCCTGGGGGTGGCCACACTCACTGATGGGGGGTGTATAAAAACTCTTTGAAGTGCCCCCAGCTCTAGAATCCCTTTGGGGTTGGCCAAAGCCTTCATTGAAGCCCACCACAGCCTGCCCAGCCCTCCCCGCCCCTCCCCTGCAGTGTGGATCCTGAGTACACATTCCATAAACTTCCCAGACGCAGATCTCTAGCTCACAGCCTGAACCCCCCCCAGAACCCAACCTGTGCCAGCTGGTACCGAGAGTGGTCCGAGGAAACCGGATCTAAAGTGGGGTGGGGAATCTGGGTCACCGCTGAGTTGCTGGCACTGAGGATCCCACCACTGGTGGCAGGTGATCGTGGGTAGCTTCTGCCGTGCTGGACCTATGCCTTGTTAACTTTTATTAGTGTTAAATACAGGACGGTGAATTTAGGATGGCACACCGATAGAGGGGGATGCACGGGTCGGTGCAGCGTGGCAGGTGTTTGAGAAGGAAGGGGAAATAAAAACTGAGGACAGTGGATTTGGATGACTGTTGCTAGGCACACGGGAGAAAAAGACAGGGAGAAGCTGAGGGTGATGAATCACTGATGAAAGGCTGGCTGGGGAAGCCCGAGAGCCTTGGGCAGCACCTATGGGGGCCCTCACTTCCTGCAGCCGCATGTAAGCTGTGAGTCAGGCCCAGGACCCATTTGTGAAGAAAGCTCCAGAAGATGCTGAACTCTGAGCCCCCAAATGTCTTCAACCCCAAGGTCAGAGCCCTGACTGAGATGGACGGGGGCTGTCTAGGTTGATGCACTTGAACAATCTTGAATCCCCAGAATCCGGGAACTCTCCCTGGCACGCCGAAGTGGCCCACTCCTTAGCTTGAGGACAGTCCCTTGCAAAACGACACTGCTCCCCACCCCCTGTCCCAGCCATTAGACCACGTGGCCAGGGCTAAGTCACAGCAGAACTGGCTGTGGGAGTGCTGGGCTCGCTGAGAACCAGATCCCCAAGGAGGTGGTAAGCCCCAGCTGACACGTGCCCGCAGGGGCTGGGAGAGGCATGACACTGGATGTGAGGGGCACTGGGACAAGGGGACACAGAGTGTAAAAGAGAGGAAGGGGAGATCACTGATACAGGATCTAACACCCTGGCCAGGACTCAGGGACAAGAAAACAACAGCTGCTGCCAAGTCCAGGAGAAATGCCAGGCCTGCCACTGCCCATGGCAGAAGAAGGAGCCCAAAGGCTCCAGCTGGTAGGCCTGCCGGAGCAGGCAAGCTGGGTAAGGCCGGAAACCCACCGGAAGGCGGGCGGCCCCACGAGCAGCACCACTGGTTCCCCGTCCCAGGAGGGAATCTGCTTCTCCGTTGGTTAAGCCGCCCGCAGCCAAAGCTTGAAAACACTGTGCGTTGTCCAGTGACATGGTGAAAAGGGCTGCCAAGTCCATGAGCTGAGAGGCCTGACAATCGTCATGGTCAATGCTGAGGAGCTCGGCTTTTTCCCGGGAGGTCTAAGGAGATCCCAATGCATTTAAGGCAGGGAACCCACCTGTTTCTGGGCTGCTCCTGGTGAGGAAGAGGTTAGAAAATGGAGGGAATTATGTCAGGAAGACCAGGTAGGAGATGGGCAAGTCTAATCCAGAGATCCTGCAAACCAGCTCTCACTGGTGTGGCTCAGTGGATTGAGTGCTGGACTGCGAACCAAAGGGTTGCTGGTTTGATTCCCAGTCAGGGCACACACACACCTGGGTTGTGCGTCATAGCTCAGTGCTGTTTTTTGTTTTCATTTAATTATTTCTAGAAGGTGTTGATTCTTTTTAAGAGAGAGAAAGAAAAAAAGAGAGGAACATCATTGTTCTACTTACTTATGCATTTATTGCTATGTGCCCTGACTGGGGATTGAACCCACAACCTTAGCATGGCAGGATGGTGCTCTAGCCAACTGAGCTAACTGGCCAAGGCAGGTATTAGTGCTTTCATTCCTACTATTCTCTCCCCAATGGGAGCCTTCCACAGTGAATTCCTATCAGCATAACCCCACATACTAGCCTTGCTACAACACAGATGTGTTCAGTTTGCACCATTTGGAGCTGCAGTATCTACATTAGGAGCATAAGCCCCAGGAGAGAGAACCACCTACACAAACTGTATTCAGGTGACCCTCTGAACCCCGCCATTCCACACTGCAACCCACCAGGGGAGGGGTAGTCTGAATTGCTTCCAATATATTGATTAAAACCTTGGCCAAACAATATAAAGCTACAGTCTCACACTGGATCTATTTCTTGAAGACAAAGGCTAAGCGTCCTTGCCGGCTCAGAAATGCACTTAAAACCATGCCAGTTGTGTGAATCACTTCCCAGCACTTACATTTCTTGCTTTTTATAAAATACAGTGCTAGAAAACAAAGGGGACCTGGGTATGAAACAGCAGCATCTACGTTCTTCACGCTGAGAGCCTGCTTAGAACAATTTTGCTGCTCTGGTAGCAGCTTTCAGAAACGTTCTCTCATTTGTGGCAACATCTTAAATGGAGCTGAATTGTCCCTGTTTGATGATGGGGAAGGGTGCTCTGTTCTGGTGTCCTGCTAGGTGCTCAGTGAGCCCTGCTGAGTGATGAAAAGCGTCAGTGAAGGAAGGAGTGGACAGCTAGTTAACGGCAGAGCAGGAGCTCACCTGGCCCCGGTGCTCTTACCTACACGGTTTGGTTAGCTGCGGGGCAGGAGGGTTGCAACTGCCCCTACCTCATTGTCTCACAGCAGAAGCTGGAGCAGAGCAGGTGGCCTCTAACCAGCCTCGAGCCACATGCAAAGGAGGACCAGAGATTAAAGGGACACTCTGGTTCTTGCATAGTGCTGGAAATGACCAGAAAAAAAATACCGCCAACAGGGCACAGGAAGAGGAGGGACGCCTCCGAGGAAACAGGCTTCTGGGGTGATGATTCAAGACCACTCAGGCGGGAAAATGCAGTTGACTAAGTACAAAGCCGTTTCTGTGAGCATTCACTGCTCAGCTGTAATGTGCGGCCGGCCGGCACCTGGGGTGTGTGGTCACATGGACTGACTTAGCATATTTCAAAGCAAAAATTCATTCAGAAGCAAAAGGCAGGGTGTTTGTTTCAGGCGTGTGACCTGGCCCACAGGCTCCTTAGGGAGACTGAGGCATGAGAAGGTGCAGGGCCTATTGGCACGGCCCTAAACCTCCCCAGCCCGCCAGGCCCCCGGATCTCCATCTGTTGTCCAGGATGGGGATGGGGGAAAGCTTCCCAAGTGGTTTGGATGACTCTCAGGTTGACCAATGAGCTCTAGAGTAGGGATCGAAAACCACAGCCCGCGGACCGAATCCAGCCTGCTTCCTGGGCTGTCACCACACTCAAGCTAGGAACGGTTTCTACAGACTGACCTTTGCAGTGTATTGAATCATGGGGCTTGCTAACTCTGAGTCACCCAACCCAGTCACGTGGTGTACCTCTCTCCTAAAAGAAGAATTCCAGCTTTTCTCATTAGTAAAGCTGTATTACAAGAAAGTTATATTCGATTATTATTATATTTTGAATTTCATCACTAAAAAAAAAATTGTGGAAATCCAAGACAGGTCAGTAGGGATAATAAAACTGACCTTAAGACTGTTGTGAGCATTCAAGGAAACGTTTGTAAATGACCTAACCCAAGGTCGGGCACACAGTAGGTGCTCAAACAATGCAGCTTGTCGTAATGTCTAACCCTCATCTACCAATGTGGACAGCAGCATCCCAGCTCTTACAGACGGACATGCGTGGGCCCACCTCACGCCCCCAGGCCCGCCAGACGAGAAGGCCTCTGAGAAACGGCAGGATGGCTCGGTTCTGTCTGGTATCTGCTACGGTTTTTGTGTTTGGAAATTCGTGAAGAATTCATTTTGATGAATCTCAAATGCATGCACCGTGAAAAACAATTAGCATGAATAGTGTAAAAGAAGACAATCAATAAATAGATTCATTTTTAAACTGTAATAATTTATTTGCTTCCTGGCTTTTGGGAAATACTGCATCTTCGGGTGACACGCCGACCATTAAATCGCCGAGCGGCAATGATTTGTGGAAGGAGGTCCACGCGCAGGGCTCAGACCCCGCTCTCGGGTTCACGGCACCGGCAGCCAACCAGCGGCGGGGGGGAAGGAAGGCGGCAGCCCTTTTGGGAGACAATGCAACCAGACCAAGTGTTCCTCAGGCGTTTTTCATCCCCACACGTTTCCCAGAGGCAACGGTGCAGATGGTAGGAATTAAGGAAAGCAGTGCAGGAGAGCCAGGGAGGGCAAGTCTGGCATTCATCAGACCAGGAGCAAGGAGGAGGAAGAAAGGAGCATTTGAAGATGAGCTGGCGAGGCTCTGAGAGGCCACGCGTGTCTGTCTACCTGGGAGCGGAGGGCTCGGGAAGGGGCGTCTGGGTGAAGAACCCGCAGTCCTTCTGGGCTGCAGAAGGAGGGAAGGGGCCGAGGACACGGGAGTCCTTCGGCACGGAGGGGGCGCAGCACCATCGTGAGGGTCACACCCTCGTCACTCGCTGCCGCCATTGTCCTCTGCCACGGTCGTGAACCACAGACAACGGCCTTTCCCTCCTGCGCCTAAGAAGCCGCAGCAGCAGTAGGAGCTGAGGGGGCCTCTAACCAGCCGTGGGGCTGGACCGAGACCGCAGCCCGGCCCTTTTTGCAGCCCCCTGTGGGATGTCGTGAGAGGCAGCTGCAGCGGGGACAAACCTGTGGGCTCTCTGCCTGGGAGGACAATGGCACAGGTTAGCCCGTGATGCCCAAAGGCCCCCTGCCCGGCTGCTGGGCTGAGCTGGCAGCACAGCCGGGCACGGCTGGCTTGGCGGCGACCACTGATGGCCAGCAGCGGCTGCACCACCGCCAAGCCCTGGGGCTGGGGGCCAGCACAGATTACATTTTAAGGTGATAGTCATCTTTGACCTTTGGGACCTCCGGGGCCACTGGTCATCCATCTTAGAGTCGCTGACCAGCAACCTCTGGGCTATTTTTATGGCCAGCAAACATTGCCCATTGATTGAATTGATTGAAACCTGCACGCGGTTCGTGGGGAAGGACAGAGCCTCACAGCGCGGGTGCACGGCTCCGCTTTCCGGGACGGTCTTCGGCCCTCTCCTCTCCTCTTCCCACTCGCGGCGCTGAGGCGGGCGTGAGGGCAGGGCGCACCCAGGGGCGCGAGCACGCACACTCACCACTCACCCACCACCATCTGAGCCAGCAGAGTCCTGGCCCAGCGCTCATTTCCTGTCGGAAGTTGAAAGGACCCTCAAAGGCGTTCAGCTGAGAAAGGCAGGGATACATTCAGTTCAAGGAGAGGCCACACACACACACACACACACTCACACACACACGTCTGTAAAAATGTATAATGGGAGCTTGAAAGATAAAAACGAGCGTGCCTGGAACAAAAATCACGTCTGACAATTTTGCAACACGTCCGCTTGGCCACACTGAACAGTGTTCCTCACAACCCCCTTTCCTGCGTGTCTGGGTGAAATCTGTCTGAGACACGCAGGGCGGAAGGGAAGCAGTAGCTGTGTTTATCCTGGAAGGCCGAGATAGCAGGTGCCCGGAGCAGGCCCAGGAGCGAGGGCCCTCCTCCTGCAGGCAGGCCTCCAGGGCGGCAGCCAGGACTTAGGCCTGGAGAGGCGAGGCCGGTGCGGCGCTAGCCTGTTTTTTATGGGTTCCCATGGTCCCCTTGCTGTCCTTGCTCACATGGACTGTGAGGAAGGAAATTTTTTTTAAATTTAAATTGATTAAAATTTTTTTATTTTAATTTTTTAAAATTTATTTCTTTTAAGAATTTATTTATCATTTTTAATTGAATCTTTATTGTATTTTTTCCCATGACCACTCAGTCCCCTGCCACCTCCCACCCCCACAGACGGACTTCAGTGCCGCCCCAGGCAGAGGAGGCTGATTCACCAGCTCCTGCGGCGGACTCTTGAGTCTGCATCATTCTTGTGTTTCTGCCCCACAGAAAGAGTCCTGACCAAGCACCGTATTACTCAGAGGAGAGGTTTAAATACAGTCACCGGCAGTGACCTGTGGGCTGTCTCACTCCCGACTGAGTCTGACTCTGGGGCTGGGGCCAGGGAAAGTACCCCGGAGGCCCCGGTGCGGTGCATGCAAATGCAGCCCCAAGCTGGAGGCTGGAGGGGAGGGTGGACTGTGACTCCGCTGTCCCTCCGGCCCCCCGCCCTCCCCCTCCCCCTGCACCGCACACAGAACACCTGTGGAATGCTCCTCCTTCTAAGGCTCCCTGTGGGGAGGAGATCCACTTGAGTCTTGGGAGCCTCACCTATTTTCTGACTCAGAACCCACTGGGGCGACCAGGGTGAGAAAAGGGAGGGACCCCCAAGCCTCCGGAGAGAAGCCGGCCCACCTGCAGCGTCCAGCCAGGTGCACGGCTCTCTCCGCCTGGCTCCTTCCCGGCCTCCCCCATCTGCCTCTGACTTCCTCACCCAGCGGGGGCGGGTAGGTGGTCACAGCACCCACTAGGTCTGCATCCCCCGGGAATCGGTTGCGCGGCCTTCAGAAACGCACCCCAGGAGGTCCTGGGTGCCGGGCCCACCTCGCAGCCCACCGCAGCAGCCCACGGCAAACATCCGCACAGAAACGGACCCCCCACCTCACCTCACGGCCAACGAGCGGGTGCTGCGGCGTGGGCCCCAGCAGTGCCCGCTCCGTGGGAACACGTTGGTTCTGTGTCGGGAGGAAGAAATGCTGGATTTCCCTTCTTCCTGCCCCAGCCGCCTCCCCTCGGGAAACAGGACGTCTTCCCCCTGCACCCACCCAACCTGCCAGGGAAGGGGTGCGGCCTGGGGGCCCTTTAACTGGACCAGCTGGGCTGGGTGGTGGGGAGGCTTCTGCACCCTGGGGCAGGGACCGAGTGGCCCAGGCGAGCCCCTGCGCAGGTCACCCAAGGAGAGAGACACCAGGGCTTCAAACCAGGCTGGGGAGAGGCGCTCTGGGTGTAAGTAAGCCTTTGCTCTAATGGCAGATTGAAAACAGGCTCCGTGGGAAACAAGTTTCAGGGAACTTCATTGGTGGGACATGAGGCAGCTTGGCAGCCAGGAGCCTGGGCCTCCAGACCCGAGGCAGGGACCCTGGGGACAGCAGAGGGAGGGTGCCAGCGTCTGCTGAGCGTGCTGGGGTGCAGCCCCTCTCTGAGCTGCTCCACCCGGGGCTGCACAGGCCACCTCTTTGTTCCCCCCAGATCTCAGTCTGCCTCCTCTGAGGTGACCAGAGGCTCAGGAGTGAGACCAGGGCCCCTGGGATCGGGCCGTTTCTGACTCGAACCCTGATTCCAGTCCCTTTCTGTGGCCGTGATCTTGGACACGAGCGACCTCTGCTTCCCTCAGTGTTCCCTTCTGTACAACGGACAATGTAATAAGTATCTGTGCAAACTATCCAAGCTAACTTGTCAAAGGCCTGCCTACCCCTGCTGTGCTTCAGGGTCTCCCAACCACTGAAAAGCTGGCAATGTGAGTGGATAGCTCTTCGCTCTGGGGCCGCCTCGTGTGGTGTGACGTGTGTAGCAGCCTCCTCGGCCCTTCTTGGTCGTGACAACCAGAAGTGTCTCCAGACAAGGCCAAGTGTCCCCAGGGGGACAAAACAGCCCAGCAGAGAACGACAGCTGTGTGGACATAAGCCCAGCCAGACTCCAGGGGACAGGCCAGGGGGTAGGGGACACTGCCTTCACAGTCACTTCCCCTGCAAGTTGGGTGGGGGAGGCCGTGGATGAGTCTTTTGGCTTCTCTGTGCCCGTCTGTTCTCTCACCCATAAAAGGGGGAGGAGAATACACCCATCCAAAGGCTCACAGAGTCGAGTGGTGAGTGTGCTGTGGCAGTATTCATAGGTCAAGTGTTCCTGGAATGAAAGGCATGGTCCCCACTGGAATGGCGGTCCCTGAGGACAGGGACTTTGTCCAGGTCACTGTCCAGCCCCGAGTCAGGGCCAGGTGCAGGGGCGTGCTCAGGAAGGGGCCCCTGACTGCGGGAGTGAATATTCCACGGCCCGCCACGGGGCCTGCGGAGCAGGCCTGGGCCGTGCAACCTCAGCAATGCAAGTCAATAAGATTGATTCTTCTGTGACTCTTTGACCCCTGCAGCAGGGCTGTCGCTGGGAGGTGGGTCTCAAAATGGAGTGTGTGCCAGCCTGCTGGAGGCTCGTCAGACACCCGGCCACGCCCTGGGCGATGCCTCGTGGCGGGCTCAGGAGGCCCGGGAACCTGTGTTTGCGCGGGCTCCCCTCGTAAGCGGATTCGTTGCATCACCACCCACCACACCACCACTGTGCTCGGACGGGGTCCTTGGCCGGGTGCCCCCGTTAGAGCAGCTAGGAGAGTGAGCAGGCTGTTCTGCAGGCTCAGCCACCTGCACCCTCCCAAGGAACCCATGCGGACCATTCAGCTCTTTCCCTAGCAGGCAGGGTGCACTCTGGGCCCAGCGCCCAGTACCTGGTTGCCACGGGACTTTCCCACAACCAGCGTTTGGTTTCTGATGGAGTTTGTTGAGCCGGTTCACAGAACACAGCTGAGGGTGTACCTGGGGTCAGGAGCGTGGGCTCTGCTTTTGAAGGCCACAGAGGGAGAGAGGGCTCTGAGGGTGCAGCCCTCACACCCAAGCGGGGTCCCGGGGGCCCTGGAGGCTCTCTCGTCCCTGTCTTGATGATCATCTTTGCCAAGCGGGCTTTCATGGGGTGTAGTAGGTCCTCAATAAATTCTGGTTTTAAACGAAGCTTTTTTCTGGAAATGTGTAAGCAAACCGAGCGCCCCTAGAGCCCCGGTTGCATGGAACGTGCTCACTGCAGCTTTAAACCCTCGGAGGAGCCGCCCCTGACGGACTCAGGAAGGGCCAGGAGCGTCCCCAGGGTCCTAGCCCGGCTTCCTGAGCAGGAAGCCCTCAGCTCCGCAGAAACTGCAGTGATGACCTCAGTTTAAGACCCTGCTCATTTCTTTTTCTTTTGCTGTTCAAAAGCCCTAGTTAAGCCAAGCCAATGTGTTATTAATAGCTTCATTTGCAACCCTTTTGCCTGAAGACTCACCCGGGGCACAAAAAAAAACCAGAGTGCCTGTGACCTCCCAATAGTGGCTAGGGCGATGCCCTCCCCTCAGCCTGGCCACAGGCCATCCAGGCGGCATGTGGGCCCTCGGGAGAGGAGTGGGTGGCTGGGGACGTCTCCCTGAATCCAAAGAGCCACTCCACGAGGGATCTGAACCCCTGGGGGCGGGGGGCCAGGTGCAGAGGCACCATCTCTGTCCCTACCTGGGGTTCCCCTCCTTGGCCAGCACCCTTTTCTGCATGAAACTGTTCCGTTTACAGAGACAAATGGCTTTTTGTCCTAACTTTCTACTTTATTATGTTCTTTCCTCATAAATGATATTTCTAGGCATTCCCGAGGCTTTACAGAGTGCTTTGGGCAGAAAAGAGGGTTCTGGGATGGGCCGGGCAGTCGCTCTGGTCCCTGTCTGTCCCTGTCATCTGCGTGGTGAAATGGAAGGGGTTACCAGTGTGGCTCTGGTCCTCACACGCCTGGGGCGTGGGGTGGGCCGGGGTGCCAGTGAGGAAGTTCTGCCTGCCCCTGACCCACCCTCAGTCTCTCTGTGGCTCACGTAGACTCGTGCCAAGGGCAGTAGCCAGCCTCCAGGTCAGGACATCGAGCTCCGTGCCATGAACTTGGCACCTAAACCTGGGAGGAGGATCAGCGGGTGCTACCGGATGGGACAGAGACACAGGGACGGAGGCAGGTTCGTAGATGGCTCGGCCCTGGTGTGGGGCCTGGCCAGAAGGGCCAGGGTCGGGATGCCCACGGAGACCCAGGCAGGACCAATGGAGTCTGTGCAGGTGGGCTGACCCGCCGAGCACAGCCAGACACCCCCAGTCGGGCAGGGGGTGCCCACGTGGGCCAGCATGGTGGCCACGGGGCCCTGTGGAGTGAGCGCTCACTTCCTGCTCCTCTCAGGTGGGAGTGGCACCGTGCTCCTGCCGGCCACAGGTGAGCAAACTGAGGCACCTTGGTTGAGGCGCAGAATAACTAAAGCAGACCCCTCCTAAATGTAACCTCAGGGAGGCAGAGCTGGGAAGCACCCTAGGGGCCATCAAAAATTCAACCTCAAAAACCCAAGGCCCCTGGAGACCAGTCCCTTAATCAGCAGATGCACAGCCGACTGGCAGTCTCGGGGCCCCTTCTTCCCTGGATTCTCAGCTCTGCTTCCCTGAGGTGCCCACTTTACTTTTCAAATATCTTTTAATGGCCTCTGGACAATCGTGACGTTGAGATCATAGATAATAGCCCTGGCCGGGTGGCTCCGTTCACTGGGACATCGGCCCAGGCAGCAAAAGGATGAGTGTCTGGTTCCCACCAGGGCACATACCTAAGTTTCAGGTCGGGTCCCTGGTCGGGGTGTTACCGAACAACAAGGGGCCAAGGGGGGCCAAAGACAGGCCGAGGGCAATATACTATTACCCGAAAGGAACCCCCCAGGTTCGTTATGTCCGCCGCCAGAGGAAAGACGTCTCTCAATGCCAGAGATTCGTGAAAAGGAAAGGAAATGTTTATTTAATGCTATACAGACTTAAAGTAGTGACCTAATGTCTTCATCAAAATCCCAAAGTCCCTTAAAACACCCACAAACACACACAGTCCTTCCTTCCCTCCTTTGCCCAGTCTGGGGTACCATATCTCAGGAAAAGAAATAGAAGTCCGTGGCTCAGGCAGCCCCCAGTTCTTCCCGGTAATCCGTCTCAGCTGGTAGGCCTCCCTCGGTTCCCGGCACCATGAGCTGTGTCACGGGGATCTCTGCTAAAGCCGGGTGGTGGTTCCCCCTTCTAAAGCTGCGGGCGTCACCACGCTGGCAAAGCCACAAGGTTCTCTCTCCACTGCCCCAGCCAAGTGGTCTTCTCTGCGCAATGGCCTCGGGAGTCTCTACTCAGCCAAAACCGCACGGTTCTCCCTCCTCAATGGCTGCAACGAGGGGGGTCGCCACTCTGCCATAGCTGAGTGGTGGTTCTCTGCTAAAGCCGCGTGGTGATTCTCTCGCAGGGCTGGGGGAGTCCCCACTCTGCTAAAGCTGAATGGTTCTCCCCACACTACCCCAGACCCCTGGTCCTCTCCTTCTGCACTGCCACAGCCACGTCTGGGTTTAAATCCTCCTCTGCAGCCCCATTTCCAACTCCTCCCACAATCGGCTACACCTGCCAGCACTCTCCTATCCTTCCAGATTTACTGGGCTGCCATCTTGAGTCAGGGCAGGCATGGCTCAGAGCAGGGCCACAGCTATTTAACATATCTATGCAACCAGTTAAAGGTTATAGACATGTTAAATGACCATGCCAGAGGTTAGCTGCAAAGCTGTTGCTATGCAAAACAGCTCTCAGTGGCCCAGGTCCATTTGTCCCTTCCCCCAACCCACACCTGCGGGGGGGGGGGGGGGGGGCGGCGGGGAGTGGAGGGGGTGAGGACATCCTAATGTTTCCTGAACACCTTGAGTTTGGACCCCATTTCAAATCCCTATTTGGGGCCCCCCTCTTGGCTTGGACCCTGGTTACAGGGGTGCATATGGGAGGCAACCAAGTGATGCTTCTCTTTCTCTCTCTCCCTTCCTCTTTCTGTAAGGTCAACAAGCATGTCCTCAGGCGAGGATTTAAAAAAAGATTATAGTTCATATAACTTCTTTATATACCTAATTAAAAATCAATTCAATGCCCTACATGTGATATAAGGGAGAAATAAAAGGGGAGTGATTCATAACAAAGCAGTTGGCTAAGTAAACACTCAGGCACACCTACACCCAGACAGTCAGCACGAACGGCACAACTACTCATGTAGATGGAGAGAACTACGTTGTGTTGGTGACTCAACTGCCTTGCGTGTTGTTGCTATTGACCACATGATTTTCTGAGATGGTCAACATTCTTGGCAAAGTTGCACCTAAGACAAAGTACAGTGTCCTATCTCTAGAAGAATTTCAGCCCAAGTTCTCTAGAGAACAGCAGGCAGCCAGGAAGCCATGGCGGTGCGGGCTCCAGGAGGCACCGTCTCGGCACGGCGAGAGTGAAGAAAAGACGAGAACAGCAGGGAAGGCGGAAGCCACCTCACATGCCCCTTCCGGGGTGACCCAGCTCCAGGGGCATGGGGCCACTGCAGGGGCACTGCCGGGTGGGTGAGTCTGCCGAGCTCCAGGGGAAGGCTGGGGCAGGCCGGAGGGAGAGTTGTGCTGCTGGGCACTCCCCCGCCCCGGGACAGCAAAGGGAGCGGGAGTCCTCGGGCACCAGCTGTCCTGCCCTTTGGGGTGATGCCATCTGGCCCTGACTCAACTGCACCCCTTGACTGGGGTCTTTGATGTGGCTCTAGACGCAGCAGGACTCTCAGAGACTGGGGACAGTGGGACTGCTTGGCCTCAGCTGGTGGCACCGTGGTGCCTTGCAGAGGGCCAGGTGGAACAGGACGCCACCTGAGGCCTGGGAGGCAGTGCAACCAAGAGACTGTGGGAGGTGAGTCTGACACTAGGCAGTGGGCGCGTTCCTGGGGCACTCTGTGTCTATGAACCTTAAAAAATCGCTTGTGTTTATGTACTCTTTAAAAAGAGTTATGTTTCAGTCTCCAGTCATTATGAAATTACTTTTCAACCTACTCGTGTGTGCAGAGCATTTGAGAGTCACATAGAACACAGGACAGTTATTTGTATTACTATTCATCCCTCAGACTGTGGGACAATGGTAACTGCTGTTTGTAAGTCCCGGGCACTGTTCTAGGGCTTTGCACAGATCGACGTAGGAGGGGCAGTCAGTGTCTCCATGTTACAGACACAGAGCTGGAGCTGGAGCTCCCGCCCCAGCGGGCGTGGGGCTGGGGGCTGGGCGGGGAAGCCTGGGGTCTGGATGTGCAGGTGCCTCTTGGCTCCAGCGCCCCAGCCCTCCTCCGCTATCTGCCTGTAGTGTTGCCCACCAACCACGTGACAAAGCACGTTCCTAAATGTCACCCCTCCCCCTACCCTCCCCCCTCCCCCCACCCCAGCAGGATCAGGGACAGGGAGGGGTGGGCGGCCAGGAGTGAAGGGGTGAGTGAAGGAAAGAAGGAAGAAGTGTTGGGAACATCCTTGTGAAATGCAGTTTGTCATCCTTCTAGATGCAAGACAGGCTGGGCCTTGGGTCAAAGCGGCGGCTGAAGATCCCCAGCTGTCATCACCCGGATCCTGGTGGGGCACTGGGAGAAACGAAAAACAGAGGGACCCCAAACCAACCTGCTGTGTTTGCGCTCTTACAACTCAGTCATTGCTCCTGGTGCCAAAGCTGGCTGGTGTGCCACCAGGCCACGTGCGGAGACCCTGGCGTCCAGTCGGATCGCCTGTGGACCTCGGTGCTGTTCTGGGCAGCTTTGAAACACCAGCAGCTGCCAGAAATGCCTGGTGACTGAGGCCTGCAGAGCCCCAGGGGTGCCTTCTCCCCACAGGGAAGTCTAGCTCCCAGCCTCCTGGCAGGTGGTCTCACATCTGCCGGGACCCTGGGGCACCAGCGCCTGGGCCTGTGGGGGGAGGGGGGGGAGGGGCAATCTTCCCTGAGCTCTGGAATGTGACTCTGGCCTCTGGTGGATGGAGAGGAGCCCAGCTTTGCTCTGGGGCCAAAGCTGCCTTTCATTTTCTCCACCGGCCCTGATGACATCCGAGACTGTCACCTTCTCACTGCTGTGGTAAATAAAGCAGTAATAGTGATAGTGGCTAGCCTGCACCTGGCACTTCCTACATGCTGGATACTGTTTTTAGCACTTCGCATGTCTCAGCCCTGCCAACAACCCAGTGAGCTGCGTGCTTCCGTCGCCAGTTACCCCCTTTCGCAGATGAGAAAACTAAGGCACAGCAAGTTTCAGTGACTGGCCCAGAGTCATGCCACCCAGAAACTGGCTCCAGGACACATGGTTCTCTGACCACTGATTGCATCACCTGCCCCTCTGAGGCGTCCGGGGCCACACGCAGCCCAGGGCGCTGTTCCTGCCTGGCTGTGGCTCCCCGGCCACACACAGAGCAGGGGACACCCAATCCGGCAGCAGTGGCCCCAGAATCAAGGATCACAGTCCTTCCCAAGGTGTGCTGCCCCCTGGGGAGGTGGACTCTGTGCTGCCTCTCCCACACCGGCCTGGGGCAGACAGTGCGGCTGGCTGCCTGCTCGCTCTCACCTGCTCAGACCAGACCAGGTCCCGGGACTCAGGAGATTTCAGGGAGGCAGCTGTGTCGGATTCCTGCCGTCACCCTGCTCCCCGGGCTGACTCCTCCTTCGGCCCCACGCGGGACCTGTGGGCCCTCTGATCTCCCTTACGCCTGATCTTGCCCCTGTGCTTCCTGACCTTCTGCCTGCAGGGGCCCAGGGCCCTGCTCCTCTTCCTCCTCTGGGCTCTGAGCCTTCCCTGTGCTCCACCTCCACGGTCCTGGGCCTGGCATAACAGACTTCCTGGCCTGGAATTTCCTGGGCACTAAACATAGGAGGTGGGAGATGAGGCGTTGATGTGTGTAGTTAAACACAGTATTGGTTCTCTCATTGAAATGAGCTGCTATTTAGCTTCATACCAACTCATGCAATACATTAGAACAGGAAGAAAAGAAACAGAAAGAGAGAAGGGAAACAATCACCAATATAAGGTGGGTTTCCTTTTAGGGTCAGATAGGTCCCATTTATTTGCACCTGACATTCTGGAATAAAAGGAACTCAGTTCTGGTTGACAGGCCCTGAGCCCTCCTTGCCTGCTCACAGGTCCTGGGGAGCCCCGGTGTGCAAGGGTCCCCTGGGAGCTGGCTCAGGCCCAGGCTGGGCTGGGTGTCGGCACAGATGCCGTCCACCCCGCACCGCTCCCAGACCCCGCAGCAGCTCGGGAGCCGGAGCGCCCTTTGTCGCCCCAGACCCCATGTGCACTCTCCAGCGGGCACAGCAGGGCTGGCCACGGGGCCTCTGCCCGAGCGTGAGGATTATGGCGTGGGCCCCAGCGGCAGATGGTAGCGCTTAGAGCTAAACTGCGCTTGGGTGCTTTGAACATCTTGAAAAGATTTCCTTAGAAGTTAAACTTGGCTTGGGAGCGACAATATGGTTCCGTCTGTGGCTTTGAAAAGGCCTCGGGGTGGGGTGGGGGGGAGTGGCTGTTTCATGTTCCCGGCCCCAGTTTGATTCCTGTTCAGGGAGCTTTGTATTTCCCGTGTCCTGCGGCCACGGCGGCTCCTGCATCTCAGCTCCATTGTTTGCGGCTCGCACTAGCTGAGTCGCAGGCGCTGCTGTGGAAAAGGCCGGGCTGGCTGTGCGGGGCTGTCCCTTGAAGGCACATTCGGATGCTCCCGGGGCAGGTGGACAAACCCACTTCCTCGGGGCGCCCAGCGAGGCAGGGGTCCCACGTCTGCCGGCCAGGGCTGTGTTTTGCTATTGTCCCCACTTCGACGCATTGTCAGCACGCCAAGCATCTACACAGGGCTTTAGGGTCGCCAACCTTTTGGCACCAGCCAGGACGGATACACAGCTTCTCGAGTCCTGGAGCTCATGGCTAATTGCACCAGAATAATACGCTCCAAATCCCCGTCCTAAGCTTGTCCTAGTTAATGAATCCTTTGAGGGACAAAGAGCCTGATCATCTCTGTGCTCAGAAAACACCTCCCCCCCACCCCCCGACCCCACCAGTATTCCTGTCTTCAGTGTGGTCTCTCTAAACTCTTCCTGGAAAGACCCGACCTTCTCCCCAAGGAAGTCCCCCAAGCGCATCTTCTGCAGGGAGAGAGGACTTTAAATCAGCAGGAAAGAACTGTGCTCCCCGGCCGGCTGGCCGGCCGTGCTGGCCGCCGCGGCTCCCGGCGGCTCCGGCAGCCAGGAGCAGGCTCCATTGACCATTCATGAGATGTCAGGTGGGCTGCAGATGGGAGCGCGGCGTTATTGATTTTTACTAGCTTGCTAAAATTGAAAGGGAAAAACCCTCCTTAAAAGCTCGCGGTTAAAGCTTTGTTTCCTAAATGATGATTCCAGGGCTCTGAGTTTGTCAAAGGCAAATTTAAAATATCAGGGCTGTTGGAGATATAATAAAAGGAAATCTTCTTGCGGCCATTAACTTTGGGGAGGAGGGGATCTCTGCCCAGGTTTGGGGGCCCCGGGGGAGGGGGAGAGGCTTGCAAGGGAGGGCAGGAGAGGGCGAGGGAACAAAACCCACAGTTCCTCCCTCCACGGCAGCCCCTTTTAAGTGTCAGATGTGGGGATAGAGAAATGAATTCGAACTCCTCTAAGCGGGCACCGGGTCCCTGGCAAAGCAGTGACAGGGGATGGAACCAGGGAACCCGCTGGGAACCCAAGGCACTGACTTGGAAAACGGGCAACGTTTGGGGTCAGGCAGATGCGCTCTTTGGGGAAGGAGCCATAGGAAGGAAGCCAGATTCCCACCACCACCCTGCGCGCCTGCACCTCCCGCCGCCAATGACTCATTGAGAGGTTTTCTCTGTCGTTCATCCTTCTGGGAGGCGCCCCCCACCAACCCCAGCGGCCAGGGCTGCCCCCGCCCAGCACACTGAGGGCATAGTCGGGTCTACAGAGGGGCCCGGCTTCTGTTCTGCCAGCAGCAGTGAGTGCTTGGGGCCGTCTGGCTGGGTCCGGCTGGGTCGCCTTCCTCCAGGTCTTCCGGCCCCGCACGGCCTCCCAGGAACACTCCCTGTGAGTCCGCCAAAGGGTGTGTGCTTGTCAGGTGGCCTCTCGGAAATGACAGGCCTGCTGGTGACTGCGTCATTAAATAAATCCTCCTGAGTGTGGCATACACACATGTATGTGTGTGCACGCATATAATGCATGCATCTGTGCATGTGTAGACACACATGCGCATGTGTGTGTGCATGTGCTCGAAGGTCTTTATCTGCCTGTCAGACTGAGGCAGCGACACTCTGGCTGCTGCAGACTTCCGCACGGCACCGTGGCACTGCGGCATTGCAGGAAATATATTGATGGATTGATTGACCTTTCTGAAATTTAAAGAGCAAGGAGCTGGGAGCCGTGAGACCAGGGATCTAACCAATGGGTCGATGTGCGGATATCCATCGAGCACTGGCCGGCACTGAGCTGGGCGCGGGGGGTTTCACAGATGCAAGCCGCATCCCCCCCTGCCCCAGGGCTACACATGTGTGAGCCATCACCAGTTTCCGTCAGGCAGTGGGAATACGGGTCCTGGAATCACCAAACTTTAAAGTTCAATGGGGCTTTGGGACCTCTTGCCCAACCCCGCCCCACCCCTGTGGGTGAAAAGGTCAAGGCTCCAGGGGTTGCAGTCCTGTCGGTCCCCCTGGCATCCTGAAGTCCAGTGTCTGATTGTTGACCAGCTGGGCAGCGCCGTCTCTCCTAAAACATCACGTGGGCCCCGTGGAAGTTCGGCCTATGCACCCTCAGGATTTCTCTTCCACCCGATGGGCAGAGCAAGACCATTCGCTGGTGCCAGGAAGCTCCGCTAAGGCCGGCAACCTCTCCGACTCCATTGCAGCAGGATGGGGGCGGGGGGCGACCTCATCACAAGGAAGACACAGCACTTAACTTGGGTTCAGCAAGAACTAACTTCCGAGTGCGCCACGCTCATCACCTGTTTTAATTCTCCAACTAGCCTCATGCAGTGCCCTCATTATTATTCATGGTTTACATGCGAGAACACTAAGGCTCAGAGAAGTGGCGTGACTCACCCCGGGACACACGGGTAGTGAGGGGTGCGGGGACATTCTCACAAATACCAGCTCCAGGAGTCAAGGCACAAAAAACTCAACAACCTAAGTTGTGTTTGTTTCCGTGGCTCCCACTGACTACATAGCACTAAATACTGCAAAAAGCGGGGGCCATTCCGGTGTGAATGGAGACTAAGTCCATTCCGGCACCCCTTCTTAGGCCGAGGTTGGGCCCACACATTTTGAGGGAAAAATCCTGTATCATTAGGGGCCAGCAACCTCTTGCCAAACCTCACAGGCATGTGGTAAGAAGATCCGTAATTAAGCCTGTGCCCTAACAGACTGACACAGAATGCTAGATCATTACAGTGCTGTGGTTTGGAGTAAATCCTCCCTCCCCAACGCCAAGACACACAAATGGCTTTGGAAATGACTATTTTTTCCATTTTAGAAATAAAAAGTGAGTTAAGATTCTAACTGCCTGTCACGCCTTGCACACAATTTCCAGGTGGTGATCACACTCCTTTGGTCCCCAGCGATGAGCTCCGCTCTCGCTTGGGGATGGCCACCTCCCAGCAGGAGGCTGCGTCGGGAAGGCACAGGCAGAGCCTGGCCCGAGCTCTCGTGCGTCTAGCGTTGTCCCCAATTAGAGCATTTGAAGAAACACAACATCGAGATTTGGTTTGATGTTGGGCGGGCTGTTTGTGGCGACATCTTCAGAAATAATGGCATTTGGCGGCATGAAAAGAAATATCCAGAGAGAGAGGAAAAGGGAGAAGTTAGTTGGTGCCCTAGCAAGCTGGGGAGTTGGACTCAGACTCCATTGTGAGGAAAGAATTATGGAGGCGCTAGAAATTTCCAGGGAAACGTCTCATACACCCACTTCTATCTACCCACCATCCCCCATCCCCGTCCCTTTAATTAGGCCTTTCGGCCCATCCCTGCCTGTAACCAAGGAAACCAGGGCCTGGCAGAAAGAACACTTCACTGGTTCTAGTCTCCACTAAGAGGATGAGCACCCAGCAAGGGTTTAACTCAGACGGGACCCTGGCAACCGGGTGCAGGGGCTCCCTTCTCAGAGCCGCTGTGGCTGAGTGATGGCCGGAAGGCTGGCGGTGTCACCAGGAGGCGGAGGAGGACCTGGCACCACGGAGAGATTTCTGTGAGGACGTCAGATCGCACGCATGTGTTCTGAGGCTTTGTTGAGCAACCGGTGCAGTAGCGATGGGTTTTTGTTCATTGAATTACCGGAGCGCACACTGTGACTGGCGTCTCAGGAGGCATCATCTGCCTGGTGGGGCTGCTTGTGTTCCTCGGAACACCTTGGGGAAGGGGGGAGATCTAGAATACCACAGGGAGGGCAGTCGCCACCCCCCCCCCCCACAGGGCGAGGGCAGGGCCACACCCAGACTCTCCCAGGTCAGGGGTCAGGCAGGGAGCAGACCCCCTGTGCACCTCCCTGTTCTGGCCTCATTCTCAGCTGGTCGGTGCTCAGTGCAGGCTCTCTCACCTCCGCAGCCCTGACGCCCGGGGCCAGAGAGCTGTTCGTCGTGGGGCTGTGCTGAGCCTCGTAAGACGGTTAGCTCCTCACCCCTATCTGCCATCATCTAGGAGGTGTCTACCCATTAGCCCGACTGAGATACTCAAAAATGTCTCCAGACATTGCCAGATGTCCCCCGAGGGCAAAGTCACCCTGCTTGAGAACCACAGGCTCAGGGGAACCAGAGGCTTGAACCGACCCCGACTTGCCTCAAGCCTTGGTGTGGTGCCTGGCATTCAGGGTTCCCGGGCACACGAAGGTGCGTGGGGCTGGCAAAGAGGGCAATGCTGGGTAGAGTCACCTGCTGGGAAGAAAAAATTCCCGCAGAAAAATGTAAAACTCACCAACCCTTCTTAAACCTCACAGGGGCCCAGCACTTTACTTCTAGTATCTAATGTAACTTCTACAGCAAACCCCTGAGAAGAGGTCTCTCATGTTCTCCTTCTGCAGGCGGGGAAGCTGTGCCCAAGGCCAAAAAGCTAATGAGAAGCGAAATTGGGATTTGAACCCACGCCGACTGGGCACTTTCTACAGTATCTTGACCCTGGATTGTTTCAGGGCCTGCAGAAGTCAGACCCCGGTTCCCACACGTGGGCCCTGCTGGCTCCCTTGGGGTGCTTTCGCTGAATCTGCTGCAGCTGTGCCCACAGCCTGGAAAGCCACCGGCCAGCCTCTTTGCATCACAATGCTCAGAAAAGGAAAAAAGAATGCCCAGGGGACCTAAGGTTGAGGGCGCTGCTGGGCAATGACCCCTTCCAGGCCCTGGTCCCCCCTCCTGGACGTGCCAAGCCCCTCCGTGAAAGCGTCTGTGGGGCCTCATAGGAAGGTGCCAGGCCGGAGCCCTGCGTTTAAGCCCCCCACGGGGGTGGGGGGAGCCCTGTTGTTTACTAAACAAGCTGCTGCGGAGGCAGGGCCTCTGGGGAGCTCCGCTAGCTGGAAGGGCAGGGGTCAAGAAGCAGGGTCAAAGGGCTGGGACCCTGGGGAACAGGGGAGATTAAACATCCTCCTTTTCAAATCGGGAGGTCTGGATAATTAATTGGTGTCGGAACATGAAGGCCTCCAACAATTGTTCTGGGCAGTAGCCATGCAAGCCCCGCCCCTTATTCTTCGAGTCTAGATCCTTTGGGGCAGCACCCCAGGGGGGGCCGCACCCGCCACGGCCAAGTGGTCAGTGGTGGGGTGGTTGGGCCAGAGGGTGGCCTCTGCCAGTGGCTGCCCCCACACAGCCCTCTCCTCACGGTCCCAGTGGGGGGACAGGAGGTGGGGAGGGGGGCCAGCCTGGAGCCACGCCTCCCTGGCTGACGTCAGCCTACCTGGAGCCTGGTGGGGGAGGGGGGGGAAGCAGGCAACTTCCTTCCCGTGCTCCGGGCTCATCTGAGGATCCGTTGTCCCCACTTTCAGAATCAGAAACACCCCCAAGCTGTTCTGGCCTCAGGCTGGTGGGTGAGTGCAGGGGACTGTTTCTCCCGCGGCACACCTGGGGGAGCTGAGTGATTTGTGCACTGAAGTCTTCAAAACCTCTTCCGCCCTGGCGGGTGCTCAGTTGGTTGGTGCGTCATCCTGTGCACCCAGTGGTGGTGGGTTTGATTCCCGGTCAGGGCACATGCCTAGGTTACGGGTTTGGTCCCTGGGTGGGGTGCATATGGGAGGCAACCAATCAGTGTTTCTCTCTCACATGGATGTTTCTCTCTCTAACTTCCTTTCTCTAAAATCAATAAAAACATATCCTTGCGGGCTACGAACCAAAGCATCGCAGGTTCGGTTCCCAGTCAGGGCACATGCCTGGGTTGCAGGTCACAGCCCCCAGCAACTGCACATTGATGTTTCTCTCTCTCTCTCTCTCTCTCTCTCCCCCCCTCCCTTCCCTCTCTAAAAATAAATAAATAAAATCTTTAAAAATAAATAAATAAAAACATATCCTCAAAAAATAATAAAAAATTCCACCCTGGCTGGTGTGGCTTAGTGGATTGAGTGCCAACCTATGAACCAAAAGGTCCCTGTTCGATTCCCAATCAGGGCACATGCTTAGGTTGCCGGGCAGGACCCCAGTAGGGGGTGTGCAAGAGGCAACGAATTGATGTATCTATCTCTTGCACATTGCTGTTTTTCTCCGTCTTTCTCCCTCCCTTCCCCTCTCTCTACAAATAAAATAAATAACGTCTTTTAAAAGAATTCCTCTCCCCTCCCCTCCGCCCTAAGCGCTATGCACTTGAGCAGGAACCAGGGCCATCTGTGCAGACGCTCACTCCTGCGCACAGAGGCCCCGCCCAGGACTGTGGCCCCATCATAAGGAAGAGAAGACAGAGGTTCCTCATGGACATGCTAGTGGAGCTGGGGTTCAAGGCTGGGCCCCTGGCTGCACAGTGTCTCTCTCTGCAGGGAGGGGAGGGGGGAGAGGCATGTGAACAGTCTCCACTCTATAGGAGGGAGCCGGGCAGGGTGGGGATTGTGAGTGGGGGAGGGCAGAGGGCCCCCTGTCCCCCATGGCTGGCCTGCCCCAGGGCCCTGCAGGGTTCTGGCTGGGCCTGGGCACTGAGGAGCCAGGCCTGAAGCCGCCCTCCTGGGCAGCACTCCCCAGGCCAAAGGCCAGCTGTGCAGAGCCGGAGTCCTGTTGGAAAACCCTGGGAGGAGGGGGCAAAGCCGGGCTGTGGGGATTGCACACTGAGGGGTGACCCCAAGCAGAGGCCAGGGAGCCCTGGGGGACAAGGCTCAGCCTCCCCAGAGGAAGCAGGTGGAGCAGAGGCCAAGGGAACCGGGATGCAGGAGAGGCGGTGAGTGCCCTAGAAAGGAAGCTAAAGGGCTCTCAGGCTGCCTTTCTCCCGCCTGCAACAGCACTCCTGGAGTCTGCCTGTGCGCCTGACGGTCAGCCGTGGAGAACACTTAGAGAATTGGGTTTGCGAAAATTCTATAAATCGTTATCCGGCCTTCTCCCGCCCTCTCCCAAGTCATGCATGTACTGGAGAATTCAGGCGTGTGCGCATGTCTGTGCGAGGAGGGAGAAGGGAAGGGGCAGAGGTGGTCGGGCTGTCTCTGCTGCGGTCCCCTGCGGGTCACAGCCGGGGCCAGGGTCCGGGGAGAGCAGCGATGAGCTGACGGTCAGTCTGGCCTGCGGGCTGTGAGGCAGGCAGGGAGGGTGGACGCTCTGGCCCTTCCGTGGACTTCGTTCTCCCACAGTAACAGTCTGGGCCTGGTTCCTCGGCCCTAGTCAGGCACATTCCAGAATTTTCCACCAGCTTCCCTCACTCCCCTGTGCACATACCCTGCACACAGTGACAGGGCAGACCCAGCAGCCCAGCCAAGGTCCCCGGGCAAGGCTTGATTGATTTGTAGTTGTTGGTCTGTTTAAAGCCTCCCGTCCCCAGGTCCCCAGGCGCCCGTCCCCTGGGCGGCTGAGGTGCTACATTACCTCACAGGCCTGGCTGCTTGACACCCGCGCCCCGGAGGGTGCTTGGGGAGGTTACAGGTGCAACAAGCAAAATGAAAATCCATAGTTTTTAAACCGTTATGAACCGAGAATGTAAACCTGGAAAATGGAACTGGAGTTACTAATGGACGATGGGTTTGACCAGCCCATCCATCCTCCATCCTCCATCCTCCATCCTCCATCCTGCAGGCTCCTGGCTGAAGACGCTCCACCCCCGCCATCCTGCCCGCCCCCCTCTCAGGGGCAGGAACACAGATGCAGGCCAAGGGGAAAAGGACTCACCACCAACCCGGGCAGGAGGGAGCCCCTGTGGGTTTGGAGGAGGGGTTCAGGCCTCCTGGAGGGGGCGGGACCTTAACGACCAGAGGGCCCCTGGGAGAAACAGCCCCACCCCACTTCCAGCCCCAGGCCAGACCCAGACCCAGGAGTGAAAACGCCCCCTCTGATAGAAAGGGGGCAATGACCCCGTCAAACCCTTGCACTCAATTCTATAGCTGAACTACTGGGGAGAGGGAAGTCCATTCCTGGGTCCCCAGGGGTCCCAGTCATCATCCCTCGGAGGGTATACTGCTCTTTCGGGGTCTGCAAGCTTGCTGTCCCCTCTTCCACCCCCAGGAGTCACTCCCCTTTTCTACCCCTCCAGTGGGGTGGGGAGGGAGCGGCCCCAGCCTGCTCTCCCCGCCCTGGCCTGCGCTCCGCTGTCGGCCATCACAGCTGGACCTGCTGTGTGTTTCACTTACTGCTGGTTCAATTCCTGCCTCTCTCTAGGACGCAGGCTCCACGAGGGCAGGGGCTATTGTCTGTATTGTTCTGCATGTGTTTTCTCGATCTCCTGACAAAGTGCCTGCAACATGGTAAGTGAATAACACACATTTGTCGAATGAATGAAAGGACATCTCAGTCACGTGAGGCTGGTCCTCAGTTTAACACAGCGTGTCTGTCTCCACCTCCAGGAGGGGCAGGTCCCCCTTCCTGGTGCTCCCCATGACAGCCCACCTGAGCCTGCCAGGCCCCTCCCGCTTAGTTCCTTCCCACCCAGACTTGCCTTCTTCCTCCTGCTCCGGGTGCACCTCGGTTCACTACCTGCTCTCACCTTTGCCTCCTCTCCTTCTCTTGGCCCAAGGCCACCTCGCAAAGAGACTCGGCACCAGTCCCTGCACAGCCGAGTCTTCAGCTAGCTCCCCACTCGGAGCACTCGTGCACAAGTGGCGAAGCTGGCAGCTCCCCAAGAACACCGGAGCAAGACCGGTTAGCCTGTTGAGGATTAAACTGTGGACTCCTCCGCTGATTGGTCAGGGGGACAGACAGCCCTGAGAAATGGAAGGAGCACAGAAGTAGCGATCAGTGGGCATTTGTCTCCTTCCTCTTCCTCGGCACAGTCTGGCCATGTGTTTGTTAATCAGAGGATGTATCTGTCGAGATGACCCAGGCCATGCTGCCATGACAAAACAGGGTTATTTCTAGATTGTGCTGCTGTAATGAAGGTCAAGGTCTTTTTTTGTGCTCCGTGTGGCCCCTGGCTACGGAGCTTTGCTCTAATTCTCTGTACTCTCTGGTGCAGGCTGACAGAAGATTCCCTATCTTTAAAACATACCATGGATTGACATTCTTGTGAATCTCCTACCTCAGAGTGACACCAATACTCTGACTCACTTTCAATTGTCCTGAGCAAGTCACATGGCCACACCCCACTGCAGTGGAGCAAGAGCTGCAACCCAGCCATTTGTGCGTGTGTGGCAGGGGGGCAGAAATATTTGTGGACGGCACTAATGACTCCCAGACGAGGCCTTCTTCCGAAAGACCATGGGCACCTGACCACGGCCCCCTTTTCCTGCTTGAAGACCTTAGGAGTCCCTGTTTCTGTCCTGAGGCCAGACGGGCTGGGGGGACCCAGCTCATCCCCTCGGGCTCTGCTTGGGGTACTCCGCACTCACCTGCTCTGAATGCAGCCCTGGTTCTTCGCCTCCCACTGCTGCCCCGGCAGCTCCAGAGGGCAGCCACACGGCGATACAACTGTGGGTCATTTATGTTGGTGGAAGTCTGCTCAGCAGACCCTGCATCCTTGCCCGCAGGTGGTCCTACCACTCACCTTCCACCCGGAGCCGAGCGGCATGTGCAGAGCCAAGAGCTGCAGACCCGCGTGCCAGCTTCCTCCGGGCCCGGCTGCAAAGAGCTCACTCTGACCACACCGCCCCAGAGCCGGCTTCCGAGGCTCAGAGAAGGCAGCGAGTGCCTGCTAATTGTCCACTTGCCTTTGGGGCTTTGCCTCTTTTTGTTTTTGTTAATAAAGAAATGGCTGCCATGGTCCATCCTTTCCATAACACCCTTTTTAGTAGATCAAACTCTCCGGGTCCACCTCTTCCACTACCCCCTCCCACTTTACTGAAGTGTAATTGGTATCAACATTATGCTAGTTTAAGGTATGTGGCAACATAGACGATTTGATACGCGTATATATTGTAAAATGATTATCACGGTAAGTTAACATACATCCCCTCACACAGACACAATTTTTTTTCTTATGATGAGAACTTTTAAGCTCTACTCCTAGCGACTTTCAAATACATAATACAGCACTGTTAACTATAGTCACCTTGCTGTATATTACACTTGCCAAACTTATTTATCTTAAAACTGGAAGTTTGTGCTTTTTGACCCCCTTCACTACCCCCTGCCTCTGGCAACCACAGATCTGCTCTCTGTTTCTGTGAGTTTGGGGTTTTTAAAACCCCACCCATAAACGAGACCACACATTTGTCTGTCCCTGTAGCATATTTCAGGTGGCACAATGCCCTCAAGTGCCATCCATGTGGTTGTAAATTGCAGGATTTCCCTTTTTATGGCCGAATAATACTCCATTGCATACAGGGTGGGACGAGAGTAGGTTTGCAGTTGTTGGTAGAGACAATAATACAATAGTTAATGAGTAATGACACAAGAATAGTACTCACACTGTCAACCCACTCTTGCCCCACCCTGTACGTACACCATTTCCTTTATCCGTTTGCTCAGGAATGGATGCTCTGGTGTTTTCCATTTCTTGGCTCTTCTTTCTTTTTAACGCATTCCAACCTGGGATGAGCCCCACTATCTTCTGGAGTATTTGTAGCTGAAGTCTCACAAGAGGGCCGACCGGCACCACTATAAATTTACAAACGCCAGTCCCAACTCTCAAAGCTACGAGTGTGCCTATGATGTGTTTCCAGCTGGCTCCCGCTTTTTCGCCCTTCAGAATCACTCGGTGAGAGCCCTGCCTTTCCCTCCCACCTGTCAGCCTCTTTCTTCTGTGCTGGTCTCCCCCCTTCCCCCACTCTTGCCAGTGTTTTTCAAGGAAACTGCGAAGTAATTTTCTGGCTCAGGAAACTCCCGCATGAAAATTCATTTAGCCTACAGCTCGTGGTCCGCTGGCCTGTGGGCCACAGAAGGCCTTGAGTATGTCAAGTTCAACCTGGTAATGAAATGAAGTGAGAATAGAACTGATGAATAAAGGATGTGCAGTGTAATCAAGGCTAATGTGTCTTCTTGGCAGATGCTTTTTTTCCTAAGTTGTGAGTGATACAAAACCCCCTGCAGAATCTGCTTCCTCGTAAGACTTCTTGTGGCCCTGAACTACTCAGCATTTCCAAACCCAGCTGGATGGCATCTCCCTAGATGACATCAGACGCCTGGACTTCTGTGTGGAGCTCAGGGATGACCGCCGACATGTCGGCCGGCCTGAAGGAATTAAAAATCAAAAATGGCACATGACTCCTTCCTGACGAAAAATATTCATGGGGGGTTTGCTTTCACGCTGTATAAATGTTGTCTGTGTGTCTTTCCCTCCCTCTTCCTTCAGCTCCCTGGCAGACAGGGAGCGCCGAGGAGGGCACGCAGGCGGTGTGGACACCTTGATCTGGGACGTTAGACAACGAACAGAACCCAAACGGCCGCACTGAGACGTGATTGGTGTGTGCGGCCATGGAGTCACTCCGACGGCTTCCGGCGTGTTTACAGAGGTGTGCGCCCATCACGAATGTCCGTCTTAGAATATTTTCGTTACCCCGAAAAGAGACCCTGTATTTCTGCATCATCACCCCCCAATCTCTCCATCCCCTGCCCCCCAGCCCTAGGAAACCACAAATCTACTTTCTGTCCCTACAGATTTGTGTCTTCTGTGTATTTTATGTACGTACCTCTTTACGTATCTCTTCTGTGTGTGTGCTATGTAGTATGTGGTGCTTTGACTGGTTTCTTTCACTTAGCGTGATATTTTCAAGGCTCATCCAAGTTGGAGAAAGGGTCCGTAACTGCAATTCCTTTCATGAATGGGTGTCATTTCCTTGTATGGACATAGGACATTTTTAAAAATCAGTTTAAAAACCTACATAGGTGACTGAAGCGGGGAGGGAGCATAACCGGGGAAGAAAAGGGACCACAGAGATTTTAATGCTGACCTGAAGTCCTCCGGGTGAGGGCTGGCCCGAAAGGACTCCACTTGGCCTGGAGAAGGGAATTATAGTAAATTTTTAAAAAGCACTTGGATCAGTCTCATTGAAAATATCAGGGTGAGGTTACGTAATAAAGAACCACAGAGCTTTCTGAGCACCATGTTTTATACATGTGTTTAATGCTGTTTATTTGGAGAGGAAAGTGCACAAAATACATTTGTTCCATCCAGTGCTGTTCAGTAATGTTCTTAGGACCTTGAGGTTGAGCAGAATCCAGCTCCACCAGCCCCCAGGAGGAGCATCCCCCAGTGCAGAAGGGAAAGGTCTCTGAGACTCTGAACTGGAAGCTATGAAGAGGGCAAATCCAGTCTCCATGCAGAGGCAACTGCTCCTGCCGTCCATACCATGCTGGTGCGTGCTGACGTCCGGGTCCTGCAGCCCCACAGTGTGTCTGCACCCGTCAGATGGCCTTGTTTTCAGGTTCAGCCCAGAGCCCATAGATGAGAGACTCAGAGCAGTGAGGATAAGTTCAGCTGCCCTTGAACTTTTGCTAAATATCAGACTCTTGTTTGTTTGCAACAATGGCCTCAGTCTGAGCTGCCTCCCCTGCACTGCAGGCAGGGTGACCGCTCCAGCCTTTAACTCTGGGCTCAGCCACGTGACTTGCCTTGGCCAGTGGGATGTCAGTGGACACACGAGCAAGCCAGTCTGGATGAGCCCAGCCAAGATCAGCCGACAACCAGCCAACCTGGCACACGAGAAATGAGCAGTTCAGGAGAGCCACAGAGGCGGCCCTTAGCTGGCTCCAGACATTTGGACGTGAGCAGGTGTTACTGCTGTGTGCTTTGTGGTGGTTTGTTACCGGCATATGGTGGCAACTGATGACTGATATAAGACCTTCGCAAAATAATTTTTAAAAATTTTTTTAAAAAATTTATTTATTTTTAGAGAGAGGGGAAGAGGGGGGAGGAGAGAAAGAGAAACAACAATTTGAGGCAGAACCATCAATTGGTTGCCTCTCATATGCGTTCCTGCCCTATGTGCTCCAACAAGGGACAACCCCCAAAACCCAGGCCTGTGCCCTGGCTGGGAGTCAAATCGGTGACCTTTAGCTTTGCAGGACAGCACCCAACAGAGCCACGCTTGTCAGAGCCACAAAATCATTTCTAAATTCATTGATTAACTCCTGTTTTTCCTAGTAAACCTAACTCCCACCTTCTGCTTGCCACATGCATGTCGTCCCTGGGTTTCGGATTTTCTCAGCCCTCACCCGATGTGCTAGTTCCTCGCTTGTTCCCTCCACGCATCCCTGTCCGGCTCCTCCCTCCAGTTTCACACACCAGAGGGCCATTACACTCACTGTCTCTCCCAAGCTCTCATTCCTTCACTGTACAGTGTGCACAAGAGAGCAAGAAAGTGAAAAAAACAGAACTTGAGTGAATTGACATTCAGCAGGAAGACTGAGATATAGAATGAATGAATGAACTAGAAAATGGAAAACATTGATTGCTTAACATTTCTTCAGCTCCAGTTCGTCATAGAAAGCCCTCACACCGCAGCAGGACAATTACCAACCTGTCTTAACTACAGCAGGAGAACCCTTCAGTCATGGCATCCTTGCAGGGTGTTAATATGAGCTGCACGGGCGGGGGCAGGACCAAGGGGGACGAAGAAGTCGAGGAGAGAAAAAGCGTGGCTTCCTGCCACAGCCAGCTTATCAGATGGGCTTCCCCCTCCCCAAACGAAACAGCAAGTACCTGGGGCCTGCACTCCACCAAGTCCCGAGGCAACGGGGCTGCCTCAGATGACAGCCACCGTTTCTGGGGAACATTGCGGTCTGTGTCCCGAAAAGGAGGACAGAAACAAGAGGCCGAATGCCATGCACAGAAAATGAAAGATGGGGAAGGAAGTGGTTGTCAGACATGTGAGAAACAGGAAAGCTGAGAACAGCCATCAGAGCCTTTGATTCTGAAGAAGGGGCGCATTGATCTTCTGCCATCTGGTCAGCCTCACTCTACCTCCTCGAGACGTCTCGCCTGGCTGGGGCTGGCGGAAACCAGCCCCACGGTGGAGAAGTGTGGGACTGGGGCTCGGACGTCTCTGTTAGCCTCACTGCTGTGCACACAGTGATGCGAAGGGCTGCGGAGCTGCTTCGCTGCCCAGTCCAGGCAGGGGGCAGAGGCAGCTGGGAGAGAAGGCCATGGCAGGTGCAGGCAGGGGAGCGGGCTGGAGGAGGGAGCTTGCATGCTGGAGGGTTCTGGCCCTGGTTCGGGGCTCCGATCCAGCCCCTCCGGGCAAGAGCAGAGGCCCTCTCCCTCCCTGGGTTTGAAGAGATACCCTGTATCCATCGAATTACCCCTCCCCCACGCTCACACCAGTTTTGAGTTGTTTCCTGTCAGAGCTACAAGGGCCTTAACTGAGACAAATCACAGCCCAAACACGGGAATAGGGGAATAGTCCATAGCCTAGTTATCTGTTTCACTCCCTCCCTAGGTTCTTGGTCGTATGTCTTCTGCTCCCATTTTGGTGCCTGATTCACTGAGATCTATCTCTCCCCAGTGCTCATTCTTGCAACTTTTCTTTTCCTCCTTGAGCCTGTTTTGCATCCACTGATTTGCTACCTACCCTCATGTGTCAGATGGCAGCAGTGTACCAGTGACTGGGAGAATGTTCCGGCTGCTGAGTGGGCAGCAATACTCAGGAGTGGGTTCTGTTGTATTGGAAGAAGGAAGATACCCTGGTGAATTATTCAAAATAAAAGGAGCCAAGCAGCCCATTTAGGGAGGACTGTGGGGGTGATGGGAGCCGACCCGGGCGGAGACGGGAAGAGTGGAAGTGTGGAGTGCGTTGCATTATTGCAGCGGGAGGAGCAAGGGGAGCTGAGGTCACTGCGGAGTGTGGCCGAGCAGAGTTCGGGTTTCGGCGAAGGCTGGCCTACCCGTGTCGCACCCCAGCAGTCCCTGCAATGAGTAATGATCCCGTGAGCAAAACTCCCATGCAAATGACGTAAAGGGTAATTAGAGCAATTAGAAGCAAAGCAACCTTGGTCCTGCTAGTTCTGATTTGGAGGAAAGGCTGGAGAGATGGGGGCAGGGACCGCATATGGGGGCAGAGACAAGGAAGAGAAGATGAGATGGGCAGAAGGAATAAAGCCTGTGTGCTGGACAGACGGACAAGAAACACGCCAACACACCAACAAGAGAAATAGCTGCTGACTAAGCGCCTAGAGGAGAATCTCAACAGGGTGAAGAGATAATGCCAGGGTTACTATTTGAGATTAGATGGGTAGGGTATCTGAATAGTTCGATAACATTATTAATAAAATTGGTTTTATGTACAATAAAAATCACATCCCTCAGTCTTTTACTCCCTCATGACCAAGTCTGAAAGCCAATTGAGCAGTGACTAAGGAAATGCAAGACCAAGTGCAGTGACCTCGCAGGACCACAATGGAGGGGGATGAGACGGCTTGTAGAAAGTGCTTACGGGACCATGTAAATTCAATGGGTTTCTCCGAAGACCCTTCTCTAAATGATGGGCTACTTAAGCAGAAAAAGCTTCCGTGCAACCCTGCCTCTTTCCCCAATCTGAGCTCATTCTACTTCACAACTGGGAGTAGCGCCCTCTGAGCTTAGCGGGAGTGGGAGCTACAAACGTTTGCCCAGAAGAAGAAGAAGCGAAGTGCTAAATGGCGTTACCAGCAAAGGAAGCAGTGGTCCATTTGCAGGAGAGTGGGCAAGGATGCGGTAATGGCCTTGTCTCAGGAGACATGGCCATTAGAGGATGCTTGGGTGGCACGTGGAGACACACCTTGTGGTCCGAGGCCATCGGGTCAAATGTGCAAAATGCTCCCTACAATTTTCTCTCTGGTCGCCCCTCTGTGACTAACCAGGTACCCCCAGGGACCTCGCAGGACCGCCCTGTCCTCTGCCAGCTCCCAGGCCCCGCTGTGTCCCAGGTGCATTTCTCTCTATTGAAGCCCAAGTCCCATGGCTTCAGCACCTTGTTAGGGAGCTAAAGCTAACAATTTCAGGCAGGTACATGCTGAAGGTCTGCAGGACATTCCTGGATCACACATTTGCACTTTGCAAAGGCCCCTCAACGAGAGCAGAATGACTGGCTGCACCGTTGTCCAAAGTGGAGACGCTGGGACAGACCAGCGCCAGGGCTCCCCTCCCACCCCGACATCATGCTTTCCAAGCCCGCAGCGCTCTGGAGGGGGCAGGGGTGCAGGGCCCAGGCATCCCGGGAAAGGCGCATTCCTGTCTGGAGCAGGGCTGGGAAGGAGGAGAAGGAAAACTAGGTATCTCTGCAGCAAACGAACAATGTTCCAACCAGCCTTCTCTCTCTCTCTCTCTCTCTCTCTCTCTCTCTCTCTCTCTCTCTCTCTCTCTCTCCTAGGCAGAATCTGAAGTATCCTTTTACACAGAGTTGCCACAAAGACTGTCCCCAAGAAAGAGGGCCTACTTGTGCCCCTTTTAGACCTGTGTCAGGGAGCACAGCCACTTGCATGGGAAGGAGATGCAGCTATGTGTTGATAATGAGAAAATTGCACAGAAGGCAACACAGCTGCTCCAGGATGAGATCGTCAGAGGAGGGAGGGGGTGGAGGAGAGCAGAGGGAGGAGGGCGGTGGGGAAGAGAGGGGAGGGGTAGAAGGGAGGGTGGTGAGGAAGAGGAGGAAGGGCAGAGGGACTGGGAGCAGTGGCAGAGGGAGAGAGGGAGTGAGGGAGAGGGAATGCAGGAGTTCACCACGGTGCCTGGGCTCTGTCTTACCCTTACGTGCCCTGAGGAAAGGGTGAGGGGAGCGACGGGAGCCTGGACATCTGTTTTCAGAGCTCCTGCAGCTCGGAGCCCACTCTCTCCCGTTTTGCCCCCTTTCTTGTCCACCCGTGGAGAAGAAAGTCCACCGATGTTGTGCTCTATTCATCACTCTGGCCTTTGCAAAGCCTCAGGCCCTTCTCAAACACTGGCCCCCAGGGAGCCCAGGGTTTCGCTTCCACCTCAGGGGCCATCACCTTCCTCCTCCTGCAGCCACCTGTCCCCGGTCTCCACCTGCCACTCAAGTATCCTTGAGCTGGATACCCCACACCCCACAGCACTTCCCCGGCTTCCCCAGCTCTCAGGGCCGAGCCCCCCAGAGCTCTGGCTGCCCTGCTCTCTGTCTCACCCCCCACCCATGCCCACCCATGGATTTCAGCAGGCGAGGCCACATCACGTGTGTTTTCCTCTTGGGGATTCTCAGTTTCCATCCCCTCCGGTCCCACCGGGGGGTCCTGGGATCTCAAGGAGAAGGCCCTTTTCAAGCGTCCCTAGCTCTTTGCTCTCTAAGTCCCTGGTGAATGACTTTCCAAAAGGGTCTCTTTGTCTCCCTGATATTCAAAGTGAGAAACTAAGCTCTGTGGCTGAAAGCATATAGGCAGAAGTCAGAGACGGGGCTCTAACACAGGCTCTGCCAACTGCTGGCTGGGCGGCTTTGGGCAGCCTCCTTATGGGATGAAGGGACCAGAACTCCACGCTCCCTCTAAGCTCCAACACCTGGGATTCAGGGGAGCAGCAGGGCGCCCAGCAGGCGAGCTCAGTGAGGGCCAAGTTTGACATTTGCTCACAGGCTGCATTTCCTGGAGAAACCAATGAGCCCTTCTCTGTATTTTTTTCTCCCGTCTTTAACTTGAGCACAAGGGAGCATGAAATGTTGAGACACTCAGCTATGAGCATCTCTTTTTTAATAGTGTAAAGTGACATTTTGGGCACAGATAAGGTGCATTAGGTCAAAGTGGCAAAGCTGAGTGGTGTCTCCCAATGAACTGGACAACGGTAAAGCTTTGGGGTGGCTATAAAACCCTGTGCTATGCCCAGGCCAATCTGCTACTCGGAGCAACGCAGCCTGCGGGAGGGGCTCTCATGCCCCCTCTCTGACTCTCTCTGAACAATTTCTGAGGGTTGCCCAGCGCCGGGTGCCCTTCAGGATGGCTGCTGACAAGCACATGTGCCCGAGGAAACCAGAGTCTGAATAACTCCTGGCACTCTGATGTGTGCTGAAAAGATGTGGGGCTTCAGTTAGAGGCGAAATCTGAGACTTTGGTTTCCTGCAGAGAGCAAAGGGAGAGGGCAGAAATACTGAGGCTAAGAAGTCAGACAGTGGGAAACGCGAGAGGGTGATTCATGACGGGGGAAGACAGCCTGGGAGCAGTGATAAGAGAAAGAACAAAACCAGACAGCAGGCTTGTAAAGTCGAAGAAAAATGATCTTGTGAGATAGCCTGAGTCAAGGGTGGGTGCATGCTTCGACCTTCTGGCCAAATTCTTCTGGGTGGATGCGGGGCCAGCTTGTTCTGAAGGAAAGGCCCTGCTCCTGTGGGGAAAGCTCACCATGTGGACAAACCTCTCCATGTGGACAAACTGCTTGGGACATGGTTAACAACACACAAGGAAGCTCTGGAGGAGCTGGTCCTCCCCCCACATCATTTTATACTTAGCAAGGGCTTCTGGCTTTGCACCTGATATGGTCAGTGGCCAGAGACATTCTCTACAGGGGGTGACGAGATCTGTGTGTGGTCCAGAAGTTAAACTGTGAAACAGTGAAGCCTGTCTCTATTCGTGGGCTCTTTTTTTTATGACTGTCTCCTCTGATTTTTATGTTTCCAGTGATACCTCCCCTATCTTTGCTTTTCACTTCTTCCTCCCTCCCTCTATCCTAGTGACCGCCTCCCTTTTATAATGTGAGGTTTTAGGGAATTCTTGTGATATCCTTGCCAAGAAATTCAATCACTAATAGCAACATTTCTGACACTGGTTGGAAAATATTTGGCCAGTGGACCTTCCTTCCCCAAAGCCCTACACCCTTGCAACATAGAACAAACCTACAACCCTTCTTTTAGCTCTCAGTTTTTTTACCTTTCATTTCCCCTGAGATCTGGATGCATGCACGCATGTGCGAGCATGTGCACGCGTGTGCACACACACACACACACACACACACATTTAGAGCCCAGAGTGTGGACTTCCAACTGGGGTTCAATGGACAAGTGTCAGACTGGCTGCAACAGAACTACCTAAGAAGCTTATAAAACACATTTCTGGACTCACATTTACAGATTTTAATTAAGTATGAATGGGGTGGTCTTGAAAATTTAAACATTTTTTAAGCCCCTTATAAGATAGTGTGAGTCAAGGGTGGACACATGCTTTGACTTTGTGGCCAAATCCTTCTGGGTGGATTTGGGGCCTGAATCTGACGTCACAACAGGTTGGGAAAGATCTACTACCCAGTAGCATTACTGGGAAAATCAGTGAGTTGGTACAAGTATTTGGTTTGATGGCTTTATTCATTATTGAGTATAATTGGTTAAGAGTTGTATCAGGAGAGCCCTGGTGCTATGGGTCATCCCTCCAACATGGTTATCCTACCACCGTGACTACAGTTGGCTGGCCCCCAGAGGAAGATGTTATTTCATCAGTGACAATGGATCTCATCTTTGCAATTCTTGGATTTGGGTCTCCAAGTGTTCTGTCATTTTTACCGCTACATCTGTAAGGTTCAATGTTTGAAATATGCCTTGTTCTCTGTCATGTGGAGAAGTGGCCTTGTAAGGAGAGGGAAGAATGTAGCTGATACCCATGTGAACCAGATATCAAAGACAGGAGCACCTAAATGTGTAAAACAAATCTGGTTGAACATAAAGGGAGAGATCAACAGCAATACAGTCATAGCTGGGGATTTTAACACCCCTTTGACTTCAATGGATGGATCTTCCAGGCACAATACCAACAAGGAGACAGTGCCCTTAAATGACACACTAGATCAAATGGATTAAATTGATATCTTCAGAGCATTTCACTCCAAAGCAGCAGAATATACATATGTTTTCAAGTGTACATGGGACATTTTCTAGGATAAGACCACATATTAGGACACAAAACAAGTCTCAATACATTTAAGAAGACTGAAATTATATCAAGCATCCTCTCTGACCACAATGCTATGAAACTGGAAATCAATTACAAGAAGAACACTGAAAAACATGCAAAGACGTGGAAGCTAAATAGCATGTTATTAAATAATGAATGGGTCTACATCAAGATCAAGGAAGAAATCAAAAGATACCTTGGAACAGGTGAAAGTGAGGACACAACAATCCAAAATGTGTGGGACACTGGGAAAGCAATCCTAAGAAGGAAATTCATAGCATTACAGGCTTATCTCAAAAAAAAAAATACAGATATCAAAGACAGCAGTCTTGGTATTGTTATATTCCTGGTACCTACTCTTCTAGAATCTCCCATGAGTCTTTGTCCTTTTAGGGTATTTCTTGGTCTGGGAAGTGACACAAGTTTTCTCCCAATAATGCCTCATTTTTTGGTGGACTTGGCCTCTGTCATCTATAACCAAAATATCATCTCAACTATTATCATTGCCACAATATTAGAATAGGTTTTTAATTAAAACCTTTGGGAATAAAATTCCCATTGGCAAAAGTGGAATTTCATCTATGATTGCAAAATGCACCCCAGCAGACCTTATGGACCTTGGATATCACTCTTCAGATCCAGAGCTAAGAAAATCTTTGCACGGGACACACTGAGGCCACTTGTCTTGGGCATATACCTTTAAGTCTATGTGATATACCCCAACCCCACCCATCCACACACCATAAGGACAAAACTCCAACATTTTAAAACAGTGCCAAGTTCATGTTAATCCTAATATATTAACTTAAAAAAACACTTCTCATACATCTCTGGATGTATGTCACTCTTCTGGCTTTACGATCATGTCTCAGTGAAGGGCTTTAGCTCAGGGACACTTCCTTCTGGATGTTTGTGCTCTGAACCATCCTGGGTATGCCACACCCTGGGTGAGACCTTGTTTGGGTGAGCTGAGATGCAGCACTGGGTTGCAGCCAATGGCATCACAGAGCCAGCTTGCACTAGCTCATGAGACCTGGCCTTTCATATCTCCCTCCTGCCTTCTTATTCAGTGGTATCTTGTGGGTAGTTTTGAGGTCAGCCATTGTGGGAATACTGTTTACATCATGGAAATTTAAAAAACACTGTAAATTGTGTTTTCCCCTAGAGAGAAATGTTTAAAATTTGTTAAACAGTTACCAGCATATCACTAAATATCACCCACTTGGTTTTACAGCTCTTCCCTGAGGAATTATTAAAAAGGAGACTCAATTTTGATAAGTCAGATTAAGTATATATAAATATTTGTAATTTCTAATTATTATTCTGCTTAATTTTGTTTGGCTGAATAGTCTACTGAAGTGATCAGATGTGTTGTGGAGAATCCATACCTGCATTTCCCACCCAGGCCGTACAGTCGCCACCACTCTGAATATCAGCACCATGGACAGCGACAGCACAGCTAGCAAGCGGCCAAGATTAGAGGAACTGAAAATATCTCGGGTAAAAATTAGAAGACGTGAGTGAATTCAGGGCCTTTGGTGGTGATGCGCCCAGGATTCAGGTGTCAGCGTGAAAGCAGAGACCGGCAACCATGGTTGTAAGCAAAAATGAGACCATGCACTTTACAGAACAATTCATGGAGGCAATTAGTAGATCAGGTGAAAGTGAATGTTTCATGGCAGGCCTGATGGCCAAAAGGTAAAATAAATGGCCAGAAAACAGCTGAACCCTGGGAAGTGGAAGGATAAGTATGAGAAGGGATAATAAATGAGAGACAGCAGCAGCAAGGTGGTTTGTATACCAGAGAGTGTGGTGTGATGCACAGAGCATGGAATGGGTCTTGCCCTCCCTCTGCCACTAACATGCTGAGTGACCTTGATCAGATCACTTGACCTCTCTAAATTCTGGTCTTCTCATCTGTGAAAGGAGGACATTGAAGTATATGATCTCTGACATTCCCACTAGCTCTCTGACTTTGTGGAGAATTTTGTCCAAGCCAAAAAATTTCTAGCATAGTTTCTTAGGAATTGGGGTACAATCTGATAAGTGGAATCCTTTGACTGGAGAAGGAATTAAAAAGGTCCACTTAGGTTTTGGCTTTTACATTTCATTGAGACAATAAATTGGGATAAATTTGGGGGGAGAAAAAAAGAAAAACGCCAACATCCCAAAGAGACTCAGACTTCTAACTCATGGCTGTCCCCAAATGACTACTCACCCAATTAATTAAAGCTGAGACATACTGTGATTTTACTTTCTACCCCCTTAACGGATTGTCATGCTCCAGAAATTAGCTTTACCTTTACAGTTATTTGGGATTGGGCATCACTTAAGTACCAATTTTTAATCTCTAATACCAATCCAGACACACAGAGGAACAAAAGGGATTCTTAAATACTACTTGTGCTCCACAACACACACACATCCCAGTGAGAAGTTCAGAAAATTTCTAAAGGGAAATATCCTCAGAGATGATGATAGAAATTAATGAACCACGAGTCAAGAAAATTGGCCAATCATTTATCAGAACAAATGAAAAAATAAAGCTGAGTTTTAGACAATTCCATCTGTTTATATTATTGAAATTCTTAAAAAGCATCTCAGTAAGATGAGAACATATACATGAGAGTTCAACTCTTTTAAGAGTTGTCACACTGCCTATGAGTGACAGGCTAGAATCAAATACCACATTTTGTCACACTTGGAAAACAGGGACAGGTGGTTGATCTGTCCCAAGAAGATCATGAGAAGATTATGCATTGTTATATGATCTAACTGCTATTCTGAAACGCAAGCAGACTTTAAGGGGTTTCTGTGAAGGCACCAAGGGCACTGTCTACAGCACAGAGATCTACAGAAAAGACGACTTCAGTCCAACTGTGCCCAAGGATAGGGACACATGTCTGTGGAACACTATCTCAGGTCACTGTTTTTGCCTACCTGCTTATAGAACCAAAACCTTACACACACATGTACAGACTTTTCCTCAGATGCTTGTATAATTTAAAGCTGACTGCCTTGGGCATACAGAAATCTAAGTGGAACATAAAAATCAATGCATTGCCTATAGCTGGGATCATTGTTCTCCAGTCTCCCATTCTCCCCCGTATTACAGACTATATTCGCTCAGCATCATAAGATTATATTGGACCCAACTCTTATTACAAAACCACAAATAAGAAGTGTTTCTGTTTCAAATATACAAATTTTTGAAAAAAAATTTGCTCAATACAATCTGATCTTTAAATCACCGAAAAACTACCTTCTCAGAGCCTTAAGAAACCCAGAAAGAACATTTGCTCCAACTGATGGCAAGGTGGTGGGGACATGAGCAGATAAATGTCTTTTGGAGAATGGCGTTTACCTGAGACAGGTGTAAGGATTTGTAAATGATAAAAATAATTCACAAGGCGGTGACCCCAGCAATCACAGAGCAGAGCGTGTCTGTTCAGCAAAGGCTGAAGCTGCACTGCCCCCGCTGCACTTGGCACTGAGTGGACAGTGGCCACAGACCTCACAGGCCGGTGGGAGGGACTGGAAAACGAACAAGTAACTAAAGCAGAGCCGGAGCCTGGCTGTCACTTCAGAGGTTACACCATCACCTGTTGTACGTCTTCCATAGCGGCCCTAGACACACTCAGACTTGGAGGAAACTATCGGGGTAATGGAAATGTCACTGAGAAAAAAACATGAAAGGTTGTCTGAGAGTGCTCTGGAATAAATGGAGTTGAAATGAAGACAAACATGCTAAGGTCTTTTCTTCCTCATTTCTAGGATTTCACAACTTTTGGTTCACTTTCAGATCATGAAGCTATAATCCCTCCCCCCCACCCGCCCCTGCAATACCTGCTGGTGGAATACATATACAGGCCCTGCTCAAAAGCCCCTCCCAGGAGACATCCCTGATCAGCCCAGGCCAGCTGCAAGAGCAGATGCAGCCTCCCTCCACCACTGGGTACGTCAGAGGCTGCCATTTTTGTCTGTCTTCTCTCTCCCACTTACCGGCACCTCCTTATTTCCTCGGCCTTCTTCCTGTCTCTTCCACTAGTTTATAAAGGCAAAGAACACATGTCCTAATTTTCCTGAATTACCCTGTGCCACTTAGCGGAGTGTCTTGTACCCAGATGTCTGATCGATGCAGGCACAGTGCGCCCTTCGTCCTGGAAGCCGACGGAGCCGAGCATGCACAGTTGTTGTGAAATCACTTCCGGCGATATTCCCTTCCTGCGTTCCCTCTTCAGTGTGCTAGGTTCCATGATCAGACTGGGACTTCAGAACTTCCTGCACCTCCAATTCCTCCATTATCCCTTTTGGGTTTAGCTGACTCACTAACCGAGGTTCACATGCCGGTAAGTTACTCTAAAAGCACCTCTTAAGCTTTGGAAAATCTCATCGTATGTTTGTCATGGTTATGAAAGGAGCTGCCAATAAATAGCACGTGACAGTCGTCAGTTGTACGTGACCATGAAATGTGACTTTTTTCAAAGGGCTATCCTGAGGAGCTGAGGAAAGAGGGGGAGGGGAAAATTAACAAGACATTGTTGGTGCCAAGGAATGAGCCACTGTGCATAGTGACACTGTGTAATGGGGCAGGGGTTTTCAGTGACTTGTACGACGAAGGAGTCGTGATTCAAACGCTGTCACCTGGAGCAGACGTAGTGTTGTACCAGCAGCACGCCAGTCACCTGCTTGAACAGGATGTGCACCACCTGGCCAGGCAGTGGGTAAGCTGGCTGAGTCAAGCTGTCATATTCCAGGACAACGGCATTGACTGGTGTCTGCATTCTCACTTGGTTTCTAATGTGTGTGGACAAGAACAAGGGATGCCTTCCATTTCTTCCTCCTGCAAGGGAGGACCGCCACACCCCACAGTCCTCTGGCTACCTTCAGCGCCCTGTGTGAATGAGGCAGTGAGCTTCGGCTGGGGTGTAAGTGCAAACCTGTGCGATCAGAGAGCCCCATGAGTTGGTTTACATTCTGGCTTTACTGACTCCAGCAATCCGAGGTGTGCTGTTAAATATTTTACTACCAGCTCCGTTGGGGGGGTGGCAAAAAAGCCCAGCTTCCTGATTTTCACGGTGTGAATACTCCCATCAATGTGGATTTCAAGCTACTAACATGATGTCATTGAACGTAGAGGTGGGAAGGTGTGTACGGTCGGCTCCCGTGGGTGGGCGCCAGCTGGCTCCCGATCAGCACTGTTAGTAATCCCCGTGCCTACCCGGGGCTGGCTGTCCTTGCAAAGGGAGGACAGAAGCAGCAACCTGGTTCCCTGGGCACTTCGAGGTGAGAAACAGAGTGGCTGTATACGAGCATTTCAGGTGCTAGGCAACAAGTTGGGGCCTGTGTGGCCTCTTTAAGCAGCCTGATCTTACACTTTATGTCTTAACAGGGACACCTTTGAAATAAATTACTAGGGCAATGGGCACAATGAAGGTGCACCAGGGTGATGTGGTCACCCTCCTTGAAAGCAAAGTGTGAACTTAGTGAAGAGTCAGCACCATCTATCTGGAGCCCCCTCTCTATTCTCCGTCCCTGGGCTTGATGCTCTGTCCATCTGGACAAATACGGCTGCAGCCAGCCTGGGAGGGTAGGGGCTGCTCAGTTCATAAACCTGAAGGTTTGCAGACTTACTGCTCCCTTTGAGGCATAGTTTTAAGCACTGCAAATGTCCCTTCCTGTCCAAGAAATTGTATCAGCGGTTAAATGCTTCTCTGTGGTCTAAGCCCACATGTCCTATTCTACTCATTACAGAAAATAGAGACTATGTAAGATTCTATAGGCATAAACAAGAATCCAGCAAATAATCCTCTGCTAACACTACGCCAACTTTGCTTCCAGTCCTCGCTTAAGAGCATGCAGACACGATTATTGATGGCATTGTAATCTGTGTGCAAACTACTGGGTGTTCTGCTTGTTTCCATTTAACATTATTTCACATACTCATTTCCATATATTGACACAATGCACATGCTTATCATTTTTTATGGCAACATAGTACTCCATCATGTTGACACACTCTAGTTTTACACTCTGTTTTCCAAAGATAAATGTCCTGGCTTCGTGCAAACTCATGCAAACGGCTGCAGGCTAGCAGGGAGAGCTCTGGCTCCCATTGTGGGAGGAGCAGGGAGCAATGGGCGGGAATCAAGGTTTATCAGTAACAGCTGTTTTCAGTTTCGGACCTGCATCTCTAGCTGGTCACTGTGACATGCAGTTGTGGGACACTGAGGAGACAGTACAGTTTTTCATGGTAAAATTCAATGTTACTACTTACCTGTCTTCCACTTTTAAACCCTTGGTTCCTCTAAAGTCTAAGACACCAAAGATGCCACACATCAGTAAGCACATTCAACAGAGAGGCGACTGACGTTAGTGTGGTCACTGGGCGACTTCTAAGTCATGCCTGAGAATATAGGCATTTTAATACGAAGCCGCAGGATAGAGGCTGCCAACTCTCCCAGGGTTTGCGAGGGGCATCTCGCTGCCCAGTGGTTCCTCCGAGGCCGCCGCAGCTGAAGGTCGGGGATTCTCCCTGGATGCACAAGCCCTTGGGACAGGGGTTGGCCCAGCACCCTGGGCCGTAGGATTCAGTCCCCGTGCATTCAGAGCTGAGGCCGAGGCTGGCCCGTTGCTTTGAATGAGTGTTGATTTGGATCCCAGGGAAGATCAATAAACAGTATAAGGGAAGGGAGGGATAGTTAAGCGCAACCTTCAGCCTTGAAACTTAAAGCTGAGTTCATTAAATTTGATGATCTTATTGGGGTTAAAATCTCATCTTCCGTGTAATGAACTTGCACACTGAGGGGGTCGAGAGGGGGGGTTTGACTTACCTCCCACGGTGATCACCATGTGCCGGCCTCTGTTTTAAGCACTTTAGGCATCTGACTCACCAAATCCTCACAACTGCATGAGGTACAATGGGGAAACCGAGGCACAGAAAGATTAAGTAACTTGCTAAAGTCACAGAGTTAGCATATGGCAGATCTGGCATTTGAACCCACGTGGTCTGGCTCCAAAGTCTATGCCTTACAGCTACTAAGGTCTTCTGAGGAAATCCCAACTGCTTCTTCCGGGAGCGGGCCTGGCCGCCGTCCTCTGTGCTTGGCCCCCTTCTGCCCCGGCCCAGCCCAGGCCACCTTCAGCCTCGGAGGAAGAACCCCAGACAGGAGGGGGAGATTTCATCCATCTACGTCTTGTGGGCTGAACAATAGAAAACACAGCTAAAGTGATTAACCCCAATTGTGCCTCTAATTTCCTTCCTAAATAGATTTTTGCCCCCGCTGATGAAATCTGTCTCAATTTGGGGCTAAGTGGGCAGGTAGGGGATTCTGGACTGACTTAGTGTCAAAAGGTCTCACATGTCCACAAAAAAAAAAAATATGGAAGGATTGTACTCTTCAAATATGGCTGGAGAACCACAGCTTCTACTACAGTTTATCCACCCACCCATCCATCCATTTTTCTATCTATCTATCTATCCGCCCATCCATCTACCTACCTGTCATCTTTCTAACCATCATGTTTGTAGAAGCTTGAGAGGGGCAGTGCTGAGCCCACGGGTCAGGATGCTGCCGGGCGTGCCCCCCCGCCGCAGACCTTTATGGCCACCATAAAATGTCTGTGGAGTCCACCAGCTGATTTTCCAGGGTTTTTTTTCTACTGTCTGAAGGATCAGAAAAAAATCTATCAGCTGGAGAAATTAAGCCATTTTTCTTCAGGGGAGAGAAATGGAGTAGCAGGCTTTCCACATTAAAATGCTACAGTGGATTCCAGATGAATGAAAAATTGGTCTGCATAGTAATGAGACTCAAGAGAGGTTCGGAAGGGCTGCACCTGGCTCTTAGTGGGGGCGCGGGTGGGACAGCGCATCAAGCCCGGAGTCAGGCAGGTGGGGTTCTGGGTGCTTCCACTCTGGGGAGCCAGTGCCAAGACCTCGCCCCCTTTCTTCTCCCTGCTGTTTCTTTTTTCCAAAAGTCAGTGGTCCAGGGCATTTTATTAGAGGTGCAATTGTTTGGCTCCTCTTCCAGTGACTGCCCTTTGTTCCCTCTGGTGCCGTGAACCAGATGTCTGACAAAACCCCAACTGCCTCTCGCAACTCACACAGGCCACGCCTGTCAGAAAGAGGGGTTCGGCCTTCAGAGGGCGTGAGGCTGTCACAGAGGAAGGTCGTTGACCAGCTTCAGGAAATTACCCCAAATACGATCCAGGTATCATGTTGTGACTGGCCGGAAATCTAATCACGGCCCACCTAGGGACTGTAACAAATAGGAGCAGCCGCAGCAGTGACAGTGGGCAGGGGAAGGAGAAGCCACAAAAGCAAGAGAATTCACTTAGGAAGGATGCCAGTGTGGACCCCCGCCCTAGCTGGAGATCAGCTTCCCGAGGGCTTGCGACGACACATGGCCTCCCTGATTGGTCCTGCAGTTCCTGGCTCAAAAGGGCCATTTCTCACTCGGAGGGTTTCGGGGGGACAGCGGCTGCTTTGACTCATCACTGCCTTTCCAGAGTGAGTCTTCTGCCTGCAGCCAGTTCTCACTTCCCAGAGGGTCCCACTGTGGTCAGGGGGGACAACAGACCTGGCCCCCAAATGCAAATCCCACCTGCTGGGAGGGCGGTGAGTGGGGCAGTGGCTCCGCGGGTCAGCCTCGCGGTTGGTAAGGTGGGGCGGTGCAGCCCGTCCTGCAGAGACGCTGTGCCACCTGCCAGTGCCCAGTGAATGGTGGCCGCTGTTTCCTTGTTGTCCGTCTGTCTGGCATGAGGAGAGGAGCCCCGCATGCCCGCTATCCCCAAGCACGGCCTGATCTACGATATCTGCAGGCCTCCCATCATTTCATGTATTTATGTATACTTTCATTTTGGAGAGGTTTATGTGCTCTTCCCCCTGAGGTCCTCTTAAAAGGCAAGTATTTGTGGGGAAGGTAACACATCAGACCTGCCATTTTCACATTTTCCCACCAGGCACCCTAACAGTGGGGGGAGGGGGTGGGTTGATGACGGGCAGTGTGTGGGTGGAACCATGCAGCAGTAGGAAGTGTGAGATTCCTTAAAAGTTTTTGCCCTTAAACGTTCATGCCAACTTTGAAGTCTGCTCTGTAACGTAAGCAGACTCCTGATGATTTATTTGGAGAAACTATAAATGAGACGCTGCAGGAAGAGGGGCAGCGGTTGCTCTGTGGTGTCGTGCTGGTTCCAACACTGTCCCCCAGACCAGCGGCAACAGGACCACGGGGGACCTTAACCACCACAGTGGCCCAGACCCGGGCTGGACACTGATGCTGCGACCCAGCCCTGCCCACCTGAGCCCAGGCTGGCCTGGGGAGACCACAGAGCTGCCCTTGGTCCTAGCAGCACCACAGAGATGGCGGTTCTTGTTTCTCTATTGGGAAGGGGTGGGGAGGGCACAGAATCCATTGTCTCTCAGAAGACACGCTCGGGAAGGTTCTCTAGACTCCAAGTCCAGGACAGAAATCCCCGATGACCTCAGCTGGGGCTCTCCCGTGATGCCCCCTCACATCCGAAGCCCCCGTGGGGTCAGCGACCCCGTGTGCCTGCTGCCCTGCCCCAGGGTCAGACTCAGGGGAGAAGGAGCACGAAAGCTGGCCAGCACTTCCCACTTCAGGTTTTCCAGTCAGCCGGCCGGGCAGGCCCCAGGCGGGATTTCTGCTGAGGCAGGTGAACCGCTGGGACCTGACCTCTGGCCCCTGTCCCTCGGCAGGGCCAGTTGTCAAGGAGATGACAGGATTGAATTCCAAGCGAAGGGAACCAATCTTGTCCGTCTAATTTTATCTTCACTCTCTCTTCCTCCTGCTGTCCCTCCCTCCACCTCTTCCTGCTTCTTCCTTTTAAATCCCATGCAGCCATTAAAAGAATGGTGGTCATTTTCTAGATGGTGACCAAATCATTATTTTACTAAGGCGAGACCTTTTTTACTGGCTTTCAAGAGATCTCTCCTGCAGGGTTTATTTTGCATAGAATACACACAGTATTGCCCGACATTACTGACCACTTCCAACCCTTTCACAAACTCAGCTGTAATCATCGCCACATCCTAGGAAGGCTTTCTTACCTCCAACTGCTTGATGCAAAAAAATGGAAATGAAAAGACAAGAAAGCCCATAGCTAACCAGTGGCCGAGCTGGGCCTACCTCCTGGGGCCCCAGCCCCCAGTTCCGAGCCAGCCAGGACTCAGGACTCAGGGCAGGATGTGTAACCATCCCTGAGCTCCCGGGGCATGGCACCTCTGGGGACAGGGAATTGTGCTGTGGCCAACTGGCAAACAGCTGGGCATGGAGCTCATTGTCATACCTGGTTCGGAGGACATCAAAGCTGATGCGGGTGACTCTCAGCTCATGGGATGTGACGTCACCTGTACACCTTGTCAAATGCCGTCAACTTTTCGGGACACATCTGGAAATGATTTTTGTTTCTTCTTTCAATACCCATGTGCTCCTGCTCACTTCAGGACAATACAACAGGTGACATGTCTAACACTCCACTCCTAAGGGGGTCCTAGAAGTTAGTGAAGAAACTTGCAAAGAGATGAAATAAAATGAGGGCCAAAGTCAGTGGGCTGGACTCACCCTCTTCCTCTTGGAGGATGATGAGGGGTCAAGTCCACATAAACAGAGTCTTTTCTGTTCATCTATAAAACTTCTTCTAGAACAAATCCCCTTAATCCATTACCCTTCCATAGCCCAGAAGCATTTTGTCTCATTTCAGGGTTTTTTTAAAAGATTTTATTTATTTATTTTTAGAGAGGGAAGGGAGGGAGAAAGAGAGAGAGAGAAACATCAATGTGCGGTTGCTGGGGGTCATGGCCTGCAACCCAGGCATGTACCCTGACTGGGAATTGAACCTGCGACACTTTGGTTTGCAGCCCACGCTCAATCATTTCAGTTTTTAGTGAAGCACAGTTAGGTGGCGAGAGCCCTTTGGTGCCAGAACTTCCGGCGAGGCTGAGCCTGAGGATGCCGGGCCAAGCTGAGCAGATGCCCACCCCCCTTCCGGTCTCCACTTGAGCTCTCTGGTGGCAGCATCCCCCTCTGGGCCCCGCCCCGGCTGTCCATCCCTGAGGTCCCGCCTCCTGTTCCACACGTGCTCAGGGTCATCACCCACACGTGAACGGCAGTCACCTGTCTTCCTCCCACCCACGGAGACCTTCCCACCCTGCATCTCCAGTTACTTTCAAGAGCACACATAAACTTGTTTTCAGGCTGACCATATGTCCCGGTCTGCCCGTGACTGTCGCAGTATGATTTTGACCACATGATGAACTGCATGTTCCTTCAAATTAAATATCCCAGTTTGGACACTAAATGACGCGACCTCCTACTTATTGGGCTCTCGAGACAGGACACCTTCATTCGTGTTACCTACACGTGAGGGCCCGCACATACAAAGTCGTGGCAGGCCGTGCAGAGGGGGTGGGGCCGTCGGTGGTGGGCCTCTCGGGTGGCTTGCCTCACTGAGTCGCAGGTCCCTTTATCCTGGCCCCCCACGCCCGTCACAGAGCCTGCCGCGCCCGAGAACGGCCGTTCTCAGAACCCTTCGACATTCTTAAAAGGGACTGAAAACTCCAAAGACCTTTCGTTTAGGTTGACTGTACCTCATATATTGAATAAATTAGAAATTAAAACTAAGAAAAATTTAAAATACGTATCAATGTATTGACAACAACAACAATAATCAGGTTAAGTGCCCTGGGTGGTGGGAGTGTACGAGAGGGCACTTGCTCCTGCCACGTGTGTGTGTCTTTACAAGAATTCCTTAGCTCCGTGCGCTGGTGCCCGTGGGGAGTTTACACTCAGGATTGCCCACGGGATGCTCAGTCTTGGGATTCCCGTTCCTCAGGGAGACCCTGGTTCCCCTGGTGCCCCACACAGGTGACGCCTGTCTTTGCCACTTCCCTGAGCCATCGGGAGAGGTTTTCCCAGTCTCCTCGGAGGTTTTTCAGAGGATACAGCTCTTCCAAGGCCCTGTTTGGAGGCCGGGTCTCAGGTCCGGGCCCCACACTGCATGGGGCACAGGAACCCGAGTCCAGGGAGGACCTGCGTCCACCCGGCTCTCCAGGGCTTGTGGGCTCCACTTTACGTCTCTGGCTTCCCAGGAGTTTTCTTTCTCTCTTTCCAGCTTGGCTATGCATTTAAATCCGTTTTTCATCCTAGATTACTAAGGCCCTCTGTGTGCTGGAGCAGGACGATGGTCGACTTCAGCTCTGATGGCTGTGCTGCAGGAGGTGAAGCCATCCCTTGATCGCTGGCTCGCTCAGTGCCCCACGCCTCCCTCCGGTCTCCGGGACTGTGGTTAGGAGCACATTCTAGAGCCAGATGCCCTGGGTTCAAATCCCGGGTCCAGGACCTGCTAAATGTGGACCCGGGGAAAGTTAACTAACCTTTTTTTCTTCCCTGTACAGTGAGAACAATCATAATACTGGCCTCCTTGGCTTGTTAGAAAGATTAAATGAGTTTCTTTTGGTAAAATGCTTACAGTGGTGTCTGGAACTAAGTGCCCCGTGAGTACTATTACTTTTTTGGTTTAAAGTCTTTATTTTTAGTTTGCTTGTAATAAAAGGTTCAGCTCGTAGGAAATATACCCACTGGGTTATCGCCCGGTGTCCACCCGCAGGAGCTGTTGGCTCCTTCGGTCCTGCCCCAGCCGTCCTCCTGGAGGAGGGACACCCGAACTGCGGTCCGAGGGGGTCGGCTATGCCGGGGTGCCCGTGCTGGGAGGGCGGTCTGTCCAGGCGCGGCCCCACGAGCCACGGTGACCTTGCCAGCACGACATCCTATTGCTCTTATAAAAACTTAAAAATTAACTAAGAAAAGCAGGGATTTTCGACTTTGGCTTTCTCCTTTGATTTTTACCAGAGTTTATGTCTGGGTCACTTTTACATTATTTTTTACTGAAGAGAGTATTACTTCCTGGCAGTCTTGATCAGAAAACATTGTTAAGTATTTCTGGAGAACGCCAAGGAGCTGATGCGCGTCTCCCCCTGACTCAGTGAAGTAAGTGCTCTGCACCCAGGTCAGGCTCCCCGAACTCTGCCCTGACACAGCTGGGTGCGCCAGCCTGCAGGGTGTTTGCTGCAGGTGGGCGCTCGCTCTGTGAAGCCAGGAGATCTCAGCATGGGCCCTGGGTCAACTTTGGGGAATAAGAATAACTGAATACGTGAGCTTCTATTTCATGCCCACGGAAAATGAATGTGGGCCAGGGGGGATGTTGTCCCTCCAACAATAGGTACTCGTTGAGCACCTACTATGTGCCAGATGTCAGCACCCAGAAGGCAACCATTGTTTCCAATTTCCTAGACATTCTCTCAAATTATTCTATATAGGCAAACACACACACGTACACACACACTTTGCCAAGGGCAGATGCCACACACACTATTGTGTACTTTGATTTTTCACTTAACGTCGTATCTTGTAGTTCATTTCATAGCGGTACATACATGTCAGTACAGCTGCTTCCTTCTTTTAACGGCATAATGTTCCACCACATAGAGGTACCATAGTTTATGTGAATAATCCCACTGAGGGGAAGTAAGGTCGTTTCCAATCATTAAAAAATGCTGTGCTGTATAACCTTGCACACACGTTTCACAGACGTGAGAATGTATCAGCAAGATAACTTGCGGCTAGAAGTGGAATTACTGGGGAACCACTTAAAGAAGACAATGCATCCTTCCTAGAGATGACGACATGCTATTAACCGGACTAATGGGGTGCGTACCAGCCAGCAGTGGCCTGGGGCTGGTATAGTTCAGTCAGGTAATTTGTCAGGCTGACTGTGGGTAAGTCTTTTAACTTCTTTGAAACTTAGTGTCTTCATCTGTAAAATGGATCACGGTCAAGGATGATGGAGAAATATCCATGAATCTAAGCACCTTTTCAAAGCATGCCCTGTCCTGAGATACAGTGGGCGGTTTCCCCCCAGCTCCCCAGCTTGTCCTTGCTGAGCTGAGCATGGTGTTGACTTTAGTTCTGTTACTTCACTAAGGGGCTGGCACGCTCCGTTGCCTGCTTCCATTCTGCAGGGGTAGGCGGTGCCGTGAAAACAGCCTTAAAGAGCCGAGCAGCGCAGCCTGGACCCTTGCCCCAGCTGTGTGCCGCTGGGAGGTCCTCTTCTCTTGTCGGACCCCACTCTGGTGTTGAGTGGGTGAACCCACAGTGAGGTTTTAGGGTCCCTACGAACGGTAACTACCCATTCCCCCACCCCCTTTTTTAAAAAAAACATGGGGGCCCTTTGCAAGATAATCATGTCTTTGCTATGTTCACCTTCCAAGCAAGCTTCCGTCCTTCCTGTCGCCAGTGTTTGCTCAGGAGAATGGGCCGACCGGGCGGCCCCGGGGACCGAGGAGACAGACTGGCCGGTGGGGAAGATTAGCTAATCCCCATAAGCCTGCAGGGCCATTGCCGCAATCATTTCTTAGGGTTCTGTCTGCGGGGCTCTGGTGACAGCTGGTTACTCATTACCCGAAGTAAGCCCCGAGCTCTCCCAAGGGCCGGTGATTCCGGAAACACCCACCAGAGCGTGGGCGCCTGCGTAAGACGTGAGCACCCTGGGGCGGCTCTGTGGACTGAGACCTTCAGGGGCTTCCCGCGATCGGCACCAGCGGCCCGTGGCCAAAACAGGACTTGGTTAATGAAAGACTAGTGGTGGTTGTTAGGTAAACATAACCTTAAATAATAAGCTTTGCTTGTAGTTTCTCTTCATAAATATTTTAGCTCAAGTTCAGCCTTGAGCCTGAAGGAAGTGCTGGGGGGGAGTGGGGTGTGTGCACGGAGAAAGAGACGGGGTCTGAGCAAGGAGATGTGACTGGGCGCGATTGTACCATGTTCGGAAACATGAATCAATAGAATTTGCTATTGACTCACCGAGGAAAAGTCCCACCTTTCCCTGGAGTCATGCCGTCCTTGAACGGATTCCTCATCCTGGCCAGGCCCCAGTTGTCATGAACGTTCAGAGGAGGGGAAATTGCCACACCCACCAAGTTCCAGCCGGGGGCAGGGGCCCCACGGGCTGCTCAGGCTGAGGCCTCCTTCTGCCCCTGCCCCACCCCCACGGCCGTCAGATGCAGAGCCTCCCACGCACACTGCACACTCCAGCCCGCTTCTCCGTTAACTCCTCACCCTGACACCTCCCTGGCTGCAGCCACAGGGAGAACAGCCTTCTTCTGATGTGTAAGTCCCGCTCCCTTCCTGAAGAAGCCTTCCCTGCCCCGCCAGGCCGGGGCCTCTCCCAGGCCCAGGCAGGGACCAAGGTGCTGCTCATCCTTCACAATAGCATGAGCACAACTCCCTCCTCCCTTCCACGTGCCGGTCCTCGCCGACCAGAAGGCACCAGCAAATGCTGGCACCCCGGTCACGAGGGCCACACGTCAGGAGCACGCCATGCCGATTTCATCTCGGTCCCGCTGAGCACGGCGTGTCTGGTGCCTCTGGGCACGTCCTGTACGTGCGGGGGCTGGGGCATCAGCCGGAGACGTCTCTGCCCGCCCTGCCGTGCCGTCCCCAAGGCTTTCCTGCAGACACGAAGCGGTGTCCCCAGGGGCAGCTGCCACCCACGGTAGCCACAACGCAGCAGCAGGGGCTGGCTTTCCTGAGCGGACGCAGCCTGCTCAGTGCTGCGGCCTGGGAGGGTTCTCGGGGATGGCCCGTGCCTGCCTTCCTCTTTGTGCCTCTTCCCAGCTCCCTCTGCCTTTTCCAGACTTTGCTCTTTGTCAGAAAGGTCCCGGGCAGAGGAGCAGGGGCTGCCGTGTGCAAGGGATGTCATTTTGACCCCCTCGGCTCCTAAAAAATCAATACTCCTCCGAGCCTCTGTGAAGAGCGCTTACAGACTCCCTTCCGAGCAGCCCCAGTCTGTAAGAGCTGATGTTATCTGATGACCCTTCTCATAGCTACACATTTTTCTCTGCGAAATATGTCCTGAACCTCGTCTTTCTCTATAACTGAGAATTCACTGCACATACCTGCCTCGTGACCGTCCGTCTGATCTGTCCGTTTGGGAAGGCAAAGCTCCTCATCCGCATACCCGAGGGCACTGGGGGTGACAGAGGTGCCCGGCGGACACGGCGGCCTTCAGGGGGATGGCAGCGTGAGGGGGGGCAGCCATCTCGCCGGCCGAAGGGAGAGCCGGGCCGCAGGCCTGCCGCCCAGCGGGGGAAGGAAGATCCGACGGCTAGAGGCCGGCTCTCCAGCTATTCTTGTAGCTAAAGCATCCCCGTGAGCAGGCCCGTCTTCGCCCGCGGACCTGGCAGAAGGCATGGAGGCTCTGCTGCCCCCACCCTTCAGCTGGCCCGGGAGGCACAGGCAGCCTGCACTCGCCTGCCCAGCTCCGGACCCAGAAGAGAGGCTTCGAGTGTCACGTCATCGGGACGAGGCAGACGGGTGGCCGGACTGTCCCCAGGGTGGACACACATGTCTTTTTTTGACCCACTCCACGATTCTGTTGATTTTAAGATGAGTTTGTTGTCAATGTTGACAAATCAGGAGATTTCATATAAAAATAAAGTCTGAGAGATTTTCTTGAAAAAAATACGAAGCTCTGGCCACTGCAGGCTGCATTCCTGAACGGGAGCCACAGGGAGGCGGCTGCCGCCCCTTGTACTTCCTGAGGCCACAGTCCCCTCACTGGCCAGATGGCCGTGGGGCGCAGTGCTGACAGCACCTGGCGGTGTGACCCTTCACCTGAATTCCACCCCCCATCCCCCCGTTTCTCTGCGAGGAAGAAGGAACCTAGAGGGGAGGTGACTTCCCAAGGCCTCACAGGGGCTGATGGGCAGACCCCCTGTCGGTTCTTTCTCGTTACTGCGCCAGGAACTGTTCTAGGTGCCTTCTTGTAGCTAAAGCATCCCGACAAAGTTGAAGGGAAAACACAGCAAACGACCCCGACCTTCCCAGAAAAGGAAGGGGCATTCTACGGAGGAAAGAGCACTGCGTGGGGATTCAGGGTCGCCCAGATTCAAATTCTGGTGCTCAGCACTGAAGGGCTGTTGTGTGGAGACCAGGGAGCCAGGCTGAGGGGAAGCATCTGGTTTCCACTCTTTGCAGCTGTGTGGCCTCGCTCAGGTCTCTGACTTCTCTGACCTGCACAGTAGAAACACTGATCCCCTGGGGGTGGTCGTGAGGGCTGGCGCGAGTCCTGTGAAGTCTCTCCTGCCACCCCGTGCCTGGCTAGCAGTCCCTGCCCCATCAGCCCCAGGAGACGCAAGAGGTCCTTCCCATGTGCCATGTGTCCCTGCAGACCTCTGCTCCCCACACAACTTACTGCGTTTGCCCCTGAAGAGGGCACATCCACACACGGGAGACCTGTACCTGTTTCACGACTCTGCACCTGACGCTTGGTGACTGTATGTCAAAAGCCCCTAATGCATTAGCTGTAATTTTTTAATAGTTAGCGTATTGGAATGATTGCAGCCAAGTCCACTGCACCCTCCAGTGCTGTCCCCTGAGCAGACCAGTGGGACGCCCTCACTCAAAGCTGGTCCAGAATTCGGTGCTTCGACTTGCTGTTGCGGCCACCCTGGAGCCACCCAAGAAAACCTGTCCCTTTCCTCTGTTATTATGTCAAAATTTCTACCCAAACAACACTTCTCACCTTCTTTTGTTATAAATCTTAATTCTGAATCTATCGACACCAAGGATGTCATAGTTCTCTGAACCTGTAAAATGTTCCATACATTGACACCGTCATAATTGTGTGGCCAAACAGCTGTGGCCAACCCTACCTTCAGGGATAAGAATTATCCAACAGAAAATGCAACAGCAGCGAAAGAAATGCCAGAAGAGATATCAATACGTTCTGAACAATGGGGATGCCATTACAATAAGAAAGTACTTTCAAGGGAAGTCTTTTCATTTAAATGAATGAAAAATAATCGATTTCATTGCTCTATAGTAACCCTGTGCCTGGGGGAATACAGGAAGGGTGGAGAGGGCCAAGGAAGTAACCACACAGTGTCCAGAAATAGTAACACCCAAGGTGGATTACACTCCAGCCATCTCCCACCTTACCTGATTTCCCTCTTTGGGGTGGCCTTGTCTTTGCTCCAAAATAACTGATGCAAATGCCTCCTCCTACTCAGCCTTTCCCAGGGGAGTAGGCGGGAGTAGTTGTTGGGCATAGCTAGGGTCCCGAATGCCACAGAGAGGACCCGGGAAGGGAGCCGACAATCTAGCTGAGGAGATGAGGGAGGAAAGAAAAGCATGGACCAGGGAGGTGCTCCGGGCAGGGGAAAGGCTACCTTCCATTGGCGTGTCTCAGGAAGGCACCGTGGGAGCAGCGTTTCCTCTGGGCTGTGAAATCCTGTGAGCACAGGGCGTGAGTGGGTGGAGCAGAGGGGGAGGGGAAGGAGGTCACCCCATGCAGAGGGAGCAGGGCTAATTACTTATTAATTAAATGACTCAACTAAAAGATACACACAGTAAGGTGCGATTTGTGGATGGCCTTGCTTCTCATCTTTCCTCCCAGGGTGGAAGGAGTGCTGTGAGCACTAATTAGGTGTTGCTCACTTTCCATGAACGTTAGGAGGCCATCTGGCCCCTCTGCATCCCCGTTTGTGCACCTGTTAAAGACGGGAGGGGTATGTGACTTTCGTATCTCACCAGGTTGTCCTGAAGATGGAATGATATACTGCATGTGAAAAAGTATTCACTTATTCTTTCATTCAGTGATCCATCCATCATCCATCCATCCTCCCATCCATCCTCCCATCCATCCATCCATCCATCATCTATCCATCCATCCATCCACCCACCCACCCATCCATCCATCCAAATAACCATGTATTGGGCCCCTAAGGCTTCCATCAAAAGAAGAGAGGCACAGGTGTGGCTACGCATTCCAATCCAATCAACAGCTATAACTAGTTCTATCAGGAGAGAGAACTAGACAATAATGACTACAGACATTTGAGCATTGGCGTCGGAAATGCTCTCTTGGCCCCTAAAATGCTGGAAGCTGTAGCTTTCCTTTCTTTTGACTGTTACAAGGATCAAATCTCGATACCCACCGAGAGGCATCTCTTATGAGCAAGGCAGCCAGGATCAGGAGCACACACCCCGAAGCTGGCCTCTGCGTTTGAATGCCCAGGCATGCCCGCCACCCTCCCCCTGCCTGGAAGAGGTCTGGCTACACTGCCCCTTGCTTGTGCAAAACCCAGCACTCTGCTTGAAAACGGGGTGCTTCGCTTCTCACTTCTCTGGGTCAAATGGAAGGACAAAGGGGCAAGTGACGAGGACGTACACTTTTTCCTGACATCGTCTTATCTCTGGTAGGGTCCAGCATCCTAAAAGTCAGCTTAACTTCTTCGAGGAAACTTCCAGAATGAAGCCGCCCAGCTTCCCTCTTCTTGGTGGATATTGGTCAAAAGGCTAATTGCTTTGTCTGAGTTCACAGCCCTGTGCTTATTCCTTGGGTTCTCAGGGCAGGACAGTTGCTAGGCACCCCTAAAGGAAGATTAGGAAGAGGTGAAAAGGTAAGGTCTGGGCAGTATTTACTCTCCCACGGCCACCTGTGTGACCGGGAGAATGAATGAGGAGGCTGCAGATAAGGCTAATCAACACAGCACGCTCCTGGCTTCAGAGGGACATGATGACCATTTTATTAAACCCCGAGACTCTGGGTTTGATAAAGGGAAAGATCATGTGGTGTTTCTCACTGCTGAATTCCCCCGGAATATCAGGCTTGTCCAGAAGATGGTTCACGATTCTCTGTAAACACAATTAGTCTGGAGTCCCCGACACTTGGTAGTAAAGATGCCTTCGCAAAAGCAGGAACGAGATTAAACGATTACATTAGCAAAGCAAATATATGTATGATAAAGTTTTATGAGTTCTTCTTCCAAGAAAGGGGCGCTGCAAAAACAGTATTTTATTGTCCTTGCTCCAAGGCTCAGGGAGAGGCAGCCTCCCTTGTTCACCTTGGCCGTGGGCACTCATATTCATCTGTTCACGAGTTCTCTGAGACCACACATCATGTTAGTAATATCATTTAGCCTTGAACTTCAAATATTTTCTACCATATATCTTTCTCTTCTGGGTTGTAGCTCAAAATTCTTCTCATGATAGAGCAAAACCTTATTGTAGCAAAGCGAACATTGAAATATTAATATGATGTGGTTGCTTGCTGAGGTTGTGGGGTTTCTCTCTTGGTAGGACTTTCAGAGCTTTGTAGGATTTCTCTCTTTGTCGGATTTCAGGGCTGGTGGATGGCGCTCTGAGCATTAGCTACCCTCTCCACAAGCACAGCCCTTCAGTAAAACAAGAGCTTCTATCTGGCACAGACTGACAGACAGACAGACAGACAGGAAGTAGTGTCAGATGACATCACGATATCCTCATTATACAGCTAATTTAACATAACTCGGGCTAGGTAACAGAAGAAGTACACCAGCATCCGGGGGGTGAAAATGAAATCGTGGAAGCCATCTATGAGTCTAGTCAGCACCAGTGTTCCAGATAGCCGAGGAAGACATCTCAAAGGAGAAGATTTTGTTGTTTTATTTTGCTGAATGACAAGATGGAGTTTGAAGGGTTGGGACAGGGATGATTCTAGGTCTTCCAGACGTTGCTACCAATAGTTGGGAGGGAAGCGTAACCGTGAGAATGCTATTGCTCTCCACTTGTGAAAGGTGTAAATTATTTCCCAAAGGCTCACTGCACTGAAATATGGAAACCCTGCCTGACCGTGTTAGTCATTGCTGCATAACAAATAATCCTTAGTGGCTTAAAACCACAATGAACATCTGTTATCTCGCACAGTTACTGGGGATCAGAAATTCTGGAACAGCCTTGCTGGGTGGTTCTGCCTGAGAGTCTCTCGTGTGGTCAAATGACAGTTGGGACTGCAGTCACCTGAAGGCTGGGCTGGGGCTGGGAGACCTGCCTCCTAGATGGCGCACCTCATAGCCAGAGGGCCAGCAGCAGCCGTGGCTGAGGCGCCTCCATTCTCCACCACCTGGGCTTCCTGCACAGGGCAGTTCGAGTTCCCAGGACACCTGGCTCTCCCCAGAGTCAATGATCCAAGAGACAGTGAGGCAGAAGCTACAATTGCTTTCAGGACCTTGCCTTAGAAGTTACACTGTCATCACTTTTGCAAAATGGCTGTTGATTACATAGGTCAGACTACGTGGGAGCGAACCTCACAAAAGTGTGACCATCAGAGGTCAGAATCACTGAGGCGCATCCTGGATGCATGCAGATACTGACTTACCTGACTCTTCACCCTGTCTCCTACCACACAAATATAGCCATATTTTTCCAAACATGGTTCTGTGGTTTTCCTCAAGATGTTAGCAGGCATTTGGCAAAAACCGCTGCCTACTCCAGTTTCACCCACTACCACGCATATCTACACGACCACCACCACCACCACCACCAACTTCCACAGTGAAGAGAAACACGGCAGGGATACATTTGGAGATTCACAATTCGGCTGGCATCGTAAATGCTCTGAAGAGCACTCTAGGAAGGAGAGTGTCCAACGCTGACCCAGCATTTCTTAAACGCACAGCAGTGGCGCAGCCTGACCCCTGACTTGGGCAGCTAAAGGAGAGGCCACAGAGCAGCCGGGCTGTAGCCTCGTGTCAGAGTTAAAGGAACGGAGCCCCAGGGAGGCTCAGCGAGCTGCCGAGACCCCACGCACTGTCCCTCCGTGCGCTGGCCCTGGGCTGCATTCCTGCTGTGCATCTTAATCATCTGTTAAGACAACATTTTCCCGATAACACAGAGCCCAAAGCATGCTGCCAAACGGCCGTGGCTGTGCCTTACCTGCAGACCCGCACTCAAACAAGTATCGTGGGCCAACCGTGCCGTAATAACTGGTTGTTCAGACGGATACCTACAGAGGACGGGGGCAGAGCCTCACAGCTGCCAACACACAGGGGAAACCTGGTCCTATGTGTCATTATGGTGACATCAGGTTTTCTCTTAAACCAAACATATTGAGGTGTAATGTACATACAATAAAATAAAGATTTTAATTGTACAGCTTGATGGGTGTAGAAAAAGGTACACATCCAGGTAACCACGCACTACTTCTGCAAAGACTGAGAATGTTTCTGTCACCCCAGAAAGTCCCCTCATGTGTCTTTGCAGTCAGTCACCCACTGCTCACCCCCAATTAAGTCAGCTGACGTTGAGATAATTCTGACTCACTGCTCTGGTGCCCCGGCGAGGGGGAGGGGCAGGGGGGGAGAGGAAGTGGGGCCTCCGTGATCTGCTCAGAAGACAGACCTGAGAAACAGCTGAGTTGCACTGGCCCCTGGTGTGTCAGAATGTCAGTGGATGAGTCTGGAGGTGACTACAGGCCAGTATCATCAGAAAGGCTTGTGGGTCTTAGGAGCATCTGTGGAAGACGGCAGGGTATGAGGAGGAGGGCTGGCAGCCTGGCAGGCGGCAGGCGTGGACCCAAGGAGGGAGGCTCTCTGCTGGAGGGGGACTGAGGGTTTCTGCCGGGCAACGGTGGAAGCCAGTGGAGTCTGGGACAGGATCAGGCTGTTTCCATCGTTATTGCAGAACGGAGCATATGCTGCATTCACATACATTATTTACTAAATAAATGCAGGCTTTAAAAAAACATCGGACCATGATCCTGCTGCCCCTCTGCTTTTGAAAATGGCCTTGGTGCCTCTCAGCCCTTGGCCAGCTCTCCTGGGCTTTGGGGCGTCCTGGAGTGTGAGCGTTTGCCAAGCCTCTAATGACAGGGGCCCATTAGAGCGCGTGGCTGGATTCCGGGAACCACCGGTTAGATTAAGAAATGGAGCCGGAGAATTAGCATGACGCGCGCTACCAGGGAGGGACTTGGGTCCCCAGTGGCAGCGGCTCCCTGGAGGGTGAGGCAGATAGGGAGGGTGTGTCTAGGTCATTAACACAGCACCGCTGCCACCAAGCAGGCAGTCTCTGAGTGCCCCTCCACAGCCCAGGGATCCCTGTGGCCATCAGAGCCCGTGCCGCTGGCAGCGAGGGCATGGCAAAATAAGGAAAAGGAGGAGTGAGGACAGGCATGTGAGGCTGTGGACAGAATCGAGTGCCTACCCGAAGACAGGCAGTGGGACTACAGGGGAGGGAGGGCCAGACGCTGTCCTTGCCCCCCAGGGAGGGAAGCGGAAGAGGACTGGGCTGCTTAATGCCCCGTAGTAGGTATGAAGTGATAAGGGCCTGCCAATCCACTCGTTGAAGACCTAACTCCCTGTCCCTCATAATGCAACCTTATTTGGAGAGAGGTTTTACAGAAGTTACCACGTTAAATGAAGTCTTTAGGGCAGGCACTGATGCAATATGACAGTGTCCTTATAAGTGAAACTTGGACACAAGGACACTGACAGAGGGAAGACGACATGAAGACACAGGGAGAAGACGGCCATCGACAGGGCTCTTAGAAGGAAGCAACCTGCCAACACCTAGATTCTCGACTTCCAGCCTCCAGGACAGTGAGACAAAAGATTTCTGTTGTTAACGCCACCCAGGCACGCAACCCTGGGACACTGAATGCAGGCCCTGTGGAAGAACAAGGCGGGGGTCCCCCCAAGCAGAATGAGGGGCCAAAGCAAGTGCTGCACCAAGGAGTGTCGGGGCCGAGACCTCAATGACAGAGAGGGGCATCCAGTGTGGAGGAGCAGGGGAGGCGTGGAGTGCGGGGGACGTCAGGGACGCCGGGCAGAGGCATAGCCCACTCGATGGACAGCCAGAGGGAGCCCTTGAGAGCAGCGTGTCTGTGGGACTGGGTGCCCTGAGGGCCCACTGAGAAAGAAGCCCGAAGAAGACAGCACGTGCTCAGCTAAGGACGCAGGTCTGAGGGTGGGAACAGCCAGAGGAAGGCAGGTCACCCAGCACGGTCTCTGGAGGGTATATTCTCTGAAATGTCTCTGACTCCACCGGTGACTTCCTCCCCACATTCACACCTCAGGTACAAGGCTGTAAACCCAGGTCGCTGACCTTGTCTCTACATTTACCATTGTAGATCAGGGACTTATTTCCACCCCGCTGGAGTGATTGATTTATGTGGGTTTCTGGGATCGGGCTAATTGTCAACAATAATGTGCACTCCCACCGCAAGGCGGGGTGCGGAGTGATGGGCACACGGTGCCACCCAGAGTGTCCCGGCTGATAGCTGCGGATGCTGCGGTCTTGTGCGGACTTCTGCCCGGCCCTGCAGGGCTGCTGGGCTCCCCCCGCCCACAGACAAGGCGCGATGACTGATTGCCTGTCATCGTAATCTGCTTGCCAGGGAGCCAAGCAAACTTCCAAAGTCAGGTGAGGGCTGGGGCTTTGGGTTTTAGTTCATTAATTACCAAACAACAGGGAGGCTTCCTGAATGGACATAAGCCAAAATATTTGGCCTTAAAACTCCTTTATGGGAGCATATTAGGATGAGGGTCCAATGGGGCCTTGACTGGTTAAACAAAACTAGCATCTTGGATGGTGGACAGACAATACTTGCCCTGCGAGTGGGTAGAAGAAGACTGTTCAAACCGAGAGTGTGGCCTGCGGTTTTGTCTCTTAGGAAAGTCTCATGAGGGTGAGCGATAAAGTTTCTCAGGGCCAATTCCTGCGCGGCGGATCCTATTTTATCATCCAGAGAAAGGCAGGGTCTATTCTCCAACATTTTGTAGGCTGTCGAGAGGGGGATAAATCTGGGAATGCCTTTAAATACTGGGTTTCAATTGCCTTCTTTCTTCCCTGGGCAGATATACGGGCATGTGGTATGATGTAGCACCTGCGCCCAAGGGACTGGTGTGCGCTGCAGGATAGAGACAGGGCTCTGCAATTATTTTTGTGTTTTCTGCTGAGGACAAGGCTCAGTTCCCAGCAGAGGGACACTCAGGGCCGATGGTTCTTCTTGGCAGGGAAAGTGAGAACCTGGCTGCAGCAGCTGGCCTGGCTCCCGCACCGCTGCTGGGCTTGGGGAGACGGCCGGTGTAATCATGATGACAACCATAATGACAATCATAGTAATAATAAGAAGTGCTATTGTGATACAAAGGGGTCTGCTAATCATTCACACTTTCTTGCCTCTTGGTTCTAAGTAATTAGGGAGCTAACTGGGATCAAAGAGTCAGTGTTGTTACCAGAAGCACAGGGCTCCCTGGACAGCAGGGTCCTCTACGTGGCTCTCCAGTCTGAGCTTACACACCCAGACACAGGCCCCCTGAAGAGAGGCAGACCTCCCTTGAGGATGGTGGTGCGCAGGGGATGAGGGCAGCAAGCTGCAGATGAAGCCAGGCAGGTCTAAGAATTAGAAAGACACGTTCACGTTCCACTCGGGGGCCTGGCTCCCCGAGCAGATGTGGCCCACTGGGTTTGATCTCACAGAGCACAGAAATCTCTTTTTTGGGCAGCAGCAGCACATGACAGGGTTAGGGAAGGGACTAGAAGTGCTTGTTTCCATATTTCTCTCTTCTGCTCTGGGGTGAGGAGTAGAAATATAAGGAGTAGGGTTATAAGCCTGTCCCTTTAATAAATACCGTAGTTGAGAGCTCCTCCTATGTGCCAGGTAGTCTGATCAGGATATTACCTGTGTGATTAGTTTAAGGTGGTTTTCTTTCTGGCAAAGGACCAGAAGCCACGGGTGTGCCACTTGTCCTAAACAGTCCCCGGCTTCCCCAAGCCCAGCTTTGGGCTAGCATGGTGCCGTCACCCTGCATAGCCGTCAGAGACCAGGACTGGCCCCGGGCTGGGTCTGCTCTGGGCATTAGGGAGCTTGGGAGGGAACAGAGTTCTCTGGAGTTTCATGTTCCAACGCCCTGGCCTCTGTGGTTGGTTCAAGCGTGTTGACTTGACTCAGGTCAGACCAGAAGAATCCTGGGACTTTCGCTGGACCTTTGCTTCCTCAGAAGCGGCAGCCCCTTGGTCAGCGGCAGCCCCTTGGTCAGCGGCAGTTGCTAACTATGCGGGCGGTCTGAGCCGGGTGGTAGGGAAGCCCTTGTGGAGAGATCCAGGCCGGAGGACAGCCAGTCCAGACGGAGAGCAAGTCCTGCCTGCTCTGTTCATGTGCTCGGCCCCCCTGCCGGAGCCTGAGTGGCACACACCTCTGGCTCCCCAGTCAAGTGAGGCTGCACGTGTGTGCCCCTTTCCGAGCCGGGCTTCTGTTGCATGCCGTTAGAAAGTTCTGGCTAGTGCATCTGTGGAATGCACTGGAAATGCATTCCATTTCCAATAAACCATTTTCGGGCAGTTCGTTGTGGACATAAAGTAAGAAAACACACACCTAGTGAGACGTGAGGGTTCTTGGCTCACGTGTGACTGAAAGTAGCCCTCCCACCTCCAGGCTGAACCAGAGCCCCCGGAGCTGCCACCACATCTGCTCCTTTGAATTTAGGGTTCAACGTCCAGGTTAACTCCACGAGTGGTCACTGACCAGCCCGGCTTTAGTCATTTGTTGGGGGCGGAGCATGGGGCTCTGAAAGGAGAAGAGGTGCTGAAGGCATTTTGCTGTATGAGGGGCTCGGAAAGGTGTGGGGTGTATGGCGGGGTGTCTGGGGAGAAGGCAGAACACAGCGTACTAGGGTGGGGTGGGCGGGGCACTGGAGATGGGGGCGGGGCTGAGAGTGGAAAGCACCGAAGGTTCTGTTGGTGGCGATGTCACAGGAAGTACAGTGAGGACAAAGCGTCCCTGAGTCCTGGCTTTGCAGCGGGGCAGCCCGACCCCTAGGCACACTGGAATAAGTGTCACGGGTTACACCAGGAAAGTCCACACTGATTAGCAAAACTGTGGGTGTGATCTCAGTTGGATTCTAGTGTGATTGTGGTGAGGGTGCAGTGGGCAGGTGGGAGATGAGTGTGCGTGGTCTGTGTGGGGCACGCCTGTGTGACTGTGTCAGTGGGTGCAGTCAGGGAATGGGTGTGGTCTGAGGTAAGCCTGTGTGTTCGCGTGTGCACGTGGAAATGCGTGTAATGGTGTGTGGGGGTGGTCAGAACCAGGAGGAGGCTTGGCCTGGCCAACACGTAGCTGTCAGCCAAGGGGCACTTCCCGCTGTGATTGAGAAATGGCAGTGTGCTATCTCTCCCGGAGTGGGATGATAGTAATTAATTGTTCATTGATCCCTGCAGGTCAGCTGGAGGTCAGGGAAGTTACTCCGGTGGCCTTCCAGGTGGCCGGGCAGCCAGGAGCCGTGGTTTGAGACTTCAGTGGGAACTGTCCTATGCCCTACACCCTGATGAAAGGTGACGGGATAATTATGGTAACCTAGTGTCTATTATTACAAATAACACACAAGTGAGCCATTCAGGAGAGCCGTGCCAGGGCACTAAGACTCGGCGGGAGGAGGAGGAATGTGTCTGATGGTGGACATTTTTCAGCCCGGAGCGGACCGCTGCGATCTGATTGTTAGCGTCGTCACAATCAAAGCTCAAGTCGGCGCCCAGCCGAGTGTGAGGCTGCGCCTGGGGAACCACACGGATGTCACCTCTGATCCACAATGACGACTGTCGCTGAGCCATCTGCAGGGCACACACACAGTGAATGAGCGAAGTAAGACCAGGGCAGGTCCCAATCTTCTGCAAAACCTTCAGCCACCTGCCACGCTCGCTCAGCCTCCGGGGTCCTCCAGCACCTGTCATCGGTGCGGGGTCTTCATTCAACAAATGTGAGCAGAAGCCCTCCTTTGGGCCAGCCGCTGTGCTCGGGGCTCCCATTCCATCTATGCTCCCCTGGAGCTTATAAAGGTTCCAGTTCGTCTTCTTTGCCCATGTCTCCCCTTCCCAGCTAGCCTGTCCACTTTTTGAAGGCCGGAACCACGTTGGGCATACAGCAGATGTTTGCTGAGTGCTCCGTTGTGCCAGGCAGATAGTAAGCCCCGTGATGCTTGGCACACGGTCACATAGGTACTAGTCCCTTAATCAATATTGATTAAAAAAAAGAACATGGAACCTAGTTGCACTGATCATGAGAGTGGTGAGGGCTGGCAGTAGGGGGTTCCTGTGGTGTAATTTTGGAAGGGTCATGATTTCCTCTCAGATGAGATTCAAGGTATTGTCCTTTCTACTTATTTGCATCTTAGAAGCTGCCGGGTGCGGTTCTTGATGGAGCCTGCAATTGCGTGCCTCTTCTTGGAGAAATATACTAGTTGAGTTGTGCTGGAGCTCTCAGACCGTTTCAGAGGCATAACTGTTTCAACTCAGGGAGAGGGGATGTTGTCATGAAATCGTGCATCTGCTTTTCCTTTGAAATGCTGTCTTCCCCCTGTGCGCCTGCGCTTGTGTAACAGGCAACGCTCTGCAGCTCTTAGAGGCGATCCGGTTCTCCCACTGAAACCACCCTCCAGGTGATCGATGCTTGCACCTGGGCCACCAACCACCACCAGATCTGAAGGCCACCTTTTGGAGCACAGTGTGGCACCTACAGGATGCCTTTTGGAACATCTTCTTGAAACCTGGTGTCTTGCAGGCTACGATCCAGGCTCTTGTGGTTTCCTCCCACCTCATTGGCTGTTTTTCTCAGTCCCCTTCCTGGGCTCCCTGGGTGGTCCTCCATCTTATCTAAGTTCATCATTGCAATTGCTACCTATATTCCCTTTCTTAGGCAGAAGTCTCCACCTGAACGGCCCATAAGCGCCTCAAACTCAGTAAATCAAATGGAATACATTATCCACACGTATGTCCCCACACTGTTCTCCATTTGGTAAATAGCACCTTCATCCATGGTGCCCAGACTGGAACCCCGAGAGTCACCCCAAGCCTCTCCTTTTCCTCACCCCGCTCACCCAGTTGGTCCCCAAGTCCTGTGAGGAGAAGGTGTCTTTTGCATCACAATCTTCTTCACCTGTCCGGCCACCTACGTCATCCAGTTCTCACCATCTCCTTCATTACTCACCCACTTCCTTCATTCTTGCCTACTTCCCGTTCATTTCCCACCCTGCTACTATGAAGATCTGTTAAGAAATACAGATTATGTCTCTGCCCTATTTAAACACCCTGTTTTCTGAGACCTCCAGATCACTTGTCATGGTTATGAAGCTGATGACAATTGAGACCCTGGGTGCCTCTGCTGCCCCAGACATGGTCGTTGCCCTGTCACAGTCATGTCACATGACTACCATTGTCCTGTACACCGCGAATCCTCCCTCCATGGCCAGTGCAGCAAACGCCCTCAATTACTTGAGAAACTTCTACTCTCCTTCAAGACCCAGCCTCTGGGGAGCCACCCACCACACTCCCCCCGAGCTCTGCAGCCAGAAGGAGTGACAGTCTCCCTGCCCCCAGGCTCCCATCCCCAAAGGTCTGTCAGCACTTACAGCGACGGCTTCTACTGAGGAAGCACTTGTTAAACGGTGGGCGACGTACTCAGTGCTTCACTTCACGTCTCGAGTCCGTCCTCACAGTCTAATGATGTAATCCCACCTTTATCTCCACGTTAGAAATGTCACACCCAATGCTCGGAGACCCCCATGGCAGGTGTGGGTCCTTGTCCACGCGGGAGCCCTGGCTCCACGGGCCTCCTCACCTCCACGGCGAGTGTCTTTGCCTAGAGGTCTGTCCCTCCCAGGGAAGCGTGAGCTTCCCCCAGGACAGAGATTTGCTTTGTTCGGTTTTATTTGTTCCCCTTAATCCCAGTACCGGTCACATCACAACACCTCAACGATTTGTAAAGCGACGCCAGTTTTCCAGATGTATTCAGTTTCTCAGATTGTGCCTTTTATAGTCTAAAATGTGAAAAAAATAATAATTTTGCATTGGGTATGCTCATGTCCAAGCAAGACAGAGCTTTCTTGTCTAGATGCATAAATATATGTATCTTCAGTGATTTTCCAAACGCAGACAGAGTCTTGAAGGAGGAGGATGGGACGGAAATCACGTCGCCCCAGAAAATGTCCCTTCGTCTCCCAGGTAGCAGGCTCTTTTCAAAATTAGCTTCTCAATATGAACAGCCCAGCTCTTTAAAGTTTAATGTCTCAGCCATTTTAATTGTTTCTTTAAAAGTACAAAAGAGCAGCTGGGCCACATCGGCACTAATCACTTGCCAACTTTGCTTTTTACAAAAACAGCTAAGCCCTTTCTGAGACTTAAAACCGCTCCATCTGAGACCCCAGCTTGGCACCTACCTTTGCACGCACATGAAAGGAGCCTCATTTCTGCTTTTAAGAAATGTGTTGGGAGGCAGATTTCGGTTCTGCTCTCCTTTTTTTAAAATAACATAATAAACTGCAATATATTTTTAAAGTTTCTCTACATCTCCGTCTACCAGTGTCCCTCTGTCCTCCTCTACTTGAATGGTCCTTGGCATTGGCAGATGAAGTATGGGTCTCAGTAATACGGATTTCAGATAAACAACAAATACCCTTAGTATGCATCCCATGCAATATTTGGGGTATACTTATACTAAAGAAGTATGTGTTGTTTGCTTGAAAATCCAAATTTACTGGTACCCTACGCTTTGTGTGTGTATGTGCCCTGCGCTTTTATTTGCTAAATCTGGCAACCCTAGCCTGGGAGTTTCTTCTTTCCATCAAGTAGAAAACATTACCTTAGCTGATGGACAATATTCTGAAAATACACAAGCAAACAAATAAATAAAATGAACACTGTGCCTTGCGACACCTCATCGTGTGCGAGCGTGCACCCGCCCGCCCACACACTGGCTGGTCCCGGATACTCGATGCCTTCCTTGCGATCCAGAAGGATAAATGAACGTCATTTTGGGAGCCCCAAACAGTTATTATCAATGAACTGCAAGTGTTTTATTGGAAACGTGTATTTTTAGGGGACTTGGGACCCCAAGGGGAAGGCAGCATGGTCCCTGTCCTGGGGTCACATTCTAGCTTTCAAGAAGCAAGAGAGAAAATGACTCACTCTAGTGTGGCCCTGATAAGGAGTGAAGAGGGTTTTAGAGGAGGGCCGGGGCCACAGGAGGCAGTGAGGGAGGTAGAGAGCGAAGGGGAAGGGGAAGGGGCAAGGGCGGGGTGAAGGGCGGCGAAGGGAGAGAGGGAGATCGATCCTTTGTGAATCGAAGGATGCTCCCTCCACCCCCTTCCTCCCCCCCCACCCCCACCCAGACCTGCGGTGGTGGCTCAGGTGGGTCCTGGGACTGGGCGGAATCAGTGCCTGTCACAGGCACGCCCCCGGGGCACTATTTGGCCCAGGGTCTGAAATTGATTCTTTCTGGGCTGCAGGGCAGCAGCAGCAGGCAAGAGCTCCTGCTGTCGCTTCCCAGACTTTTATAGACTCTGACAGCCCGGAGAGCTCCCGGTCTTTTGTCTTTTGTATTCTGTTTGCGTTCAGCTTCTAATCCACGTGGGGAATAGCAGGAAGGGGCCTGTGGGGGGAGGGCCTGCTCCCCGTGTGCGGGAGGACAACCCTGGGAGGGACTGTGCGGTCTCTCCACCCCCGGGGCTGTCCCTGGGTTTACTCACAGGCTCTGGGATCTCCGCTGGAGGAAAATCTTTCTGGGCCCGCCACCAGGGATCACCCAGGGCGCACATGGGATCATGGGGTAGGAGGCAGAGGGAATTCCAGGGCAGGGGTGCTGCCCCCCAGCCCCAGGCACGTCAAGCCTGTTTGGGGAACAGAGTTTCTAAAATAGACGGGCAAACGCAAAACGAGAGCCACAGATGTTAGGGCACGTGGCTTCAGAGCAGGGGTCTTTGGAGGACAGACTTGAGTAGGATTTTGCAAGAAAGCTGGGAACAGATGAGAGAAGCCACTCTCATTTGCATGGCTCACAGGGCAGGAAACAGGTGCAGCCAGAGCCAGGGTTTGTCAGCCTTGAGTCAGCAAGGTGGGGAGGGCTGGGCCAGCCCCCAGAGTTTCTGGGGCAGGGGGCCAGGGGGAGAGCCTGAGCACCTGCATTTCTAACTGGTTCCCAGGGCTGCTGGGCCTGCTGGTCTGGGGACCACACTTGGAGAACCACCGTGTGGCTGGGACCGCCCAGGAGGACCAGAACTGCTTCCCTTCTGAATCTGTTCTGTCCCCACTTCCTGGAACGGGCCGTTTCCCGACTCCTATCAAACATAAAGGGTGACATGAGTTAGTGGCCTATTTTTTGTCCTGTTTTCTTTGGCAGAAGGGGTGGAGGAGGAAGCACGCTCCCCCCAGTGTCTTTTGTCCATCTGCTCAGTCCTTGGAACTTCAGCTGTCCTTTCTCGGGTGCCACTCCCACCGCCGCCGGGACTCGCAGCCCCCCGCCCTCAGTTCGCAGATCATCGCAAGCATCCAGCAGGTCTAAACCCTCCATGCTGCCCTTTCTGTCCTTCGCCCTCCGGTGGAGGGACCACTGGCAGGTGGGGCACCAGATCTGGGCGGTGTTCCCAACGAAGCCGCACCGCCCCCACCCCTGGGAGACTTAACATCACCGGACTTCAGACAGAAGGAACAGAAAAGGGCTCCCGGTCGGGTTTGGTGCTCTAGGCCTGTCACCGCTTGGGAACAGCCACGACGGAACAGGTGAGCTCGGCCTGAGGAGGGGGCAGTCACCCAGCGAGGCTGTCACCCGATGGAGTGGGCAGGAGTGGGGCAGAGCTCTCACGCCTGGGAGGGAGGAGCTTGGGCTGTGGGCTGGGGAGCCCACGGAGACGAGGGGCCTTCCCACAGATGTGAACTGAGCATTTCCTGCTGCTTCCTCTAACTTTCCTTTTTTGGTCACAGTCCTAAAGCCATCCCGGGCACTGCGCTGTTCCGGACACTGCACAGGGGCTGGGAGTGGGAGGGAGAGGCTGGACGGCCGCCTGCGTTCGGGTTCGGACGGCCTGCAGGAGGGTTTTCCCCACCTTCCACAGCCACCCTTCTGAGTGGGGGCTTCACTGCAGCACGGCCTGGAAATCACCAGCTGAGGCTGCAAACAGACATTGCTGACCTGGTGTGGGTACGAAGGGACCAGAAAGGGGAAAGCAGTGCTGTTTATAGCAGTCCCAGAAGAGCGCTGGGAAGTTCTCTGAGAGGTGTCAGGAGGGCCACCAACCACGGGGGCCAGGCGACTGGGCAGGCTCGGGGTCAGGTGGCCCAACAGGCAGGCCACGTGCACAGCCTTCCCAAGGCTGACAGGGCAGTCAGCTCCCAAGCCCTGGGCCCCATTCCTGACACTAACAGGTCCGGTCACAGCTTAGATCTGCCTGCCCTCAGCTGCCATTAGGATTTCTCTCTAGCTTGTCCCCTCTTCTTCTTTGTTCCTCCCCCCACCCCCCTGCCCCCACCCCCAGCAGCCTCCTGTGGTCTGGCGGGGCCAGCAGCAGGGCTGCAGCGGCTCCACGAGAGCACTGCCTGCGTTAGGGCGAACACTGACGATGCCTGTGTTTCCGGAGCTCGCTGCTACTACAGACTCTCTGTGTGTCCCCTTCACGGACTGTGGATGGGCAGGGAGCCACTGAGCTCTGGACATGCCCATTGTCATAGCCCCGTGGGTGACCTTAGGCGGCTCACCTGGCCGCCCGGGCCTCAGCTTCCTTGTGAGCTGGAAGGGTTAGGAGAGCCGTCAGACTCTCTCGGAAGCCACACTGATTTCTTCAGTCGCCTCACTGTACCCCAGCGCTGAGCGGAGGAGAGCACTAAAACCCACGGTTGGGTTTGCACGGCTGAGCTTTAAACCCAGGACTCCGACGGCTGGGATTTAAGCCCCGTAGCTGGGTTTGCATGGCTGGACAGCCCTCCGGGAGGCCCGAGGACGGAGGAGGCCCGTGGGGGACCGGGAAGCCCTGGGGCTGAGAGGGGAAGTCGGGGCCGACGGCAGGGGGTTCAGCCCACATCTCCTCCCCGTGGTTCCCACCGAGGCCCGTGACCTGAGACATCGTCTACCCCACGAAATGCATCGATTCGGAAATATTTTATGTTTCTAGTTTTTCCGAGTCAGCACACGAGATTGATAACGGCGTGTCTAGACAACCACCCTGAGTGGGTAAATAATTCCAGGCCAACATATATATATATATACATGATGTGTTCAGTTCGCCTCTATAGCTTTTTATGGATGAATACAGGGTTTCTTTTTTTTTCCTTTCTCAGAGAGTGAAAGCAGGTCACGAACTCTGGCCTCTGCGCACAGGCAGGGCCTGGGAGGCCAGGTCAGGGGATGACTTTCTGGACCGGCAGCGGGCAGCGCGGCTGCACAGGGCCGAATCTCCTCGGCCTCCACGCACCTGGAAGCTTCCCATCCCGCTGCCAGCACCGGGCCAAGCCACCCAGGGGCCCTCGAGGCACCTGGCACACAGGCCGCCCTCCCCACGCAGGCTCTTCCTTCCCCCACCTGGGTCTCGGCACGTAGCTCATCTCCCCAGATCCCTGACACAGGCTAATTGCTTGTAACAAAACTTGGCCTTAGAAATGTCAGGCATAGTGGGGAGGGGGAGGAGGAGGAAGAAAGGAATCAAAAATAACAAGAGGAATTCGGCAGAAGCCACCATGGATGGGGCGGCCTCGGGGCTCCGGGGCCAGCCAGGTTCATTAACTGCTCTGGATTTGGAAGGTCACCGCCTCGCACAGCAGTTGCTGCGGCCTGGGGCCCCCATGCAGAGGCTGTCACGAGAACACCCTGGAAAGGGCAGGGAGGCCTCGGCGGGCCCCGCTGCACCTCGGAGGGCTCTGAGGCCTGGCTGGGGCCTGCCCTCCTCCAAATGCCAGAGTCGAAACATTTATTAAGCCAGTTGCTCCCAGCCCGCCGGGCCCATCACTGACAGGAGGCAGACTCCTCCAGAGGCCTGGCCTCGACTCTGGCTGCCCACGGGGCTCCTTCCTGACACCTGCCCCCTATGGCAGCTGCTCTAGGCAGGGCGGAGCTGGGAGCTAAGACATGGGAAGCACGACCTTGAGTTTGCTGCCCATAAGCCCTGTTTTCAGCACTTTACAGGTGTATGTGTTCAGAGCTCTTGTTTTCAGTCACTCAAAGACAAGTAACAGCGGGGTTTGGCTTCGGGAGTATTTGTAGTTCTCCACAGGAAGGGCCGGCGGGGCCACGGCCCCAGCGACGTGGTGCTGGGCTTGGGGCCCACCGTCAGGTCTCCCTTGGCTCTTTTGCACCCCCTGAAGTGGCCCTTCTACCCCACCCCCCACCCCAGCCCAGTTTGGCCCTTGGGGCTCTGTGGGTACTCAAGCTGAGTCCATGTGTGTGGGGTTTCTGGTCCGCCCCGTCCAAATGTCAAGCTCAATCATGTACGAGCTCAGCGCCTTGCCTCTTTGTCGAGGTTACCTTGTGTGTTCAGAGGCTGACCCCTGCCACACAGCCAAACCCACCCACGGAGCTTGCATCCTGGGGTCCCACACGTACAGGGTGGGGGTTAAAGGTCAGATGGCCCGGCGTCCCTTTCTACCTCTGCACCTCACAGCTGTGTGACCTTGGGCAAGTGGCTTCACCCCTCTGCACCTCCATGTCCTCCCCTATAAGGCAGGGACTATGACTATGGTTCCTCCCTCCGTGGGGTTACTGTAAGGAGTAAATTAATACATGCAAAGCACCTGGAACCGTGCCAGGCACGTGGTGAATTTGAGATGCGTTTATTAGCATCACAGTTTGTTCGTTTGCTGTGCTGTTTGAAATCTTGGCACTCCTGCCACTGAGGGCAGCTCCCCTCTCCCCAAAAGCCCACGAGCAGGAGAGCGTCTGGTCAAACAGCACCATCCCATGGGGGTTACTGACCACCTCCTGCATCGTGTTAGGTGCCATGTGTACAAAACTGAACAAGTCGATGCCAGCTGGAAGCCCGACATTCACGCCTCCGGGTGGAAGTTTTTCACATGCAGGATGTCACAGGCGTGGGCCTCAGTTTCCCTGTTTGTGAAATGGGGATAACGACACCCTCCACCTCAGAAGGCTTTTGGGGTGAGAGTTAAATGGGCACCTGGGACAAAGGAGGATTCAGTAGCACTCAGTTATGACCGTGATTTTTCCACTTGCGGCTGCCCACCCCCTATAATTTCCCCCTAACCACACACCAACTCTGTCTGCCAGGCAGTGGGCGTGGGGGAGGCGGTGGCAGGAAGTATCAGTAATTAGCTTACAAATGGGGAAGAAGCTGGTTTCCTTGGGTCTATCTGGTGCCCCTGGGAAGTGGCTCAGTCCTTTGTGCTTTTTGTGGCCCGCCCTGCACCCCGCCTGGCCAGGAGTCCTGGGGCTGAGCTAAGAGAGGGTCAGCGCTTTCTGCTGGACTCTGGTCCCCCACTCGGCTGCTGCCACCTGACTCTCTCCCTGTAAGAGAAATCCAGGAGCCAAGCCCCGGGAAGGGAACTAGCTGTCTTGACTTGAACGCCACATTCACTGAGGGCCTACTGTGTGCTCCCGCGTGGCCGGGTGTTGGGGACTCCAGACTGCTTCAGACAGAGGCTCAAGGTCTCCTCTGGCCTCAAGGCGCCTTCTCATCCCTGCCCCTCCCCCACCCCAGGTAAATGCCAAGTGCCCGCTTGCCTCAGCCCTTCAGCTTGCTGTTGTCAGCGTGAAGCCCCTCCCCCAAGACGTACACACATGACTCTCCCCGACTTCCTGCAGGCCAGGCTCCAATCTCACCTCCTCAGGGAAGCCTTCCCCGGTTGTACTGTTCAACCCCCCACTCTCCACGCCTTTCCCCTGCCTTTCGGTATTCACTGAGCTTGTCCTACTGACATTACCTAGATATTCACAGAATTTGAGTTTTGCCTGTGTCTCCCAGACCTGGATATATATCGAGTGTTCTGAACTTCGCTGGGTCCCATGACCCCACCACCGACCTGGTGACACCTGCGGATCGTGTTGCAGAATAAAGGGGTATAAATGCATACGCTACAATACACAGCGTTACAGAGGAAACCAGCTCTACTGAAATATGGTTATACAAAATATACAAGAACCCACAGACTTAGGATACAGGGATCTATGTGGTTCTTTAAAGGCACATAAAATAATAGTATCTAAACTGGTCTACCAACGCCTTAATTTTGAAGAAACGCCATTTGTAATAAATACTTCCAGGTATCTGCAATAACTGTAATGTGACATGAAAAAATTAGTTTTCATTGGTGACAAAGCCACAGGTACTGTTCGTACTAGTATGGGTTGTTGACTCCATTCATAGTCCAAGGAAATAGTAAATGTTAATTACTTTTGTGAAAGTAAAGGTGCACATTTTGCCCCATCCGAAGTCACAGCCTCCTCGAGTTTTCTCCCCTTCTGGCCCCCAAATCCAGGCCTGGCACATCGCAGGTGCTCAGCGAGTATCTCTTGAATAAATAAAAGTCTGTTGCAATCTAGTAGCTAAAGGACTAAAGTCCGCTCCCTAGCCTTTCCCATGCACTTAAATAAAATGATAGCAACAGCTAGTGTTCAGTGATCACTTGCTGTGTCCCACGTACGGTTTTATAAACATTATCTCATTTAATTCCTCCAACAACTCTGAGAGATGGTACAACCAACACCCCCTTTCTATGGTTACGGGAACTGAGCCACACACGGTTTAGGCAGCCCCTTCAAGGCTGCTTGAACAGGCCACACAGCTGGTGTAAGAACTCAGCTGTCTGGGGCCAGAGCCTGTGTTCTCAAATGATTAAGGCAAGATTCCTGTGGCTCCCCTTAGTTCCAAAGGCCCAGCCTGGCCCCTTGCATTGCTCAGGCTGAGCTCCCTTTCACCTTGCCTTTTTGGTGACCTTTGGTGCCATCTAAGGATCTCACCCACCCTCTGCTTCACCCAACCACCTCCTAGCGAATGACCACCCTTTCCTCTACTCTCAATATCTCCTGCCCACTGGACTACCCCTCCTGCCTCGATGTTCTTCTAGCCCCTTTGTGCCATTATAAGGGTCATCTTCTCGGCGAGGACTTTCCTGACCCTCCCCAGGTAGCTCTACCCACCTGGTGTCTCCATTGTCCCCTCGCCACCACCCCAGTGACACCATGCTACCCAATTTGTGTACAGCCTGCTCGCCTTACCATTCTGGCAGCTCCTTGAGGACACCTGGGGCTGTTTCTAGTTCATCTCTAAGTTCCTTGGACCTAGAACAATGTCTCACACAGTGGGTTCTCCATGAATGCGTTTGAACAGGAGAGCAAACGAAGGCATGAGTGAATGAATCATATAGGCTGACCCTACCCAATCCTTTGGCTATTGTGTTTATCATTATTTACACATCACCAAGTACCTAGTACCACTACACGACTCAAGGAACACGGATTCTGAAGACGCAGGGACAGGGTGCCTCTTTATTTCCAAACTTGAAGTCCGTCTTCTCAATAAAAATACATGTAACTAGATAACGACAGGGTACAATAGGTATTTGTCTCAGTCCCTCAAATCAATTCAAACCCCGTTAATACTTAATTTGATTCACTGGCTTTTTTTTTCTAAAACATTAACAGATACGTTATTAAGCTATGGGGTCATCCATAATTGGTCATCTCTTTGTGAATTAAATTTTAAAAAGGAAAAGTAAGATCAAAGAATAATCAGATTTCCTATTTATGCAGGGCCACGGAGTTAAATTATATTTGCTTTCTAAAAATAGATTATTTTCTAAAGAATCAAACATTTATTTTTATCTCAAGCAATCTCAATACATCTTATGTAGAGTTAACAAATAAATTCCAGGTAATAATATTACGTATTTAATACATGTAGCACATACTGAATGATGTCTGAGCGCAAAGCGTCCAGCAAGTTCTGCAGGCAGACGAAGACGGATTGAGTACAGCTGCTTTTGTCAAAAGGAGCTTGTGAGCGACAGAAGAGTGTGAATGCAGGTGACTATGGAACTCGCACTTCAAAATGCCAAATTGAAGCTTTGAGGCATTCTGCAATCTTGGCCTAGTGACACAGTTAACAGTGGAGAGGCCCGGTGGGTCTGAAGATAAGGAGTATGTAGGTGAAAGTCTACTTTCCATGCATTTCCCTCTTTAATTCCCCGTAGTGAGGGGCAGCTGGAGTGGGTCCCGACTAGCAGCTGCCATGAACAGCACCGTGCTGAGCACCCTTGCACGCGCTGCCCTATGAGACTTCTCTGGCATACGCACCCGGGGTTGCTGGGTCACCAGAAAGGCTCTATCTGTCCCGATAGCACTTTAGGTTTGGGTATAAGCCAATGCTTCTCAAATGGAAATGACTTCGTCCCTCAGGGGACATTTGGCAATGTCTGAAGACATCCTGATTGTCATGAGTGGGAAAGACATGTGATCGGCATCTTATAGGAAGAGGCCAAGGATGCTACAATGCACAAGAAAGCCCCCAACAAAGAATTATTTATCCCCAAATATCAATATGCTGAATCTGAGAAACCCTAGTCTAGGCATCTTAATCCGTGGCCCATAATTGTTTTCAACGATCCATGGATGGGATTGAGTGATTTCATAAACCTCCTGAAAGCGTATGCCAAAGAGTGTGTGTGTGTGGGGGGGGGGGCATATGCTATTCAATAGCATTACCCTCCCCACCCCACAATTCATGTCCACCCAGAACCTCAGAAGGTGATCTTACTTGGGGGAATAGGGTCTTTGCCAATGTAATTAGTAAAGGATCTTGAGAAAAAAGTCACCCTGGACTTAGGGTGGGCCCCACATTCAATGACCAGTGTCCTTATTCGAAGAGGAGAGACACACAGAGATCCGCAGGGAAGAAGGCCACGTGCAGATGGAGGGCGGCAGAGGCTGGAGTCAGCTGCAAGCCAGAGGCTGCCAGAGGCTGCCAGGGGCTGCCAGGGGCTGGAAGAGGCGAGGAAGACTTGTGCCCGAGAGCCTCTGGAGGGCGCGCAGCCCTGCTGGCACCGTGATCCCAGACTCGGAGAACTTGAGAACTCAAGTACGAGTTTCTGTTGTTAGTCACCGAGCATGTGCTGATTTGTTACGGCAGCCCTAGGAAACTACTAAGATTGTGTATTTTTTACTGAGGAAAGGGGCTGCTTTTTGCCTGCCTGAGATTTTTTTTCTTTTCTTTTGGTAATAGCACCCCAATTTCCTTCCCGCTTGCTCAGTCCCAGTGGTTCAGAGTGGGATTGACCCACCCGCAGTCATGTGACCTAGACCCAACCAGTCAGCCAAGTGATGGCTCGGGACTGGGCACACGGCCGTGGTCGTGTCCCACAAATTTCCATGGAACCCTCTCAGCTCAAGTTGCCATGCTGATACACGAGGCTGCCTCTGGCCTCTGCTGGTGGCTGTCCTTGTCACCACGTAGAGAAAGCCTGCTGAGGACAAAGTCAATGCAGAGGGCCACAAGGCCTCTTCTCACTACACAGAGAGAGACAACGTCCTGATGACTTCATTGGACACCCTGGGTCAGTTGGTTCTTGAAGGTTCATCTGTTGAACTTTCTGTCATGTAACCACTGAGTTTCCCCCACAGCCTCACACTCCCTTCCTCCCTCATTCCCTCCCTCCCTTCCTTCTTCCCTCCCTTCTCTCTCTCTCTCTCTCTCTCTCTCTCTCTCTCTCTCTCTCTCTCTCCCCCCACCCCTCTATTTAAGCCAGCATGATTTAGGTATCTGTCAACTCAAACTAACTGAAAGAATTCTTAGTTTTCATTGAAATTGCAATAAACAGAGAATAACCCTAAATGTTGAGGAATATTTTTATATTATTTTCAGAAAGATTTACACTTCTGTGCTTAAAAGGACCATTGTACAGCCATAGTAGTAACAAGACATTCTCAAACCCAGGGATAAGGTCTCTTTGGTTTATTGAATTTGGGATTTTAAAAGGTTTTAACAAGTTTGTACAATCATGGAATATTAGAACTGAAAATGATATCAGAGATTATACTGATTATTTTGCAGATAAAAAGCATGGAAGAAGAAAATTATGCATTGGCAATCCAGGTCATTTGAAATATAGTTTCTCTCAAGGGTCCTCTAAGCAAGCATGCTTTATTGCACACCTAAAAAAAAGTCTATTCAGAAAAAATATTTCTACTTCAGCTTCTTTGGAATGCATCTAGTATATGAAGAAAGATGGGCTTGCAAATGATACAGTCATATGTTCACATGAGAAGTGAGGAGACATATAAAAGACCCAGTTGATTGGGTGGTCTCCTTCCTGAGATGCCTGACTTCTCCTTGGTTTATTCCTCCAGTGTGCTCAGAAATCCCCCAATAAATAAGGTCCACACTTGCCCGTCCTGTCTGCCCAGATCACCACTCTCTGAAGAGGCTCCCATCCATTGGAAAAAAAAAAAATGATGATGTTTGGATTCTTATCATCATTACGCATATGATGAACTAGTGGTGTGGGTTTGGCGATCCCATCTCCAGGCCGACCCACTTGTTCCGGGTGCCGTGGGAGGCTCCACTTTCATCCCTCACTTCGCGCACCTACATGCGGGCACGGCAAGAGTCCCGCATCCTGTGTTCCATTCCAGGTATTGGCGTGATGGAATGACCGCTCCAATCTTCCTGAGTCCTTTACCACTGCGAAGTGGAAGGAGCAGCATCTTTTTCGTCTGCTGGAATAAGGAAATAAGGCGCACCGGACAAGTGCCTCCACCCTGTCTCCCCCAGCCTTCCTTAACACGGGGAATTTTTGATCCGATCTTGGAGAAGATCATATGGTAACACCAAAGCAGCTATTTACCCACCCGCATGCCAAATTCTTCTGAAAAATGATCTTTACATTCTGCACAAGCTATTGCATGACTGTGTCCTCATGCTGGGCAGGCAGTGTAACTACGCCTATATCCCAATAGTTGGGTGAACCTCCGCAGCCCCTTCCTCAGGGGGATTGCTGAAACTGACCTAGAAATTCAGCCGAGCTAAATAAGCCCCACAAGGACATGGATTTCGGACGGTGTGAAGGAATCCCAATGCAGTATTAACCACTGAAGAACAAAGATGAGTTTTGCAGAGGAGTTTCCTTGCATCCACATGCTCTACCTCTCCTCATGCTGATGTGGAGACATGAAATCGGAGGCCCTTAGACAGTGATGTCACTCACCCTCTTTATCTCATATACAATAAACTCAAGATTGGAAAGGTAAAGGGAACCTCCAATATGACAAAACCAATTGCAAAGGTGGGTTCGAGCCAGGCATCCTGACTAGTGGTTTTAAAACATTAGAACTTGGCCCTCAAGTTCTTGGACACTCCTCCCATGAAGAGAGAGTCTACATTCTCTCTCCTTGAATCTGGGCCATTTGACTGACTATCCAATAGAATACGGCAGATGTGATGCTGTGGCAGTTTTCCAACCCAGGACTTTAAGGAACTGGCAGCTTCTCCTTCTGTCTCTTGGAATCTGGTCACCATGCTGTGAGGAATCCCAAGAAGCCTGTGGAGAGGCCCACACAGAAAGGAACCAAGGTCCCTGGCTCTCAGCCCCAGCTGAGGTCCCAGCTGAGGTCCCACCCGACAGCCAGTACCAATCCAGCAGCCATGGGAGTTGGCCATCCCAGAAGTGGACCCTTCAGCCCTGCCCACTGCAGCCCCAACTGGTGCCACACCAAGCAGAGATGGGCCTTCCCTGCTAAGCTCTGCTCAGATTGCAGATTGGTGGGCTAAATATATGTCTATTTTAGATATTTAGTGGGTTTAAGCCACTAAGTTTTGGGCAGATGTTACACTGCGACAATGACTAAAATACCATCTCTCTAATACTTCCTACTACACCATCAACCAGGCTCTCTCTTTGGGTTCCCACACTTAGCCAGGTATAAGAATAACCTGGGTAGCTTGTTCAATGGTACGCTATGCAGCAGAAAGAAAGAAAGAGCTCCCGCCCTTCGTGACAGCATGGATGGAACTGGACAGCATTATGATAACTAAAATAAGCCAGGCGGTGAAAGACAAATACCATATGATCTCATCTATAAGTGGAACCTATATCAACAAAACAAACAAGCAAGCAACATATAACCAGAGACACTGAAATAAAGAACAAACTGACAGTAATCAGAGGAGAGGTGGGAGGGGAAAATGGGGGGGAGGGAGAAGGGTCATCAAAGAACATGTAGAAAGAACCCATGGACAAAGCCAAAGGTGGGTAGGATCGAGGATGGGAGGTAGGGATGGCTTGGGTTGGCGGAAGTGGTGGTGGGGGGGGCGGGGGAATGGAGACAACAGTGCTTGAACAACAACAACAAAAAAATGCATACTGCCTGTTTCTGTAGATCTGGTAAGGTTCTGAGTTCCTGTATTTTCAACACATGCCCAGTTAACCAAGAATACAGTTATCTTGAGCATACAGTTATGCTCATCAGTTAATTAGATTACATTTGCTCTAATGAAAGAGCAAGCTCACTGGCCAAAATGCTTTGGGAAAATTACAGCGGTCCTTCTGATTTTACTTCTTTCCCTGCCTCATTATTCTTCAGCTTGAATAAGACTGGTAGTCAGTATTCTATAAAAAGGGACAAAATATTACTATAATCCATTTACTCATATAAGGTTCAGCTTCATGGATCTGAATCATTCAAATTCTGCATATTCGGAGCTTTCAGCCCTGTGCCCACCCAGCTGCCCAACACTTACTTGGGACAGTGTGTTCTAGTGCTGAGAACACACGCCCTTGAATCAGAAAAACCTAATTTCAAAACCTGGGGACCCTTTATAAGGTGCGTGAATTTTAGTCGCTTACTCCCCCTTTCTAGGTCTCAGTTTACTCACCTGTCCAATGATAATAATCGTGTTACCTGTCTCATAGAATTGCTGTGAGGATTCATTGACTAAATGCACTTTAGGTGCTCAGCATAATGCCTGGCACATAGTAAGAGCTCAGTAAATGTTCTGTATTATGGCTTGTCCAACAAAAGGTAAAGGAAGGAGACATTACACATACCTGCACCTGAAGACAGGGAAATGGATGAAATCAGTGGTAATGTCATCCCAACATGGGCCAGGGTCAAATCACGGGGGCACATTTGAAAGGCACGGATCCCAGGCTCCTGTGTCACCTGATGCAGTAGAGTTGTACGGGTCCTAGAATCTATGCGAACAATTCTAAGGAGCCGCCAGAGTTGGGATCCAGTAGAACACTCAGGGTTCTTGCTCCAGAACACAATCGATACCTCATCCATTAAAATAATCTGCACAACAAGATGTTGCTTCTTCAGATTTTCATGCATTCTATGCACCACGTGGGAAATGAGGCTACCGTGCTCCTTAAGCCTGAATGGCACGGGTCGCTGTGGGTGTGTCCTGCAGGGAGGCTGGGACTCCGGCATGTCCAACGCATGGCCCCAGGGCGAGGGCCATCCCCAGGCACTTCTGCTCCCCTAACCCCCCAAAGCTCCACGTCAGCCATCTCCACACCTGACCCAGCTCTCCGCCCACAGGACGGAAGTAGATGTCACTCCTGGAGATTTTAATTAATCGTCTTCCTTTTTTTTTTTTTTCCTTTTGGGTCAGACTCTTAAGTGTCTATCATGCTGATAGCACTCCAGGGAGTCTTTTGTTCTGAATAGGTGAAAAATTGTACCCACAAAAAGAGTTCCCCCTCCGATCAATTCTCTCTAACAACTTTATTGATTAGCTGCAGGAACATTTTTCATTTATTAATTATGAAGACGATGTTTCAGAGAATTCTTAAAGTTAACATTGTAATTTTTAAAATACTGATTTAACATTGACTGACTAGCCCCCAACTGTTTACAGGGCACGGAGCGCTACAGCGGGTATTTGGGGTTCCGGCAAAGGAAGCTATTAAATTGCCTGTGAGCCTAGGCAGTGGTCTGAATCTTCATTTGGGGCTGATTAATTGATTACTTGGGGGAAAAAAACATGGCTTGCCTTGTCCTTTTCAATAATGTGTTAGCATCAAAATATCATCCCATTATGATGTCCAGGCTAGTGATGGTTAATTAATTAATTGCCGCCGGTTAAAAACAATGTTCGACCCAGGTAAATCTTTCATTTATTAAAATCAATTTTGATAATGGCTTTGCAAAGGGATTGGGGGTAGAGCCAGGAGTCTTGACTGGCTCCTCCTCCCTCTCTGCTCCTTCCCTCCCTCTCCACCCCTCCTCCCCCCTCCCCTCCTTCCCCAGCCCTGTGTCTTCCCCCTTCTCCCTCCACAGTCCAGTTCCCTGCTGAGCTGTCTGCAGCTGTGTCTGTTAGAGCCCCAGCCAGAGGAGCAGGCGCAGTGGCTCCCTGGGCTGCGGATACTCTGAAGGTTGAAGGCACGATTGGGCCCCTCCTGAGCTACTCGGCAGAAAGCCCTCTAGGGCAGACATCCCTGCCAGCCCAATCCCTGAGGCTCCCTGAGGAGGAAGGCTGGACTGCGGGGAAGGGAGGGAGCTGTGCCAGGAAATCAGACTGCTGCTCCCCAGCACCCTGTAGCATCCCGCACCCTTTCCCTACCACACCGGTTGCAGATGAGATTCTAGATGAGACGCGTGGCAGGTGACCTAATCCAGGAGCAAGAAGGAAGGCATCCAGCTATCCAACTTCACTCCATGAGCAGGCGGGGAGATTGAGCCTAGGCGCCGTGCTGGGTCCAAACTCAAATCTGGCCCGGCCCTGTCCTTGGGATCCCTGCAGTCTATACAACCGGTCTGGATCCGTCTCACAGTTCCAGCACGACTAAGGAACATTCATAAGGAAAGCTGGTGGTGGGTGGGAAAGATCAAAGACAAGAGGAGACCCCCCCACCTCACCTCAAGTACTTTACAGGAAAATGGGTTGGATCCCAAAGTAGAGATTACGGAAGGAAGTATTTCTCATCAGGAAAAGGAGAGGGTACAAATGAACTGCATCACTGACTGTGAATGATCCTGGGAACATGAAAAGGGAGTGAGGGGCAAAGCAGAAAGCCAAGGCTGCTGACTGCCCCGGGAGCGCCAGGCAGAGTCTGAGCGGCTGGGCGTCCTGGAGCAGAGTGGGTCGGGTGCAGGGCCGGGGCAGAAGGAGCCCAGGCTCCCCAAGGGCCACGCGGAACACCAGGATCTCTAAACCGTGCGCCTGGTGTAAGAATTTTCTAAAGAAAAGTGTACAGAGCTGAGGGGGTTGGTGAGGGATTATAGGGCCGTGGCCCATCTGGCTTCTCCAGCAAGAACCAATCTTGCTGGAGGCAGGAAGAGCCTAGCAGTGGGAGATGACGAAGGACATAGGGAGCACGTGACCCGCCGAGGTGGGGTGATGTCTCCTGGCGAACTGCATGCTGGGCTCCTAAAAGCATTAGGCAATGTGACCTCGGTACTACTTTCTGTGGTTAGACAATGAAGGAATGAGGCTATGAAAATAGGTTGGTAAAAGTCCTCATTTTCAAGTCCATAGAAAAGGCAGATTCTAGGAACCTTCAGAAATGCACCTCTCCTGACACGCAGGCATAGCTGCCTGGTAGCATTCCAGAGCAGATGGCCGAGAGGGAGGGCGGGGGCTCTCGGAAACAAGCCCAGCCGTTCTCGGCGGGTAACACGGATTTGCGCACAACGAGCCACACTGACCACATGTCCTTCCTGACTGGGGTACAGATCTGCGTGTATCACCAGTATGACGCAGTCGAGGGTCCTCTTGATTCTAAAAACACCACTGAGCTGACCTTGCCCAATGTTCTCATGGGCAAATTTGCAGATTCTGGGTTAAATTCATGCCCATTTGAGTCACTATGAATAAGGATTCTTACCCAAAAGATCTTGATTACCGATTCAAAGGAGGAATTCCTTTTAGAATTCTGTTCCTAACCCCACCTTGTTCAACATTTTTCTAAAAGGAGTGAAGGAAGGCACAAAAGACATGCGTATCAGATTTTCAAATATGACTCATGTCTGGGAGGGATAGTTAACGCAGCAAAGGAACAAATCAATATTCAAAGTTATTCTTTTAGGTTGGTTATGGAAATACACCAAGGCTATAACAGGAATAAACGTAAAGTCTGAGTTTAGGTTAAAAACATCGATAGCAAAGGCATGACATTAGGTTAAGTTTGACTTGGCAGCAGTCGACATGAAAAAAAAAATGGCTGGGGGTTCATCTGATGGGAAAATCAGAGGAAAGCAGCAGCACGACGTGACTGCCGAGAAAGCCGGCGCAGTGTCTGGCCCTGCCTTGGTCTGGAGACCCGCAGGAGCAGCAGCCAAGGTGGCAATTCCAGTACAAGTACGTACTCGGGACGTGACCCCAGGACAGCTCTTCCTGCAGGGGTGGGCAAGTGGGGCAGGAAGGAGCCGGAAAGGCAAGTTCCAAGGCCGTAGCCATGCAGTGACAGGAGCTCGATGCTGCTGGGGACCCAGGGGGTAGAGAGCATGCGTGTCAGGGGTCAGGGTCGCCCCGCTGAGGGGTGAGAGCAGAGGCCATTGTTAACCCAACTCCCCTCAGGAGAGCGCCTGGCGCTGGCAGGCAGAGGTCAGGCTGGTACGCACTGGAACGGAGCGGCTCCAGGGGCTAAGAGCCCACGTGCACCGGGGTGTCCTCTGCAGTCCCTAAGAACTGTGCAAGGGACAAACAGCCTCCTGGCTGGGCAACCATTATCTGGAATGCTGTGCTTAATTATGGGTGCCACACTAAACAGGGACTTGGAAAAAAGGACCGTTTCTCAGAGCAGGGGCCCAAGATCATAGGGAGTTTGAGGACCACGACATCTGAAGATGGAGTTAGGGGTCGCAGTCTGGACTGAGGGGTGGAAGACGCATACTTGACATCTCACCCCGGCTGTCTAATGGACGGCTTCAGCGTCACATGCCTGAGTGAGAATTCAACCCCCCCAAAACATTACAAACTATGTGTGAAATAATTGTGCACAAATACAGAAAACACAGTAAGACCCCCACCTCCTGCCCTCTCCCCCCAAATGTGGTGATGCTCTTACTCTAGAGGGGTGGCGGGGGAGAGGAGCTGAATAAACATGGAAGACAGGAAGCCAAATGCCAATGCTCGGTGTTGGTTTATGGGCCTGTGTGCGCATGAAAGTGACTTTAAAGATGCAGTAAAATTTGATGCTGAAGCAGTTGATTGCAAGAATATACGAAATCTGGACAAATTCTTAATCTGAGACTGTAAAAGAACAAAGGGTTCTTTAAAAAAACTAAAGCAACACCCTTGATGAACAAACAAAAGATTATTTACTACTTACATGAGCATAATTATATGAATAAATAACCCTACACACAAACATATACACACACCTACAGGGAAATAAAGACGAATTTAACTGTTGAGCATTCACTCACACACGTACACCACACGGCGAATTACAGCTGGGTATGACACTGTGGTGGTTTTGATGTTAATACCAATTCCTCCTAATTAATAGGAGCTGGAAATAAATTATGACACACCCATACACAGAATATTAGTCTGGAGAACACTGTATGCAGTGATATGGAGTAATCTTTGAGATATGTTTTCCTTAAGCAGCGGCTCCCCCTTGTCATGCACACCGGCCCTGTGTTTTGCTTGGTTTCAGGGCTGAATGGACCCTACTCTTCCTTCCACTGCCCCTGGATCCTCCTGGTCAGGCTACTTACTAACCCTGTAGCCTTGAAAAAATAATCCTTTAACTTCTCAGGATTCTAGTTTCCCCCAAAAGCCTTTGTCTTGGACTCGCTGAGGACGACAAGTAGGAATAGGAATGAGCTTTTGGGATTTGATTTCCTTTTGAGTCGGCCTGGGGAAAAGGGAAGCCAGAAGGTCCCTCAGCTGGTGCAGAAAGCATTTACTTTTCCCTTTATTCATTGCTACTCCAGGCCTGGGGCAACATACTTATTCCCACGACCCCTGCTTCCCCGAGGAGCTCGTCAGGGGTGCAGGGACCTGGACCAGTCGTGATGGACGAGGACAAACAGAACAGAAGCAGGAGAGCACTGCTGGGAAACAAAGGAGGCATCCGCATTGTACCGCTGGGTCTGCACGTCCGGGTCGGAAGCCTCGGCCAGAGCGCCCTGGGGATCCCCAGGCGGCGTGGGCAGGGATGCCGTCAGCTCCCATCCAGGCTGTTGTCGCGAGACCACCCGTGACAGTCAGGGCCCGCAGCAAACTGAGTACACAGGAAGACTCCCGTGAGGAGCAGACCCAGGAAACACCTTCCAAAAATTAGGGAGAGCAGATAGGATGCACAGAGGTCACCTAATTGCCCAGCATTCCCGAGAACAAATTCAAGTAGACTTTCTACCTGTAACAGGAGAATCTGTTCCTCTACAAATCTAAGAAAGTCAAGTCAGTATTTGAGGCAAGATGAAAAAATCAGAGTTGACCCTGATGATGTAAAGATGCTAACAAGGGTCTCACTGTTCTTGTCGTTATCAGCACTTTCTAGAGAAGGAGGTGGAAACAGGACAGGACGGTTTTGCCCTCCTTTCCGGCCCAGCGGGTGCCCTGCAAGTCACTGGCGCTCGTGGCGGCTGCGCACACTGGGCTTCAGGGAGTTCTGGGGGGAGTAACAGCATCTTACACCTGGACACTCTTCACTCATTACAAAGTGCTTTCGTGTCAGTCGTCTTCATTGGGCCCAGCACCGTGATGAGAAATGTAGTGTGAGGAAACCTGGATTCTGCCAAGGGAGGGGCGGTTGTCAGGACTAGTTAGAAACGGGGACCTGGAACAGCAGTTTTTTTTTAATCTTCACTCAAGGATGTGTTTATTGATTTGAGAGGGGGAGGAAATGAGAGAGAGAGAGAGAGATCATTGATCAGTTGCCTCCTGTACGTGCCCTGACCCGGAATCGAACCCATGACATTTCAGATGGGATGACGCTCCAACCCACCGACCTCCCAGCCAGAACACAGGTTTCTCACGTGTCCCTTCTGCCACACCAGGAGCCATGCTGCCTCTCCTCCAGAAGCCACCTTCCCGCAGGCCTCCCACCCTCGGCCTGCCTCCACACAGGCCCTGGAGGGCCACTCTGTCCGTGGAGGTATCTCGGGAAGGCCCATACCAAGATGAAAATGCCTCTACGAGGACTATCTCACAGATGACACCTGCCCGTGAGGATGGCTCTATCTGACAGGATGCTTAGGAGATGGAAGACGAGACAGGTGTGTTCTGAAATGAGGATGGGGGCTGGGGGGCAGACTATCAGGCATCTGGGACACGGAGTGCTGTTCAGTGCAGACAGGGAGCCCAGTGAGGGGTCCAGACTGGACTTGTGGTTACCAGAGGTCAGATACACACTGACCAGCTGTGACCATTGCTGCCGTCCTGCTCTTTTTGCTGCAACCACGCAGGAAGGTAAGGACCGTGCCAGGACACGAAGGACGATCACGACAGGAGGAGTCAGAGAGAACTGACTGCCTCCTGCAGCAGCTCCACGGAAGTCCGGCTCAAGTCAAACCACCAGAGGACCCACAGCCAGACACGATGGGCCCGACACGGCACAGCTTTCCACGAGGGTCCTGATCCCGTGGCTGCCCGAGCCACTTAGCGCTCCATGCTGGTGAACGTTCAGGGCTCCATCACCCTCAAAATACACCACGTGATGCCTGTGGTGGGACTGTCTTGGGCTTATGCACGAGCCACACTAGAGGCGAAACAGACTGGTTCTGGAAGGCGGGACTCAGGGTGCTCCGCACTTCTGGTGGTACTCAGAGAGGCTCCTAATCAGATCGCTTTTCTAGGATTGGGGAACGGAAGCTTGAGGTGTTCACCTGACCTCTTCCTCCTCAGCACCTGTGCCTCCACAAATGACGACAGAGGCACGTTCCCAGCATGTTTAGTGGGTTAGAGCTCAGGGAGTCGGTCCGGTTTCCATGCTGCCCGACAGGGACCTAGGAGTCTGGAGGGCTGCGAGAAGCCTGTGGTGGCCCCTCTTTTTCAGGCAGGAGTAAATGTGACCCAGAAGTTAGGCTACCAGCACGCATTTCTTCAGATTTGGAACTTTCAGGGGAGCCTTTGTGCAGAGTGTGGTGGTCTGGTAGAAAATGTGGATTTTTTCCTAGTTTGATTGAGGAATAATTTATATGTATAATCAATGTATAAGTTTGAGGTGTATAGCATGATAGAATATTGATTTACATAGACAGTGAAATGACTACCACAATAGGTCCAGTTGACACCCATCTTCTCATACACATGCAATTTTAAAAAAGAAAAAATTCTTCTTGTGATAACAACTCATAGAATTTAGTTTCTAAGAACTTTCCTATAGCAGTGTAGGAAAGTCTTCATGTTGTACATCGCATACCTAGTACTTATCTTATAACGCTGCAAGTTTCTGCATTTTGACCACCTTCCTCCGATTGCCCTTCCCTCATTTCCATGCCCAGTAACTACAAGTCTGATCTCTTTTTCTTTGAGGGTTTTCTTTAAGATTCCATAAAGAAATGAGGTCATATAGTATCTGTCTTTCTCTGACTTACTTCACTTAGCACAATGCCTGTAAGTCCATCTATCTTGTTGTAAATGGTAGGGTTTTCTCATTTTTGATGGCTGAAGAGTATTCCGTTGTGTAGATATATACCAAATCTCCTTGTTGATTCAGAAAAAGTCTCAGGGGAGTGGTGGAAAAAGAGTAAGGAAGAGAGACAGACACCGAGACAGCTGGCTTTGTGAAGGATGTCCCCAGAGAACCCAGGGCCACCGACAGCGCAAGGCTTTGTAAGAGTCCCCAGTCCGTATGAAAACTGTCTCCTGGGAACACAGGTGTTTGGCCCCACGGCAGACCATGCAAATGCAAAGTGCCCTCCTCGGGGCAACGGACCGGAAGCCAGCAATTTCTGTTCAATTTCTGTTCAATTTCTGCTGTTCTAACTGGTTTCGTGACTTCAGGCAAGTCGCCTCATTTCTCTGAAAATGAAATTGTTGGGCCAGGTCAGAGTGAGTAAGTATACAGCAGTAATTCCATTCTTGCACCGGTGGCAGACCCCCATCACTGGCTCCCACGCTCTCCGTGACCGATGATTCCATTCTTGCACCTATGGTGGACAGCGGTCACTGACTACTGCCCTCTCCGTGACCCAAGTGCTCGCAGAGCGGCCTCGGGATCCGTGACCCGGCTCTCCAGGCAGATCCTACCAGGTGGGTGGAGCGGGCCGCCAGAGTACCCTCTTGGAACAAGACGGCCCAGAAGATTTGCCAGTGCCCACGTTCTGTGAGCTCTGGATTGGCCTCCTTCACCTTCTGCGCACGAGCTTGGGATTATTTAGCCTGAGGGAGAAGTGGGGGCTGAGGGTGGAAAGAGCTAGTATGCAGGACACGGAGCTACGGTTCTTCTCTCCTCGGCAGTCGGGCTGTTTGGGCCCAAACACTCCGACAGGGCACCTGCAGACCTGTGAAAAGAGCCACCAAGGGTTCTTTCTTTCAAGGGGCTAGCTCCCCACACGGCTCCCGTCCCATCCCAGGGAAACGTATTTTTGCTCCCCCTGCTTTTGGGGGTCTGAAGCAGCCACACAGGCGAATGAATACATGATTGCCTCTCAGTTAACAATGTGAACCCATGATCAGGCACTGGCCTGGTGGTGGCTGCACTCCCTCAGTCTTGGGGTCTCCAAGTTGGTGACCTCATAAATGTCTTCAGCCGGGAAGGACGCAGCCTCTCCTGGTGCCTGAGCTCCACCCTCTCTTCCAGCAGCCCCTGGTTTTTCTGGGCCCGGGCATTTCTGAGGAGAGAGCAGCTGTGGACTGGGAGAGCAGGAGAAACCTGGAGCGCTCAGGGGTCTGACTTCCACGTCTCTTCCCGGGCTCCGGAGCACAACTTGCCTGGACATGAGGCTCCAGCCCTCAGCAACGGGGCCCAAGACAGAGAGGACAGCAGGCGCTCTCTGTACACTGCTGCTGGGGTCAGGGGCCCTGCCACGCTCTGGGCTAAAAGGAACTGGGGAGTCTCATGGCTGGCCGTGAAGAGGAAGCAAGGCCAGGAGAAGGGAGCAGAGGGAACGTCAGGGGTGGAGGCAGGGCACAGAGTCAGAGGGGCCAACACGAGGACCCCCTTGGACAGACAGTGGGACAAAGCAGAGTTCTGAGGTTGACCGTGGGCTGAGGACAGCGCTCTCTCAGGGTTGGTCTAAAGGTGGTGGCGAGAGTCAGACCAGATAGCCAGGCCAGGTGAGTCAAGGTGGGCCCCCAGGGAAGCAGGCTGGACTCGGGCAGGCGCAGGAGGAGAGGTTTGGGAGACTGAGGGCTGGTGGGCAGGGTGGGAGACGAGCGGGAAGAGAAGGCAGGAATGCAGGGGAAGGTGGGGTCTGGAGTCAGAAAGCAGGCGGAGGGCAAGGGGTAGACAACAGCAACAGGGACAGCTCTGCGGAGGGGCAGTGGCCCACTCACACAGAACACTGACTGCCCGCTTTCTCGGGGGGCAGGGCCCGCTCCTAGGCAGAGGGAGCCCAGAGCCTGCCCGAGGCGGGACTGGGGAGGGAAACGCCCACCTTGCCTACTCGGGGAGAGGAGCCTGAGACCGGGGAAGACCCCGGCTGCAGCGATCAGAGATGGGGATCTCACGTGCTCCGTGGCAGCTCATCTTCAAACCTCTTCGTGGGAGTACACTAGGTTTCAAACTGTATGGCATTTTTGGTGTCACTAAATAATGCTACTTCAGTGCCTTTCACGTGGACCTTGAGTGGCTCTAGCACCGTGGGGTACAACTGGGTATCACTTATTGAGAGAAACAGGCAAGAAGCACAGCATAATGGCGGGCTGATGGCGAAGAAAGAAGTGTGCGCTGGAGCCAGTGAAAACTTGGCCGGGAGAGTGGGTGAGAGAGCTCAGCTGGGGCTCAGGCATTCCATTCCAACCAGTGGGACGTGGCGGCTCGCTCAATAGCATTTGCAGCCGCTTGTACAGACGCAGAGAGGACGGGGCCAACTGTGCTTTGCTAATTGCCAGCTGGTCAGTGTTACTTGGAGTCTCTGAATCACTTCAATTGTGCTGCCAAAAGCCTCAGGGTTCAAGAGTATAACACGAACGCCGAAAGACTGACAAGCACTGGGACGAGGCGGCAGAGCTGCTGCACTGGGGGTGAGGGGAAGACGGACACACTCGACAGGGGTCTCTGCCCCACCGGGGCTGGGCTGCCTGAAAACACAGACCAGCACAATCGGCGGTTCTCAGCCTTGGCAGCACATTTCAGTCCCTGGGCAGTCTTATGCCTTCTGCTGCGTGGGTCCCCACCCTGATCGGAGGTTCTGATTTGATTGGTCTGGGTCGGAGTGTTAAAAGCTCCCTGGGTGATTATAATGCCCAGCCAAAGTTGAGCGCCACGGAGCCAGCTGCAGGGCGTTGATTCATTGGGGGGGGGGGGGGGCTTGGGGAGGGAAGGGGAACAGGTTCAGTGTCACCTTCACCCCCTTTGCAAACAACACAGATTGGGGGGCACCAGGGAAAGCCCTGCCGGAACTGCAGCGCTTTAGGGAGGAGTTGCTGCCAGTAGCAGCTGATGCCGAAGCCTCAGAGAACTGCAGTTGAGTAGAGAAAGGATTCTCCCATGGTGGTGCCTTCGGGAGGGGGAAGGAGCGGGAAGACAGGGGAGGAGGAGAAAGGTAGACAAGTTGTGTGCACGGGGTAGGGTGGGGAGGGGAGAACGCTGAGAAGAAATAAAGCTGGAAAGGGTTTGGGAGTTTGGTTGGAGTTTCTTGGTTCCCTCATGGGAAAAGAATACAGTTAACTACACATCTCGGGGCTGATGGGAGAAAGATCTGCGAAGAAATGCACGGTTAGCATCTCTGGGTGATGGGTGTGTGTGTGTGTGTGTGTGAGAGAGAGAGAGAGAGAGAGAGAGAGAGAGGGAATGTGTGAGGGAAATACCTTCTATACTAAAATATCTGCAGAAGAAATCAGGGCAAGAATGGCCAGATTCTAATGGTACATTAGGAGCAATTTACTTTTTCTCAATTTGGTTCTTTAGGACAATAATTAGAGATTTTTGAGGGGTGCCAAACTCTAGGATCCTAAGTAGAAGTTTGTCATGAAGAAGAAAGAAGAGACCCAGGGAGAACCTTTAAAAAGCAGATTTCTATAAAATGAAGGAATTCCTAAAAAGTTTCTTAATACCTAATGGAGAGAAAAAATAATCAGAGAATAAAGGGAATATGGGGGGAAAGCACATGCCCTTAAAACAATAAGCTCAGGGGACTCAGGAAAAACACCGGAGCAGAGAAGGGACGAGAAGAGCAGCAAGACGGGGCTGTGTCCAGAGACCTCTGTGTGGGGGAGGTGAGCCATGCAGTAGGGAGAGCAGGGGAGAGGAGAGCAGAAGAGAGGACAGCAGGGGAGGGGAGAGGAGAGCAGAGGAGAAGACAGCAGGGGAGGGGAGAGGAGAGGACAGCAGGGGAGGGGAGAGGAGAGGACAGCAGGGGAGAGGAGAGCAGAGCAGAGGAGATGAGAGGACAGCAGGGGAGGGGAGAGGAGAGGAGATGAGAGGACAGCAGGGGAGGGGAGAGGAGAGCAGAGGAGAAGACAGCAGGGGAGGGGAGAGGAGAGGACAGCAGGGGAGGGGAGAGGAGAGGACAGCAGGGGAGAGGAGAGCAGAGCAGAGGAGATGAGAGGACAGCAGGGGAGGGGAGAGGAGAGGAGATGAGAGGACAGCAGGGGAGGGGAGAGGAGAGGAGAGGATAGCAGGGGAGGGGAGAGGAGGGCAGAGCAGAGAAGAGGAGAGGACAGCAGGGGAGGGGAAAGGAGAGGACAGAACAGCAGGGGAGGGGAGAGGAGAGCAGGGGAGGGGAGAGCAGAGCAGAGGAGAGGAGAGGACAGGACAGCAGGGGAGGGGAGAGGAGAGCAGGGAAGGGGAGAGGACAGCAGGGGAGGGGAGAACACACGCCGAGGAACAAAGAAGGGGCCCGACCGAGAAGGCACAAGGGCAGAAAGGTCAGATGGGCTTTTTATGAAATTTTACCAGAAACATTCTTCCTTTATGTTACATAAAAACAACAACAACAACCCAGAAAAATACCATTCCCACTGGACAAAGAGGGCAAGCAGGTAACAGGAGGATTCAAAATAGCAGAGGTTTTAATGTGTATTTTTACTTCTGTCTTCACCCAAAGACGCTACATTTGGCTCTCAGGTCTGTGGGTTACACTCAGACAGCAACCACAAGCAGACGTTTTGTCTCGTGCGGGAGCAGTTCCCAACAATCCTCAGGATTTCTGATCTCCTCTCAGCCCAGCCCCACTGCGGCTGATGACCACGGGCTTCTTCTTCGAGCCTTCCTCTGTCTTTAACGCTTGGGTTTGTGCTCCACGCATGGGGTCCCACCCCATCTGACATAGCTGGGGCCGGGATACCTCAAATACAGCAGATCACCCTTTGCAAAATGCCGCCTGAAGCTCGACCCACAGGGACTCACGACACTGGACTGAATGGACGCGGGCAATTGGCAGTGACCACTGGGGAAGGACCGGCAATTACTCTGAGCATTTCCCAGAGAGGGGGCGTTGCCTCAGGACCGTTGCTAAGAACAAACATAATGCCCATCTTTAAAGAAGCAGAAAAAGACGACCCTATTTCTTACAGCCTGATAAGCTTAACCTGACTTCTAGGGAACATGCTAGAACAAATCATCAAGCAATCAATGTGCAGTCAGCCAGAAGGGGGCAAGGCCCGGGGAGCTTACGGACACAGCCGTGTAAAGAGTAAATCAAGCCGGACCGATTTAATTTCCTTCTATGATGGAGTGACAGGCCATGTAGATAAGGTAGAAGCAATAGATGCAATCGACCTGAGACCTCAGCGAGGCGTTTGCTGCTGCCCCACGTGACGGGCTCAGTGACAGGCTGGCTGGCGACGGTTCAGGCCAGGGGTCAATCACCCTGGAGCTCTTATACAAGATGGCAGGGGTCCGGTTCTGCCATGCGCTTCCCCGCCTTGCTCCAATGCCTCAGTGCGTGGAGGTTCATTGTCACACAATTTTATTCGGCAAACATGTGTTCTGTGCCGCCTATATCTGTGTACCATGGCACTTAATAAATGTTTGCTAAATGAATGAATGGATACTTAGGCATATGAGCTGCAAATTCAGGAGACTGGCTCAAGGAAACTGGCTCAACCCCAGTCCACCTCTTCCATCACCAACAGGCAGCCAGAGAGTACGCAGCTGTCTGCCAACCCCTATGCACTGGGGGTGCCAGGATCCAGATCTGAGTTCGTGCCATACTGAGACTGGGTCTGTGCAGAGTTGAAACCAGACTCTGCCTCCCAATGTCTACCACTTTCTCAGAATGGAGAGAGAGAGAGAGAGAGACAGAGAGAGAGAGAGCGCGAGCGCGTGTGCGCACACGCACAATCCAGAAGGGAATAGATGGTCTTCAGATTACACATCTTTATCTGTAGCCTAGATGACAGAATTTTAATAATGCAAACTCCCCACGGGTCATATAACACATGGGACTAAGTAGAACGGGGCACAGAGAACAGGCTGGTGCAATGTGGACACATGAAACAGAGCTCAGGGATGAAACAGAGCTACTGAGACACAACACTGGTCATCAAGATTGTAGGCAGGCTGGAGCTAAATGGGACCTGAATGCAGGTTTCAACAGACCCTGAGATCGTGGAAGAAGCCATGTGGATTCGGCAAACGGCATCGACTGAACACCGTCTAGGCCAGGAAACAATCGTTCCTCAGTGCTCCGTGGGGCAGACTCTGTGTGGTCACCTCGCGTGTGGAAGGAGGAGAAGACACTGGGATGAGAGCCACAGAAAGTGACTGAAATGATCAAAGGGACAGGGGAGCCACTGAGTGCAAGAGAAATGGCTGAAACAGTTAAACCAAAGAGAAGGCCCTCAGGTATGGCACCTGGCCTCGAGGACCTGAGACTGGGAAGCGAGGCCGGGAAAGCACTTTCCGTCTCTCCGTCTCTCCGCAGAAGCGGTGCTCTCAGAATCCTCAGTCCTGGGGGCATCAACGCCCCCAGGACTCACCCTACCTTCCCTCGGAAATCCGGGGGTTAAAAGTCTGTTTTTGACCTAAAAATTCACAAGGATTTTGTGATCAACTCCATAATAAAGTCTTAGTCTGTTTTAATATAAAAATATTCTCTGCTGAATCTTTGGCTAACACGCTACCCCAGGAAGCCGCCCCAACTGCCCTCTGCTCCATGGACACGCCCCCCCCCCCAGAGGTGTATGTCCTCCAGTTTGAGAAATACAGGCCTGCGTTGTTTCTCTAAAATTCTAGGATCCTATGACCATTTTTCTCTTCTTAGGAGGTAGGAAAACATGAAAAACAACCAAAGGAAGGAAGAGAAGCTTGAGGAAGAACGACCTGGGCTTCTGTTTTAAAAATAAATCATAGCAGGACAAAGCCGGAATGGAAAATTCAGAACAGTAATCAATACTCGGAGAGGAGAAGCCAAAGGCCGTGTTTTATTGCACGGCCCGCGTGCTGTGTGCAGGAGCAGCAGCTCCTGTGAACACAGGTTTCCAGGGCCAGGAGGAGGCCCAGACAAACCCTTTTGTCGATGAAAGGCGCCAGGAAGAGCCTGCTGGAAGTCAATTCAGGGCTTCTGGAAGAGGCTTTCTGCTTGGGGAAGCTCCCTGCCTGCGTCCTTGCTTACAGCCCGGGCACCAGACACGGCAAAGCGTGTGTCGTTTCTTTCCAGCCCTGGAACTGGCTGAGGGTGACACGTTCGAGGCACGCCCCTCCCTGCCCCCACCGCTGTGTCTGGGTGTCAGTCTGGGCAAACTAAGTTGGTATAAATTAGGTGAAGGAAAATTAAACTAGGAGCAGCGTGCAGTGAGGTGGAAAGGGAAAGATACACAGTAAGTCCCTTGGGGAGAAAAAGGACAGAAGGTGGGTGAGGAGGACCTTGGAGTCTGCCTTTGGGGTTGCGGTCCCCCCTGTGGGTAGAGCGCCTGGACAGACGTACTCTCGTCCGGTCCTTTCGACTCTGCCTGAGAACCTCCTTTCGTAGACGGGCGCACGAAACCTGAGCAAGTTCACAGATGTGCTCAACGTGACAATGATGGTAAATAACAGACCCCGGATTCAAACCCAGAGCGGTGGGATTCCCGGACTTCACCTGGACTCCTTCTGTGTCTGAAAGGGAGGAGCCAGGAGGCCGGGACGCCGTGACCTCAGCTCCACCGCGGCCTGGAGGTGTGGCCTCAGCGTGTCACTTAAACACTCAGCGCCATCTCTCCGTTCCCTCATCCGCACAGCAGAGATAATAATAGTTTCCGCCTCTCTGGATAGTCAATGCAATGAAATGAGAAAATACAGGGAAAGTATACTTAGCACAGGGTGTGGTACATACTAAGTGCCAGAGAAATGCTAGCTGCTCTTTCTTTGCAAATGCCTGGGAAATGGGGAAGATGGTAAATCTTCTCCAGGGGAGCGTTTGAGGGAAATAAGAAACAGAAGAGCCCTGAACGTCACTCCAAGTAAGGGACTGTGCTGACCGCATTTACTTCCCAGCCTTCCCCTGCTCTGCAGGGGATCACAGGGAACTACATTTCCCAGGCTCCTTCGCTAGCTGGTTTCTGTGTAGTTTTGGCCAATAGGAAGCTGTATCCATCAGGGTGCTCTGGAAGGACAGAGCCAATAGAGATGATAGATAGATAAACAGATAGAGAATAAGATAAGATAGATAATGGTAAATAGATTATTGATAGATTTATTTCAAGAAACTGGTTCACAGGATTATGCGGGCTGGAATGGCAGGTCTAAAATTTATAAGGCAGGCTGGTAAGGCTGGAAACTCAAGCAGGAGTTGACGCTGCAATCTTAAGGTAGAATTTCTTCTTCCAGAAACCTCAGTGTTTGCTCTCAAGGCCTTCAACTGATTGGACGAGGCCCACCCAAACTATCGAAGGTAATCTCCGTTACTTAAAGCCAATTGATTAGAGATGTTAGCCATGCCTAAAAATCGTCATAGCAACATCAAGATTAGTGTTTGGATAAAAAGCTGGATACTATAAGCCTAGGCAAATTGACATAAAACTAAGCATCACAGAGGCAGGGCCAGTCCTGGGAGGTGGAGGAGGGAGCGGGGAGGGCTGTCTCCCGTCTCCCCATTTGCCCTGCCCCAGGAGCGTCCCTAGCTGTGTTGCTGTGCCTGCTGGGCAGCCTTCCCATCTTGGACCCGGGTTTCACAAAGCGCCCGTAGCCAACGGCCTGGCTTCTGGGTCCCGGTAACAAGCTCTCCTCCACGGCCTCTCCAGCCCTAGCGTGCTAGTGGCTTCTGGCTCTTACCCATCGCCAGGTGGCCTCTTTGTCTCTTTCTCAATACTTCTGTCTCCCGTGCCAGCAATGCCCCGTGTGCAGGGTCGACAATGGGCTTTGCCTTGACCCCTTTGCCTTGACAGCATCGGAGGGGTCCTTTTGGTCGGACAGCGTGCAGCTTCTCTCAAATTGCACTCTGTGCCCAAGGCCTCTGTAGATTGGTTCTGGGATGAATTTAGAGGAGTGCGGAAGCCAGAGGCAAATGGGGGCCTGTCCCATGGCCGCACTTACAGCTGCTCAGTCAGGGCAATGCTCAGTGGCGGGAGGGGATGGATTCATGATGCTGACCTCCCGCGAGCAGAGAAGGATGACAGCCCTGATCCTCGGGGATTCTGTTTACTCAAGAGTGTTGGCATCTGCTTCTCCAACATCAAAGGGGGGGGGCGTCACCCAAACCCGAGTGTCTAGTGGGCAGCACAGCGCATGCATGCCCCAGCTGTCCTCTGATCAAGACGAGGCTCTCGCTGGCACAGTCTGAATGTATGACGTTCTGAGAGGTGGGCAGCTGCTGCTGATCGTCACAAGTCTCTCGGCAGCCCAAAGCCTCTGGCTGAAGACACCGGGGCTGCACAGGGAAGCAAGTTCGGGAGCGGGGGAGCCAACTTTCCCCACACACACTCTGTCCCCATTCCCTGCTTAAGTTTTCTCCCACCCACCTAGCAATATCTGAAGTACTCCACACTCTGATTATTTATTTGCTTATCACCTCTCTGCCCACTCAAGACTATACGCTCCAGGAAGGCAGGCAGTCTTGTCTCTCTGCCCACTGCTCCATTTCCAGTGCGTGGAGATGGCCGTGCCCGATCCAGAGGAGGCGCCTGAAGGATGTCAAATGGAGAGACACTTGTCATTGCCTTTTCTCCCACAGGATATGCTTACGGGACCTGCGTCCTCCGTCAGCTCTTAGCAGAGACACTCAGAGTCCAGCAGGGCAGGCCAGGGTTCCAGAGCGCCCCCCACAGCAGCCCGGAGGGGTAGAGGCTGAGCTGCGGCCTCAGTTCCAGGTTGCAGAGGGGCCGGGAAGGGGCGGAGAGAAGGGCAGGAAAGAAAAGTGGCTTCTGCGACGGAGAACCCCTGAGTCTGCAACTGAAAGCAGAGGGGACCGTGTGACTCATGCCCGCGGATGACAGACGGCACCCCTGGCCCTCTTTCCAGCTGGCTAACTAGAGCCAACGTCTGTCTGACAGCAGATACCTCCTTCTGCTCTTCCCTGTCCCCAGGCTTTATCACCATTTGAGCTCTGCCCACCCCCTTCCTCTCCTCTTGTCGTCTCAGGTACTGTCCCTTCTCTAGAGTTAATGAAGAGAAGACGTGGAGGGGGAGACTGAAGTCGGCCCATCCTTCCAGGCCCGCTGCTTCCCACGCCGTGCAGGGCACTGCGGGTGTGAACCCCCAAGCTCGGAGACTCGGCGTGCCAGTCCCAGCACCTACCAGGACCCCAGCCCTCCCCCACCTCTAGCTGAACGGACTCTTCTTTTCCCTGCTCCAAACCAGCACATCTCTGACCTCCTCTGTTCACACCGGTGGTCACTGGCTCCAGCCCAAGGCAACAGACTCCTCACTGCAGCGTTTTGACTCTCAAGTTCTAGAACAAATCCACTTCCACACTAACTCCAGCCCTCACAGACGGACCCCTCTCGGGAACAGCAGGAGCCACGGAACCAGGGCTCTGTTGTTTTCTTACGTGGTTCTTCCTCTCCCCGTCCAGACGCTAAAGCCCTTTACACGGTCCCCACCTCCTCCCACCCCATCGCCGGGCCCAGATGTGGGACGCGGCGTGTGATCAACACATAATGCTCTGTTGTTCCGTGGAGCTCACCTGGGGGAAAGCCATTTCCTCCCAGTCTCCAGACGGCAAGATAACGGAATAAAAGGCACAATAATACCAATAGTTTAGCAAGGCTACCAGCCATCTGCACTCCTTTTAATCATCATAAAAGTAACACATGCTCGTTTTTGAAAATTGGGAACGTACAGAAAATAATTTTTAAGAGTCACATGTATGCTGGTATGTTTCCTGCCAGTGTAAATATGCACATATTTTCAAGGAAATTGGATCATAACATAGTTTTATTTTCAAATTGGAAAATGAGTACATTTCTTTATTAAGATGCTTACAGAAGTAACATAGTTTTTGATCCTTCTTTTCCCTGTATTATTTTATGGGAATTTTTTTCAGGTTAAATAGTTTTCATATTGTTAAATACCTTTCGAAAACATAATTTTTCACAGCTGCAAAATAGGCCGCCATATGGGTGCGCCCCGCTGGACTGCCCCGTTGTTGGGGTTCCAGACATTTCCTGCTCCCCGTCGCCCGCCTCCGGGCTGCGCTCCGCCATCCAGCCCCACGATGTCGCCGCACAGAACGTTCTCTCGGACCCTGCCGTGCCTCGACGAACCGCCCCCCCCACCCCGCCCCCAGCTCTCCGGCTCTCTGTTCCTCCTCTCATTCTCCGTCTGCCGCAAGGAGCAGCCAGTCCTTAAGGCTGTCCCTGCCGCCACTCACCCCTGCCACGGGCCCCACCGTGGTCAGACTCCCCCCAACCCACGACACTTTAGGCAGTGAGCCTTATTGAAGGTTCCAAGTGCCCTAAAATCCAGGGTGGGTGCCCGTTTCCCAGGCTTATCTTCCTGGCCTGCTTTGCCTCGATGGGACCTATGGTGACACCCTTCTTCTGAACTCCTCCCCTCCCCAGGCCTCCAGGACAGGGGCCTTGCTTCCACCCTCTTCCTCCCCTCTGCTGCCATCCCCATGCCACTGCAGGCGGGAAGGTACCACAGGCCTTGTCCTCATCCCTCCTTCCCCTTCTCGGCCAGCCTGGACCCCACCATCGACATGCAGTGATGACAGCTGAGTAAATAAATGGTGTTGGGGAAACGGGAATCACCTGCGAATCTACAGGTGGCTCAGACTTGGCCCCTTGTCACCTGTCCTCTCTGGAGCCTGAGCCGGGGTCCTCAGAGCCTCCTCTTTCATTCTGAGAGGGTTCACTCTGGGCCTCAGGCTAGCTTGCCTTTAGTGATAAGGGCAAGTTCTCTCTTTCGAGGGCATTTTAGGGGGCTGAGTAGAACCAGCTGGCGCTGGAGCAAATCGCCAGAGCTCGGATTTCCAAGGGAAAACAGAGTCTGGGTCTACCTTCTAGCTGTGCGGCCCTGGGGCTCGGGTACCTTACTTAGTCTCTGTGTGCTTGCATTACATCACCTGGAAAGGCAGAGATGGAGTGAGGAGCACCTGAATCGTGGGTATCATAGACTTAGGACACACCTCGTGGGTGGTAGCATTTACCAAATGCTAGTTGTCAGTACCGATGTTCAGGTCCTTCTCTCAGGACATGAGGAGGCACAAAAGGGTCCTTACCTCCTCCTGTGTCACCCCCGTCTCCAGAACGAAGGGGTCTAGTGGTCAGGAAAGGGATGTTATGGTCTGAATTCATCAGGGAAGATGGGCTTCCGGAGGGTCCTCTCCAAACCTTAAATAGGACCCTCCTCCCTGCCATGCAGATTTGGACATGCAGCCATGTGGCTATACGCCTGGGCCACGGCCAATGCTGGACTGTGAGGCCCTTGTAGACTGGAACGTGCTATGCTCCTCTTTCTGTCTCCATGGCAACCTGCACACAACAGACACTCAACTAATTTGGCAAATGCAATACGCTAAGGAGGGCACTGGAAGAAAAGTGAGGCCAAAGGGGTCAAGGGTAAAGTCATCAATATTTTAAATTCTTGACCAATCTAGGAAGTCGGCTGCCTGATAATTATGAGGCTACAGCTGCATGGAGTGAGGAGAATGTGTATTCACAAATGATAGGCATGTTGCGTTCCATTACCCCCCAATATAGATTTTGAAGGAAGTGGGGGGAAAAAAGAAAAGGAGTACATTTCGGTAGACATGATTTTGAGATGTTGAGAAATGAGCACCACTGGCTTATATTAATTTAAGAACAATATTTAAGTGATGCCCCAGGAATCATCAGGCAGCGAGCTGTACAGTGGCCGGACAGAAATTTTCAGAGCATTTCTACAACAGGTGAGATGGAGTTTGTGGAAAACTGCACCTTGATTCAGGATTAGTGGAGGGGGAAGGATGGCGACTCACCTGGTTATGGGCAGATGGTGGAGCCAGTGCGAGTCATTGCAGGGCCTCCTGGCTCTGCCCTTGCAGGGCCCTCTCCCGCTTTGGTGTTGACCCATTGAGCCAGTCCACCACGCCCTTATATTAAGCAAACTCCCTATGTGGGGCTTCAGGTGAACAGTTAACTGTGCCCCAGGTCTCTCTTTGCCCTGCTCCCCCTTCCTCGGCAACCTGGTTCAAAAATATATTGCCAGTATAGAGGGCTGAATAGTGTTCTCTCCAAATTCACGTTCACCTAGAAACTCAGAATGTGACCTTATTTGGAATTAAGGTCTTGGCAAATGTAATTAGTTGGAGTCTCAAGATAAATTAGGTAAGGGTCTCAAAGGCCCTATATTAAATGACTGGTGTCCTCCTCTTAGAAGACGAGAGGACACACAGAAGAAGGCCATGTGCAGACAGAGGTAAGCAGAGACTGCAGTGAGGCTGCCAGAAGCCAAGGAATGCCCGGGACTGCCAGAAGTGGATGAAGCAAGGGAGGATTCTTTCCCAGGAACTTCCAGAGGGAGCATGGTCCTGCCGATAACCTTGATTTTGGATTCCTAGCCTCCAGAACTGTGAGAGCATGAACTCCCATTGTTCTAAGTCACCAGGCTGGGTGATACTTTTTTTGACAGCCCACCTAGGGAACTAATACAGCCAGTGAGATGCTAGTAACAGAAAATGTGCAAATATGTCACTCTCAGGAGCACTTCTACTTTAAATCTGATAAACTAGAGAACTGATGCCTTAAATACAAAGGAACAAGATCTCAGCTGGTGGAGTTTGCAGCAGCATAGGAAGCAGTGGGGGGTTCAGGTAGGGGTCCTTCCCGAGTTCATCTTGAGTCACCCCAGAATTAGGTAGCCTACGCTTTCATCTATGTGGGCAGAGCAAATGGGTGTGAATCCCCTGGAAGGTGGTAAGAAGTTAATGGACACTAACACTCCAGTTGCCCAAGTCACTGACTCATGTTTGCTTCAGGTGAAAATTTGGTTTCAAAGTGTTAAAACTAAGGATGTATACAGAAGTTACGCTAAAAACAGTTAGAAAAATATGGAATAATATTGGGCAAGAAATTTGCTCTTTGGTATGCAAATAATGACCGATCTGTTTTCCAAGCACTGCATTAAGAGATAAGACATATGTTGTCTGTCCAGAAAAGGCCCAGCCATGGTTAATGTAACGAGAATGGTTTGCACAACATTGATGTAACCTGGCCACCAAGGAGAGTGGGCTGGAATGCACATGCGTGAACAATGACGACTTCACTGTACTAGTCAGTGGGGGTGGCAGACGCTGTTGAGTGAGCATGTGTACTGTGTGGCCATAGTATTCAAAATGACTGAGTAGAGCAACAAATCTGCATCAAATTTTGTGTTAAGCTTGAACATTCCTCCATGGAAGCTATTCAAATGATTCAAAAGGCCTCAGCTATCATGACTGGCAGCTTCATCATGACAATACGCCTGCTCATGCATCACATCTTGTGCAGAGTTTTTTGACAAAACATCAAGTCACTCAGCGCCCCTACAGCCCAGACTTGGCACCTTGTGACTTCTGGCTTTTCCCCAAACTAAAATCACCTTAGAAAGGGAAGAGACTTTGGGCCACCAAAAAGATTCAGGAAAATTAGATGGGGCAGCTGATGGTGACTGGGAGAACTGTGTGAGGTCCTAAGGTGCCTACTTGGAAGGGGACTGAGTCGTCATTGCCCTAGGTACAATGTTTCTTGTATCTTCTTCAATAAATGTCTCTATTTTTCATATTACATGGCTAGGTACCTTTTGAACAGACCTTGTACAAATGTGATCTAAAGCAGGGGGTTAACAACTCTCTATGTGAAATAGTCTGAAAAAAATTACCCCTAACTCTGATCAAACCGTTAGACCTAACTGTGAATTACATTAACTGTAGAGAAGAGAGGACCATGTTAAGGAACACCATGGGGGTGCAATCAGCAATGCTTCTTAAACTGTAGCTGCATGGAACTCTCCTGGAGAGCTTCTGGAGGCTGGACAATTCTGATTCAGTAGGTTTGGAGTGCAGCCTGACATTTTGCATTTCTAACCAGCTCCCATTTGATTGAGACCACAGTTTCAGAACCACTGCTATAAAAGGTAGTTTTTCTACAATAACAACCACCAAAAGTACAAGGATAAAAAAAGATGAAGGAAGAACATTTACATTAAAAAGATATAAGTGATATATCAACCAATACAAACTCATGCACGTGTGTGTGTGTGTGTGTGTGTGTGTGTGTGTGACAATCAGGGAAATTTAAAATGGGTATTTGATGATCTTAAGGAAATGTTGTTCAACGTTCTAACATTTTCTTTAAAAACAAGAATAAATACTGCAATATTTATGAATGAAACAATAAGATGCCTGGGATTTACTTACAAACAACTCAGGGAGAGAGTGGGCAGAAAGTGTAGATGACACATGATTAGCCATGAGTTGATCGTTGCTGAAACTAAGTGATGGGGACACGGCAGTTCCTTAAGTTACACTCTCTATATCTGTGTAAGTCTAGGACTTGGCATAATGAAAGGTTAGGGATAAATCAATCCAGCAGAGGGTCACCTGTGGATTTGTTGAATGTACAATACATATGCAGGGCCCACTGTGTGTGGCATTTTCACATGCATTTTATTTCTACACAATTAGTCCCATTATATGGAGGTTCAGATGGCCCGACATCACGCTACTAGTAAGAGGAGGGCTGGAACTCACACTCAGGCTTTCTGACTCTGAGTGCAGTGCTCACTCCACTGTGTCAGTGGCCATTGCCCCTAAAAAGGGGAACAAATCCCCTTGGGAGCACATTTGAAATGCAGATTCCAGGCCCCCCACCCACCCAAGTGTTTTCGATGCAGAGGATTTGGGGTGAGGCTCAAAAACACATGTGTTTAATAAGTCTACCAGGTGACCTGCAGGCTATACCTCCAGTAACACAGTCTTAGAGTGCTGAGCCAACAGGAATGAAGAAAGAGAGGATCTGGCTCCCAAGAAAGACACCCAAGTTCAGAAGCCCAAGAGAAGATTCAACCAATCTTTGGTTTCTTCTGTTTTCAGCTGATGAATCAGGTTTTGACTGGGTGTCTAGGCCCTTCCACGTGGGCTAAATGACTCATGCTGTCCTTAGGCGGAAGGGACAGGGTTTCAACCACCTGGAACAATCGCCCCCAGGGCGTAGAGCGGAAAGGCACATCTAACTCATGAACAAGCACTGAGTACCGTATTTCTCTTAAAGGAGCAGCTCCCCAAGGCTGTAAATATCAGCTCTTTTCCTCCTTTGCCACACAAAGGAATGAGTTCTTGTCTAATTCTAATCGTGCCCACTCTTGCCTGCCAAAGCTTTCAGTGAACAGCATGGAGCTCTCTTCTTCTCATGAAATGCTAGTGGAGCAGCTGGCCATGTGAATGCTGGGGGAGGATGTGATTAAGTTCCTTCTGAGATCTGGGGAGACAAAGGTGACTACCCTTCAAATACCCCATCTTCCCAACAGAGAAGGCTCCTGGGACCTGGTCTCATTTTTGCTAAAGAGTGGGATTTAGAAGGCAGATTATGCCTTCTAACTCAATGGTTCTGCACCTTGGCTACATATTTATAATATCTGGGGAAATGTAAAAAAACTCCCAGTGCCTGCCCCCCTCCCACTCCAGACCACTCCAGAATGGCTACAGTGAGACCCAGGAGTTTGGATTTCTTAGAAATTCCCAGGTGATTCCTATGTGCCCAGACATAGAAAATACAAAATCATCCATAATACACAGCTCTGGCTGTGTAGAATTTGGCAGTGAAGTTGGGGAAACAAGATATGCCAACGTAAAAGTGAAAATAGTAATGAAAGCATTAAGTAGCTACTCAAGATATTTTACTGCAGTTGCTTGTCACATGGGCACCTCCTGGGGGGTTTCAGAAGAGGCAGCAGTCCTGGGGGTGATCCCAGGAGGCATTACCTATAAGGCGGACGTTAAGGACGTGAAAAATTTGGGTGGCGGAGGGAGAGAAGAGGGAGAGAATGGAGACAGAACTTGTCCAGGGAGCTGGAGAGGCCCGCACTCGGGTTTCCACACTGAGTTTCATGGTGCCAAGTCCTCTACCTCTAGAACACACTGGTATCTCATTTGTACTTCTGGACTGAGAATCCAAAGATTTATTGGAAAGGAAACTGTACTGTGAGTTAGGAAATTGAACAAGGGTGGGCAAGCCTCACCCTCACTGGCCCTCGGTCTCTGCTGAATGAGAGGCAGGAAGTTAGGGACTGTAATGCCCTCTTTCCAGCTGAAATTCTGTAATTCAGGTCCCACAATCATGAGACATAGACTCTACTTTGAAAATAAATCTTATGAAGACATAATCTATATCCAGCAAGTGCACCTATTGTGAGTGTACATTTTTTTAGCATTTTATTGAATTTATTGGATGACATTGGTTAATAAAATTGTATAGGTTTGGGGTGTATAGTTCTACAATATGTCAACTGTATTTTGTATTGTGTGTTCACCACCCCAAGGCAAGTTTCCTTCCATCACTATTTATCCCCCTTTTATCTTTTTCTACCTCCTGCCAGCACCCCCTTCCCTCTGGCAATCACCATACTGTTGTCTGCATCCATTCAGTCTTTCTCTTTTTTCTTTGCTTAATCCCTTCACCTTTCTTACCCAGTCCCCAGCCCTCTCCCCTCTGACAGCTGTCAGTCTGTTCTCTGTATCCAGGACTCTGTCTCCATTTTGTTTGTAAATTATTTTGTTCATTAGATTCCACACACAAGTGAAATCGTATGGTGCTTGTCTTCCTCTGACTGGCTCATTTCACTTAGCATAGTACTCTCCAGGCCTACCCATGATGTCACAACATTTCATTCTTTTTTATGGTTCAGTAGCATTCCATTGTATAAATGCACCATAGCTTTTCTTATCCACTCATCTACTGATGGGCACTTGGGCTGCTTCCAAATCTTGGCTATTGTAAATGATGTTGCAATAAATATAGGGGTGCATATATTATTCCCATTAGCATTTTGAGTTTGTTTGGATATATTCCCAGAGTGTAACTGCTGGATCACATGGCAGTTCCATTTTCAATTTGTTGAGGTAACTCTGTACTGCTTTCCTTATTGACTGTATACCTGTGCAATCGCCATCATAATAAAGACAGAGGACATTTCCATCACCTCCAGGAGCTCCTCTTTGCTTTATTGTGGTCGACTGCTTCTCTCCTCCACTCCAGCTCCAGGTCACCACTGATCCGCTCTCGGTCCCTGTAGATTAGATCAGTTTTTTCCAGAGTGAAATAAATGTAATCACATAGCCTTTTGCATCTGGATTCTTTCATTCAGCATAATCTTTGAAAATCATCCATCAGTATGTATTAGTAGTTCATTCCTTTTTAATGCTCAGAAGCATTCCACTGAATGGATATAACACAATTTCTTTATACCTTCATCTGTTCATTTGAGTTGCTCCCAGTTTTTAGCTGTTATAAATAAAATTGCTATAAGTTTTCATGTATACGTTTATGTGTGAACATAAACTTTCATTTTTCTTGGACAAATATCTAACAGTGAAATTGTTTGCATGGCTGCATGGCAAGTATTGTATATATTTAACTTATAAGAAGTTGCCACATCTTTTCAAAGTGGCTGTACCACTTTGCATTCCCACCATTAATATAATAGGTGTTCCATTTGCTCTACACTGTTGTCGACACTTGGTATTGTCGGTCTTTTTAATTTAGCCACTCAGGGTCTGCTTTGATCTTAGATTTTAGGTTATGCCAACACAGCAGGGGTGTGAGGGTATTTCAGCAGGACCCCTGTATTAAGCTTCTTGGCCATAGGATAGGTTCGGCCTTGTAAAATATAGGTGTCTCAGTTTTCTTTCAGGTCCAGACACACTGGTCAGTTTCACCAGAGGTTAAGCTCAGGATGAGCCTGGTAAATTGACTTAATCTTCACCATCCACAGTGGATACAGCTTTAAGTTCCTTAGCAGGATTTCACAGGCCCAGCACCCACTGCCTCCATGGGCTCTCCAAGAGGGCTCCTGACACATTTTTAATGAACAGAGACTGCCTTTGGGGAGCGAGATTCTTTTCTTCCCACTTGTGCCAGCCCCTTCTTTTTATGGCATGCTTTAATGAGAGAGGATGAAGAGAGGAAATGAGTGCCAGATGTATCTGAAATGGGTCTGAACAATAATTACTCTCTGCAGTGAAATCACACAAATTCTCCATTCAATGTGCTTTAGAAAGGGCTGGCAGAAGAGAAATGTGTGTTCCTGAAAGCACGACTAAATGAGCACATTTCAAAGTTCTTGCATAAAAAAGATGTCAAAAACTCCTCAAGAAAGCCAGAGTTGAACATGCCCTTTCTACTTTCGAAAAGGAAAAATAGGAATTGAACCTCAGTGAAAGAAAGTGAGCAATCAGCCCTGCAAGCCACGGATTCCTCCCACACTGAGCTCTAACACGGCAAGGGGAGGTGATGCGGTCCACCCTACCTCCTCGGCCTCTGGGGAGTTGGCCTGGGGGATGCTGGTCAGACACTTCTCCAGAACCCATAGGTGGGAGCACTCTGGTTATAGAGCCCACTCCTCCACACTGGCCCACAGCTTGTCTACCAGTGACGGCAGAGAGCTGGAGTGAACACGAGCTGTAGCCCTGTTCATGTGACTGCCAGGTTCATGTTCATGTGACTACCAGGCTCATGTTCATGCTCTTGTGACTGCCAGGGGGCAGTGCTTCGACTCTCCCAGGAGGACCTCCTGCGCCCATCGAGGGGTCCAGAGGCTCCCCTGAGAAGTCATGGCCTCTGCCTTAAGAGTCCAGTGTTTTCTCTTAAAAGTCCAGTATATGAGTCGCCACCTACAAAGGAGTGGGGCCACATCAGCCTCACGCCAGGCCAGCAGAGGCCAGCTTGACAGGCCAGCCGCACGGCCCATCTCAAATGGCGAACAGTAGCCATTGTCCCCCATTTACTCATTCACCAACTATCCCCCCCTCCAATGAAATGAGGTAATCTACAGAAAATGCAAATGTCAGAATATAAAATTAAACATCAGGTATAGAGAAAACATTTGATAATGGGAGGTCAACTGCCAGTGTGCCCCCTGTTCACGATTACAGGGCAGAACTTCCGTCCCCGCCCCTAAGGTTCACTTCACATTTTTCCTTTTGAACAAACTGAAGGGTTATGAATGCCAGTATCTTGCTTGTTATACTGCACTACAGTTTTGCAAGATGCAAAAACGACTCAGGAAATGAGGTAAAAGGTACATAGGATCCCCATATATTATTTCTTACTACTGCATTTGAATCTGAAAGTATCTTAAAATCCAAAGTTTGACTTGTTTAAAAAAGTGGAAGAGCATACATAAGATACTAAAGAGATACAACAATGCATGGGTTTGGTCTGAGTTTCAGGGAGGCCAAAGTGAAAATGGAGATGATCGTGTGATATGGAGGCTGAGAGGTCCGGAGATCGGAGGCCTGCAGTCCTGCAAGCCAAGAGAATCACGGTGCAAGTTCAACCCCGAGCCCTGAGGCAGGAGCCCCAGCTTGAAGACAGGGAGAGCTCGAATTTTCTCTTGGTCAGCTTCTTCTATTCAGGCCTCCGACACACTGGACGAGACCCACCCACACTAGGGAGGGCAACCTGCTTTGCTCAGTCTACGATTCAGATGTAATCTCTTCCAGAAACACCCTCACAGATACACCCAGAATAACTTTCAGCCTGATTTCTGGGCAGCCCATGGCCCAGTCAAGTTGACATATAAAATTAACTAACACAACACTAACACAACCTCTCTGGGCCTCAGTTTCCTCGGCTGTAAAATGGGCATTATGATAGTGCGTCCTCACCCCGCTGGGGAGATGTTCACGGGGGACAGAATGTACAAACTACTTAGAAGGATGCTCGAAAGGCAGGAAGTGCCCGAGTCCTATGCGAAGAAGGAAGACAAGAACAAGGAGAAATTAGACAGGGGCTTCCGGCTAACTTGACCCCCAGGGCCCCTTCTCTCTGTCTCTCCCTCTCTTTTTCTGCAGTCTTGCTACCGACACTTGAAAAGGTTCTGATTCCACAGAGCGGCACCCCCTACAGATCCACAGACAGCCTCACTGTCCCACCCAGGGGTTCTGACCGGGAGGACAGAGAGAGGGCTGGGTGGGTCTCAGGGCCCTGACACTGGATATGTGGGAACAGAATGGCTAACTCCCACACCTTAACTGCTGTTGACAAAACACAAGGAGCCCAGAGGCATCCTCCCCTGCCGCCCCAGTGCTGCTGCTCTATTAAAATGACCAGGGCAGAAAATGTCTCCGTGGAAACAGTGAGGCCGTTAACGTCATGAGCTGGGGATCATGCCTTACCGTGCAAAGCTCAAGGAGGCAAGAGGAGGTGGCGGCGGAAATGGTTTATGGGAAAGAAGTCTCCCCTTTACACACAAATATCTAAAAACTATTAATTTTGGGGCAGCAGCAAGGAAGAAATACATGAAAGGAAAATTGATTTCTATTTAAATGGTATGTTTTCATCACCTTTCTTCAGAGCCTAAGCATTCATCTTTGAGTACCTGTGCTAATTGATTTCAAATGCAATTCAACGCAACCGCTGTAGAATAATAAATCTCGGGGCAAGGAGGCTAAGGGGGAACTTGAGCGGAACAGGAGGGGTATCTAACCTGTGGCCTTTAAAAGGCGCGTCTGTGTCATCCTGGGGTGAGTCCAGCAGCAGTCCCCTGCTGACGAGGTGAGGCGGTGCCAGCAGCGGGAGCTGCTCCATTGTGTGTGTCATGGGCAATCCCTTGAACTTGAAATCCTCCTACTGATTCAAGGCGTGTCAAATTCTAGCCCACGGCCAGGGTCCCTGGAAGCCCTCTTTTGAAGGCGAAGATGCTCTTGTGGCTGCTCTTCCATTCCTCCAAAGTGCCTGTTGCCTCCTTTCCCAAAACCCGCCTCCCCCAAGGGCACGCTCTTCCTGGCAAGCCTCTTTTGTATATCCCTCTTCTTGCTGCACTTACGTTCATGCTCCCCAAAGGGCTGTCACTTTGGGAGGTAAGTGGCTAAGCTAGTCCCCAGAAGGTGTGACAGAGCCTCGCTAGAGACCCAGCACTGCACCACAGCTGGAGACATGAACCTCAAAATGATGTGGGTCCAGCCTCCATGGCTGGCCACAGAAGGCAAAGTAGACCCTTTGGGCTTCACCCGAGTGATCCCCCATGGGTGCCTGCCCTCCAGTGCCAGAGATTTGCCCTTGCTCACCCCTGGGAGAGGTGAGGGCTGAGGGCTTGAGCGCTGGGATGCAAGATTGGACAGGAAGAAAAGGAGCCAATGAGGGCTCTTGCTTACACAGCTGCCACGTGGCAGCTTTAATGCCTCATTCCTGAGCAAGAATATAGCAGATGAGGAGAACCACTAATCTGTCAAAACACCTGTGCAAAGAAGCTGACCAATCACAAAAAAGTGATGTGCCCACTCCTGAAAATATTTCATGGGAGATCAGCCCAGTCTCTGAGCACCGGGTCAGCAGGTGTCCCCACTCGAAGGTACGAGCAAGTGGCGTGGCGAACCTGCAGGAGCCGGGGTGGAGCTGGGACTGGAGACCCGCCCCCTGCCCGGAGAACAGTGGCGTCCTGGTGGGCTTGGACAGAGGGCGGGTGGCTGCTGGGTTTGTGCAGGGTGTGACTCAACCTGCACCAGTGGCCAATCTCTGGAACTCCCCACTTGGCATTCCCGGAACTCTCCTGTGGCAGAACTGAATTCTCCGCAGAGGCTTTTCTCCCAGTGATTGAGGTCAGGGGAGTCATTTCCGAGAACGGACAGCCCTGCCCACGATGTACCTACGTAAGCTGAAAGCAACTCTATATACGATCAGAATACAGAGCCATTTCAGTCAGTCTCGGCACAAAGGTAATTAATTCAAATGTCCAATACACAGGCGAACTATCCCAGGACAGACTAAATTATAAATGGACCTAATGGTCTTATTCTTTATGATACGCGGTTCAGTGCTTGCATAAGTACACTCAAATTTCAAATAGCTGCTTCTGTTTTATACAGTCTGAAACAAGCTGTGTCCTCGCAGCCCCTGTATCTCTCCACGTTCACGCTCGTTCATTCACTCGTGTGTTCGTTCTCTGCCCTCATGCAGCTTACTGTTCGGCGGGAGAAGACGGACACCGAGCAGCCAGCTGAGCGTTTCTCCCCGTGTTGCGGGGGTCTGATAAGAGGGACTTAAAGCGACTGGCTAAGCGGAGTCAAGCTTTCATTTCCCCAGTTGGCCCATCTCCTGCCTGCCCGCCCCCATCGGGCTATTGATTTCTGACAGGCCGTGATGTAAACTCATGTGTTGTGGTATCGGTCAGTATAATGCTGACAAAGGCAAAGGAAGCCCCTCTCTGCTCACCCTGCGTGTTCCTTCTCTCCCACCTGCTGCCCACGGCAGCCAGTTCCTGAATCACATTTACTGCTGGGAGGAGGCAGCAGCAGCGGCAAAGACACCCCACGGAGGGAGGGAGTTGAATAAAATTTCTGCTGGTCCCATTGATCTCCCCTCAGAGCAATGTAATAGTGAGGGAGGTGGGGGAGCAGCAGGGAGAAGCGCCTTCTCGCTGCTGCGGAGCTCCCTTCTGAGGGGCAAGGACATCCCTAAGCCAATGGCCTCGCTGAAGCCACACTCCCTGCTAACAGCCCCCGGGTGACAGACCCCTGACTCTGCAACCGCAAGGCAGAGAAAAGGGAGGCGGGAAGTAATTCGGAATAGGAAGGAACAGGCATTCACAAGCTGGACTTAAAACACCCATTAGGTGATTAAGGGGATTGGGCCGCTACTGTTTCTGCAGCTCTCCTTCTGAAAGCTGTGAGGGTGGCTGAGACTCCACGACCCATGTCCCCCACCCCCCCAGCCTGGGCAGAGCCCCACAATGACTCATCTTTTGCCGTGCAAGAGCCAGCAGGCCCGGAGGGAGTGCTCACTGGCCTGTACTCTGAACTGGGCAAAGGCGCAGCGTCTCACCATGGAGGGAACTGACGTCTTCCCTGGGGGGAGTGAGTTCTGTCACCTCATTCCTTTGCTCCCAGTTCTGTGCTAGGAGGGTTCTATGCTGTGGGGCCAGAACTCTGGACCGGTCTCTGGTGTTCCCAGTTCAAAATTCTATCATGCTGTCCCCCTGGCTGGAAAGTCCTCCACCTCGGTGTGCCATCGTATAATACAATAAACCCAAGGCAGCAAGTTTTGGGGAGTTCTCCAAGATTATCCGGGGGCAGGGAGAAACCTGGACCAAAAGTCCCTGAATTCAACGGAGGCAGCTCTTGGTCACCACCCAGGGCCACTGAGAGGATCAGCCCACCAGTGTCCTGGTTTGAGCGGCATCTGTGAGAGGCCAGGACTGGACCTCACAGAGTGAAGGCAAAGACTTTGACCTTGCTTCTAAGGGTCCCAGCTCCCCCAGTCTGGGTCACGGGCCCTCCCCTTTCTCCCACCCCTTGCTGAGGCCCCCAGCATTCCCCCAAAGTTCCCCACCACCCCCTCCTGTAGCCTGATATTAGATCTCTCACTCACACTCTTCCAGGTGAACTTCCAGGGAGACATCAGCATTTTAACCGCAATCCTCACCTTGGACTGAAGAACGGAAGCTCTGACTATGTTGAAGCTTCAAACATGGGGGGTGGGACATTTTTTGAGATCTGGGCCTTCTGGTGCTGCTGGAATCACAGCACATAGCTGACCACCTGAGTGCAGCTTGCTGGGAGGACTCTGATGTGTTTAGGATTTGCATGTTGCTCTGGTCAAAATCTGCTGAGCTCCCGATCCCTGGCCCCGGGTGTGGCAAAACGGGACCGACCGTGCTGGCCACCAACGTAAATAAAACTTCAGAATTATGCCAGCTCATTGTAGGATCTCTCAACCCAGAATTTGCTGTGGGTTTAGGAGGCCCTACACTGAAACTCTTCAGTAGGTAAAACTTCGTTTGCACACAGCTCTCCTCCTCCTCCAAGTTGCCCTTTCCTGGGTCTTCTGCTGGTCTTTGTGGGCTCCAGATCTTGTGCACTCTGGACCTCCAGGCTTGCTTCAGATTGTCACACAGAGGGCCAGGCGTCCCCAACATGCTAGAGGGAGTCCTTCTGGGTGACAGGAAACTCAAGGAACTGGTGTCTTCAACCCTTTCATTTGGGGGAGGAGATAGTTCCTAGTTTTCAAGGACAAGTAGTAATAATCCAGTAGGGTTTGTATCCCTCTTATCTTCAACGTGGTCTAACTCAGTGGGATCGACAGGCATTTACTGGGCATCTGTTAGATGCCAGGTCCTGGGATGATGGTAATAAACACGCTGAAGTAGTCCCGCCCTCCTGGAACGATCAGTCTAGAGGATGGAAGGGGAGGCAGTTGGGGAAACAGAAGGACAAGGACATTAGCCAGAGAAACAGTGGGGGCAGTAGGGCTCCTGAGCTCTTGATGGAAGTCAGGAATGGAGATCAGAAGAAAGCAATGTTGGAGCTAAAACTCAGAGGGCGAGCTGGAGTCAGCAGGCAAAGGGGAAGGAGAGGAGAGGACCGCAGGAAGAAGGAGGAACCTGTGCACAGGAGCGAGGCAAGACAGAGCTGGGCCGAGCGTGAGGACCTGGAAGAAGCACAGCTGGAACTCGGAGGATGGATGGTGGGGGGAGTGGGGAGAGATGAGTCTGGAGAAATCACAAGGGTACAAGTCACAAAGCGCTTTGCAAGCCCAACTAAGGGTTTGGGCTTCCTCTCTCTTAAGGGCACTGAGAGCTCAGTGGAAAGGCTTAAGATAAGAAGGTGATGGATCAGATCTGTGTTTGAGAAAGATCTTTCTGGCTGCAGTAAGGAGAGGAAGTGAGCAGAAGGTGGAGCCGGCAGCAGGAGATTGGGTCACGGCAGCTGCAGGGCCCAGAGTACAGGTGCCCAGGGAGTATCAGTGGGGACAGAGCCGGGGAAGGAGGAAGTGACGAAGGACTTGTCCTCCAGGAATGGTCCAATTTATCAATCCCACTAACAGTGCAGCTGTCATCATACCCAACCCATTTCCTGGAACAGGGACTCAAGAGGAGGATTTCGGTCTAGAGTGAGAAGGTCTCCCAACTGCAAGCCTAGATGCCAGTGTATCCATGAGCCCTGTGCCACATCAGGCCCCAGATTCCTCGTCATCAGCTGATTGGTCACACTCTCCTTTGTGGCCCCAGCCTCTGGCACATAATTAGTGCTAAAAAAAATGCATGCATAAATGCATTAATAAATGAAAAGAAGACCAAGTCTCTAACTTCAAAGTTCTTGGAGTCTTATTGCAAGACAAGATTATCTGACATCAAACAATTAAAGAGCAGCACAGGATAGAACATAATTAAGTTCTAAATCATCTGGTTCAGGCTGTAAGTGCTGGAGTTTCAGAGAAGGGAAAGATCAATGTGGGCTGCAGGAGTTAAGGACGGCTTAAATATAATTCCCCGACATTACAGTAGCCAGGAAACAACGGTGCTGGTCTTAAAACTGAAGAGAGATGAAAGCCAACACAGAGCCTTATTTACCCGGCGCTGTACCGCAGACCACCATGATGCTGAGGGGCTGAATTAACAGCATTGGCCTTGGGGGTTAACGTTGTTCAAGTGGATTTATTCCTGGACGACTAATAATGGGCTCTAGCATAACTAATTCTCACTGTAGTCTTCTGTTGAAGGTTTTTTTTTATTAAGATGAAATTCACGTAACATAAAGTTAACCATTTCAAAGTATACAATCCGGTGGCATTTGGGGCATTCGCATTGTTGTGTGACTGACTCCTCTATCTGGATCCATCGTCAGCGCCCCCAGAGAAGACCCTGTCTGTTGGGACGAGCGAAGTGGTGACGGTGGACTGAAACACAGCACCCGTGGTTCCCATCAGAAGCCTTTGATCAAGTCGCTCACATCTGACCCAGAGCAGGTCACCCATGACTTCTGGGCCTGTGTCCCATCATTGCTGGTAAAATGGGGGGATTTGATTAAGATGATAACCCGAATCTCTTCTAGCTCTACCATACTGTAATTTGAAGTACTGCTGTCTTTCACACTTAAAGATGATCAGCATAAAAATACTGGTTAAAACTATAATATGCAAAAAACTGTCACAGTGAATGTGCGTGTGTGTGTGTGTGTGTGTGTATTTAAGGGGCAGAGACGGGAGGACAGGGGAGAAGCTAAAGCTAAGACAGATCCAGAATGAGGCACCCAAAAAGAGAGGGGTTTAGGCGAGGTTATCTACCTAGCTATCCTGTTTCTGTCCAATTACTTATTTGGGGGGTTAACCCCTCTGTAGAGTGTGGTTGAACCCAGGAACCGAAGGGCTTGCTCTGGAGTTGCATTTGTATCCTGAACAATGTTGTTTACTGCCAATGCTAAACATGGCTCTTTCTTCCTGCCCCAAATCTTTAATGACCACTTTCCTTTACCAGTGTCTCCTTGCACACCTCACGGAAGAAACCCGTTCCCTGGTCTCCAAATAATTTCAAACTTGGCATTTCAAAAAGAGAGGACTTACAGTCCAAGAGAATGCACAGAAACTCCAAACTCCTGGCACAAGAAAGGTGTGATCCCCTGCCAGATGTCCTGCATGCATGGGAGTCTTCTGAAGTTCAAGTGCTATTTGGAAGTAGCCTGTTGACAAAATCCAATCTTTTGTGAGGTATCTGTTTAAGTATCTTGTCCACTTTGTCACTGGTCTTCTGTCCTTTTCTATTTTCTTGTGAGAATATTTCTTCATGTTCTAGACTAGACATCAGCCCTCTGTCATTTGCAAGCACTGCAGATATTTCAGCCACGGCTTGCCCTGCCACTCTTAAAGCTGACTTTTGATGAGCAGAAGTTTTAAATTTTAATACAGTCCAATTTACTAATCTTTTGTTGTATGGCTTGTCCTCATTACATCCCACTTAAGAAATCTTTGCCTACCTTAAAATCATGAATATATTTATCTGTGTTATATTCTGGGAACTTTTGGTTTCACATTTAAGGTCCCTGATCCATTTGGATTTTTTTTCTTTTGCTTATTGTCAAGGTTCATGTTTTCCCACATGTGGGTATTCTGCACCAGATATGTAAAAAATAAAACACAAAAACATCTACCCTTTCCGCTGGTCCACAGTGCCATCTCTGTAAAAATCGCAGTGTCTACACATGTGTGAGTTTGTTTCTGAACCTCCTATTCTGTTGCTTCGGCCTGTTTGTCTACCCTTTTGCTACTCCCACACTGTCTTAATGACCGTAGGTTTCTAAGTCTGGAGAGCTAGTAATAAAAGGTTCTCTCTTGCATTTTTCTTCTTTAAGTGTTCAATCCCTACAAGGGCTGGCATATACTTGGCATATACTTGGTGCTTCTAGGGGTTAGCTCTTTGAATTCCCCTCCAACATGGGCCTGGCTGAACAATCCCCCTTCCTTGCTGTGCCCCCACATTTTGTCTCCAGCCTTATGAGCTCTACTCGGCCTGTCGGACCCTGTCTCTTGAAATAGGCAGGCCCTTCTATGGTCCAACACGCCCCCCAGGGCCAGGCTCCTGTCTCAGCTTCCTCTGCAGCTGGATCTCCACATCGTGACTCTGCGATGCCTCGTCAGCCCTCCAACACCTTCGAACTGATACCTTTTAGGCTGTGTCCAGCTTCTCCAGTTCTAAGTGAGAGATTTAGTCTGAATGATCAGGTCTACTTTACTGAAGATGAAACCTCTCATCCTCCTTAATAGTTAAGTATATTTGAAAACGTTCTTAAGAAAATAATTTATCACTACAAAAGAGTGATCTCAAATCCACGTGACTCTGGGCCACTGCGTAACTCTGGAATCACCAGATACTAAGGACTGCTCGCTGGTATGGTGCTAACCAAGGGTTTGACGCTGGCAGTGGTCTGCAGGCCCGAAATGCCCGAGCTCTCACCGGTGCCACCAAAACAGAGGAAGGGCTGGAGCCACACCAGAAGATGGTAACATCTGGACCAGCTTTTCTGACATCTGACCAACCCAGACACCTTACACGGCTTAGCACAAGTACTCAGAGCTCAGAAGAGGGGCAAAGGTGCTCAACTATCTGAATTTTTTCACTTTTCAAAGTACTCTGTTGTGCTGTGTAGGAAGCACTTTATACAGATGACATGCATTCACCGAGAGGTCTCTGGTGTTCTCATAGGTGGGGTTTTGCACGCAGAAAAGACTATTTCAGGTTAGTTGTGGAAATAAGGTTTTCGATTTATTGTTAATGAATGCTAACATGTAATGAGGTCTCATTATATGGCAGAGACCATCTAAGAGCTTAAACCTATCCTCTTATTGAATGCTCCATTAATATTCTGCCTTTAATGTCAGCACTCCCGTTTTACAGGTGAGGACACCGAGGCACGGCAGGTTAACTCACCTGCCCAGGGTCACGCAAGTAAGTGGCAGTGCTGGGTTTTAAACCCCGGCAGGCTGGCTTCTGCAACCAAGCTCTTAACTGTTGTGTTCTACTGTTTCTCTTTAAAGAGCCACATTTTAAAACCTGCTTCTAACTTAGGCTTTTACATTTAGCATACAAATCTCATTATTCTCTGTATAAGTCTAACAGATTTTAACAACCTCTTTAAGGGAAACTTTGATTCACGGGTGATTCCATTTATAAACTTGGTTAATTAAATTCCTTTAAACATTTAAAACTACAGTTATAAATTTACTGTGCTCTATTTCCTTTTAAAGTACCTCATTTGACTGACTTAACCAACAAAAACCTCCCAGCTACTTGCATTCTTATGAAGCTAATAAATTACTCTTATGAGTATGGTGAACCTTAAGTTCTCCTAGATGTTTTAACCGTGTGTGTTAATTTCCTAAGATTTCCATCAACTATCACAAGTCTAATGAGTCACTTAGTTCATATTTTAAACTAAGATCACAAGTCTGCACTGTTACTACAGAAGACAAATTCTCTTAGACATTACACTTAAGGCACCAAATATGCACAGAATTCCCTAATACAGAAGCACCAATTTGATTATTTTTTGAAACATTTATGTTTTTAACTTTGAAAACCCCTAGGTTACAAGATGCTTGCACTAGGAAACAACTTTGTCATCCTAATGAAATTTGGGGGTTACCTTCCCAGGCCTTTTTTCCCCTCTCAATTAGCTGAGGTTTCCTGAATGACTGGGGTTGTGAACCGTAACTTGACCGGATTCTCGTCTGCAACCCCGGCATCCAGGCTGAAGCCACGTGCACGGTCGTCACTCATGGTTTTCACAGCTCAAGGAATGGAGGGGCCATGAAGTTCTTGTTCTCCCCGGGTTAGGAATTCGGCTAATTTTTAAGTCATACGGTGTCTCTAACCTCTCCTCAGGTAACCAACCGCATACTTGAGTGGGTTCAATAATCTATTTGCCACTCCATTCCATTCTGATTTATGTTTTATTCTGCCCCTCTGTGAGGGCTATGCAACTCGTATGGATATTCGTGTAATGACTGACTGAATTCTGCACGTCTCCGATGGCCGTGTCTGACTCCAATTACAACTTCTATCAGCACTATTGACACACGTGCACCCACACTCACCCCCACGCCCCAAGATACTTCTAAGCCCGCCTGGAGTCCTAGACAGACACAAACGATGGGTCAATTTGAATGCCTAAGAGAAGCTGACATCTAAACCTTTGCTTAGGTGAGCTGTGAGAGGGCTATATAAGACATCTGCATTATTTCAATGTGAAATCGCTTTCTAAACAAGTATGGGTTTGACTGAAGATCTGAAGTGAAATTGCAGATTAGCTGGGGAACTGCAACTCAGTTGAGGCGCAATCCCCTCCCACCCACTGTATCAGGAAAACATTTCTTTTGTACATTAAGGCTTTTAAAGACAACATGAGGGTGTCAGAAGTTCGTTTTCTCCCCTCCAGACCCAACATGGAAGCCCCTTGGACTTGCATTTGCCTCAAGCCCTGGGAATTGCTTGAACGGGTCCGTTCATCCTGCGACCCGCTGGTTCTCCCCGCCTGCACTGAAAGGACTGAAGGCAGCCCTGGCTGGCGTAGCTCAGTGGATTGAGCGCGGGCTGCGAACCAAAGTGTCACAGGTTCGATTCCCAGTCAGGGTGCATGCTTGGGTTGCAGGCCATGACTCCCAGCAACCGCACATTGATATTTCTCTCTCTCTCTCTCTCTCTCTCTATCTCCCTCCCTTCCCTCTCTGAAAATAAATAAATAAAATATTTTAAAAAAAAAAGAAAGGACTGAAGGCGACCGAGCCCCAAGACGGTTGTGTCTGGACCCGGGACTCCTTGGAGCGGCGAAGTGGCTCCCGCATTGCTGGTGCTGAATCCACTCTGCTGTGCCCTCCTTCCTCTCCTCCTTCTGCCTGGAGCTCACCTCACCGCTAGCTCTCTCAGATGCCCTCCCTCCCTCCCTCCCTCCCTCCCCCCTTTCTGCTCCCTCTCCCACCCTCCCTCACTCCGGAGACCTAACCTTGGTAGGCCCACAAGCACCCCCCACCCCCGCCTCCAAATCTTATTACTGTTGCTACAGTCGGGGCCCAGGAGAGGCGGATGCACGTATTGATGATCACAGCTGGGACTGCATAAGCAAAATAAAGGCAGCAAAACAGGACCTAGTGGACAGCCAGACACCATGGAAGAGCCATCGATTGCTGCTGTGGCTTCTTTCCATACAGCAGACTGAGTGCGGAAGAGCTGGACTCTGGGTAATTTCTAGCAAACAATGTGCTGTAGAGCGTTATTTGTAGGTCCTGAAAATCGAAGTGGAACCCCCGGCTCCCCCTAGAACATGCTTCGTTAGTGTGGAACAAAGAGCTGGCTGCGGGCCGAGGACGGCGTTTCCCGCCCTGCAGCTCAGTGCGGGGAGGGGCGGTGGCGGGTGCAGCGGGAGCTCAGGGAGGGTATGCTGGCCAGCCCCCTGCAGCAGAGAGGGCTCCGGGCCAGGGGACACCCACCCTCCTTCCTGGCGCAGGGCCTGTCGTTTCGGAGGTCAGAGATGCCAGTCCCGACACCCACTAGCTGTGTGAGCTTCCGCAGCTGTTCATCCCAGACTCCTCCGTGTCCCTCCTGCCTTCCTCACAGGCTCTCGGGAGGACCGAGTGGGCACAGCGAGGTAAAAGCATCTATTTCATATGTATCTGTATGATCTTAAAGACACGGACAGGGTCACAAGTGGCAGAAGTCTACGCTGGGGACCAGCGGGGTCAGGCCCAGGGGGAGCCGGTGTGCACGCAGCCGCAGTTGTGGGCGAGTCTGATGAAGGGGCACCTACGAAGCAGAGACGGGGTTCGGGGAAACCAGCACAGCAGAGGAAGCAGGTTCCAGAACTGGGGGAGCCCTGCGGCCCTAACTGGAGAGCAAGGCTGCCCCACCAAGGCTGTGGTCTTTCTTAGGAGAACTCGGGCACTCCAAAGGGCGGCCCACATGAGAAGAAAGGGGGGAGGTGGCAAACACCGGCCTCTGATCCCTGGGAGAGAACTGCACCGGCCCAGCCCACTGGGGAACCAGAACTACCGGGCAGAGCAGGAGAAGGGGGGTCCAGAGTGGTTCTGGAACGTCCAGTATGGTGCCCCGCTTTGTGCCCCCAGACACCCCGTGACTTACCCACTTGTATATCACTCGCCCTCATCAGATTCCTTGGAAGCGGGGGCTCCACTGGCCTGAGTGAATGCAACAAGAAAGCAGCAGCTGGAAGGGGGCCGCTAGAGCTGGTTCAACAGCAACGATGTCAGAGCCAGAATCTCTGTGATTCTCTCGGCCCTTCTTTCGTCTGCCACCCCTCGGTGACGTGATCCCAGCGTCTCCCCATTCTAACCTCAGTGCCCCGTGTGGCCCCTAGAACACGGAGGATGCGCAGTAAACTAGGGCTGAAGGAAGGAGAGAGGGCCGGCCACCCGCAGGAGACCGTCAAGAGAGGGATGCTTCTCAACACAGATGTTTATTTAAAATGCAAACGAGCAGTGCCCAACACACACACACAGAGCAGCACCGTGCAGGGTCGGGCACTGAGATGCGTGCTAAGACCCTGGTGGCAGGAAGCCCTCGGGTGCCCGCAGGCCTCAGTCAGGGAGATCAGGACCTCTGCCTCCACACGAAGCCCCCTCCCCGACGCCTTCTTACTCCAAGCAGCACAAGGTGGCTCCCCTCCTTCAGCCCCTACAGCGGGCAGCCTCGGCAGAAAGGCAAGCACGCCCAGTGTGGCGGCTTTTCCATCGCACGCACTCGGGTGTCCGCATGCCGAAGCGGGCCAGACACTGTGGAAAACGGAAACACACCAGAAGCGATTCTCTGACAGACCCCAGGTGCCCTCCCCGTCCTGCTGGTGGGCCCTGCTGGTGGGCGCAGAGGGAGTGGGAGGGCGGGGTTTGTCCCAAACACCCCCTCTCTGCCAGGAAACCCAGAGAGCAGGAGCGAACACGTGCCTTGAACAAACAGCAAGGAAGGGAAACTGAGCCTGCTTTTGCCTGGGGCCCCCTGCTCTGCTGGCCAAGGACTCCCCGGAAAATCCAACCTGCTGGAGAGGGAGGGAGCCCAGGGCAGTGGGCGGAGGGTCCTGGCCCTCGGTTCTCTGGTGGCGATGATCAAGGTCAGCCCGAGCAGTGGGTGTCAAGCACGTCCCGTTATATTTAGGACAGGACGAGCACAGGAAGGGTCGGTGGCAACCGGCCCCGAGGTTTATCGGCGATGGGCCACCCTGGCAGGCAGGACAAAGTGCCCAGGGAGTCAGATGACCGGCACCACTGACCTGAGAACAGGGAACAGTGCGAGACCACTGCGTCTGCCCGACAGCCCCGGGGCTACTTCTAACGCCTCTTGCGGTTTTGCTTGGTTTGAACTCAGATGTTTTCTTTAGCGCATTAGTTTGCGAGGGTCTCATTGATTATCATAAGATAAATAACGTCATTTTGAAAAACGTTTTTCTCTCCTTCATCATGTTAAAGAAAGGGGGCGACGCGTCAGAAGGCGAGAGCCCTCCTCGGGTTCGGGCTCTTTCTGGGCCCATATATTTTGCAAAATAGATTTTTCAGCTCGCTGGAAAGAGACCCAGAATCAGAAAGAAAAATGTCAGGGTTCCCTCTGCTCCTGGTGCCAATTTCCTTGAAGCTGAAAATCCATCTTGCCTGGACTGATGCGGGCTCATTGCCAAATTGGGTTGCTGTCTCCTCACTTTCCTACTTATTTATCTTCTTGGATGGTCTCCAGACCCGGCTCATAAAGGGCCACAAAGGGGTTGAAATGGGTTTTTTCCCTGGGCCGGTTCAGGGGGGTGCGGGGGGGAAGCAGAGCTATGTTAGCCGTATCCATGACAACCATTGGTTTCTGTAACACCCCGCCCCTCCCGGCCATCGGGCCCACCGGGCAGGGTGTTCCGTCGGTGGTCTACACAACCAACTGTCTCCCTGCCTTCTGCACGCCCTGCACCGGTCCCACGCTGAGGTTCATGGCCAAACCGCAGCCTACTGGGGTGGGGGCGGGGTGAAGGTAACCTTTTCCCAGGGGCCTTGAAGTATCATTTCTTATTTCAGTCATTTCCTAAATGCCTGTCAGCTATTTTAAAGATAAATTTGGGGGAAATGGCTTTTATTCCGATTATATAAAGTGCCTTAAAGGCAGAGACTTCAACTCAAACTGGGTGTTTGTGCCCCACACTCGGGCGCAGGCCCGGCTCCCTGAGGCCGTCACGCCGTGGCAGCCGGTGGCCGGAACCTGGGCTCGGGGGACTGGGGTGAGCCCAGCTCCGCCCAGGCCTGCCACTAACTGAAGCGCAGAGTGGGCCAGTTACTCCTGCCTCACTCTGCAGGGAGCTGTTGTGAGGACTAAACAAAACCGTGACTTTGTTGGCCACAAAAGATTCTAGAAAATTCTAGATTCTAGTCCTGAGAAAACAGGACTTGGGGTTGAATGAGCAGCAACCAGCCTCTCCTGATCTTGGGGTACAGGAAAAGCTCCCGGGTAGGGGCATCCAGCTTCTTCCAAGCTCGGGTCTCGTATCCACAGAGAAGGTGTGAACACTCAGGAAAGTCTTAAATGGAAGTTCTGGGAACACCACGTTCATGGTGTCACTTCTCTGATCAAAAGGAACCCATGGTTCTAAACATGTTCCGAACTCTCAGGTTCCACATGCAAAGTCCACTTCCCCGCCCCCAGCATCTCTCCCACGGCAGGAGTCCTCGTTTCCATGGCCAGTCCCATGTCCCCGCCCCTCTCCCCGGACGCCTTCCTCTCAGGGTCCAGATTTCCCCTCACGCCTCTTTGTCCAGGGCATCTGCTCCCACCAGCCCGCTCCAGCCAGACCCCTCCTTCCCCGGGAGCAGAGTGCTTACATCCCCCTCACTAGGCAAAAACTGTGCACTGCCCCCACTCGGGGGTGTTTTGAGCCATTATTCAACACTTGGATTAAAATTTAACCTTTGCTGAGTTTCTACCTTGTTTTTTTTTAAAGATTTTATTTATTTATTTATTTATTTATTTATTTATTTATTTATTTTAGAGAGGGAAGGGAGGGAGAAAGAGAGAGAAAGAGAAACATCAGTGTGCGGTTGCTGGGGGTCATGGCCTGCAACCCAGGCATGTGCCCTGACTGGGAATCGAATCTGCGACACTTTGGTTCGCAGCCCGCGCTCAATCCACTGAGTTAAACCAGCCAGGGCTCTACCTTGTTTTTCAAAGTAGGCTGGGAACTCCTCCGGGGGCAGGAAGTGTGCCTAACTCATCCTCGTATCCCCTGGCAGACAGTAGGGGCTCCACCAGTGTGCACTGAGCGATGCATATGAAAATCATCCCATCTCTAGAAATGTGCTCAGACCCAAAAACATACAGCAGAAAACAGTCTGATTCAGTGACCTAGCTGACAGCCCTCCTGACCTGGGAAAGAACCCCGTACCTCGACTTACCCGCCTCCCCAATGCCTGAAACGACTCTGAGTAACGCTTTACTAGTAACACCTGTGCTCACGGAACCAGAAAAGTAAAACTAGCGACTTCGTCTTTGTTCTCCCCCCCTCCCTCTCCCCACTCCCTCTTTCTCGATCCCCACTTCCATCTACTCCAGCACAGCTGTTCACTCGCAACTTCCTGTGGCTTAGTGACAATTGCTAAAATTCATCTAGGGCCTACGAACGCTCAAAACTGGGCTCACCCCTTCCCATGCGCGATTTCCCCTACTCCTGACGGGGCCTGCTTCCCACCTTAAAGGGACTGAAAACCAGCAGCGAAGCCCTCGCCCAGGGTCAAGCAGTGGATACATGGCTTGACACTCCCCCCACTTCGATCTTCTTCTAAAAGGCCCTGTTTTAAAACTACTGGAAGGTACAAGGCGGACTCCCCATCTCGGTGGGGCCTGGGGCGGCACAGACTACGTGGACCTGCACCGTCCTCCCCTCCGCAGAGACCAGGAGCCAGGACGCGACACTGCACGGCGGTTCTCCCAGAGGAGGCAGGGCAATCAAAGCCGCCCAACGACGACACGCGGGAACAGGCCGATCGATCCACTCCGGGGGCATCCTCATTAGTGCCACACCATACGGGGTGAGTGGCATGCCCGTGTGACACCGCAGAAAACTCACTGCTGACCGATGGAGCACACGCGACACACTCACTCACGCACCCCTCCACACAGCGAGTGCGCCCTGAGCACCCGCTGCACTCCAGGCGCTGCACAGGGTCGTCGGGCAGAAAGTGAATCATTGGCCTTGAGGAGCTCACTACCTAGTGAGACAGCGGACACGCAGGCCCACAACCACGGGGCCAGGCCGAGGGGTGAACCTGTCGGCAGAGGCCTGCAGGAGGAAGAAACCAACGGTGCCGGGAGGCCAGGGTGGCTTTCCTGCGGCCTCTGGGGTCCTGTTTTCCAGCCTCACAGGTTTTCGTGCACGTTCACATTTGACACCCCAGCGCCTTCCCACTCCCCCACCTTCCTTCTTCCACGACACTGACAGGTCTCGCCCTGCTCTCTGGTGGAGCAGGGAAGTTTGACTGGCAGCTGCTCAGCTGGGAAGCCCTGGGAGCTGCCGCAGAGAGCTGACGGCAGTGTTCTGGAGAGAGCACGCGGGTGGGAGGGAGGAGGCGAAAGGCAGGAGGAGAGACTGGGGGGCGGAGAGTGCACGGAAGACAGCACTTACCTGGGAGCACCTGAAACCTCCCTCTGTCTTTCTCTCTCTCTGTTGGATCTCTAGGACATGCACTTCCTGGTCACTGCTGGAAACAAACAAGAAAACCCAGTATGTTAATATACACACACAAACACATGTATATACATGTGTATATACACACACACATACACACAAAGTATAGGGGTGGGCAAAAGTAGGTTTACAGTTATAATGCACATAAAGAATCCAATCTTTAATAAACAGTAATACAAGAACTCCGTGTTTTACGTACTCATGACTGTAAACCTACCTTTGCCACAGCCCTGTATGTACACACATATACATAGATGCACACAGACATCTATATCCGTACGCACATACACACGGCAGTGCCTCCCACTTCTACACCAAGCTCAGTGCCCTTCACGTTGCCCTTCTATGTACACCCCAAACTGGTCGCAACCCCGACCGGAGATGGGGTGGGGTCTTCTCTGGCTTTAAAGCATCGGGAACCCCTCAGCGGGCCCACCTAGTCCCTGGTCTAAGAAGCCGTTATGGGAGAAGTTAATTCGGCACAGCTAAGCTCGTGATGATGGAGGGCGGAATGAATCAATCCAAACATTCATACGTATTTGATGAAGGAGAACCTTGAATGAATGCATAAACGAACCTTCACTGAGGTCCTCCTATGTACCAAGGCCTGTGCCAGGAATGTCTGAGGGTATTACTTATGTAGTTCTCACACCAACTTTGTGAAGTAAGATTTTATCTTCATTTCAAAAGCAAGTATGTTGAGAGCACAGTGGAAAAGTTTCTCTTCCGAGGTAACATAAGGAGGCTGGTAAGTGGCCAAACTGACATTTAGTGGAGTCTCCACTGTTCCATGGACGGAACAAAACCACGCGCTCTGCCGGATGGCAGTGGGCACATACTCAAGTGCAAAAACCAGGAGACACAGCCGTGTGCTTGAGGAGCTCGCTGAGGGTGGAGAGGGAGGGTGTGCTCGTCAGGCCAGTGCGGGTGCAGCCAAGTCCACCGCCCCCAACAGAGCAGGCCATGGGACTGCCGCAGGGACTCAGGGAGGAGGGCTGAGGCCCTGTCTGACACAGGCTGTGTGGGAAGCGCAGAGCTCGAGGCTGAGGAGAACACAGGGGTTTCCTAGCGAGGACCAGGCTGGTCTGGGGCAGCTCTAGGCGAGCAGATCAGTGGAGGAGTAAGAGAGCATGCCCAGAAACAGGCCCGTGGGCAACAGGGATTCAGTCTCCGGCCAAGGCAGCATCTCAAGTCAGTGGGGACAGGATGACTCAGTCAATAACCAGTCTGGGGACAACGGACTAGCCATTCACTAAAAAGAAAAGCAGTATGTTGGCTTTATATGATACACAAAAATAAATTCCAAAAGAATTAAAGATTCACATGAAAATAATTCTTAAAAAAGTAGGAGAAAATATAGGTGAAGAGCTTATCTTAGAGAGGAAAGCTTTTCTAATTCTATTTGCAAAGGGAGGCTTGCAAATAAAACAGGTAGACTCAACTCCATAACAAGTTTAAACTCCAACATGTCAAATTCAGGGCCATTGAAGTCTAAAGGACAAAAAGTAAACTTGGGAAAACATTTGAAATATATGTGTGAGACAGATGTTAGTATTCTTAGTATAGAGGATGCACTTATAATTAATAAAAAAGAAGCTTTCACTTAAAAAAAATGGCAAAGTATATGAATGGTATAATTCCCAAATAAGAAATGCAAATGGTTAACAAGCCTGAGGAAACAAAAAGTTAAAATTCATTAAATATTTTAAAGGCAAATTAAAACTTTAAATAGGAAAAGTGAATGTCTTTTGTATTTTTTCATTTTATCTATTTTCTTAATCCTCACCCTAGGATATTTTATTATTGATTTTAGAGAAAGGGGAAGGAGGGAGAGAGAGAGGGAGACATTAACGAGAGAAAAATCGATTGGCTGCCTCTCGTATGTGCCCAACCGGGGATCCAACCTGCAGCCTAGCTAGGTGCCCTGACCAGGACTCAAACCCCCAACCTTCCGCTCTACGGGGCAGTGCTCCACCCAACCCAGCCACCAGCCGGGGATCACTTTAGGTTTGGGGGAAAAAAAAAGTAAGTATATTTACATGGTCCCCAAATCAAAACCCAAAGAATGCAGTGAAGAGTCTTTCTCCTACCCTTCTCCCCCATCTGGCTGGGGCTCACCACACCCCAAACAGGAGACCACTGCAATGCATCTCTTCCGTGTCCTTCGTGTGTGTGTGTGTGTGTGTGTGTGCGCGTGTGTGAAGCAAATGCCAGTATGCATTACAGCATCCTAGGTTCTCTTCTTGCCTTTTAAATAAAATGTAATGGGGTGACACTGGTTTGTGGGGTCATGTAGGCTGCAGGTGTGCACTTCTGTGACACATGATCCATGTATCGCACTGTGTGCCACCACCCAGAGTCAAATCATCCTCCATATATTTGGCCCCCTTTACCCTTTACGACCCCTGCACCCCCTTCCATCTGATGAGCATTTTATATACATAGTTTCATAATAGCTCTTCCTTCTTAGCAATATATATTAGACAATTTTTCATATGGATACATTAAGATCTCCTCTGTCATTAGTTTTTTTTTATTGTATAGATGTACAATAATTTATCTAGATGGTTTCCAGTCTTCCACTCTTACAAACAATGCTACAATGAATAACAATGATCGTATGTCAATTCTCAAATATTCCAGGATCTCTGTAGAATGAATTCCAAGAAGGGAAATCGCTGGGACCAAGAATATATGCATTTTTAATTCTGAAAGATGTTGCCAAATTGCCTTCTACAAGGGTTTTATCAATTCACCCCCCCCCCCCCGAAACGCATGAGTGCGCCTGTCTCCCCACAGCGCTGCCATCAGGGCACGTCGTCAAGCTTCTGGAACTTACCAAATGGATGAGTAAAAAGTGAAATCTCAGGATGATTTCATGTGCATTTATCCTGTTATAAGTGAGTCTGGGCATCTTTCCATAGATTAAACAACCATTTTTATTTCCTCTCCTATGAAATGTATGTTTATGCTACTAAATTATTTCCAATTTTTCTTTATAGGATAATATGTGGGGATTATAAGAACATAAGGACCCAGACAAAGACTATAAATAAGGGTAAAAATTGGTTTAAAAAACTTTTGTCAGGGGTCATTGAGCAACCCATAGCAAAATCCTTCCAACGTGCCCATTCTCTGACTAGAAACTCCGTTTGCAGAACGCCACCACGAAGACACCGCCACAGCTGGGAAGAGATGTGCTGTGGAGGGTGTCCATCAGGTGCTGTTCATGTCCAAAGCCAGAGTCTGCCTCGCTGCGCACCCTCCTGGGTGCACGCTGTGTTCCTCTCTGCACCTTCTTCTTCTTCTTTTTCCTTCCACCTGGCTCTTCTGATGCCCTCCAACGTCAGTCACTGATCATTGCCACAGTGTGGCGGCTCCTCCATTGCCGAGACAGCCTGCGTTGGCTGGCGGTGCCGTACCAGGGTCAGTGTGGGCAGCCGAGTGAGCCAGCCCCTCTGAATCCCAATTCCAAGGTCCTGCGAGAGTGGGTATCCTTGACTCAGGAGGATACTGGGATCAAAGTTTGGTCTAGAAAATTGCAGTCTTTTGGGGGAGCGGGTGACACACTTCTGTGGCACTGTCTGAAAACGAGACCCTTGCCTAGTAGCTCTGAAAACGGAGCAGTGTCTTGGCGGCTGGCGCGTTGGAGCCTCGGAAGTGCCGCATCCACGTATTGCTTCTGCCGAAGCACCTGCCGAGACCCCAGAGCTGGAAGGAGGAATCAGGCCCCAGGAGTTTCAGGAAGCAAGGTTGGTGCCATGGACCACAGTCATTTTTCATCATAATCCGATAATTATTTTTTCAATTGGCTGACATTTCAAAAACAAAGCTTATCAAACCAAGCCATAAATCCCATGATTTAGTGGTTGTACCAGCAGCCACTTCTTGTGAAGAGGGAATAAAACATCCCAGCTACAGGATACACACTTGTGGAGAAAACATACTCTTCCTGATGTCCTGAGAGCTTTCGGCACCTCCAAAACCGCCATGCACTTTTGCTTTGTGAAAGCTTGGTGGTGGGGGCGGATGCTTGCACAGTTTCTGTGCTAGAAGACAAGGAGCCCTGGGCGAGTTAAAGATTTGCCATCAATTTCCCCTAAGCCCAGGGGACAAAGGTAGAGTCATTTCAAAGTTAGAAAAGTTAGCAAGTGACTAGATGTGGTAGGTGAAGTGCAAGAGGGGAAGCTGCTCTGTATTGTCTAGTGTGGGAACCTGGGTGGCCCAGGGTGTGGAACAGGACAGAGGCCCAGACCAGTGTGGTGGGCTCAGGGTGGGGCAAGCAGGCCTTGAGACAACGCACATCTAGAGAGGCTACAGGTCTCAAGATCTGAGGTGAGTCCTGCACTGAAATTTCAGCTGGAGAATATTCTAGTCTGGGTTCCCCCACCAGAAACAAACCCTGAGACATAGACCTGGGTGCAGGCAGTGTACTCGAGAGGTGACGCCAGGGAGCAGAGTGCAGGGGAGGGGAGAGTGAGGCAGGGGTAAAGAAAAGCCAATAATAAAAGGCATGGTATTGAGTCGCGTATCTCAGTGGGCCACTGCAGTTCAGTCTCGCTGGAGAACCCCTGAGGGACCATGTACAACTACACGGTAGCAATCACTTCAAAACTATTCCTCGAAAGATGCGGAGCTGGGAGGGTTGCACCCAGGCAGCGTTAACTCCTCTGAGCCTCCTGTACTGAGCGGGGCCTTCCACAGCTTCAGACAAAACCCTGAGGCAGGAAGGGTGGAGAGACACCCAGAGCATTCTTAGGCATGCACTAAAATTCCGTGGGCGGAGGGGGTTTGGTGCGTTGCACATAAAGCATTTGCTACAAAAATCAAGAGGATCTGGGTCACATTTGGCATCATGGGGTGGGTAAGACTGGTGAGGCTAGGGAGAAAGAAGAGACAGGACCTCAGGATGCAGAGGACAGAACAGCGATCAGAGAGGCAAGCAAATCAGGATGGTGTCACATCTGCCGAAGGAGACGTGATTATCAAGGAGAGAAGGTCAACAGCGCCAAGTTGGGGGCACTTGGGACCTCCGGCTACTGCGGAAGGAAGATCCAATTGGGAAGCCACAGACCTGGGTGTGAGGACCAACTCCACGGCTTACGCATGGGGAACTGGGGCCAGTTACTCAACCGCTCGAGCCTTAATTTCCTCATCAATAAAAACTGGCTAAAATGCCTACATCAAAAAATCTCGTAAGGGTCGAAGAGTCAAGTTATGTCAGAGTGAGAAGAGGAAAATAACAGCAGCCAGAGACTGTTGAGCACTTAACCTGTGCTAGGCACAGACTTCACGGTGAGCTCATTAAATCCTCACAGCAGCCGGGAAGGAAGTTCTGTTATAGCCCAATTTAACACGTGCAGAGGCCAAGCACCCTTTCCGGGTGCACAGTGCAAGGACTTAGCGGAGTCAGGATTTGAACCTGAGCAGTCCGGCACCTACAGCAACCACTGTGCGAAACTGCCTGCACGGTATTTGGCACACGGAAGCCCAGAGGTGACAATTTTATCCCCGGAGGAGGGAAAGCAGGGTTCAGAAGAGCTAATGAGTGGCCCAGGAATGGTGTCCAATTAGAGGTGAATGGAAGAATTGATTCGCAGTTTTCACATGTGAGATCAGAAATAAAAAACTAGTCACAGTGCCAGTCAGCACCGTGTGCCAAACAGTCCATAAAGGTTTGTCACATGGAACAATAAACTAGCTTCTTCCCTGTGAGTCAGTTATTTATTTACTTATTTATTTGTATTTTTTCCATTACCATTTAGTCCCCTCAGCCCCTCCTCCCCCCAGCAATCACCACACTGTTGGCCATGTCCCTGAGTCCTTCTTCTCTTTTGCTCAACCCCTCCACCCCTAACCTCCCCCACCCACCTTGGCTGTCATCTGCTCTCCATCGATGAGCCTGTCTCTGTTGTGCTCGTTAGCTCGGTTTGTGCATTAGGTTCCACATAGGGGTAAAAGTCATATGGTGTCTGTCTAGCTCTGTCTGTGGGTCCGTTTTGACTGAGGTGCTGGGGGGGCTCAGAGAGGTAGGGGCCAGACCTTTCCCTTTCCTCCTCAAGTTCGGGCCACTCGGCTGGCCAGAAGGACAAGAAGGGGGCTACGTGGAAATCCAACAGGGGCCACCCAGCCGAGGTTTTCACAGCTGCCGCCATCAGATCTGTCCCCACACCCACGTTAATGTAGCCAAGATGTGTTTCTAAAGAGACAACGGTCTTGGTCCCTTGCCCCCAGAGCTTGAAATGGGGGCGGGGGGCAGGCAATTCTGGAGTGCTCTGAAAAGTGGAAGCCAGGACACTGATACTAAATGGCTGTCACTTGGCACCAGAGAGGTAACAATGGTGGCTGAGCGCTGGACATTTGGCCCTGCTTATGTCTTAAGTCGAAACGAGCCTTGGTAACCTGCCCAGATTGCTTGGCCACTCCGGGCAGCTTCTTGTAAGACTCAAAAGCAAGAAAGACCCATAGCACAGAACCCATGGCCTCGACTTGGTGCTTCCTGGAGAAACTCTCTCATTTCACAGGTGAGAAGCCAGGACAGGGACACAAAAGCCACCTGATATCCTGTGCGGCTGTGGAGTGTGCAGTTTTGCTTACTGCTCAGGCAGCTGGTAAACCAAGGCCAGTGTTTCAGCTAAGAGTAGCTGTCAGGAAAAAACGTCAGTAGGCCACAGCTTTGCATCTTGGGATGAAACCCTTCCCCAGCTGGTCTTCCACGGGGAGCAGCTCGGCCGAGCATCCAGGCCACAGAGCATTGAGCAGTGGGAGTCACCCCTCATCTCCTGCAACAAAGAGGTGGCAGGCAGGCCCAGCAGTTGTGAGTATGACAAACTGTCTCATATTTTTAATGAAAAACTGATACTTCATCTTTCTAATGACAGAGAACTTGGAGATGGCTTAGAGTAATATATGCCTTTTTTAATACATAGCTCGTCATCTCTGGGCAATGGCAACATGAAGGATGGAGCAGCAGACAAAAGGTTAATAGAGCATTGGGCCTTTTTTAATTGAAAAAATGACTGAGGGACCCCACAGCAGACTGAGTGGTAATAGTATTACAGACTGTAAGTACCATTCTGAAGACTTACTATTCATCTGGGGGCACAGCACAAGACAAGAAACCATGTCACCAAGCCTGGCCAGGGACAGAAGTCTGTTCCCAAGGAGGTTAATAAGCAACACATGGCATTTTTCAAAAAGATATATATTTTTAAAAATATACTTCTCTCTTTTTTATTGTTCTTAATTTACTGTTACCTCTAAAAATAATTACACTGTGTGTTGGCCCAATTTGAACCATTTCTTCTTTGTCAACATGTCTGACCAAAACTTAATCAGATGTCCCAAAACTAGTCCTCATTCTGGGCAAAGTTTTTTTTTTACTCAGGAAATAGAAAAAAATAGTTTAACTTCCAAAGGACACTCTCTGAAAGAATCCAGTATAAAACAGAAGTAGAATAATTTTTGATGGCTAAGGGATAAAGAAATGAGATAATGGGTGAGGAGTGCTTTGAGGGTATAAATATGTAACTATGAACTTCACCTTCACCCTGATCTTCATAGAACTGCATTTGTTCATATTAGGGTTTTCAGTCTCCCAGGCAAACTTGAAATCTGCAGCCTTTTGAATCCTGTGGTATGCAAGGTTGAGCCCAGGAATGGGTGAATACATGATGAATCAGCACAAAGTAAATAAGGATCTACCATGTAACCTTGAGCTTCCCGTGCACTTTGTAACCAAACACAATGGATCTATGCAGAGGAAGACTCGGGAAGCTGAGCAGGCAAGGGAAGGGTCAGCCATGGAGCTGAGAATGGCACGCAAAGGGGCCTGTCCCAAAACTGTCCCCAACCCAGGAAGGGGCCAGTACCCTCAGGCCCACCGCACTCCTGCATCCCTCCTGGCTGACACCCCGCAACCCTGCACCAAGGTGAGGAGAAGTGGAGGGACTAAGGTCAACAAACGTCAGGTGTCTCTCTCCACACGAGGCCCGGTCTGAGACACTGGTGCAGACAACGTGAGGGCGTGGAGCCGTGGTCCGTCTCCCCGGCAAGGAGCTGCCGATCCAGCAACTATGACACAATCGCTGTGGCTCTTCTGGGTCTTTCCAGGCCCCAATGAGGCAGTTTTCTGGCCTGAGCGGCCAGAACACTTGCTCTTTGCGATTCCCTAGCCCGCAAACAGAAACGCTTCTAAGGGACACCGCTGCTCCCTAGGAGCTGAGTGGGAATTGATTTACGCTCGCGATAACTGAGAATTTGTCCAAGAGCTCTGCTGGTTCTGAGAGTGGCGTGGGACACCCAGTAACGACCACTGCCACCCAGCACTACCTTGCAGTGGGGCTCAGGGGACACGCAGCTGTTCTGCTGCTGCGCCAACTTTTTTAAATGGCATTCCCACAATTTCCAAAGACAAAGCAGAATCAGGTTGCCTTTCAGTTCCGAGACAATGATAGGGCTTTTGAACTCCTGTCGTTTCAGAGTTTCAGTATCTCCAAATGATACGCGGCTGTGGGAGAACAGCATTTCAGCTGAGAAGTTGAAACATCACCTTTTGTCCCCTGAACCCCTCCAGTGTCCGTAACAGACAGGAGTGGGGAGGGGAAGGTCTGACACTGCACAGACATTTTGGGGCCGGCTGATGAGGGGTTAATTGGGGCTAATTTGAAATGCACAAGCTAAGAACATTTTCCCTGGAGAGCCCATAACAGCGCCTTAGCTTCCCCACACTGAGCGATGGCGGCTCCCACCAAGCTCATTGTCAGTTGCTCCGGGGATCTCAGAGAAATGATATGTACTCAGGCCCACTAGAAAACATAAAAATAATAAATGAAACTAATAATGCAAAAAGGGTTTGGGAAATAAGGAGTCCGTTCTGACATGAGCCGTGCTGGAAGCCTTTGGGAGCGAAGGCTGGGATATTAAATGAAAGATGTAAATTGTGAAAATTGGAGCCGTAAATTTTCCTTTGGATGAAGAGGGAGCCAGCGGTTCTGTTCAGAGGGAACCGAGCTCACAGGAGCCGGCTTCCAGCTCAGGTTCAATCCCCGGAGCACAGCCCTGCTCCTTTCCCCCAAGAGGCTGGGGCTCAGGAGCAGGGAAGTGTGGGGAGGGCTGGGGGGGATGGGTGAACAGGACCGGCAACTAACCTCGTTAAACAGAATGTGCCGTTTTTGTGGAGGCTGCCAGTCGGGGCTGATGGCCACGCAGGGCAGCAACTCCTTGTTAAACCTTCCTTTCTCCGCAGACCCCTCCTCGGCACCCCCGCCTCTCCCCCGAGGAGCCAGCCAAGGAAATAATGCCACAGTGGTCGAGTGGGAGATCTTGACAAGGATGAGCAGAAAAAAAACTAATGAGGCAAACCCGCTTGAATGTGATCGAAATGTATTTCCAAGTGAGTGTGAGGCCACAGAAGGGAAACAGGAAAATGTTTGGTTTTGTTCTAAAGAGCAGGAAAGAAGAGAAATGGGGTAGAAGAACCCCTTGCCCACTTTATAAAAAGAAGAACGTTCTTGCTGTTTATTTCTACGTTGGTGAGTTTCTGATCTTCGCCACGGTGCCGACTTGATTTCCGTGGTTGGGTCATTTTCAACTTGAACCTCACTGGGACTACTCAGACATCCTCAAGGCTGCAGCAATCCAGAGAAGCCAGAGCTCACCAAATTCCATTCTTTCTCTGAAGTAACACCCCCGCCCCCGTTGGAACCCAGGCTAGACTCGCCTTCCCCCTCCTATACTCAGAGCTATGGGGTCAACTGCAGAGGCCCATGGCCCCGTGCGGTCTGGTCCCTCCCTACGGCTCCACTTCTGTCAATCTGAGATGCACAAGACAAGAGCAACCCAGGCCCTACGGCACTCCCGTGGGGCAGCACGCCCAATTGGCCCAGCCCAGCGTGAGTGTCAGCAGCGTGTGCGAGACAGACCTGAGGACCAGTTAGTTTTTGCTCACCAACTCAGTACAGAGTCCTCGTGTGTTCATTTACTGCTCATTCGGTAAATCTCTCCTGGGCACCACACACGTGCTAGGCGCTGGGCCTATAGGAAGTGAAGCAGATGTGACCGACACCCTGAGTGTGTGGTGAGGGGGAGGCGATACGAGTCCTGTCCTCCAGAGGTCTCCATCCGGTGGGGAAGACTGTGCCAGGGATGCACGAGGGTCCAAGGCAACACACCCTCCTCTTACCCGGGAGAGAAGCACGGCTTGACGGAGGCGAGCAACAGAGCTGGGGCCAGAGCTCTGTCTTCCCGCGCCCAGTCCGCTGCTCTGTGCGGCTGCGCGGTGGGAGGAAGTGCCTTTCACGGGCTCTCGCCAGGGCCTTGGACACCGCAGGGAGTCCACCTCCACCTGTACCTCCTCTGCACCCTCCTGCCCAGGTGTAGCCCGATGACTCCTCGCTGACCAGCCGGCAGAGCCCTTGTGTCATCGTCACCATTCCAGCTCAGCATAAGACAGATGTCTTCATGCCCTAGGGTTCCTGTAATGAAGGACCACAAACTGGGTGGCTTAACACAACAGGAGTTTATTCTGCCACGGCTCCGAAGGCTGGGGGTTCAAAACGAAGGGGTCAATAGGCCACGCTCCCTCTGAGACGCTGGGTAGAATCCTTCCTCGCCTCTTCCAGTTCCCGGTGGTGGCTGTCAGTCCTTGTCATTCCTTGGTATGCAGACACTCCGGTCACTGCCTCTGTCACCACACGGTGCCCCCCCCCCCCCACCGTGTGTCTCTGTCTCTGTGTCCAAATTTCCCTCTTCTTACAAGGACACCGGTCCTGCTGGGTGAGGGGCCCACCTACTGCCCTGCGACCTCACACCTTACCGGAACTGATTACATCTGCCATAACTCTATTTCCAGACAGCACACGTTCTGAGGTCCTGGGGATCAGGACATCAACACATCTTTTTGGGGGGACACAATTCAAGTCAAAACACCAGACCACACTAATAAGTTCAGCAAAGATCCCTCAAGGAAGCTTCCAGAGCTGTTGTGCTGTGAGGGAGGAAAGAAACTGCCTTTGTGTGTCATCCTCCACTGCGACCACTGTGCACCAGAAGGTGCCTCCACTCAATATTTATTGAATGGTTCTTCTCAGTCTCCTGATATCCTCGCCCCAAACATCACTGTATCTGATTTGAAAAGCAGAGAATCACAGCGGCTGCTGGTCTTTCAAAAGCACAGCTACGTTTCGTAAGATTCCCCACTCGGTCCCTCCTCCAGTATTAATTGTGCACACATTCTCTGAAAGACTCTCTGAAAGGGAGGTGAAGGTAAAATAAGAAAACGGTCCACCTTGGGCAGGCCAAACAGGTGAGCTCCTCCTACCCTCCCCTGGGAGGGCAGCTGCAATGCAGTGGAGTGGTGTATTCGAATCACGCGCCCCTCGAGGACACAAGCGAGCGTGAGAGCAGTGTCCACAGCCGGGGAGGGAGCCGGCCCCTACTCGTGCGATTCTCTTCGGCTCGGAGTCTGCGCCTGCACTGTCCAAAATGGGAACCGCTGGCCACAGTGGGCTGTTTGGGTCTCCAGTGAATGAAAGTGAACATACGATTACAAAGTCGGTTCTTCGGTCACAGTAGCCACACTCCAAACCCCAGTAACACCTGCAGCTGCCCCGCGGGCCCGCAGGCACGGACTGGCGTCTCTGCACAAAGCCCTACCGGATGGCAGTCCTCACTGCAGTGACTCCGGTGAGGGGTACAGACGGTGCTGCTCTGTAGAAGCTAAAGGAGTCTCCTAAGAAAGCAGGTGCTTGAAGAGATGCGCCAGGTGAAACAGAAGTGAAACTAGCCCTTGAACAGAAAATCCAAGTTGTGTCGAAGCAACTGTCCACAGTGATGAATGAAAGTTGTGACCTGGGCATCTGCAAAGGTCCCGGGCACGTCTGTTGTGAGTGTCACAGGTCCACTCTGCAGCCACTGTGACCTGCAGGAACTGGTACTGGTCAGTGCCACAAGAGAGGGGACCTCTCTCTTGTCAAGCTGAGAGGCAGCCTCTGGCTATAGGGTCAGGGAAATATTTATGAAGAAGTGTCATCTGAGACGGACCTGGAAGGTTCGGTGGGATGCAGAGCGTCAGAGGTGAGGGCAAGGACCACAAGCAGGGGGAACCATGAGAGAAGACCTTGAGAAGCTCCCTCCATGCAAAGCAACAAGGGACAGTGGTGTTTCCCTCCCTCGGGGTTCCAGAAACTACAGCAACTGCATTTAATCTGCAGGCACAGTACAAATGATTTATGTTGCTGCATGTAAAGGCACAAAAGCCTACATGGTTAATGGGGTAAGATAATGTGAAACTTTGGAATGGGCTGGCTGGCTCAGTGGCCCACCTTTTCAGGTACTGTTCATAGCCCCCAGTCAGACTAGTCCTTTGGCAAAGGCAGCAGGAGTTAGAGAGCGGGAGATGCCACTTCTTCGTCCTTGTCTCCCCGGGGAACCAACCTCACACCCTCTCCCGGCCCGCTAACAAGGCAATGCTAACACTTCTCAGAGCAACCATTCACTGCATGCCACCAGAGGCTGTGCCTTGTGCTAAACTTGTTTGAACTGAAAGTGAACTTTCCTTGACCACCAACCCCCGCCCCTCTGAAGCCCCAGTCCTTCCGGAAGACTTCTGCGACTGTGACCGCCTGTGAGAGCCACAGGCTCCTCCCCCTCAGCCCATCACTGTCCCTGCTGTCTCTGGGTGGCCGCCAGCATCCGGACCCAAGGCACCTATCCTTTCACCAGCGTCCGTTAGGGATCCAGCCTCACCCAGCTTTTCTTGAATGTTCCCCGGAAGAATTGGACATGAGGTCACTTGCAAGGGTGCTGTGCTCACCACTTCCATTCCAGTTGCCCTTCCTTCTCCCGCCCCCACCAGCCCTCACTTCCTCCCCTCCCCAGGGCAGAGCGGCTTCTGCCTTCCTCTGAAGCCGTCACCAGTCGATGCCCAGGTCCTGGCGGCTCAACCCCCAGTGAGCTCATCAAGGCATTCTTTCCACATCAGAGGCTCTCCCTTGCCCAGCTCCAAAGAGAACACACGTTCTTCATCTCGATTCACATTCCGTCTCTCACACAGTCTTCTCCAGAGCCCTGTGGGTGGGCCCAATTACTGCTCTCATTTTGTAAATGAGGAAACTGAGGCTCAGAGCGGCTGAGTGACACATGGAGGCCGTGCAGCAGGAGAGTGGCGGGACCGGTTCACCGACACGGGTCTGTCTGGCCCTGGCTCCCACCCGCCGCTGGAGCTGGCCCAGTCAGAACCTCATCCCCCGGCCGCCTCCAGGGCACTGGGCACAGACCAACCAAAAGACAGTGGGGTTTGCAGAGCCCTTTCCAGGCTGTTTAAAGTGGCCGGGAAAATAGAACCCTCTGGACGACACGTAAGGTGCCGCCCGGCCGGCACGCTAATGAGCCGACAGGCTCCGCTGCGCACGTCCGGACTGCAGCTACTGCGGGTCAGAATGAGGGATTCACTCCGTCAATGCATCAGAGAATAACTATTGTTATTATTTAGCATTGATTAATTGTTCCTGTGGCCCTCTCGGCCTCTCCGCACGACTCTCAGAAAATCATTACGCTTCCAGGGCTGCCTGGGCTCTGACACTCCGGAGCTGCACCGTGAGCCCCACGAGGATGAGCCAGGTCTCTGAGTGGCCCGGCAAGGGGACCCCATGCGCGGGATGGCCCAGCCCAGGGCAGGATGCTCCATGGCCTGCAGCCCCGCCCAGGCCCCCAGGCAGTCACGGGCAGCGGCTCAGCAAAGGCGCAGCAATCGCAGACCACCACCTCCTCACAGAGGGACAAAAGCCGGCTCCAGGTAGTTCCCAGGCCGAGGGCTCTGGGAAAGCTCTACGTAGGGCGTAATTACAAAGAAGGAGGAGGCCGTTCTGCAGGGGTAATTACAACAGCCCGTGCCTCAGCAGCATTTGCACGGGCCTGGTTCAATGTAGCACTGTAAAGGGAGCCGAGCAGTGAATTTTCATCCTGACATCCAATAACACTCCCTGACCCCCCGGATACTGTCCTCCCCAGAGGTCAGAAATATGAATAAATTACGTTTCTGACAACCTTGACGCTGAGTAGAGGAGGAATAAAAAACTCTGGCAGAAAAAAAAGAAATCTGGCATTATATTTGTGATCACAGAGAATAAAGGAAAATCCATATCCTAATTTTGCTAAATTGAAGCTTGACGGGAAGAACAGAGAATAACCTTTGATGCGATGTTTGTTCAGGAGGCCAGGGGCTCCCAGAGTTCAAGGCCAAGATACATCCTCCACCACTCAACGTGGGGTGGGAGCTACTTGGTTACTAGTTCCCATGGGCAATGTTTATGGATAAGAAATGATCAGCTCTGGATAACGCCATCCCAAGGGGTTGGCTCCAAAACGGTACTGTTACATAGTTAAGCGGGGGTCTTTCTTGTTAGGTCATGGGTATGTCCAAGGCGTGGGGCCATCCATCACGTGTGCGGAGCCTCATTTACAGACAGACCACGAGCTGCGGCCATCAGCCCGAGACCTGCAAGGCCGGGGGTTTATAACAGTTGGAAAAGGAAGGGTGTCTCTTGTTTTAAGTTCTGTTGGTGGGCAGGGGAGGAGGGGAGATCAAGGCCTGGGGGAGAAAAGTGAATTGCTCAGGTGGCCTTGGGGGGGGGGGGCGCGTCTTTGGGATGAAGGGTAGGGGTCAATGTACAGAGACCATCCATCCATCCCTCCCTCTGAGCCCAAAGCCTATCTGCCTCAAGTTCAAAGACCCAGCACGTGGGACATAAAACCTCCCAGATCTGTCACTTAAGTAGCAGTGAGTATGTCCAGGCAGGGGCCCTACATCACTGGAAAGTGTGGACTGAGGGCAGGAGAGGGAAAAGCAAAAATGCCTTTGTCCTTGGACATGGTGACCGTGATTTGATTGTGTCATCGGCAGCACAGTAACCTCCCAGCAGCCCACATGGGCCCCTTTGTCTCCCGAGTCCAGAAGGGTCCACGTGCCCATAGCACAGACCCCAGAACACAATGACCCTGCTCCCAGCTGAGCGTGGCCCTGCTGGCATTTCCATTTTGCAGAACAGTGAGTCGATTTCACTCTGGAACCCCAGACACTTTACGGCTTTCCCTGTGGCTCTGGTCACACCTCTCCTTTAAAATCCTTCCTCCAGATGCTTCCAAGCAGTAGAGGGCAGTGGTTAAGCATCCAGACTGCAGAGTCCGACTGCCTGCGTCCCAAACCTGCTTCCCTTCTTCCTGAGTGCAGTGGACACCCTGGTGTGGAGCCAGACGTGCCCTCCAGGACCAAGGTGCCAGGCCAGGCCACACTGCAGCCTGCGGCCAGAGGGAGATCCAATCCTGCTGATCCTGTTTTATGTCAAGTTGGGAGGTGTCTGCTCATCATGGATGCTTGCATTCATTGTCATTATTTATAATTCAACATGGAAATGTGATTTGTCTTCACGTGAGGGAGCACGGTCCTCAGTGGCATCCTCCTCCTCCCCCAGTATTTTGGGTTTGGAAAGGGGGGTGTCACAATCATTTACTCCTTCCTCCCCACCTAAGTCCCCTGACCTGCCCTTTTCCTGCTCTTCCCCTGGACTCTCTGGGCTTCTTCGATGCACACGAGCAGAAAGGAGCAGCTCGCACTTCCCTGAGCTGCTGGGGTCTTCTCTTTACTAACGCTGGCTCCCACTCACAGCCCATGCCCGGGCCTGACGCAGGGCCCGTGTGGGAGTTGTTGGGGAGCTCTGGGGCAGGGAGGTGAGTCCCTGACCCAGGCACCCACCGCAGCCTGCTCCTACCCCTTGGCTTATATCAGAACTCAAGGCTGGCTGCCTCCTGTGGTGTCTGGTTGGCCCCCAGGCAGCCATGCACCTCGTCTCACCAAACCACAGGAGTTCCGAGAGCTGCACTGCTGCCTCCTCTCTCCGCCCTGCCATCTCCTCCGTCTCTTCTCCCTGCTCAGTTCGACACAGGCCCTGCTGCGGGGTCATAAGCAATCAGGAATGGTATGTCAGGCTCCGCTTCCGACAGATATGCCCAGTCTCCACGAGGGATCCTCCTGCAGCCCCTCCCACTGGAGTTTGGAGGCATCTGGTTCACACCCCTCCGGGGAAGAGAGAATCACAGCAGCCCGCTCTGGACCAGCTCTCTTGCTCACTGCTCAGCTGCTTCCTGCCGACGCAGGGAGAGGGGCTGTGGGCAGCAGTCACTTGGTGAGCGGCCAGTGGAGCACCTCGACCCCCAGTTGTTTAGAATCTGTGTCTGCCCCAGCGGATCCTGGTCACTGATTCTGATGTCACAGAAAATACCACTTGACATCCTATTCCCAGGATCCTCCAAGGGAGCTGATTCCCCTGCCCCTAGGGACAGTCACCGGGGCAGTGTGTCTGCAGCCGAGTCTCTCCCCATGAGGACGGGCTGCCATCGTTGTCACTGCGGTCGTCACTCCAAGCAGGGAAACGCCCTACACGTTTACCCTGCCCGAGGGACATGTTTCCCCATGCCCGGAGCGTGGCTTCCAAGAGAAGACCTTGGCCAATGACTCCCAAGAGCACCACCTCACCTGGCACAGGCTCTGTTTTCTGCACATTCCATGCATTTTCTGAATCTAACATGCTGCTTCCAAGTGGCCAGTACTTGCCCACCTGCCTGTCCAGGGGGCCCCATCGGCTGCTGTCTGGGGTCCTCTTCAGTGAAAAGCCCAAGAAAGCCTCTGTCCCAGTTACTGCTTCGTGGGGCCATGGCAGTCACAGTCTCCAACACCCTGGGCACCAGCCGCTCTCCTGCACCCTCCCAGCCTCCTCCCCGCGTCTCCCCGTCACTCCTCAGTGCGCCGGCGGCCATCTTCTGCTGCCAGGAAAGTGCATTTTGGTGCAATTTCCTCTAGGTGCAAATTTTGGATGAAACGAGGAAAGACCAATGCATTCAGTGTGACCGCCCCTGGGGACCTGAAGCTCAGAGGGGAGCCTCTGGCCACACAGCAGTATGACACTGAGTGAAGGCAGCCTGAACGAGCAGGTACCCAGTGCCGGGTCGGGTCCGAGTGTGAGATGTGGGCAAGTTACTGTCTGGCTCAGCGGTCCCCCTTCTTCATCTGTAAAATGGGCCTTCATGGGTCTCATTGGTGTTTGCTGAGCACCTGCTGTGTGCCTACGGTCTCCGCCTTGTGGAGCTTCCAGCCTGTGGGGGAAGTGGGCAGTGAGTGTGGAGCTGGACGTGTGTTTGGGGCTTCAGGGGAGAAGTGAGCAGGTGACAGGACACTCCCAGGATTTGTCAAGTACACGGGAAGGGGGCTCAGCAAAGGGCGCTCTTCGGACATGGGCGGTTGTTTCTGTCACACACATAAATTTGGAGGCACTGTTTGGACCCACGTACCCACTACCGCTCACATTTTACGAGTCTGAATGGTAGGAACAAAGAAGAGAAACTAGATTAACATTTTATCTCACTGATTCCTTAGGAAAACCCTACATAGAAATCAAGAAAATGAACTTGCCGTTTAAGTCAGCCTCCAAGCCCTGCCCACCTAACAGGTTCCAACGTTTCCGACTGCTGCCTCCGGGCGTGATTCTTGATACCCGTCCTGGGTTTGGTCTCATCGGCACACCCCCCGCCCCCTGCCCCTCTCCTCCCGAGAGCTAAGTTCACGGTCCGTGGCTTTCTCTCCTCGGCACCTGATCTGACGTTAGCCTACGATAAGACATGCTGAGTTTCCTAGGCACTTAGTCCTGAAGCTGATCTTCAGAGAAAATATTTGCACCCCAGAGCCCCTTCCAAGGGTGCTCTCTCTGCCTGTGGGAGGTGGTTCTCCCTGCCTGTTCCTGTAACTTCAGAGCGCAAGAGGGAAAATGTGGGAGTCAGTTTCAGGTTGGGCCTTTATACAGGTAGTTCTCTCTGGGGGAAAAAGTGAGTTTGAAGAAAGCACATTCTCCATTCTAGGGGAAAATGGCACCTCAGTCCCCGAACTTGGGGTACCAGGGGACACACCATCCCTGCCCCCAACCCGCCTTGGCCCAGCGGAAAATTTCAGACAATGAGGCACGGATTTTGGAGTCAGTCAGGCCTGGACCCCATGACCAAAGGTGAGCTCTGCTGTGTTCTAGCTGCACAGTCTTCAGGGAGGAACTTAACCCTCTGAGCTTCAGGAGCCATCATTGCTATGACGGAGACACTGCATTTGCGGTTGTATTAGGGTTGGATTCCGAAGTCAGCGCCCAGAGAAACAATCACCATGGGCCTGAGCTTCCCTTGAAAACCCCCTAGACCAGCCACATTTCAGTGCCACAGTCTCCTTCTCTCCCCCAGAGAGCAGCCCAGCATCTCTCACAGGTCACAGGTCACAGGTCAGGGTCTCCCCGGTTCTTCAGTGGAGTCTGTGGCTGGTTTGTCTTTGGGGGCCAGACTCTGTGAAAAACAGCTCTCTAAAAATATTATAATTACACTTTTGACAGTGAGATGCTCACACTTTGGAAGGTATTTAGGAACCAAATCTAACGAAGGAAAGAAGCGAGGTTACGTCTCCTGTCTCCCCCTTCTTCCTGCACACAGGCCATCTCTCCGTGGAAGCATGATGGAATCATCCCTGGAGTTCATCTCCGTCCCTCCCTCTGTGTGCACACGCATACAGTTTGTTATGGGTTAGCTCATGTCCCTCCACAGACACACATATGTTGAAGTCCTCACTCCCCAGATGTTAGTTAGACACAGGGTCTCTACAGGGGCAGCCGAGTTAAAATGAAGTCACGAGATGAGCCCTAACCCAATATGACTGGTGGGTGCCCTTATAAAAACGTGAAACTTGGACACAGAAATATAACACAGGGAAGGTGATATGAAGGCACAGGGAGAAGGGGGCCATCCAATTGCTTGGCTTCTCTGGTTTGTGGCATCTACAGGGAAAATTTGTTTTTCTACTGACTTACATCTTTTTCCAGATAGAAAATGTGGAGTTTACCGTACTCTGAAAAGTGTTCAGCTGGGTGGGGCCAAGGCAGCAGGTGCCCTTCCCCTGGGACAGTGCTGACACCACAGCCCGAAACACCACCATACTCTTGTCCTAATACTGCTGCTTCTATGTAAGGGCCTCCGCAGAGCCAGCTGCACCCTCAGCTGGGCTGACGCAAGATGAAAACGCAGCACCTGGGCCGAGGGCGAGGCAGTCAGTCTCCCCTCCGCATGACTGGCTCCCAACCCACCACAGATGGGAAACCCCCAAAGATTTGCAACTTCTGCGCTGGGACGTGCTCAAGATCTGAGATGGGAGTGCCTGAGAGGCCCCGGCTGCATCTCCAGGCAAAGCCTCTGCCAGTCCAGGGTAGGAACAGCCACCATCGACCACGAGATGCTACAAGGCACACGCCTGATCCCCACCTTCCCTGTGTCTGTGCTCAGGCCCCACCTAAGTGCAGCAGCACACAGGCATCCAGGCAGGGGGTGGCTGTGATGGAGAAGAGGGGAGGGGAAGGGGGAGTGTGGGCAGGACCTGGGGTGCCAGGGCACTGGGGAACCTGAGAACCTTTCTAAAGATGGCAGGGAGGCCCAGGAGGTGGCACTGTGCTTAAGGCTCTGAAGTCCCCGGCGGCGCACATGCTATTATCCCATCGGAATTCTCTTAGAAAACACAAATCCAAAGACGAAGTGAGTAAGAATTTCAAGGCTCAGCAACCGCAGACCCTCAGACTCAGACCCCAAGCACGAGGCCTTTCCAAGTGCAGGGCCCTGGGGACTGCACAGCCGCACGCCCAGGAAGCCAGAGCCGGGCCGACGTGTCCACTGTTCGAAACAGAGGCCAGTCGAGCTCGCTGCTCGTGAGTTTGGGCGCTGAGGCCAAGAGGGAAAGTGTGGGTTTAAAGGTGGGCCTGGCCTCAGTTCTCCCATCACCGGTCCTCCCGCGCCCTGGGTGAGCGGCACGTGGGCAGCAGGTGCATTTCATGACGGCCGGCCCCTTGGCAAGGGCTCAGGTGGTGGTAGCCATCCCTCAGAACTGGGTGTTTCTACCAGTAATGCTTCGAAGCCAGATTCGGTCCCGTAAGGAGCTCCTGTGAATCAATCCCACAGGAGCCCGGGAGAAGGAGAGGGGAGGAGCCTAGACAGACACAGAAGAAAGGAGGCCCAGAGACCATCTTCTCAGGGGCTGGGGTGCACACAGCAAGAGAACATCAGGCTTCTATTCCGTGAGCCGTGAAGCCATAAAGCTGGGCTTAGCGCCAGTTCAAGGGACACGTCACTGTGGTCTCCAGTGGGGATGGGGGCTGAGACAATGACAAATCAGTCATTTCGGGAAAATTAAGCCTATTGTCTGTGAGTTTAAATACTCCTCTGAATATAACCAAATGCTTTATAATCCGGTGCTTGGGGTTAATTACCGAGATGGATTTTGCATTTTGACACACAATGCAATTAAGGGGTAGGGCTTTGCCAACACTGTAAGCCCATTAAGAGACCCGTATGAAGCTGGCATGTTTTCAGTGACATGGCATCTCGCTGTGGCGCTCCCCTGCACCACAATGTCCCTTAACCGCTCAGTCCCAGGCATACCGGCTCCGGTCACACGCTGCAGGAAGCAGGTGACAATGGAGGGGCCAGAGCAACTGCCCAGCCTGCTCCCCCGTGACGCTGAGGCATTTCAATACATCACCATTGTGGCCCCTGTCACCTCTGACAGTAAATATGATTTCAGCTGTCAGGCAGCGGACAGGAAACAAAACATAACTCACTGCTGAACTCAGCCCGCAGACGCGCACGGCTGGCTCCTAGAGGGTGGAGCTGCAGAAACACGCCTGAGGGCAGGCCTCTGCTGGATGGCTAAGGGTGGGTGAGACCCTCTCCCAGGCCGCGTGCTTGCTGCTGGGGGAAGAGGAATGGAGGTACAGCTGCTATTTCTTACAACTGTACATTCTGAAACACACTTTGAGGCTTTTATTACTAGTAATATATTCTGCCATAATTATACAGATAGCGATAAAATGCCTACTGAAGCAAGAACTTGTTGTGGTAATTCCAAAGGAAAGATGGTTTTTTATTTCTTTCACTGCCTGTTTTGCAGATGGGTCTTCTAAAGTGACATACGGGAATGTTCTTGTGTCCTTGGAGAAGGACACAGTTTGGAAGTCCCAAACTCTCACACTGGTTGCTCGGAGGAAGGGGGATGGAAAGGGGTTGGACCTATAAACAGCAAAATGATAACAAACTCACAACTATCAACAACTGAACCTAAAACAACAAACACAAACTAGCAAACCACTAGAATAGGAACAGGATTACAGAAATGGAGATCACACGGAGGGTTATTAGTTGGGAGAGGGAGGAGGGAAAATGGGGGAAAAGGTACAGGGAATAAGAAGCATAAATCGTAGGTGCAAAATAGACAGGGGGAAGTTAAGAATAGTATAGGAAGCAGAGAATTCAAAGAACTTATATGCACGACCATGGACATGAACTAAGTGGGGATGCTGGAGGGAATGGGGGTACAGGCAGAGAGGTAACAGAGGGGAGAAAAAAGAATGGAACAACAGCTCTGGCTGGCGTAGCTCAGTGGATTGAGCGTGGGCTGGGAACCAAAGTGTCCCAGGTTCGATTCCCAGCCAGGGTACATTCCTGGGTTGCAGGCCATAACCCCCAGCAACCACACATTGATTAAAAAAAAATGGAACAACTATACTGGTGTAATCAATAAAATATACTTTAAAAAAGAACAGAGTTGGGGGAAAGATCTGGGAAAGACATGAAACTGTGAAATGTCGGATCTGTTTCCAAGCTTAGCAACGGGCTCTCACAATGGGTGTGTTTATGGATGTGCCTGTGTGTGTCCTAAAGGAGACAAGTGTGCATCGGAAATACCTAGAATGAGCCCAACAGAGCAGGTGATGGGAAACCCACACTGCGAGAATGGAAAGTACCGCACTGTGGATTCTTCCGAAGGATGCTCATCAGATGCACCAAGGCTCCGGGAAGCGAAAACAGACGCGACCAGACCTCTGAGTCCCATCCCCCCCACCCCCGACCACAGGCCAGAAGACTGCCCCTTCTCTGCTGAAACTAACAGCCCATCGAGCTGCCTGCTGTCGCCTGAAACCACCATTGTGCACTTGCCCTCGCCACCCGCGCCCGTCCCTGTCAGCAGCTCGGACTGTGAGGCACGAGGAGCCGGAGGGCCCACCTAGCCAGTGGTCCTCAGATTGCACCCGTTTGGGAGTTGCCCGAGCCCCATCCAACCTTTCAAGGGTTTGCAGTAGGGGACAGAAGTCACCTTTTTTACAAGCACTACATGGTATTAGTGGACTGTGCTTGGAGAACATTCATCCAGCAGGAGCCTTTGAAGTACAAATGAGGAAAGTCGGGCTTCAAAAGGTGTGGTGACTTACCCAGACCACAGGCCAGGGATAAAACCCAGCAGAACTCCGTCATTCTGGCCCAAAGTAACTATAATATCAGCTCAAGCAGGCGAATTCAGCGGCCCACCAGCCTCTGCCTGTTCCCCCACATCCCACTGTCTCTCCCGGCTTCCCAAAGTCCTCTGTGCAAAGATAGGACAAAATCCAAGGGAGACCAGAATTTGAGGCGAGAATTCTCTGAATGAACATGATGAGCAGCTTAAACCCTTAAAATATCTATGTTCGCTCACTCCCTCTGTCCCTCTCCCTCTCCTTCTCCTGTCTGTTTGAGGGGTTGAGACGCTGAAATATCTCGTATTTGTGATCTTTGGAATGAGCAAAAAGTAATATTAGACAAAGCGCCAAATGGCTTATAAATTTCCAAATTCAAATGGAAAGTGGAATTTTGGCCCAAATTAACACGGTGTGTAATTAATATCTGGGCTTCTGTAAATCTCTGTTTATGACTGGGTAGTGCCATAGGCTTTACCTCACAAAAGACCATTTTACATGCATCCGTTTAGGGTTGAAAGAATAATCTTTCAAGATTATCAGAGGAATCCAAGGTGGAGGTGATTTCCTCCCTTCTGTGCTTGAACTTGGGGAGACTTTCGACATAATGGTTGACATATAAAAGACATTTATAATAACTACTTGGGCACTAATGACAGTTTGGGGACAATAAGGAGCCTGGTTCCAAAGTTCCCGGACCGGCAGTGTTTGCGGTGACTAAGGGCCATGCAGACAGCAGCCATCGACTTTGCCTGACCTTCGCACTTGTAATAAAAATGCAATAAAGTAATTGGTTAAAATAGAGACATGTCTGATAAAGAGTATTTGCTTTTTAAAGTAACTGGCTAAAATAGGAGCATATCTGATAAATGACTTTATGGGGGTGCGGAGGACTGGGCCTTACTAATTAGCCAAGGTTCTATGTAGGAACACGGATTCCTTCTCCGAAGAGAAAAGCAGTGGGACAGAGAAAATGCTCTCTAGTGCTGGCCAGCGGTGTGCACGCTCCTTGAATAACAGGGAGTCGTTTACACGCTGTAACATGTGTTCTGAAATTCCCTTGCTTCACAGCACTGGGAGACACGGCCTTCGGTGGTACATTTAGTATCAACACTGTGGTTCCCGTCAGGACGCCGGTACACTCTGAGCTTCTCTGCCACTAAACAGAAGACCCTGAAGTGCAAGGAAGAGACTTCCTCCAGCCTCTTAATCCATCGCTATCTACACCAGAGTTGACACTCCGTAAACGTCTTGATCAACCTTAATTTCCCTTCAGAATTTGTTCTACATTAGGCCCCTTTTAAAAAGCTCCAATTTTAAGCCCTGGCTGGCGTAGCTCAGTGGATTGAGTGCGGGCTGCGAACCAAAGTGTCGCAGGTTCGATTCCCACTCAGGGTACATGCCTGGGTTGCAGGCCACAGCCCCCAGCAACCACACATTGATGTTTCTCTCTCTCTCTTTCTCCCTCCCTTCCCTCTCTAAAAATAAATAAATAAAATCTTTAAAAAATGCATGCATAACTTTTAAAAGCTCCAATTTTTAATTAAAATTTTTATTTCTCAATAGTTAAATATATAAAGGGCAATGTCCCACATAATTATGAGCAGACCAGTATAATTATATATATATATATCTCCATGGTAATGAGAATGACCAGGACAAGGGCATCATACATAAGCATGCATTGGTTGCTCACCTTTTTGTGTCCCCTGATAGCAAGTCACGAGCCTGGAACAAAGCCCCGCTGGCTCTGGGCACTGGACAAGGCAGAGGCCCCTGGTGCCAAGGGACCGACACTCCCTGAGCTGCTCCTGGCACGGCCCTAGTGACTGGCTTTCATGGAGGTGCTGGAGGTTGCCATCTTCTCCCGCTGGGATGAACTATCTCTTCTCAAGAGGCTCCCAACCTTTGGCCAATTTGAGGGGGAGCTAAAGATAGTGGAACTATCTGTGGGGACTTGCTCTTCTGGCAAAAGGTCTGTCTCTTTGCAGAACTCAGCAAGAGGAGAGAGAAAATCCCCAAGTCCTGGTGCCACCTGCCCTGGCACCCAAGCCTGGGAACAGCAAACGAGGACCACAGACAAGACCAGGCCTCACCTTCATGCTCAGGTGGGCCCTACAGCACTCTCTGGGAAAGAAGTGTGTCCCCCAGACAAAGCCCTTTAAATGTCTGATACCTCCCAATCCAACTGCATCATGTGCTGCCTTCCCCTTATACTTAGAAACAAAAACTTATTTCTTAAGACTTGCCAGTTTGTAGAGGAATCGCAATTAACCAAAACTCACTTAATTAGAATCTTTGATTAAGTGACTATCCCCCTGGGATAAAAATTTGTAATAACTGTAATAGCGAGTGATCTGTAGCGTACCCATCACGGGCCGGGCACTGGACCACGCACTTCACATCTAGGTCACATGATGACCTACTTGAGACAGGTGCGACTGTTATCACAGCGTCACAGGTGACAAGGCTGGGACTCAGGGCAGCCACAGCACCTGGGCCTGAAGGACAGCAGAGTGAGCACCGACATCGGAGCTCAGAGCCTTGAGCCCGAGGGGGTCCTCCGTCAGTGCGGTTCTGCTCTGGCCCCAGGACTGCACTTTGCAAAGCCCAAAGGTCTAGAGGCTTGGGAAACTTTGGAGAACATAAAACGGAATGGAGGGAATGATGCAATTTCAGTCATCCCAGAGATTAAATGAATGTGTGCACTCCACTAGTTCCCCAGTTCTCCTGACCGTCTCCGCATCACCCTCCGGGGCCCCCCGAGACTCATCCCTCAGAGGACGACGTGCTCCCGACACCCCCAGTGACGTCCAGCAGAAGCACCCCCACCTGGGGGCCTGGAAGAGTCAGGGTGCAGGAGTCAGAGCAGAACGCCTGACTGCCACTCCAGCCCCCAGCGCTGTCTGAGCATCGCGCCGATGCCGAGCTGGCCTGGAAGGAAGTCTCCGAGATTACTTTAATTGACTCCCAAGTGGTTGAGACTGCGTTCCGGTGTCTCCTCGGCTAGGCTTTAAAGGAACCGGCCTGGCCACCCTGGGGCCTCCTCACGCATCACCAGGCCCTGAAAGAGGCACCAGAGCTATTTTCTGAGCCAGGAGAATCGCCGGAGCCATGAGGATTGGTGGAGTCCTCGCGTTGGAGGAGGGAACATCCCCTCCTCCCGCCCCAGTGCACACAGAGACACACTAACGGCGCCCATCGACTTGGGGCGGCAGCGCTGTGTAATCGTGGGGCCCAGCTGCTGAGCATTCCCCACGGTCCAGGCTCGATTCTAAGTCCTTCACCTCTGTTACCTCGTTTCACCCTCGTCACAACGCCGTGAGGTAAATCCTGTTACCAGCCCGTACGGCAGACAGGCGCACTGAGACACAGAGAGGTTAAGTGGCTCGCCCACAGAGAGCAGCTGATAGAGGACTCGGCCTCGGGGAGGCTGGTTCCAGAGCCCGGGATGAAATCCGGAGCTTCCTAAAGGAATATCGATTTGGTGGACCGAGAGACTACTGTGCTGTGTGTGGTTAGTGACTCCTGCACTACAAGCAAACACCGAGTCCATAAAAGACAAACATTTGGCCAGCTCCCTGATAAGGCTGGAATGTCCAGTTCCAAAAGCACAAGGCCAGCCTGTTCCGGGGGGACGAAGGGAACCGAGAGGCGAGAGCCGCTGGAGGCTGGGCACAGCTCGAGGCCTTCACAGGCATCCCAGGGACCAGGCTGCCATCCCACTCCGGACCGACAAGCCCCTGGCCACCCCTCGCCTGGAGCAAGCCCACATGCTCTCTGTGCAAGTCCTCTGGGGACTGAGGACAGCTCCTGTCCCACCTCCTGGTCACATCTGAAGGCAGAAAACGTGGGGACCGGAAAAAGCCCTAATCGCTCACGCTTTTGCCCTATATGTCACAGGATTTAAACACGGAAAAGACACCCCACACCCCATGAAGAGTTTGCTTCCCTAAAGGTCTCATTGGTTAACAGGCAAATTGAATGGTGACAGTGCCTGGGTCATCTGCCGTTGGAGACCGGAAGCCCACTCCTCCAGACCCCTGTGACATGTCCCCAGGCTGCCCGACACGCTCCTGAAGTTCCTCTCCCGCACACAGCACACTGCGTGACAGCGCCCGTGTTTCGGGCGCTGGAGTTAATCAGGGCTGCTCCGCTGACGTGCAGTGTTAACCATATTCTTCTTGTCCACCATCTGACAGCAGAGGAGGGGCTGCCCAGAAGGTGCCGCCCCAGCCCCAGGCCCCCCCGTGGGGTCTCCAAACTTTCCCTTCTGATTCCAGTGCTTTGTGGAAGTGTGCCGTGCTGCCATCCGCCTTTTACTTTCCTCCACTGGAACGGTGATCAATCGAGCTAAGCTTTTGGAGTTGACGTTTTTAATTAAATATCAATTTCCCAAATTTGCACAAATGGTTAAAACCAAAAGGCAACACACAGGTTAAAGACTGGCATATTCCACCCAAAGGGTTCATTCCAAGTGGGTCCCTTAAGAGAAATGTTACGCCAACAGCTGAAGGAGAAGCAGTTACAGGGACTGTATATCCTGGGCGACACGTCCAATTCAAAGGTTTTTTTCAGTGGAGATTTCTAGGTCTCTGAACACCTCGGACATTTTCTCAGCAGCCCGTTCCCCCCACTATGCCAAGTCTCTGGCTTCTTCCTGAGCATATACAGTTGATAACTGAGCATGAAGGTACAAAGGCTACACGTGCCCTCGGCATGATTCCCACTCAACCTGGGGAAAGCAAAGAACTAGGTCAGCCAGACTCCCAACTTGCCCCTGCACCCCAGCCGTACCAACTCGGTGCATACCAGTGACTAAACGAAATGGCCCGCACGCTGAACTGGCCAGCCGCAGCACCGAGCCGGGCATGACGGCTGTGTTAGGTAGGAATCACTCTCGTTGGCAACCAGGTTAGGTTCCCATATAAATTTTCAGACCTTGGAATGAAACAGTCTTGGGCTATAAACATGTTTAACTCGGCCACTCAAAACCATGTCCCTCGGTAGCTGCTTCGAGTTTGTGAGCCTTTCACCAGCCTGACTGCTCCACTAACCTATTTATTTCGTTTTGGGCTTCTTTTGCAGCCAGGAAGGAGGAAGGAGTTTTTGTGACAGTAGCCTCATAACCCTAAATCCTCTTTTAGGAAGCGGTACTGACCAAAATGCAATTCGTCTTGTGAAGCCGAAAATCCGCTCACACACACAGGAGTCAGCTCCCCAGGGGGCCAGAGGAAAGCCACAGAGAAAGGAAGCAGATTCTTCTTTCCCAGGTGCCACGCCTCCCCCACCACCACCCCCCTTTTTTGGCCACCCTCTCTGGGATCCTCCAGGCTCCAAATGAGCCACAGGAGGGCACCCAGAGGTTTCCTGGATCGCAGAAGCAGGTGGAAAAACAAAATTAAGGCTCAACTCAAGGCGCTGACACAAAGACAGTTTAAGTTCAAAGTGCTTCCCCGCCCAGGTAGTTGCTCAGGTGGCAGTAATTGAGGACAAGGAGAGAGTGACAGGTGCTGTGGGCGCCAGCCTAACGAGAACAGGCTCAGACTTCGGGGATCTTCGGGGCAGGTGAGCACTGCTCATCCTCTTTCCGGCAAAGGGCCACGAGCTGCTGTCCACTCACGATGTAAAGTGGGCCGCTTCAGAGCGGAACACGGGGTGCAGCCCCAGACCCCCTCCCTCTGGCCCTCTGGGGTCTCCCACGACACTCCACAGGTCAGTCTGGGTAAACAACTTCCCTTACGCTGTGCCCAGCATCCTCAGCCACCAAAGGCTGTCGCAATGCCTGGGCCCGGAGACCAGGTTGGGAGAGGAAGGCCGTCCCTTTCACACCCGTAACCCATCCAGCCTGGGATTCGCTTCCTGGGAATTATGCTCCTGGTTGAATCGGAGCCAAAGAGAAGCCATGACACTAACTTTCACTCATCAAGGCAAAGCATACCCCGAAGCTGATCAAGACCCAGAGCTCGGTTCCTCTTCACCTTCTTTCTTACGGAGGCCAGGAACTGCACCGCTCACACGGTCCCCTCCCCTCGAGCCGCCAGAACACCGTGAAGAGAAGGAACCGTGCAGCGAGAAGAGCATGATCCCTGACTTATGACCTCCCCCTCTACTTCCTTCCCATCTCTCTGCAGCCAAGGAAATGCTGTCATCGGCCTATCAGGTGTCCTCGACTGACTCAAGAAAGTTCATTTCATCGGAAGAGACTCCGCCTGCAGAATCCAGACCATGAGCAGGCCTCCGTGAGGTCCGGTCCTGGGGAGCCAGTCGCCGCTCTGTCCCAGGGACTCTCCCCAGCCCTGCTGCACTGCGGCTGTCAGATACTTCCCCTCTGCGTGGCACGGAGGAATCGCATCATCGGATCGTTATCTGTACACTTCCTTGCTGGTCGCAGCTTTGAAGCTGCCTGAGGGGGAGAGGAATCTGCAGTTTTTGTGGCCGGTAGCTGGGGCCATGGACACTGGCCAGGTGCCTTGTAAGAATTTGGAAGAAAAGGGCCCGTAAAGAAAGGAGGGAGCAGAAGGGATGATTCCCCTTTCTGGTCCAGCATCCCCTAGTTCCATGACGTTTTTTAAAGGGATGGACACTTACAGCCTCCCAAGGATTTAGGACTTAGGCATTCAGATACTTCTTAGGAACTGGATTTAGAACCAAGAAGCCAGACTTCCAAAGCTGGCCGATGAGAGGAAGAATCAACGTGAATTGACAGGCGGCAATATCTTTCGGAGTGATGGGGAGCAATTACACGCAACTTCCGATTCATCGGGGACCCAGCCCAGCAGCACTAAGACTTTTTAAGAGAAACGTTAGCCTGTGTTGCCATTTAATGTGAAATGGGAAGGAGAAACCAGTGTCATGGTCCACGTCCTTCCACTACAAATTAGCAGGTACCCTCTGCTCAAAATATCCAAGGCTTTTGTTGTGAAGCCAAAATTGATCAAAGGTTACTGCAATCTAAAAACAAAAGAAAGAAAGGGAGAGAGAATTCTCCAGTTGCCTGGTTGCTAAGCAACCACAGTCTGCTCTGGTAACTGGGTCTGGGGGTCTTCGCTTTCATTTGCTGCTGACTTTCACTCCATATATAATATACACCAGCATGTTTATTCTCCTATAAATGCCCAGCAAATAAAAAGCGATGAGGCCCTTTCACTGAAATTATTCATGTGCTAAAAGCTTTTATCCACCTCACTGGTGTGATTGACAATATCATACCAGCAAGCTTCCCGAATTAGTTCTTGTTCTGCTATTGTACTCCTGGGCTTTCTTTCTTTAATAAAAGAAAGAGAGCTACAGTTTTATTTAAGCTTTCTATACTCCGGCGTTACAGCTCCTCAGTACCAATGATTAAGATGTCATGTCTATTCCAGGCACGTTTTCCCTTCTAGTTGCTATAAACTTGCTAGAGAAACGACCCTTCACATGATTTTTCCCCCTTAAAAAACTTTGGTTGGTCTTTAGAACTAATCTGCAGGAGATGTTCAAATGAGCTATTTGTCCATTCTGAGAGCCTGTAAGAAAATCCAAATGGCATATGTATGTTACCCTTAGAACTGTTTGTCGAAGTGAATGCTAAGGATCACTTACATCAACATCGAACTTCGGGGGCCAGGCCTGCAAATCTGCATCTCATCCAGCACCCGCCCCCCGACCAGGTAACTGCAATGCACACTCGAGTTTGAGCACCGCTGCCTGGAAGGAGTTGAACACTTTCATTTACACAAACTAGTCTAGCAACCCTGAGCAAACTTGCATTTGGAAACCAGAGACGGAGGGTTTCTGTCCTGAGCCAAGGCTTCAGGTCCCTCAGAACAGAAATGACCAACGCCTGTAACCAAAGGCTGTGGCACTGGCATGCAGGCTTGTCGCTCCGTCACCAGATGCAGATGGCGGCCGCCTGGACATAAGTCTTAATGGAGAAGGCGGCTGTGAATGCAGAGCTGACCAGGTCCACCAGCACAGACAGGGGGATCTTGCTAGTCAAGTCCACCCCCCTTTTTTAAACTAAAGATTTTAGCTTGGCACTAAAGATTAGTGCCCCAAAGTGTGTGCAGCAGGTACAAATTTCATAAGTCACAAACTTAAGGGTTTTCCCTGTAACGAGATTTCATGTATTTATCAATATTTCATTTCTGCTTCATGGCCAAAAACTCCATCTTATTAATTTCAGGAAAACTGTCAGATTCAGGGATGACAACTATTTCAGGTTTAAATCTCAGCTACATGCAGGACTTCCTGCCCTCCCTGCTACCAGCTGGTCCCAGGCTCCAGGAGAGAAGGGGGCTGGGCTTGTGCAGTGCCGCTGCAGCCCCCAGCTGTGGATGGGAACGACCCCTTCTCAGCCTCGGTCTGGCTCCACCCTCTGCCTTCTGTAGCCCCGTCAGGGGTGGCCTGCTCATCCTCGCTGGTCCTGGCCGCAGGAAGGCCCCTGGAGGCTGGCTGGTTCTTACCAGGCCACAGAAAACCAGAGACTGCTCTGGCCTCTCCAGCCTGAGGGCACCTCGTCCCAGCATCAGCCCCGTTCTCCACTGCCCTGCCCTGAGGCCCCGGAGGCCTGTGATCCGTAGGTTTTGCCCTAAAAGTCATACGCGTCCTCTCCAACCTCAGGTTTCCAAAATTAAAAGGGAGTTCCAAGAAGAGGGAAGGGTCGTGTCCCTGCTCTGGACCTAACACCCTGTCTTCTTTCTCAACAATTTCCTCTCCCCTCCTCCAACCTAAAAGGTTCTGCCTCCTTTGTGTAGGTGAAGACTGGGGAGATACAAGGTCAATGTCAGAACCCAAACCCCTAGAAGTTTAAATCTAAAGGGGGATGGGGGTGGGGAGGCAGTGAGTGAGGAGTAAAAATGCAGGAATAACAACAATGTACAAAAATAACATTTCACATCTCATCACACCATCTCTGAGTCCTCGGCACCACATTTGTGCTGCAAAAGAAAATATACAATGTGAACAAAAACACTTTTAAGTTTACTATGACTTGGTGAAGACAGAGCCCCTTGGTTCAATACCCACTAAAGCGCCTCTGCAGTAGAGTTCAGTCCTTCTATTTTGCTGTCAGATTGGAGCAATCACCAAAACTTTAGAAACAGTCTCCTAATTGATTGTACTAGACAGGACCACAGTGATTACACGGGACAGAGCTCTACCTCCAGGTAACTTAAGCTAAAGAGGGGACTTGTTGACTTGTGCAATGGAGATTTGTGATGGTTTCAGGCATAGCTGGATCCAGGACCACAAGTGATGCCGTTAGGGCTCAGCTTCTCCACCTCTTGGCTCGTAGTACTGCTGCCTGGAGGCAGTCCACCTGCTGTGCTACACAAGACAGCTCTTACCCAGTGTGCCACATCTCCCACGCTGCCCAGCATTCAGGTTATTTACATGCCTGTTTTCTCCAGTGGATGGCTATCACCAGCTCAGTGCTGGTGTCTGCTAAATACAAGTTAAAAGAAACACAAAGGCCACGCAGAACAGTGTTTCACTGCTATGTGCCCTTCAGTCTGCCCTCACCGTGGCCTTTTGCCGGTGCTGAGCCAGGCCACTGTGTGACACATACGTCCTTATAAATATACTTCTGAGCATCTCTGGCTAAATACCTGTGGGTGTCATCATCAGACTCCCCACTTCCGAACATGCTGTCCCATAACTCGGGGGCAAAGCTCTGTGCGGGGCAGGGTTTTTCCTGTTGGCCCAGAATGCCAGCTGCAGTCCCCGCTGAGGATAACATCCTTAGCTCACGCGTGCAGAGGAGTCAGGGTCCTTCTTCCGAGGCCGACTGAGAGGCGCCACTTTAAAACCAGCCCTGCGTCCCCATCGCTCTGACGGGACGCTGCACTGTAAGCAGAGGCCGTCGGCATCTGGGCCAGGGCACCGTTTCTGAGCCACTCACGGGGCAGGAAGGAAAGTGCTTCCCCTCCCCCAATCCACGGGAGGCGGCTGCACGAGACTTCCTTGTAAAAACTGGGGTGTCTGTGGGAAGAGAACGTCTTCGCATAATTCAACTGTGAAAAAACCACCTCTGTCAGGCTGGAGGGTGGCAGAGAAGAGGGGTCAAGGACCGGGGGGAAAAGGTGAGGGACTTAAGCAGCACAAACTGGCGGTCACACAACAGTCACAGGGATGTCAAGTATCGTGTGGGGAATATGTCCAATAACATTGTGACAACTGTGTACAGTGCCAGGTGGGTACTGAAACACCCACGTCACCACGTTGGAGGGTGCACGGTTGTCTAACACTGTACGGTGCACCTGAAACTAATACAAAATAATACGGAATGTAAACCACAGCAGAAGACATTTCAAAACCCAGTAAGAAACGACTATGAAAGAGATGGAAGTTGGTGGGAATACAGGTTAGACCAGACGGTTGGAGTGAATGGGTGATTGGTATGTGAGGGATTTTTTTTTTTGACCAATAAACATTTGTTGTTTTAAAATAATAAAAAGGTTTTTAAACTACGAAAAAAAATTTGTGCAAAACCTCATGAAAATAAGGTCTCCACGCCCCCCCACATGGTCCGTGTGGCCGCCCCTCTCCTGGGCTTCCCCGGCTGCTCGTGAACCGGGTGCATCTGAACATGGCCCGGCCGCCCCCCAGCCTCTGTGCGGCCCAACTGGAAACGCTACTGCTCACGGCCAACACTCACCCAGCGCTTCATGGTCTCTCCAGGCTCCCAGCACAGTTGCTTATTTAACTCTCCGAGGAAATGGAACCTACCCCAGATTAGAGAGCCGGTCTGAGACAGAACCAACCAGAACTCAGTCCTCCCGTGTCCTGGATCACCAGGCGCTCCCCCCCACCCCCTGGGGGAGCACGGAACTGGGACTCTCTGCGGCCCTGCAGCCGGTGCAGACACGCAGCCAGCGCGCAGGCGGACGCGTGACTGGTTGGTGCACAACCCTCGTTTTCCCATCGTCACTCCTCCTGCAACCGAGCCTGGCGAATTTTAATTAACAAAGAGTGTTTCCATAGGCAGGGTCAGCGGCCCACACAATCACAACAACTCACATATGAGAAAAGTCTACTTGGCTCTGAGCTCTGAGCCCATCACACCTGTTACCTGAACCTTTTCCAGCCCTGAGAAGTAGGCTTCGTGATCTGCCACCGTTAGCGAAGAAACCGAGGCGCCGCAAGGCTCGGCAGCACACCTCAGCACCCCCGCTAGGCGGCAGCAGAGCTCCCGCTCGAAGTCCACACTCCTGCCCGACACCCAATGTGCTCTGATGATGGGGGGAGATGCTTGTTGGGAGACACCTCCCTTGGGCTGCACTGTCGCCCAGAGGGGGCCGCCGTTCAAATGCAAACCAGGGTTACCCAACAGTGACACAACCCAGACAGCAGGGGAGAGGGAGGCCTCGAAGGGGAGGACGCTGGACCCACGCACTGCGGTGGCGGGAAGGGGGCTGATGGGACGTGAGCAGGTTCTGCCAGGTCTGAGTGAGGCTCCACAACAGAATGTGGACCCCAGAGTTGGCAAGAGAGAATCTGAAATCAGAACACGTTGGGAGACAGCCCGGGACAGACGAGCTACAAGAAACTGTCTCTCGTTCATGTTTGCCCCTGGCCGGCCTCTCCCAGCCTGATCCTTTGGACAAGTTCAATGGTGGGGACACTCCTCCTCTGCTTCTAACGGGCTCTGACAGCCACCGGTTCGGAAGTAAAAGGGATCCTCTGTCTGACTGAGCCACCATGGCCAGCGACCCCGAAGAAAGCCTTCAGCGCTCCGCAAGCATCGCGTGGTTTAAAAAGTCACTGCGTTATCATACAGGCCTCCCACACCACCATCTTTTATGCAGAATTAATTATTTTTCCCTTTCTCCCATTGAAAAGCTTTCAACCAGAGAGAATCCTCATTAATTTGAGGCAAGAATAATTTCCCTTACCTCTTGCCGCTTCCAGTCTATGATTAAAAGGAGTAATTTCAAAGTGAACATCTTCAAACCTCGCATGTAATATTGAGTGGTTCTGCTAAATAGCTTTTAGATGTGCTGTTCATGTTATTTTGACAAGAGCTGGTGACGGTGTTAATTCCTGATAGCCCATCACAGAATGCCGGGGTCACCTTCTGACGAACAGATGTCTTTGTGCAAAGGGAAGGCCCCCAAAACGTCATCTGGTCAGATCCTGCCATGCTGACCGTGAAGTGGCCCGTGGCCTCTCCTCTCCGTGTGCTCCCTCCTCACGGCCTGCCACGGGATGCACCATTTCACAACCGTGTATTTTATCTTTCCAAGTGGACTGTGTCTTCAGAGAAGAGCCAAGTTCTTTCCTTGTCATCCCTGGGTGCATTATCTTGATGAAAAGTACCAACCTAATTTTGCCAGCTTGAATAGAAAAGATTTTAATTTTATTCAAAGCCAGGCACGTCTCACGGCCTGGATGGGCAACGGGCACGAGGAACGGAAGGCCATTCCGACCCCAAGGTGGGCACGTGGGGCCTGGCTATGGCTCCCGTCTGGGTATCGCGGGCAGTGAGAGGGTTATGAAAACCAAGGGTGTGAGGGAAATTGTTAGGGAGGGAGCACACGTGAGACAGGAATGAGAAGCTGGGTGTTCTTGACCAATAGCAGTTAGTAGCGAGACAGAGGAGGAGCAAGCCCCAAAGGGGCCGGAAGAACACCCAAGACAAAGAGAAAGCGTACAACAGCCAGTGGCATGGCGGAAAGTGCGGTCCAGGGCAGGCCACCTCTACTCAGTGCTGCTGAGGAGTTAAGGGAAGGAAAGATCTATCAGACTTCGCTCTACGGAGACCTCGGTGAGAAACGCTGCTGCGCGGGGATGGGGGTGAGACCAGGCCGGGCGAGGGACCAGTGCAGGTAAAGAACTGGAGACGGAAAACGTGAACGACACTGTCAAGGAGTTTGTCCACAAAGGGGAGGGAAGAACAAGGGTGTTCGTGAAAAGGGGGACGCAGGATCGGGGAGGTTTCTCCCATTTCTGGAGGGATTCCACCATAGAAATGGAAAAGCTGGAGACACCTGATTACAGAGAGTGTCCTCTCTAAATATGCACACTCCCCTACCACCCCCACGCCACCCATATATACACAAGCCGTGTACACATCCGTGTGTGGTCTTCCCAGCAGGAAAACCCTCCAGATAAAAACATAAAATCCAAAGCTACTCCTTTGACACCAGCACACCGCCCAGTATCATGATTGGAGACCAGTCACATGACGACACTCACAGGCCCTCTCCTAAAGCACAGGGGCCTCCCCCTGCAAGCAGTGGCAGTTCCTCTGATGCAAGAGTTCCCGGCGTTTGTATGGCCTTCGCCCCCTGAAACCTCAAAGGACTCTGTTCCACCAGGCTTCTGAACCATGTGCGTTTTGCCTCTTACAAAAGGACCTCACAGTCCTCCTGTGCATTTCTAAACAGCAGTTTGTATCATCTATTACAGGTCAGACAGACAGGCCTGGGGAAACTGCCACTTGCCATTGACAACGGCAAAATTGGATTCCATGTCCCCTGCGGAAGGCCAGGGTCTCCCCACAAAACAAATGAGCTCCTTCATTGCCCCCTCATGTGGTGACATCGGCTTCATTAGCGACTTACAGAGAATTTTAGCTTGGAAAGCTTGATGGGTTACTTTGCCACATCCCTGTCACACCTGCCGGGTTACAGAGGAGGAAGACTGAGTTCCAGAAAGGGAAAGGGACCGAGCCCAGTGCACCCAGCCACATCTAAAACCCAGCCCTCCCACCCTCGGACCGGCACACTTGTGTCTGCACCACGTGTCAACACGTGTCAAGGACAGGCGACAGGCCTGGGTGCACCCCGGCAGCTCAGCGGGAGGAAAGACCTCCTTTTCTTAAAGACCTGACCATCTCCCTTCGGAAACTCCCCCACCGAGGACTTAACTCCCTCTGGGAAGAGTCCTAGAAAAATGGTTCCTGAGCTATAAATACTGAATCTCACAAGCTTTTTTTCTCAGAGCTGAGGTACAGCTAATGCTATGTTTGGCCTGAAAGAAAACGGGTTTGCTTTCAGACCCTTCGAAGTGAGGAGATTTTTCTTGCCCCAAACTTCATGAGCCAACAGAGTCCTCCACAAAACTAAATAAATCAATCTGCAGAAGGGGAAACTGTTGGGGCATGAGTGGTTCCTTCTGAGCCCCAGGGAAACCACCCAAATTGCCCGCCACATCTCTTGCTGTCACGGCAGGAAGGGCTGCCTCCCCCTCTTACCCCATTTCCCCCGGAGTTGGGGGTCCACAGCTCTTCCTGACCACCAGCAGGCAGCGTCCACGCCCTCCACACTGATCTCGACTCCGTCCTTTCATCCCCTTTCCTACTTTCCCTGCAATCTGTTTTTCACTATCTGGAAGACCTTAGGAGATTAGTTTTTCTTCTGAACCCAAATACCCGAAGGCCTAAGCCTTCCGTTCCCCGTCGCAGTCCCAGTGACCTCCTCCTCAAAGTCCTGAAGTTCATTCTTGGGGGTTAGACAAAGTACTGTCACCTGTGCCCTTTAGGACCTTTGCCCTTCTCCCTGCCCCTCGCCCCCGCCTCTGCTGTCCATTCGCCCTTACATCTTTGCCACCTGACTGTCACCATCACAGTAACTGAAACTGTACTCTCCACGGCCGGGTCCCAAGTGCTTTGTCGGACCACCTGCTCTTGCTTCTGCACAGCCTTTGACACATTTGACAACTCTCCTCTTTGCACACCTCTTGAAATTCTCTCTTCCTGCTTTCTGTGGCATTCTCTGAAACCTTTCTGCCCCCTCTTTCTTGCACAGCCTGTTCACTTCCAGACCTTTCACCTGGGACGTTATCAACCTCAAGATCAAAACCATGGCTCATGGTCTTCCTTCCAAACCCGCTTTCCTGGGTCTTGGATGTCATTACCAGCTCTCTGCCTGAGGTTGGGTACCAAGCAGTCATCCTTGACCCCTCTCTATTCTCAGCCCACACCTTTAACTAGTCCCTAAATACTATTGATTCTTCCTTCAAAGTATCTCCCAGACATATGTCACCCCCTCAGTACCACTCTGTTCTCTCCTTGCTAACCCATCTTGCCCAGCACGAATGGATTAGCCTCTCTTGCCCATCCCTGGTGGATCCTTTTTTAAGAGTATATTTTATTGGTTATGCTATTATAGTTGTCCCATTTCCCCCCTTTTTCTAACCCAAGCATAATTGTTAAAAACAAGTAATTTAAATAGATATAAATGAGATGAAAGATGATACTAACTTAAGCTAATAATGGATATTCATTTTCAAAAATATACTGAAATATTAATCGCTAAACATATTCATCTACTTTTGGTTTTCTTAATGTTACAGAGACAAAAGCTTTTGGGTCTATTAATAGGTATGTCTTCTGCCACATTAAAAAATTGTACTATGAAAAACATATGTCTCTAATAAAGTGTTTTTCATATTTATGTATTATAAATGTACTAATCTACTATGGGATATTAACATATATGGTAGATGGTTCTCAACTGCTTCATAGTATTCACTGGAAAGTCAAAGTTACTAATACTTAAAGTTTATAATCAATAAGTAAAAATAAAACTACTGAAAACAGTAAGAGTGAAAGGAAGCAATTGTGTATACAAAGTATGAGAAGAAAATGAGATGAGTTTTTAGGTGAAGAGTATGCAAGGAATACAGGATGTGTTTTTCTTTTAAAAAAAAGTGATTTTTTTCCTAAATAAAAATGACTGGATGTTTCAGAATAAGAAAGAGAGAAAAAGAGGAAGACAAAACCTAAATGACTACAATAAATTACAGGTTTGGGGGTGGGAGATACATTATGAGGTCAATTCTAGCTAAAATTCAATAGAGTTACTTAAAAGGGTTTTTTAAATAAGGTCAGTAATGTACTATAAAACAAATTTAACTTTTTCTCTATTAAAATTACAAAATTTCTTAGATTATTGGTCTGCTGTTAGTAAAAGATTATATTTTCTTTCCTTATAATGTAATCTTCCTAAACAAAAACTGCGTCTCATCAAAATACGTCCTATGCTTCACGTTACCTCTATAAGGTCTTTAATCACTTAGAAAAAAAACTAAGTCTTTCCAATTTTAAAAGAGTTAACTTGTTTTTAAACCATGAAACTTTTTGTATTTGCCTTTGAAGCCTTTTAATTGACACTTTGGCTGAATAGATAACTAACTGACTCTATTTGATCAAGTGTTTTAAAATTTTAGACATTCTTAACAAATATCCCCAAAGTGAATTGTGAATAAAGTCTTTTTGACCTCAAACTGACTTGAGTATTTTATAAAGAATCCTCAAGGATCTCAAAAGATTTTGCTCTCTCCCTCCTTGTAAAAAAGGAAATGTTCATTTACTTAGGCTTGTTTGATGTGTTCAACATTGCATGGGAACGTGATCGAGGAAAAATATTCAACCTTCTTAGGTTATACTTAAGTGGCTACATATTATTAATGTAAGTAATTCATAAATTATATGAATTCCTAAAAATCTGATATATCCTGATATAATTCTCAGTCATAATTCCAGTTATTATTTTATAAAAGTGTGTATCACAAAAATAACTGAACTTATCAACTGCATTATTTGTAGTGAACTTTCACCAAATCTTTAACCATGCTATTTTTAAGTCTTTTCTCATTCAGTTATTACTTTACTTACTCTTGATTCTGCTATGCAACCATTTACAATTATCTACAGACAAAAATACTTTATCTTCAAAGAGATTCGTGGAAAGTACTCTAGAATACAGGTTTCTGACAACCGTAGGTTCATAACACTGAACAAGGTAAAAATTTCTAGAACTCTAATAGAAAAATTGATTGACTGATAAAACTGAAAATCCTAGATCAAACAGAACAAAAATGAATTACATGAGTCTGAACCAAGCCTAGAAAAGGATTACAATTTTTATGATTTCAGTTAAAACATTTCTGATTCTTTAAGGCTTTATTTCCCAGATTTAAAGGCCCCTTTTTTCTCCCTTCTTTTAAGCTATTTATAACTTACAGCAATTTAGTAAAGTATGCTTTTGCAAACAAATGTTGAAAAATTAATCTTTTCCCTTTACCAGATCCTTCCAGAATTCAGAAACTCTTATTAAATTATTCTCGTTTTTCAGGACAATATATGTATTTACATAAGTTTAACGGCAACCTGTTCTCCTTGCAACCGGAATGACTAGGCAAGTCTTCAGCTTCGCTTCCTCACCTGAAGAGACTGAGAGGTCTAATCTGAGGTGTCTCATTACCAGGAAACTTTAGGGAACTAAGGTTGACTTCCCAAGTCCTTTAGATAGTGACAAAGCTTTGACTGGAACATCATACCGGAGAATACACATAGAATCATTATTCTTGCCACATTTATACAAATAACCAAGCCAAGCCTAACAAAACTAGACTTCCGTACAGTGTTATTTTACTAGTATTAACTTGGATAAAAATGGAATGATTGTAGAAAAAAAAATGTTTCACTAGAAAAACGAGAGTGCACCCCCGAGCAGATGCCAGTCCTGTGCGGTGTCTTTGAGGGTTTTGGCACCTACCTCTGCCAACTTCACAGCAACCACCAACGGGGCAGGGGCGGACTGTGCCAGCCGCCTGGGGGAGTTCCCCAGAGCGCCTGATGACATCGTCGGGGACAGTCAACATGCAACCCAGAAAAGCCCGTCAGATTGAAACCGTTACCCTCATCACACCATCCAAAGTTCCTTCAAACTCAGACCTAGAAATGTGCTCAACAAACTGCTCTTCAAACTCAGAACCGAGTTCATAATTTGCTCTGTTAATCTTTGTTTCTCTTTTTATTTCCATAAAAAATGCTTCTTAATAAACTACCTAATTCCTCACACCACATAGAGACCTAATTTCAGTGGAGGCTCACCTGCAACACCATTTCCTGAAATGAAACATCCTCACGTTCATTCTGTCCTAATTAATCATGAGGACATGTGACTGTTACTACATCATGCTGTGCGTATGTAAATAACTCAGAAAAAAACCCCTGAAATGTGATTATACATTATCTGGAAACACATAGGTTGACTTAAGAAGGTGAAACCTGAATCTAAATATAATCCATTTGATTTAGTCAGTTGGTTGAATCTTGGCTCCAGGGAATCTCTGCTCTGAGGAATTCTTTAATCCTTGACTATTATTCCCCTTATAGTCATCATATTAACTTTCTTGCTGCTTTTTAACCTCTCCAGGGTTTTAAGTGTTTTTCAGCACACACTCATAGGTCAAACAGTACCCTTTAGGATCAGACGGCTGGAATAATTCAGTGATGACCCTCCATCCCAATGAGTCAACTGTGGGTGGCGGCAGCTATGCGACTCCCCACCCTGTGTCAGCAACGATGACTGACAGTAATGCCGTATTTGCACATCACACACTTGGCTTGCCCAAAGAATGACCCATAGAAGGGGACTGTGAAATAAAATCAAGTCGGGACCAGACTTGAAAACCTCCCACGTAAACAAAGCCACTTAAGCCATGTAGGCTAAAGCTAAATCTACTTCATTTCATGAACACAGGCAAGACTCAATTTAGGTCATTTCTTGTAAATGTCTCTGAAGATCGAAAGAGAGACTTGAATCATCTTCCTAAAATAATGTGAGAAAATCCCTTTTAATTAATACCCTCTCATCAGGAAACCTCCACTGTAATAACCAATTATTGTAATGATTAAACAACTTCCTCATTTTCACTTCATAAGCCATTGGTAATGCCATGCCCCAGAATGAATCAGTTTTAAATTCAAAAGTTCCCAGTTCATGAATTGTTCTTACACGCAAGATAAATTCTTACTAAATACCATTTTCTAATCTGGTGGTTTTACTTTCGCTATGTCTGGACTTTTGACACTTGAAAACTTTCAAACAAAAATTTTAAGTAACCCCCAAGCTAAAAAGGAAATAGAAGCAAATGACAAACTATTTATAACTCTAAAACAAGAGCACTGAAAGGCAGGATTTATGAGAGGAAGCCAAAGTGGTACTCAGAAGCAAATGAATAGCACTTGACAAGGTTGTTAATACAAAAGACAGACTGAAACTAAACAAAATCAACTTTCAAATCAGGAAAAACAGAAACAAAAATAAATTCGAGAATAGTAGAAAAAAGCCCTGGCTGGCGTAGCTCAGTGGATTGAACTCGGGCTGCGAACCAAAGCATCGCAGGTTCGATTCCCAGTCAGGGCACATGCCTAGGTTGCAGGTCATGGCCCGCAGCAACCGCACATTGATGTTTCTCTCTCTCTCTCTCTCTCTCTCTTTGTCTCTCTCTCTCTCTCTCTCTCTCTCTCCCCCTTCCTTCCCTCTCTAAAAATAAATAAATAAAATCTTAAAAAAAGAAAAAAAAAGAATAGTAAAAAAAGGAAGTAAAAAGAATTTTTTAATATAAAATAATCAATAAAATACAACCAGTCCTTTGACAAGGTCAATCTCTGGCACGTTTGACTAAGGAAGAAAAACAAAGCACGTGAACACAGGGTACCTGAAGGAGGCATGAGGTTAAATTCCAGCCTGAGTTTCAGACACAAATCAAGGACCATGCGGTCTCAGGCAAGTTTCTTAACATCTCTCAGTACAGACCCACAATCTGTAAAATGCAGAAAACAAACAAAAAAACCCTGCCCCACAACTCACTGTCTAAATCAAATGAGACAGCATACGCAAAGGACTTAGCCCACAGCCCGACTCACAGAAACACGCTGAACACCAGCTATATGGTGTCATTTTAATGTCATGGGTTAAACCTACAGAGCAGTGACTCTCAGCCCTGACTGTGCATCAGGATAATCTGTGGTAATTTCAAAAACTCTCGTTGATTATTTTTTAAGATGTTATTTATTCATTTTTAGAGGGAGGGGAGAGGAGGGAGAGAAATATTGATGATGTGTGAATCATCTGTAGGTTGCCTCTCACATACCCCCAACTGGGGGCCCTGGCCTGCAACCCAGGCAGGTGCCCTGACAGGGAATCGAACCAGCAACCTTTTGTGTCACAGGCTGGCACTCAATCCACTAAAACCACATCAGCCAGGGCAACTATTTCTCTTATTAGAAGCAATCGGATTTTCTCATTGGAGAAATCATTTTTATAATTCTCCAAACTACATTGCTAACGTAACTATGCCTAAAGGTGTCCCCAGTCTTGGGATATCTGATTTTGTACCCTTTTTTTCTCTAGATATTTCTTTGGTTTCACCCAATACAAGCTTAAAGGCTGAGGAAGTCTGAAACTGGAAGACTGTTTCAACTTTCTTTTTCTTTGCCACCCCCAAAAGTCCACATTGAATGAATGGTTACTTTGGGCAACAAAAGGAGAAGCTGGGGGCTTAGCGTGGGTTCCCCCAGAAGCAGACCCTGTGCAAGCAGTTACTTTGGAGGCGGTCTCAGGAAAAGCATCAGCAAGAGAGCGGGAAAGTGAGGGAGGGAGGGAAGGAGGCCGCAAAGGTGCATTAGTGCCCAGGGTACCACTGTGGCGCGTATTTAGATGTCAAACTCCCTTTCATTATTTTCCAGTCAGTGTATCTGTAATGCTGCCATTCATTCTTTAAAAGAAAAAAAAAGGCTATTATTTTCTGTTTGTGGCAATGAACTGACCAAGAAGGAGCCAGAGAGGCAATCAATCACAAAACTACTGGAATATCAACTTCTAAAGAGCATCTTGGGGCTAAGAGGTTATTCTCCCAGGATTCAGATGGGGTTATCTCTATTTCCTGAAATATAATAAGTGAGAAATGAAAGCAGTCGTAACACTGTGATTTGTAGGATCCCTTTAACTTTCCAAAGGCTTGTCGTATTCACTGAAGCGTTCATTCAACAGGCTTTAGCAGTGGAATCACATTTTATAAGAACCAGTAAGCTTTGAAGAAAGTGTATAAGACAAACATTGCCCTTAAAATTTCTTAAGTAACCTATAAAGTACCGTATACGTGACCTGCGCTTCACCAGGTAGTGAGTTTGCATTCAGACACCATGTTTATTCAAAACAGGTACCTTTAAACACTAGGCTGATAATCACATTGGGCACAATGATATGCTCACTCTAAGAGGGCTGGAGAGAAGAGAAACTGAAAGAAGAACGCATGCAAGTCTCCCATCTCCTGTTTTCTCTCTGGAGCAAGAGTCAGCAAACCTTTTCTGAAGAACGGCAGCCAGTAAATATCTAAGGCTTTGCGGTCACTGTCATAGCACCCAACTCTGCCATTGTAGCATCAAAGCAGCCACAGACGACATGGAAATGAATGGGCAGGGCTACGTTCCCACCCAGGAAACTGCATTCACAAAAACAGGAGGCAGCAGGCCGGGTTTGACCTGCACTCGGTCTGTAGTTTGCAGACCCCATTCTAGCTGTCCACTCACTGCCTGTGACTAGTAAACAGAACCACAAGCACTACTTTGATGGTTTTCTCCCTCTCTTTCTCTGAACAGCTAAATTTACCGAAATTAAAAGCACAAGTGATGCAAGTCTGCTGGACCGAAAGAACATGTGTGTCAGGAACGATGTGAGGTACTAAGACACAGGGGAGACGACATCCTGGCCTTGCCGAGACCGTAGAGGTAGGAGAGACAGTTAACTGTCCACCGAAGCGTCAGACTTGCCCTTTCTTGGCAGAGAGTTGTCCCTGGTGCAGGTGCCCAGCCACGTGGTCCCGGCCTCCTTTGCATGTAGCTGGAGCCATGCCAACTGTGCTCACCAAAGAAACGTGAGCAGAAGGAACGTGAGTCACTCCAAAGGGTGAGGGAGCACTCTCCATACACCAACCCCGTGCCTTCTGACTGGGTACCTTTAACTCCAAAGATCTAGGGGGCAGCCCAGCCACAAGGGAGAGGAACCTGGGTTCCTGAATTCCTACATGGAGGTGCTCATCTGCCAAATAATTGATGAATAGACTTCTATCGGCAAAGCCTCTAAAAACTGGAGGGTTTATTTGTCAGGGCCACCAGTGTTACCCTGACGCAATAGTCCAGCAAAGACACAAGCTGTGTAAATTGTCATCAAGCAGTATAATAAGAGCTATATAAAAAACGTGCTACCAGAGAACCAAAGAGGGAATGATGGCAGAGCGACTTCCACCAGGGAATTCTGGGAACACGTATCACAGAGTCGGTGAGCCTGGAGGGACTAGCCCATGTGACCTTCACAAACAACCATGTGACCTAGGAAGACTCTGAGGTTCAGAGCAGTCAGATGACTCGGGCAGACTCACCCTGCCTGTCACGGGCAGCGCCAGGGCCCCTGACTCGGCTCAGTTTCTTCCCCCGACATGACATTGTCTCAGATCTTCTTCCGTTCTGGAGAATCACAAACCCATAACCTGGGCAACCGACTGGACCTTCCAGGATGGGGTTTAACCAGAGGCTACCTTCCCTGTTCCTCTCCACAACACAGCCAGTGCCCCACTTCCAGAGGCAGTCTTGCTCAGGGGCTCATTAAAAACCAACTCCTTTCCTACCTCAGGGGGCCAAGCTAATCAGGACACGTGGCCTCAGGCAATAGAAAGGGCCTTGTCCGTGGGCAAAGGCACTCCCTGCCGCAAAGCGTCTATGCCCATGAGATGCTGGCCGACCCCCTCCCCAGCCGACGGCAGGCTGGTAGCGTGGGAGGCAAAAGGCAGACAAGAACTGAGCACCGCAGGGAGGAGACGGGGGAGGATTAACAGTTTCTATTTTTCACTTTGAAAGGGACTTTCTTTGGCGCATTAAGGAGAATTTTAATACACCTGCACACACCAAACAGCCAGTTTCCCCAAATGCAGCTTTTCCTGCTCCAGCGGTCTTCCTGGAAGATAACATGGTCTGCCCTTCACCTTGCTTTTACTCTTCCCTGAGCATCCCACAAGCAGATTTCTTCTTCTGTTTCCTATTGAAACAAGCAGCTCTTGAGCAGGGGCTTACAAACGACACCAATGTGTGCGCCTCACCCACACACACCCCCCCAGACACACTGCCCTCCGGCACGTGTTGCTTCTGCCCATCTGGATGATGCCGGAAACAAACCCACCCCCTTTAGACTCACGCAAATGCAGTGTTTCAGATGTTCTGCCGCCTTACATGAGGTTAAAAAAAAGAACTGGATCTGTTTTAAAGAGCAGCAAAATTCACATTTTTCCGATGTTTAGTGACGCTGAGTATCTTTCCCTAGGCCCACTGGCCACCTGTGTGTCCTCTTCGGAGAAGTGTCTGCTCGAGTCCTCTGCCCATTTGTTATTGGATTGTTTGGGGGTTTTCTGGTGTTGAGTTCTATAAGTCCTTTATACATTTTGAATATTAACCCCTCACCACATGTAGTGGTGAATATGTTCTCCCATTCAGTGGGCTGTCTTTTTCATTTTGTTCATTGTTTCCTTTGCTGTCAGAAACTCTTTAGTTTGATGTAGTCTCACTTGTTTATTTTTTCTTTCCCTTGCCTGAGGAAATTAAAACCACAATGAAGCCCTGGCTGGCATAGCACAGTGGACTGAGCGTGGGCTGTGAACCAAAGTGTCGCAGGTTCGATTCCCAGTCAGGGCACATGCCTGGGTTACAGGCCACAGCCCCCAGCAACCTCACATTGATGTTTCTCTCTCTCTCTCTTTCTCTCTCTCTCTCTCCCTTCCTTCCCTCTCTAAAAATAAATAAATAAAATCTTAAAAAAAAACAAAACCACAATGAGATATCACCTTACAAGTGTCAGAATGGGTATCATCAATAAAGCAATAAAGCAACAAGTGCCGGTGAGGATGTGGAGAAAAGAGAACCCTGGTGCACTGCTGGTGGGACTGCAGACTGGTGCAGCCACCGTGGGAAGCAGTGTGGAGTTACTTCCAAAAATTACAAATGGAACTGCCTTACGACCCAGCAATTCCAACTGTGGTCATTTATCCCAAGAATCTCAAAAATGAATTTGAAAAAAATATATGCACCCCTATATTCATGGCGGTGTTATTCACAATAGCCAAGATTTGGAAGCAGGCCAAGTGTCCACAGTAGATGAGTAGATAAAACAGGCACGCTACATTTACACAGTGGAAAACTACTCAGCTGTAAAAAAGATTTTACCCTTTGAGACAGTATGGATGGACCTGAGAGCATTACGCCAAGTGAAATACGGCAGTCAGAGAAAGACAAACACCATATGGTTTCACTTATAAGTGGAGTTGGATCTGAAGAACCAACTGAGGTAACAAACAAAAGAGGGAGAGACTCGTAAATAGACAGCAGGCTGACAGCTCTGTGGCAGAGGAGGGTCTCGGGTAGAGGGAGGAGCTGAGCAAACAAGAACTTTTTCTTGTTTGACTCATGGACATGGACAACAGCATGGAGACCATGGGCAGGCAGGGGGTGGGTGGAGGTGGAAGAGGGTATGAAAGGGAGAAATGGTAATGGACAAAGTACTATAAAAATAAACTATTAAAAAGTAAATATTTTTAATTTTTAAAAAATAATAATTCACACCTGCAAAAAAGGAAGAGCAGCAGAATTCAGCCAAAGCAGAATTAACTAAGATAAACAGCTCTGAGATGCATTGTTTAAACTCTTTCTCCCCATCCCACTCTCCCTGGTTTGTATCCACACACACAGACCGACTTGACTGGATGAACTTAAAATTAGCTGGAATGCTGGCAAGAGGGTAAGGTGGTGTAATCTTTCTGGCCATGGGTATCAAACACCTGTAAGAGCTACCCTCCCGTTGAACTCAAAATTCTATTTACATGACTTTATCCTAAGGAAATAATCATAGAAATAGGCAAAGGCTTATACACAAAAATGTCCACCAAAGAATTTATAATAGCAAAACAAAACAAGCAGAAACACATTTAACTATCCAACAATAGATAACAACAGGTTTCTAAAACATGCTACATTTCCACAAAATGGAATAATGCGAAGTAATTTAAAATTACACCTTTTATATTTAAGATAGAAATCTGTAAGTAAAAGCCAACTCACAGAACAGTACGTGTTGACTGTATATACACCAGAAATGCATAGGTTGGCATTGGCAGGTCTGGAAAAGATGGACAGCCAATATTCACAGTGAGGTATCCTTGATTCACGAAAATTCGTGTGATGTTAATTTTTTGTTTGCGTTTCCATGTTTTCTCCTTGTTTTCCGTTAAAGAGATATTGCGTACTACCAAAAGTAATAAAAATAAAACTAAGCAGAGCACTGACTGTGAGGTGTTTTTTATCCCACGATCCAACCGCCCGGTACGGCCGAGCACATCCCTCACCTGCCAGGGGCTGCAGCGGCACGGCAGGAGCACGCAGCTCCAGGTGCGCTGCTGACCGATAACGTTCCAGACCCCTAGTCCCGGGACGGGCTTCCCAGGTCCCTTGTCATGACACTTCCATGAGATCTCATAGCATAAACGCATATTTTAAAACACAGGTACAGTAATTGGACGATGCCACTGTGCCATTCCCCAGACAGGCAGAGAACCCGGAGCCTTAGAAAGAGGGGTATAGTGTGTGTGTGTGTGTGTGTGTGTGTGAGTGTGTGTGTGTGAGAGAGAGAGAGAGAGAGAGAGAGAGAGAGAGAGCAGGAGGAGCACAGAGAACAAAGAACAACCTTCAGTCGACAGGTCATTTGATGGATGCCCTGGCCATTTAGGAGAGGCCCGCAGCACCTCAGCTCCTGGCAAGTCAGCCAGACACTGGCCAGCAAGGAGGCCCCTGCAGCCTGGAGGCTCAGACCTCGGGCTCCCCTCTGCAACGGCTGGCTTGGTGGCATTACAGAAAGGCTGCAAGATGCAGCTGTTTAATAAACGAGCTCCCAGATGATGCTTGGAGTTTGATATGGATCAGTCCAGCCTCTCTCAAATCGATCAACAAGTATTGATTGAGTGCCTACTGTTTGCTGGGCTTGACGCTAGGCATTTTGGGAGATGCAGAATGAGTACAGAACAAGGTCCCTGTCCTCCTCAATTAGTGCTACGAGCCCAGGCGTAGCAAAGCGGGAACAGCCTCGGTGTGACAGCACGGGGCACAGAAATGCAGAGGAGAGGGCGCACTGACATCAGTGAGGCCAGGAGGGCCTCAGATGAGAGGCGGACCTGAGCTGGAGTCGGGGGGCAGGGAACACCACAAATACCACAGATGGGAGAAATACGAGTATGTACTGGGGAGCACCGGCAACAGTAACGAAACACTCTGAAGTGTCAGAACCTTAGCAGAGGTTTATTTCCTGCTCACATAAAGGCCACTGGGCAGTGGGGGTGTGGTGGGGTGGGTAGGAGGTGGTGCTCTTCTCCAGGCAGTGATTCAAGGTCCCAGGCTGTCAGGGCTTTGCTGTTCAAGGCTACTCAGGGCTTCAACATCCAGCCTGCACATGGGGAACAGGGGAAGGATCACATGAGAGGTTTACATAGTCTAAGGCTGCAAGGGGCTCATACCACGCCTCCCACATCCTATTGACCTCCATTCAGTTCACCGCCCCACCGAGATGAAAAGGGGATGAAGACTAGGGCGCCTGATGGGTCAGCCACTTCCCAGCAGCAACTCTATGAAAGAGAGACATGAGACTTTGGGAAGTCGGCCCCAGGGGAGTAAGAGCAGAGGTGGGACCCAGCACATCGGGGGCATGAAGCTGCAGGAGACCGTCCACCGGAGGGGCCTGTGTCTGAGGTGAGCTCCAGAGGCCCGGGTGGAAGGAAAGAAGGGCTCCAACACAAGGTGCCTGAGACGATTCGGGCAGGGATGACAAACTGTAAACCTAGGAAGTTCAGTTGAGGCAGGAGCTGGCCCCGGCCATCAGCGCCGTGGGGGCTGGGCACGGGAACAACTTCAGGAGGGCCTGTGCTCCCCTGATGCCACAGCAGTGACCGCTGCCCGAGTCTCCAACGGGCCCAGCACCCGTCTTTGTCGCATGCTTGGCCAGCAAGGCCAAGGAGTTTGCAGCCCCTTCCTCAGACATCACTTGGATCTTAGAGAACGTTCACATTCCCAAAAGAAATCAAAGAGAGACCAAGACCTCAGCTGGAACAGAGGATCCTAAGGAGACCTCAGCTAAAGAGGCCCTGGTGAGCAGGTTCTCGAGAAAGCCCAGCGTTCCCGACCCCCAAGGCTGCGGGAGCCTGCTCCAAAGGATGAAAGCCTCGCCGGGCCCCAGGGCGCAAGAGGAGATGAGGGCCTGAACTATATAACGTTATGGACCCATGCGGTTACGTTGTTTTTCACTGATGGCACCGTGGACAGTGGCCTTAGATAAGTCACTAGACCTCTCCACACCTTAGCTCTCTGTGAAACAAGTGAGTCTGACACCATGTATGTGTACATACTATATGTATTCATATATACACACATCCACATATCTGTGTATCTATATATCTACTTATGTATAATATATAGGTATATTTCTAATTACCTGTCTATCGCTATAGTAAAAGTTGGCATCCGTACAACACGCCAAGCATTACACAAAGAGTTTTTCACGCACGGGTTCTTCTAATCCTCCCAGCAGCCCCATCATCATCCTCACCACCCCCACGTCACAGGCGAGGAAGCTGATGCTCAGAGAGGCGGAGTGCTGCCCAAGGTCACGGCAGTTAAGACGATGTAAACTCGGCCCTGTCCGGCTCCCCACTGGGCTTCCCATCGTCATACTCTGACGCTTCCTGAGCGTTCGTCGTCCCCATCAGTGTGGGAGTTGCTGGCCTACACGAAGGCAGACTGGCCGGCCGCTGCAGGACACCCCAGAGCCCTGCCTGTCTCAGCACGCACAGAGCGGCGCGGTGGTGAATGGCACCGATGGGAGGCGAGGCTGGAGCCCAGCTCTGCCCGGTACTGGCTACACAAGCTCGGGCACATCACGTAGCCTCTCTGTTCCTCATCTGCAAAGTAAGAACAACAGCAGCACCCGTGTCACAGGGTTGTCTGCAAGGACTGAGTAAGTTAACATGTTTTAAGATCAAAACCAGGTGCCGCTGGAGCGCTGGCTAGTCCTTCGCAGGGCTGAGCGGCCAAACACATCAATCTGGGAGCCCAGCTCTCACCACTTTCCTCGGGGCGGTGGCAGGAGCTGGGCTACCCTCCTCGCTCAGTGAGGAGGAAGCTGAGCTGAGAGGCCTGGCTCAAGGTCACTCAGGGTTCTAGTGTGACAGCCAATGGGACCCAGAGTCCCGCCCCCAGGCTCCATGCCCACTCCTAGCCCCACAAGTCCACCCTGCCTCCCCACGGCAGATTCAGGCATTTCCTGTACATCTCGTCACAGAATTGTAACTAAATAGAAAATCATAGAGCTCCAACTTTTTTTTTGTCCCCTCAAAGTTTCCATCCAAGGCACAGTGCAGGGACCTGTTTTTACTCGGAGCAGAATTGAGTTTTAGGTGGCAACAGCGGCTGTCTCCCAGAGGGCAGTCTCTCTCACAGCACCACTGCTCTGGCCTTGCAGCTGCCTGGGGCAGCAGGAGCGCCGGACACTGGCTGCAGCAGGGGGGCAGCCCAGAGCAGCCCTGGGAGCTGCAGGGCAGGGAGGAGGGAATTCATCCCTCCTGGGCTCTTGCACGGAAGCATTTTAGAAAACAGAAAGGATTACATGTGACGAAGGCTGTACATTGAAGAAAAATCAGACAAGGGTTAGGATGAAACCCCTCCTATTAGGATGATGTCCCTTTCCATTTGTGTGATTCCTTTGTATCTGCGTATCTTACTGCTCTCGTTGGTGCACGTCTTCAGAGCGGCTGGAAGTGCGAGTGGATGGGGTGGGGGTAGGAGGGAGGGAGAGGGAGGGGAGAGGGAGGGGAGAGGGAGACAGAGACTGAGGGATTGAGAAGAGAGAGGAAGTAGGGGGGACAGCGGGAGAGAGGACCAAGGAGACACCCATGAGCCTGGGGGCCCGTCCTGTGCTTCCTCCCCAGGCTGAGGGCTTGTTTCACGTGCCCGCAGGTGCCGAGGTACAGCTGTCCGTGTACAAGCTCTGAGATCAGCACCCGGCCTGTTCTCCTTCTCCCATCCTGATGATATGTGAGAGAGCTCATAACTTCAGGCACAGGGTCCTCTTTTCTGTGCTTTGGATACAATGTACCTTCAATTCTAAATTAGTAATGACTGTTTATTGCTCAGCGGGTGCTGAGCACACGGAGCCCTTCCTGGACCAAATGCTCTAGCGTGCTCCGTTTCCTCTTAAAGATGCTTCCACGGGCTCTCCGTCTACCCAATGGTCTGCTTAGATGGGCTTGGTTCAGGGATTAGAGTGACTGGACTCACAAACACCATCTGTGCGCTGACCGCGTCCCCCGCCCCCCAGCTACTCCTGCCCACCTGCAACAGCAAACACGCTGAGAGGGGCCTGCGAGCTGCTGAGAAGGAAACCTCTGTCAGGTCTGCGACCAGACAATCACAGCCCATGACAATTCAGCTTTACCATGAGAGCTTCCATATAGACAAACCGATGCAATGCATTGCGCATGCGCCGGCCTTTCTCTTGAACCTGAATATGTAGATTTTTTTTTTACTAAAGATAAAAATAAAATAAACACACACGTTCTATTCATCATGTTCAATATAACCAGGAGTTTTTGATGAGTTAAGTAGTTTCATTAGTAGCCCTCTTTTTATTATTTTATGCTATGTGTGGGTTCGGCTCGAGTATGTACATATCCCAGGGATGAGAGAGATGAAACATGGTACAAACCCTTGAGCTTGCCCAAAGCAACTCTTGTATCTGTGAAGTCCCCTATTACTCAGCCCTCCCAGATGTTTTAGAATCAGCTGCAGCTGTTGAGCAGGTGGCCACAGCTGAAACCGCCATGGGTCCGTCATTTATTCAACAAGCATTTATTGAGAACTTACTATACACCAGCTACCGTGAGAGGGACAAGGGACCAAACTACAAACAAGAAGAGTCCAGTCCCCGCCTCCGTAGTTCCCGTTGCAGGTCTCAAGGGCAGAGACCGTCAGGCCCAACCCCCCAATCACGCAGACAAAGACACTAAGACCCCCGCAAAGAAAAGGGACTTGCCCAAAGCCACACCACACGTGAGAGCTTGAACTGGAACTGAGATCCAGGTGTGCTAGCCCTAGGCTAGGCTCCATGCCAGCATGGGCCCTCCACCGCTAATGGAGGAAAACGTCATCGGCCAGCGACCCTGGCCCGTGGCACATGGCGGGTCACAGGACCAGGACACAGACAGACAGAGGAGGATCACGTTTGAAGCTACGCTGCTGCCGTGGCTCCTGCTCTGCTTGCTGCCCGCACATGCAAAGCAGATCGCTGGCTTCCAGAGGACAGGTGCCCAGGCTCGCATCTTCGCTGCACATACACATTTAAAGGAAAAAAAAACAGGCCTCAAAATGTTTACAGAAAGACATTGCTTAAGAAAAAAACACTTTTCCTGCACTGAAAGAGGCTGGCATCTTTTCAGATGCCAAGGAGTTTCCAGGCGGAGTGAAAAGGGGACCAGACTCAGGTGGAGGTCGGAGGCTGGGGGGCCTCCGCATGGCGGTCACTCCCATCTAACCCCTAGGTCCCCGGTCTGTCGCTCTCCACTCCTCCAGCAATGGGGACCAGGAAAACAGGCAGGCAGCAGAGGTCGACCACAAGGACGAGGGCAGATAATGACATTAGCTAATATTTACCAGTCCCTGGAATTTCCCCATTCAGCACGTCATTAAGTCCCCATGAGAACCTACGTGGTGGGTGTTAGTTCCCCGCCCCGTATCTTATGAGGAATTGAGCCGCACCCTCCTCCCAGACACTCTGCCAGTAGGGAGCGGGACTTGGCTCCAAACCTCAGTCCGTCTGACCCTAACAAGCAGCCTTTGTGTACCACTCAGCAATCGGGCACAGGAGCTTTCCTGGGAAGAGGTGATGGGAACAAGGAAGGAGTGCCCTGGCTGGCATAGCTCAGTGGATTGAGCTCGGGCTGCAAACCAAAGTGTTGCAGGTTCGATTCCCAGTCGGGGCACATGCCTGGGTTGCAGGCCATGACCCCCAGCAACTGCACACTGATGTTTCTCTCTCTCTTTCTCCCTCCCTTCCCTCTCTAAAAAATAAGTAAATAAAATATTTAAATAAAAAAATAAATAAATCTTAAAAAGAAGTCATTTTTTTAAAAAAAACAAGGAGCATGATTAAAGTGAAGGGAAAGGAGGCTCAGATGGAATCAACAAATGTTTAGTGGGCACGTGCTACGCATCAGACAGTCTGCCAGGCATCTGCTGGGAGGACACCAAGGAAATCAGTCCCTCCTGCCATCCCATCCGGGGCACGGGTCCAGAATTCACCCCCTCGTCATGCCAGGATCTGGGCAACACCCCCATCTCCTATAACCTTCGCTGTCTTGATGCTTCTGCGCACCACCTGTCAGCTGTAAAATGGGGACAGTCAGGTGCCTGCTTCATGAATGCAAATGTAGATGAAGTAGTGAGAATAGCCCAAGGCACATAGCAAGTTCCCAGTAATAGAACATAGCCAGAATAGTTGTAGGAGGCTCTCAGTTCAATAATGTTGTCCTTATTGTGTGTGTGTGTGTGTGTGTGTGTGTGTGTGTGTGTTTTACCAGCACTTTGAAATGATGGTGAAACTGACACCACCGAGTCCTCAGAGAACAAGATCGAATGCAGTGAAACCTAGAGGCAAGTTTGTGGCCAACGGGTCTACCTTCCTTTGCTAACTACACCTTGCCATGCTAGCGCTCTGCATTCTGCCCATGCAGGACCCCATTCTCCTTTCCATCTATTCAGACCTCACAATTTCTTCACGGCCTACACTAATACAAGCATCCTAGGAACAGGCCCCCTGACAGAGAACCCTTTAGAGCAGCGCCGTCCGACAGAAATACAGTAGCCACACGTGTCATTTTAAATTTTAGGCAGCCATACTTAAAAAGATGAGAATAATAATTGTAATTTAAATTTTTATTTAGCCCAGTATATCCACACTAGTTTCACCTCGCTGTGCGTGCAATCAATATGAAAATTGATAACAAGAGGTTTTACATTCTTGCCTCTGTACCAAGTCTTTATCTCACGTTCACAGCACACCTCAGTTCGGACTGGCCACCTTTCCAGGGCTGACGGCCATGTGCGACCGGAGGCTGCCGTTCTGGACACTGCACGTTTAAAGCAAACCGAGCCTGCTTCTGTCAAGACAAAGCCATCTCCTGCTTTAATTGGGGGGTGTGCAGGGGGGGGTCATTGGAGTAGCAGGTGGCCCTGTTGGTCTCGCTGCCCCCAGGGGATGTGGGAAGCAGCAGCCAGGTTCCAGCCACAGCGAATCACACAAGCGCATCTACAGCCCCGCTGCTGCTAACACATTCATGGTTTCACACCCCAGCACGCAAACAGGCTCTGGCTGAGGAGCCCTTTAAAAATACCTTCAGATCCGTGACAACCCCTTCCCAAAACCAGCTCCACAAAGACAATGTTCCCGCATCCCAACACTCCCTTTTTTAATTTAAATTTTATTTTTCAATCACAGTTACATCCAACTACGATTTTCTATTAGTTTCAAGTGTAGAGCATCTCATTAGACAATCATATACTTTGCAAAGCACTCCCCCAATATTCTAACACTCCCTATTAAATGAGCACCCAAAGTCCCCATGTTCTCTAGCTCCCTGACAACGACACGGTTTTGAATAATTTATTCATTTTTTTTTCAGGTCTCCTGAGCACCAACCGTACACTGGGCACCACATTAGATAAGATACGGCTCCTGGCCGCAAAGCTGTCACTAGGGCAACAGAAGCAGTATCAGGACAGGCCTCTTCCTGGTCCTTTCTGGAATTCCGATTGGAATCATCACGACTATGCCCCAGAACAGAAACTTGTGCAACTGCCCAGCCTGCAAGCTGGCTTCTGCTGTTGGTTTTGGTTTCATTTGTTCATTTGCAATACAGCCTCTCCTGGCCTGGGTCCCTAAATTAGCTGCCCTGCACTATTTCTATTGCCTAGTTCGAGGCCACAGAATGTACAGTTTTCCAGGGCCACCCAGGTAATCTGGAGAAAGAATGCTTATAGCTGTGTCTCTGACCCAAGCCCTCTCCTCCCACGAGGGCCAGTCTCCAGACAACCATGGAGTGGCTCCTAACACAAAGAGAGGATAGCTCCCATTTTTGCCATGTGTCAGGTACAGCGATACAGAACGCAGAAGAGTAGCTGGACCCAAACTGTGTTTCTGGGAAGTGGTCTAAATTAAGGTTTACTGCTCAGATGACCAGTTTTTTACAAAAAAAAAAATTATTTGTGCACTGTAAGGATTCTTTTAGAGAAGCTATTTTTGGAGTCATTTTGCCTTTCAGAGGCTTCTGCACCCCAGTCAAAGAAAGCAATCCATTGTCCCCCAGAGGCTGGGCATCCTCTTTCAAGGGCGCCCCCTGAGGTGGGCTGTCTTCTCTACGTTAAAGGTTTCCCAAGCTGGCCGTTCCCATTCCAAATCATAAAAAAACTTTACCCATTTTCCAAAAAGGCACAAGACCCTGATCCGCAGTGGGTATACATATAAGAAGCAGGAGTTTTCAGGGCAGGTGGAGAGTTCTAGACCAGGTGGAGCCCATCTTTACCTTTGGATTCCCTAAGATGTCTTAACTGAGGGTTGCTTTTTCAACAGCTGTTCCAAAACACAGGGAATCACGTTTTCACCTTTTTTTTAAACCAAATAGGGTTTTGATTTACTAACAAATTTCCACAAACAAAAGATAGGCATGTGCAATGAAGTGGAATAGCTCCAGACCCTAAGGGGGCAGATCTGGGACCCAAGGGAGGCCCACCCCTCAAACTATGGGTGTTGAGCGCAACGAGCTCTGTGCGTGCCGCTGGCTGGGGCGCCCCGCCGCGGCTACGGGGAGTCCTCTTTGGATCCCACTCATGACACCAGAAGCTGTGAAAAAGCCAAAACAGCAAAAGCGAAACCATTAGATAAACAACAAAGTAGCATTCGGTAAGAGTTTATTGTGCATGTAAGAAGAATTTACGAACTAGGAGCTGCCACATTCTAAACTGATATGAAACTCAGAGGCTTCTGAGTGCAAATGTGGAAGCTGTTCAACCTTTACAATTGGGGGAGGCTTCTAAAGTGCAAATGTGGAAGCTGTTCCACCTTTACAATGACTATTACACTATGGGTTCCAGGATGGTAGAGGTTTGGTTAGAAGTGAGTATCTCTCCAATTTTAGGAAGATGACCACGTTTCTTTTATGATGATTGGAGGCATTTACAAGAAATAAGTTAAATTTTATTATGTTCAAAGCTAGATTTAGTTTTGCTTATGTGGCTTCGATGTTCTTGTGTGCTCAGGGAATGGTCCAATCTGGTCTCCATTTTGGATTTTATTTCAACAGCGGGAACGGATGACCACGGGGGGTGGGTCTGGTAGTGAATGTGTGTGTGCCGGTTCTCTTCTTGATGACTGCAACACTCCCGCGAGACAGCAAGACAAGATCATCAACTGAGGGAAAACATCATCGACATGGGAAAAGCTGGAGGAGAAAGGAGGCAGCCATCAGTTAAATATGAGCGTGAGAGGACCTGAGAGAGGCAGTGGCATCTCCCACTGGAAGTCAGTGTCACAAATCCCAGGTGAGACTCATCAGTGTGTGCATTTCCCCGGTCCAGTTCAGCTCTGTAGGTACAGGGGACGTTGGACTTAACCAGGGATGGAATTTTGAGAAAGAACGTAAATATGGTAATGGGCCATGCCTACTAAGATGGGTGAGGAGGAAGAGAGGCTATAGTGGGGGGAGATGAAGGACAGTACGAAGGCGGTAGGTTGTCCACAGCCATACCACCGTGAATGCGCCCGATCGCACCTGATCTCGGAAGTAAGCAGTGTTGGGCCTCGTTAGTACTTGGGTGGGAGAAGCGCGGAGGCTCAGTCCACTGCAGGCACTAAGCAAGGATTGGTTATTAGGTCTGGAGACCAGAGAGAATGAACTGAATAGATGTGATGTAGGGGTCACAGAGTGAGGAGACTGGAATTAAAGGACTGGGGGTTGGTGGTGACAGTCAGGGGGTATAACTTGGGAGGACAGTAGGGTAAATGGTGAGATCAATTGGAAGGGGAGAGAGGTCAAGAAACAGGTAAGATAAGGTAAGAAAGAATCACCTACCAAGAATTATGGCAGGAACAGTATCAGCACGAGTAGCAGCCAGCCAGAAGGTAAAATCTTTAAGGAGGGAGGGGGGTGACTCTGGAGTTAGTGAATAACTACAACGTGGGGCAGTGGGTGGTGGGGAGGGTGACATGAGATCAGTAACAAGACTTCAGGGAGGTGATGAGGCAGAATAGCTGAGAGCACAGACTGGGGCCAGCCGACCTAGACCTGCGTCCCAGCTCTGACATTGATTCACTGTGTGACTTTCCTTCAGTCACGTAACTTCTCTGAACGTCAGTGTTTTGGTCTAGAAACTGGACGGCAGCCAGTTCTGTGCAGTGATGAACTTCATTCAGAACCACTTGGCTACACTACTCAGCACGGTGGTGAAAGACAGTCGTTGGTACAGCACCGTGGACAGATGTGCCACTCCCCGCCCCACCCACACACACACACATTCCAAATGTGAAACGAGAGAATCCTCCGTCCCCTTCTCCCCTCTCCGTGCTCTGCTACCCTCTCAACTCTGTGTACCTTCCCCCCAAGGCCCTGGTGCTCTCGGGAAATCATCTGACATGTGTTCGTGCCGAGAGGTGAAGGACTTGAGTAGGATGCCTCGTTCCTGCAGACCTTGGCTTTGAAACAAAAGGAATCACGTGTGAATAACGGATCTCCCTAATGAGCAGTGGAGCCTACCGGGGATTTAGTCAGGACTTCTATGACCCCTTAAAAACCCTGCCCTGTCTTTCCGCAGTGGCCTCCTCTCATGACCCACGACATTGGCCTTGCTGAGCATCCTCTGGAGGGCAGGTATGAGTGAGGCCGCTGACCTTTGGGGTGGATGGCAACAGTGGGCAGTAGCCCGAGGAAGGCCAAGAAACGGAAGCTGGCCATTGTAACTGGGGTCCAGGGCTCTCCCAGGAAACCACCTGGACTCGGAGATGTGTAGCCACTTGCCTGAGGCCACACAAGCTGCTTGCTGGTAGAATGCAGGCTGGAACCCAGGTCGTCTGACGCCCAGGCCTGAGCTTTGTAGACAGCCCCGCACTCATGCACAGAATCAGGAACCAAGATCTAGACTCCCAAGTGTTGTTACCCATGTTTAAAGCAACTTTTGCAAAATGAAAAGTCACGGAGATGAGCCTTCCCCCTCACTGTGCTAGAGACAGAGTTTTGTCATTGCACCATATGCCGCAAGGACCAAGTATAGATTTTTGTGACAAAATTAGCATGGCTATTAAAGATGGTAAAGGAAATAATCAGAAAGCCAAAGTTAGAGGCAGAGGAGCTAAATTGCCCTCCTCTGCTCGGCAGCACATCCAGACCACACATCCGAGCGGGGAGGGGCTGTGACAACACGCTCCTGCGCCCCACTCCCAGGGAGACGTGGCCTGCAAATAAGAGGGGGATGGAGAGACAGTGCAGACAGAACGATGTGATGCAGGGTGGGGAGAAGTGAGGGAGGGGGAGGGGAGGAAGGTGAAGAGGAGGAGATGATGATAGCAAGCACACACTGTATATAATGCTCACTATGTGCCAGGCACTCTCTGCTTTCCCTGGCCCTTTGAGGCAGCTGTTATCACTAACCCCATTTTACAGATATAGAAATTGAAGCACAAAGAAGCTGGTGTGGCTCAGGGGACTGAGTGCCAGCCTGCGGAACCAAAGGGTCACTGGTTCAATTCCAGTCTAGCGCACATGCCCGGGTTGCGGACTGGGTCCCCAGTAGGGGGCGCACAAGAGGCAACCACACAGTGATGTTTCCCTCTCTTCCTCCCTTCCCCTCTCTAAAAATAAATAAATAAGCTTTGGCTGGTGTAGCTCAGTGGACTGAGCATGGACTATGAACCAAAGTGTCACTGATTCGATTCCCAGTCAGGGCACATGCCTGGGTTGCAGGCCAGGTCCCCAGTAGGAGCCACATGAGAGGCAACCACACAGTGATATTTCTCTCCCTCTCTTCCTCCCTCCCTTCCCCTCTCTCTAAAAATAAATAAATAAAATCTTTTAAATAAATAATTTTTTTAAGAAGCAACAAGACGGACTGTAAATCAGGCCTCAGCCTGGGAAGAGCACGGAAGCTCTGTTGATCGCTCTCACCTCCCTTGCTGATGCTTGACTTCTACACACAAACATGTTCAAGTTCCCTGTTTCAATAAAAACTTGTTCCTTCGCCTTGTCCACAACATGCTAGTGCTTCTAGAATCCTTTCCTTTGGCCACCAACTGTCTTAAAAGAGAAACACAGACCCCCTATTCCTGCTTTCTCGACTCCTGACCCCTCATCACAGCAGGCAGGCGTCTGCCCCCACCCTCCCCCCACACCCTTAAGATGACCGAGGGAACCACAACGGTTGGACCCAATGTCCCCTCCTCCCCAGTTCCTCCCACTCACTTCCCCTCCCCTTCAGGTGTCGCCCACCAGCCCCCACACACACACCAGCTCGGCACAGACCTCCTCCTCCATCATCCCTTACACCAAGGTCCCTTCCACCTCTCTGAATACCTGCCTGCCTGGGTCCCCTTCACTAGCCACTCCTCCTACGGCTACCCCCTACAGTAGCCCTTCCCCAAAATCCCAGGGAGGCTTCTGGGCACAAACTCTGCGACCTGGGCAGTGGCTCCCAGCCCTGGGGAGACACTAGCATCACCAACCCCAGTGCCAAAGGCTCCGGATTCAGCGGTCTGGGATGCTGCCCTGTATCTGCGTGTTTTTTAAAGTCTCTGCAGGCCACTCTGGTGTGTGGCTGAGGCAGCAACCCCCTGGTTTAAGGCGCCGAGCATGCCTAGGGGAAGGGGGATTCAGGGGACCGGGGAACACGTTCAGGTAAAGAGGGAAGGGCAGAGGAAATCACAAGAGTGAGGCAGAGAAGGCAAACTTTCTGCAATCCAAAGGGGGTGTCCAATGTCTGGCCTGCTTTTGGTTCCTTGAGCGACTTCTAAACCGTTTCCACCCATAAATCTTCCCTGGTAAATCCTACCTTCCTCCCAAGCTAAAAGCAGACTGCTGGAAATAAAAAGGGAATACAATAGACCGACTTCTCCTACTATGACAGCTCCATAAGAATTGTTTTATTGCTTTATTGGGAACTTGATTTTTTTTTAATAAGATCAGGCAAAAACGGGCATTAGTATTCCACACATCCACAGAGGTGACCCTTAGTAGTCAAGGAAAAATAACATAAAGCAATGGACTTTTCACTGTAGGATCACATCGATGCTTTCTTTTCCTTAAGAGCATTTTCATGATTCAGACAGCTCACGGGAGCATGAGAAGGTCCTTTCTGGGACCTCTGGCTCGGCCCCTCCTCCCGCGTGCTCTTGGGGAGGCTCCGTGCGAGGCACGCAGGCTCACCGTGAGGCCAGCCTCAGTTTCAGTCCCAGGCTGGCCACTTTCCGGCAGAGACCCCTTGGGCATGAAGCACATGAAGGTCCCTCCGTTTGCTTGGCCATAAAGTGGGGGTCATGGTACCTCGGAGCTGTCAGGGAATAAACGCGTCAATGATTGACGTTAGCCCTCTTCATTGGACTTTGAATCTTGAATGTGATATTCGACCTCTACAACCACGACCACACACAGAAGCATTTTGTGAGAGCATGTTGACACTACCAGTGTCTGTCACTAGCGCTCAGGATGCTCTGTGGCATCAGCCCCATTTAATGTAGGCGGACTACGGGCCGCCTGGGCAGAGCCCCCATCTGCCAGAATGCCCTCCAGCGGCCTGTCCCCGGTGAGTCCGAACAGAACGGAGGTGTGGCGGGCTGCCAGCCACCGCAGAAGCCACGCTCGCAAGCAGGTGTGGGTGCAAAAGGGAAGGGGTTGTCCTCCGGTGCCTCCCAACCTGGGGGAATGGCGGGCTCCCGTCTCAGAGACCATCTCCTCTTTCTACTCAGGCCTGAGGTTCTCATGGGGAGAGGGAGCGGAGGGCTCTTTCCCCATCCAGTTATCTCCTCCATCTCTCTCTCTCACTGCCCTGCATGTAGTGTGTGTGCACGCACACACACACACATACACACACACACACAATAAAGCTGCTAAAAAATAATAAACACAAAAACCTCCAAATGTTTTGAGATAAAAAACCAAAATCCTTAGCACAGCCTGGCCCCTTACGCTACAATCTCATTCCAGCCCTGCTCCCCACCCTCAGCTCTGTGCGACCAGTCGGTGCTCTTCTCCTTCCGCAGAGCCGCCACGCCACAGGACCTTTGCACACGCCCCCTCCTTCTTCTTGGGCACTCGCGCATTCCCTCCCCCCACTCATGCCCACTCCTCCTGCAGATCTCGGCTCCCACCACTTCCTCGAGCCCTGCTCCCTGACCTCCCTGTGAGTCCCTCTGGTGACCCCACCACGTCTCTCTCCTCCCTAGCACCTACCTCACCGGTAGTTTCAGGTGTTCTCACAACAGGAGGGCATGCCATCCGATGTGTGGCTGAGCATCATATTCACAGCATGAAGCACGAAGCACAGTGTCTGGCACATGGCAGGAACTTTATAAATATTTGTGGAATGAATGAATACAGCACAAGCAAAGGCAAATTTGAAGCCAACATTTTAAAAGATTTTATTTATTAATTTTTTATAGTGGGGTGTGAAGGCAGAAGAGAGTAAGAGAAACATCCAATGTGACACAGAAACACCAACTGGTTGCCTCTTGTACCCATCCCAACTGGGGACCAAACCCGCAACCAGACATGTGCCCTGGCCGGGAGTCAAACCGGCGACCTTTCGCTTTGCAGGACAATGCCCAACCAACAAAGCCACACCAAGTCAGGGCAGAAGCCAACTTTTAAAAACAGTGAAAGGTCCTCGGGCTTTAGTTTAAGCAGTTCTGGGCCAGATACACTGTCCTTATGCTACAATGTCTCTCACTACAGAGTGCTCTCCAGTCCCTCCGAGCACACACACACGAGCGAGCACGGCTGACACAAAGAGAGCGCATCAGACGATCTGCCTCCCCCGGCACCAAACCCTGTTTCCCAGGGCGTGTCCCGGCTGCCGCTGAGACATCTGCAGGTGGCTATTCTCTTTGGTGTCTGGCTCTCTCGTTTTCTCCCGGGCCTCACCAAGCCAGCTTCCAGTCGGAAACAGCGCTCCACCTCAGCCGCCACCCTGGGAGGCTCCCCTGCATTATCTGGCTCACCTCTGCCTTTCCCGTCTGTGAGACCCACAACCAGCAATGTTGCTGGGATCCAGGCTCTGCACCCTGAGGCTAGGGGGCTGCCCGCTTAGGTGAGGAGGTGATCCTTCCACCTCCTATGACGAGGAGGACGCCTGGCAGCCCCAGAAGGGAACCTGGGTCTTGTCCCTGCATCTTAGCCCAGAGGACAGCTCTCAGACATGGCGACCGTGCGAGGTGTGTTTTCCATAAGAATGTATTGAGCTTCGGACTGAATGAGACTTCAGCCAGCATGAAAGACGGAACCTGCTATTTTTTTTCTTAGGGTCCTTCCTGTCACATCCAGCAAAAATAGGTACCCCTCTTATTGTGTGTGCTGTCTCAGCTTTTATTTGCACAAAGGAAGTGTGTCTGGGGGGGGCAGAGTGAGACACTGGGCACGGGGAGGGGCAGGAGGAAGAAAGGAGGGAGATGAGCAGAAAGGAAGGAGAGAGTGAAGACACAAAGAGAAGAGAAACGGAGGGAAAGACGCTCATACAGGGGAATTTTTTTTATTAAATTCCAACCCGAGGAAGCTGTGTACGGGGACTCCCCGTTTTCTCCTTCTGAAGCCTGAAGGCAGAGCAAGATGCTGTGTCAATTACAGAAGAAAATCAATGAAGACACTGTTCAGGAGTCCTTTTCACCATTCAGTGCGGACGGCATCCCTCCCTTTCCAGCACTGATTCATTTACTTTCGGCCTCTCTGGAGGCTGCTGACATATTGCTATCTCTGAAGAATTGGAAGCAAAATCACCTTTGTTTCTTACTGCAACTTGTTTCTCTGTACAATTTGTTACAGGAGCTGCCACATGACCTTGCTAATTCTGTAGGACTGAAGGGCGAGACCTCGCTGGGCCAAGTCGTGGATTTGGGTGTCTCCTTCCACCAACCCCCTATCTCCTCCAAGGTGCCCAGAGCCGCATAAGCTGGACGCCGCCTGTAGGCTACGAACCTCGTGTATTTTTACACCCTGTTCCCCTCACTGTCTCTGTCCTGATTCTAATACATTGAAACCTGCTCCTAGCACCTTCCCCGCTCAACAGCATAATGGAAAAAGCCTTCTTAGAGAAAGCTGCCTCCAAAGCAACGGCATTGGTGAAGGAAGCGAGGCGTTACAGCTCATGGGGAGCATCCCACGAGCTGCTGCGTCGTGGGCGAGTTGTGCAGCAGCCGCACAGCTAAAATCTGCCCTAACAGAGTCATTCATTCGAGCCAAGCAATGCCCTTCCCCTTTGGGCCCATTTCAGGTGCAAACATTTCCAGGGAGGGCAGACCTTCAGTCCCTGTGCTGGTTTCCTGTGGCTGCTGTAACAAACTGCCAAAAACATGACGTGAAAACAACACACACTCTCTCATTCTCTCACAGTCCCGGAGATCAGAAGTGGAAAACGGATCAGCAGGCCTTCTGGAAGGGATTCATGTCCTGACTTCCTCCTTGACACATGGCCATCTTCCTCCATTTTGCACGCGACAGCACAGCCTCTTCCAGTCTCTGACTGTCTGTCTGTCTGTCTGTCTTCTGCTCCCACCATCGCATCACCTTTCCTAGCTCTGCTTCCTTTGTCACACGTCCTTCTCTGCCTTTTATGCTCCTGCCTCCCTCTTACGAGGACCCTTGTGATTCCATGGGACCCACCCCAAAAACTCAGGATCATCTTCCTGTTTCAAGGTTCTTCACTTAACCATGTCTGCCAAGTTCTTTCTGCTTTGTAAGGTAACAGACTCACAGGTGCTAGGGGTTAGGACGTGGACGGTTGGGGACAGCATTGTTCCATCTACCACACTCCCCAACGTGTAGTACGAGTGAACTATGCAATCGTGTTTCTTCTCAGCCAGGCTACAGGGGTGATATATGGAGAGACTCAGGGGCTGCATAAGAGAAGGCTGGGTACTAACAGGGGGTAAGGCGTGTGGAATTAAGAGGTATAAGTGGCATAGCATGGACTTCAAGGACATTTTTCCTGATTTTACGTGACTGATATTTAAGGAAAAAAAGCAAACAAGAGAGCAGATCCCATCCCTCCCTGACCCTAGATGATTCAGAAAAATGAATTCAATAAATCCTGGTATTTTCCTACACTGGAATATTACTCTGCCAATAAAAGGAATGGACTACTTGTACATGCAACAACATGGCTCAATCTCAAACATATTCCAAGTGGAAGAGAATAGACACAAAAACCATATTCTGTATGATTCCATTTGTATGAAGTCCGAGACCACAAAAGCTGTTATGTACCGGGGAAAACTGGAAGCGTGGTCTACGGGAGTTGGGAATTAACTGGAATGAGTCGTAAGAGAATGCTCTTGGTGACAGGAATGTTCTAACTCCTGATTGAGGTCATGGGTACACAGGTGCATAGATCTGTCCCATCGCACACGTAAGATCTATGCATTTCCCCGTATATACATTTTTCCTCAATTAAAAAATTTTTAAATAGTTAAACATAGAAGATGGACTGAAAGACTTCAACATATGTATAATGAGGCTTCTAGAAGAAAACTGAGGAACGACGCCAAGGCAATATTCAAAAAGGAACTGGTTAAGAGTCGATGAGAGATGATGACTCCTCAGACTGAGAGCGCGTACCAAGTGCCAAGCAGAGTAAACGAAGACAAGTGCCCACTTAGACACAGCAACGTAAAACTGGGGGACACTAAAGATAAAGTGTCCCCCAGGGGACAGGGATAGAGATACAAAGAGAAAGAAAGAGAGATAAGACGTTCCACAACACCACGCTCATTACACTGGCGGAGAGGTCGGCAGGTCCCAGCGGCCCTAACCTTCAGCGACCCCACACCCCCCAGGCAGGGCCCTGCTGCTCAGACCCCCAGCAAGCATCCCTGACTGAGTCCAGAGGCGCTCTCCCCACCCCCAGCGAAGGCCCTGGCTCTGACACAGTGGAACATTCCCCCTAGCTCCAGCTTCCTGGGCAAGTGACACCCAGAAGCAAGAGCTGCGGCAGAGAGGAGCGAGGCTGAAACCTCACACCCGGGTGCGATCCGATCGCCCCAGGGAAGACCCACGGTGACGGGCAGGCTCTGCCCCCGGGCCAGGCGCTGCGTGGGAGGCCAGGCCGGCTGACCCAGGAGGCTGTCTCCTCTGCCCCTGGCGGGTCACACGAAAGAGACCAATGGGTGGGTGTTCTGGCACGGCCCTTCCCATAAGCAGACGACAGGGAAGGCAAACCCTCTGGGATCTGGGAAGAGGCATGAAAGGATCTGCAGCAAAAAATGTTTTCACCTTAAAGATGTATGCATGTTCTTTTTGTATCTCATTCCACACTCTTTCCTATTTATCTGAGTGTAAAAATCTTTGCCCTGTCTCTTCCCTTTGCATACCTCCAGTACACGTGACACCCTCCCACAGAAGGGATGCGCAGCAGGGTTAGAGAAGCCGGGGTCTCTCAGGACCCCTCCTCCCCCACCCTCTACACTGGCTCTCCTGCCTGCGTCTGGCCCCCAGCTTGGGGGCTCCGCCCGTTGTCGCTCCTGGATTTACACTTGGCTGTTTCTCAGGGTCAGCAGTGTAGCTTTTCCAACCCAGACACCCCCCTATGCTTCAGAGGAAGACTCCCTGTTTCAGTCCCCAGAACCCCATTTCCCAGCACCAGTGAGGAGGAGTTATATCTGACACCACATCCCAAAATCCAGTGTCCTGGGGGACAGTGACAGATCAGGCTACCCTGACTAGACTCCTTCCCCCACCATCTGTGTCTAGGTAAGTCGCCAAAGGGAACACCTGTGGCAGGTGGAAAGAAGGCAAGTGTCGTGGGGTGGGTGAAAGCGATGAGCAGAGCAACAAAGTAACAACTGACAAATGGGGATGCAGCCAGGAGAGGTCCGGCAGAAGGGACATACCTGCAGGCAACCAGCCCCAGCACCCGTGCGGGGTTTCTCAACTGGGGCGCCAAGGAGTTTGGCTCAGGAGGGGAGAGGCTGGCTCTTCCCACCTAAAGTCGGCCGTCACCCAACCAGAGCTGACCCCCGCCCCCCTCCAGAGAGGAGTGAACTCAGTTGTATGGGCCCTTCCAATAGACCAACTATTGCCCAATTTTACTAAAGCACTTGCTCAACTCATTGGTGACTACTCCAGTAGTGGCAGCCTGGAATTTTCCATGACACAAATGGTGCCAGCCAAAAATTTCTTGAAATCAATGGTCTCTAAGGTTTTTTCAATCATCCATCTCTATTAATAAAAGTTTTAGATGCATTGCCAATATATGTACATTGAAGAATTTGTAAATTATATAAACTGTACCTGCATATTAGTATATCATAAAACAAACACAAATGTAGGCGTTTTCAAAGGATGAATTGAAAGTTAAACACAACTGGAAGGTCGAATGTTCATTCCTCGACTCCAGCTGAGCATCAGATACAACGCGCTCCAGAGGCCACAGCTGTAAGCTCCACTGCCTAACACCCCTTTGTGTTTCCTTAAACTTCGTTGGAGGTGCCACGTCTCTACTCAGCCATCCATTTCATATGTGCCAACTCAAAACATGAATGTCTTCGTCATTTGGATGAGTGTGTCTGAGGGTGGGAAGACATAGATTAATCCTTGCCCTCGAGCTTAAAGGATCAGCCTACACGTTCTGCAACAATCCAAAGTGCCCAAGTGACAGCTGTATGCCTGGCACCGTGTTGGGCTCTGTAGGAAACACATGGAAATACGAGGATGAATGAGTGAGTGAGGACTGTGCTCGCTGGAGCACTCCACCTCTGCTACTGGGGAGGGAGGGCGCACACATCACTCCGATTGCGGCAGCTGGCAGCAAGAGAAGCAGTGGGCCATGGGAATGTGGCAGGAGAGCTGGGAGATGGTGGGGTACTTGAGCTGCTCTCCAAAGGATACGCAGGACATTCACGTGTGGGGTAGGGGGAAATAGGACTCGCGGAGAGGTGCTCAAGGACTCCAAACGTAAGGTAATAAGGCATACCAGTCAAGCTGAGAGTTTAGGAATATGAGTAGAACCCAGCAAGGAATTCAGGAAAAAGCAAACAATGTGGGAGCAAGAAAACTCACAGGGGCATGAATCCTTGAATCTAGAGATAAAATGAAACTCCAAAAAGGGAGTGATCACCTGTGTTGAATGATGCTAATAGTCTAGTGAGCTTGGGAATGAAGACGACTCATTAGATTCAGCAGTAGGGAAGTCACTGGTGACGCTGGCAGGAGGGGGTTCTGCGGAATGCACGGACAGAAGCCCGATTAGAGTGGGTTCTGGGGAGAGCTGGATACATGGAGAACAGAGAGCTCTTCCAAGCATGCCATACTGTATTGTTAACTACACTGTGCATTAATATGCAGTATGGCGTATTTAACAGTTACTAAGAGTAGATCTGAATCATTCTCACCACACTCACAAAACGACTGTTAACGATGTGAGGTTATGGATGTGTTAATTATCCTGATCTTGGTAATTACAATAAATACGTACATCAAATCATCAAATTGTACACTTAATTATATTTGTCAATTATTCCTCACTAAAACTAAAAAAAAAAAATAGAAAACTCTTCTGAGGAGTTGTGTTATAAAAAGAGAGAAAGATAGGGGGGTAACTGAAGGAGAAAATGGGAGTCAAAAAAAGTATTTTTTTAATAGAGAAAAAATCAAAGTATGTTGGAAGGCTGTTGGGAGTGAAGCAAGAAAGAGCAACAATTTGATGATGCGGGAGAGAAGTGCTAAGCCAACGCCCTTGAGGAAGGAGACAAGGGCAGAGAGGTCTAGTGCACGAGTACAAGGGCTGCAGGCCTTATGTGCATCATTCACCACCGGATCACCAGAGCACGGAACACTGCTTGGGCACACAGTGTGCTCTCGTTGAATATTAAGTGGACAAAGGCACAGTATCCCAAGAAGCTCAAAGATCCTTTGGGGAATAGTAGCAAGTGATTAGCTAGTTCAGGTATGAGGTGGGTAGGACCTTGATTAAATGGTACAAAAAGAAAGAAAGAAGCAAATTGAGAGAAATATACTACTTCCAAAGGAGGAATTTTAGTACTAACACTGAAATAATTGATTATGGGTTGCTGATCATGTCAGCAACCTTAAGAAAAACGAATTTCTATAATGCAAGTCTAGAAGGCCATTCAGTGACCAAGCAAGTTGACTCCCAAAGTCGCTGTGGCACTTCCTCCATTTCTGCCCGTCAGTGCGCTCCACATTCTCCCTCTGCAGGCCAAGGGAACCCAGAGCCTTTCTCCGTGATCGCCGTATGGGCAAACAGCCAGTGGGTGGGTGGACCCACTCCCGGCCCGGTCAGCACCCAGAGCGCAGTCAACACAGCTGCCCCCCAGAGGCCATGCGCCAGGCGGTGCCAGCCCCATGGGGAGACCGTGGTGTAAGCCTGAGCACAGGAGAAAGAAGATTCAAAGCTGACTTACAGGATGGGAAAGGTGAGGCTACTGGAAGCAGGAAAATGGTTGGAAAACATTTAGAAGAACTACTTTGTAGAAGGAAGGAAAATGCTGTGCTCAGTTTTGAACAGGTTCGGTTTGAGAAGAGGGTGGCACATCCAAGAGATGGCATTAGAGGGGCAAGACTGGAATGTGTATGTAGGTCACAGATGTACACAGGTATGAGATTCAGCCAAGTAGATGTGATTACTCATCCAGCTATTGAGCATATGTCTGTCATAGGTTCTAGAGCTATCCTAGGTTCTCAAGCTGCAGCAGTAATCAGAATAAGGCCTCTGCTCATGCATGGCTTACATTCCAAGTCCTTCAAAATAAATAGCCCTGTGCAAAAACTCCCACATTATTCCCTGTACCTTATGTGACTGTACAGAGAAAAGAACAAGGTTGAAGTTATGTAAATTGGGAATGTAAAAGATGGTGAAAAAGAAAACAAGACAGGGAGGGCACCATTATAGAACAGTAGGGAACCGAGATTTCTTGGAAACCAAAAGAGCAGAGAGTTTAACAAAGGAATTTCCCTGACCAGTGTGGATCAGTTGGTTAGGCATCATCCTGCAAAGCCATTGGTCACTGGTTCGATTCCCACTCAGGGCACATGCCTGAGTTGCAGGTTTGATCCCAGGTCCATGGGTGAGAGGCAACTAATTGATGTTTCTCTCTCACATCAATGTTTTTTTCTCTCTTTCTTCCTTCCCTTTCTCTAAAAATAAAATATTTTTTTAAAAAAAGAAGAGGACTTCCAGTTAAGATGGAGGCACAGGGAGACAGTTTGTCTCCTCGTGCAACTACAGTGAGAATTATACCTCAAGTTCAAAATAGCACCCAGAACTGCCAGAAAATCAAACTGTATGGAAATCCAACAACCAAGGATTTAAAGAGGCTACATTCATCCAGGTGGGTAGGAGGGGCAGAGACACAGAGATGGGTGGAGAGACGAGGAGACACTGTGTGGAACAGAGAGGCAGTGGCAGCAGCGTAATGGATGGTCTCACATTCATGTGTGGTGGATGAAAACCGGGAGGAATACCTTGGGAGTGAGAGATTCCAGCCCCTGGCCAGACCACATAGGCCCAGGGGTCCAGAGCTGGGAAGATAAATCCCCAAGACTTCTGGCTGTAAAAATCAGTGGGGGTTGGGGTGGTGGAAGAAACTGCTTTCCAGGAGACTCTGCTTAAAGGGCCCACAAGGTCTCAGAACATCCAAAAACCTACTTACTCTGGGATTCACCACCAGAGCAACAGCTAGAAGGGCACCAGTCGCATATAAAAAGTGGGTGAAGTAACTGGAAATGGGGTGAGTGCTGGGCAAACCTCTAGAACCCAGGCAGCATTCTCCCCTCTCCAAGCCCAGCCCCCCACAGAGCCACAAAGCCATGAAGTGGGTTGCCCTGCCCTGGCAATTACCTAAGACTCTGCCCCACACAATTTACAGGTGCCTTCTCTACAACAGGCCACACTACTAAAACAGGGAGTCAAAGCAGCTCTACCTAATACATAGAAACAAACACAGGGAGGCTGAAAAATTGAGGAGACAAAGAAATATGGACCAAATGAAACCCCAGAAAAAGAACCAAATAAAATAGAGATAACCAACCTAAGAGATGCAGAGTTCAAAACACTGGTGATCAGATGCTCAAAGAACTCATTGAGCACAGCAACAACAGGCAGTAACATAAAAAAGGCCCAGGAAGAAATGAAGATTACCCTAAGTGAAATAAAGAAAAATCTGCAGGGAATCAGCAGCAAAGGGGAGGAAGCCAGGATTCAAATCAACAATTTGGAACATAAGGAAGAAACAAGCATTCAACCAAAACAGAATGAAGAAATAAGAATTTTAAAAATGAGGAGAGTATAAGAAGCCTCTAGGAGATTTCCAAACGTACCAATATCCTAATTCTAGGGGTGCCAGAAGGAGAAGAGGAAGAGCAAGAAATTGAAAACTTATTTGAAAAAAATGAAAGAAAACTTCCCTAATTTGGTGAAGGAGATAGAACTACAAGTCCAGGAAGCAGAGAGAGTCCCAAACAAGTTGGACCCAAAGTGGACCACACCAAGACATATCATGATTAAAACACCAAAAGTTAAATATAAAGAGAGAATCTTAAAAGCAACAAGAGAAAGTCAGACAGTTACCTACAAAGAAGTTCCCATAAGGCTATCTACTGACTTCTCAAAAGAAACTGCAGGCAAGAAGGGGCTGGAAAGTATCCAATGTAATGAAAAGTAAGGACCTATAACCAAGATTACTCTGTCCAGAAAAGCTATCTTAGAATGGAAGGGCCGATAAAGTGCTTCCCAGACAAGGTAAAACTAAAGGAACTCATCATCACCAAGTCATTATCACATAAAATATTAAAGGAACTTATTCAAGAAAAAGAGGAAAGTCAAAACCATGAACATTAAATGGCTATAAATTCACAACTATCAACAACTGAACCTAAAAACACAAACTAAGCAAACAATCAGAACAGGAACAAAATCACAGATATGGAGATCATTTGGAGGGTTATCAGTTGGGAGTGGGAAGGGAGAGAACGGGGGGAAAAGGTGCAGGGAATAAGAAGCACAATTGGTAGGTAAAAATAAACAGGTGAACATTATGAATAGTATGGGAAATGGAGAAGCCAAAGAACTTACACGCACGACCCATGGACATGAACTAAGGGGGAGGATTGCTGGAAGGAAGGGCGGTGCTGGGCAGAGGAGGGGAAAGGGGGGAAATTGGGACAACTGTAATAGCATAATTAATAAAATATATATTTTAAAAAGCAACTGTACACCTAAAAAAAAGAAGAAGGAATCAATGTCCAACGAGTCCAGGCAAATAGCTTAGAAAAGGCCATTGAATTTGACATGAGGTAGCTATTGGTCTGCTCCTAGCAATGACTTTTGACCCACACTGGAGGAGCTTTAAGACATGCAGGTGCCTGAGAATATTTGGATTATAGCTCTCAGAAAAAGGGGGGAATAGAGAAAGGCTAATAAATCTTAAAAAGTTAACAGTTTACACAGAGGAAACAAAGACACGGAGATGCCTGATGCAACTGGCCTGGGATGGGACCTGGGCACTGGGCTTTGTTTTCTGGTTGCCTGGGTGACTTAAATGTGCAGGTGGAACTGAGAGACATTGTTTTAAATAGAGCCAATTTCAGCAATAGAAGCTAGGTTGCAGAGAATAAAAAAGGAAGGTCTTTTCTTTTTTTCAGTAGACTAGCAGTCTTAATACCAGACGTAGATGTTTAGCCTCCGTCTCTGGCCCTGCTGTGTGATTTAACCTCCTCGTGTCTTATCTGTGGAATCGGGAGAGGAATCCTTGCTGTGCCCAACTCTCAGTTTCCTTGGGAGGTCAAGACGGGATAATAGATGTGAGAGTGCTTTGAAAAAAGATTGAAGTGCTATAAAAATGTAAGATTTATACGGTTGTCAGTTTTCCCCCCAAAGATGCCCCTAAAGATAGTGATTATCAACTGTAAAGACCTATGTGGAACCAGCATCCCCTTCCACATTGAGCTCAGCCAGAAAGAACCCTTTGATGAGTGCTCACGGCCACTATCTGAAGGTCTCATACTGTTGGCAACTCTCGATTTTTCACAGCTGGCCTTGCAGCGGATCTATACGAGATGCTGCTCCCACAGTCTTGCAAAGCCTACCTAAAATTGCTAAATACATGGCCACCCAGCATTGACAGATGCTCCCATAAATATTAAAAAGTAAGTTTAATGTCATAAGGTCCGTAATTACTTGTCAGTCCTAGTTTTTACAGCAAATGGGGAAAGCAGAAGAGAAATTAAGAGACACCTGGGAGTGCAAGCAATACTGCAGGATCACAAAAGCCCTGGCAGATGGACAAGGACTGCCCGAGATCTGAGCCAAACCCAGTAGCAGACTTCAGTGGCTACCTGGGGACCACTTCAGGTACTTGGATGTGCCTGCCTATATATGATATATCATGCCAGCTCTCAAAAAAAAAAAGCAGCAATGCTCTCAATCTCCAACACTCTGACGGACCTTGAGGTAGCACCTGCCCCCACATGAGCAGTGGTACCGGTTTGTGGTGATCAAGTTCCAACAGGGAGGCTTTCTTTAATCACAGATGATCATAGATGTGAAGAGTAGTATTCCAACATGCTCCCTACTCACTTTTTGTTTGATGCTTTCCCTCAGTAAAAATACAAGAAATATAATTCTTTGTCAAGGAAATGGCATACATAATGGTTGGGTTTCTTTTTTCTAATAAGCAGCTTGAAGTCAGAGCAAGAATAAAACGATGGGCAAACTTCTACATAGGAACTGAGCCAGGTGTCAGATAACTGGTGTTAGCATCAGAGATATCGCAGGGAGGATCGGTTACTCTTCTCTCGCCTCTGAGCCTGCCTGGCTCCTTCTACTCCAGTTTCTATCAGGGAGAAAGTGCTAATGAAATTCTTGACCTGCTTGCAACTCCCAAGATACTCTCCACCCAACCTTGTCCACCAGTGGCGAGGCTTGCCTCAGAACTGTCCTCCTCGAAACAGAACTCCAGACACCCAAAGTCAGACACTCCTTCATCTCACACCAGCTCCAACAGGACTTAGACCCTTTTGCATGTAAAACTGTAAAATAGAACAAAACAGGATTTTGAAACTAAGGTATAAAAGATTCTTCAGATTACATCAATCCTTTCATCCACTGAAAAGCCACTTTCTTGTGTTCAAATATCCCTTTGAAAAGCAAAGCGTGAGGAGAAAGTGGTGCAGAAGCCAAGGTGGGTACCACCTCCTTGGCTTTTTAAGTGAGAAACATCCACTTCAGAGGAGCATCTTTCATGCCCCCATATGCAGACCCTGAGCTTCCAGCATGGGAGGCACCAAGATTTTGAGAAAAGAGAAATAATTGTGCAGTCATATGGTCCTATATTAATTCTTTAAAAAGTTGTGAACTTGTCCAAGTTACTTAATCTCCCTGAGCACTTTTTTCTTTATATCAATTGAAACAAATAAAAGGACTATCATATCATACTACTGTAAACATGACTTGATATAGAACATGGAAGTCCATGATCTAACACATGGGGTAGCTCAATCTCTCCCCTCACACACTGAGCCTGAGCTTTTCAGTGTGGGGAAGTACAGTGAATGCCTGTGCCTGTGGACTCCCCGGGAACAGAACACAGGAAGCCTCAGAGAGGGGTGTGTGCTTATGGTGAGGAGCGGGGGTCAAGGGCCAGGGTAGAGGACCCTTGTCAGTCCATCCTGCAACAGTCCCTACCATGTCCTCTGTGGGAGCAGTGCTCACCAATGAATCGGCCAGCAGCAGTGCAGTCTTTAAAATTACATGGAAATTGTACCATTTTTCTGTTATAATATACAAAAAGTGGGTTTATCCCCTGCTATCAAAGATATGTTGTTGACAATTACAGTTTCAGAAGTCCAAGGGACAAAAATTGCCCAAAATTTCGGGATGAAGGCTAAAATTAGATTTCTTTCAAACATCTCCCCTGACGGTACCTGGGTAACACAGCTGCGCCTGCTCCAGCCGTGATTTCCTACACCGCAGTCGGCGCAATAAAAGGACACGACAGACACAGAAGAGCTTAAAACCTAACTGTAAGAGTACTTTTCAAGTACCTTCTCCAAGTATAATACCTGAGCTTCTAGAAAAGTAATTGCTGCAAACATTTGAAAAGTTGAAATTCTATGCAAGGACCCAGGAGATTAACACAATTGAACGTAATAGCTCCTTCCAAACCATTTCCAAGGGACTGGGCCACAGACAGCCTTAAGATGTCTTTCCAAATATGTTTTATTTATTCAATGAAGAAAAGTCTATTTGAAGTTCTTATATTCCTTTCACAGGGAACTGCTTCACTGAGCTTTAAGGAAAGAATTCGTCTGTAGGTGCAAAATGAGTAATTCCTCAGCTTCTAGAAAACATAATTGTTGCAAACATCTGAAATGTTAGAATATTATGCAAATGTCTTTTGTAAAGATACAGGCAAAAACCTTGAAATAAATATCTTTTCAAACTGGTCTCAGAATTTACATGTAAAAACTCACTACACATTCCCATGCTGGTGAATGCACAGTATCTCTGAACGGCAACAGTGGCTGTCTCTACAGAGATAAAGATGAGAAGGAGTTTTACTGTTCGGAGTGCATCCCTCCTGTTCTTTGTATCTGTACTACGTGCATGCGTTAATATTAATCTAGCTTACTTAACCAATTAATTTAATTAAACGTGGTCTCTTCAATAGACAAGCCAACTCATGCATCCCCGTTGAGGTAAACGACCTTTCTCTCCAACCAGTCCGTGCTGCAGACAGACCTTCTCCCACGCCTGGGCCTCAGGTGCAATGCAAAGGAGTTCCCTGCCTTCTTTCCACACCGAGCATCAGCTGTGCTGGGTGCTGCGCTAGCACTAAATGATACAAGGAAGATAACATGCTGTCTCCCACCTGTCCCCACAGGGTGGCAGGCCGTGGGTCCCCAGGCTCCAGCCCTACCCAGCATTCTCCCAGGCCCAGGGAAGTCCACTGCTTTTCAGATGTATCATTCTGGCCTTTTTCTTGTTGTCCCCACCTCTCCACCCTTGTGATTAAATAGCTTTTTTCAAAGAACCTAGTAGGCATTCTTTTCCTCCTTAACCCTACAATGACAAAGGAAGATTTAAGCCCCCGTTCCACTGGGTCCTGGAATACCAAATGGAACACATTGAAGTCACTAGCTGTGTGAGCCTGGCAAGTTACTGAACCTCTCTGAACCTCATTTTTTCCATTCTTGAAATGGTGGCAGTCCTCCTATCCTCAGAGGGGTGAAACAGAGATTGAATGAGCTCAATTATGTAAAATGCCTAATATAATTCCTGACACATAGCAGATATGAAATAAATGTGAAATGACAGCATCATCATCAGTACTGTGAAGTGGTTCTCACTGCCGGAGGATGAGGCTTCCTACTTTCCCAGGCACACACACACATTTCCAGCTCTTTTGCATATGCTTATAGGACTGGTTCCAAGCAGTATGCAAAGGCGGAAATTGTGGGCTTTACAGTGAAAGAGGCTTTACCTTGAGCAAGTCTGTAACATCAGTTTCTTCAACTATAAAGTGAGGACAATCATGCCTTCCTCCTCAGATCAAGGGCAGAGAGTACCGATAACGTATAAAAAGCGCCTGGCCCGTAGAGCTCTCTGCAGCTTGGGCATTTGCACTTTACTCCAAGAGGGCCTACCTGGTCACTGGCCTCAACGTGCCTTTCCCTCTTTCACCCGCCCGTCTCTGTCCAACCTGCAGTCCCTGCCTGCCCCGCCGTCTCCATCTCTGGACGCTTCCGTGCGTCTTGCTACTCTCAGTTCCATCTGAGAGCTTCTGTGAAGCTTTTTTAGACCACAATGGCTTTTCCAACCTCTGAACTCATAAAGTATTTATCTTCTGTGAGGAAGCAGGAGGTAGAAACCCAGAGGATTCCAAGATCCTTCCTCTGTGGCCATGGTTAGGTCTACCCGAAACTAAGAAGTCAGGCAACGATGCGCAGAAAACACTCCAGTCACACGTGGCCAAAGAGCAGCTTCCCCACTGACTCCCCGCAGGCTCACTGGACTATGATCTCTGTGTTGTCGAGGAGAGGTCACTCGGCCTCCCAAAAGTCAGCCCAGGATGCCTTATTCGGGAGCGTCTAGTAACAGAAAGTGGCCTGTTAGTTCACTGATGGATGAAGGCACTGTGGCTTCTAGCATGTGGACAGGCCGGTGAGCCACTGGGCGATCAGCTGACATCCACGAGAGCAGCTCCTGCTTCCATCTCCCGGGGGGCCTGACTCCGGCTGTTCCTGCATCCAATCAGTGCGGCCAGACTGAGCCTCTCGGTAAACACCAGACGATCTGAGCAGCCATGCTAGAGAACACAGCCCTCTCCCTTCCCAGTCTGACCGCAGCCCCCTTTCTAGGCTCTTCTCTTGTGGCAGCCGCCTCATGACTCTTGCTTTCCCCCAAGCCCTCCATTGCCTTCCTTCCCTGCCTCCTGGTCTCCCCCTATCTAGAATATCCTCTCCAGCTTCCTTACCTCATGAATCCCACTTGTGCGTTAACCCCTAGCTCAGATGCTGCCCTCTTTGTGGAAGAGCCCTACCAACCTCTCGCAGGCACAGTCCGTTCCCAGTTCTGGCAGCCTTCTATTGCAGAGCTCCGCACAGAGGGCTGCTGGGCACCCTCTTCCCTCCCCCACAAGACCATAAGCACTATGAGGTCAAGGAGGATTTTATAGCCCCTGTACCTACCCAGCATGGTGCCCGATCACCAATGTATTTTATTTAATAAATTGATGAAGGAAAACAGAAGTAAATGAGTGAATCGGGACGCTTTAACAAAAGGTCCTTCCCAGCCTTCCCCGTTCGAGTGGGGAAGTTACGCTTAGTTGGTAAGGACCCACGCACGTCAGCAGAGACATGTTTGCCAAGGGTGGGCCCTCGCTGGGGTGGGAGAGGGAAGTACTGTGTCCAAAACAACTCCCCTAAAAGACATTACATTGGGGCGGCGGGGGCGGGGGGGGCTTTCATTTCTGTATTTCTTCTTTTCACCCTCCTCTTCTCTGGTACAGGCCTGATTTGGTAATTTTTAAAGAAATATATCATAATTAGTTCCTAATGTGCTAAATAGCTGTCATCCCAGGCACAGAAAGTCCCACATCCAGCAGCTGCAGCTGCTCTTTGGAGCGCCATCCCCTGGACTTTCCCCTCCAGTGACTGCTGAACAACCCGCCTGCACCTCTAGGCCTGGCATCTGCGGCAAGGGCTCCCGCCTGCCTGCTTATTTGCTGGCCAGTTTAGTTCCTTCACGTCATATGACTTTCAGTGGCCCACATGCAACATGGGGATCGCCCTAGTAGGACTTTGTTTAGATGGTGCACGGAGGTGTGCTGAGTATAAGCAATATATACATTTTGAAACCCAAACAGAATGAGTTCATACCATTGGTCCCAGGAAAGCCTGTAACACTGTTCTGTAAAGCGAACTGAAGAACTTGTTGATCTTTGCCATTTTCTATAGAAAAATGCCTCGCCCAGTACAACCTTTCCTATCATTTTGTAGTGGAACGTGGATGGGACAGAGAAAGACACTAAAAACTTGCCCTAGCTGTATTTAGCTCATATTTATTAACTGCTTAATACAGGCCAGGAGCTGGGCCAAGGCCTTCACATGCTTTGTTCAATCTTCCCCCAACCCCTGGGAGGTTTTCATTGTGGTTCTGCGATGAGAAGCCTAACGCACAGAGAGAGTGACAACTTACCGGAGTGACGGGCTAAAGGAGTATTAGGAATCCTCCCTGTTTATGCCCAAGCCGTGACCTTTTACTGTAAGAATGAAAGGTGAGTGTGCCGTCTCCCGGGGAGAACTAGCCCTTCCGCACGGAAGACCAAGCACCACTGATTTTTAACTCAGTCCCTGCAAACACTCATTATTCCCTTGGGGAAGAACTGGCTGTTCTCCTGGTTGGTCAATCGAGTTACGAAGGGCCCTTGGCGTTAAAAGTGGCCCTTACAGCCACTTTTGTCTGAAACACATTTAACCAGAGCCCCAAAGTGAGACTTTGGAATCCCACCCAAGGGAAGGACGCTTTGCTCGGGACTGTTCCCAGACGAACCCCGAATGCTGCTGTCTCCAGGATTCCCCAGTGTCTGTGTTCGGGTGTTGGTGACTTCTCGTCTGGTGATGTACCCTCTAGATTCTTGCTTTTCTTTGTTCTTGCTCAATAAAGTGCTTAACTATTCACCTTTGACTTGAGGTCTTTATTTTCTGCGAATCCAAACCTCCAAATTAAGTGGCCACGATCTCATACGTGCCCCTTAACGGCACACCAAGGTCACACGGCCCATGGGTGCCAGAGTGAGCTTTTAAAATCAAGTCTGCTGGCTCCGGAGTCGGAAGGTATAGCCATCACCCTGAGCTCGTTCCCTGACTTCTTCTTGTTCAAGTAGAGTTTCCCCAACATGTGTAGTTCCTAGACAGCTCTCATAACATCTTACTCCTTTTGGCATTTTATACTATATTTTTAAGATCTTCTGCTTAAAAAAAACTATAATTATTCAAAAGTACGGTTCAAGGATTCATCATGTACAGAAGCGCAGGCCTTTTCTAAAATTTTTTAAATAATAAAATGCCCCATGAAAGGATTATGTGTGTCCTCTTGACCCACATTTTTAGACTTTCATAGAAAATGTCTTCAGAGGGTACAAAGTGACTGATTCCCTTTGTCACTGGAAACACACGGTTGCCCTTGGTGTCTTGCCATCCAGAACCGGGGTGATGTTTCTCACAGGGGAGCCCGCCCAGTCCTCGAGCATTTACGAAGCATGCCCTCCAACGAGACAGCGGCCGCGCCACGTGCAGCAACAGGGAGGGAGGAGACAGGGCCCTGGCTCTGCAGGGGCTTACGGCCCAGGGGCGCGCCCTTCGGAGGACCCACAGCCCACAGACAGACCACAAGGTTAGTCCACCAAAGCCCCTAAGACAAGAAGTTCAGGAGAGAAAGAAATCGTGACAAACTTGGAAAATATCAACTTGCTTTGTTGGAAAAGGCTCTCGAAGGCCAATCTCTCATCTCCAGCTTCTTTCATTAGTGCTTACTGCCTGGTGTTGAGAGAGCCAAGCCGAGAGGGAAGCTAGGGTGGAAGAAGCCACAAGCTATTTGCAAGGGAAAGAGATAAAGAAACATGCAGCCTGCCTCTGAGCAACAGCCTGACTAAGAATGGATTAATTTTCATATCCATTTCCAATGGATACTACAACATATGAATATGCTAAAACAAACTGAAGGTCAAGGAATACAAAGCATCAGGCAATGAGCTTCCTTTCCACCCACAGACGCAGCCTCTCTTCCCTGGGTCTTGGGTTCCTTCAAAAGTGAGTTCTGCATTTATAATGGACAAGGTTTATAATGCCTTCATCTTCTAGGCCTCTCAGGACTAAACTAGATGGCCCATGCTCAAGGCCTGGGCACAGGGATGGGTCAGACAAGTGGGGAATGCAGAGTTCAAGTTAAAGAGGGGAGAACTGCTCTGGGCCCGGTCAACACATGGCCTTCTGCTGTTGGCCACCTGCGGTGTGTTGGGGCTGCTGGGCTTCGGGCAGAGGAGGGGGAGCCAGTACTTTATGAAGCACTACCTGTCTTTTGGAGAGGAGCAAAGCATGTAGTAAGCTTAGAAGGCAAAGGAGAGTTTCTGGAAAATTCCAAGGCTTAAATTTCACAAGTCAGGTTGGCCAACCTCTGGTTAGGACTTCCTTGCTGGGGAGCAGGGGAGGGTGCTACCCTGTGGGACCCAGGGCAGTGCCTCCTTCGTGAAGAGACAAGCGTTTAAATGTCTGCCTTTCTAAAACTAGTCTCCCTGCCTCTCAGAAGCTCTCAGCTGGTGTGTACCCTCCAGGACAGCAAATCCAATCATGTGTCTCCCTATTCTGTGATATATTTACAAAGTAACAAATGGTCCATTAAACTGAGTTCGGGCCTCTGTCTATCCACAGCCACCTCCCCACCTGCCCCCTCGGCAGGAGGTTGTGGAAGTGGGCTGCAGCCTTCCAGCCTCAATTCCCCTCCCTCCTCCACCACCCCTACTCTCCTCCCTCTCCCGCTCCTCCCTCGCCCCTCCCCCGGTTATTTGGGAGATTAGAGTTCATTAATTAAATCCTGTGCTTAGATCGAACTGTAACATTATTCCAATCACATTTATCTTGCAGGCGGCGGAGGAGATGGCAGCCTCGCTGGAAACGCGCGGGGGAGCCTGAGCCTGCGGCCAGAGACGCACGGTGCCGCGTGCTCCAGCTCGGCCCGCAGCGCAGACCCTCCATCTTCCTGCTTGGCCTCCCGCCCCACCTGCCCCAGCCTTAGGGGTCCCACTTCTCTCGGGCTCCCCAGCCCGCCCCCACACCTCCCACTTCCCTCTGTGGCTCCCCGGCCCGGTCCCCTCCCCCGCCGCACACGCTGACGCGCGCGAACACACACACACACACACACACACACACTGACACGCCAGCGAGCTGCTGGCTGCTCAATGGACCGATTTCCCCGCTGTCTCTGATACCAGCCCAGCCCAGGATGAGAAACTGCAAAATGGCCCGGGTCGCCAGTGTGCTGGGGCTGGTCATGCTCAGCGTTGCCCTGCTGATTTTATCGCTCATCAGCTACGTGTCCCTGAAAAAGGAGAACATCTTCACCACTTCCAAGTACGCCAGCCCGGGGGCGCCCCGAATGTACATGTTCCACGCGGGATTCCGGTGAGTGAGGGCCTCTGAGCGCCCTCGGGCATCTGGGTTGAAGGGGGGGGGCGGTGGGGGGGACGATGAGAGGGGATGTTTTGGGTTCTCTGAGACACTTTGGGCAAGATAAACTGTGGGGCCCTGCCACTCCTCTCTCCAATTCTCCCTCCCTCCTCCGTTTTATTTACTTATTTTTTAATCCCAAACCCCGCAACTCCATTGTACTAATGGATGTGATTGCATTTCTCATATACCTCGGCATCCCCTCCCCCACTTCCAAAATGGGGGTAGGATTTAAGGAGAATGGTGGTGGAAGGAGAGGCAAGGTGTGTGTTTGGGAGGGGGGGTGGTGAACCGGGAGATGGACGTGCGTGGTGAGGTGAGCGCCTTCCCTGGGCCCTGTCTGGGGACTTCACTCTGAGGCTGGACTCTGCCTGGTCAGAGACGGCCTAATGGCGCAGGCGCTGCACTCCCCTTGCGATCTCCTCACCCCCCATACCATCAACTGTGGTGCGAGTCTAGTCTTCCCAAGCCCCATGATCCCTTCACCCCGGGTGCCATTCCTCCTCCCCCTCCCTTTTCCAGTTTTTCTGTAATTCCCCCGCCCGGCTAAGTGCCGCCCACCCTCACCCCAGGTCTAAGTAAGTGCCAGGAGCAAGGCTGGACCAGGCAGGGGGCAGGCGCCAGGTGTGGCTTGGGTCTTCAAGGAGAACCTCCTGCCCCTACCTTTGACCTCTAGGAGCTCTCCTAACAAGGCCACCTGATGGGTGGGTGGCAAATGCAAGCTGCAATCTGTGGTCCAAGTCGGACCAGAGGTGCAAAACCTAGAAGCCCCACCTGGGCAGAAGAGCAGAGCTGGCCGGTGGCTTCCGGGGATCCCCGGTCGGAAAACCAGAAATGAAAGCAGACCTAAGCTCGGGTAGGAAGAGGTTAAGGCAGGACCCCCCCCCCCCCCCCCCCAGCCTTGCTCTAGATCTCTGGTTTCCTCTGCCCTTTCTCCAAAAATCATTTCACCCTGACTGCCGGACTGCCGGCTGCGCGGGTCCAGCCCGGAGCGGGGCGGGCGCTGTCCGCGGTGCTGACTCCACGGTCCTCACTGCGCAGCAGGCTCCGGCGGCGCGCCCGCTCCCGCCCCTGTGCTCCGCGGACGGCCATTTTATGGTCTCTCCGGCGCCCGGAGGGATGGACAAAGGGGACGGATTTCCCTGGATTTATTCCTTACTACCGGGTGTGGGGGAGGGTGGAGAGCGGAGGGTGAGACCAGCGAGAGGGGCCTCCGGGGCGGGAGGGAGCCGGGCGAGTGCCAGCTGCCCCGCCCCCCGCCGGCGGGCCCCGCAGGGCTCCCCCAGCTGAGGCCGGCACGTCTGTCTGTGCTCACGCTCCCCTCCAGGTCGCAATTCGCGCTGAAGTTTCTAAACCCGTCATTTGTGCCCATTACGAATTCTCTGACCCACGAACTCCAAGAGAAACCTTCTAAGTGGACATTTAATCGGACGGCATTTTTACGTCAAAGGTAGGATAGGGGGAAAAGATGAAAAGGTGTTTGAATTGTAGAGCTCAAAAAAGGAAACAAAATCATCAGAACAGCAAAGTTCTGTCTCCCACCCTGAGATGTATCTGCATTGTCTTCTTGGCCTGACTGTACAAAGGCTGACTGGTAGCCCTTTATGCATGCAGTGCCCTCGCAAAAAAATAAAAATAGTAAAGAAAACATCAGGAAGACCAATTTGAACGGAAGAAAAAAATAAGCCCGACCCTAGCTCGGGCTTAGTTGAACACCATGATTTATAGTTAACATGCATGGCTAACACTGCCCAAGCCACCTATTAAAAAAAAAAAAAGTTAATTGTTAAAAGGCATTTTCATCCCCCTGCTGGAAAAAAAAATTTAAGTAAAAAAGTACTGTCTCATTATCTCGTTGAAACACACAGAAAACACTATAGTCCATCCCCGTTGACTCACTGGTGAAAACCTTGGTCTGAACACACGCTGGTATTTAAGAATGGTTTTATTTTGGTTTTGCCTGTTTGTTTCCATTGAGCTGTAACAGCTTTTAATGTGCTGTAAAAGCAGCCCAGCACCATTCTTGTCTTGTAGCAGCGCCCTTTATACCTGAGGGAGTTGATTAGGGGTGGAGGAGTAGCAGCTGAGGTTTTGGTTTGGGAGTTTAGGGGGTTGTTGAGGTGGGAAAGAAGGATGAGACTTATTTAAATTTATTTATTCTCCTCAGTGATTCTGGTGTACTTTCAGCAACCCCACATAAGTCATTTCTACTTCCTTCTTGGCGGAGTTACTATGCTGCTAAATGGAGTGTAGGCAATCCAGTGTATTCATTAGGAGTGTGAATACTTATTTTAAATACTTATTTTACCAGTCTACTTAGGGGCTTGAGTTTTGGTCATAGCCTATCTAGTTATTGCCCTCTCTTTTTTATTTTTAACATAATGACAGAATTAAAACAAATTTAGTAGATATCCACAGTATCATGAAAGTGTTATTTACTTAAAAAGTTGACATACTTTTTTGACATAATCATGTAATTATGATTAAAACTTTTAAAATACTCTTTAATTAGAAATTAGTCTATGACAATAATTGATTAATTCTAAAACCCCAAAAGTACTTTTCTAAACTTTGGGGGATTTCATCCAATATTAATTTTATGGAAAACCTGGAAAACCTCAATGTATAGAACACATTATATGTTTTCCTAGGACATGTTCCTAATGCAATAAAAATATTCTCCCACACTAGGCAATATGACCCAAATGACCAGCCAAAACAGTATTTTTTCCTAAAACTTCTCTCATTTAAAACCATGTATTAGGTAATCTTTAATTAATTTTCCCTGCATCATTTTAAACTTATTTTACCTTTGTAACAGCTCGTCAAGAAAAGTATTGGTAGCTTTGGAAGTTTTGTATTAAAACTGAAATTTCAGTTTATGCTGCTCCATACTCTGACAAATGAAGTAATTTTCAAAAATAAAATTCTAGGTAAAGTGGTGATATACAGAACATTTAATTTCAGTCCTGCTATTTTTATGCACAAGACATCAAATTCAATGTGATTTCTTTGAACTGGAGAATCTATTAGCAAAGTAACATGTTACTTGGTCTCTCTAAAATATTTTAAATAGCTGAGACTTTAAGAGATGCTTAATTTTACTTAAAGCTCAATATGAAAGCAACCTGAAATTAGTGCTAAGTATCACCTTGCCTTGCTTATGCTCTGAATTCTTAGAGTAAAGACACTGTTTTTGGGATTTACAGTAGCTTCTTTTTCTGAGGACTGGGTATCTCCAACTGAACTGTGTTTCTATAAAATCAAGTAGAAATATACCCCTGTTTCATTATTCAAAGGACTCTAATGAGATTATCATCTCATTTCTATTAAATATTCAGCTGCTATTACCATTTTCATATTTTAATAATAGATAGTGCTATACCAGCTCGTATCTACTCGGCTCTTACTTGGACACCAGTGACATGTGATACTCCTTGATCACTGTGGTCCAACAGCAAACAAGTAGTCCCTAGTTACAAACTCTGAGTCACCAATGTTTGTACATTAAGGTGAGCTCTTAGGGCCGGTGTAAAGTGTCTCCCTGTATTTTATAACACAGTTTGGCCTGTGCTTTCCCCTTAATCAAATACGCTCTTCATGTAGAACAGAAAACCAAAGAATGGCAGCTAAAACTGTAAGTTACACCACTTACCAGCCTCAAAGGATTACATCCACAACTTGGCTAAGAGATTAACACATGTGTGTAGATTCTGAAACAGCCTCCCCTCAAAGACCATAATTATGAATATATAATCTTTCTTGGATCCAATGGGCCAGTGATTCTTGTCTGAATGAAATGGCAGCGTTAAGACGTAAGATGGAAAATCAGTTTTGAATGGGATACATTTAATGAATTTCTTTTTATTTTAGGCAAGAAATTCTTCAGCATGTCGATGTAATAAAAAATTTTTCTTTGACCAAGAATAGTGTTCGGATCGGACAACTGATGCACTATGATTATTCCAACCATAAGTATGTTTTCTCTATTAGCAATAACTTCCGATCGCTGCTTCCAGATGCGTCGCCCATTGTGAATAAGCATTACAATATCTGTGCTGTGGTTGGAAATAGTGGGATCCTGACAGGGAGCCGGTGTGGACAAGAAATAGATAAGTCAGATTTTGTTTTCCGTTGCAATTTCGCCCCCACGGAGGCCTTCCAAAGAGATGTTGGAAGAAAAATCAACCTTACCACCTTCAACCCCAGCATCCTGGAAAAATACTACAACAACCTTTTGACCATTCAGGACCGTAACAACTTTTTCCTCAGTTTAAAAAAGCTCGATGGGGCCATTCTTTGGATCCCTGCATTTTTCTTCCACACTTCAGCAACTGTGACCAGGACATTAGTTGACTTTTTTGTTGAACACAGAGGTCAGTTAAAAGTCCAGTTGGCTTGGCCTGGGAATATAATGCAACATGTCAACAGGTGTGTATATTTTATTGCCTTTAACTCATACCCCACCAGATGGCAAATCAACATTGTAATCTCTTGGGGGTGGGAACTATCCAGTTAGTTGTTGTGGTTAGCTTAGTAGTTTAGGGAAAACTCCTTTTGTTTTGTAACAAATGAATGAACCATTCCAGGTAAAAAGTTCAATCATCTACCCCTAGTTGGTCACCAAGTGCCAAATGTGGGGATTGGTGGTTCATCAGCCTCCACCCTCTAGTCCCTTGTCCTCTAGCTTGGTGGTAGACCCAACAAGCAGTCATGGAAATCACCACAGATCAAGAATTTTCTTTTTCTTTTTTCTTTTTTTAATTTTTTTATACAGTTGCTATTTTTTAAAGATTTTATTTATTCATTTTTAGAGAGGGAAGGGAGGGAGAAAGAGAGAGAGAGAAAAACATCAACGTGCAGTTGCTGGGGGCCGTGGCCTGCAACCCAGGCATGTGCCCTAACTGGGAATTGAACCTGCGATGCTTTGGTTCACAGCCTGAGCTCAATCCACTGAGCTATGCCAGCCAGGGCTAAGAATTTTCTTTAAATGGATAGCTATGTCCCAACAATGCCAATTGCTAAATTAGCAAATCAAGCATTTTTTTAAAGATGCAGTTGACTTAAAATATTGCTTTTTATTTGATATTTGGGTGTTTTATAGATGTTCAAAATTAGACAAACACCTAGATAACTCATAAATTGCATAATGTGCCTTTTGTAATTTGGGGTTTGCGTGTCAAAATATGTGAAAGGTTTTTATGAGCTCATTGTTATCCCTTGTAATGTGATAGACAGATTGACCAGAAATGCAATATTTTTGTCTAGTCCGATGATTCTTAACTCTGGCTGTCCACTAGAATCACTTGGATAACTTTTAGAATCACTGTCGCCTGGGCTCTACTTCAGGAAATTCTAATGTACTTTGTCTGGTGGAGGAGAAGGGTAGGAACAAGCATTTGGGATGTCTTATAACTCCGCAGATGATTCTATTATGCAGTCAGAACTGGGAACCACTAATCCAGGGGCATTTTATAAAACATGATATATTTAAGGGGTTTTTTTTCCTTTAAATCACCTGAAGAAATTGCCTCAACTCTTGATTTCTCCATATGCAAGTAGCCCAAATGTCATAACACACTGTCCAGACATTACTACACGAAAGAGTGGGCTCTGAGAGGCCTGGTGAGAATGGGGAATTCCAGAGATTTTTATCTCACCCCATAGTCCTCTAGAGTAGGGGCATCAAACTCATGTTCACCAGGGGCCGCATCAGCCTCACGGCTGCCTTCAAAGGGCCGAATGTCATTTTAGGACTGTGTACATGTAACTACTTAACAGTTAAGCGAGAGCCCGGCACAGCCGCCGAGTAGAACAAGGTGCCGGGCCGGATACAACAAGGTGGAGGGCCGGATTCGGCCTGCAGGCCTTGGGGTTGCCACCTGTGCTCTAGAAGCTTCCAAATTTAAGGTCTGTTTGGTTGACCTCTCATAGAAGGAGGAATTGCCATCTAATATGCTGGTATGTATCGAACAGGTAGGGTGACACCATCATTTATAGTCCAAACTGAAACTTTTTCTTTGAGAGAAAGAGGACACTATTAATAATTACAAGGAGGATAACAGACAGAAACTGGGACTGTCCCAGTTTCCCAGGTTGTATAATTACCTTTTCGAGAGGCAACACAGCCCAACTCCTAAGTTTAAAGAGGAGTTAACTAAGGTACAAAGAACAGGAGCTATTTACCCAGTGTCGCTGCCCAGGAAGGGGCATACCAGAATGAGAAGCCGGCCTCTCCGGTGATCTTTCGACTTCCTCATTTTGCTCCCCTGTTGCTCTAGTTAAGTTCAGCTGCACCAAAAGAACTGTGGCTAGTCATTCTTAGTCCGTAAGTTAGAATGTTAAAACCAAGATTGAATGTTTACATTTCAGCTGCAGTGGGAAAGGATTATCTTTAAAGCCCTCGAGAAGTGAAGAAAGAACTGTACGTGCTCAGAAACTTGACAAAACTGGCCTTTGTGACCTACCCTGCCCCCAGCCTTCCAGAGGCTCAGAGAGCTGGCCGTAGTGTCCCCCGCCCTCAGGCTTGGACCGGACACACTGGTTCAACAAAAACTTGCAGGAAATACAGTCCTTAGAAAACTGACTCGTGAACAGTTGAATTCTGCTTACACAGCCAATGGTGTGCACGTGCCCACGCGCACGTACACGCACACACACACACTCATGCCACAGCAGTGTGAACAATGTGGCAGTGTGGGAAGGGAGGGTGGGTTCAAAATACTATCTAACCCTGGAAGGAACAACAACCATAATTTAGCTCTTTTTTTTTTCAATTTAGAAAACGTATGATTTTCTTAGGTCCTGGCATGCTAATGGACTTGGGAACCCCTAGTCAGAAGAAAAGGGAGCAAGGGATATGATTTTATCTTGTAAGAAGGTATAAAAAAATAAGTCTCACGATCTTTCCAAACCCAAGAAGAAGGATTTACTCTCTGGGTTTGGGTACGGAAGTGACGCGGGAGGTCCCTTTAGAATCAACAACCCTCTCCCCACTTCCAAGGTCCCTTGGAGTATGAGAGGTATCATCATTCTCATGCCTCTGTGGTGTTGCCTCTGGGTCAGAGCCACCACCCTCCAGGGCAGCCCAGAGGCACAGCTGGCTTCAAACTTGTGTGACCTGTGTTTCACACAGGAGCCTGCTCTTAGGAGGGCACAGCCTTTGGTTTAATAATCTGCTGCCACCCTCCTGGAATCCTCAATAATTTTTGAAATGAGGCCACACATTTTCATTTTGCACGTGGTCTCACTACTTGTGTGGCTGGTCCTGCCCAGAGGTGTCTTGTGGTCTAAAAGGTAGATTCGAAGCAAGTACTAAGTTGCTTGGACAAACTGACATCCCAGCCCCAGTCAGAATGACCTCTCGGATCAAAGCCTTCACCACTGGCCTCTGAATCGACCTATACTTATTGTTCCACAGGTACTGGAAAAACAAACATTTGTCACCCAAACGGCTGAGCACAGGTATTCTTATGTACACTCTTGCATCAGCAATATGTGAAGAGATCCATTTGTATGGATTTTGGCCTTTTGGATTTGACCCCAACACAAGGGAAGATCTTCCGTACCATTACTATGACAAAAAAGGAACCAAGTTTACCACCAAGTGGCAGGAGTCCCACCAGCTGCCTGCCGAGTTTCAGCTGCTGTACCGCATGCACGGGGAAGGGCTCACCAAGCTGACTCTGTCACACTGTGCCTAAGGACTTCGGACAGAAAGTGCCAAATGGTGGCTTAAAAAGTGCCCCAAATCAAATTGAATAGTCATCAGATTAGAACCCTAAAGAACTTCTTATAAGGAGTGTCTGCCATTTGAAAGGTGTCTTCTCTCCCTCTTTTGCACTGCTCCTTTAAGGACCTTAACTGGACAGACGCGTTGAAGCCACCTGATTTAAACTTGATTGATAACGGGAATGTTGCATTTGGAACCATGCTGCTAACGAAATGGTCTGAAGTATGTTCATGCTTGTACTTTAACAATACACTGCCTCTCAGTTTTTATGAGGACTAGAGCTGGGGGCTGCTGCAGCTTTGCTCACAGGTGGTCCTCATAATGAGAGGCCTCTGGCCAATCTGGGCAGGACTTCATCTTTTCCTGCTTGGGATTGGACTCTTCAAAACGGGAACATAAAAAATTGGTTTGCATATCTCATCTCTCCTTCTCTACCCTCTCTTTCCCTCTCTCCTTCCATCTCTCTCTCTCTCTCTCCCTGCAACCCCTCCCCCTTTCCTCACCCCCATGGAGTTTAGTAATTTGCTAGGAATCATAGTGAATTAGCTTTGCTTGTATGTGTTGCATCTGTATGTGATGTGTTCAACGATCTGGGTAACTTCGATGTTTCACCACAAACCGAGCAAATCATGATGGATCTCCTTACAAATACTTTTCTAAGAAATGCCTTTTACAAAGGTCTCACGAGTCCAGACAGTCATTCTACAGCAGAGCGGTCCCTCTGGGGCCAGTGGCACACGATGCAGTGCGTCTTTCACTGTCACAAAGGAGGCCTGTGTCATGGGTCCACAGCACCAGGCAGAGTGCTACTGTGGCAGACCACTCTGCTGCCACACCTGCAAGGGCGCTCCAGCCTGGTTCAGTGCCTCCCACAACCCCAACCCGGACACTGGGCTGGAAGTTCTCTCAGAGTGTAGAAGCAATGAGTCAGCTTAAGAACCTGGGGCACAGAGAGAAGAAGAATACTTAGAAGTTGTTATGGATGCTGGATAGTCTCAAGTGCTGCAACCAGGTTGCCCACTCAGAGCCTTCAAAAGCCAGCAGGATTCGAGCAGAGTAGAAGCTTCAAGGTCGGCCAGGCCAGGCCCCCGTGTGAACGGTGCTCAGGTGAGGCGACCTTCACTACCACTGTGTCAACCAGCATGGCTCCAGGACAGTCTGTTCTCTCGGAGACAATGCAGGCTTTGGATATTCCCTCTGTCCACTGAAATCAGATCCGTGCATCTACAAATTAAGCATTTCAAAAGGAAACGCCATTGCATGGTGGCAAGATCTGGTACAAATAACTCTTGGAATTTGAGACGCGTAGATCTGCCATGAAGGAACTAGTGGGCCATTCTCTCTTTCATTGTTCCAGCCTCAGGAGTGGGAAGCACACCACTCCCAGCCCTGGCTTTTCACTGAGCAGCACTCTGTTCTTTCAATTCGGCCCAAGTCTGGCCAAATTGATGTTAAATTTTAATAAGAGTTTCTTTCTTCTTTCCAAATGCCAGTCAAGCATATTTGTAATACATCTGGGTGGGGTAGCTTGTTCTTTTCCAGAAATTTCATCTAGATTTCTTGCAATGCTACAAATATTGTTTAAAATAATTGCTGCAGTTGAGTCATCAGCTCACTACCCCTCTTTGGGAAGATATAATAATGCCTAAAATTAAGCCAAATACAATAAGGAAAAAAATAGCCCTTATGTTCATGTTCTGCCTGGTTCTGAAGAGAAGGTGTCTTAATTTTTTTTAAGCTACTCAGAGAAGCAGACATAGGTCCAGATACTCACTAACGAAAGAAAAATCGTATAAACCAATTGCACACACATCTTACAACACTGACGGATGGCAATCATCCAAACAGACAGGAATAGGAATGGGTATTTCAAAATGGAAGACAGTGAAAACAGCTCGATATTTGAAATAATTGGAAGGGGACATATTTTTACACTTTAATTCAATGGTGTAATGTGATGCACGGCAGAAGCACAGTGTGCTTGCTCCCTGCCACTTGAAACAGGACAGCGCTGCAGCTCTCATGCTGCGCTCTGCTGGGGTCACTGTGAGCCTGGTAACTGGCAGGCGTTTACTTGGCTCCTCCTGAGCGCCTCTTCGTTTGGTTACAGCCAAGTAATGTCAATGCCAACATTACACCCGCCACACTGGGACTCCAGAGTTTAATCCCAATGTGCCCATTGGATTTCACTAAATATGAATATAAATATGTAGACACTTTGTTTGGAACCAGGCAGGTTAAAAAAAATCAAAGAACTAGAATCCATGAAATCAGGGAACTGGGCTATGGTGGGCCATTTCATTTAGATCTCATCACGATGCCAAGTGTTTGCTGGTTTTCTTCAAACCTCATTTCCCCCCTGTTTTCATCTTAATCCATAGTGAGAGGACTTTGCCGTCTCCCAATATCGTTTCATCTAGCACAGGGGTGTCAAACTCATTTTCACCGGGGGCCACATCAGCCTCGCGGTTGCCTTCAAAGGACCAAAATAATTTTAGGACTGTATAAATGTAACTACTCCTTAACTGTTAAGGAGTTGAAATTACATTCAGCCTTTTGAAGGCAACTGCAAGGCTGATGTGGCCCCCAGTGAAAATGAGTTTGACACTTCCACAAGAACTCAAAATGTGAGGAAACAAGCTAATCTTTCAGAACTAGAAGGGCTTAGATATCAGATTTATCCTGTTTCCAGGCAGGACTTCCTGGATGATCTAAAAGGACCATCCTTCCCTTTTCTTTAGAAGTCCCTGAAGAAAATTCTAAGCCCTCCCACAGTGGTTAACCACAATTTGCATAATTTATAAATTCTTTATATAGAGTCTGTCTCCCTCCTATTGCAAAAAAAAAATAGATACAATATGTGGGTAAAGCATTTACCCAGTTTTCAGCATGTAGGAAGTACTCAAAATATAGCAGCTTTTACTGTTATTTTTGTTAGTTATGCCCCTGACCTACTGTTCCATCACAGAGAAAAACAGCCTCTAGCTGGTCATACAAAACCTCTCTTAGCTTTTCAAGAATATTTCAAAGACTTGTATAACCACTGTCATGACCAAAAGAGCTGGTGGGTCCCCTGAGTCTGACATAAAAGGCACTGGAGCAAGTAACCAGCACTTCTGGGCTGTGTGCTCAGCAGTGACCTGGGAAGACAGGACCTGCAGCTGAGCATCGGGCTTTTTCACTGCCCTTCCTTCATTGGTTCTAGGTTAAGTTCATTCTTTCATCAGAACCTGCCCTCTTTGCAGTTATTCACTGCAGAATCCACCCTCAGCTACTGGAATGAATTTCGCCATAAAGTGCCCCAGGCTGTCTGCACATGACACCAGTACAACCAACCAGGTCGGCTGCACAGGGGAAACCACCCATGGACGTGTAGCGACCTGCTGGATGCTGGTCCCTCAGTTTTCATCGTTCGATCTGAATGTCGTGTGCGGACATGTGTTTCCAAGGGAGACAGAGTTAAAATATGACAGAAGAATGCCTCCCACACCCAGAAGATCTCTTCCATATTTGATGATTAAACATCTGTGGTTCCTCTGCCTTGGCTTCTGTGTCTTAAATGTCCTTGACCTTTATGAAAGTGCTTGCGTAGTACTTGACCTATTTAGTAGTGTCATGTGCCTAGCAGTGCAGGCTGTGACCACTGTGCCATCTGTCTGGGACTTGTACATCAGACACCTGACCGTGGTGGGGCCACCGGCCAGAATGTGCAAAGGGAGAGGCCGCCTTAGCCTCCTGGTGCCCAAGCCTCAAGTCACCCATGAACATGAACACCAGGACTAACCTATTCATGGGGAAGCCCAGGAAAGGAAGAGCGCTGCTCCGGACTTTGGGCAAAGTACTAATTATCAGGCATTCTTACGCAGCAACGAGGTGCTGACCTGAGGCCGAAGGGACCAGGGCCAGAAGTGTAGAGCCCTAGGACACTGGAAACGGGAAAGCCTCTGAGCGTCTCTAGTCTCAATTCTTCACTTTACAAACAAGAAACGGAGGAACAGAGAAGCTGAGTGATTTTCCCAAGACTGCACAGGTCATCAGTGCAGAAGTTAGGACCCCCCCCCCCCCAGTGCCTCTTGGTCTTCTCACCATCAAACGAAGACGAGCTCAAAGGGGAAGTGATTTTGGTCTGGGGTTCACAAGGCACAGAAAACAAGTTACACAGGCTGCAAAGGAGGAAAAAAGATGTCTCCCAAATTATTTATTTCTCAATGCAAAATAACAAAGTACACACTTGCCTCCATATATAAAAGCCCATAGGTGATAACGTACATTCTCCCCCAAAATTAGAGAAAACCCTCTTGGTAAATTATGGTTCTGGCAAATCACAATACATTTACTAACAGTTCACAGTGGACAGATGGAATCTTCTCCAATAATCTATTCATCTTAATAAAACCTTGTTTCAGGGATACCTATGCATAATTTAAAAGGTAAAATGCTGAAATAAATGAGTATGCACTTTTCCACATGCATAATTTTCAGCTGGGGCCCTTGAGGTTAAGAAATACCTTTTGTCAATGAGGTTAAAAAATACCTTTTGTCAATGCCTTCCATATTATAAGCAATTTCAACAGCAGACTTTGTATTATTGCATTGAGTTCAAATGTGCTAAGATGGGCAAATAACAGTGAATAATTGGGGTCGGGTTTTCATGTGTAAAATGACAGACTGAGCCATTTTCTGTACAGCTCTAGATCCCTGAGTCTTTTTTCCCCTAACTGTGTGAATGTACTGGGCAAAAGTATCTGTTGAGCCTCTCCTCCCTGAACGTGCAGAACTGTCCTTTTGCTTTCAGAGACAGTTGGGACTATGAGCATGTGGCTGGAAACCCCGGACGGGGCATCACAAGTGCTGGGGACTCAGAGGCCCTAGGCCACCTGATTGACTTGTCTCCGACCCGTGGCCCAATTAATCAAGGCCACGAGTGAGTTGACACCAAGGACCAAAATGACTAAATATGCCTCTTTCACACTCTCATCGCTTTGCCACAGCGTACTTTAGAATGTCATTATTGTATCATACAGTATTTCTTAAAATGTCTTTTTATTGTGATGAATTATTGAAGATATGTGTTCAAATAGATGTTTTTATCCTTAATGATGCTCATTCTCTTGCTGATTGGAGTGGAATCAGAGGCAAGAGCCTGTGACAGAATGACTGACTCCTGCTTAAGATTACAGTGGGGTTACAGGGTTAGGACCTGGATTATGCTGCTGATCCACCAGCAAACAGAGCTGTATGACACGAGGAGCTCTTTAAAATGCAGTTGTTCTTACTCCCCATCCCAGACCTTTGACTCAATGTCCTGGGATAAACCCAGCTTACAAGTCCCAGGTGATTGCGATGTGGCCAGCATCTGGGATGCTGGCAACCAACAATACATAGCAAAGTCACACATACCATTATGACCAAAGTAGCTGAATGCTTATCACTCTTCATATGATTAGTAGCACACCTGTTCCTTGAAGTTATCAGGATACATGGCAACACAGACACAGTCTTAGTGACTCAATCATTCAACCATCTTGGGTAAATTGACCAGTCACCACTTTGTAAGCAACCAGAACTGGTTAATTTAGTCAGAATAGGAACGAGTGTGAAGACAGAGTGGTGAGACATAGCTCTAATACATTTTACCCCAAGGCCAACTCCTTATATCTCAAACTAAAAGGCAGATCTCAGGTAACTTATCTTTACAAACAGAGAAACAGGGAAGTTAAATTAATCATTCAGATTCTACACTTGCATATCATTCCCAGAACTTAAAATATTCCGAAAAGGCTCTGATTTCCCAGCCTCCAGGGAACATCCAAAATACAAACACCCCCAGGTTAAAATGAAACCAATCAAAAATCAGAAATCCATGAGCTAAAATTCTAAGACCAACTATGTAATGAGCGGTGGTCCGTTGGCACCGGCTGCCTGGTGCCAGCCTCTGTCGACTCCGGTGCCCCCGTCCTAACGCGGTTTGGGCAGGCTCCTTCCGCAGCTGTGCGCGGCAGAGACTTGTACCAGCAGAGACAACAGGGCTCCTTTGATTTCCCTCCTGTGAGATCCAGAGACAGCGTTAGCTCTTCGGGGTGCTGCTACATGTTTAACAACTGGCTCCGGAGCCTGCAGCCCTGGTTTGCAGTGCTTGCCAGTCTCTGTGGTGTAAATACTCCGGCCAGAGCCAGTTTCACCCTGCTGAATGAATGTCAGCCAGCTGCAAACGTAACTATGTTTTCAACTGCAGAGCAACTTCTGAGTCAGTGAGTAGGGAGAGCTAGCAGTGGCTTTGGAGAACTCTCAGTTCCCCCTCCCGCCAAGTAAGGGTTTCTACTTTGATTAATTCCACTAATTTTTAGTATATTATTGGGTCTCAGAGGCTATGGACCTAAGGTGTTCAAAACATGTATGTCCTAGCCATGGGACTCATAGGAACCCCTCAACAGACTCCTCGGTACCTTAGGAGATTATTAGCCATGCTTGTCTAATTTCTAAGAGTGGCCTTCCACATAAACACGTATTTAACTGCCAGTTGAAACAATGTTTGGCTGATCTTTTTTATACCCTATTGTCCGTGGCCTGTTTGCCCACTTTTCTAATTTTCCTCCAGCACTTGCTTCTCACCCTGACACAGCACAAAGCTCACAGGCATCCAGAACTCAGTGCCCGCAAAGGAGCAGGGGAAGAACAGGACACCCAGTCGGTCTCCCTGGCTCCGCCACACCTAGAGAGGCCCCAGCCCCAACGTCTCTACCCCACCGGGGGACACGCAGCCAAGTAAGCCGCGTGCCCAGGAGTGGAGTATGCACTTAGCTGGGCTTCAGTTGCGCTCAGAAAAGCTCCACCTGGGCAAGAAACACCACTAAGTAGGAACACCACAGGGCAAACTTTGCAGAGGAGGGCGTCCGTCACGTGACGGCTTGCCCTTAGCCGAGCGACTGACTACAAGGCTGGACCCTGGAAAACACAACTAGCAACAAACGTTCGGCCGCTGCAGCGCCATGGGTGCTGAGCAGGACAAGTTTCCTCCTTCCTCCAGCTCACTGTTAAGCGAAGACCCTGCTTACTGAGTGTGTGGAAATCGGATACCCTGGTGAGCCACAAGGGAAGCTTTGTTTGCAAATTAAAGGGTTTTTTAATTTCGACAGAAGTGATTTTTGGGTGGGTTTAATTAGATCCTTTGGAAGGCAATGATGAAAAAACAATGTAACTAATTCCTCATATATAATAAGTGGCCATTGTTTTTTACTCTTTGAGTAGTACATCAAAATAAGATCATAAAGGACCAAATCTGCTTCGGATGTTTTTCTGTATTCACAACAACTTGCATGTAGCCTGGGAACAAAGTAAGCCTTCATTCTCTGGCTCTTTCCCGGACACCAAAGAAGTCAGTCCATGAACATAAGCAGAAAGGACGTGCCAGCAGGCCCCATTTAATAATAAAATCATAATAAAATGTGTTTATTATAAACAAACTCACAGCAACGCCAGCCGTGAGGGACCAGCCGCTCTCAGAGCGCCGTTAGCTAGGGAGGTGGGGCAGGAAAGCCAGTAGACGATGGGAGAGAGGTTTGGTCAATGTGCGAGGGTGGAATGAAGTCACTGATGTACTGACGAAAAGGAAGGGGAGGTTTCCCTCTGAAATCTGGAATCCAGACCATTTTGCAAGACTTACAATAATTGGTCTCCATGTCAGAAATGCCCTTTAGCCTCATTTTAAGATCCAGATCTGAGCCCTCACTATGCAGAGAAGCAGCCTGACAGCCAAGCGCCCTGGAAGGAGTTTATTGATGGGTTTGGACCCAGTCACTAGCACTGAAGTCTCCCAGGGCACAGAACTGCTGAAATCTCACGATGCAGCATCACTTACTCACATAGGACACAACAGGACTTCCCAGATCTGGACGTTATCTCAGGTCTGGATTCCAGATCAACACCTCAATGTGAAGATGAGAAAACTGAGCTTCCACAGGCAGGACGTGACTCATTTCCCAGCTAGGTAACCAGAATTAGAGTCTGAGCCCCCGAACCCTGATCTGCTACACCGCACCATGCTGTCTCCACCCTTAATCGGGAAGGCGACAATCCTCTGTGAAAGCAAAAATCAGAAGTCAAGACAAAAGACTGTGATATTTTCTCTCACTTAAACCGCTTGGTTTCACCATTTCCCTCTAGCATTATATTAAATAACATATCAGTTTAGAAATAGGAACAAAGCTCTCTGTAACGATGAAACCAAAAGGTCCAAAGGCATGAGAACAGTGCATGTAAGTTATTAAAGAAATGAACAGGAGGTATGTGTCAGGGAAAAATAAATGCTTCTTATGTTGTTATAACCATGGAGCCCTGTCCTGCCCCCACCCCCCATACTTGATGCGTCTGTTTTGGAAAATGCTCTTTCACGCCAAGTGACTGGCACAGAAGACTTCGCTGCCTCCCAGCCCCGTCAGAAGCTTTCTTGCTCTCTAGAAGAATCCTCGGCCCTTAGGAATCAGACTCAGTGTCTCCTGCAGGAGGCAGTGTCACCTGCTCTGACAAACGACCTGCCACACTGGCAGGGCCGTGAGACCTGAGAGATGCCAGCGCCGCTGGACTGCGGAGCTTCCATGTAAATGCCGTCTGCCTTCTTGGCGAACAAGGAGGGCCACCTTCTCTCACAGAGGGAACCGCGTGTGCTTTGTGACTGTATAGTTCGTGAAGAAAATGCAACAATTTGCTTCGACAGCTCCCCACGTGTACCTGTTAAGTGTGAATGTGCCTGCCTCATTGCCTCACGTGCCAAACACAGTACTGAATGCATTGTTTCTAAATAAACTGTTTTATTGTGCATTGGAGGACGCTGCTGCTTGTTTCTGTCCCCTTAGAAAGACCCCACACGCACACACCAAAACACTCCACCCGATGAAAAGACAAAGGGCATCCTCCTTTTCTCATTCTCAGCGTTTGGAGGATTTCTCTGTGGAGATTTGTGGGATGCTAGAAAGGTCTGAGTTTGGCTGTCCACAGACATGATCTAACAGCAAAAGCTAAAAGTCCTTCCAGCACCCTGGCCAGAAACTCAGTGGGTTCGAGTGTCGTCCCCACACGCCAGGGCTGCGGGTGTGATCCCTGGTCAGGGCGCACAGGTCTTGCACAAAAAGCAACCGATGAGTCCACAAATAAGTGGAACAACAAATCAATGTTTCTCTCTCTCTTCCCCAACCCCACTCAATAAATAAAATATCTTTTAAAAAGTACTTCCCACATACGGTTTTTCCAGAGGTACTTTAAATGCAAATCATGCAACAAGCCTTAACATTGTTAATCATAACACATTAGATACATTATTCTTCAATGCTACAGTCACATACATCATTTTACTATCCCAGTAACTGGGTGAGGGAGGGGCCCTGAGGCACTTGCCCACATGCACTGCCCGTGCAGAGGCGAGATGAGAACGTGGCCTGACACTCAGCCGGCGCCCTTCCCGGGGGGCTTTGCCCCTGTCCAGTCTCGCCTTAGGCCACCGCCTCACAGAGCCTTCCCTGAATGTCCCCCTCCACCTTCACTCCACACCCTGTGCTACTTTTCTTTACAGCATTTTCTTTCCTCACTTGAAACGATAGTGTTTATTTATCTATTCACGGTTAATCTGTGTCTCCCACTACACATAGTGTAAGCTCTACCTCCTACAAAGCAGGTGACTTTGCCTTAGTCACACCACGTTCCCAATGCCTGTAACTGTGATGGCCACTTAGCAGGCTGTCAGTTGGTATTTGCTGAACAGATGGATGGATGGATGGATGTACGGACGGATGGAGGTATAGACAAGCAGAGGCACCACAGTCTATGGGTCGCTTCAACTCTTTTTTGTCGTCTCCCTTCCCATCTCTGTGTGTATCGATATCCATGTTCCAAATCAATAAAGTCCCACCATATTAATGCACAAAGCACACCCTTTCTCGAGCCTGGTAGCTAGTAATTTCAAGCAAAAGGAGGACTTGTGCAGGTTTAAAAAAAAATAACAGCATGTCTGGAAAGACTCCACCTTCAGAAACAGATCTGCCTTCCCAGAGGGCTTGCTGCAGCGCTCTGTAACTCAAACCTCAAACCCTTTTTGGTCACTGTGTACAATGCTCAGCAAAATCCCAATGCCTATCCTGGAAAAAGTTAAGTCTTACCGGGGAAACAGTTCAGCATCTTAGCAGGGAGTATCTTTTATCCTGGGCAGCTCCCGGAACACTGGGATGCAGGCAGAGACCCCGGAAGGAGTGAGCGGAGGAGAGAGAAGGATGGGCCCATTAAACTCCAGTGAAGACAGCCAGAACTACAGAGGCCAGATGTAATGCTGGGGCTTATGTTTCCTGAAAACTGTTCACCAGTCTGATGAGTCCCCCCACTACCCCCTCGGAGAGAAATGGCAAGTTGTTCTAAAACAAAACATTTCACAAACTTCCACAGAACATGAAACTGACACCAAGTTAGTTGCAAGCTCCCTTCACCTGGAGCTGATTAGTATAAATTAAATTTTAAAAGTAAAAATTTTTCCCTAAGAAAATGCATTGCCACAGCTTGATAGAGTCAAAGAAAGTTAAAGAAACCCCACTCATAAAAGGACAACTTGACTCAAGGCTCTCAGGCCCGTAAAAAAAAACAGGCTTTCTGTGTTAGTCTAAGCACGGGCACGGGATCCCTCCCCAGTGGGCTTCCGCAGGGTCCAAAGGCCCGGAGGGCGGCCAGCACCGTCCTCGACAACTGAGGCGGCCCGGTTTGAGTGCGCTGGTCTGGGCAAGCTGGCTTGGTTGAAAGGCTGCTCTGAACACTGCCTCACACCACCTGGAGTGCCACAGGTGACTAGGAACCTAGGGTTCAATGAATTCAACACTTCCACTTCTAAATGAAGAGACCCAGGCTCAGGGGAGAAAGTGGCCTGTCCAGATGTACTCTCCTGACAAGCAACAACTGAAGCACTTTATCAATTTTCCTGGGAAGCAAAAGAAAAAGTTATTTCTACATCAACTAACAAGTCTGAATTCTAGGTGAAAACACATGAAAGGGTGGTCTGCTCACTTTTCCTTTAACTCTTTTCTTCTTACTGCAAGTACAGTCTTTGAAAAGACACTAGAAAACAGAGAAAAGCAAAACAAAACATGGAAAAAACACCTAAAGCTGTTTTTCTGAGTGCGTGCCTCTTCTATACCAAACATACTGTTGTTTTCTGCTTTCCCCCACTTAAATGTGTGTCAAGAGCACCTGTCCATGTCATTAAACATTCTTCGGTAAGCTCACAATATGGAAGTGCTACATCTAGTTTAACCAATTCTCTGCTGTTCTTCAAATTTAGGTTTAGATTCTTTGCCACTTTTCATTGTGCTTTGGTCAACATATTTGTAACCAGATGTCTGTACATCCATGATTATTTCCCTGAATAAAGAAAGCCTTTGAAGTGGGTGGATTTTTCAAGAGACATGAAAAATTTTTGTAAAGGGAATCTTTTTCAAAGACAATCAGAAATGTTCAAATAGAAGTTCAATGATCACATTTCTAAATTTTTATCCCCCTAGAAAATTTGAAAAGGCTTTCAAAAAGGCAAAAAGGTTAAGAGGAAAGCATGGATCCTCATTAAGGACCTGGGAGAATTTCACACAACGAGAGAGAAAACCCACCCAATTGCATCCTCATTGCTAATCAAATAAAAAGCACCTAGGACCATCGGAGGGAGACGGGACCTTCGATACAATGATAGATAGCTCTTCTTCTTATTCTGAGGGCATATTTACTGCTTACTCAATCCTACTAAGCTAATAATGTTTCCAATTCACATTAAGTCCAAGAAGTCAAAATGAGGAGGTTGAACTTAGACCATCTACCTTGAGGCTACACAAATCCTATAGATCAGTTGTTTTTGTTAAACTTCTTTTAATCAATATCTCCACTGTTATTGAAGAGATGTGACTTTAAGCAAATTCAAAATATGAATGTACAAGATTTTCAAAGCAGATATATTAAGGATGGTCATAAACCCACTATAGAATGCCTTATTCCCTATCATTGTCCCTGTCTTGAATGAATATATATTTGTGCATATATATATATATATATATATATATATAAGTAATTATATTCATCACTATGGGCCTCACATCTCAGTCACAACTACTCAACTTTGCTGCTGGAGCACATAAGTAGCCAGAGATGATTCATAAATGAATGAGTATGGCTGTATTCCAATAAAACTTTATTTATAAAAACAGGCAGCATCTAGATTTGACCCACGGGGCTATATGGTTTGCCAACCTTTGCTTTAAGTAACATGCTCCTTACTGTATGTAAAATATTTCACTTGACAACCTTTATTATATTAGTTTATTAGGGCTGTCATGATAAATTACCACACACTGGGTGGCTTAAAGCAATAGAAGTTTATTTTCTCCCAGTTCCGGAGGCCGGAAGTCTGAAATCAAGGTGTCAGTGAGGCTGACTCTCTCTGGAAGTCCTGGGGGAGAATCGTTTGATGTCTCTCTCCCTCCTTCTGCCAGCTGCCAGCAACCCTTGGCACTCCTTGGCTGGCAGCTCCCTGACTTCAGTCTGTCCCCAGCTTCACATGGCCTGCTCTGTGTGTCTGGGTCTGTTTCCCCTCCTCTTCCCTCCTAAGGATTTGCCGTTGGATTTGGAACCCACCCCAATGAAGACGATCTCATCTCAAAGACTTTACTTTGATTATATCTCAGAGACCCTCATTACAAATGGGGTCACATTTCAGGTAGACATATATTTGGGGGCCACAATTCAACCCATTACATTCATTTACAATATTTCCCCATCCACCAAGTAACTCAAGGACCACAGAACACAGTTCAGTGATACACAGACTCAGATGTGCTCCAGGTACCATTATTCCCCTTGAAAGGTAACAAATCCATACTGCAAAAGCCTGAAGCATTATTGGGTGGGGGGAGTCATGCCCTCAAATTACATTTTATAAAGCTTTTTGTGTCTATGGACAGTAAACGGATATGCCTCCAACAACAGGTTCAGAAACAAATCAAATATCACCTCCAAAGTCAACACATTCTAAGGACGTTCCTAGTGTACATGAACTCATTTCCTACACAAGGAGATGCTCGGTGCCAGGATATTGATCTTGTGTGAGTGAGTTTTCTGGCTGGGATGCATGCACTGCACTGAAAGAAAAAAAATGTGTATGTAGAAAATATGAAAGTTGACCAACCTATGACATGAGGTGATAGATTCAGAAGAAATGTCTAAAATGCTTCAGTAGACACAGTTGTTCAACACTTAAAGATCAATTTAAAACTCATTCTCATCTTATAGCAGGTATCACAGATATATAGATTTAGAGCTAAACAACTTTAGTCACAAACACTAACATATCTGATTTAGCTTCCAGAAACCTTTTGTGACCCAATCAACAAAAAAAGCCTATTGGGAACTAAGGTGGAAATTTAAATGGAGATATTTTTCTCAGAAATGGGACATACTGAAACTATCTTTAACAAAGTGTAGAAGATAGTAAAGGAGGATGATTGAGTGACTTAAAAGAGAAAAAAAGTCAAAGTTAAACGGCAAATCAGAAACTGAAACAGCCACAAAGATTTGTTTCCTCCTGTTGGAAGCATTACATCCTTCAAAATGGAACATTTTACAAAAAAGTTTTCTGCCTTAAAGTACGTTAAGACCAGAATGATGTGGAGCTTTCTTAGGAGACAAAATTGCATGGAATGTGAACGCTTCTAAGAGGAAACCGCCTTTCCTACAGGTAGCTGAGAGTTTCCAGATTCGAGACAGCACCCCAAGATGCAGCCTATGTAAAAAGAGTATCAGAATAACGCCAGGAACTGGGGACTAGGAGTCTGACCTCCTCTGCTGCCACTTTGGGGACACACAAGAAGCTCAAGGGATAAACTAGGTGGCAGCATTGTGATAAAGAAACAAAAACAGCCCTGACCAGTGTAGCTCAGTTGTTTGCGCGTCATCCCACAAAGCGAAAGTTCACCAGTGTGATTCCCCATCAGGGCACACGCCTGGGTTGTGGGTTCAATACCTGTCAGGGAACCTACGAGAGGCAACTGACTGATGTTTCTCTCTCACACTGGTGTTCTCTCCCTCTCTTTTTCCCTCCTTTCCTCTCTCTCTAAAAATAAGTGAATAAAATCTTTTTTAAAAGAAAAGCCCTCATTTCAGGGGAAAAGAGGAAGGGTTTACAGGAACAAGTATAAAGGACACATGGATAAAAACTAGGGGCGGGTGGAAATGGGAGGGAGGTGGGGAGGGTTGGGTGGGTGGGTTGGGATGGGAGTAAAAGATAGAAAACTGTACTGCAACAACAATTTAAATAAAATTTTTTTAAAAAGCCCTCTATATATTAAGTTACAATCTCACTTTTTATCTGACACAAAATCCTAGAATTGAGGAGAGAGTATATCCATATTCCATCAAACAAAGGATAATAAATCACTTAAAACCTCATAAATAATAAATCCTTAGATATGTAAAGCATTTACGTCTTTCAGCATCTGAGATGTGAAAACTGCGGCATAAGCAGGCACACAGTTACTATTGGGCAGATCCTAGAATTCACAGGCCTTAATTCTTCAACTGGTTGCTTTCTTGCTACAGTGTTGCTTCTGTAGCATTAAAGGGAAAAATGATATCACATTGGGAGATATAACATCATAAATTAGTGAATTTCCCCACAAATTAATAAATAAATTTAATGCAATTCCAATTAAAATGTTGGCCAGATTTTGAAAATAGAAGGCAGAGAGCAAGCAAAGAACAATTAAACTTGGCAAAAATGCCTATTAAGTTCAGCCTGTGCAAAAATAAACAAAAAATATATGGAAAAACAATTAGTAATGAATGATGAGCCTTGATAGATATTAAACATATTAAAAAGGTACTATAATTAAAAGTATATTATTAGTGATAAATAGACAGAAAAATCAATACATTCTATTCTAGGACAGAAATTCTAAAAGCAGATCCAAGAATTCATATAATATATAATGACAATGACTCTTTAGATCAGTGATTAAATAAATGGTATTGAAAATGGCTATTTATCCCAAATATTTGGGAATAAATAGTGAGAAAGTTCAAGAAACAATCATGCAGATGCCCATATCTAAAGAGAGGTGGTGGTGGTGGTGTTCATTTTCAACAAACTTTTTTATGTTCTCCTTCATTATAGTTATTTTTTATTTCATTTACCAGGTCACTCAATGTGTAGATTAACCACCTTGCAAAGAGTCATTTACCCAAAGCAAACGACATTTTTTCCTGGAAAGTTTAAAGAACTGGGATTTCTTTCATACCACCGCAGTGGAGAAGCCTGCGGACTATTTTTCAGAGAGGCCCAAGGTTGGACTATAATTACAAATATTGAGTGAGTTTGACTTAAGTCCCTTCTCTGGGCCCAGCAACGTGCTAAGTGCCGAGGACACGAAAGTGAGCTGGACGCAGTTTCACCGTCCACGTGCCGTCCAACCCGACAGTAAGTCAAGAGACGGCCTGCGGTACCAGCGGTCTCCTCTCTCACTGTTGGGTTGGGGCTTGGGTATAATAATAGAGGCAGATTAGGTAAGAATATGAAGCCCCAGAAAAATTATTCGGTACAGATCTCTGCCAAGAGACGAAGCCAGACAGACCGAGATGGCGAATCGGAGGATGCGCGCCCCGGCAGACTTGCTGAGCAAGATGGGTCTGCCAAGTTTTCCCCTTCGCACCACAACACAGTCACAGCGGGATGCTCTATCATCGCTCTGCCCTCTCCCCGAAACGCATCTGACAAGCTGAGCGTCTTAGGCCGTGACATACAAAATATGGCATAATTGTAGACTGTAATCATCATGATGATAGCTGACTTGATAAGAGAGGTCAAATCCCATTTTTATATCCTGAATTTCTAAAATATTGTTTTGTCAAAAAAATCAATTTCTCATTTTTCTAGTGTTAACTTGAAAAGGGTATAATTGATCAAGCCTAAATCCCTTACATCACCCAGGGCCGTGTGGAAGGCTCCCGCCCAACAAGCCACTTGAGTTAGGGCCAGACAGACAGCACTTGGTTGTCCTCAGCAACCAACACCCATGGGCCCGAGCGGCTTCTGAGCAAGAACATGTTTTACATCCTTCGCTTAAGACTGTGGGGAAAACACAGGCTCTCGGAGTATAGATGCTCAGCTGGCTCATTTGGGTTTTGTGGTCCAATCTGTGGATGAGACATTTATAAAATCCGGTGATTACAAAGCCATCTCATTAACATTCGTTAAGTGAAAACCACAAAGTGCAGGATGGGAGCTCCGATCTGAGGGGAAAGGAGGAAGGGAGTGAACAGGGAGACGGGCTTTCCTAGCTCAGTACAGGCAAACACAGAGAGCCAGAGGGAAAAGACCCCGCTCTCCCTCCTTTAAATCAGACTTCATCCTTGCTGAAGGACAAAGGGAGGAGAGGAAGGGGGGCAGCTTTTCCATCTTTCTGTGGTGTTTGATCCCTAAGCAAACCAAATCCAAAGCAAGCCCAAGCTGATTTCCCTGTGAATTCGAATTCTCCATTTCTGTACAATTTAGCCAAAGAGATACCTCCTCCGGGACATCTGACCAAATTAAACTTATTCCACAAGGTGTTTGCATGAGCACTGAGGCTGTGTGGACTGGACTGAACTCACAGTGTTTTCGGCACAAAGTTGCTGTTGTGCCTTGCAACAGATTTCTGCCCCGGCCCCTATGTGGAAGGCAGTGGGACTTCAGGGAGAGAACCAAAGCTATGCAGTCGAAAAATCCTGGGCTGCAGTCCCAGCTCTGGCACATACTGGTCACAGAACCTCTCATAATATCCCCTTTCCGAGGACTTTACAGTGACGGGTGGTGCAGCAGAGCTTATATGAATTATATAATATCTGACTAATGAGTAGACACTCAATCAATGGTAGCTACAATTATTTTTTACTGATATCACTGACTTGTCCCTCCTAGTCAATCTCAAACTTGCAGGTGGCTTGAATAATGCATTCCATGCAGAACCAGCAATAGGATTATCCGTTCAGTGGACACTCAGTAAATGCCAACTAAACATATGCACGATACAGTGTCCAGAGGGACAGCATTTGAAAGTTGGACTCAATCTTCAATGATTAATCAAATTTAGTGATTATGGCTGTGGTGTGTGCACCGACTTTATCTAGGGACTGTGCTAAAATTTCAGAAGTCAATTTCTTTGTCAATTACAGAATAATCTAGATCTCTGGCGTTCTTCCCTCCTAACACCTTACCCCACCCAACCTAGCCCTCCTCACACACACACCCCAGGGATGATTTCCATGGTGCTTAGAGTCACTGAAACATCGAGCCAGAAACTCCAAATGAGGGTGCAGAGGCCCGGAAGCAAAGAGACTCTGTCACACACAGCCAAGAGAAAAGTTGTGGTCTTCATTTGTGTCTTTTACCCACACTCACGTGTGTTCGGAGGAGGGAGGGGCAGAGGACCTTAGAAGGTAGAAGCTTCACTGACTCTAATTCAACAACTGCCTTGCGTGCTTTTTGCCCGCAGAGCAGGGCTGCATGCATAACCAACCCTCCGCAGGCTGAGCAAGGGGAGCAAGGTATTGCTGGAGCTGCACCCCGCAGAGGGAGAGGACTGATCCTGTTCTTCCAAGGGCCAAACACAGACTAAGGGGTGAAGTCACAATTGAGAAGACTTCCTAACCCTGCTACCTGAGAGCAACTGAATGGGCTGCCTCCAGGAGTAATGAGATTTTCAAGATGAGAGCACAGATTCCTGCACTGGGAGGGAAAAGGAGTGGCCAGCCTCTCAGATCCTACAGCTCTCAGATCCTGGGGTCAGCCTTCAGGAAGTGGGGACCCCTGGCTGGCCAGGAGAGGAGCGAGGCGGCACGCTGCTGATGCAGTGGTTTGGGAGCCTGGAAGGCTTCAGAGCCCTGCTCCTAAACCCCCCGGTGTGTGACAAGTAAGTTCTTACGATAGGGCCCTGTATTTAACGGAACAAAACCCCATTAATTCATTCAATTCTTTAAGGGAAGAAGTCTAAAGAAGAGATCTTTGTTTTAATTCTGCAGCATTAGAAAGAAACTTGAAAGTCTTGGTCCACCAGCTGATGGTTCCTCCCCCACAGCTGGAATACCCTGAAGTTGTCCCACCCCCTCGCCCCCACCACGGCCCCTTCTAGGTCCTAAAGACACACACTCCCTTTGCACCTAGGTTTCTCTCTCAATTCTACCTCATTCAGCATAAGTAGAATAAGCAGCAAACAGCCTGGGGTGATCTGAAAGACATTCAAATTCCCTCACACCCCACATCCAGTTCCGCTTCTGAACTGCAACTGGCTCTGAAATAACTGCCGTCAGGGATAAGCCTTTGCTTTAAAGCAACTCTTTCACAAGCAATGGAAGTGCATAATGAGCACCATAAGCAATGAGGCACGTGTTATTTTACCGGCTTCCCAGCAAAGATCCTGAGAAGAGCAGGGGCAAGGTCAGGAGTCCTAGATGTGTGGGAGCTGAGTATGAGGGTTCGAAAGGGGTGACAGACCCACAGGGTGCACCACAGTCTCAGGGGAGCTTAGTGGCCAACAGTTCTGAAGGCAAGTGGAAAAGGGGGCATCGAAATGGAAATTACACAGGAGTAAAACAAAGCTTGGCCAACCTTCATTCATTCATTGTTTCAGTGAACACTCCAACACTCCCAGGCACTGTTCTAGGCACGGAACAGTGTGCTTGCTAGCCATGCAGGTTTAGGTTCTGTGGGTGTAAAGGCCCTAATTCTCAAAGACGCAGTATGGGCACACAGTATGAGTCCCTTTGGACTTGAAGCCACGTCTTCCGCCCAAATACTTTGGGATCCTCATGCCAAGAGACCAAAGGAATCAAGCATGCTGGCAAGGGTAACTGACTCCGGCTCACAGTGGAAGTAGAGAGGAGTGTGTGCAGCAATGAGCTGGTCCACTGTGGAGTCTCATGATGCCCCCACACTTACCATTTAATGGTAAATGGATGAGAACAGCAGCCATAATCTGAGAAAGGCGCAGTAGCCAGGGGCTCAGCACCCTCTGGGAGGTAAGACACCTACACCAGCAGAGGGGTTGGCCAGGGTTAAGGGGAATCTAGAACGAATCATAAAGGGCAGCAACAAGCATCAGTGACAGCCTTGAGATCGACTGTAGCAGCAAGAGCTGCAGTGTGTCCCACTAACCCTTCATGGGCAAGTTCCCAGGGAATGACCTACCAGAATTGGATACAAGCTGCTCCCAGACAGGGCGAACTCATCACACAAAGGAGGAGGACTTGAGCAGCACACTAAGGTGCCCCACCAGACCCCCGCTTAGGACTGACACTCGTGCCCCGGCTGCTGGGAACGCCAGGCGCTGTGACTCACAGCTGAGCTCATCATTCAGAACTGCCCTCAGCAGCAAGGATCTGCCTCCCCCAGAACGACGGTGCCTCCCAAGGAACCACCCATGACCAAGGACTGGTTTATCAAGGGTGCAAAGGTCTGGTCACCATGGCTCAATATGGGACTCCTCTGCAGGGCCATCCCATCTCCAGAGCTCCCTGCAGAATCAGCTGAGGCCCACTGCCACAAAAGTCCGGGTCGATTTCTCCCTCTGCCCAATCCCGCCTTACCCACTACCTTACGGATGTCTCTCCTGAATACACTCACAGCAAACTCTGCGCATCAAACCGTCTCCAAGTTCATGCCCAAGTACCCAGCCGAGGAGAGCCATGCTCACACACAGCACTACGTGGCCTAAGCAGACTGCACGGGAACGGAGAGCAGAAGTCTCTTGTCTTGGCTCCACCTCCTTAAGTGAGTTCTCCATTAAAGCAAATCTACTTGCTCTCCCCAAGTCCAGTGGGTAACCTCCCTCCAGTTCTCATTCCGAATCCATGAAACACACAGGTCATTAAATACACTCACTGCCAAGTGTCCTGCTTATTCCGACACTAAGTGTTCAACTGTAGGCAGAATAAAGTGCTGGCACAAGGGTAGCACATTACTACCGCAGTGTCAGACAGTTCGCATGCTGGTATCACTGGGGAGTGGTCCGTGAGGAAGGGGTAAGAAGACTTAAGTCGTTAGGGTAAAATAACCATGTGGAAGTTGTTTGGCTGCCACGAGCCTGTTTCCTAATTTTTCTGAAAAGCTGGTTCCGACCACCCGCACCCTCAGAAGGGCCAGGAGGACCTTATCTGTGAAGACAGCAGTGCCTGCCTCATGGGGCTCTCCGGAAGACTCGCCGAGATGACACATGATGATATCTGGAACACATTAAACACCCCATACATGGCTAGTATCAAACAAAAAGGTGCTTGCAAAGCTGGCTTGAAAATGGTAACATGAATATATTTAATATGTAATATTTTAATTTTTTTCAGAGGTTTAGCTTTGTCTCCTTAACAAAAAGCAGGGTCCTTCTCTTCCATTTCAATTCATTTAAAGCACCCAGAGAAGTGTTTGCCACTCGATGGTTAAAATCTTTTCCCTGACAGGCAAGACAGGAAGCAGGGAGTCATAGCATGCTTGGCAACCTCGAATACAGGCCAGTGCAAGTGCTCCTGCCACACTCTGCGGAAGAAAAATTCTTTTTTGGGGGGTGGGGGGGGTTGGGGGGCGGTGGAGCATCAGAATGAAAAAGGGAGTGGGGGACAACCACCTGAATGTCACCCAGTGATTTCTAGTGTGTTTCCATCTGTCTAAATGTATTCCAACCAAGTCATCTCTAATCATCTGCCATTTCAGGTGCTGATGTGTGTACACCCATTTCCCTTTACATTTTATTAAATGAGGAACCAAGGATTACATCTCTCCTGGGCTCAAAAATTTTAATGGAACCAAAATCCTCTGAGGATTATCTCAAATCCAGGTAATTTTCTTAAGTGGGACCTGGATGTAGCCAAACAACCGCATGGGTGCAAACCTGTCTATCTGTCTCTTTAAAGCGATTTCATGAATGTGCATCCCTGGGTCCCTGAACCACTTCAGTGTGGGCGTACATATTATGAGGGAACACACTGATCAAAATTCAAAAACCACTCAAGCAAATGCCCGATCAGGATGATTTGGAAAGCACCATCCGTCCAGTGCATCCCACCTGATCTCATCTTTAAACAGCCCTAAACTCTGTATTCCCTTCCTACGAGCAGGCTAACTTTTCTCCTTGCCCCTCATCTGCTCTCTACGTTAGCACTCCCAGTCTATGAATAGCCGGACAGCTTTCTATTCCAGAGCCACCTCAAAGCTCACTTCCTACTGATGCCTTCCTAATGCACATTAATTTCCAGAACCCATCCGCCTTTGTGAAACGTGGAATTCTCCCCACTCCCCCCCACCCCCATATAATGACTACTCAACGGGCTAGGCCTGGACCTCAGTTCAGCACTGGTCTTCTGCACGGGACACAGCACAAGGCATAGCGGAGAGCCACTTGCCGTCACGGAAGCAGCTGTAATAATCATATAATAATTACCTAGAGACAGAGTTGCGTTTGGTATTTAAATGACAGGTCTCCATTCCACAGAGGCAACATTCCGCAGAAATATTTTTGTGCATTCCTATCATTAAATGTTGTTTCTTCATATTAATGATCTACATAAGTGATTTTCCTCCTTTTTCAATCTCATGGGACATGTAAACTAATTACAAAAATTCTATAGCACACCATAAAATATACATATTTTTTGCCAATCTGACCAAAAAAAGGCACAATTTTGATGTATTCACACCGGATGGCTATTGTTGTGTTGGCTGTTGTCATTTTTTTTTTATCTGACAATTTAAGGGAAAAGAGATCAGTGTCCCTGACTAGTCAGGTGTTGCAGGTTTTAAAAACTCTTGGGGCATGCCCGTGTCCCCAAGACACAGTCAGTGTGCTGGCACTCCGGCTGAAAATCACTGATCTACGTGAGTGTCACGCGGACAGACCTGTAAGGCTCACTCACACTTGACCACGTTGGGACACTGCTCCCCACGAATCACAGAAGCCAGGTCTCACATCAGGTTTCGAACAGCACCTGGCAGCAGGTACCTTGCTGGGTTCCGTGCCCTCAGCTGCCGCCCCATGCCGGCGCACGGCCGAGGCATCAGTGCAGGGTCAATGGCGGGCTGTGCGCTCCCTCCCTTTCAGCGGGGCACGCCTCTCTTCACAACGTCTTCTCTGGCCAAACTTAAAGATATGAGAAGAGATGGAAATTCCCGGTGCCATGGCAAGGCAAGGAGTTATTTTTTGAGCGAAAAGTTCAGAAACCTTGAGAGAGACAGACAAACATGCCCAGGACACAGGAAACCCATTCCTGGTTCTGCTCCTGAACGAGTGACTCAGCTTCTCCGTATTTTACTGCCTCGTTTGTGAAATGGGGATCATCACATCTTACTTTCTAACGCAGAGAGTGAGAAGGGAGCATAACCCTCTTGTTTTATAGATGAAAAAAGACACTTAGGATAAGTGTCAGTAAATGGCACAGTCAGTACAAGAGGGAGGACTGGAACCCAGAATTCCAGGCTTACATCTCCACCTAGGCTTCCGATTTATTCCAATACCCAAGATCTAAAGTCCTATGCAGTGAGTTGAGTATTACAACCCTATTTGACAAAAAAGATTAAAGTGAGGCAGAATGAGGTCATGTGGTTCAATCAGGGCAGAATTTGGACTAGAACCCAGGCATGCTAATGCCTAAGCCAGAGTCAGACCAAAGTTGCCCTAACTTGACCTCCTTTTTCTGATTGAAAAAACAAACTCACCCTAACTAGATATATTTAGGTGTAGCAAATGTCCTGGGAGACCCAATCTGAATCCTATTTCGTTGCTTTCTTCTTTTACTATTTCAGTCCTTCTTCTTTATTTGCGCTTACTTTCCTATTATTTCTCTACTGTCTTGAGATGGATGTTTAGATTACTTATTTTCAGTCTTCTCTCAGATCTGCAACTAGTACTATAAATTTATCTCTAAGTATCTGTTGGGAGCTGCCCTGCCTGGTTTCAGAAGCTGTAATCCCCTGTGGCTAAGGCTGAGTAAAGGACCTTGGGACCATAAACCACTTAGGAGACAAAGCTTATCTTCCTTGTAGGGGCACCACCTCTGCCCCCTTTCTCTTCACGCTGCTTGGCCCCAGGCAGATGACTGGTTAGCCAATGATGAGTAAGATTCCTCAAAAGAGGGGCAACCTAAGACAGCACAGTCATGAAGGAGTCCTCAGGGAAGGACTTGAGGGGCTAAAGAAAAAGTGGGTGATGGACCCTCACGCCTCAGCTTTAACATAACCTGAGTCCTCATTCTGTCTGCAAGAAGCCTCCTAATCTCTTGGCTGCCTTACTTCCCCCTTCTGACTTAAGCCTGAAGCAATGCCTTAAGCCTGAAACAATGCTGGAGGTGGGTGGGCCCTGTGCTGGAAAGGGTGGGTTTCCCTAGGGTGATCAGGCCTAAGAAAGAATGCATAAAATCCTATGAAACCTACTTTGCTAATATCCTCAATTTAAATGATAAGGGTCCAAGCCTGAAATGAGTTTGTTCCCCAAAGTTTTACGGCCCTTTAACTATCTGACCCTGACTCAGAACAAGCCCTCAGAGTTCTCTGAATATTATCTGTTGTTTAATCATTTCTGCCTGACAATGACTGATGAGCTTTACATATACACCCTGTATTCCTGTGCAAACTGAACCCAATAAAAGCCTGTCAAGGCAAGGGTTGAGGTGCTCTCCTCTTGAGAGAGAAGCTACGCTGTCCCTTTTCCTCCACAGGACTTGATAGTCCGTGTGAATTTGTATCGTCTCATCCATAACGCCGCGGACCCCAGGAGCCGGGATCCATGTCGAGCATTACTTCAGCTGCCTCCTCCAAAGTTTTGATAAATCATATTTCCACTATTACTCAGTTCAAAATATTTTGTGATTTCTTCTTTGATCCAAGGTTATTTAAAAGCATACTTGCTTAATTCCAAAACTTTGTAGAACTTTCTAATTATCTTTTTATAATTGATTTCAGGCTTCAGTCCTCTGTGGTCATCAAGATACTCTGAATAATCAAAATTTTGAAATCTAATGAGATTTGATGTAGGTCCCAGAATACAGTCAATTTTGGTAAATGTTCCATGTGCACTTGAAAATAAGACACATTCTTGTTATTATTGACTGTAGGGCTCTCTATATGTCAATTCAGTCAAGTTCATTTTTCATATTGTTTAGATGGTCCACAGTCTTTCTGATATTTTTTTTCCATCTACACTATCAATTATTGACAAGACATATTAAGGTTTCCCACAATGATTGTGTACTCACATATATTTTCTCTTTGTTCTACCAACTTTCAGTTTTCAGTTTAAGGCTATGTTACTAGATGAATAACAATTTGTAATTGTTTTATGTTCTTAATGAATTGACTCATTTGTCATCATGAAATGCTACTGTAATGCTTTCCTCTCTGAAGTCTAGATTTTTAACTATTAGTTATATATTTTCCCATCCTTTTTCTTTTAATCTTCCTGTCTTTATTTTTAAGGTATATGTTCTCTTATAAGTAGTCCATAATATGGTCATGTTTTTTTATCCAGTCTTATAATTTATTTATTTTAGCTAAAGGCCACTTACATCTAAAGTAACTACTCATATAACTTGTATTATCCATCTTATCATTTGTTCACTACTTGTTCCACCTGTTTTATGCTCTTTTTTCTCTTTTTTTGTCTCATTTTAAACAAGTATTTCTATTTTTTTTATCCTCACCCAAGGCTTTGTTTTTACTGATTTTTTTAGAGAGAAAGGAAGGGAGAGAGGGGGAGAGAGAGAGAGAGAGAGAAACATCATTTGGCTGCCTCCCACAGGCACCTGGACCAGGGATCAAACACACAACCTTTCTGGTGGACAATGCTCAACCAACTGAGCCACCTGGCCAAGGGCTAAACAAGTATTTCTTACTATCTGATTTTCTCTCTATATTAGATAGATTATTAGTTACACATTCTTTTACTATATTTTTTAGTACTTAGCATAAGGAATACAATCAGCATTCTTGACTTATTAATATGTGTGATGGGATCGCTTCTCAGCCTTCTGGCTAAGATCAAGTGTAGTATCTGTTCTTATCAGTGTAATATGTATGATGGTTACTTCTATGTGTCAGCTTGGCTAGGTTACAGCACCTAGTCATTCCACTGAGCACTAATCTCGGTGCTCCTGTGACATGGTACTTTGTAGACCTGGTTAATACCTACAGTCAGCTGACTTCAAGTGAAAGAGATTCACTCTGACAGTGGGTGAGTCTCATCCAATCATCTGAAAGGCCCTAAGAGCAAAAGTGAGGTTGCCCTTAAGAAACTCTGCCTCTACACTGCAACATCAGCTCCTGCCTGAGAATTTCCAATCTGCCGGCCTGCTCTCTAGATTTCAGACTTTCCAGCCCCCACAATCATATAAGCCAGCTTCTCAAAATAAATGGCTGACCTCTTACGCAACCTACCACAAAATACTATGAAATTAGAAGTTTAACACAAGTTACCCATCCATCATTCATTTATTATTTCATCATGCATTTTAGTTCTGTATATTTCAATACCTCACAACACACTGTTGTTCTACATAGTCAATGTCCATTTATGTTTATCCACATATATATTCTTTCCAATGCCCTTCACTCCTTTCTGCATTTCTGTTTCCATATAGGATTATTTTCCTTCTGCCTGAAGAATTCCCTAGGTCTGCTAGCAAAACATTCTCTCAATTTTGTTTATCTGAAAATGTCTTCATTTTGCTTTCATATTTAAAGGATATTTTCACTGGGTACAAAATTCCAGATACACCCACTCCCCAACTCCCAACCATCTTAAAGATGTTATTCCATTGCTTCTGATTTCCAACTTATTGTTATGCCAGTTGTAGTCTAGGTTCTTTGAAAGTAATGCATTTATTTTTTTCCAGGCTTCCTTTAAGATTTTTTAGCAAGTTTATGATGAATTTTACCTTTATATTTACATTTTCTGAAGTCCAGAGAACTTTTGAAACTGTGACTTGATGTAGTTCATCTGTTTTTAAAAATTCATGTTCATTTTCTCTTCAAATATTGCTTCTACCCTATTTTTACCTCCTGTTATTCTTGAACTCCAATTTTATATATGTTAGGCCTTTTCATTGAGCTATGTAAGTTCTTATACTCTTTCCTGTGTTTCTATTTTCCCCTTCAATGTGTTAGCCTGTGCTTTCTATTCAGCTTGGGACTTCCAGTTCCCCAAGAGGATATAGCACTTCTACCACCACCTGGCAATAGCAGGCTGTTCTCTTACTCTTACCCTTCCCTGGTAAATGTAAATAGAAGTCAGCTAAAACAGAATATTTAAATAGGACCTAGAGTCTTATAACATGATACCTAAAATGTCCATGTTTCAATGGAAAGTCACTTACATAAAATAACTAGGAAAATCTCAGCATGAATAAACAAAGACTGACTTCACAGAGATATTATAATATTTCTGACAAAGGTTTTAAACATTTATCATATATATCCTTGCCCTTAGCAATCATAAACACACTTGAAACAAATGAACAACTGTTCTCAGCAAAAATAATACATGATATAAAGAATCAAATAAAAATCATAAAAATAAAATAACAAAATTTTTTTTTCATTAAATGGATGGGTCAACAGCAAAATGGAAGAGTTAGAAGAAAGAATCAGTGAAGCAGAAGACAAAACAATAGAGGATACCCAACTGAACACCAGAAGAAAAACAGATAGAAAAAATGAATAGAACCTCCTCTAAGACTTATGGGACTGTTGGGAACCACCTTGCCTGGTTTCGGAAGCTGTAACCCCCCCATGGCTAAGGCTAAATGAGAGACCTTGGAACCCTAAGCCACTGAGGAGATGAAGCTTATCTCCCTGTCGGGAGCACCGCCTCTGCCCACTTACTTCACCCTACCTGGCTCCCAGTGCATGACCAGTTAGCCAATGACAGGTAAGATTCCTCAAGGGAGGGATGACCTAAGACAGGCACAGTCACAAAGGGGCCCTCAAGGAAGGACTTGGGAGGATATAGAAAAAGGGGGTGATGGACCCTTGCCCCTCAGCTTTGACATAGCCTGAGTCCTCATTCTGTCTTCAAGAAGTCTCCTAATCTCGTGGCTGCCTTAGTTCCCTGCTTGACCTAAGCCTGAAACAATGCCAGTGGTGGGTGCAGCCCTGTGCTGGAAAGGGCACGTTTCTCTAGGGCAATCGGGCCTAAGAAAGAATGCATAAAATCCTGTGAAACCTGCTTTGCTAATACCCTCAATTTAAATGAAAAGGGTCCAAGCCTGAAATGAGTTTGTTTCCCCAAAGTTTTATGGCCCTTTAGCTATCTGACCCTGACTCTAAATAAGCCCTCATAGTTCTTTGAATGTTATATATTTTTGATCATTACTGCCTGACAATGATTGATGGGCTTAATCTGAGAATGTAGGTCTTTGGAGCTGCTGGTTGCTTACTGATTATAATAATGTTCTTTGTACTTTGATGCATTTGCAGATTATTTTCCCAGGGTCATGTGAGAGACCAGCAAGTAGCAAGCTTTGTGGGATCTACAGCAGTCCTAACTAAAAACCAGGGAGAAATATAGGAGACTGTTCTGTGTGGCATGGGCCCAGCTCCTACTTGGAAAGGCCAGTGGAAAGTAAGATCTGGTACACAGGACCCAACAGGAGAACCCAAGGATAGGTTCTCCTGTGGGGAATTAGGCCTGTATTGTACCTATGCCACTCTGAGACTTGCTTTTTGCTAAAACTCCCTCACCCTAATTTCAGGCGGCAAACGTTTACTGCATATCTTTAAAGTAACTACCTAAAATCTATGCTAAACCTTTCAAGGACAAGTGTAACCAGTTCAACCATTTTTCCCTTTACATTTGCAAATATCCTTCTTTTTTGATGTAATTAGCAACATCCCTTTCTTTGTTCTCTGTAAAAGGTAACCACCTAAGGTGAACCTGTGCATAGTAAATGAGGACCATCCTCAATGTAATGTGCCCAGAAAAGCAACAGAAGCTTGTCAAGGCAAGGGCCAGGGCACTCTCCCCTTGAGAAAGTGGCTGTGCCATCCCTTTTCCCCCACAGGACTCGGTAGTCCAGGTGAATTTGTCTCATCTCTCATCCACAACACCGTGGACACTGCCGGCCTGTGTCCACATCATGGGACTATCACAAAAGAGCTAATGTTCATGTAATCAGAGTCCCAGAAGAGAAAAGAACAAAGTACTAAGAAAGTATGTAAAGAAATAATGGCAGTTCAGGAAACCTAACATACAAAATGGTGACTATAATTAAAAATAATGTATTATATACTTGAAATCTGCCAAGAAGTAAATATGAATTATTCTCACTACACAAAAAAATGATAAATATATAAAATCAGAAAATGTTAAATTTATTTTATATATACAGGGTGGGGCAATAGGTTTACAGTTGTTTGTATGGAAAATAATACAATAATTAATAAAAAATACAAGAAAAAATTTTGTTTCATGTACATACAACTGTAAACCTACTTTTGTCATACTCTGTATAGTTCACAATGTATATTTGCACATCTATTATCAAAATGTTACAGTGTACACCTTAAATATATGCAATTTTTACTTATCAAAAATAAGTAAGTAAAAATATATTAAAAAGAGAGAATGACAGAAAATGTTTTTTAAAGATTTTTTAATTCATTTTTAGAGGGTAAGGGAGGGAGAAAAAGAGGGAGAGAAACATCGATGTGTGGTTGCCTCCTGCGTGTCCCCAACCAGGGACCTGGCCCACAACCCAGGCATGTGCCCTGACTGGGAATCAAACCAGTGACCCCTTCTTCACAGGCCAACACTCAATCTGCTGAGCCACACCAGCCAGAGTGAAAACTTTTAAAATTTTCTCAAAATACATATATTTACAAATTTAAGAAACTGAGTAAACCCCAAGCAGTATAAATCTGAATCACAGTCAAGTTTCTGAAAAGTAATGACAAATAAAAATCTTAATAGCAGAGAAAGAGAGAAATTATACCCTTACTATAGGAGAAAAACAATTCAAATGATATCAGATTTCTCATCAGAAATCTAGAAGCCAGAGAATAAAGTAGCATAATATTCTTTAAGTACTGAAAGGAAAGAACTCTCAACTTAGAATTTTATATCTAGACAAAATACCATTCAGGCATGAAAAAGAAATCAAGACATTCTCAGATAAAAAAAAACTAAAACTAAGATAATTTTTCCACCAGATTTACCCTAAAAAGTGGCTAAAGGATGTTCTCTAAATAGAAAATGACAAAAGAGAAATCTTGGAATATCAGGAAGGAAGGAAGAATATGAAAAGAGCAAAAATATGAATAAATACACTATATTTTCCTTCTGCTCTTGAGTTCTTAAAATCATGTTTGACAATAGGCAAAAATTGTAACAATGTCTGGTATAATGGTGCTAAATAGATACAAAGGAAATATTTAAAACAAACATATTATAAATGGGGGAAAGGTAAGATTTCTAAACTTCACTTGAATTGTCGACACTAGTAGGCTGTGATAAGTTATGTGTAATGAAATAAAAATCAAAATTGTAATAATAAATGTTCAAGCAACACAAAGGAAGGCAGGGAAAAAATGGAGAACAAACAAAATGCAAAAAAAGTAAGCACTAATATAGGTATAATTACATTAAATGTAGTCTAAGTATACCAATTTAAAGATAAAGAGTGGCAGAGTGGATTAAAAGCACGCTGTCTACAAGAAACTCAATCTAAATATAACAATATAGGTAGATTGAAAGTAAAAGCATGGAAAAGGGTATCTCATGTAAATGTTTGTCAAATAAAACAGGTGAGGCTATACTATTATCAGTAAACTTCAAGAGCAATGAAATAACCTTCAGAGAAAAGGAAATCAGAGCAAGTAGGACTTTACATAATCATACTAAGGTCCATTCAACAAGAAGACCTAGCAATCCTAAACGAGTTTTGATCATACACAGATCAGTAAAGTATGTTAATAATATACAGAATATATCAACAAATGTATAGGGAAATAGAACAGTCCATAATTATACTTGGAGACCTCAACATCACTGTCTCAGTAATTCATAGAACAACTAGACAGAAAAAATCAGCAAGGATGTATCATCTACCAACAGGACCTAATCAGCATTTAACTGATAGAACACACCACCCAACAATAGCAGAATACACATTCTTTTCAAGCATCCATGGAACATATACCAACATAAATCATATCCTGAGCCATATGGCAAAGCTCAACCTATCTAAAATACTATTACAGAGTATGTTCTTTGTCCACAATGGCACAAACTAGAAATCAGTAACAGAATGACAACAAGAAATCTCTACAACCTTGGAAACTGAACAAATTTCAAAATACTTCACAAATTTTCAAACAAAATAATATAATACATGCAACCAAATGGAATTGAGGACCCTCCATATCAAAATACGTAGGCTATAGCTAAAACAGTGTTTAAAGGTAAATGTGAGGCATTAAATGCTTACATTAGAAAAGAGGAACAGTTTCATATCAACAACCTTCCACATTAATAACACAGAAAAAGAAGAGCAAAATAAACCCAAGGCAAATAAAAGAAAGGGAATAAAGAGTAGGAATCAATGAAACTAAAAACAGAAAAGCAATAGAGAAAAATCAATGAAACAAAAAGCTAGTTCTTTGAAAACAGATCAATAAAATTGACAACATCTAACAAATTGACAAAAAATAGAGAAGACACAAATTACCAATATCAGAATGGAACAAGAAATATCACTTCAAACTCTGCAGACATCAAAGAAATATTAAGTAAATACTCTGAACAATCCTACACATATAAACATGGCAGATGAAATGCACTGGTTCCTCAAAAAGCACAAAGTAGCATTCAATATGGAATAGGCTAGTAGTATATTAAGGAGATTACATTTTCAACTTAAAAACTCCCAAAAGAGAACTCCCCAGGTTCAGAGGGATTCATTAGAGAATTCTACCATACGTTTAAAGAGGAATTAACACCAATTCCACACAATCTCTTCCAGAATGAGAGAAAACTTCCCAGTTCATTTTAGGAAGCTAGTACTATCCCGATACCAAAACCAGACAATATGAAAAAACAAAACTATGTATCGATATCCCTCATAAACATAAATGCAAAAATCCTCAGCAAAAAAATTAGCAAATAAAATCCAACAGTCTACAAAAGGAATTATACACTTAACTGTATGAGTTAGAGTTCTCAAGAGAAACAGAGCCAATAGGATATATCGGGAGCAGCAAGAGAGAAGTGACTCGTCACATACAAAGGATACACACACAACAGAAGACAGATTTCTCAGCAGAAACTTAGTAAGCCAGGCAATTGTGTGGTGATATATTCAAAGTACTGAAAGAAAAAAAACGGCAACCAAGAATACTGTACCCAGAAAAACTGTCCTAAAATTAGAAAGAAGGAAATATTAGAGCAGAAATAAATGAAAGAAAAAATAGGCAAATATTTTTTTAACTTCTCCTTTCTTTTTTAAAATATTTTTTATTTATTTTTTAGAGAGAGGGGAAGGGAAAGAGAAAGAGAGAGAGAGAAACATCAATGTGTAAGAGATACATTGATCAGTTGCCTCTCGCACACCCCTAACTGAGGACTGGCTTGCAACCCAGGCATGTGCCCTGACTGGGAATCAAACTGGTGACCTGTCGGTTTACAGACTGGCATTCAATCCACTGAGCCGCATCAGCCAGGGCAAAAATAGGCAAATATTTTTAATTGATAAAACTAAGAGTCATTTTTTTAAATAAATTAGCAACCCCTTAGCTATACTAAGAAAAAAAAAAGAGATGATCCAAGTAAATAAAATCAGAAATGAAAGAGGAAACATTCAACTGATCCTACCACAATAAAAAAGAATCATAAGGAACTTAATGCAATTCCTATTAAAATACCTATAACATATTTCACAAATCTACAACAAATATTCCAACAATGTGTATGAAACCAAAAAGACTCCAAATAGCTTCAGCAATCTTGAGAAAGAAGAACAAAGTTGGAAGGATCACAATACCCCATATCAAACTATACTACAAACCACTGTAATTAATACAGCTTGGTACTGGCTTAAGAACAGGGACATAGATCAATGGAACAGAACATAGGGCCCAGAAATCAACCCACATCTTCACCGTCAATTAATAATTGACAAGGAGGCAAAAGTGTGCAATGGAGTACAGTCAGTTTCTTCAATAAATGCTGTTGGTGAAACTGGAAAAGTACACGCAAAAAAATAAAACTAAACCACCAACTTAAACCATACACAAGAATAAGCTTAAAATGGATAAAAGACTTAAATATAAGTCACAAAACCATAAAAATACTTGAAGAAAACACAGACAGTAAAATCTTGGACATCTCTCATAGCAATATTTTTGCCAATATATCTCCTAGAGCAAGGGAAACAAAGAAAAAAATAACTAAATGGGACTGAATCAAAGTAAAAAGCTTCTGCACAGCAAAATAAAGCATTAATAAAATAAAAAGGGAACCCACTGTATAGGAGAAAATGTTTTCCAATGATATACCTGATAAGGAGTTAATTTCCAAAATATATAAAGGACTTACATAACTCCTTTACAGCACCAGGGAGACAAACAATCCAATTAAAATATGAGCAAGGACCTGAACAGGTTCTCCAAAGAGGACATACAGATAGCCAATCAACAGATGAAAAAATGCTCAATGTCACTAATCATCAGAGAGATGCAAATTAAAACCACAATAAGGTATTACCTCACACAAGCCAGAATGGCTACCATCAACAAATCAAAAAACAACAGTGCTGGAGAGGATGTGGAGCAAAGGTAAACATAGTGCAATGTTGGTGGGAATGCAGACTGGTCAGCCACTATGGAAAACAGTAGGGAGTTTCCTCAAAAAATTAAAAATGGAGCTGCCTTTTGACCCACTTGGGATTATATCCTAAGAATCCTAAAACACTGATTTGAAACAATATATGTACCCCTATGCTTATAGCAGCGTTGTTTACAATAGCCAAGATCTGGAAACAACCTGAATTTCCATCAGTAGATGAGTGGATAAAAAAGCTGTGGCACATTTACATAATGGAATACTACCCAGCAGTAAAAAAGAAGGAAATCTTACTTTTTGCAACAGCATGGATGGACCTGGGGATTATTATGCTAAGTGAAATAAGCCAGTCAGAGTAAGACAAATACCTTATGATCTCACTTACATGTGGAATCTAATGAACAAAATAAGCCGATGAACACAGAAACAGAGGCACAGAAACACGGAACACACTGACAGCTGCTGAGGGGAAGGGGAAGTTGCATGAAAGAAGGTGAAGGGGTTAGCAAGAGAACACACATGTGTAACTCACAGACACAGACTAGAGTGTGGTGACAGTCAAGAGGGACAGGGATTGGGAGCTGGGTGGAGGTGGGCAAATGGGGGGGATGCTGGGGGACAACTATAAGTGAGTCAACAATAAAAATAAAGTTAAAAAAGAAAGAAATTTAATATTTTCTTATATTAAATAAATTTAATTGTTAAAAAAGAAGAATCATAAAGGACTATTATGAACACATATATGCTAACAAATTAGACAATCTAGAGGAAATGGAGAAATTCCTAGATATATACAACCTACCAGGACTAAATCAAAAGGAAATAGAAAGTTTGAACAAACCAATAAAAAAATAAGGAAAATGAGGGAGTAAACAAAAAACTCCCAACACAGAAAAGCCCAGGATTATTTGGCTTCAAGGGTGAATTCTACCAAACATTTAAAGAAGAATTAATACCAATCCTTCTTAAACTCTTTCAAAAAATAGAAAAAAATATATCCAAACTCATTCTATGAGGCCAATCTCAAACTGACACCAAATGCCACAAAAAAGGAAAACTAAAGGCCAACATTCCTGATGAACAGAGATGCAAAATCTTCAGCAAAATACTAGCTAACTGAAGACAACAGCACATTAAAAGAATCACACCGAGTCAGAATTATCACTGGAATACAAGGATGGTTCAATACATGCAAATCAATCGGCATGGTACACCACATTAACATGAAGGATAAGAATCACATGATTATTGCAATAATGCAGAAAGAGCATCTGACAACTTTTCATGGGGAAAATTCTCAACAAATCAGGTATGGAAGAAACTTACCACAACACAATAAAAGCCATTTATGAAAAGCCTACAGCTAAATCAAACACAATGATGAAAAGCTGCAAGCTTTCTGTCTAAGATCCAGACCAAGGCAAGGATGCCCACTTTCACTTCTCATATTCAACATAATACTGGAAGGCCCAGCCAGAGCACTTAATCGAGAAAAAGGAATTAAAGCCATCCAAATCAGAAAGAAATAAGTAAAACTACTTCTATTTGCAGATGACATTATCTTATATGTAGAAAACCCTACTGTTAGAATATGCAAAAATCCACTTACAATAACATCAAAAAGAATAAAGTACTTAGGAAATAAGCTTAAAGAAAGAGGCAAAAGATATGTACTGAAAGACTGAAAACTATAAAACAATGACAAAAGAAAATTTTAAAAGACACAAATGAATAAAAGTACATACTATGTTTGTGCTTTGGAAGAATTAATAGTGTTCAATTGTCTATACTTCCAAATGTGATCTATAGCTTCAACACCATTCCCATCAAAATCTCAATGGTGTTTTTAATGAAATAGAAAAAAAAACAATCCTAATACTCATTCAGAACCACAAAGACCTCGAATGACCAAAGCAATTTTGAGCAAGAACAACAAAGCTGGATGTATCACATTTCCTGATTTCAAAACATTATAAAGCTCCACCTCTAGATGATCTAGTTCAAACAGTTCTGTAGCTTTGCATACTACGTACACACATTTAACTCTTAAATGCATATCTTTAGCCTCCATTTCTCACCTGAACTCCTGACTTACACCCAGTATGTTCTCTTGAACACCTAATAGACATCTGTACTTAACATATCCAAACACATGATCTCCCAAAGCGTTCCTCTCACCATCTTCCCCACCTCTCTTCGAGTTCCCTAATAATTGTACGACACTTTTAAACATGACTCCCAATTCTTTGATGCTCCAATATTTCCTCCTCCTGGAATCTGGATGAGCCTGTGAACAATTCTGGCCATAGAATGTGGTGGAAGTGCCACTATGTGAGTCCCGAGGTTAGGTCACAAGGGCCATGCAGCTTCTTCCCCGTTCCCTTGGAATGTTTCCCTTCAGGGAGCATTCCCTCTCCAAGCCCGGCCATTATGCTGTGAAACAACAGAGCCAACACAAATGACAGAAATGACTGCTGTTTCAGTCCACTATTTGTGGGCAGGGGTAGTTTGTAGTAATAGACAAGCAGAACTGATGATAGCTTGATTCTTTCAATTACTCAGACCAAAATTTCTAACATCATCCTTGATTCCTTTCTTTCTCTCACATTCCATACCCAATCCTCAACAAATCCTGGCAGCTCTAGCTCTCCCTTCAAAATATGCCCATAACATGACCAATTCTCACTACTCATCCATAAAACGATCTCTCCTAGTCAACGTTCTTGACTGAAAACCGAAACTGACTCAGGCTAACTTTTGCAGATAAATGTCATCAAAGCAAAGCAGATGGCCCACAGCATAGACTAAAAAGGGGACTCGAAGCATGTCCAGAAAAGTCAGAAATCCACGAAGACTAAGCATGAGGAATCACAGCCAAAGACCCAGCCCGGCTGAGAAACTGCCACAGCTGGGCACAGAATGCACCACCTTCACCAGCCTGAATTCCAGGCTGCCCCCTCTCTTTTGTTCTTCCGCGTCTTACTTTCAGGAACGTGTCATCTCACTGGCTGAGCTTACTTGTTCCATTTTTATGTAGCACATGACATGTTCTCAATATATATTAATATAATAGAAAGATAACTAGACTTTGAACTAAAGCCTTAGATTTAAGTCCTATTCTACCATGTGCAACCCTGAGCAAATCACTTAACCTCCCTGAGATCCCATTTCTTTCATCTTTATGCTGGGAACACAATACCTGTCCTGCTTCTCTTACTGATCGTTCTCAGGATGAAATGAGTGTGTGAACACATTAAGGTTACTATCTTCATCTTGTTCATCTTTCAAACACTGTTGCCTGGCTGAGCGTTACCATCGAGTATTTGGTGCTCCATAAATGTCCGCAGAGTGAGTGAAACTTATAAAGAGGATGTGCAAAATGAAAGCCACTCATTAACTGATCTCACTAAACACTCCACCGAGACCAGAAAAGTTTGATACTGTCACCCAGAGCCACCCTTAAGTAATAAATTATGGTTTGGGAGGAGATCCTTGACATTGATCCTTTTTGTCACCGATCTCTTCATAAAATTTATGTGGAATGGCAGAGCAACTTACTGCTTCAAAATATAGTACAAATTTGGCTTCTAGAGCAAATTCCTTCTGTGACAAGCTTTACGGACTTGATGATAATAGCTCTTGAGAATAATTCTAGCACAGAGAAATAATGGAGCTTGTTGTCTAGATTTTGGGCCAATGAATCCAAGTTACCCTGAGAAAACAAAACTCTAGTTATAGGATAACCCATAAGAACAGTCCCTTAACCAAATCCTTTGGAGACACTTTAGAGCAGGGGTGTCAAGCTCCTTTTCACCAGGGGCCACATCAAATTCATTTTCACTGGGGGCCACCATCGGTCTCACAGTTGCCTGCAAAGAGCCGAATGTAATTCTAGGGCTGTATACATGTAACTGCTCCTTAACTAGGGGCAGGGAGCTCGGCACTGACACCGGGTAGAAACAAGGTGCTCAGGCCAAATCAAGCAAGGGGGAGGGCCGGATTCAGCCCGAGGGCCTTCGGTTTGCCGCCTGTGCTTTAGAATCAAGGATTTTTCAGATAGTTTGAAAGGTGTTAATCATAAGAATTGTAACCTTGGACAGGATCTGCTCAGCACCCTATGATCAAATACAATAATGCTTCTACAGAGGTACATCTGAATGTTAACTCTAACTGGAATAAAGACTGGAATAGTCTCATGTCAGTTCAGTAAAGGTTATTTCAATATATGAGATCCAAAAATCTTCTTGGTTTAAGAGCTCTTTTGGATTTTAGAAACATGGACAAGAAGCAAAGTTGTGTTTTTCATAAATAAAGGAATAGTTTTATAATGCTTTGAGATACAAAATGCTCTCCCATGCACATCTGAAGTCCTTACAAGCTTGAATATTCATGTATCTCTTAAAATAACCTATATAAAGTCACTTTCACAGTATTATTTTTCAAATATGCAGTTCAAAGAATTCTAAAACTCAGCCGGAGACATCATCTGTTTCCATCTGTTGCCTGAGTCAGCGGATCCCTACTAACAGCATCCTAGCCAGAGAGGCACGCAGCCTTCGCAGGGTCCTCCTCCGGGTGAAGAATTCACTCCTTCATACGGCGACTTGCTACACTCCTGGACAACCTTAATTATCAGAATCAAAGTCAGCCCCTCTGTCTCTTTTACCCTTTGGTCCTAACTGCCCTGGGGAGCCGGAAAAACTAACCCCTCTGCCATGTGACAGCTAGGCAAATATTTAAAGTAGCAATCATGTACCATATCATTTGCCTCTTCTCTAGGCTAAACATTTGCTCTAACTCTTCTACATAAAGCATGGTTTCCTCTTCCCCCACACCCTGAGGACCGATGCTAATCACTAACTTATTAATGTTTGTATTAAAATAAGGTAGCTGGAACTAGATAAAACTCCAGCCCAGAATACTGGGAACCTGTTATCTTCCTTGCAAGTTGTATGCCATATTTCTATTGGTGCAGCATAAAATTACATTAGCTTTTTATGCAGAATAACATTTTGAACTATTTTTGCATTTATGTAAGATTTATACTCCCATCGTTCCACAAATATTATTGTCACAATCCAGGAACCTCCTTTGATTTATATTTTTAGCCTCAACAGAGGGCTTTTGTATTGGTCTTTGTTGAAGCACATCACGGTGGTTTTCATTCCAACATTCATGTTTCATTTTGAATCTTGATTTCACCTTTCAATACATTAGCTATGGCTTCTTGCTCTACGTAACCTACAAATTTAATGAGCAGCCTCTCTAACCTTCAGTAAAGCCTTTAATAAAAAAAAAATACTGAGCGAGATGGGATCAAGAGCCCTACGGCATGTCATTAGAGACTTCCTTCCAGGATGGCGTCCTTACTGTCTAACGCAGCCCAGGAGCTACACACACAAAAGCCAATACCAGGCATTAGATGACATGTGCTAAATGAGCAGCAAGAAAAACAAACACTACACTACACACAGAAGAAAACGGTGCATCCCAGAACCATCCGAGAGGCTCTCTGCTTCAGTAATTAATTCAAATACAAGTTTGGCTACAGTAGGGCATTTGAAAAAGGTTTCTTGCCTTCCTGAAATGTGTAGATACTGTACATCTCCTAGGGTTGCAACATAAAATCCATTTCCTACTACGGATCTCACCCAGAAAGTTTACCAACACTGCATCAAAGGGTGAGTAGGATTTGGAGCGGCACAGACAAGAGGAGAACAAGCCAAGAAAAAAATCCCACCACGTTTTGGATCAATAAACTCCTACAGATGTGACTCCTCCCACTGTCCATTACATCCCCCCACCCCACCCCACGACTCCCACAGCTGCAAGCAACCCCAACACACAGAAATCAATATTTTAGGTATATGTTTTTGAATCACTGTTTGGTTTTTCAAAGGAGTATTCACTTTTAAAATGAGTCATAAAGAGGGCTCATTTACAATGCAAGTGACCCTGGTTTAATATTCATTCCTTTGATTGACACACATTTTTTTCAGAATACCAAGAATACAAAATATGCAGGGTTGCTGCTATTTGCTTATATTGTGTAACAAACCTAATGTTAAACATGACCCTTGACACTGTCCCCATATCTTTCCAGTAAGGACACTTTGATGATATAGTAAAATCACTATGGCTCCACTTTGAAGAAACAGGGTTTAAATAAGGCTTTGCCCTGTGAAGTAACTTTTTTTACATAAAATAAAGTCCTCTTCAAAAATACCTCTGTAAAAAAATGCAGTAAATACCTAGAAAAGACATAATTCTGAAGCAATTCTGGTCTCACTGATCACACTAAATCATGACAGGTTCTAGTCTTTCATTCTCTGTCCTCTGTTCCTTTCTTGGTCTAAAAATTAGTTACACCTAGGAACCAAAAATTCAGAGTATAATTTAAAACCTGAAGCAACAAATCCATTCACTTGAATCCAATTATTTGGAATTAGACTTTTTTTAATTTTATGTATTTATTTTTAGAGAGGGAAGGGAGGGAGAAAGAGAGAGAGAGAGAAACATCAATGTGCGGTTGCTTGGGGTCATGGCCTGCAACCCAGGCATGTGCCCTGACTGGGAATCGAACCTACGACACTTTGGTTCGCAGCCCACGCTCAATCCACTGAGCTATGCCAGCCAGGGTGGAATTACACATTTTTTTTAATTTACTTTTGAAAAAGAAAATCGCAAACTATTTTTGGCGTGTGAAGTCAATCATTACAAATGTATCCCACCAGAAATAGCTTTTAAAGCTATAAGCACTCATCACAATTTGGATTCAGACTTGGAATTTTATAAAAAAGAGCCCTCAGGAAATTAACCCAACAATCATTAAGATCTCATTAACAAATGAGACTTGTTCGAAGGACCTGGGAGAGCCTCTGCAGAAGGAGGGGCTAGGCAACAGGATTGCCAGGATGGGCTCCAGATCTTGACTATGCCACACCCTTGACCTTGGGATTGAGGGTGAGGGACAGAGTGCCCCCCAAATCAGTCATTTCTAACTTCCTCTGACCAACATCCAACATTACGCAAAAGAGAAGAAGAGGGAAAAAGGAGAGAAACTTAGCCCATTACTTTGAAATAAGACCCGAATAATTCTTTGCTGTTCTTTTCCCCTTCTTTACACATACACGAAAAATGAACAGTCATCATGTGAGATTCCTGAGAGCAGGGACCACATCTAATTTGTTCATAGTTCTGTCCCGGCACCTATGTGGTAACGTATTTCTGGGTGCTGTTCGTTTTCTCATTTTTCGTTTGTGCATTTGTTTTTTGGTTCCTACTATCCAAACACCCATCTTATTTTAAGTGCTTCCCTAAAGTGTGTGATAGAGGTAGAATAAGTCCCCTTGGGTAGCTAGGATGCTGGTATATGCCATAGGAGAATCAAGACGGCACCCCTCCTCCAGCCTGACCACTGGCTCCTGCACAGTCAGCATAAAACCACAGGGATAGCCTAGCAGTTCCTTATGGCAGCAGCAACAGAGACAACAGGGCCACAGAGGCTGTCTATTACATGGTTGTGACCTTGACTCTGCTGCTGATGATGCTGTCCCTTGTTTCCTGCTGGCTTTCCAAGCTTAATTCTCTTGCATTCCCATCCCTTCTACCTGAACTACCTGGTGCCTTCCATGGGAATTCTTTTCTACTTAAAGACAACTTCTCTTACTTGCAGTCCAGAACTGAAAGAGGCACCTAGAAGGTATTCAATAAATATTTCTAAAGAGAACAAATAAATTAATGAGTTAGCCATCATCCATTCTCTGTATAATACTTTATAGTTTCCTAGAACTCTCCCATATTCTGATTGCTGCACCTGGTTGCTGGGCCACGGATGTTCCAATATTTAAGTTATAATATTTAACATAACTGGGGAACAAAATTAAAATATGAGCATAAAAGGTAGTAGAACAATTTTTCCCCAGGAAATTATATATGCAAATTGCCCCCCAAAAAAGTCTATAAATGGGAGCTAAAACTTCAGCTATGAATTGGTTTGTACCAGGTGCACCGTGGGCAAAAGCAGTTCACCCAAGTGCACCCAAGGAACAGCATGTGCAAAGGCACCAACTGTATCCCTTCAAACCACAAAAAATGTTTGCTTTAGTAACATGACTTTATCTAGCCTTTCGTTTGCAAATATTTTTAAATATTTCTATTCACCCCACCTTTACTGAAAGTGAAATCAACCATATCTCCTTCCCCCCCCAAAAAAAGCCCTACTCAGATTAATACTAAAAAAGGGGGAGAACAAATTAATATTCATTTACATTCAAATCATACAAATCACAGTTTTGTAGCAGCTGTACACAGAATACCATTTGAAGGATTTTCAGAAACCTTTCACAAGCCCAGATGGGAAATGTTAAGGACTTTCCACATTTATCATGACAAGCCATGTTTGAGACACGGTGGTTCAAAGCATGTTTCAGAATTATCCTAAGAAGTCCACTCTCGTTACCAGTGTTTGTAGAGAAGATAAAGAACTATACACAGTGCATTGTCTTTGGTTCATGGAACACAAAGCCCAAAGGCCAGGTCTCCCCAGCCTGACAGTTGGAAGGCCATCATAAAATCTATTGAACCATCTCAGTCAGCAAGACAGGAAAGGCCATGGTGTGTTCAGTGACCTATCCTCAGCCCCACCAACTGCGACGCAGGCAATGAGCTGCTGAGGCCCCTTTTGGACTCTATATCTGATCTCCAGAGAGCCAGTGCTGACCTCTTCCCAGGATAAAGTCTGGAGAACACATTTCACCAACAAAGGGAGACGGTAAATACTTAAAAGCAATTTTAAGAAGAAAGAAAAATGAAACATCAGGGATGCGGAACTTTAGACCTTTAATATTTTTGTTCTACATAGCTTTCCTGTATAATCGGTGATGCCTATAAAACGTAATATTAAGAATAATTTCAAATTGTAACGGAGCCCTGACTGGTGTGGCTCAGGGGGTTAGGCATCATCCAGCAAAGCGAGAGCAGTGCACAGGCCTGGGTTGCCGGCCAGAACTGCGCCCCACCCCACCCCTGCCCTGCTGCTGGGGGAGGGCGGGGTGGGAGAAGCAACCAATTGATGTTCCTCTCCCTCTTTCTCCCTTCCTTCCCCTCTTTCTCAAAATGAATAAATAAAATATTTTTTTAAATTGTAATGGGAAAGCCACATGACTTGAATATGACCAAAGAAGAGGGCATTACATGTATATACCAAAGGACTACCCTGTGGCTTCCAGGGCTTTAAAAATAAACAAATAAATAAATAAATAAATAAATAAATAAATAAATAAAGCTTTTCGCACACTATCTGGCCACATCAAATCCTTCTACATTTTTTGCGTCAAGAGAAACATAATGGCTTCTGGAACGTCCTCTCTACACCGCGGTGTCAGCGCCTTGTCGTGAGCACACACAGACAGGGCTCCTCCGGAAAACACGCCCAAGTCGGGTCCCGGGTCACGGAGGAGGGGACGGAGCCCCTGCCCTCGGGGCTGCGGCTCCTGCCTGGAGGGCACCCGGGGGCGGCGCTGCGGCGGCTGGAACTCACCCAGATCGACCGGACCCGCTCGCCCTGCCCACGAGGAGGGTGGCGCGTGCGGGGAGGTGGTGTCCCGGGCCCGGTCGTCCATCGCGGCCCTTTGACCTTCGCCCGGCCGGGCAAGGAGCTCCCCGCGGCTGGACTCAACCCGGCGCCCGGGTGGCAGGGGCCGGAAGCGCCCCCGTCCGCCCTTCCGCCCCCGGACGGGGGGCGCCCTGTGGGCAGCAACCCCCGGCCTGGGGCCCCCGCGAGAGCGGTCCCCCGGAAAGCGCACTTATCAACTCTCCTGCCCTCGCTCTTCGGTTCCCCTTTGTCTCCTCCGCACGAGGCCAGAGCAGGCCCGAGGCGGGGAGCCAGGCCCGTCGGCCCCATGCGCGCCCGCCCGGCCTGCAAACCCGGCCCCGCGGGGCCTAGTGCGAGGAGAGGAGCCTGCGTGGCCGTGGCCCGACTCCGCCGCACGCTCGGCGGGGACTGGGGCCGGGCTCAGTCGCCCGGGCCAGGGGAACCCGAAGGCCGGGCCGACTTCCGTCTCTGCTACCACGGCCACCCCACCCCCCTCCATGAATCAATAGAGGCCGCGGATTTTTCACAATTGCAGCTGTCTGATTCATCAGTGAATAATTAAATCAGAACCAGCCAGGCCTGCCTCAGCAGGGCCCGGTTTGGCGTTGGGAACCGGGGGTCTCCCCCTTCCAGATCCCGTGCGATCGGGGCCCAGTTGGGAGCAAGGAGGGCAGACGCGGCCAGGCCTCGCCTGCGCCCGAGCTGGGGGGGTGGGTCCCGGCCGGGGCTGCACTCCGGCGCTCGGGAGACGTGGAGCTCGGGCGTGGGGAAACGAGCGGGGGTAGCCTGGGGGGAAGGAGGGTGACGCCGGGCCAGCAGGTAGCTCCCACGCCCGGCGGCTGCGGGGCCAGCGTTTTCCCTCCGTTTTGGCGCTCGTTCCGGATCCACCGCGCAGTCCCTCGGCGCCCGGCCGGGGGCTGCGGGGTCGGTGCGGTGCTGACGCTCTCCTCCCGCTGACTTTGCGAAGGGAGAGGAGGTCCACCCTCGGGAGGCGGTTTGCCTTTGAGGAAGATGGAGAGGAGCGGAGAGAAGCGCTTAGAAACGGCATTGATTTAGACATCAATCCTGGCCGGCTCCCTCCGCCTCCCCAGCCGTGGGGCCGCGCTGCCCCTGCCCGACCAGCGGCGCGGCGCGGGTCCGGGCTCGGCGGGACCGGGCGAGCGGGGCGAGGGCGGCACGAGGGCGCGGCCCACCCGGGGAGCCGCTCGCAGCCTCCCGCGCGGCCGCTCCGCGCCTGCGGCCTCGACGCCAACAGGTCTCCCTCCCGAGTCGGAGCGCCGGCGACTCGGCTCTGCTAGCCCGGGCGGCGGGGCGCCTTCCGAGGCCCGGTTCTTTAGAAGCAGCCAAACCACCTGTGCCCGGCCAGGCCCGGCCCCGGAGCGGATTAGAGTGACCCTCGGGGACCTTGTCCCGCTCCTCCCGGGAGGACCACGGCCCGGCCCGCAGTTACCAAAGGACCGCCTCGGAACCCTGCGGGCGGCCGGAGTTGCTTTTTCTTACACGTTTGGAAGAAAAACAAAAATAAATCCAAAATCTCAAAAAGCGGCATCGAATCGATTTTCCAAAGATAAAATGCTCCTAAAATAATCTGAACGTGTTCTTTTGATCGCGTTACTTTGAAAGATCAGCTCAGACTCCCTTGGTTATTTAATATGTTTGGGAGGTAATACCGAGGAATCTAAAAAATATATCATGTGATTTAAGAAAGAAAGAAAGGGTCTGATTCTCATAAATATTTCAAATCCCTTGGCTGGTTTTCTTAGTTTCAAATAGAAATATTATATTTTGAAATCGGAAATAATATTTAAAATCTGGTCAACTCTTTCTATTAAATACCGTATACTTTTTTAAAAAATTCGTGGTAGCTAGACAATTTAAATTATACAAAAAGGTTTTTCAACTCTCCCATTTTCATAGAGAGCGGAAGTGCTCGTGATTGTATTAATACCTAAACAATATTGAATCCTCAATCAAAAATGGTTATGTCCAGAACAAATACATAAATTATCGTTTTAAGAAGGTAATTAATGAACAGCAACGCCTGAGCTTGGTGTCTCAGATCAACTTGGAAACTGCTCCACTTTCAAAGTTAAATTTGTCCTTTTTAGTGCAACTTTTGCCTTCCCTTTTAAAGGACAACAAAAAGATTTCACGCACAACTTGTCCGGAACAAAAGGACCTCACGCCAGTTTATCTTTTGTAGGGTGACAAGTGGAGGAGAGAAAAACTTTATTTTAAGCATCCTTGAATTGGCATTGTATTTTCGGAAATCCACTGGAAAAGAAAAAAGAAAGTGGGACCGCGGACCGACAAAGGCTACAGGGACAGGAACTGAAAGTCCTGACACATGAACTGGAAACCCAGTGAGAGAAAAAAAAATGCATCATAGCTCTTAAGCTAGCAAGTTGTTTCCGTCAAGTGGCACGTTATTTTAGAGAAAAAGCTGTTCTTTCCAGAACTGTGACAGTGGCTCCGTGCCCCCACTCAAAAAGAGCCCTCTGGTCTTCTCAGTTTCGAATTCTTAAATTACCTTTAACTTTTTTGAATTTGATTTCCCCCAAAAGAGTCAAATTATGTCTCCCATCTGCTTCCTCAGTGATAGCAAACCACAAACACAGAACCGGAACGGGCCCCCCCAGAGAAAGTTCTGTGATGGTCCCCGGATTCAGGCATGTGGTCCCGACACCCAGTCCTGGCAACTGGGACCTCCTCTCCATATCAGAGGCCTGGGCACCCACTCCTGTCCAAACTCCTCCCAAGAGAGGGAACGGAACCCAGAGAGGGAGGACAGGGACGTGTGTGTCCTCAAAACCCCAACAGTCCCCTGTTTACAGGAGCGCAAGGGGCGATCAAGGTCAGCCCACCCAGTCCCAGACTTTCTTCAGAACTAGGCAGGTGGACACACCAGCTCTTCAGAGCTTAGTGTTCCAGCCCCAGATTCCTGGCCCCTGGAGCAGGTGGCAACGCTCTTTGGGGTGGGGTCTTCTCCCTCCCTCAAGCCTGGCCTCTCCATGTGCAGACTGAAGCTGTGGTGGGTTTTGCCCCAGCCCAGCCACCACGCTGGTGTCACCCCGCAGCCCCACTCGCCGGTTCCGAATCCAGACACTGAGCTTGGGGTTCCAAGGGAATGCTCCTGGGTGAGCAGGGCTCCCCTAACTCCATGTGCCTTTCCTAAGAGACCAGCTGAGGGTGGGAAGAACACTAACACTAACAAACTCCAACTTTCCTCCCACCCTGGTGCAAAGTGTTCTTTGTAACCCCAAAGTTAAGGGTGGTCAGTTCCTTTCCAGCTCTGCCAGATAACCTGGCATTTTATGGAAAAGGACCGTTTCAGCCTGACCACCTGGACAATTTTTTTTTTTAACTTTCCTAGACCGAACTGGAATCTGAAATGTATCAGTGAATTTCTGAGAGGCTCAAGGGAGTTCGTGAGGCTTTGGTTTTAGTTTTCTTCTCCGGGAGCTCAACTCTTCCAAGCTTTCCGACAGAGGAAGACTGAAACTAATGGAGATATCAAACAGAGCCACAATTCCGAAGGCTCCTTGTGCTCCACAAGCACCCACGGTCCATCTGCAAGTGTAATCACAGAGACTTGCAGTGTCTTCATCACCAGGGGCTCCGGAAAAGGGGGAGAAAATTCTGTGCCAATAAAAAGGTCCTTCTATTACCACTTATCATTTGTGTATAGCAACATAAGAATTTCTCCCTCCTATTCGAATTCCCCCACAATATTTAAACAGCATTTGTTGTCCGATTCATACAAACGCTTGAGGCCTTTCTGGAAAACCATTACCATTCAATGCCTAGAAAATTGCTCTCCTTCCTTTAAAAAGGGGTTGGAGGGGAACAGGCGCAGCAGCAGCAGCAGCAGCTACAACACACAACAAAAAACTTTCTCCCCCATAATCCTGGCTCACGAAATGACAAAGAAAAGATATTGACTTACCCCTGAACGGATGATGTGTTTGATAAGGGGGGGGGGCGCTTTTTTGAAGATTTCTGTTCGGGAGCTGCAAAGACAGCTGCAATTCATGGGCGATGCTGATTGCCAGAAACGCTATAGATTGGCATGGGGTCTGCAGCTCACAGATCCTGATCAATACCCCTACACTCACACGCCAGATGGTTTGGGGAAGGACAAAAATAAAATAGTTCAAATCAACCCACCATTATGTTTTGTGTGTGAGTGAGTGTGTGTGTGTGTGTGTGTGTGTGTTTATATCGCCCTGAGAAGCCTAGCTGTAGCACAAACATGTTCTCCTCGACACAAACCCATCTTCAGCATTTTGAACATTTGGGTGGAAATGAGCAGCCCTCTTCTTCTTCCCTGGGGTTGGGGTTGTGGTGCCTGTTGTTTGGGGAAAACAAAGCTGTTGGGCCCCCGTATCCAGACTGGGTTTACTTGTGGTCTGTTTATTTTGTGTGTGTGTGAATAATTTATAGGGTCTCTCTTTTAATTGAGTGTCCACTGCTTTATTCCTCTCAGAGCCTAAAACAACCAATTTGATGTGAAAGCACATGAACAGCTCTAACAGTAAAAATTTTCCGTCTTTTTCTGCAGTTGCTAACTCACATTCAGATTATTTCCCTTTACAGTATAATAGCTTACATTTGTCATAAAGCTACATTTTATTTAGAGGCTTCTTTTGACCCACTTAAGTGTCTGATCAAAAGAAAATCAGACACGTGGATGTGGGATACCAAGAAATGTATATCCCCCTCCTGATACAGTGGCTGGTGCAACTGTTTGTCCAGATCCTAATAGTCATGAACCAGCTCTCCTGCTACCACATTTCTACACAGTCTATTTGTGTGGATCAAATGCCAAGGGGAGGAGAGAACAAGAGTGCAACTTCAAATTAAAAGAAAGAACCCTGAGTCGCCGAACTTGTGAAGCTTAGCATATATGTTCTTAAAGAACGATAGAGGAAAAAAAACACCAAAGATATTTCAAAACCTATTTTAAAAGCTTATTAGCTCTGATGTTCTTAAAATGATCTTCAAGTAGAAAATGTTTTCTCTTTTTAGAAAGAAAGGGAGAAGGGTATGCAAACCTAATTCAGTAAAAATTGGGGTGCTGACTAAACATGCACATTCATTTTCCTTTCAAGTGGGTTTTTGGTTGAAATACAAAACCTCAAACCATCATTAGAGAAAACGTGGAAAAATCTGCTTTAATCTAGCCCAATGAAATTATACACAAAGAAGCCAATACTATTTCATGATTTCCCTGAGATCGCCAATATTGATCGAGGGAAGGGGGAGCGTCGGAGGGAGAGAGAGAAGAGAAAGGGAGGGGGAGGGAGGGAGCCAGGCAGGAGAATATGCAACTCACCTTTCAACTCCCCAGCACGTGACTGCTCCCAGGCACACTGAAATGCAATTCCCTGAAGGTTTACCTTCTTAGCCTGGTAGATGAGTTTATCATTTTGAAAAATTATTTAAATGGCAATTTATATATTTAGTTTTCTGCACAGAGGCAGTGCCTATAGACGTCACAGGCTGGGGTCACTGGCCATTCTTTGAGGCTGAAGCCAGGGCAGAGGAGGCTGCGTTCAGCACTAAGGCACACCAGACGGGCTCCTTCCCCAGCTCGCTCCTCTGCTACTCTGTGTCAGCCTCTCAGCACTCCTGGGCCAACAAGAGGGTGCACTCTTGTTAGCTTTTGTTCAATTCGGTGTGCATTTCAAACATTCACTGTGCAAATTATCCCAAGTGTCTGGACGCCATATATAAGGTGGGCAGTGGGAAGACAGGAGGAGGAGAGGGGAAGGAGGAGAGGAAAGGCAGAGAAAGAGGAAACTGAGTTATTTTGCCTTTCTAGTGTTGTGACACTAGAGAGGTGAGCATCCCCAAAAGTATGTCTAGCCATGTAGGGAAGCATCCACTTTCTTGTCTGAGCGTTGAAATCACAGAGAAGCAGCTATTTGAAAGAATAACTGGCAAGGTATTGTCCAGAGCTCAATAGTAGACCTATGAATAACCTCACTGTACATTTCATGTGACAGGATAGTTTAGAGGGGGTGGGGGATGGGGGGTCCCTGTAGCTGGAAGAGAGGAGGGCACCTGTAAAAGGTCAGGGAGACTAAGAACTATTTTCAAACCTTTCTCAAGCGCTTGGAAGGCACATACAGTATTCCAGGCAGTGTCCTTGTTTCTTATCAAGTTTTCTCTAACAGCTGGAAGTGGTTGAAGGGGGCTGTCTTAAGGAGACCTCCTGCTCTTCTTTTGACAGCTGATCAAAAGAAAATAGGTCACGCTTCTCAAACTTATGTCCACCCTGTCCTTAATTACTGTCTCTTTAAACAAAGGCAACATCTGCGCAACCTCAGCTAGCTTGAACCTTCGGAGGCAAACAGAGCGCAAGAAGAAATCTGTTACTTTTAATGCTTTCAATGTTGGGTGACTCGCTGTCTTCAACCACCTCTCCACTCCCAACCCGGGCCGCAGAAATCTCTACCTTCTCTGGACCCCGCTCCACTCCTAGTCCCCGACCCGGCGCAACTGAACAACGGAAATTCTAGGTAAAAGGAGGTGTACTTCTGAAAGCTGCGGCTTGCGAGCGTTCTAGAACTCGCCTGGGCTCTGGTCTTTCCAGAAACAAGGTTCGAATATACCGATGTCTGTCTGGGCTTCGTGGCATCTACCCACAGCCGTTACCCGGGGCGTTCCTCTCCCGGGATTCGAGGGAAGTGTGTGTGTGTCCGCGTTTGGGGAAAGATCCACGGGTGTCGTGCCAGACGATTTACTTACTCCCTGCCCCCAGGAGAAGTGTGCTCACTATAGGCATCAGCAGTGATCCTGCCGCCACACTCCCGCCACCCCCAACACCACCACTGCCCATTCTTTCCAAGCGTCTAGTGAGGCAAGTATTTGGTCACCTTAAAACCGCAGCTCCTGGAGTTCTAGTTTTGTTTTGCAGTCTAGCAGGGCCCTTCTGAACCCTCATAACTGGGAGATTTATTGCCTCGCTGGGTAATTAAATAATGTTATTGTGTTAACTTTGCATACATTACCACGGCCCGGCCCGAGCCTGGGTTTGCGTCCCCGGCCGCAGCTTACAGGCAGCGAGGGCGCTGGAGTTCCTCTGGCCGGGGAGATTACGCACGCCCCAGTCTCGGGAATTTACCCTGCATTAGAATACATTAGTGCCTGCATTTTAAAAGGCTAGAAACTACTGGCTCCCAGCTAGGGATGCTTACTTAGGAAGTGGCTTGCTAGGAGACGTGTGTTTGTTTTTACACGAGCAGGTAGTGGAGACCTTTCCTCCCAGCTTTCTAGCCGCGAGAGAAGCTTCGGGGTGAGGCAAAGGGAATCAAAGCAATACCCTTTATCCCCAGATCGCAGCTGCTCAAAAGGGACACAGCGCGGCACCTTCGACACGATTTCGGTCCCCTGCTCGTACTCTCGCCTCTCTCCCTCCTTTACCCTTTCTCCCCCTCCCTCCCTCCCTCCCTCTCCTTGACGTTTGATTCCAGTGGCTTAGGAGGAAAAAAGACACAGAGCCGTCAGCCAAACGTGAAAGGCGCAGCCCCACCCCCTCCCAAACCATTGGTAGATCCTCGCATAAGGCCCGCCCCCCGAGCCAGCTGTGGCTTCTGAGTGGCTGTGCGCAACGCTCTTCGGGCACTGCCCCGCCCCAGGTCCGGGAGGGTAGGTTGGCTGCCCCGGCCAGCGGCAGAGCCCTTCTGGACAGCTCCCGCTCACCCAAACAGAAGACGTCGGCGCCGGAGCGGGCTGGGACATGGCTAGGCAGCGCGCCGGCCCGAGCGGTGGGGCTCGGTGATCCCTCCCTCCCTCCCCGCCCCCTCTCCTCTCCCGCACTCTCGCCCTGTTCGCCCCCACCCCCGCCCCCACCCCGGGCGCGCCCGCCCGCAGCCCGGGGCGCACACCGCACGCACGCTCCCCCTCCACACACTCACGCACTCCGGCACCCTCCCCAGCTCCCGTGGCCGAGCTCCGCCACGCGCGCCTTGCTAGCCCGCCGGCCGCCCCCGCCGCCCCCGTGCCCCGATGGACTGAATGAAGGCTGCCTACACCGCCTATCGATGCCTCACCAAAGAACTAGAAGGCTGCGCCATGAACCCGGAGCTGACAATGGAAAGTCTGGGCACTTTACACGGGCCGGCCGGCGGCGGCAGCGGCGGGGGCGGCGGCGGGGGCGGCGGCGGGAGCGGTGGGGGCCCAGGCCATGAGCAGGAGCTTCTGGCCAGCCCCAGCCCCCACCACGCGGGCCGCGGCGCTGCCGGCTCACTGCGGGGCCCGCCACCGCCGCCAGCGGCTCACCAGGAGCTGGGCACGGCGGCGGCAGCAGCGGCGGCGGCGTCGCGTTCAGCCATGGTCACTAGCATGGCTTCAATCCTGGACGGCGGCGACTACCGGCCCGAGCTTTCCATCCCGCTCCATCATGCCATGAGCATGTCCTGCGACTCGTCCCCGCCGGGCATGGGCATGAGCAACACCTACACCACGTTGACGCCGCTCCAGCCTCTGCCACCCATTTCCACCGTGTCGGACAAGTTCCACCACCCACATCCTCACCACCACCCACACCACCATCACCACCACCACCACCAGCGCCTGTCGGGCAACGTCAGCGGCAGCTTCACCCTCATGCGCGACGAGCGCGGGCTCCCGGCCATGAACAACCTCTACAGTCCCTACAAGGAGATGCCCGGCATGAGCCAGAGCCTGTCCCCTCTTGCCGCCACGCCGCTGGGCAACGGGCTGGGTGGCCTCCACAACGCGCAGCAGAGCCTGCCCAACTACGGGCCGCCGGGCCACGACAAAATGCTCAGCCCCAACTTCGACGCGCACCACACTGCCATGCTGACCCGCGGTGAGCAGCACCTGTCCCGGGGCTTGGGCACCCCGCCCGCGGCCATGATGTCGCACCTCAATGGCCTGCACCACCCAGGTCACGCTCAGTCCCACGGGCCGGTGCTGGCACCCAGCCGCGAGCGTCCACCCTCATCCTCGTCGGGCTCCCAAGTGGCCACATCCGGCCAGCTGGAGGAGATCAACACCAAAGAGGTGGCCCAGCGCATCACCGCCGAGCTGAAGCGCTACAGCATTCCGCAGGCGATCTTCGCGCAGAGGGTGCTGTGCCGGTCTCAGGGGACTCTCTCCGACCTGCTCCGGAACCCCAAACCGTGGAGTAAACTCAAATCTGGCAGGGAGACCTTCCGCAGGATGTGGAAGTGGCTGCAGGAGCCGGAGTTCCAGCGCATGTCCGCCTTACGCCTGGCAGGTAAGTCAAGAGGGTCGCCCGGAGCCAGGCTGCTGGGGAGAGGGCTCCGGGATGCTGGGGCCCCAGGTCCACGCGCCTAGCACTTCTCTTGGTTCCCTCCTGCTCTTCCCTACACACTTTCTATTTCTTCTCGACTTTATTTCCTCTTCCGTTTCCTCTTACTCTTCTCCTGTTCTGTTTTTTTTCCTTCCTACCCCGTTTACGGGCTCTCCTCTACCACCTGCCCCGCATACGCACTTCATCAGCCCTCCCCTCAGTGTGCCGACTTTGCCCTCTCTTTCCGGGGCGGGATGGGGTGCCTGGTGTCCGCTAGGAGCCCTCTCTGTCCAGGACTCACAGAGAACACTATTGCCCGTATTCAAAACCCTGTGTGCACTTGAACTCTTGCTTAGACAATGTGTTTCAGTTTTCCAGGCTGCCTATTCTCCCTATATGGAGGCAGCTGAGGGGCTTTGCTCTTCAGAAGAGAAAAAAATCTCACCGTTTTCCTACTTAATGTATCAGGCAAACTTCTTTGGTCATTGGCAGGAGTCACAGCCTTGCCCGCGCCGGGAACCGAGTGGCCAGACTCTTAACGGCGGTTCCTGCGCCCTTCTGCAGGCTTGGCACTGGCGCGGGGACTTTCTGACCCAAAGGGCCTGTTTACACCAGCTCCGGTGTCGCTGTCCACAGTGAGGGGAGGGTGCAAGGATGAAACTTGGGTCTGCCACATTCATTCACCTCTGGGAGGATGGGGAAAGAGAAACTAAGAATAGAGAGCGCTGCGCCTTGCTTGCCAGCCACCCTTGCCCCGCTCCGAGTGTTTGCTGGGATTCGCTGAGGTTTGGCTGGGCTCGAAAAGAGGTTAGGTGTTTGTGGGAAGGGGTGCTGAGAAATTAAGACGCAGGTTAGTTAACACATCTTGTCCGCGGGGCTCCAGGCTCCGCCTTTGCATTAAGCGGACGCTGATTGTGCGCTCAGCCGGGCGGGGAGGGCTGGCTGGCCGCGGGAGGGGACGATTTGACGCGCTGGTTACATTGTTCTGGAGCCGGCTTGGGTCTTTGTGCCTCCTCTAGCGGCGGAGCCGCGAGGTACACCCCTCTATTGTTCTAGGAGCACAGACACCTCCTGCGTGGGCGGTGGGAGCCGAGGAGAAAAACGCGGCAGTGGCTGTGACTGGCACGCAGTTGCGCGCTTTTGTGCACACAGACCCAGAGTGGTGCGCGTGGCAGTTGCGCTGCCACCCCAGATCCAGCCTCGAGTCCATAGGGGCTGAGTGTCCAGGCACCCCACTGGGGAGGACACACGGTACCACACTGCAAACCGGGTTGGGCAGCTTCTCTTGGACTGGGCGATCGCCGACGATCGGCGGGCCATCAAGGGGACAGACAAGTCGTGGTAGCAGTGATTTACATAGGTGAGGGCAGTGGGACGCGCGAGGATCTGAGCCAGCTGCACACTACGCGCTTCCGGAGGGGAGAGCTGAAGGAAGAGCTCCGGCTTCCTCTCCAGCGTCCCTGGGCTTTCCTCGCCCCGCTGAGCCTGGCCTCTGTGCATTCAACGCCCGACAGAGCTGGGGGACATGACAGGCGGCATTTTCACCCACGTTTGGGGGAGGGGGCGTTTCTGATCTGACTACCTCGGCCTTCGCCGACTGTTGGAGGAATCCTACCTCCAGTGCCCCCACCCCCGAGTGTTGCTCTGAGACAGCCAAGAAAACCAGCTTTCCCGCAAAGAGCTTCTTCAGATCGGTGCACTCCCAGTGCTTTCGCTTGGATTTAGAAATCTACTTTCTCTCTCCTTCAGCTTACTCTTCATTCCCTCCTACATTTTTCTCTGATTTGCTCTTGGTTCCTACCAAGGATTAAGCAATGAATAGAGAATAGCGGTGAGAAATACATTGGAGGCTTACTGACAATTCCCAACAATGTGGTTCCCTTTTGTCTTAGCCCCCCCGCCCCCCCCCCGCCACCCCCAGTCTCTCTCTGGCGAGCTCCAGCACGTGCTGGCTTCCCGGACTTGCGCGGCCAGAAGGAACGTGGCAGCTGGTCTTTGGGGGGTACCGTTAGAGGCATGATGACAGCTATTCTACTCCAGCGCATCTCAGAGCGCTGCCGCCCCCTCACGCCTGTCTCGAAAAGGACAGAGAGGGGGAAAAAACACGTGCCTTCCTGCCTCTGTATCTGAAAGTAAAGTGGCAAGTACTGCCCTTTACCTGTTAGCGCTTCTCGGCGTTTACAATGGCCCCAAGCATTGCTGGTTTGAAGGATAGGTATGGCGTCTCCGGGGTTCACCAGTCCTACCACCCACCCTGGGGGAGTCCCCGGATGACTCCTGGAGGGTTTGGGGAAGAAGAATTGAAACTCCCTGTAGGGGAAACTGAAAGCCTCCTTCAGCGAGTGGGAAATTCCTGCTGAGGACCCCATTTTGCTTAAGCATTCAAATGTGTGTCTGTTTTATTACCCCAAGCTGAAAAGGGACAAGAGCTTTAGCCTTTTTATCTGGTCATTTTATCAGCAACTACAAGCGTGTTGAGTGCTTATTATTGCATAGAAGGCTTTTCAGTTTGGGGTCAGCAGATCAGTCTCTTCAGACACTGACACAGAGGCTGGGATTGGTAAGTAGGTATTATGTGCTCTGGAGCGCTAAGGGGACGGGAGCAAATGGAGAAGAAAAGCGGAGGGCTTCTCCGCCTGGAGTATCGATCTGAATCCCGCCAGCACGTCGCTGTGGACCCGCGCCTTTCCTCTCTCGGGCTGCGTGGGTTAGGGGAAGTAAAAATCCAAGGAGCTCCACGGGGCGGCTGGACCTGTCTTCCAGCCCCACACCTGGGGGAAGTGGCGCCCCCTCCCCCCCCCCCCCCCCCGCTCCAGACCAGGCCTGTTCTTTCTATGTATTTCCTAAATTTAGTTTCCTTTTCTCTTTCTCACTTTGGGTCCCTCTGGGCCTTGCCAGAGGCCCAAGCAGGCGAGGGTTCGAGAGACTTCAGAATTAAGGTGTCTGATGTGGGCCATTGCGCTGCAAACCTCACCCTTAGGTGAAGCACACAACGTCACAACAGAAGCAGGTCTTTCCTTTTCCTCCTGCCCACCGCCTCCGTGAATCCTCAATCCAAGGCGGCATTTCGAAGGGGAAAGGAGATGCGGGGAATCCCAGATCGGCCCAGCATTAGATTTCCGAGACACAGACTCCAAGTGCGCCGTTTCACTCGGGAAGGGGGGTGAGGCAGCAAGCATTTGAAACTGCGCCGAGTCGGGCTTCTTCAGAAGTGTTTCAAGGCTGGCTCCTGCGGGCAGTTTTTATCAACTGGGCTAGAGGCTGCGAGGGCACCCCCCCCCCCCGCCCCGCGCGTTCGACAACCAACCGTCTCCAGTTTGGAACCCAAGAAAAGCCCCCGAACCGAGCCCAAACACGAACAAAGAGGGAGAGAACCCAGGCAAGAGCCTGGACAGGCGTCCCGCGGAGGCAAATCAAGGCCTAAGCGGCGAGAGTGGATCCTCCAACGCCGGGAAGACAAGAGCAGAGCCCTTGACAACAAATGCTGTAACCCTGGCGCCTGGGGTGGTCCCCTGGGAGCCTGCCCCTGGTCTCTACCACGGACAGGCACGGACGCACGGCCCTCTCCGGGCAGCTACTCGCTGCGGGCGGCCGACCTGGAGCTAGCACAGTTCAGACAGCGGAGGGTCTTTAGCCCACGTAGACGCCACCGCCGCGGCCCCCCGAGGCCCGCCACGAAGCAAGGAAGGGCAGTGCCTAGCGGCTCCTGCTAGGGACACCGGTAGCAACGTGTCTCCTTCCCAGCGGGGACACCTTAGGCTACGCTGGCGGGGTTGGGCGGGGCGGGACTCCGTTCGCAGACCCCCACCCCAACCCGCACCCCACCCCCACCCTAGGGCACCGTGCCCCGCTCAGCCCCTGCCTCGCTGCAGTTCAGTTTGGGATCCTGGCCCGAGAGGCCGCAGGCAACCCTCGTCGATACAGAACACGCGATATTCCAGCCCGCTGGCTGGTCAGATTAATAATTTAGAAGCTCTCGCTACTGTCCTTGCTTGGTCAAGCCCCGAGCGCCTCGAGGACACCTCCCGAACGCGCTTTGGAGGGGGAGCGGGCGGAGGAGGCGGGACGCAGGGGAGGGGAGTGCGGCCGTGCGCGCGAGAGTAGACCAGGCCGCCCGGCGCCCTCGACACGAGCAGCAGCGCATTTATTTTTATTTCAGACTTTCTACCGTGTGGTTATGTCACTTTCTCAAACAAATGTGTATATGGAGGGAGATCGATGCTGATAATGTTTGGAAGATTAAAAGAGCATTAATGCTGGCAACAATAACGTGAACGTGTGGACCCAGATTTCATTGATCTGGAACCTGATCCGGCGCGTTTCCAGTAAGCCCGACGGCGCGCGCTCTTCCCAGCAGAGCGTTCACCAGCGCCCCGGCTCCCCAACTGCCAGGTGCTTCCCGCCGCGCCGCCTCCCCAGCTCCAGGCGGGTTCTCTGGCCCGGCCGCAACTCCTCCCTCGAGCAACCCCGGCCTGCCCCTTCCTACCCGAGGCTTTCTCTTTGTCGCCGGGCTGCCTGCCCACTTCCCCAGCCCCGCAGGCACACACCGCTTTCCGTGCTCCCTGCCTCGGTCTGCGCAGCCCTCACCCGTGCCCTCCTAGTCCTCCACGAGCCGTGTCCACCCGGGCCCACCTCTGGTGGAGCAGGACCCGGAGCAACTTCCTTCCTCCCTCGACACCATCTAGGAAGTTCGGTCACCCTCTCGACATGCGGGAACAATCCAGCGCTACCTTGCAAGTGGTGTCTCTAAAGCTGTCACCCGCGCAGCTTTGGGATCCCGGATCCGTGGATCCCCTTCCCGTCCGTGCCTCTTCTCATTAAAAGAGCGCGTTCGCAGACTTTCTCCACGGATGCATTAGTTGGACAATTAAATGCGGCCCCGGTGACAAAGGCCTGGGCTTCATTCCTCAGAATCGTCTGCTCTGCAGCAGGCTAATTGGGCCAACCGGCTGGGGCGGGAAGGTAAGACAACCAGACCGCCCCCCCCCCACCCCCGCGCCAAAAAACACCTCCTCCTCTTCTCAGCAGCGGGTGAGAACCAGGGCTCAGGCCTAGCCGGGCCCGGAAGTGTGCCCTAGCTCCCCTGCACCGCCACCGGCGAACGTGTCTGGAAAGAAGGAAAGGTGCGAGGCAGCAGTGAGGATGGGGCGGGGGCCTGATAGGTCTGGATTTTTGAAATTCTAATTCCTCCAATTGGAGAAGCTAAGCTTTTTTTTTTTTCCCCCCTCGAGAAAGGCTCAATCTGGAAGGAAAGGAATGTTTTCCTTCCTTTTCCAAGAATCAAATGAGAAAAAAAGGGGAAGGGAAGAGGAGGTGGGGGGGGGGATCTTGCATTGTTCTGCTTTGAGGTGTGGCAAAGGGTGAGTGGGGTTTTCTTTCTGTTCTCCCAGATGGGAGGCATCTTCCCACCGGTCGTGTTCATTAAGGAAGGCGGCTGGGATATAGCTCCTTGGTTCCTCCTCAGAACGTGCTCTCATCCCCCTCCTGAAAACTGCAGTGAACTAAGCCAGGTGGTCAGTGATGGGATATAGAAACCAAGGGGGGGCGTGGTTTCCTTCTAGTTAGAAGACCACTGGCCCCCTCCCCACATACCCCACCCATGAGAGGCCCCTACGTTTTCCTTCTGGAGAGTTGAGTGGCATTTTGGAGAGTGGGTTCTTAAACTCTCCCCCACACGCACCTTAGAATCCCAAAACAGGGTGGGAATCCTGGTGAACGGTGAGGGTGGAACGGAGAGGAAACAGATTCCCGAGGACTCTCTGTGTCTCCAAGAGCAGAGCCACCCCGCTGCCCTCCTGAACCCCATCTGCACAGATGTAACAAGGGCCCAGGCCGGGAGCTTCCCCTCCCCAGCTCCAGGCCTGAACCTGAGAGGTCAAAAGCCTGCTTCTCCTGCTGTCTTCAACCCAAAACTTCATTGGAGGGTCACCCACTGTTTTTCTAGCTGTCAAAGCCTTGTTCTAAATGAAGATGGGAGGGAAGCAGTTCTCAGGGAGAAAGCCCTGGGCTCTACCACGCTGTGGCTGGTAATGGTGCTGTCAGGCCCTGCCTTCAGGAAAAGCAGTATCATGGAGGGGGAGGTCCCTGGAGGACCGAAATCCTCAGAGGAGAAGCGGGAAGATTTGGCTTCTGGGTTCCTGCCAAAGGAAGGGAAATGAGGAGGGAATTAAGTAGAAATAATTGCCTGGATAAAGGGCCCTGGGGGAAGGGGTGGATATTGAGGCACCCTGGGTATTAACCTGCATCCAAGACCCTCTGGATTACGCTCACACTTGGCCACTCAGGCAGCCTTGTTCTCCCCTGGCCTGGGGAAAGTCGCTTCATCCAGGGGGACACTGCTCTTGGCGGGGAGAGGCCACGATGAAGAAGCCCACTGGGGTCACTTCTGCTGTCAGGTGCAGAGCCTGCTCACGGTGGTCTGGTGGCCCACTGGCACCCCTTGTCACCCAGCCTGACCTTGTAAGCCACTTCAGTGACTTTGGGAAAGGCTTTTTGATTTCCATGCCTCACTCAGGACAAAGACTTGGGAGGAAACAAAATAGAAACGTGCACCGGTTTTTGCAGGGGCAGGAAGGGAGGAGGCGGGAAGTTGATTGGGTAACGCAGCCCATCCACAGCCTGGCGAGGCTGTGGATGGGCAAGGCGTAGAGGCCGCGGCTGCAGGGTGTGCAGCTAGAGGTAGTCTCAGCCGAGGGGCAGGATTCCTGGAAGCTGTGGACATTTGTTATGAAAAACTGTCCCACACAAAGTGTCCCAGAGGGAAGGGAGGCTGTGCATTCCACCTTGACGCCTCTTTGGCCATTTGAAGATCCATTACTCTTCTGTAGAAAGCAGACTTTGTTTGGGTTGGAAGCACACCTCCAACGTAATTTAATCAGCATTGGACTTTGGCTCGTGTAATCAAATATACATATACTTTCTCCTGCAGGAAGAAAAATAATTTCTCTGTAACTGCTATTGACTTGAAGTCATGTAATCTCTGGGAAGCATCACATTTTTAAAGGGAAAGGTAAAATGAAGGGGAAAAGAATCCACAGTTTTAGTGGTTTGCCTTGTCCTCGCTAAGAGAGCCAGTTACCACCTAGGAAAGGGCAGAAAGAGCATTTTAGAGCTTAAATACTCGTGCTGCTCCCGTTGTGGGTCTTTCTCTTCAGCTTCCTCTGTGGAGTCAGCCTCCCAAATTTACTTTGGTAGGAGACCCGGTTGCCTAGCACCCCAAATCCTGGGAACTGGGGCTTTATATTTACATGGGGTAGAGACATCCTTGGAGGAACCCGTTTGTTCCATGTTTTCCTCCCCTGTTTGGAGAGGCCACTGGCAGCAGCGGCAGCAGCAGCAGGATCCCAGTGGACAGCAAGCCCCTTCATTAAGGGTGATTGGTAGCCACTGCCAGCTCGCTCCCCGCTGCGTCCCCAGGGCGTTGCGTGTGCAGCTCTGCCCTAGAGCGTCCCTCCAGATCAAGCTTCGCCTCCCCACCCCCAGGGCGAGGCTCTGGGCTTCACCCAAGTTGAGTCTGTTAGGGAATCTGTTGTAAACACAGATCCATTGATTTGCATTTGTCAGAGAGTAAAGTTAAACCAGTGAAAAGAGAAGCCCTTACCCTTTTATGCAGGGCCAGGGAAACCTTTCATATTGATCCTATTGATCCAACCTTTCCCTTTAAGGAAACCACATAGTTAAAGACCCTCGTTCAATAGATTTACCCTGTGCTTGTGATATTCCTTTAAGTGTTCTCATCTAGGATAGCTGGGCATTAAGCCCATACTCCAAACCAGACAAAAATGAAAAGAGGGTAGGAGGGGAGGGGTCAGGAGCCGGAATTGTGGGAAGTGAAATTGAATCAAACTGAAATGTGTAATGATTTGATTGGGGATGTTTTCCTCATTCTTCTGCGGTGACATGCAGGGATAAGGACAAGATGGATGTATTTAGCACCTCTCTCTCTTCTCTCTTCTCTTCTCTCTCTCTGTCTCTCTCTCTCCCCACCCTCTCTCTTTCTTCCACCAAAGAAAACCTGCTTTTATGCTAGAGTAGCTACATCTCAGGCACGTCATTTCTACTGTAAAATTATTTCAATCCACTAGCTTGGTTCATTGATGCTGGTTCACTTCAAAGCAGTAATACGCCCACAAAATTGTCTTGGTTCATTTGTAGCAAATCGGGGATAGAATGGTCCCCAGGAAGCACAATCTTTTGGACCCTGCATGTGAGCGTGGACACTGAGTGAGGGCTTGGAGCTGTGTGTTCTGATGCAAGTTGACAAACTAAGCCAAGAGCAAGGTACAACTTTTCCTACAGAGCAGTGTAAGGTGGGATAGGAATTGCTAAATATTGCTCAGTATCCCTCGTGTTTGCAGATGTGAAAATGAAAGTCCCCTTTGTTTCCAGAACTGTTGGCATGACCCATTTCATTTTTTCCTTGACCCTTTGGTTCTGTAAATAACATCCATTTGTGATTTTCCCCCAACATGGTGCACGTACTATTCCTAATTGGCTATTTCTTGGGTTGTGTTCAGACATTCATGTTTGTTTTATGTGATTGAAAAATATTAATGATTCCTTAGGTGAGCTAATGTATTTATCTGCTGAGTGAGTTCAAAGGGCAGAGTTCAGCTTTGGTTCAGGTTAATTGAACAGGAAGCAGTGAGCTCTCCAGGCTGTGTTGAACAAGGGACCAGTCCCTTAAAATATCACACTCAGCAAACACACAATTTCATTGTCCTCATCCTGGAATCTGATGTAAGACCGCGCAGCTCTACTCGGATTGCCTGTTTAAAACCCCAAAGCAAAGCACGGCAACTGCAACAAAACCCTCGAGTCCCCCTCGGGGAAGAAGAGTTTTCTCATTGGCTAATTGCTTTATTGGTAGCACTGACCTGCAGAGCAGCTGCAGGGGCCTAGATGAAGGCTGAGGCCTCCGAATAATGTGCTCCATTAGAACAGGGCAAGGCATTTTTTTGTTTACTCAATTGGAGCGCCCTGCAAAGTGCCATTAACCCCAGCCCAGCCGCGCTTGTGCTGCAAAAGCCAAAGGTCACGCCAGTCAGGCTCTAGGATCAGCTCGCTCAGCCTTGGTGGGAGGGAGGGCACATCCTGCTGGCATCGCCCTCTCCAAACTTGGCCCAACCCTGGTGGGCCCTGCCAGGGCTTTGACCAAAGCAAGCATTGCACAAACTGTTTACATTTCCTAAGTGCTGAATCATGTTAGTGATGATTAAACAGTTTTGATCTGAGCACCATCAATCACACCAGAAAAAAAATCCTCCCACTGACCCTCCCTTTTCTATTTATGTTCTCTTCATTCCTGTGCATTACAGTAAATAGAATTGTGCAAACGGTGCTTTTTTTTTTAGCAGGAATATAGTCTGGATAAGTGCCTGGGTCAAGAGGAAGACAGGCCGCCAAACAGAGCTAGGGGGGTGTTCAGCAGAAAGAAGGTTCGAGGTGGAGCGGCAGTTCAGGCTTGCACGGAGAGCCCCTTGAGCTAGAGCGCCACCTGCCGGGAGTCGTCTCACTGCCATGAGCTTTGCACCTCCCATTAGGCCCCGCCCCTTCCTTCACTCTGTTCCCAGATCTGGGTCTCCATTCCTCACCCTTCTGACCACTACTTATATTTTCCTAGACGTTTCTTTAGGGACTTATTCCTGGTCCATTGGGACTCTAACCTCTGCCTTTTGTCATCCGTTATCCTGGAGAAATCAGCAGTTAGGCCGTTGTGGGTGAGGTGATCCGCCCACCCTGCACATTGAGGTAGGAATCTCCTGTTTAGATGGAAAGTGTTTGGGGGAGGAGGGGCCGAGAGAGCAAAAATATGTGTGGGACAGGAGAGGAGTGGTCATGTGTTTAAGAGAAATGGTGCCAGTAAGGGCTGTCCCAACGGTAAGGTGCTCTGCGAAGGTAAAATATTGTACAAAGGCGAGGGGGCAGGAGAGAATTGGTATGGGCAGGGAGGACATCAGGAAAGAGATATGTCAAAGCAGCGAGCCAGAGGTGGGCTCTGTGGAATCCCCGGGGAAGAGAGAAAGTGAACCAGCCGTTCTGCAGTTGCAAAGAGGTGAGCCAGTGAGCTGGACCTGGAGCCAAACCGTGGAGCTGGCTGTAGCTCTGTGGGCGGCAGCTGTTTCCAGACTCGCCTCACATCGATCCCGGCCCAGAGCCCCTGGCAGCAGAGCAGCAGTGGGTGGGTCGCTGTCTCCACTCCTGGGCGCGGGCTTCAGCACCACGAACAGCGCCACGGCGCCCTGGCTGCAGCCTCGGCAAGTTTCCATCTCAACCCAGAGAAGGCATAAAGGACCTCTGCGGGGTGAAAACCGGGCAGGACCCCGATCAGTGGCTCCAGCTCTTGATCTCAGCGCGTCCCGGACAGAGGAGGGCCTCAGGTTTTCCTCTCGCACCCCATGGCTTCGATTCTCTGCCAGAGGTCAGGGATAACAAAGGGAGAGGAGGCAGTGGTGAAGACAGGACAAAAGATGCTAAACGACCCGTTCCTTCCCAAGAGGAAGAGCATTACCTCCGGTGGGGGTCGGAGGGATTGAATTATTTTTCACGATGTTCTGCCTCCTGCAGGCACTGATTGCCGCTCTCAACACAGTAGTTCAGATTTAGGATTTCCTCTGAAATCTGGTTGCCCCGCACACAGGTGTACACAGATGGATGCTTTCTGCCCCACTTACATGCGCCTGATTTTTGAAAACATGACTTTCATTACATCAAACAATGCTCTCACTTTATATCAGCAGAATGTTGCAGGGACTGCCAACTACAGAACATCACTACCTCCCATAAACCTAGAGACTGGGTTTGATTTCTTGAGAGTCATCCTTGATAGAGTTCTCTTTAAGAAGTACCTCTCTACCGCTTCTTTGGGTCACTTCCCCCAGGCCACACAATGAGGTCCTGTGGCTCTGGCCAGGGTGAGAGCTGACATTAGGCACTGACCCCTGACTCTAGCTGCTCTGCGTTATTTTGTGTTTTTACTCCCGAGAAAAGAGGCAGGTGGGTCCTTTTGACCTATGACTGGGCACAACTCCAATCCTTAAGACCTTCTAGTAAAATAGCCTGTGGCTTCCCAAAGCCAATTAACATGTGAAACTCTTGCTTGATTTCAAGGAATTTTATACTTCAAACCCAATTTATTGCTAAAGGGAGGTAGAGCGTGGAAACAGACAAATGTGCCCTCTTTAAAAGAAAGTCAAAGGTATGATAAATGAGACTTTCTTCCCTGTGACAGTTCATCTTTAAATTCCAACTGACTCTTGGATGAAGAGGAAAAACTTCCAGCCCAAAACGAAACTAATCTGGTAGAACATTGGTTCTTATTGTTGAAAAAATAATAATTTTTGTGTGTTTGTATAACATTTTTCTCTATTTGAAGCAGATCTAAGAACAGGTTTCAGATTTGTTTGATAAGCCTGAGAAAAGCAGTTTCTCCAAGCTACGTGATCTTTGAATTTGCAGACATGCATTTCTTAGTAGTTGTTGGGCTACACTATCAAAATCTCTTCCAGTAAAACATGGATTAGACAGTAAGCAAAGTGCTTTTTTAAATGTCTATTTTAAATGCATCACTGCATATTATCAAAAATAAAAACAAGGCAGCCCATAGATGCAGACAACAGTATGGTGATTACCAGAAGGAAAAGGGTATGGGGGAGGTAGAAGAGGGTAAAGGGGGTGACTTGGGGTGGTGAATGCACAATACAATACATAGATGATGTATTTTGGAATTGTACACCCAGTGAGGGGATTGGCCAAAGAACATATGTGTATAACCCATAGACACAGACAACAGTGTGGTGATGGCTGGAGGGAAGAGGTGGAGGCTGGGTGGAAGTGGACAAAGGGGGTAAAATGGGGACATTTGTAATAGTGTCAACAATAAAAAGAAAATTAAAAAATAATAAATGAGTAGAATCATACCCCTGAAACATATGTCATTTTCTTAACCAATGTTACCCAAATAAATTCAATTTAAAAAAGTACTTCCGGCCAAGATGGAGGATAGGTAGATACACTTTGCCTCCTCACACAACCAAAAGAAGGACAACAACAAATTTTAAAACTAAAAAGAACCATAAGTGCCAGGAAATTGAACTGTGTGGAAATCTGACAACCAAGGAGTCAAAGAAGAAACATTCATCCAGGCTGGTAGGAGAAGCAGAGACCAGCAGCCAGGGTGAAGAAGACATGCGGCAAGGTGGAGGCTGGAGGACAGGGCTGGGGAGGCAGCAGCTGGTGGAGCAGGCAGTCCCACACTTGCGTGTGGGTAAACTGGGCGGAACCACTGGGAAGCAAGACAGACTGTGCAACCCAGAGTTGCAGCATGGGAAAAGAAAGCCTCAAAACCTCTGGCTGTGAAAATCTGTGGGGGTTGTGGCGGTGGGACAAACTCACAGCCTCACAGGAGAGTTCGTTTAGAGAGACCCACAGGGTCCTAGAACATATACAAACCCACCTACCCAGGAATCAGCACCAGAGAGGCCCAATTTGCTGTGGGTATCGGGGGAAGTGACTAAAAGCCAGAACAAGTGGCACTGTTCCCTCTGAGACCCCTCCCCCACGTACAGCGACACAACACAGGGATGTGGGTTGCCCCACCCCAGTGAATACCAAAGGCTCTGCCCCTTACAATGTTATAGGTGTGCTGAGACAAAGAAATGTCCAAATGAGAGAACAGATCAAAACTCCAGAAAAAGAACTAAGTGATGAAGAGTTAGCCACTCTGTCAGATGCAGAGTTCAAAACACTGGTAATTAGTATGCTCACAGGAATGGTTGAGTATGGTCGCAAAATAGAAGAAAAAGTAAACACAATGCAAAGTAAAATAAAGAAAAATATATACAGGGAACCAACAGTGAAGGGAAGGAAACTGAGACTCAAATCAATGATTTGGAGCAGAAGGAAGAAATAAACATTCAACTGGAACAGAACGAAGAAACAAGAATTAAAAAAAAAAATGAGAGGCTTAGGGACCTCTTGGACAACATTAAATGTTCTAACATCTGAATCATAGGGATGCCAGAAGGACAAGAGGAAGACCAAGAAATTGAAAACTTACTTGAAAAAATAATGAAAGAGAACTTCCCTAATCTGGCAAAGGAAACAGACTCCCAGGAAGTCCAGGAAGCTCAGAGAGTCCCAAAGAATTTGGACCCAAGGAAGCATACACCAAGGCACATCGTAATTACATCACCAAAGATTAAAGATAAGGAGAGAATCTTAAAAGCAGCAAGAGGAAAGGAGAGAGTTACCCACAAAGGAGTTTCCATAAGACTGTCAGCTGATTTCTCAACAGAAAACTTACAGGCAAGAAAGGACTGGAAAGAAGTGTTCAAAGTCATGAAAGGCAAGGACCTACATCCAAGATTACCCTATCCAGCAAAATTATTGTTTAGAATGGAAGGGCAGATAAAGTGCTTCCCAGATAAGGTCAAGTTAAAGGAGCTCATCATCACCAAGCCCTTATTACATGAAATGTTACAGGGACTTATCTAAGAAAAAGAGAAAGATCAAAACTATGGACAGTAAAATGACAACAAACTTACAACTATCAGCAACTGAACCTGAAAAACAAAAATAAACTAAACAATTAGAACAGGAACAAAATCACAGAAGTGGAGATCACATGGAGGATTATCAGTGGGGAGGCAGTGGGGGGAGAATGAGTGAAAAGATTCATGGAATAAGAAGCATAAACGGTAGGTACAAAATAGACAGGAGGAAGTTAAGAATAATATAGGATGGAGAAGCCAAAGAACTTGTATGTACAACCCATGGACATGAACTAAGGGGCAGGGGAAATGCTGGTGGGAGGGGGTTGCAGGGCAGAGAGGAATAAAGGGGAGAGAAAAAAAATAGGACAACTGTAATAGCATAATCAATAAAATATACTTAAAAAAAATAAGGCAGTCCACTCTGCAAGAGCTTGTAGTAAATGCATTTCCCTTGTAGTGAACTCAGTGTGAGGGTTTTATTTGTTTGTTTTTAAGATTTTATTTATTTATTTTTATAGAGGGGGAAGGGAGGAAGAAAGGGAGAGAAATGTCAATCTGTGGTTGCCCTCGCACACCTCCTGCTGGAGATCTAGCCCACAACCCAGGCATGTACCCTGACTGGCAACTGAACCAGTGACTCTTTGGTTCACAGGCCAGCACTCAATCCACTGAGCCACACCAACCAGGGCTCAATGTGGTTTTAAAATAATATTTTGACAAGACTACTGTGTAAACAGGACCTCTCCTATAGTCTTCTTTGACTGCAAGTACTAAAAGATGTGTGGAATGAAAGAACTTTTTGCTTTTCTGAAACACTGAGAAATTCCCAAATCAAAAAGATTTTTCTAAATCTTGGATTTAATTGCTTCCTAATGTATAACCTAAGGAACTCAGTGAACTTAGTTCACTTCAGTTCACATTGAAGGCACAAGAATGAATTCTTTTTTTTTTTAAGATTTTAAATTTATTTTTAGAGAGGGAAGGGAGGGAGAAAGAGAGAGAGAGAGAAACATCAATGTGTGGTTGCTGGGGGCCATGGTCTGCAACCCAGGCATGTGCCCTGACTGGGAATCGAACCTGCGACACTCTGGTTCACAGCCCATGCTCAATCCACTGAGCTATGCCAGCCAGGGCAAGAATGAATTCTTTATTCATTCACTTTCAATATCTGACCTCTGTCATCATTTCCTACAACTTCTGAAAAGGAAGAGAAAGTCTTCCTGTTGACGTCCAATTCCTTGATCTGATTTTGGTCCCCTGCCTCTCTCGCCTTCTCAGGGCCCCCAGCTTTCCTGTGCTTATCACCATTTACTCTTCATTACTTTCTTTCCATCAGTATTTTGTGCTCTAGTCTCTTCTTTTTCTGAAATGCCCCCCTCCCCAAAATCTGTTCTAGCTTTCTCTCTTCTCTCTCTTCACTTCTAAACAGAGCTGCTCTAACTCGGCATCTGTTTCTTACCTCCTCTTCCAGGACCAGCATTTTACAGTCTGCTTCCGCCCACACCTGTTGACTAGCCCTGCTCTTACCAATGTCACTGTGGAGGTCTTTGTGGTAAAATCTAACAGACACTTCTCAGGTCCTACTCTGTTCTCTCTACCGAATTTGACACACTGCTGACCACCCTTTGCCCTCCCTTTCTTCACCTGAGTTCTGAAATACTATATTCTCTTATTTTTCTTTTTATCACTCCAGTGACTCCTAAATCCTCCTTCTGGACTCCCCTTGCTCTGCCCATCTGGATCAGCATTCTGGCCTAGGCTATTTTATTTTTTCATTCAGTGTACTCACCCTGAATAGTCTCATCAATTTGTTTACTGTTGCTCTGTGCTGAAGACTTCCAGGTCTCTCTCCAGCCTCGCTCTCTCTCCTGAGCTCCATATCCCTACTTCCTCCTGCATCTGGACATCTTCGCCTCCAAGTCCACAAACTCAGTTTATCTTAGAGTGAACTCATGTCCCTGTCCCCTCAACCCCTTCACTGTCACCACCAAATATCGATCTTGTATTTTTATTCCTTCCCTCTTTCAATAATATCAGCTTGTACACAGAATCTCAAGCCAGAAACCAGGAAATCAACTTGGACTCTTTCTAGTTCCTCTACCCCATCATCAGCTACGTGAGCCAGGTGGGTTATACCTTTTAAACACCTACTCACATCTCTACATCTCTCAGCCCCCCCAGCTAATGCCCTAGTTGGGGCCATCACTAACATCAACAGCCTTCATTCTGGCCTTCTCCCATCCATTTTCCAACCTGACCAGAGTGACTTTTCAGCAACCTAAATCTGACCACATTACACTCTTATTTAAAACCCCTTGTTAATTCCCTATGACAATTGGAGGAAGGCCCAGATCCCCGAGTAGGACATACGAGCCCCTGCATGGACTGACTCCTGCTTACCTCCAGCCTCATCTCACGTCACTCCACCCATTCCCTCTGTGCTCCAGACATGCAGAGCTCCCTCCCGCTCCCTAAACACATCAGGCTAGTCCTTCAGTCTACAACGCTTTTTCCCTCACTCAACTACCGTGAACTCAGTTGCAGGTCTTGGCTTAGATGTCCTCGCCTTGGAAGTCTTCTGTGGTCCCCTAAGTCAGAATCTCCTTGGACTAGTCCTCCCAGTGCATGTAGAACATAGATGTCACCTGCTGATTTGTCAGTGTTCCCCCATGTTAGAATGTAAGTCCCAGAGAGCAGGGGTTGCATACAGTGGGCAGCCAATAAATATCTGTGAATAAATTAATAAATACTCTTCTTTTATATGATGCTGTTTCTGCCCATGGTACTCTACAAGTTCACAGATGGCATGTGAAAACAGCATTCACGTTGGCCCATCATTTTGGAGCAGTATTTCATATTTCATGTTATCAAGTTCTCACCAATGGCATTTTACTCCTAAGCTGTGATACCACAGGTATGTGTGTAAAGAGAATCTCGAAGTGGAGTTAAGTCTCACCCAAAGCTTCAGATTATCACCAGTGAAGCCAGAGATATGATATGATGACCGCTGAACACTAGAGCAGGGACCCATTTTACCGGTTGACTCTCATCGCTCCCAGTAGTCTGCTCCAATCAGGTGGCTCTCCTTACCATTCTGTTCACGCATTGTCCTTCTGCCGGGTCCATGCCTCCGCATACTGTTTGTCCTACCAGGAACGCCTCATTGCGTCTGCCTCTGCCCAGGTCGTTTTTTCCTTCTGGGCACCTCAAATCTCAAGTCACCTTCTCTGAAATCTCTCCAGCCTTTCTCTTCTCTCCCTTTCCTGAACTCTGGTTGCATTATCTGTTCCAGAATACACAGCCGCTTCTGGGCTGTGGTCTTACATCACCTGCTGTGTTGTCTGTGTCTCCTTTTCCTCTGGCTCTTTCCTCGTGTCCATGGCGAACACACAGTAGGTATTTTTCAAAGCAAGTCATTTTGTGGCCTGCTGCCTATCTTTATAAAGTCTCCTAATTTCAGTCACCATGAGGAAATGGGTTGTGTGTATATGTGTACTTATGACTGACTTTCCTTTGTAGCCTCTCCTTTTTGAAAAGGGATATTCTTTTCTATAAATGTTTTATTCCTGGACAGGAGTATTTCCTGACATAATGTAAGCCAAAAAAATGGACTTCTGTGCTAATCAGGAATGAGACATCCACTGGATATGGATGAGACAGTGCCCACAATGGCTTGGTTAATGACGAAGTTTGCCTGCTTCCACCCGAAGCCAAAAATGTTACCCTGAAAACACATGAGCAAGTCCGAGGGAGTGGCTTCCCCTTTTGTGGCGTTTTAATTATCAGTAAAGTAAATTTGCATATAAATGGTCATTACTTGATATACTGCAAATTCTTAGATTGTTATTGATTTAAATTTACCTGTAAAGAAAAAAGCCAGAGGTCAATATGTTATATTGATACATTTACCCTTTTCCTTCCCCATTTCCTTATCTTTTGGCAAATGAGAACATAAATAAACTTACTTGAGATCTCTGAGATCTAGTAAGTAGTTCAACAGTTTTCAGGGATATTAGACACAGTTTTGCAAAGCAGTTAAGAATTAGAAAAAAAACATTTTAGCTTTTTTTCACCTTGATTTTAAAGATTTGAGTGGATAAATCCTCATTTACCTTGACAGTATCCGTATAGGATTGAGTGAAAACAGATTCCATGATTATCTTAACTTTAATAAGAAACTGAAACTTAACTAATTTGCTTATGTGGAAATTATATAATTGCCTTGTGGTATTTTATCTTTTTTAAAGTTATGTTTTGACATTCATGTTACATAAGTAATCAACTATGAAGATCAAGCATATATGAACAGAATTTAGTGTTAAAATGAAAACATTGTAGATTTTTTTTCTTAATGCTTTTTAACTGAATGCATTGCTGGGCCGAGTGATAAATGGGTATGCTCAGTAAGCAATTGACTTAAGTGACTGTCATTCGTGTGCCTTGCACAGCCAAACCAAGTTTCCTCTGACAAGGAGGCAGAGACAGGAAGGGCTGGGCGGAGCAGGACGCAGGTGTGAGGCCTCCCTGAAGAGCCTCAGCCTCCCAGTCGAGGCCGAACTCTCCTTGGCTGGGGCACCGTGCCCTGTGTGTAGCTGGCACCAAAGGGCACATACTCTCCTTTTTTCTCTTCTGCCTCCTCCTCTACCTTCTCCCCAGAGGAGTCAGGTGGGAGCAGGAGGAGTCAGTGCTGCTGAGTTCCCCCCTCCCTGACCAGTTTTCCACCCAGAGCCTCTGCCTTGGGCTTCCACAGGCAGATTCCAGCAAGCCAGTTCAAAGGGCAGGGTGGGGAGTAGGTAGATGATTGTGTGGGAGGAGAAAGGGAGGGGAATTCGCAGTAGAGGTAGGTGGGCTTTTCCTCCGTAAGCCACAGCAGCCCAGGAGCCTGTGCTCTGCCTCCTCAGGCAGCCCATGAGATGTGCACAGAGGCGTTCCTATACGATGCGGGTGAGGAGCCCCACACTCAGAAGAGAGGAGGTCTGGAGCAGGCCCTGGGAACAGGGTCTGTAGGGCCCAGAGTCCTCGCCCCTAGACTGCTGGGCAGGGACGGGAGGCGCCCAGCACCCCTTTCCCCCTGCTCTCTCGGAGCTGACCTCCGGCCGGGGGAACGGTGCAAGGAATGGTCTTTGGCTTTGGAGTCAGACAGGCTCGGGTACTAATTCCAACTGCCATCGCTAGCTCTAACTTAACCTCTCTGAGTCTCCGTTTCCTCCTCTGTAACATGGGAATAATCTGTCCACTTTGGAGAGCAGGTGTAAGTACTAGAGATGATTTGTGTAAAGGAGCTATCGGGTAATAGGCTGATGACCTGTCTTCAGGATGTCCCTACAGAATCCCTTGTTTAGAGTGGTGACCTGAGGGACAAGATGGCTCTGGGTGTTGGGGAGGGAGAGAGAAAGAAAATTAAGTTCAGATTTTATTCAACTTCTATTATGTACTGTGTACCAGTTACCCATTGTCACAATAATGCTGAGTAACAGACCACTCCAGAACTCATTGAATGCAACGGTAAGCATTTTTTCCTCACTTACCTGCAGGACTCAGCTGATCTCAGCAGGTCCCAGCAGGACCCGCCAGTGCATCTATGGTTCAGCTGACGTGATCATGTGTGTGTGTGTGTGTGTGTGTGTGTGTGTGGCTCCACTCCACCCATTTCCCATCACTTCTGGGACCATTTCGGGGACCTGGACATGTTCTCCTCATAGCAATGGCAAAGGGGCAAGCACAAGCAATAACATACTCTAACATTCCATGGGTGAAAGCAGGTCGTGTGACTGAGCCCAGAGACAGAGTGCAAAGGCACCCCAAGGTTATGTGGTAGGGTGCATGGGTAAGAGAAAGAGTGAATTGGGAGCTTTTCCTCTCCTTTTGCAATCTACTTCATCCCACATATTTTGGTGCACCTTTACTCTTGCAGGAAGCCATTTCTGCGGTAGGGGTAGGATAGGAAAACAAATTGGGAACAAATGGAAAATAAAGGTAGAAGTATTCTAAAATACTTCAATATTTTTTAAAGATTTTAATTATTTATTTTTAGAGAGAGAAGGGAGGGAGAAAGAGAGAGAGAGACAGAAACATCAATGTGTGGTTGCCGGGGGCCATGGCCTGCAACCCAGGCATGTGCCCTGACAGGGAATCGAACCTGCGATGCTTTGGTTCGCAGCCCGCGCTCAATCCACTGAGCTACGCCAGCCAGGGCTAAATACATCAATATTTTATACTATCCGCAAGTAACAAACCTATGCCCAACTTGAGAGCAGCCATGTTTCTCTGCTTTATGATCATGTGTGGACATGCCTGACCTGCTGGTGTAGATCATGGCAGGCAGGGACTCTGAGCCTTGCTTTCCCTCACCTTCCTGCTAGTGCTGCCACAGCGCCTAGCACGTAACGGGCACTCAGTACGTATGAAATGCCATTGATGCCCACTCTAGTGTCCGGTGGGCAGGTAGTGTCCACGAGGAGGCCCCTCTAGCCCCACCAGATGACCACATGCAGCTCTACGTTTATTTCAAAATGAGGCTGCGTTTTTAACCTTTCTACCTTTCTTCCCCACTGAAATAATCATCAGACATCCAAGGTGCAAAAGCATCGCCTACAGAAGTTTAGCCATCTGATTCAGACCTATGCCCATAAAATCCAAACAATGGGAACCCTTTGCTGAGGGTCCGCCCGTGAATAGAGAAGCAATTCCAAGGGTGTATCAAAAAGATCAAAAGATGTACTCATTTGTGACTCCAACAGTGCCTCGGGTGTGTTGGTTTTTAGCCTTACGCTCTACATCTGGGGCGTGTTTTTTAAAAAGCATAAGCAGCGTTCAAAAGTACTTGATGGTTTTGCCTTGATTCTCAATGCGGGTGTGAAGAGATGCCTCCCATTAGTGAGTATGCCCCTCGTCAATGTGTTTATTTGCCTTGCCCTTCTCTGCCCGTCCCCTAATGGTCTGGTGCACAGAGGGCTACTTGAGCTGATTTATATGGATCTCAGTGGCTCTCATTGGTGCATACTTAATTCAGAGAGGTGATCCCATTGATTTCCTCGCCCTACTTTTCGAGACATCGTACTAACATAGATGTCTCAGCTGCTCTAACCGCATTGTCTGAAAAGGAAAACATTTTAAGCCTTTGGAAGCAGTCTTGATGGACATTTCATTGTGTTCTATATTACTTACGTAATTAAATTTCCTTCACATCGAGGTCTGCTTAAAATTAAATTGAGAAATATTCTTGCGTTCCATTGGGCGGATAACTTTGTTTAGCTGGATTTGTTCTGCGTACACATGAAATGGCATCCTGTGAGTCAATATCCAGTGCTCACACGTCCCATGGATACGAAGCAGGGGCACCCTTGGTAGGCTCCATCTCCTGGGATACCCAGGAGATGCCGTCTCCTGTTACTCCTAACGAGCGACCTTGAACTTGTTTACCCTGTAGTTCCAGAAAGTCCTAGTATTTTGTGCCTGCAGGTTGGCAGGCTGATTTACTTGGATGCTGAGTGTTATGAACAAAATTGGTAACTCTTTCACGGATTAGCAGGAGTCCTGGGACTCTTATTTACAACCTCTTTGTAGTCCAAGGCAGCTAGCTTCCTCTGGGGCGTACAGACGTCTTACTTGCATTGCTGAGGGGCTAGGATTCCCAACTGGGTTTGACAACAAATAGGGTGAGTTGTCTGAGGATTCATCCCCAGTGAAGAGGTGAGATTCCTGAAGTCCTGTAGCTTTGGAAGCCAGACACAGGAGAAAGCCCTTATCTCTCAGCTCCACCCACCCTGCTCCTGAAGACAGCAAAACAGACCCTCCTCAGCCTGTACCCTAGCTTTCCTGGAGACAGCCAGCTGTTCCACCAAATTCGACAGCAAGGGAACCTAGGGTGAGAGAGCCTGAATTGGAGACTTGGCATTCCATAAGCACTGTTTACTATTTAAAAAAATAGTCCCCAAAAACCTGCTTTATGTTGCATTGTTAATTAGCCTTTAAACATTTCAGAACTCATTAGAATCTTCAAGGTTTTCAAGTGTGTCTTTACCATTGTCTTAGTCCTTTCGGGCGGCTGTAACAAACCACCGCAAATTTGGAGGCTTAAAAACCACCAAAATGTATCGCTTACAGTGCTGGAGGCTGGAAGTCCGAGATCAGAGTGCCAGCGTGGTCGGGTGAGGGCCCTCCTCCAAGTCACAGACTTCTCACTGAGTCCTCACAGGGCCAAAGGGGTTAGGGAGCTCTCTGGAGTCTCTTTTGTAAGCACTAATCCTGTGCATAAAGGTTCCATCCTTGTGCCTTAAGCACATCCCAAAGGCCCCACCTACCAATACCTTTGGGAGTTAGGATGTCAGTATATGAATTGTGGGGTCATAGACGTTCAGCCCATAGCAGTCTCTGTGCCCTGAATAATAGGTACATTGCAAGGTGCATATAGATGCTTAGAACAAACAACATTGTGAATGCTTGTTAATTTAGCATTATTATTAAATTACATTTTGTAACATCTCTCTATATAAGCAAGGCTTTGGCCTAAGTCACCGACTCTCCCATAGTCTTTATGTTAAGGGTACTGCCTGGTGCTGTCATTGAGAGCATGAGCGTGGCTATTAGAGATCCAATTTGTGTCCCACTCCATCACTCGCTGGCTGTGAGACCTCAGGCAAGTGGTTAGCTTCGGAGAGCCGCAGTTGCCTCCTCTGTAGAGTGGGGATAAGGCTGGTGGCTGACCTCATGGAGTTGGCGTGCGGATGAAGCGAGACACCACAAGTGCTTAGTGCTGCACCTGACACATTACCTCTGATTTCCTCCGTACTACCGGTGACACCCTCTTCCTCATGGACAAATCTATTCTTCAGCATAATTTTGCATCATTTTCACTGGTGGAATTTGTGATGTGAGAGGTTGCCAGATTCCACATTGCATCCTGGATATGGTCCTTCCAAACCAGTCAAACACACGGCAGTACTGCTGACTCCTCCCCACCCCCTCACTCCCCCACCCCCATGTCCTTTGAAGACCCTCCTAACAATGATGGGCACATTACTAAGCTGGTGTTTAGAGCACGGAAGCCTTCTGTGTGCACAGTAGGTCCTGACGGAATCCTTCCTGATGTGTGTGGGGATAGAGCCCATTTTGTAAGTGTGGTACATGTTGAACACAAACTCCACATTGGACAGAATTTTATGATTTTACGTGTAAAAACTGCAGCCCAGTCAACAAGACTCAACTCATTCTATATCTCCATCATGATCGCAGGTTCGAGGAGGTCATCACATCAGAAAGTCATTTTCCCAGACATCCAGGGGGCCGTGAGGCCAAAAGTGCTGAGAATGACTTCCTCTTTAGCGTCTTTTCTGGTTTCAACGTGTATGGACCCTGCCTCTTTATCATCATCCCCAAGTCCATTTGTTGTGCTTTCACTTGGGTTCCCTTCTAATGCCCTGAAGGGTTTCTGCCTTGGGGAGGTGGGGAGGGAGGGAGGGAGGAATCCCACAGATACCCCACTAATTGCTTATTCTGAAGTAGCAACTTATTTGCTAATAGAGGATTTTGAAGGTGGCAGCCTCTGCATTCTCAACACGCAAGTCAATTTAAACAGTCTCTGGAATCCTTTCCTGACCCCAAATTACTCCCAAGGATTAATTGTCCTAGTGGTTTCATGGCCACATTATTTCATATTCATTAGTGTTTTCATGAAAAATTATAACACTAATTAGAGTGGCTTCCAGTTAATTCACTTGGTGATTCATTACTCTCTCCCCTCTCGATGTTCTGCATGTGGTCATCTTGGAGAAAGCATCCAAGGGGTAATTACAGCTCTATTCCCTGAATGATTGCCTAATGCCATTAGTTCTGATCCACAGGTGCACCCTGGGCGGCTGCGTGGGCCTGGTTACAGCTGCACCCTGACACGGCCCTTTGGATCCATGGGAGAGAGGCCAGTCCTGCAGTGAGGGCTGGCCTCTGAGGGGTCCAGCGCTGCACAGGGGAGGGAGCCTTTTAAAGAGAAAGAACTGGGGGCGGAGCTTCTTGGTGGTAGATGAACATCACTTTACTCTCTTCTGGAACCTCAGGTAAGGACAGGATGGTGCCAAGAGAAACCTGTCCCGAGAACGTGCACCTGGAAGAGGACTAGGCAGGTCAACTCTCTTCAGTTTTGCCAAACATGTGGCCGGGTGCTGCCTAGACTCTGGAAGCCTGGGTCTCTCAAAATTCTAACACCAGTTCTTCTCATGGCCAGTTCACTTGACCTTACACCCATTCGGATTTTTTTTAAAAATCCACAAAGTATCGTATTGGATGTGGAAAAACTGGGAACCTTGTGCACTGTTGGTGGGAATGTGAAATGTTGAAGCTGCTATGAGAATATGGCAGTTCCTCAAAATATTAAAAGCAGAATTTCCATGTGATCTAGCAGTACCATTTCTGGGCATATATTTCCTTTTTCTTTCTGGGTGTATTTTCAAATAATTGAAAGCAGGGTCTCGAAGAGATATTTTCACACCCATGTCCATAGCAGCGTTATTCACAGTAGCCAGAGCGTGGAAACAACCCGAGTGTCCGTCAGTGGATGAATAAACAAAATGTGGTATAAACAGAAAGTGTGATATTATTTAGCCTTAAACAGGAGGGAAATTCTGACACATGATACAACATGGATGAACCTTGAAGACATTATGCTAAGAGAAATAAGCCAGTCACCAAAAAATATGCATATACTGTGTGATTTTACTTATATGACGTAGCTAGAGTAGTCAGCTTCCTAAAAACAAAAAGTGGAATGGTGGTTTTTGCCAGGGCCTGGGGAGAGAGTTGTTGTTCAATGGATAGGGCTACCTGTTTTACGAGATGAAAACGTTCTGCATATTGGTTGCACAACAGAATGGATATATTTGACACTAGTGAACTATATACTTAAAATGGTGAACTTAGCCTTGGCTGGTTACTCAGTTGGTCAGAGTGTCATCCCAATATACCAAGGTTGTGGGTTTGCTCCCTGTCAGGGAAGGTACATGAGTCAGCCCATGAATGCATAGATAAGTGGAATGACAAATCAATCTCTCTCTCTCTCTCCCTCCCCACCTCATCAATAAAAAAAAAAAAAATTAATGGTTAAGATGGTAAATCTTATATGTATTTTATCACACTTTGTTTTAAAAGATTATTTGTCATTAATGTTGTAATGCTTGCTTAATTTTTTTATTTAAAGATTTTATTTATTTATTTTTAGAGAGGGAAGGGAGGGAGAAAGAGAGCAAGAAAGACAGAAACATCAATGTGTGGTTGCTGGGGGCCATGGCCTGGAACCCAGGCATGTGCCCTGACTGGGAATCAAACCTGCGACACTTTGGTTCGCAGCCCGCGCTCAATCCACTGAGCTACGCCAGCCAGGGCTGCCAAACAGTTTTCTAACCTGTTGTAGCAATTTCCATCCCCACTGGCAACCTAGGAGAATTTTCATTTCTTTTCCAGCACTTGGTATTGAGAGACTTTTACTTTAAGCCATGTTGATGGACATGTAATGTTGTTTTAAACTTGTAATTCCTGGATTACTAGTAATTTTAAGCATGTTTATTTTAATTTTTTATCCTCACCTGAGCATAGGTTTCCATTGACTTGAGAGAGAGAGAGATTGAATACAGAACATCAATCAGGTGTCTCTCGTATACAACCTAGGCTTGTGCCTTGATGGGAATCAAACCAACAACCTCTATGTATTTATATATTTTTATTTATAAGTATATTTATACATAAAACTTTAAAGATTTTATTTATTTTTAGAGAGAGGGAGGGAGGTGAAAGAAGGAGAAACACTGATGTTGGGATGTTGGAGAGGAACGTCAGTTGGCTGCCTCCCACACACCCCACGCTGGGCTCATACCCACCACCCAGGCATGTGCACTGAATTAGGAATCAAACTGGCAACTTCTGGTCTTGTAGGGCGATGGCAAACCCACTGAGTTATACCAGGCAGGACCAAACTGGCAACCGTTTGGTGTATGGAAGGACACTCCAACCAAATGAGCCATGAGAACAGGGCTTGAGTGTCTTTTTATATAATTATTGGAATTTTGAATTTCTTCTGTGAGGTGCCTGTTCAAGTCTGCCTGTTCTTATATTAGGATGTCTGACTCTTTCTTATTGATTTCTAAGACATTTTATGTATTCTAGATTCAGGCCCTTTGTCAGTCATACATGTTGCAAATATCCATGGCTCTGCTTTTACCCTTTCTCTTTTTTTCTATTTTAGTTTCTTATTCATTTCTTCTGATACACGGAAGTTCTTAACTTTAATGTGCTCTAATATATAACCTTTGGGTCAGTACTTTTTCAGTCTTAGGAAATATTTCCCATGATTATGAAGGTATTACTCTACATTATTTTCTAAAAGCTTTACTGTTTTGCCATTTGCACTAAGGTCTGTGATATGTACAGAACTTATTTTTTTTCTGTACAGCATGACGTAGGGGTCAGGAATTAAGCCTCAACTAATACCTATCCAGTTACCCCAGCTCCATTATTGGAAGGAACACACGTATGTTCTGCAGAACCAGCCTTGTCACTGAATCAAGTGTCTATATGTGCATAGGTCTGTGGGCTTTCTGTTCTGTTCTACTGGTCTATTGTATATCCTTGTTCCAACACTACATCATTATAGTCTTACTGAAGGTCTTGACGGTTGATCCAGCAGATCCTCTCATTTTGTTCTTCATCAAGAATAGCTTCATGCCCTGGCTGGGTGGCTCAGTTTGTTGAAGTATTGTCCCATGCACCAAAAGGTCACAGGTTCAATCCCTGGTCAGGGTGAGTACAGGAGGCAACCAATTGATGTTTCTCTCTCACATCTCTCTCTGTCTCTCTGTCTCTCTACACCCCCTTCCCTTTCTTCTCTCTCTAAAACCAACAAAAACATATCCTCTGGTGGGAATGTAAAAAAAAAAAAAAGAATGGCTTAGCTATTCCTTGAGTTTTTTCATTCTCATATGGATTTTAGAATCAGTTTGTCAAATCCTCAAAAGTGAAAGGAAAGAAGAAAGGAAGGGAAGGAAGGAAATCTGCAGGGATTTTGATTAGAGATTTGATTAAATCTATAGATAGATACGTAGAGACTTAAACTCTTTATAATACTAAGTCTTTTAGTCCTTTCATTTAGGTATTCATGAACATCTCTAACAAAGTTTACAGTTTCTTCTGAGTCTTGCATAACTCTTGTTAGGTTCAATCCTTTGTGCTTGATTTTTGACCCTATTGTAAATAGTATATTTTTCATTTTGTTTGTTGTATTATGTAGAAATACAACTGATTTTTGTCTACTGATACAGAGTCTATGAATCTTGCTAAATTCTTTTCAAAATATTTTTATCCTCACCCAAGGACTTTTTTTTCATTGCTTTTTCTAGAGAGAGAAGAAGGGAGAAAGGAAGGGAGAGGGAGAAATGTCAATGTGAGAGAGAAGCATCAACTGGTTGCATCTCTTACACATCTACACAGGGCTCATACACACCTAGACTGGGAACTGAACCTGTGAAACTCTTTGGTTTCAGGACAATGCTCCAACCAACTGAGTCATACCAGCCAGGGCCTAAATTATTGTATTAATTCTAATAGTTAATCTGTGTATTATCTTAGATTTTCTATGTATGCACAATCAACATTGATTTTTGTATGTTCATATTATAACTGACCACCTTACTGAACTTTCTTATTTGTCCAACAATTTGAATATTGAAATTCTTGGATGTTCAAGGTAAAAAATCCTATTAACTTATAATTATGAGGGTTGTTTCTGCCTGGAGAAGCAGAATGGAGTAGCTGTTAGGTTCAAGGAGTCTGGAATCAGGCTATCTGAGTGTGAATCCCAACTTCATTACTTACTACGTAACCTTGCGTAATTTGCTTCATCTTCTGTGACTCAGTATCATTAATTACAAATCACTTCATAGGTTGATTGCAAAAATTAAATGAGTTCATATACTTAGAACTGTGCCTGTCGAATACCGAGCACTCAGCTCTTGTCAGCTTTTGTCATTTTATCTATTATATTCATTCCTTTCTAAATGTTCACTTCTTCATTGTTTTTTCTTATTTTATGGCATTGACTACCTTTCCAGCATAATATTGAAAAGTTGTGGTCCTTTTAAGCCTCACCTAAAACTTAACACTTCAACATATTTCCTTCTAGTTTTTTCTTGTAGACATTATTGTTTATTTTTCACCTGATGGACTTGTGAATCTTGTATTAAGCTCTACAAGAGGGGGATATTTCTCCAGAGGAAACTTTTTTTTTTCAAACTCTGTTGTCCACATAGTGATAGAAAACATGAGTTATTTGTTTTTAAACACCACTGAGATCCTGTTGCAGAAGAAGGCACCAGCCCTTCCCCCTTCCCACAGCTCCCTCCATGCAGCGTTTCCGGAGAGGTGCTGTTGAACAGCCAGACCGTTTTCCACAGTGTCTGTGCCGGTTTACATTTCACCAGCCATGAGTGAGGGCTCCTTTTCCTCCACAACTTCTCCAACGTCTGTCATTACCTGTCTGGTTGGTAACAGCCATTCAAACAGGTGTGAGGCGGTAGCTCATTGTAGTTTGGGTTTGCATTTTCGCTAATATCTAGTGAAGTTCAGCATCTTTCATGTATCTGTTGGCCGTTTGTGTGTCTTCTTGGGAGAGGTGTCTGTTCAGGTCCTCTGCCCATTTTTTTAATTGGACTGTTTGTTTGGTGTTGGGTTTCATGAGTTCTTTATATAGTTTGGATATTAACCCCTTGTCAGGGCTACTGTTTACAGATATCATCTCCCATTTGCTCGGTTGCCTTTTTGTTTTGTTGATGGTTTGTTTTGCTGTGCAGAAGCTTTTTAGTTTGGTATAGTCCCATCCATTTATTTTTGCTTTTGGGGTCAAACTTCATAAACTGTTCTCTACAGCCAAGGTCCATAGGTTTACTACCTGTGTTTTCTTCTATGTAATTTATGGTTTTAGATCTTATATGTAGGTCTTTGATCCATTTTGCATTAATTTTTGTACATGGGAACAAGCTTCGCCCTTGGCCCAATTTCATTCCCTGCATGCGACTTTCCCTCTTATTACTGCTTTGGCTGCATCCCAGAAGCTTTATCATTCTCATTGGTCTCTAAATATATTTTGATCTCAACTTTTATTTCTTTGACCCAGTCATGTTTTAGTAGTGTTTTGTTTAATCTCCACATATTTGTGGGTCTCTTTACTACCTTAGTAGTTGATTTCTAATTTCAAAACACATGGTCAGGGAATATGCTTGGTATGATTTCAGTCTTAAATTGGTTGAGGCTAGTTTTGTGAGCCAACCTATGGTCTGTCCTTGAGAATGTTCCATGGGCACTGGGAAAGAAAGCATAGCCTGATGTTCTGGGATGAAAGGTTCTGTAAATAACAATTATATCCATTTGACCTAATGTGTCATGTAAGGCTGATGTTTCTTGATTGATTTCTGTTTGGATGATCTATCTAGAGCTGTCAATGGAGTATGTAGGTTCCCAACTATGACTGTATTTTGGTCTGTTTCTCCCTTTAGTTCTGTGAGTAGTTGCTTTATATATTTCGGTGTTCCCTGATTGAGTGCATATATATTAAGAAGTGTTATGTCTTCTTGATGTAGTGTCCCTTATACCATTATAAAATGTCCATCTTTGCCTCTTGTTACCTTCGTTATCTTGAATATATTTTGTCAGATATAAGTGTGGCTACACCTGCTTTTCTGTGGATGTTATTTGCTTGGAGATTCGTTTTCCATCCTTTTACTTTGAATCTACTTTTGTCTTTATAGCTTAGATGTGCCTCCTGAAGGCAGCATTTGGTTGGGTTTTCTTTTTGTATCCAATCTACTCCTCTGTGCCTCTTTATTGGTGAATTCAGTCCACTTACATTAGGGTAATTATTGATGTATGAGGATTTTCTATTGCCATTATATCCTTTGTTTTCTGATAGCTTTATGCCTCCATTCTTTTCCTTTGTGTTCCTGTCTGTTGTTTTTGTTTGGTGCTATTCCATATATCCTTCCTCTGCTTTCTTTTTTGAGCTATGTGTCTCAGTGTCGGGTTTTTGTGTGTGGTTACCATTAGGTTTATGAAAAAGAAAGTTTCATATATACTGTAGTGTTTTTTTTTCTTTTGAATGCATCTGATCTCCATTCTCCTTTTCAAATTCAGACCTTTATCTGCCTTTCATGTTTTTTTATTGTCACAAATTATACCTGCTCATGTTATAAGTTTGTTGGTGATCTTACTCATAGTCTTGTGACCTTTCGTTCTTTGTTTCAGGTCAAATAACCCCCTTGAGTGTTTCCTGCAATGGTGGTCTTCTGGTAATAAATTCCCTCAATTTCTGTGTGTCTGCAAAAGTCTTTATTTCTCCTTCATATTTAAAGGATAATTCTGCTGGATATATTATTCTTGGTTGGGAGTTTCTCTCTTTCAGTAGTTATCAGTATAGCCACCAGTATAGCCCTGATGCTCAGTAGTTAGTATATTTGGTTCCTCTTCTGGCTTGTAGAGTTTCTGCTGAGAAGTCTGATGATAACCTGATGGGCTCTGCTTTATAGGTCATTCCCTTCTTTTCCCTGGCTGCTTTGAGAATTCTTTGTCATTAATTTGTGACAGTTTTAATAAAATATGCCTTGGAGAGCACCTCTTTGGATTGAGGTGACTAGATGTTCTGTTTGCTTCTTGGATTCAAGGATCTATTTCTTTCCATAGGTTTGGGAAGTCCTCATCCATTATTTGTTTGTATGGGCTCTCTGTTCCCTTCTTCCTCTGTTCTTCTTCTGGTGTGCCTATTGTTCTCAAATTGCTTTCTCTGATGGAGTCAGATAGTTCTCATAGAGCGCTTTCTCATTTTGTGCTCAGGTCTCTCTCTCCTTCCCTCTGTGTCAGTTCTAGTTTTCGATCTTCAATATCACTAATTCTTTTGCCCATCTGGGTCGTCTCTACTTCCTATGCTTGCTAGTTTATGCCTCATCCCTTTTATTGAATTCTTAATCTCCCGGCTTTCTGTTTGGTTATTTTTAAAAGTTTTAGTCTCTTTGGTAAAGAAGTTGTTTTGTTCATTAATTTGTTTTCTAAGCGCATTAAATTGCCTGTCTGTATTTTCTCACATCTCCTTGAGTATTTTCAAAACTGCAGTCTCGAATTCTGTGTCATTTATATCACATATTCCCATGCATTCAAGTTTGCTCTCTGGAGATTTTTCATTTCTTTCTGGGAGGCCTTGCTACCTTAGTTATTCATAGTATTTGAGGGTTTCTTTTCTGTCACGGTATCTATGTATTAGTGGCCCAAAGAGGACTTTTTAAATTTTCCAGTAGGTGGTGCTGAATCACTAGGCAGTTCAGCTCTGTGAAATCCCAAAGCTGACCTCCCTGGCCATCAGTATAGCCCTGATGCTGGGGGGGTGGGGTGGGGCCGGGGACAGGTGTGGAGCAATCTGAACACCTTCTTTGTTTTGTACTCTTGGTCATGGTGATCTTGGACCTTCACAGGGCACCCCTATCATGTGCCCCAACTAGGGATCAGTCACAGGGAGCACCCTTTACTCAGGGGAGATAGTGATTCTGTAGCAGTAGTTCTTGGGTTTGCAGATAATGTGCTCTACAACCCAACACCAAGGGCAACTGGAGGTGAGTTTTGGGAGTCTATGGATTGGCAGGGTTCTGTGGCTTTCTTTCCTTGTTTGGAATGGCAACAACCCAAACAGCTGCGACAGAACCCCTGATCTATGTTCTTGCCCAGGTTTCTGGGCTCATCCACAGCTTGCACTGTTCACTCCTATAGGAGTGCCCACCAAGTCTCTCTGCTCCTCCCAGCTCAAGGAAGTGCCAGCCACTGCCAACTTCCTCCCCTCTCCAGCTGAGCCCACCGTGAGCTCCTGGCTGCAGGGCTGCATCCATGGCCAACTTAAGCTCTCCTCCCTTCTCACCCCCTCTGTTCTCACTCGCCCACCTTTAGATGCTTCAATATGTGGATCCCTCACGCATGCCTGTATATTGAGCACAGAATCTTTTGGTCAGTTATAGCTGATCAACTTACTGAAATTTCAGGGGGAGAGACCAAGGGGGTCTCTCACACCATTATTCTTCTGACATCATAGAACTGCGATTTTCAACTAGTATGATGCAAGAATTTTTAAAACCTGCAATACCTGACTATTTGGTCAAGGGCACTGTCCTCTTTTCTCTTAGACTGTCAAATAACAAAATGACAATAGCCAACACAACAATAGCTGTCCAGTGTGAATGAATCAAAATTACACCTATTTTTGTCAGATCAGCAAATGTATTATATATTTTTAGGTATGCTACAAAATTTTAGTAATTATATATGCCATGAAATGAAAAAGGTTGAAAATTGCCAACCTAAAATAAAAGATAAAACTCACCAAACTGGAAAGTATGGCTGCAGTCAACCTGTACTGGGGGCATATCTGAGGAATCTCCACCTAAACACAGGCCAGTGCAACTGGATTGAAAAAAAAAAAATAACACCTGAGCCCTCCAGCTATTCACAAAATCAAATTAAGCAGCCATCACTGTCTTGATAGGTGATGCTTTTTGAAACAGCCAGAGCATTGTCCATACTCCTCCACCTACCACATGAGAACTGCAATTCTCAGACAACAATTGGGCCAAAAAATAGGGGTGTGTGCGGAAGATGGACAACAGTAGTGGCAGGCCACACCCTGGGAGGTGTAGTTTCCTGAGTGTGCTGGGTGAGTGTAGGGACAAGAGGAGGCTTTGGTGTGTAGTATATTAGGGATCGAAGCACATGCTCCATTTAACTAGCTCGTCAGCAATCTGGGAGTGGCCAAGGGAGATGAATCCACGGCAGTCCAGCAGGACCAAACCACAGGAAACCTCATGAGATGTTAGGCACTGGGTTAGTTGTATCCGGTGGTGACTTAGTGCAGGTCTGAGAGGAATACAAACACCCCTTCTCTGGGCCATATCAGACCTGACTGGTTCTCATTTGAGAATGAATAAATGGGACCAAAGGAAACATGGAAAACAGAAAAAGAGACAATCATCTGAAATCAGAAGAAATTCATCTGAAAACGTCTTACAGAAATTAAAGAATATTTTAGAGAATCATTTGCTATGTCAACATGATGCAAAAAGAGATGGCTTCTATGGAACAAACACAAACTGGTTAAGAAGAAAGCAGACTCTAAGTAATTTTTTAAAAAATGGTAAGAGATGAGAAAGACTTTAAAACTTTCAGGAAAATGAGGAATAAATAATATTGGAGGAAATTTAAAGCAAAACTGACTGTAGTTGTAATGCTGAAATTTATGCAGTTCAGGTGGTATTTCCTGTAAGAAGGCAGTCTCAATTCTATAATGACTCAAAAAGTATATCTATATACATTTTATGAAAAGAAAAATAACCGAAGACATATTCCAGCTTACATGGAACATAATTAAAATTAAAAGTTCAAGAACATGGGTTGGCCAATAGCCCTATGTGGCTAAACTCATCCCAAATATCCATAGGAGTATCATTACATTAACACCATCTCTCTCTCTCTATTTTTAATGATAGCCATCCTAGAAAGTATGAGGTGATACCTCCTTGTAGTTTTTATTTTATTTTATTAAATTTACTGGGGTGACTCCAAGCACACAGCATCCACAGAAAAAGCAGGTGTAATCATATTTATATATGACAAAATAGATTTCAAGATGACAACGGTAACAAGACACAAAGACAGACATTGTATAATGATAAAGGGGACCCTACATCAAGAACACATCATACTTCTCCATACACATGCACCCAGCTCTGACCAGCCGGCTCAGTTGGTTAGAACGTTGTCCCAATGCACCAAAGCTGCAGGTTCCCAGTCAGGGCATATACAGGAAACAACCAGTGAATACATAAACAAGTGGAACAACAAAGTGATGTTTCTCTCTTTAAAAATCAATTTTAAAATTTTTTTAAAAAGCAAGTAATTTTTGACAAAGGAGCCAAAAAAACACAATGGAGGAAAAAAAGCTCTTCACTAAACGGCGCTGAGAAAATTGGAAAGCCACATGGAAAAGCATGAAATTAGACCACAGTTTGTCCCTATGTATAAAAATTAATGCAAAATACCTTGACTGGTGTGGCTCAGTGGATTGGGCACTGGCCTGTGAACCAAAGGATCGCAGGTTAGATTCCCAGTCAGAGCACATGCCTGGGTTGCAGGCCAGGTCCCCAGTAGGGGGCTCACCTGAAGCAACCACACATCGATGTTTCTCTCCCCCTCTCTCTATCTCCATTCCTTTCTGTCTAAAAATAAAATAAATAAAATCTTTTAAAAAAAGATTAGATGTGTTTCTTTAAAAAGTGCAAAATTAGTCAAAGACCTAAATATAAGATCTAAAACAATACATTATATAGAAGAAAACATAGGTAGTAAACCTATGGACCTTGGTTGTAGAGAACAGTTTATGAATTTGACCCCAAAGACAAGGGAAGTGAAGGCAAAAATAAATGGATGGGACTATACCAAACTAAAAAGCTTCTGCACAGCAAAACAAACCGTCAACAAAGCAAAAAGTCAACCGAGCAAATGGGAGATGATATCTGTAAACAGCAGCTCTGACAAGGGGTTAATATCCAGACTATATAAAGAACTCATGAAACTCAACACCAAACAAACAGTCCAATTAAAAAAATGGGCAGAAGGACCTGAACAGACACTTCTCCCAAGAAGACATCAACTGGCCAGTAGATATATGAAAAGATCCTCAACCTCACTAGCTATTAGGAAAATGCAAACCAAAACTACAATGAAATACCACCTCACACCTGTTAGAATGGCGATTATCAATAAGACAAGTGATAAGTGTTGGAGAAGTTGCAGAGAAAAAAGAACCCTCATTTACAATTGGTAGAAATGTAGACTGGTGCAGCCCCTGTGGAGAACCGTCTGGTGGTTCCTCAAAACATTAAGAATTGAGTTACCATAGACCCAGTGATCCCTCTCCTGGGTATCACCCGAAAAACTCAAAAACATTTATTTGCAAAGATATATGCCCCCTATGTTCATTGCAGCATTATTCATGGTGGCCGAGACATGGAGACAACAACGTGTCCTTTGATAGAGGACTGGATAGAGAAGATGTGGCCCATGTGGACCGCGGAGCACTGCTCGGCCACCAAAAAGGTGCAGCACTGCCATTTGCGACAACATGATGGACCTCGAGGATATTATGCTAAGTGAATAAGTCAGCAAAACGAAAGAACCATATGATTTCACTCACAGGTGGGATTTAAGACTGAAACTCAGACACAGACAGCAGTGTGGTGGTTACCAGAGGGAAGGGGGTGGTGGGAAGGGTGGTGGCGACTGAAGGGAGCCTAATATATCGTGGAGGAGATGGTTTGAGTCTGGGTGGTGGACATACAGTACAATAAGCAGGTCTTATATCACAGAACTGTACGCTTGAAACCCATATGATCCTATTCACCAGTGTCACCCCAATAAATTTAATTTAAACATTTTTAAAAGATTTTATTTATTTATTTTTAGAAAAGGAAGGGAGGGAGATAGAGAGAGAGAGAGAGAAACATCAATGTGCGGTTGCTGGGGGTTATGGCCTGCAACCCAGGCATGTACCCTGACTGGGAATCGAACCTGCGACACTTTGGTTCGCAGCCTGCGCTCAATCCACTGAGCTATGCCAGCCAGAGCTTAATTTAAACATTTTTTAAAGATTTTTAAAAATCACTGTTCTAGTAGACGATTGAGTGGGAAGTAGGGAGAGGCTGTACCTGGCTCCCTTAGCTATTTCAAGCCACATGTTTCTCCCCAGAGGTAAATATTTGTTTTTAGCCACTCGCACCCTCCTGGGTAGCTTGCAGGCATGCAGCTGGACAGCAGAGCAACAGGTGTCCCTTTGCCAGCCTTCTTCTGAGGCAGAACAGATGGCCAGGAATGGTGAACTCAAAGGCTCAGAGCCCCAAAAGACACCTTCTAATAGCCAAGTGGGAAGTAAAAGCCGCACTGGATCAGAAGTGAGGGACTCTGGGTTCTCAGGGAGTGTCACTGACCAGCTGTGGTCAGTGCTGGGCAAACCCTGCTGCCTCTTAGAGCGCCATTCTCCTTACATCTAAAATAAAAGATTGGACCAAATGGTCTCTAAACTCCTGCAGTTCCAGGGCTTCTTTTTTTACCAGCCGGTCTGAGTATCTGGTGTTAGAACCCTGTTCCCTGGGGCTCCCCTTTGCTCTGAGCGTTTCTGCTGAAAGGGAAACTGAGGTAGGAGGAGTATCTGTGCTGGGCATGTGAACTCCAGTGCTCCGCAGAGCCTGCCTGGAAGGACCCCCTGGAGGAGCAAGGGTGGGGGGCGTTGCCTGGCACCCTCCCCTGGGACACGCACCCTCCGGGGCCACCCTCTGTGTAAGCAGGTTGGCAGACATCGAAGGACCCCCATTTCCTGAGTCCCCTTTGGTGGCTTTGTATTGAAGGTGAAAATGGGGACAGGAAGTAAAACATGTTTTCCTCCGAGACCGTCTCTGAGGCGCCAAAACTGAGAACCGTGGCTGGCTGGCTTTCACTTGATGATAAATGGACACTGGGGAGGTGTCCTAATGCTCGTGGTGACCAACCTGCTTGCAACCCCACACCCAAGCAAAGGCGGTGGGGGAGGGGTGTAGAGCCACAGCAGAGGTTTATCATTTATCATCCACAAGAGAGCAAGAAGGTAGTACAGGGAACCCAAGTAGTACCCTGGGTACTACCTGCCCTGAGTCAGAATGAAGCCCAAGGTGCGGCTCAGGCGTTGGAGGATGTTGGGGGATTATAAGGCAAGCCTCCTGGGCTTCTGCATTTCTGTCCTTCGGACTTGACCCTGTTCGGAGCCTCCAGGATGAGGGGAGTGGGCATGTGCACAGGTGTGCGTGGCCCCCTGCTCTCTTGTCCCTTCTTCTCTTACCCCCCCCCCCTTCCTTCCTGCTCCTGCATCCCCCGCCCGTATAGTTGCTCTAAGAAGCTGACAGCAGCTCTCTCCCTAGCATGTAGGGTATTCACCCCAAGTACCTTCCACATAGCTGTCCAGGAGAATTTGACAAATGGCTTAGAGGTTTGTCTCCCCAGGGCTGTGCTTGCACTCACCGGCAGAAGGGATTGCTGGGAGGGATGAAATCCCAGCGACGGAGAATGGGTCCCGGTCCATTTGTGTGGTGTGTCTTCCCTGTCTCTGTTCTTGGCCTTCCAGATGGACATGGGTCTGGATGTCGCCAGTGCCATCGCCTGAGCGGGTTGGCGCCTGGTCTGTGAGGAAGGCCCTGGTCTTCTTGCGCTGGCCTCCCTTCAGAGTAGCCCAGTGAGAATCGGACAAACCAATTTTTTCACAGGCTTTCCCTCTTAGTTTTTCAACAATCTGGAAGAAGGAGATTTGAGTTGGGATGATACCATCATTCTGTCACTTCTAATTTTATTCTGTTAACAATTTTTTGAGTCGTGTGGGTAGAAGCTTTGATTTGGAAAAATTATGCACTTTTAAGTTTTGACCCCCAAAAGTAATTTAGGATCAGCTGTAAACAATTCTCAAAAGCACATATGAAAGAGGGACTGCCTAACCAGGCTCCCTCTGGGGACCTGGAGTCCGGGCTCCCATCACAGCACTTGATTTCAGAGATAAAGACTTAGAAGGGCGTGCTGGGGGGTGGGGGTGGGGAAGGAGAAAGCAATTGGTTCCACACCAGCCTGAATTGTAACCCTGCTGTTGTCTCCTTTCTCCCTCCCCGCACTCACTGAATCCGCCTGTCACTAGAGAGGAGCTGGGAAGCCTGGTTATTGGGCAGTTTGCACAATAGAGTTTGACGGTTTACATCCTCTTATACGACCTGGTCACTGTCTTCAGTGGACCCCGTTCTCAGGTGCCAGCACTGACTGTGTCCTTCCTCTCTTTCCCCTCCAGCATGCAAGCGCAAAGAGCAAGAACCAAACAAAGACAGGAACAACTCCCAGAAGAAATCCCGCCTGGTGTTCACGGACCTCCAACGCCGAACACTCTTTGCCATCTTCAAGGAGAACAAGCGCCCATCCAAAGAGATGCAGATCACCATTTCCCAGCAGCTGGGCCTGGAGCTCACGACCGTCAGCAACTTCTTCATGAACGCCCGGCGCCGCAGCCTAGAGAAGTGGCAGGACGACCTGAGCACAGGGGGCTCCTCGTCGGCCGCCAACACCTGTACCAAAGCATGACGGAAGGACTCTCAGCTGGGCACAAGTCCCCTCCAAACGAGGACAACAGATTCCAACAGCAAATACAAAGGAAAAAGACACCGGATTCTTAGCTGGGGCCCTTCACTGGTGATTTGAAAGCACAATTCTCTTGAAAAGAAACTTCTAGCGGTAATCATAGGCCAGGTGTTCTTTTTTATTTTGTTTTTAATGGCTATGGAGTCCACACGCAAGCCGAAAATGAATCTCGTCGAACCGGACATTGTCCTCTGAGCATGCTGAGCGTCTCAGAAGCCCAAATGGGGCCTTCCTGGAGCAAGTTCGTGTCGGTGTGGTGTCAGCCAAGCTCAGGACTGCTTAAAATGCCAACAGTCCTCCTTCCTTCCGTCCTGTCAACCTCTTGCAGACCTTGTTCCCAGATGGAAAGGTGGGAGTTTGGCCTGAGTTTGGGCTCCCAAGATGCTACATTAAGAGAAGAATCTAGCAACCAGAATGACCTCATTTGCTTTCTAAGTGCTTAGCCTCATTTCCACCACCGTACACCAAAGTTCACAGCCATAACGTAAAGAACATCAGAGTGGTAATTACTGAGCACAAGTTTTAAATATGGAAGTCAAAAAAAAATCCAAGGACCTGTTTTTCCAACTCAGGCATCTTTTCACTGAATGGTTTTGAAAGCTTTAAGTTGATCCAGTTTACAGTTTTCTTTATCTCCTGGAAATCTCATGTGGTCTTGGGTCCATCAAAACAACAAATCAGTTCACTTGAGCTCAAAGTATCAAGCACAACGAAGATAAACAGAGTAGTAAGGAAGGTTTTGGATTCGCCATATCTGGATTTTCAAGACGCCGATAGTGAAGTCATTAGGGAATCATTGGGAATACGACTTCAAGCACATTTTGCAGTTTGCTACAAATTCTGTTTGTACATAATGCAGACGCACACTCAGGAGGCCAATTTAACTGTTACGGTACATGGAGCAAATGCAGCATTTAAAAAAGATCTAGATTTTTTTAGATCATTAACGTATCCTTCTTGGTTGTTAGTCACCTGGTTCCTCCTATTGTGCATTCTGACCGCCTCGTAACTCATTCTCACTCTTTCAAGATTTGGGTTTTTCTTTCATCCATCCCATCGGTAGGGATATCTTCAGTGTTTTCTAGCAAGAAAAAAAAATTAAGAATTCAAGCCACCATCTATGTTACCCATCTAGTCCTAAGTCTCTTCCATTGTTGAGTCATCCTAGCAAAACAGCTGAAATAAACTGGAGAAAACACAGCACACCAAAGAAGCAGAATACTGCAAACCAAAGACATTTATTACTTGCCATTTTCTAGCCTAAAAATACTGTGATTACTTTTAGAAATCAGAAAACCTCTGCAACTCCGAATGGCATTTGGCTCTTGCGTTTGGCTCACCGTCAGGCTGAGCGGACAGGTTATGCCAAGGACATTCAGCCAAGCCACCAGGGAGTGGCTCTGCCACACTACTGTGGCTTCTGGCTGTCACCTTCCAACAGCAAGCAGGAGAGCGCCTACAGAACTCTGGGAGGTTGCGAAGGTCACAATGTGCATATTTACCAGTGAATGGCCCCAAGTGGGCACCGTGGGGGTGTTCAAAGCAAGCCAAACGCTGCAATGATTCTTTACAGACACTTGAGACTGACTTTTTTATGAATTACTTAATCGAAACCAAAGAAACTTTTTCTGCACCTACTTCTGCAACAAACAGAACTGTCCCGTGAAGCTGAATAAATGAATACGTAAATCAGTGAAAATCACCACCAACAAGAAGGAAGCACGCCAAAAAAACCAACCATCAAAAAAACAGCGAGACACACTGTGTTCAAACAGACCTCTTGGGACATTTTTTGGAAGCAGATTTTAAAGAAAGGGTTGAGACAAGAACGGAAATAAGGACAAGCCTAGTGGCTGCTGCTTCATTTGACGACTCACGCGGTAATCTTAAAGCTGAAGATTGTCTTTAATTTGTGCCTATGCAGTTTTTCAAAAGAACACGGAACAGAGCAACAGAAACCTCAACAGCTACAATACCAAAGATGAGGATTTCTCACACCCTTTGTTTCAGTTCATTATCTCCTCTTGCCTGGCTAACGTACTCGTAGCGCCATTGATCTGTGTAAAGGTAATCAATTTTGTTTCTGAGCAACGAAAGGAAAGGGTCATTTATTTGATGTTATTGTTTCCCTTTAGTTTTGCTTTGTGGCTTTCTCCCCCAACATGGGAATCTCTCAACAGGTCCCATAAACGCCAAGTTTAAGATGTTGGGATAGTGAACAGTTCTCTTTTCTCTGCTCCCACAGAGTATGGGGAATAATATGGTCACTTGAATGTTCTTTGCTTTTCCCTTAGACTTAAGGTTCCTTCTGTGTTCAGTCTCATCATCAGGGGAGGGAAGGGGAATGAGGGTCAGGGTCAGGGGTCTTGGTGACACACCCTTGCCCGAGCCACAGAACCAAAGAGTTTATAGAGGAATCGATAGCCTCGTCTTCATGTGATTGCTACATGCTAACAGGGCTTCATTGGGGGTGGGGGGTAACATGTAAAAATAATTGCCAATTTCTACTTTTCTATTAGCTTTTTAAAAATCAGCTGTAAAGTTGCATTTCTAAAAAAAAAGATATATATATAATATATGAACACATATATAGATTCAACTGGACATTGGTGATAACCCCAAAATTATTGCTGTCCAAATTCATGTCCTGTTTTCGTCAAGTGCTTCATTTATTAAGCATTCAGTTCATAATTTTGCTCATTTCTCATGCCATCCCAGAGTTCATTTGCCACTGTGGATGATTTGGAGTGTTCAGATTTCTGTGAAAATTCTTGGGAAGGGTTGGAAGTCAAGTTCATGCATTTCAACAGTTAAGATGTTAAGTGGATCCCTGGTGGAAAGGAGTTTTATTTGTATGTGAAGTCATCTCTAGTCCATGCCTCAACCATGATACGGTGGTACGTGAGGTTCATGCATCAGACCCACCCCATCACCGGGCCCGGGCCTGGGCCTGGGCCAGTGCGGGGCTCATCACCTATAACTGCCGGAAGGCTCAGTGGTCCACTCCCACCAGTTATGGAGATGGCGCCAGCCCTGAAACGTGTTCTAGAGGCGTGTCCCTGCCCCACCAGGGTGCTCCAGATCCTCCTCAGTGAGCAGGTCCACCAAAGGGGCTCCTCGCAGGGGACGCCCCACTCCCGTTGCACTGGGCCGATCAGGTTTCCTCAGGGTGGTAATTACCAGTTTGCAACCACAGCGGGCACTGGAGTGATGCAGGGGTGTCGTTAGTGGTGGGGCGGGTGTGTTAGTCCTGAAGAGAAAACACCAAGCAGGGTTAGGGAAGAATCCCAGAGTCCTGCCCCCTGCCCTGGAGTCCCATTGTCTCTTGTCTCACCTCTCCCTCCCACCATGTGGGTCTCCCTTCGCAGGGGCAGCAGCCATGTAGCTGTGAAAGAATGTGACTCTCCATGACTTTTGTCATTCATCCTACCTGGGGATATTCCTTGACTTTTCCCTGTGTGTCTGTCTCTTGCTCATACTCCATGTCTCCTTTGTCAAATGACCAAAAACAAAAACAAAAAACAAACAAACAAACAAAAAAAGAGAGAGCTTATTTCAGCAGGGGAAGGCTCCAGATTGGTTGATAAAAATGACTTCCAACTTGCATGTTTCCAAATGAATCCTTGTGACTTGTGGCCAATGGAAATGGTTGCTCTTACGGAGAGTAGACTGAGGAACCAAGCCTGTTTGGTTTGATTAGTGATTCTTTGGTGCTGTAATCTCGGCATCTGAGTCCCTGGCCTTCTCTGAAGATGTCAGCACCAAAAGGAGCTGCCTCAGGGGCCTGAGAGTTCACAATGCACACACGCCCGTGTGTTCCTGGTGCCCTGAGGAAGATGTCATCATGGAAGAAAGGCAAGAACTTTCCTCCAAGGACTTTTGATAAGGATCTCACCAGATAACATCATACCAGAGAGCAATGCTTGCTTTCAGAAAATTATGTACATGCATATATAAATACATGTCTGTATCTATATATCTATGTATCAAAATGTTAAGCCCTACAGAATTTCAATTTGTTAAAAATCTGAAAGAAAAAAAAATCCCTGAAAATTGAAAGGTAATGGAGTTTCACCCATAAGTTTCCTCAAGCATTTAAAAATCACATTTTAAGTGAATAATTTCAGGGAAAAAATGGTCATTTGGCCTTATTATGGTTTAGGATCCATTTCCTCAATCCCCAGGAAGAATTCTAGGCATGCCTCAGCCATCAGCAATAGAAGGGACAGCTCTGATCTAAAATTCACATTTGTGAGGCACCAGAAATCTAAAGGCTACTGAGTGGAGAAATACTTTTTTTATTCCTTTAGATAAATAGACTTGCTTTAATTTTATTTTCAATGTGATTTGGGCACTGGGGATAGAATTTTTTCATTCCAGAAAATTTTTATTAAGAGCCAATATTTTTTAAAAGGCAAACAGCAACCATAATAAAAACTCAACCCCGATATTAAAGGCTTTTCAAAATGTAGCATAGCATGCAGGTTGTACCACTTAAAGGTACAGGTGAGGATGAGTCGTGATGAACCCAGCCTGATGCTTTGTCTGAAGAGGGCTGTAATCTCTCCTTCTCTCTCCTCTGCATCTCCACTCCTGTAGGCTCTTGGCAATGATATGTTTAGGAAACGTAAGGTAATTTTCATTTAAAACTAAAGTAAAATAAAAATTAGGGAGGTAAATCATACACACACACACGTGCATTTTTGTAAGTCAAACGGTGTGTTTTAAAGCCTAAAATTAGTACCTTTTATATAATCAACTATTTTTACCTTATCTATGCTGGGTTGGTTACCCACCTATTAATGCCAACAAATTTAAGTTGAACAGATTTTTAAAAATCGCCATCACCTGGATCTACAGGGGATGACACTTCCCCACTTTGGAAAATGTCCGTGGGATTATCCAAGTGTCTGTGTGACTGTCACTGGCATCGCGTCACAGCACCACGCCTTTGCAGTGAACTCTGGTTTCCAGGAAGTTGTAGTGCAGGAGTTTTTTTCCAATATAAAAAGAATAGGCTGGGCTCCTGTGTTGTTGAAGAATAATGGACTCGATTACAAAGTAGGGAAAAAGAAATGATACGCGTGGTCCAGGTGGACCCCAAGACCCAGACACAAGTGTACCGTGATGATAATTGTCCTGATTCCTATAGGTTGAGCTGATTTTTTTGTTGTTGTTGCTGCTGATGCTGTGATTCAGACTTGTTAACCCAACCAGGAGTGAGCGGGAACCAGTAGGTGGGGAAGGGAAAGGACTGGTGCCTGAAACTTTCTGATCCTTACCTGCACGGCTTCGTAATTTTGTGCCCTTCCCTAAGACCAAGTCGCCTCTCAAACAGCAGGAGAATCTAGTTATCAAAAAAGGCCACGAAACCCTTACTCAAGGAAAAAGGGGCACTTGAATTTGTATAAGTCTCATAAGTCAATGACATTGGCTCTAAATATAGCTGTCCCAATGCCCATTTTCTACCCACCATTTGTTTCTTTCCCAGGGCAGGGGAAAGGGAGGGTTTACTTATTTGTTTTAGGGAGCCTCAGAATGCATTATAAAATACAAAAATAATCATTAAAATAATACATGGCTTCATATAGGTAGACACAAAGGTTCTATCGGATGGGCCGTTGCATGAATCCCACAGGGACTAGAAATGCTCATTGTTTGCAGATGCCAGATTGGCCAGCTAATCCCTTGTTAGTAGAGATAAGTGTGTAGGAAAAAACACATTGCTACTGGTTCGGTCACCCCACGGAAGTCTCCCACTCTGCTCCAGCTTTCACAGCAAGCATTTCAGATAGTATAAACCTTGGTAGAGAAGCTGGCCTCAGGCCTAGACAGTCAGTCTGTCAGCTTGGGTGTAGACAGATTTACATACATCTCTTGACATGTGTTCTCACAGACATCCTTGTAGCAACACACATTACCTGTGTGTGTCTAGATTGCGCAGACACGTGTGTGCACACATCTCCATACTGTCATCTGTTACAATAAATAAATTGTAAGTGACCATTTCACATGCATGTGGAACTTCTACCATGTACATCGTTTTCATTATTTATTGTAGCACGGAAAACTAAAATGCAGGGGAAAACAAAGAGTATCCCAACATCTTCCTTGTGTACACTTGGAACCGCTTTCATTTGGGCACATCCAAGATAAGCTCAGACTTTCAAGAAACCTTGGATTATGTAATCATCTGTGTAAGAATGGTACACATGCTTGATTGCTTCGGTTGAATAGCTTTATTCTGGATCTTTCATAACTAGAGCTAAATCCAAAGACCCGAAAAGGGACAAGAAAGGAAAAAAAAAAAAACAAAAAAGGAGGAAAAAATAGCAAAACCAAGTGAAAACCAGTAGGGACAAAGCGGGCCCTGGTTTCCCGGGCGGAGACAACGGTGCCATGATGCTGTGGGAGGCGTGCGAGCTAGAGGAGGGGGGTGGGGATTTTTTTCACGCTTGGCACATCGAAATGGTCTTTACGAACGTGGATAAGTTTTAGAGGTTATCATTTCCTGCTTTCTTTTCCCTTAGACTATTGAAGAGGTTAATACATTTTGTCCATCAAAAATCGAAGACAGTAAACAAACATTTTTTTTTCTTGTCTCTTTGGGTTATGACCCAACAAGCAAAGTACAATTAATGTAATTAATTTATTTAAATGAGTTCCTAGCAGAGAAATGTATAGGATTTGGGTAATTATTTAATCATCCCTCCTTAGTTTATTTGTATTCCTTGTGCTACATCCAAATCGAGACCAACGGCATGTGTTGGCAATGCAGAATCACTTTTAGAATTCTCCAGGAGGTTAGTTTGCTTTAGAAAGCAGTGAAATTCTGTTACAGACAGGGAAGAAATACAGGTTACAAGAAAAAAGAATTGAGTTATGTTTCCTTGTTGAATTAACTTTGAAAATAGTTTAAATAACACTTATTAAATTATTTAACTTAAGTTCAGAGCCCCGCATGGTACTACAAGAACTTCACCTTTTAATTATCGGGGCCCACAGAGTCTTCATAGTGTAACTTATTTATTTAACTTATTCAGCACCTGCGAAAGGTGCACTGTATAGTTTATATTTTTTATTTAAAACAACAGAGAGCACTATAGTTTGTTTGCGGTCAGAACAACAGAGCAAAGTTTGTGGACAAGCAATGACTACCCAACCTGCACCCGTGCATTCAGAAAACATAAGCCAAGACCCTGCTTCGCCAGCCTGGATTTCGGGGCTTCTATACAGAAACTGGAAAAATACATTAAAAAAAATCTTAACAGCAAAAAGAGAGAAACCCTTACACTAGCTGCTTCCAAGAATGAACTCTGTGTGTGTGTAAAACAACAAGATAAAAAAGGAGGAAAAAAAAGCAGAAAAAAAGAAAAAAAAAAAAAGGAAAAACTTTCTATTTCTAGTGAGAACCAAAGAAGGCTACCTCACTGACTTTTTCCATTTGTAATTTTAATCGTGTTGAGACACCAAAGATACCAAAGATTTCTTTCTCTGTGCGGTCTGCATTTTGCTTGGGCTCTTTTATAATTTTAACTCTCCTCTCTGACACATGGTATGTACAGCCACAGCTCAGATTCCCCACAGAAAGAATTGTCTGTGCGACAGCGGCTGCCAATCGGAAAGGGATATTTTCTGTGTTTCTCTCATTCGTTCACTGCCCCGGTCACATGTTCAGGATGCAAGTTCAGATGCTGCTGTAGTTGGATTCTTTAAATTCCAGTTCCAAATGGGCAAAGAAGTCTGGTTGGAAGTGGCCTTCCATCCTAGCCGTGACCTAATTCCTGCTGTGGAGCTCTCAGAGTAAAGATTCCCAATCACTGGACCACAGAAACTCGAATCACTGAGCAGCAGAGCTAGAAGGGACCTTAGAAGCCATTCAGTCCACCACTCCTCCTGGAGGCCTGGAGGAGTGAAATAGTTATCTGTGTTAAATAGCTACAGAGGCAAAGGCCTCCTGTCCCAGTGCCCAGCGCTGCCTCTGCATGAGATGGGCCACCCCTGGGCAGAGAGCAAGCTGGCGCTCCTTTAGCAAGAAGTAGGGCCTGGGGCTTATCACGTAACATCTTCAGTGGGTAAGAACAGTCCCGGGAATTTCAGTGTTTGTCTAGTTGCAGTCACAGCAGAAAGTCACGCAGGGTTCGTGGCTGCAAAGGTGGCCAGCCTTGAAATGTTGGAACAGCACGTTGATCCAGGGAGGTCCCTGTTGAAGTTCCCCATTACAAAGTGTGGTGTACACACTCCTTTCACGCGGTGAGAGGAGAGGGTGGGCCTGCTCGGTTTAATTATTATGGATATTTTAGGTCAGTATCCGAGAAATTGGATCACTGTTTGCACATGTGACATTTCAGCTGCTCAGCTCTTCCCTTTTCCTCTTGACTTGCGTATGCGTTTGTATTTCATTTCTAGTCCAATTCTGTATTTCTGGGAGAAAATGAAGCCCTACATTGAAGGTTGTTTATTGTAAATGAAAGATGACCCCAAATTTCAGAGGAATAGATGAGTCAGTTTAAGAAATGGCTACTTAGAGTTGCTTCTCTGTTTCCTTCTTACTCATGAAATTAATTGGTCTTCTTTGGATTTCATGAAATAATTAAGTCACCATTAAAATCCATTCATTTGAGTGACTTGTATGTTAGCCAATGAATCATTCTCAGCATCTGACCAAGTGGATCTGAGACATGTGCAAAGGCCCACCCTCATCTTTAATAGCTCTTTATTGAGCACTAATATTTTGTATTTCACATGATGTGGTTATCTTTGAGCTTTTAAAGGGACTATTTAAACAATGAAGCTAAGAAGGAAAAAGACCAGTTAGCACGTGCCCCAACAGAGTGTAGCGGTAGAGGAATTTAGAGGACAGACTGGCCTGTTAGGAAACCCACTCACCCCCTTTCTGTGGCGTCCAGGCACGATACTGACACGTCAGAGTTCCCTCCCGTCCAAACAAGCTGAAAGCTCCGTCTTCCCCCTATCCATGGCAGACTTGTAAGGCCTTCCTTCCAAACAGCAAATTGCATTGGTTTCCTTCCCCAGTTCCTACCGGAAACGGAATTCTCAGAACACCTGGGAGGCACACCAAAGACCCAATCACTGAGCAGCAGAGTGCTCCCCTAGAAGCCAACACCACCCTCCCACCACCAGGCCCCTACAAGAGGGAGCCTAAAGGGAGCGATGGCAGCCTGAACACAGAAAACATCCCTCATTGGCAGCCCCCTTCTCAGCAACCCCCCTCAGCCTCATGCTTCACTTGCAAAGTGTGACATAACCACGGGACGAGTGCCTTGCTTGAACCAAAGCAACGATTTAGCCAGTCTGGACCTCTCTGCTTTTTTTAATCCTTCCTGTGAATACCTCAGCTTCAACTGGGCCTCCATACAGTAAATTGGTGGGCTTATTGTACTGTGGTGCTTTGCAACGCAACCCTGCAAAGAACAAGATTTGTACTAATACCAAAGGTTCTCTCTCTGTCTCTCCCCTCTGCTCCCCTGGTCCTTCCCCCTTTTCTAGTTCTTCACGGTTCCAAAGCTTTAATATGAACCTGGGCATGTTGGCAATGCAGACCGCGCAATTCCTTACCGAATTTTCTCAGATATACCTCATAGATAATAGTGTTTAGAGTAATGTTATTATAGCGTATGTAATAAATTATTCACTGTTTCTTTTGGTAACTGTGATTTAAAAAAAGAAAAAAGAAAAAAAAAGCTTTATACGTTTTAGGTTGTGCTTTTGTAATAGACGAAAAGGTGCGCTTAAAAAAAATGTATGTTCTTTTTTTTTTCCCCCTTTGGATTTTATTTATTCTGGATTGGGGAAAGTTGCAGAATGAGCCCAAAGTTTACAGTTTCATATTTTGCTGAAGAAACAATCTGTGTTCATTTGCTCTGCTGAAAAAGAAATGATTATTTTCTACATTTGTGCTACTTGGTCTGAACAATTAATTGTTCTGTGTTAACAGTGTAGTATTATAATTAGCAACTGCCAATCAGTGCTATAATTTTATGCATGAGGCTAAAAAGTTAGCAGTGTGATGCATTGTGGTCTTAATAGCTGCCTTTCATTTGGAACTAGCCCCTCCCCTTTGGTTCAATGGACTTTATTTATGCATGGGCGCCGATCGTTTGTTAGCAGTTGTGGGACAGTCGTGTGTACGTTAAACTGTGAACATGTACACAGTTCAGCCTCAGACGGTGGTCGTATTGGTTTTGTTGGGAAATGTCTCACCTCAAACATACCTGTACATCTGTTGGGATTTCAAAATGAGTCAGATTGGACCGGGTTCAAATTTTATGAGAAAGGTCGTTCGGAGCTTGAGTTAGCCCGCTTGCTATCCCCAGCTGGGATCCTCAGGACCCAGCTGTCCTGCGCTATGCGAGAGGGGCTTGGAGACCAGCATTGAAGGACAACTCAGCTCTGCATTTTCGTTCTCCACTGAAAGGCATTGTTTTGGCTTTATGTCCATGACCTCAGACCTAACTGGCCGTGCACATGGGCATGTGAACTCATCCCGCTTAAGCCCCTCCCGGATCCCTGCTTAGGAATGGCCACTTGGATTGTGCTTGGTTTCTGTTAGTATTTTGTTGTCAGGTCAGCTCCAGTAGAAACGCAAATGGCATCAATATCAATAATTTTTCTATGGCTTCTTTTGGTCCATTCTCCTGGACAACTCCATCAACTATTCCCGTGATTCAGGCAAAAACAGATAGCCATTCCCCACACCATCTCCTGTGCGGCCATATCACGCCTCTTCCTCCCTCAGGTCAGAGATGACTCTATAAGTTGCTCTTTCCTGCTGGACAGTGTCACCTCTATCCTAAATTGTGGGGGGAGGCGGTCGTCAGGGAAGTTTTAGACCCCAGTTTAGGGAAACCATTTTAGTTTAAATCCCCCAGTAATCGGAAGCCTCTGTATCTCAAAAAAAAGTATTTTTCAGTTGCATTGGATTGGGCCAACTTATACTGTCTTGTATTTCGGTTCTGAGGCCTACTCTCGAGTTTCATACCTATTTCCCAAAGCAAAATGCTTGACATAAAGCCAAACCAACTGCCCAGCACACTGTGCACAGGAGAGTGGAGTGCAGTGGCGGGAAAGCAGGAGTCAGCTATGCAACACATCGGGGATCACCAACAGCAGAGCGTTTGTTCTACCTGTCGCTGAGACTGCTGGGAGCGCGCTTTCATTAATAACACACAGAAACATTTGTTTGGCCTTATAAAGTAGATTGTGATAATGAAAGCTTTGTCATAGATAGTTGTTTTTTTTTTTAATTTTTCCCCTTATGAACCTGCCAAAGATGGGAATGGATACAAGAATTTTAAGTTGGCTTTGGTAAGACAGTTAATGATTGTAATAGTGTTTAATCTTCCAGAAAGCTTTATGTGTTCTTCCGCAATAAACCGCCTCGATTATTTGTTTCAGTAAAGTTCTCCTCACCCTCACAAACCCACAGACTGTTCCTCCTGACGCAGATACTGTAGTACCTGCGAGGTTCAAGTGCATTTTCCATCCGAAGCGAACAGGAGTGTCTGAGACGTGGAGGGGCCCAGCCCTTCTCATTAGGAGCAACACCGGGGTCTGGCCCGCTAGGATTTGCCAAGAAGACTTGTCTTATGAAACTTGAGGTATATTTTGTTATGCCATCTTATGTCCTTTTTTAAAAAATTTGTTTTTAAACTTTGTGGAAAGTGATATGTTAAATCAAGTGTAAGCCGAGTTTCCCAGACAACTGACGTAGCTACATGGTGAATGTTATTTTGTTATTAAAGGGTTTTTACTCAATGCTTTGTGCCCGTGGGTGTCCTTTTCCTCAGAGACACGGAGCTGTGGGGTTGACCTCAGCTTGGCCTGGATTTCGCTCCTGCTCACATGCTAGGAATGTGGGCCTGGCCTGTGAAATGAAAGGTCACGGGCTAGAAGGTAGATTTTGGCACTAGGAAGAGAGCTCCATAACCATCTGCTTGTTTAAAGAGAGCTGGGCCCAAACCTTCTCACCTCAGCCTATCCTGACCTCAGCACTTCTCTAAGATCCCTTGGCCTTGAGCACATGCCAGCATGATGGCAGGCCCTGACTCTTACAGAAAAGGCAAGAAGAGAAAATAGTAATCCTCAATCTTCTGCGCCCCACCAGACGCGGCACTCACCTTTTCCCAAGCTGGGCTCCACCAGCCAAAGCTGTGGGTGGCCCGTCTGGGTGGCTTTGCCTGTGCCATCGCCAAAAGTGTCTTCCTCCACCTTGATGACTGCAAAGGGTCCAGATCCCCGTGGCCCAAAGGGAAGGTTCTTTCAAATCAAGTCTCCCTTATCACGCTTCCTCTGCACCCTGGTTTAGCTGTTCCACCCATAGTTTGTGCAGATGACTCTTTGGAAAACAAAGAAAGGGATGGATGGGTTTTTCTGTTGTTTAGTTTCTAACTTACATTTTAGCGATTCCCAGGTCTTTGGTCTGGGGAAACACAAGCAGGAAGAGGAGACCCCACTGCCTCTCATGCCTGGCCGCTCTCTCCGGAGCCATGCATGCTGCCCATGCTCTGCATCTCGCTTAGGGGACAGGCTGAACGAACCACAGGTACCGAGCCAAGAAAATAGCCCATCAATGCCTACTTTATCTCTGCTTGAAAGACCTATTCAAAAGCTATAGAACTTGGGGGTTTTCCCCTCCATTTTCCTTGCTTTGTCTCAATTTGGCATTTAGCTTAAGCATCCATATACTGTCTAGGACAGGTTGGGGTTTTTTTCCCCTTCAGATTATGACAGGGAACCTGCTACAGTAGTAAGAAAAGTTAAGAATTCAAAGACTATTGGTTAGGTAATTATATCATTAACACATACTTCTTGAAGCTAAATTACTTTCTTTCTTTACTGTGTTGTTTACACTAGTCTAAATGGTACCAGGGAAGTTCTTACCATGACAGGTTGTAAGACACCTGGCAAACTGGAATTCCTGAAGTAAGAAGACTGACACCATCTAAGTTGGGTGGGCAGAGACCGAGATGGTACAGGCATGATCTTGGGGCTGGTTCCTCTTCCAATCCGTATCTCCAACCACCAAATCTTATTTTCCCTTCTCAATCCTACAGCACTGCAGTCTCTTCTCCCCTGAGCTGGGATGCCAGAGAATTTCATGGGCAGAGATAATAAGGGATTGACCAATGTCTCAATTAGTTTTCTTCTTCAGCCTTTGCTTTCCTCCAAGAAGGTGTTTTTCTAGACTACGGAGAAAGAACCTGGCCATTTTTTTTTCATCCTTCCTATGTGATCTTTTTACCCAAGTGAACATTTTATTAGTACAGGAATGGTATAGGTTCTTTCTTGGTTGAGGAATTCTCACTAGAGAGGCCATCCTCCCCCAGGAGCGAGAGCACGTTCCAGTATCTTTTCTTTCATTGATTTTTTTGTTCTCTGGATCAAGTCAGTCCTTTTCTTTTAACATGCTGGCCTGTGGGGCTTGGACCCTTTCTTCCAATCTGTTGGTGACCTTATGGTTTTTAAGGTGACTCAAATGAGGAAAGGGAGGAAGAGGGAAAGAGAGAAGAATTTGCCCCAGCTCTATTTAAAGCTATAAAATGGAAAGAAGGGACTTTTTAAGCCGTGGGGGAAATGGCTACACAGTGGTTAACCTTCCCTGTGACAGGCCATGTTCTCCAAGTGGCTTCTAGGTCAGTCCTTCCAGAAACCCAAAGCTTTGTAGAAACCCAGCTACCTTTCATAGGTCTCTTTCCAGATTCCGAGGGGACAGGACATCAAAGGGTCACGTGCACATCTCTGGTTCTGGCTCCTTGCTTTTACAGATACTATTTCCAAGAAAATGATAGTGGGGGGAGGAACTTTAAACTTTCATTTTTATAGTCAATCCCTTTAACATTACCTCTCCTATTTAAAATCAGGAAAACACACCCCTCCAATGGGCATTCCTTCTTGTTTTGAAAAAAAAAGAAAGAAAGAAAGAAACCCCTAGTTAATCCACATTCTTATTTTCTTTTCACCCTGAGCTAAATTACCAAAGCATATTATAACCCGGATTTTGCCCTGTCTCAGACATGTGAAGTCAGACGGTGCTGAAAGATTTTCCAGGGATGGTCAACAGGGTGTATGTTCAGTGGCTACCCTGAAATCCTGGCGGGAATGAGGAGCACACGCCGTTAGCAAGGGGCTGCCCACCGCCTGATAAACTCCCAGTCCTTTGGAAGATTTCGTTGAATGTTAATTGCGTTTTCAGTTTGCTCATTTCCCGCCCTGATGCTTTGTCTGCAACATTGCTTACACTGGATTCTTCCTATTTTTATTCCTATCATTAAATGGTAGTGCTGTAAATTCTGCAATTAATGTCAAATAAACTGCTTTCATTCATTGACCATGGCTCAGCTGGCTTTTTTCTCTTTTCATGGAAAGGACTAAGTGTCTTCCCCCACTACTGTGACCCACGGTGGTTTTATAAAGAACAGCCAAGTTGCTCTGCTTAGTAGGACTGCAACTTCTTACCCCTGCCAGGATACAAGGCACACTTTATAATGAACAAATCTGTCATGCATGTTAGCCACCACAAACTGTTAGGGTTGTCTCTGTAAGACTGCCTTATTCTTAACCCATTAAAACTTCAGAGACAAATTACCCTAACATCATCCTTGTCCAGATTTCACAGGAGCCCATGTGTGTTAAGTCAAAAAAAAGGACCACATTATTGTCACCATATAGAAGAATTGAGAAAACAAACAAATTTGGCACTAGGAGACCTCATTTGGATTCTAGGCTCTGCCACGAATTAGTTACATGGCTTCGAGCAGGTCATTGAATTTTGGGGGCTTCAGTTTCTCCAATAAGGTTAGGTTGCAAAAGCTTATATCTACAGATTATATCCAAAGTCCCTTCTGTCTTTTGTCAAAAGATTTTAAAGATATTTTAATGTTTAGTATAGGTTGCTTCTTGGCTTATTGTTTTCTCTCTCTTTTTAAAAAAAGTACTTTTCTCTTTTTTCTTTTTAAAGATTTCATTTATTTTTAGAGAGAGGGCAGGGAGAAAGAGAGGGAAATGAAACATCAATGTACAAGAGAAACACTGATTGGTTGCCTATTGCATGTCCCCAACTGAGGACCTGACCTGCAACCCAGGCATGTGCCCTGATCAGGAATTGAACCCACGACCTTCCATTCACAGGCCGGTGTCCAATCCACTAAGCCACACCAGCCAGGGCTTAGCTTATTATTTTCTATAAATTAATACATTAAAGTGTTCTTTTATTCATTTTAAACTTAAATATCCCCTAGCATGAAAGGCCTTCCATTAAGTACACTTTGGTCTACTTAAACTTAAATATCCCCGAGCATGAAAGTGAAAGTCCCACCTACGACCCAGCCTTAGGTGCCTTTATCTAGACAGTGGTTTTCAATTCCAATTATACACTAGAATCACCCAGAGAGCTTTTAAAACATACCAACACTCCTGTCCTATCCAAACCTATCAGATTTATGTATTAGTTAGCTTGTGCTGTGTAACCCCTCTCTAAAACATAGTAGCTTAAAAGAAACAACCTTGTGCCCTGGCTGGCGTAGCTCAGTGGATTGAGCGTGGGCTGGGAACCAAAGTGTCCTAGGTTCGATTCCCAGCCAGGGTACATGCCTGGGTTGCAGGCCATAACCCCCAGCAACCGCACATTGATGTTTCTCTCTCTCTATCTCCTTCCCTTCTCTCTCTAAAAATAAGTAAATAAAATCTTAAAAATAAATAAATGGGCACATCTCTTTAAAAAAAAAAAGAAACAACCTTGTTATAGCTCACAATCCTGTTGGCTGTCAATTTGGACTGGTCTCACCTGGTCCTCCTGGTCTGGGCTGGGCTCACTGGTACACCTGGAGTCAGCTCCACACATGCCTTGGGACTGGCTTTTGTTTGGACAGCCCTTGAAGCCTAAGCATGGAACTGGGGAGTCACTTCAGCTGTATCCTATTGACCAAAGAAAACCGTAATAGGTCCAGCCCACATTCACAGATGCAGGAGTGGAAAGAGGCTCCACCTTTTAATGGAAATGCTGCACAATCACATTGCCACAGTGAAATATTGCCACCATTTTTGTAATCTGCTATGATTTCTACACTTTAAAGCTCTCCTAGAGAGTCTAGTGTCTAGCTAGACTTGTAAAACACCGAGCTGTATAATGAAGGCATTTGGAAGAGTTGGCACAGGTAAGGGCTGAGGTTGTGGGGGGAGATGGAGAAAAAGTAGGCTTTACGGTGGTGCTGTTAAAGATAGCTACCGTTGTAAAAAGGAAGTCTGAGAATGATGGCTATCAGACAGGAAGGGGGTGGGTGAGGGAAGGCAAAGAGGGTAAAGGTGGTTAAAACATAGTGACAAAAAGAGATTAGACTTGGGGTGGTGAACACAGAGTAGAGTATTCAGATGTCATATTATAAAGTTGTACACATGGGACTGATATCATGTTGTTAATGTTACCCAATAAATTTAATTAAAACAATGTTTAAGGCTCGGCTCTCCGAGCCGAGTCAGGAGAGTCAGGAGTTAAGTAACCTGCCTTAGGTAACACAGTAATGGAGTGAGGATTTGAGCCCAGAACCATCCACTCTAAAGCCCGCCTAAAAGTACATGAAAGTGCTTATTACACATGGATTCCCCAGGGAAAGGAGGGAACCATGTCATGGCACTTGAATACCAAGTCATACGGCCTTACTCAGCCATTAGCTTTGATGACACAGCTGTTACTAGTAGATGACTAAACTTGCTTGGTCTACCATGAAAAGATTATTCATAAAAATGATCGTGAACCAAGTCTGAGGACATCCACAACATTTCAGTTCTTTATAGTAGCTAACAACAGGCACCCAGAGGCTTTGAAGTGGGTAACAGTTACCTACTTCCCCAAAACTGTCTGCCAAATTTTATTTAGTTTTTAAAGATTTTACTTATTTATTTTCAGAGAGAGGGGAAGGGAGGGAGAAAGAGAGAGAAACACTGATGTGAGAGAGAAGCATCAGTTGGTTGCCTCTCACACACCCCCAACCAGGCAGGACCTGGCCCACCACCCCAGCATGTGCCATGACTGGGAATAGAACTGGTGACCTTTCAGTGCACAGTCTGGTGCTCAATCCACTGAACCACATCAGCCAGGGCTGTTTGCCCAATTTTAAGGGAAGTGAAGGCAAATTTAACAAGTTCTGTTTCCCAGATCAGGCACAACACTGTGTGTACCGTGTGCTGTGTAAGCTCAGTGCAGTCTGAGGTCTCTGTCCCGTGGGGAGCACTAACTGCACTTCAGACAGACCCAGTGACATTCCAGAGGCAAGCTTCTGTTAGCCCTCGGGCAGCCTCAGACAACAGGCCACCTCCTAACGGAGAATGGAAGACAGGATCTTTTTGAAATCAGACCTCCTGTGCATCATTCCCTGATGGTGCAGGCTTCTTACTCTTCCGTGTATTCTTATACCCTGTGGATGCAGGGGAGGGTGAGAAGGGGGCGTCCCCCACCCCTTATCATAAATACTTTTAACCTTACCCATCACCAGCAGAAAACCTTAATATTCCCATAACAACTACTGAAATTGAAGCAGTAATCAAAAACCTCCCAGCAAACCAAAGTCCTGCACTAGATAGCTTCAAGATGGATTTTACCAATCATTCAAAGAAAAACTAAGTCCCTCTCAAACTATTCCAAAAAATTCAAGAAGAGGGAAGACTTCCAAACTCTTTTTATGAGGCCAGTATTGTCCTAATTTTAAAACCAGGTAAAGACACAACAGAGAAAAAAAATTACAGGCCAATATCCCTGATGAACATAGATACTAAAACCCTCAACAAAATATTAGCAAACTGGATCCAGCAATACATTAAAAAGATCATACTTCCTCATCCACGATCAAATGGAATCTATTCCAGGAATGCAAAGATGGTACAATATTTGCAAATCAATAAATGTGATATATCACACATACAAAATGAAAGACAGAAATCACATGATCATATCAATAGATGCAGAAGAAACATTTAATAAAATCCAACACCAATTTATGATAAAAACACTTGGCAAAGTGGGAATAGAGGGAGCTTTCCCCACCATAATAAAGGCTATATAGGAGAGACCTAATGCTGACATCATACAGAATGGGCAAAACTAAAAGCTTTCCCACTGAGATCAGGAACAAGACAAGGATGTCTGCTTTTACCACTTCTAGTCAACACAGTACTGGAACTCCTAGCCACAGCACTCAGACAAGAAAAATAAAAGGCATCCAAATTGGAAAGGAGGAAGTAAAACTGTCATTGTTCACAGGCAACATGATATTGTACATGGAGACTTATTGGCTCCACAAAAAACTTCTTCACCTAGTAAATGAATTAGGCAAATTAGTGGGATACAAAGTCAATATTCAGAAATTGATGGCATTTTTATATATCAATAATGAACTATCAGAAAGAGAGACTAAGATGTTTTCATAGCCCTGGCTGGTATCATAGCCCTGGCTGGTATGGCTCAGTGGATTGAGTGCCAGCCTGAGAACCAAAGGGTTGCTAGTTCAATTCCCAATCAGGGTATGTGGCTGGGCTGTGGGCCAGGTCCCCAGTGTGGGGAACACGCGAGAGGCGACAACACATTGGTGTTTCTCTCCCTGTCTTTTTCCTTCCCGTCCCCTCTCTCTAAAATAATAATAATAATAAATAATAATAATAAATAATAATTTTAAAAAAGAAACTGTCATCAAAATAAAAAGGGAACCCACTGTATAGAAGAACATATTTGCTAATGATACATTAGACAAGGGTTTAATCTCCAAAATATGTAAAGAACTTACACAGTTCAACACTAGGAAGTCAAACAATCCAATTAAAAAGTGGGCAGAGAACTTGAATAGACACTTCTCCAAGGAGGATATACTGAGGGTCCATAGACATATGAAAAAATGCTCAACATCACTAGCCATCAGAGAAATGCAAATTAAACCCACAATGAGGTATCCCCTCACACCCGTCAGAATGGCCACCATTAATAAATCAACAAACAAGAAGTGCTGGTGAGGATGTGGAAAAAAGGGAACCCTAGTGCACTGTTGGTGGGAATGCAGACCGGGGCACCTACCCCTATGTTCTCTCAACAGGAAGTTGTAACTACTAAGCAGCAGTAAAGATTAGGAGTAACATTAAACTGTTCCAACACCTCCACAAAATAGGCTTACAGCTGTGAGTGGAGTGCTCAGAGCTGGATTGCATTTTGTTGTGGTTTTTTAAAGAAAAATATAGTTGATTTCAGGCTTATGGACACTCAGAGTGCTGCGGGGCTCCATTCGCCTGTTCGCTTGTCCGAAGGGCCGGACTGCAAGGGTGGGTCCAGACTGGCTCCCTCACTGAGCTATGAACCTCAGCTCCCAGAAGGAAGACTCCAAGGTTACTTATAACAGGTCACACAACAGACTAAACATTAAGGTATTATTTACCCAGGTCTTAAGCTTCATCCGGGGACTAGATAGAAATGGTTAAAGAGTTTGGAAGAAACAAAAAAAACAAAACGCAGGTTCCCCAGGCTCATCACCTTGCCAAGGTCTTAGACTTCCTGCAGGAACCCAGGCTGGGGGCTGGGCTGCCGGAAGGGAGTGTCCCTGGGAGGTTCCAATTTCTGGACAGGGGTTTAGAGGTGCTGCTGCTGTGTGGTGTTGGTGGGGGGCGGGTGTGTACAGGCAGCCCGGAAGTAGAGGAGGTATCACAGCTACTTTCATTCATGTCACCAAAGAATCTCTCTTCCAGCTGCATGTCCATCTCGCTATTCCTGACCCAGCAGAAGTAACGGCGCTGCCGGCCCTCTCCCTTCATAAATCCACCTGCCCCCCGTCCAACAGCATTCTGCTCCTTCAGCCACGGCCACACCCACTCATCCTTCTCTCTTCCCACTGACTGCACCCATGCCACTGTGCTAGGAAGCCAGGCCTCATCATTCACCATTCACATCGTAACTTATGGCCCAAGGGGGCGTGGTGAACCAGGTCCCACAGCCCCAAGACCGAGGACCCTAGGGGCTCTTCTTTCCCTGGGGAAAGCTAGACAGGGGAGTAGGGGGAAGGTGGAGATGGGATAGCCAGTCCAAAGGTCCACAAGCCTCCAAAAACATCTCAAAACAACTAGCCAACAAAGGTCCAAACCATTTCCAGCCCCCACTTGTTTCTTTGTCCAGGCGATGGTCCAGCCATCCTCCACTATATCCTCTTCCTTAAGAACCTGGAGTCTGGGCCAGAGGGTCCAGGCTGGGGGCAGACCCTCTCGATAGCTGCCCCATCATTCGCAGCTGTGATGTCCATGTCCTCCACACTGTCCGCGTCATCCTCACCTGTCCTCAGTGCGGTGGCTCTCACCCTGCACTTTCTTCAGAGTGGCCCCATCATCCCTCGGGGAGTGGCGGAACAGGCCTTCAGCTGCTGGCTCACCTGGGGAAGATTCCTGTCATCCACAACTGTATCAGGCTTGTTTGCCATGAGCTCTGTAGGGAACCAGTTTGTTTCAATCTGGCAAATGTGGCTCAGTTCTATATGGAAAACCTACAGAAGCGATGTGGTGGGCAGGAGCCAGACCCTCAAACCGGGTTTTCCCGTGGGAACCAGGCCCAGAAAATGCATACAGATTGTGATGGCTTGCTCTTGCTAAAAATCCCTCGCCCTGGTCTGAAACAGTAGATGTTTATTGCTTATCTTCAAGGTAATTTCCAAAGCCCGTGTAAAGTTTCCCAAGGACAGAGCTAATCAGCTCACCGCCTTTCCCTTTTGCATGTTATTTTCATTTCCTCGATTGTACCTAAAATGTAGACAACAATATTCTATGTAATAGATAACAAATCCTTCTTTGATGTAAGACCTGAGAAAAACAATAAAAGCCTGTCCAGGCAAAGGTTGGCGCGCAATTTCCCCTTGAGAGAGTGGCCAAGGCGCTCTCCCCTTGAGAGAAGTGGCCACAGGACTCTCATTTTGAAAGAGGACCATACCTTCCCTTTTTCTCCGCAGGATGCCGTAGTCTGTGCATTTGTTCTCGTCTTCAGTCACAACTCATGGACTCTGCGGGCCAGAGTCTGCCTCATCCCCCCCGGGAAGCCCTCCACCTCATCCAGCTCCAAGTCAGCTTTGTGGAAGTAGTGCGCCTCCCCAGCGCCTCCCAGCGACTCGGCCTCCTCCTGGCTGTGCACGCCCCCAGTGCCACTATGCACAGCAATCTGCAAGGTGGGCCAGGCCCCCAGCGCCACACTGGCCCACAGTTTTAACTCCACCCCGGGCATAGGCATGGAACTCCATGGAGTTGCCACCCAGTGATTTGGGACTTCCCAGAACACAAAGAAGCATCAAGAAGGGCAAGTAAGATTTTACTGTGAGCTGTTGTCCTCCAAGTGCCCACAAAAATGAATTTTTAAAGGATGCGAAGAGATGCAAAATTAAAACTAAAAAAATAGTACTGGTGTTGGTAGGAACCTGTGGCTACAAGTGTATCTTCTAACAGAATTAGTTTTGAGTAACCTCATGTGAGTTTTAAATGATCCTCAAAATCATCGTTATCATGAATACTTTCATTTTCACCGTTCTTACTGGGTGTTCAGCAGAACCATCTACAACCCTCCCACCTTCTGCCTGGGCCTCAACTTCCTCTATGGCAGGTCCAGCAGAAGGGACAGGAAGTCACAAGTGGGGGCCCTGTGGCACTGCTGAGTTGGGGGGGGGTCTGCCTCCACCCACTGGGCAGAGCACAGTGCAAGAGGCCCCAGGCCCTAGTCGTCCATGCGCTGAGGAAGAACAGTTCACGGCCCACTGAGCCCAGAGGGTGGCTGGTCTCTCTGCAGAGAAGGAGGTACATTTCCCAGAACAAATCTAGACACTCGGCACTCGGGGTGAAGCCACGCTAGACCTTTCCTCCTGGGACGGCTCCTTTCTAACCACAAGTCTGAGGGGCCAAAAATAACCCTGTCCCTCCTGCCGTGGGAAATCTCATGCACACAGAAGGGGTGGGTGATGCCACAATGCTGACTGCTCTGAACCCCGGCCATGCACAGCGCATTCTTGAGGGTCAAATACGGGGTCAGGCAAAAGTGGGTTTCCAGTGGGGCGTGCCCGAAACACAGCTGATCCTGGTACTGTTTTCCACATGACTACTAACTACGGGGTGAATACCGGGAACGGAATTGCTGGCTCTCAGGTAGGTGCATGGTTAGCCTGACCAAGTAGGGAAGGATGGCTAATCAGTAAGGTTACCCCAGTCCACACGCATGCCAGCAGGGCAAAGAGGCTCCTGGAGCCCTCATTTCAAAGGGGTTCTCCGAAAATGTTCCTGACCTGTGCTAAGGTGCATAGGAAATCACCCTCACCAGTAGGGTGAACACGTGTCAGCAGACCAACTTCCTCCCAGGAAGTGGCTGAAATGGCCCCGGGTGGGCAAGAGGTTCAGATTGAAAGTCTCCAAGGAGGGGAAGCAGGTAGAAGGAGAACCGGAAGGCAGACTCGCACCCCAGGAGAATTCCCTTCACTTGTGAATCTGCTCCCACCCATTGGGTGGGTGACCGTTGTTATTATTTCTTGATTATGAGGGTAGTTTATTAAAGCTGGCGACAGCAAAACAGAGAAGGGCTTAGCGCACAAGAAGCAACAGGAGAGCCCGGGCTGGGCTGCCTTAGCTCACTGGGAGGTCACAGAGAAGGGGGCTTGGGGACAGGTTCAGGGGACTAGCCTGGGGCCAGCTGCCCACTGCCCATTGCCTTGGAGTTCAGGAGACTGGTACCCGTGAAGGAAGAAGTGGGGGAGGAAGACGGGGAGATGCAGTCAGCATCTAACACGGAACTGACCCCGCCTCGGGGTGTTCCCATTCAGCCGGGGGGTCCAGAGGCAGGCTTGGGTCTGCTCTTCCCCCGCCCCCTCCAAGCCCGATGACGGTGACCTCTCTGCGCTTCCCAATTGCCCCGTTCTTTGTCACCGCCACCTTTGGCTCCTCACATTCCTAATCCAACTCCATTTCCAAGAAATTTGGGAAGCTTTGCTTTCTCCCTGTACAAAGTTTTAGGGGGGGAAAAACGTTTATTTTCCCCCTAGGCTTATTTTTACTGAGCTGAAGTCACTGGAAACAGCATCAAGTTTGCATTTGTATCAGACCTTTTTCAAATGTGCTGGCACACTGCCGATGAAGTTCAATGATTGGCAAAAGAGTATCAAAAATGTCCATTTCCGGAGCTTTCCTGAAGGTAAGACAAGCCACTTCCTTCAAAAGCTTATAACCCAATTGGTGGGAGTCAAGGCACATATATTCTATGGTTAAATGACATTCAAGTCATGTGACTGTTTTAAACAAAGACTCTAAGGCAGGGGTGCCAAACTCATTTTCACCGGGGGCCACATCAACCTCATGGTTGCCTTCCAAGGGCCGAATGCAGTTTTAGGACTGTGTAAACACAACCACTCCTTAACTAGGGGCAAGGAGCTCAGCGCTGCCGCCGGGTGTAAACTAGGCGCTGGGCCGGATAAAACAAGGTGGAGGGCGGGATTCGGCCCGTGGGCCTTGTGTTCGCCACCTGTGCTAAGACATACTATGGGGCTCCATACCCAAATTCCCCCGAGGGGCAGGCTGGCTTTCCCACACGTCCGACGACAAGCAAGCAATTCTCGGACACCAGCTGGGTGTCCTACAATTGAACTCAATTCTGCAACGATTTACCGGGAGATCACCTCAGACTCCATGGGTTGAGGGTTCAGTTCCTTGGGTCCCACAAGACGGCCCCCAGCCCCTCTTCAGACTCCGCTGGCAAGCCCACCTTACCACCTGAGCTTCTGACTGACCAGCCATAGACCGGAGATGCCCAACCTTCTCCTTGGGTTCAATTAACTTGCCGCAGGAGCTCACAGAATTCGGGGAAACGTTTTACTTACTGGATGGACTCAGGAACAGCCCGATGGCAGAGATGCATAAGGCAGGTGTGGGTAAGGACCCAGAGCCTCCGCATGCTCTCCAAGAGCACCGACTGTCCCCGAACTCCGGGTGTTCACCCCCCAGAAGCCCCTGCCGTGGGGTTTTCGGGAAGGCCCCTTCACACAGGCCTGATTCATTAAACCACCAGCCACTGGTGATTAAACTCAAACTCCAGTCCTTCCCTCCTCCCAGGGGGCGGGACTGAGAGTTCCCACGCTCTCAGCACTTCATTGGTTCTCCCGGCGATCAAATCCCTTCCTCAGGTGCTTCCCAAAAGTCACCTCATTAACACAAGACACCGCTAAGCTCTCATCACTTAGGAAATCCCGTGGCGTTTGGAGCTCTGTGTCAGGGAAAGAAGACCAAACCCTGTATGACCTTTATATTGTAAATCACAATATCAGGCGTCCGTATCCTCCAGAGGAACAAAGCATTCATTCCAACGGTACTGCCATGGTCCTAATGCGTTTGGGTCTTTCGTAGGGCTCATGCCAGGGGCAAGTTCAACCATCACAGAAGAACACCTGAGTTTTCTACTTCAACATTAAATATCAGTTTTTACCCTTATAGCTGTTTCATCACCCACCAACAATCAAAACTGCAACTAACCTACAGAACACTATCATTCAGAACCGCCTGCAATCGAGCTAAATGAAAGGTCAGGGCAGTGACTCAGAACAGGCTGGTCCCACACCCACGTGTTGCAGATAAAAGTAGGGAGCAGTGTCTCTGCTGCATAGGTTCTCCCTGAGGGGCCAGGGGTCCCGGCCCCACACCACACCCCCAGCCCAGAGTTGCAGTACCAGGAAGAAAAGTCCCCATAACTTCAGGCTGGGACAACCCATAGGGATTGAGGCTGTGGAAGACAGAAACTGCTGAAATCCCAGGCAGTTCCTCTTAAAGGGCCCACCCACAGACTTACTCAAAATCACTTGCTCTGAACTCCAGTGCTGGGCAGCAGCCTGAAAGACAGTAAGGACATATGGGGAGGAACTGAATTGTCCATTATTGGAAGGACAGCTGGAAGGGCAGCTTTCTCCCAGACAGAAGTTCTAGCAGAGGTCATTGTTCCTTTTCTGAGCCTTCCCCCCCTTGCCCCCCACCCCCTCCCGCCACGGAGCCCACAGGCTGGTGCCATATCTGATTCTCCATCCACCTTGCTATCACTGCTCATCCACCTTGTTGATTCCCTGAGACACCAGGAGGTCAATGAGCAATTTAACCTTTGTACCCCAGGGCATCTGCAAGCCAGGGAGATGGTATCTGAGCCATTGCATTGCAAGTAGTGAGCCTGTGATACAGATAAAGAATTATTGATCAACAGATAAAGAAATACTAGGAAAATCACAGCCACACAGCAACTCTTATCCAATTAACTTTTTTCCCAACCCCCTTGCCTACCCTTTCTTTTCCTTAAAAAAACCTCAGGTTGAAGTGAGATGTCAGGATGGTTTTTGACGGTACATGACCCCCCATCTCCTCAGATCACCAGCCATCTGAATATAGCACCCATAAAGATTCAATCCTTGCCTCTAATTGTTGGTTCTGGTAGTGACTGGCAGCACAAACACCCAATTTGCTGGTTTCATGTTCTGTCCTACCGTCTGCCTTCTCTGTGCCACACCTGGGTCCCCACTCACAGGAATAAAAGCAGAGAGCCAAGCATTTGGTGCCACCACACATATGTGCAGAAATGTGTCTCTGATGCTTTAGGACAACGTCCAAAGCCCAAAGTCTTTAGCAGGTCTTTCAAGGTTTTTCTCGATCTGAAATCTGTCCACCTCTCTGGCCCCTTACCATCCAGCCTCCCATCCTAGAGCCCAGCCTCAGAGAGCCCCAAGCAGGGACCAAAAGGCTTTTTTGTCCTTAGCCCTTTATAGATGGTCTTCCTTCTTTCTCAAATACCTTTCTTTGGCTGATGAACTCCTACTTGCCTTTTAAGACACATGTCTGGTTGGGGGGTCTCAGCTGAGCCCTTCCATGTCGCCTTGCTTTCTTGCTGGCATGAGACCTACCCCACAGCTTCCCATTTCCTCGCCACCCTGGGAGCTCCTTGGAAACGAGGGCTGAACCTTATTTATTTTTGTGTCACCAGCATCTTATCCTGCACAGGGTGGGACAGGAGATTTAGAGGCAAGTGGGAATCTGAGAATGAGAAGGGTCAGGCTCAGGAGGAAGGGGAGCCAGAAGCCACCCAACAAAGCCGAAGTGACGTCAGACACCAGCCAAGTGTTAGCTAGCGGCACAGTCATTGCCTGAGAACGGATGGAAGTGGAGAGTGGGGGTGAGCAGAGTGCCAACTGGAAAGGGGGGGCCCTGAGCCTCAGGGTTGAGTCAGGGAGAGCTAGCTCCTGGGAGAGCACACCATCCCGTGACTGGGGCAAGTTCCAGTGCCAGCTAGAGTGGAAAGGCAGGGACCAGCCTTCCCGTGGGAAAGACTCTGAGAAGACGCTGTGGCCTGTGAATGACCATGCTCCTGAGGACATGCAGGGGCTACACACCAAATGGAAGAGACAGATGAAGGCAGATTTATCTGGGGCCAGGTCCCTAAGCCCTGGGCATCCCAGAGAGCCATTGACTTCCCTGCCATTCCTGAGGAAATGTGTAAGGGAGCTGTAAGCTTCTCCACTGAGTTTTCCAAAGTCTCAGCGAAAATTTGCTTCCTCTGTGTGTCCATCTCATAGACAAATATATAGACAATGGCCTTGACAAGATAAGTCCCTCTCTCATGAGCTCCCATTTCTCTCCATACCATCCCGCTAATGTTGATACAATATTTATTAAGGCTTAAATAGCACTGTTGAGTGCACACATTGACTGAGAATGATGGAGAGTGTCAATGCAAAGAACTCAGCTCAGCCGCAGAGCAGGGACCCCCAGAGGACAAGTAGACACATCATCAGCTAAAGACCCAAGCTAGCAAATGTCAGCAGCAGGGAAAACAGTTCTTTAATTAGGGCTTTCTTTCCATCGATCGTTAACACCAATTTTTTAAATAAATATATTTTCAAAAGTATTATAAAATCATATATGCATACAATTTAAAAAATTCAAATAGTATAGACTGGCATGAAATAAAAAAGTAAAACTCTTCATCTCACCTCCCCCGCTTCAGAGGAAACTCCTTTTAACCTTTTTTTTTATTCTTCTGGTAAGTTGCTCGATTCTAAACAATATGCTTAGATCTCAATGCCTTGATTTACAGCAGTGGATACCATCAAGTCATTTCCATTCTCTTTGACAGAGGAGGAATTTAGCTTGTACGTTTCCAACTATCTCTTCTGCGTTTTGTTAGCGCCTCTTCCCAGTGAGCTCCAGGGTCCACTCCGTCTCTGAGTCCCCACCTGGCAGAGACACACACGACCACACTTTGCACCAAAGCCCCCAAGTGCCTGACCCATTCCAGGCTCACCCTGTCCCCACAGGGCCTTAGGACCCTGTGAGAGACGGGCAATGACAGGCAGCCATAGTATATTAAAACAGTAGATTAAAACAAACAAGAGCATTTGGGACCAAATTATACATCATTTTCCTCATGTCTGACAACAACAACAACAAATCAACGGCGGTAAAAGACCATCGGAGACTATAATGGTCTGATAACTTCGTGATAACAGCGCTTGTGGGGGCAGCGAGGAAGGAGCCTGCTCCTGGGGCGGCAGCCGGAGCTCCCCTCCAAATCCACAGCCGTGTGCTCAGAGGCATCGCTGCCCAAGTGCTCATTTTAGACTTCCTCCAAAACGCAGCACCCTCACTGGCGGAGGAGTGTGACAAGGCCTCAGTGGGGGGCCAAATTCACACATTGTTCATCAGCCTTAAAGACAACAGGAAAAAATTACCCAGGGCCACGTGGAGTGAATATTAGCTTTCTCACCATTGTCTTCCACGGAAAAAAAAAACAAACCCAACCCCCACTTAATAATCTCTTGTCTAGACTCATGGCTTTCTGAGTGCTGAGCAACCTGACTTTGTTGGGTTTCAAAAGGGAAGGAGACACATCAGGGAAGCAGGAAAGCTGGGAGCACTCGAGCCCGGAGGCTGGTGTTGCGGGGACAGAGGTGGTCAGAGCCATAGGAAAGGAAGAGGGTAAGTCACTTTCCATTCACAGGGCACTGTCCAAACCCAGGTGTGACAGCACTCCCAGAAAAATCACAGATCCAGCTCACCCGGAGCTGGTTAAACACAGGGAGCGTGCGATCTTTTGGAAACCTCTGTCATCTAGAAGTCTCTCTGGTGGAATCAAATGCCACCAACACAGCCCTGGCTGGCGTAGCTCAGTGGATTGAGCTCGGGCTGCAAACCAAAGCATCTCTCAGTTTCGATTCCCAGCCAGGGCACATGCCTGGGTTGCAGGCCATGGACCCCAGCAACCATACATTGATGTTTCTCTCTCTCTCTCTCTCCCTCCCTTCCCTCTCTAAAAATAAATAAATAAAATCTTTAAAAATTAAAAAAAAAATGCCACCAACGCATCCAGCTATGTCTCCATTCCTCCTGCTCCCTTTCTCCCCATCCTTCTGCCCCCAAACCCATTCCTAAGGTTCTGCTCCCCGGAGACAGCCGTCTGGGGCTGACAAACACACGAGCCCATTTCTCACACCCTCAGGGCCTGCACTAGTGCCTGGCTTGGCCGAGTGCCTGTTCTCTCCCTCAGTTAAGGAGGGAGAGACCTACATTTCATCCCAGGTCAACTTTCTCTGTGTTCTGAACCTGCCTGCTGTGGCGATTTCTCCACCTTCTTTTCTAACCTGGTCTCACACCCAACAAAGGGGAGTGCATTCATTGGCCTTTGCTTTTCCGAGAGCAGGCACGACTCCTGTCAGCTCCTCTGGGGCCCCGGGGCCCTTGGCCATGAACTGCCTCCATTCACTTGGCTTGTTTGTGGGTTATAGTCTTTTTACCTTGACTACAAAACAGTTTGTTCTGCTTCAGTGTTTTACCAAGACCTAGAGCAGAAGCTCAATGCATCCCTGGTCAGTTGACTGACCGTCAAATCCAGCCAGCTGTCATCTGAGGACATGGCGGGCAAGGGGGCAAAAGAGAACTGAAAGCTCTAGGCAAGGCCTGAATATAATTTATTTTAATTTTGTCTTGGACTGTCTCCTACTCCCCACCCCCCCGCACCCCGTCAAAAAAAACCATTCCCTCCTCATCTTTATACGACTTGGGTAAAAAACAGATTATATCACACCAATATTTTATATGCCTATATATAAAAAGTGAAAAAAAAAGCAAACAAACTGGAAAAAAACATTAGTCACATACATGAAAGGCAAAAGGTTAATATTCTTCCTATATAAGGAATCCATAGAAATCAATAAGAAAAAGAAACAGAAAAATGGGTCAAGGTTATGAATAGACAATTTACAAAAAAGAAAATACAAATGTCTGACCAATACACACAAGAAAAGTGATTCAGTCCCAAAAACTAATCAAAGAGCTTTTTGAAAAAGTCACTGGATACAGCTTCTTGCTTATCAAATAGATAATAAGTGGAAAAATCGATAGTTCCAGATGCTACAGAGGTGAAGTGAGCGAGGAATGTGAATTATACGACCTTTCTGGAGGGCAGTGTGGCAAAGTGCATCAAGTGCATCAAGAACCTTGAAAACATTTATATTCTCTGATCTGGTAATTCCGCTTAAAAGACCCTCTCCTAAGATGTAATCAGAAATGTGGGCTGAGATGTATCGAGAAGACATTCCTGAGAGAGTAATTTATACCAGGAAAATATGGAAACAATGTCCCCCAAGAGGAGAGTGGTTTAAGGGATGGCACGTCAATAGAATGGAACATTTTTGAACAATTTTTGTGGCAAGGGACATGTTTATGAGATCGTGCTAAGCGAAAAGTGCTGGCTGCAAAATGGTGCATTGTGTACAACCTCGAACGCATAAACATCAGCTCAGGAAAAAAAAAACAAAACAAAACCAACTGGGAAACGTGCCGAAGCACTTACCAGTGAGTTGAACAATGGCTGCGCAGTTTAAAAGTATACATTTCAAATGGTCTACAATGAATGGGGTTGGTTTTAGAGCCACCAAAAAAAAAAAATTTTTGAGAACAGCCTCTGTTTTTTTCATGGAAAAGTCTCAAGAAGGTAAACAGCTTAACGGAACTCAGCTTCTTGTCGCACGATTCCACGTCCGTGTTTCTTCCCACGACATCGCTCTTTTTCATGTCACAGGAGGGGAAAAAGACCCCACGCACCTACAAAGCCCACAATGCCCTGACATCCTAAGTTGGTGACTATATATAGTTGCAATTACACAGTTATTAGTAACTAGTCCTAATTAGTTTTCTGGTTTTTTTCTGCTTAACATTATTTAATATTTACATTCCCATGCGTCAGTAGAGTGTGCATGCATATCGTTGAATGATGTGCCAGTCATTGGGTGCTGCGTGCTCACCGAACCCCCTTGCCCTTTCTCCCGGGTGCATAGTGAGACTACATTTCCCAGGCTCCCTTGCGGTTAGTCGTGACCAGATAAATTCGCGCTGTGCTAGAATGGGATTAGATGTGATGTTGCCTCCAGGTCTCCAGATCTGGTTCACGAAATCGCCCTTGCTGTTCTCTGTCACCCCTCTTTTCCCTCATCCACCCATCAGATTCCGAGAGACGGTGGTGCAGCCGAGAAATGGCAGGAATCTGGGTCCCGGAGCGACAGGACAGAGAAGAGAAATGGCTTTCCCCAACTGACCCACACTGGATTATGGAATCTGAATTTTGGATTCTTCGCCTTCATACTTGGTCTCTTTGTTTTATTTTAGTCAGCTGTCATAGCCCCCTCTTTTGTCCCCAACTGAAGATGTATGAAGGCTTTTGGTGCCCCTGGGAGAGGGTTGGGTGTGGAGGCCGGCAGGGCTTACCTGCACGCGGACTCGAGTCCAGTTCAAGAAAGTGCACACCTTAAAGAAAAAAATAAAAAATAACTTTTACTGTGATAAACCACCCGGACTTGGTGTCATTCGTTAAAGCAGCTCTCCTACCCTGACCCCCAAAACTTAGCCACTGCTATCGTCTTAAGGGATCACGCTCTGCTTAACCACTTTGCCGTCTTGGGTGTTTTCATTGTTGCCAAATAATGCTGTGATTACCTTTGAACAAATTATGGTTTCTCATTTGCTCCTTCTGGCTCATACTCACTGAGTATATTCCCCAGAGGGGATTACCAGGGACATCACCATGGCACGACCAGGGGATTAACTCTTTCCTGGCTCCTGTTACGCCGTAGCCTGGCTGCTCTCTCGAGGAATGCCGGGGCGGATGAGTGCCGCAGCGGCAGCAATCCGTGTGTTTCCCCACATCCCAGCAACGCTGGGTTTTATCATTTTTAGTTGTATTTGTTGATTCCTTGGTGCCAACTCGTGCTTCTAAGGAGATTTTACTGAGGCCATTTAGACTTCACGGTACTTAGTGGGCGTTCCTCTACTGTACGGTATGCGGCAGCGAAAAGCTCGCTCTGCCAGCCTCCCCCCTCCTCCCCACCCACTGGCCTGCCCTCCGTTAGAGGCGGCCGCAGGGACGTCCACACGCCCTGCATCAGGAAACTGAGGACCCTGCAAACTGCCGCCTAAGGAATCAAGCTTCCGCTTCTGCGTTACAAAATAGGCTTTTGAAAACTCACAGCAGAGACTATAGGTTTAAGGGTGAGAAAAGCTTTCTGTTTCAAAGCCTGGTTTCTGAGCACGAGAAGCCTCAGGCCTGAAGGACTCGGGGCATGAGGTTGAGGCATAAATAATAGATTTGGAAGAATACGTGATCTGTCAGAGCCAGACAGCTCTGCCCCAGGCTAGATAAAGTTCCTCTGGGCTCAGGGAGCGGAGGAAGCAGAGAAGGAACAGGGGGCGTCCGGGGCAGCCTCCGAGGCGGAGGTGCGTCCCAGAAGCCCCGAGGGGCAGACCGCAGCAGCGTGCCCTGGCTGCACACGTGTCCACACGGCAGAGGGCAGAGGGCTGTGCGCGTCCACCCCTCAGGCGGGCAGTGGTCGAGCGCGGGCACCGCTCTGAGCACTGAGCCTGCAAATGGACTGAGTCCTTGCTCTCGTGGGGCTGACATCCTAATGGAGGGCGAGAGTGGGGGGAGGGAGGAGACAATAAATAAACGAATGCATGATATGTATGTGTGGGGCTTATACATGTATACGTATATACTATCAGTGGTGCTAAGTGCTCTGAAGACAAATAAAACAGGGCAGAGAGTAGTGGACGGTCACGTTTTTTAAAAATAAGGTGTCAGGGAAGCCCTCCCTGAAAATATGACAATTAGACAGTGGGCAGGGAATCATGAGCACACTCGGGCACAGAGCATTCTTGGAGGTGAGAACAGCAAGTGCAAAGGCCCTGAGACAGAGTGTGTCTCAGCATAGACAGACCTGCGAGGCGGCCAGTGTGGTGAGAGTGGTGTAAGAGTGGGAGAACAGAGAGAGAGAGAGAGAAAGACGGTGGAAGAGGTGACGGCAAAGGGACTGCAGGGGGGCAGGACACGATCAACCTCCCTGGGCAGAACGGATGGAGGCAGCCTTACCCAACTCCGGGCCTCTCTTCTCCTTTCCCAGGACAGTGAGGCCAATCCAATGACGGTGCAGCATCCCATGGAGGTGTGTCTAGGCTGCCCTGACACCAGACGTGACTGATGGTTCCCAAAGTCTCCACAGCATCCTCCTGGCTTCCCACCACCTTCCCAGGCCTGTTTGCACACTGTCCTCTCCCTACCCCTGGGCCTCTCGTAAACACACAGAACACAGCTGGCCCCCCCTGTACCTCGTGGGGGGTTGGTAAGCAGAGCCCCGAGGACTAGCTGGTCTTTGGACCCTGGTGCCCCTTTCCCTTCTCCTTGGCTCCCTCATTAGCTGCTTCCCCTCACGCTGCCTCAGACCTGGCCTACCCGGTGGGTATATGTGCCGGTTTCAACCCCCCACCCCTTCCTGAGTTCAGGGACTCAGGCTAAGGCAACCTGATTATGTGAAGGAATACCAGGCACATCAAAGTAGGAATTAGCCTCCCATGGAAATGGGTTGCTAACAAAAGTCACTAATTAGGTGGACATGGAATAGGAGACCCTTTCAAAGAGGTTTCTTACCTATTTTTCCATGTGGGAAGGAGAACGCACACACATGTGTGCATGCACGTGCGCATGCACACATACACACACCCCTCCGTGCTCTAGAAAAACAGGGATCAGGCGTCTGGCCCCAGCTACCCACAGCCTGCCACTCTGGCTCCAAAGGAACTGCCGGCCTGGGCCTCCTTTTCCTCTCAAAGGCCGTTTGGCATCACCCTGTTCATCCTCCCAGACTGGCAGGTTCTCTCCCCAGGACTTCTCCTGTGAGCTTTATTTTAGTCTCTGCTCAGGCTGTGGCAACCGCTCTGGATTGATTAAAGTTTTAGCCCTGTCTTGTTTTCATTCCAAAGCTAACCGGGGCATTTACATGAACTCGTAGCGGGACCGACCGTGCAGATGCTGAAATCCGGTTAGCATCAGTGCCTCGGCTGCCCCACCCCCGTTAGCGCTGCCCTGTCTCCAGGTTGGCTTCTGGGTGAGGCTCACGGTTGGTCAAAAATGACGTCATCAGGGTGAGTGAGAGCAGATGAATGTGCACGGCCATCCATCCATCACCGGAGTTCCTGGGTTCGGTAAGTGTGCTCCAGTCACGGCTTCCCCCATTTCCCATAATTCATGGAGGGGTCTAAGGAACAAGGGTGGCATCTGTCCGTGTCCCCCCAGTTTTGACTAGAAGGGACAGCCATTCCGTGGTGGCAGGCACCTTTTATGCAGAGAGAGAACTCGAGGAGAAGGGGAGAGAAAGGCCGGGCACAGAAACACGAATGTCAGAGCATGCTCGTGCCTCATCCCCACGTACAGACACTGTTGCTCCTCTCCTTCCCCGGGTCTGTGGCCTCTTTGCTGTTTTTCTGGGAGTCATCTGGTCCCTCCTTCTGTCATTCCACTGTAATTGCCAGTGGCTCTTCCTATGACACAGGAAGAAACAGGGGAGAAGTGGCCCAGGCATCCACCATGGAGGGCTGGAGCAGGCGTATAATGCCACACCCAGGCCCCCCTAAATTCTCAAGGGCCTGCTCATCCATCCATCCATCTGTGTATTCAATTCAGCAACATTTATCACTAGCCTTCTATGCAGCAGGCACCATGCCAGGTGCTGGAGCGTTTTAAAATGCACAAGAGGGGCTGGTTTGATTCAGGCATGATGAGGCCACCAGATCAGGGCTTGACTGCCACTGAAATGACGGTTTGCCACAGCCCATCAGCTGGCCCTGCAGCAGGGGTGTCACACTCATGTTCACCAGGGGCCACATCGGCCTTGTGGTTGCCTTCAAAGGGCTGAATGCAATTTCAACTCCTTAACGATTGAGGAAAGATGAGGTTTCTGCTCGGGAGGAGTCTCAAATCAAGCTGTGGAAGGGGTTTAGATCACGACATACATATATAATCACGTAGAAATACATGCACACATGTGCAGGCTGTTTTATTGACAGTAGGAAACCAAGCATAATACTTGCTGGACAAATGGTACTCCATGTGATCACAAAGGAAAGCTCACTCTGGACTGGCTGGACCAGGAAGGCTTCCTGGAGGTGGGGGATTTACCTTAATTTTTTGAGGAAAGTTGGGCTTCAAACCCGTGGACCTGGGAAACCAGCCGTGTGGGGGCTGGAAGGAGCATCTTCCCCTCCCGCTGAGACATCAGCCCTACCTGGTGTTCTCAGGCCTCTCCCAACCTGCTCCCAGCGGCTCTCCTGAATCTATGTTGTCCTCCCGTCGTTACTGTCCTCCAGCCTTGTAATGTGTCTCCTGTCCCTGCAAGGTAATGTCTTTCTCATCAGAAAAACTCAGAGGCTTAAACTGTCCTGGTCCAAATCCAAGAACACGCAAGAACCCAGGCAGACCCCCTGACCTCTCCTAGAGCAGGTGTCGGGAGGCTAGACGGGGATCAAAGAAGACAGGAGACCTGGTTGCAGCCCTGGGCCCATGCCAGCTTTCAAAGACACCGGTGCATCAAGCACTTGAACTCCCCAGTCAATTCACAGTTGAACAATGCCCCGCCCCTTCAAAACAGCTGCTCTGACAAACAAGAGCTTTGCTCCAGCTGCTCAGCTCATCCCAGGAACAAATCCCTAAATGTGCAGGCCCTGAAGTGTAAGACCTCATCAATCCAGAGAAGACGTGCCTCCTCCATTCTGTCTCATCCCTCCCCAGCCCGAGAAGAACCAGCCATCCTCGTGAGAGCCGTCTCCCCTCTGGCTGCCCACCCCCAGGCCCCTCATTCTCCCTCTTCTCATCTCTGTCTGGACCCTCATTCCTGTGCTGCAGTCCACTCTTGAGTTTTTAGCCTAAAATTCTCAAAAATCTGCCTGGCCCTCTAAGGTCTGCAAACCTACAGCTTCCAGCAGGGCTTTCAGGGCAGGGATGTCCCCTTTCCTTGACCTTGGGTGGCGGTGGGGGGGGGGGGAGCTCAGATTTCTGCACACCCACTGCTCTTTAAGAACATCCCTTCCCTCCAATAGGTTTGTACGCACGATAACATCTGGGGACAGATGTCTCTGGGTCCCCTTCGTCAGGGGGCTGTGTTCCCCTTCTGTGCCGTGTAGAGTAGTCCCTGACCTCTCTCCAAGGGTGACCCCTCTGCCTCCTCCCTCTCCTGTGTGTGGGCTTTTTTCCACCACAGCATCTTATTTGCAGCTGCAGACCGCCCCCCCCCCCCCCCCCCCCCCGTGCTGGGCTTTGTTCCTCTCTGCTGCTGTGGAACGTTTCCCGTGCCCCTGGGGACTGTAAATGCTCTTCACATGCATTTTTGAAAGACCTTGGAAACCTCTGCACAGATCAGTACAAGTTCATTTATGGTTTTAGAATATTCTGGGTAATTTATTTGGTGTCAAGGATCCCCAGCCTGAGCCTTCACCGGTCACCCCGGGCCCTGCAGGGCTGCGCCGCGTTCCCCTCGTGTGTTTGTTTTGGTTTGCCCTGAAATGCTAGCCAGCCACAAGGAGACCTTTATCGTTATTCCAAATAGATTTTTCCCCTTTCTAATGACACGCTCTTTGGAGGTTTGACACGGAGCCAGGGCTTCTTCCCCTTTTAACAAACCAACAGCTCATCTAGAACTCTTCCTTCCAAGCCCGGGTCTCAAATTTCATCTTGCTTTGCTGCCCTTCCTGAGAGTTTGAAGTTAGACCTCTTCCTGACAACTTCCTGCTGCCTGGTGACACGGTAAAAAAATGACCGTCTTCCACCTGACGCTCTGCAGGTTTGGCATGCTTGACCTTCCCAGGGCCATCCTACCAGAAACGGCTGCAGAAAAAGATACAGCTGCTATGTTTAGCCACTTGCACAATGTTGATACCGAACCCCCCCTTGCCCCAGGCTTTTTTGTATCTTTCCCGGCTACAGACTGAGATTCAGATGCTCGGTGTTCCCTGCTTTTTGCCCTCTGAGGATGTCCTCTACCCCGAATCACGTGACCAAGCCCTAAACTCCTGTCCTCAGAGGACAATCAGAGTGACACCTTTAGTGTTTGTGCCTGATTTTATGGCCTCGTGATCTTGTGCCCTTTGGAGTTCAAAGGTCATATCAGGCAGCAGGCAGGGAGGTTTTTGATGTAACCTCTGAACCTCAGAAAACAAAAGGACAGAGGCCCACAGAGACAATCCATCTAAAAACGGTCGTATAAAGAATGCAACTCAATCAGCCCAGAGCATGCAAATCACTGAACATTTTTATGGAGCGCCCTGCTAAATCCAAACTTACAGCCCGAAGAGGGGACACAAACCCCATGATCCCAATACATAAATCAGAGCTTGAGTAAAGCAAAGCGATGAGTTTATAACCAGCTCAGAATGGAAGGATTTGCAAGACGTGATTTATACATTGGTTCTCCCCCTCCTCCTGCCCCCGTCCGCACACAAGCACACACACTCGCACGCGCACACACTGGTCGATACCACGCCATCATTTGGAAATTAAGCGTTTTCGTTTCTGAAGGTTTGCCCAGTGGCTACGGCTGCCGTGGACAGCTGTGTGAGGCCCATCAAAGGCCAAGTGCTTTCTCTGTGGCCACCAGAACCATCCTCGGAGACAGGCTGAAAGTCAGTGGGCAGGCAGGCGATAAAAAAAAGAGGAGGACTTGTCAAATAGGTGAAAGGTTGGCCCCACAAAGCAGGTCACATTCTGCAGAACAGATGTCACCTCCCATCCTGCACAGATTGTCCCTCAATGGTCCTTAATACCTGGCACACACGCCCTGGGGCAAAGGTCAGGCTCATTTCTAAATTGATGAGCAATGCTATTCAAATTGGTAGGGAGCTGGGCAGGAGAGGTGCCCATTTTTCATGACTACTGAAGCTTCGTTTCTTTAAAAAAAAACAAACCCTAAGTATGTGTATCTAGCTTAAGTAGATAAGATGCTAATTTGGAAAAACAGATCTTGAAAACTTTACAAAATACCTAAGTCTGTAAGAGCGAAAGTGATAGTCCTTTGCAAAGGCCAGAGCTGGGGAAAAAAAGATAGATGTGCCTTATCTTTTAAACAAAGATTCCGTTTGCAAATAAAATGTGTCCTCTTCCACAGTGAGGCTGAAAAACTGGGAAGGAGCATTCAGACCCCCATCAGACCCTTCCCTTGCAAAGATTCCTCTCTGCCCCATCTCATCCAGACACCCACTTTCCTTTCAACTTTGCATCAAATTTGAAAGGAAATCACTGGGAGGTATAAGTGTATTTTTAACTATATCTGAACAATATAGCACAACTAGGTTTAATAAAAAATGTGTCATGAACATTTTGGCACCCAAAAGCAAGTCCCGATGAAGTAAGAATCCTAGGAAGAACTCTGGACAAAAAGACTCCTGGTCTTCGAGTTGGCAGACCAGCGCGGCCTGACCTTGGACAGGTCCCTTGCCTCTCTGAGCTTCAGTTTCTTCGTCCATAAACGCAAACTGCACTTGTGCTTTCGGAGGGCCTGCTCTGCACGGGCTCTGCCCCGGGGCCGGGATCACCCCCAACCTGCCGTGATTTCTCTGCTGCTGGACAGTCTTGTCTAGATGCGAGAGAATTGACAAAATCCCCAGTTCTAGCCCCGTTCTTTCTTTCTTTATTTTTTGACTATACCCTCAGCTTGTATAGGCAGATCTATTTATTTATTTTTTAAACTTTTTCTTAAAGATTTTATTTATTTATTTTTAGAGAGGGAAGGGAAGGAGAAAAAGAGAGAGAGAGAAACATCAATGTGCGGTTGCTGGGGGCTGTGGCCTGCAACCTAGGCATGTGCCCTGACTGGGAATTGAACTTGCCATGACTGATTCACAGCCCGTGCTCAATCCACTGAGCTACGCCAGCCAGGGCCAGATCTATTTATTTTTTATTTTTTATTTCCATCACCCCATCTACCTCTTCTTTGACATCCACCATCAGCTCGCTCTCTATGGATGTGTCTCTGCTTTGCATTTTTATACTCACTTGTTTTTGTTTATTTAGATTCCACATATGAGTGAACTCATAGGGTATTTGTCTTTCTCTGTCTGGATTATTTCACTTAGCATGATACTCTCTAGGTCCGTCCATGTCCCAAGTGGCAGGATTTCAGTCCTTGTTATTGCTGAATAATATCCGATTGTACATGGGTACCACCTCTTCTTTACACATCCATCTGTTGATGGGCATCTAGGCTGCTTCCTTCTCTTGGCTATTACTAGTAACGTTGCAGTGAACATAGGGGTACATGTATCTTTTCAAATTAGTGTTTTTGTTTTCTTCAGATACCTAGAAGTGGAATTATTGGGTCAAATAACCCTATTCTTTAACTCCGGGATTCCACAACGTGTTTCCTTCTGAGGAGGAGTGAAATACAACCCATGAAACCATTTTCCAAATGATGCCTGAGCAGTAAACGTGACTTTTAAATGTGCTTCAGAACTTGCTGTGTTGTTTTGGCGGCCCGGCCTAAGGAGCTCTACTGCATCAGAGCGAGAGCTGGCAGAGCCTCGGAGTGTTCCTGGACAGTGTCTGCTGGGTTGAGGGTGCAAGGCCACTGTGGCTGGGAAGGCTAGGAGTCAGGGGGTCAGATCAGTGACTCCCTGTACATTCCAGAGATGCCCGGACAGGTGGGCACCCACCAAAGCGCATGAGGCTAGTTGGGGCCAGCAGGGAGTGAGGCCCAGGTTTCCCCATTCCCAGCCCGTGATAACGGCTACACAGTGAGCCACTGTCCCGGTCAGTGCATTTGCTTTTGACATGGCATCTTGGTTCATCTTTACAGCAAGCCGTGGGTAAATCCCACTCTCCTAATGTTAGTGATAAGGAGCCACAGTCCTGAGAGGTGCTCGGATCTCACAGCTGGTATGTGGAGAGCCGGGCCTGGGCTCCAGGTTCTGCCAGATTCCAGGCCGGTGCTTACACCCACCACCTCAGCCCTGAGACCTACATCTGTGCTCTGACCACACAAAGCTGCCTCCCAAATCCGGGATGTGAGCCTACCAGACCAGCAGGGGTGTGGGGACTGGTCTCTAGGGAAGGCAAAAAGGGGGTGTACAGGGGGGTGAATGGTGACCCCCTCCCAAAACATGTTCCCATCCTAATCCCCAGAACCTGGGGATGTGACCTATGTTGGAAAAAGGGTCTTTGCAGATATAATTAGGAGTTTCAAGGTGAGATCATCCTGGATTATCTGGGTGGGTCCTAAATCCAATGACAAGTGTCCCAATAAGAAACAGGACAGGAGAAGACCCGGACACAGAAAAAGCCATGTGACAATGGAGGCAGAGAGGGGAGCGACGCAGCCACAAGCCAAGGGCACCTGGAGCCTCTGGGAGCAGGAGGAGGCAGGAAGGACCCTTCCCTCAGAGCCTTTAGAGTGAGCATGGCCCTGCCAACACCGCAACTTTGGATTTCCGACCTCCAGAGCTATGAAAGAATACATCTTCCATTTTTTTAAGCCACCAAAACACAGTGGAATGAGGGTTTTCTTTCAGAGGAGTCGTGTCCTTTTTTGGGAAGTATGGATCCAGAGGGAGCCAGCCCCATCTCCCTGCTCCATCGTGGTTCTCACTAGGCCTGCATAGCTGGTTACTTCCGTTTCTATGGCCAAACCAGCAGGTTCTGTGAAACTGCAGTCTCCACACTTCCGGAAAGGGCGGGAGCTACAAGGCCATTGAGTAGGTTGGCACCAACCACAGCCCAGGCTGCAGCTGGTGGCCTCATGCTCTTTGCCATCATAAAGCTCCCAGCCAGGTCCTTTTGGACTCTTAGTCCATCTGCCTTTTGCCTAATGGAACCGTTTCTTTCTCTCTGCAGCACTTTGCAACTGAATACTGACGCGCTCTGGGCTGAGTCATAAATCTAGTCTGACGAATTAGCAGGGTGGGAGTGTGTCAGTGAAGGTCCTTACCTTCAGCGAAGGTTTCCTTCAGATCCCCCTCCTCCCAAGTATAGGAAGCATGGTCCATGGTTCACATTGCCTGGGGAACCCTCGACCTTAGGAGATGAAGGACAGAGGAGCTGGCCTTCCTTACAGGTGGCTCTGTGACAGCACACACCTCTGGTGCGGCTGGGTGCTCCTCCCCACTCCACCATGAGCTGGTTTCATGAGCCTTCCCTGAACTTACGCTCCTCATCTATAAATCAGAAGGGCCACTCCCCCCGTGAGAAGGCAGGTTAAAAAAGGAATGCCAGTCTGCTTCCTAAGCTGTGCACTGTGGACACAGAGATTCTTTCGGTTGTCATCCTGGACCCTGGAATCCAGTCTTCCCCGACCTTTTTTGGGTAGTACACAGGTCAGTTCCTGCTCTGTTTGTGCTGCCCCCAGGACCCCCGCTCTGCAGGGTCAGTGGGGAGCTCCTAGGAGGTCAGGCCCCATACAGACACTCCATGGGCTGGGGGACCAGCAAGCAGCCAGAACACTGAGAAACCTGCCCAAGCACCAGAGTCAGGAGGCTCTCTCTGCCTCACATATGTCACTTGTTGTATCTACTCAAGATCTAATGAGATCAATTTTAAAAACATAATGAAGTTTTGGCCCTGGCCAGGCAGCCCAGTAGGTTGGCGCACCATCTTGATGCACCGAGGTTGTGGGTTAGACCACTGGTCAGGACACATACAAGAATCAGCCCATGCGTGCAGAAATAAGTTGAAAAACCAATGTCTCTCTCTCTTTCTCCTTTCCTCTTTCTTTTTTCCCTCTTTCCTCTCTTTCTAAAATACCAGTTTTAAAGAATAATGAAGTCTCAATCCTCAGAAGGAGACAAGACCTTTTTTTAAAAAAAAAGATTTTATTTATTTATTTTTTAGAGAGTGAGCAAAGGGAGGGAGAAAGAGAGGGACAGAAACATCAATGTGTGGTTGCCTCTTCCACGCCCCCTGCTGGGGACCTGGCCCACAGCCCAGGCATGTGCCCTGACTGGATATGGTGGGACCTGTAACCCTTTCGTTCACAGGTCCTTGCTCAACCCACTGAGCTACATCAGCTGGGACAAGAAGATGTTTTTTTAAAATAGAAGCTTATGCTACGATTTTTTATAAAATAAAACTGCCATAATAAAAATTCTCTGGGACTCCGCTTGAATCATGCCAAAAATTAACCACCTCTCCTTGGACATTGGGAAATCCTTGTGAAAATGTAGTTTCTGGAATACATATATAAAAGCCCACCTTTCCTCTGTTTTCAAATAAAGACTCCTTCCCTCCAGCCTCCAACTTCCCCAGCCTTCAGGGGCACACACACGTGCACACACGCACACGTGCACACGCACACAGGCACACGCGCACCACGAACCAAGAAAGGCAGTAATGAGAGCCCACTAATGCATTGGCTTAAGTATAGAACAACATCCCATCACTGTTCTAGAAAATAATCAATCAAGCACTTAATTTTAAACATAAAAGTAAGCTGCCAGGAGACTGTTAATAGATAAGCAAGTAAATTAACAGTTGTAGGTGGGATTTGAAACCAGGTCGGATCGCCCTCTCCGCTGAGCTCCGAGCGCCGTGCAGATAAAGGGTCTCCCCAGCTTGGCACTTGATCTCACACTGTTTCAAAGTGGGAAATCTTCTTTGAGCCAATATCCCCTCTCAGCGGGCTTGTCACTTCAGGGAATTGTCCTTTGTGCGTCTTCCATAAATTTTATAACACTGCTACTTTAAAATATTGATGGGCAACTTGGCCTTGGCCCAGGCCCGCAGTGGACATGAAAACCTTCAGGAGCGTGGAAGCAGAAAGAAACACATTCCCCGCTGACCTTTCTTAAAGAGACCATTGTGCAGATGCAGTGGTCACCTGAGCCGGAGGCCTGCCTGGCTCTGATGGATGGCTCTGCCCTCCAGGAGCCGGCTCAAAGCCACGCGGGGACAGGCAGGCTTCAGGGACACACACAGGCAAGCACTCGGGTACCCGCAGACCCGTAAAGGGTAAGTGGAATCCACACATAATCCCCCAAGTCGTTTTCACCTGAAAATCAACTTTCTCCCGACGTTCAAACTCTTTGCCAAGTTATTGATGAATGAGGATTGACAGCTTTATAGTCTGACTCTTCTCCCTCTACCCGTGACCCGCTCAGGGCAAGTGACCGAAAGTAAACAGTAACAAGGAACATGAAAGGCAGGGCTGGAGAATTGATCCCTAGTTCCTGGAGGCACTGCGAGTGCTCTGAACTTCTAATGTAACATCCATTGTGCCATCTCACTCTCTTCACGGTGCCCCCCGAAAAAAACGCAGTAAAATTCCACCTCCTGGAATAAAGCCACCACTGAGAACAGCACAGCAGTAGGCTGCTAACCAAGCGAAGAGCAGAAGTTAATAATAGCTACCATTTATTGAGCCTTTAACACACACACACACGCACTGTACTAAATGCATTATGCATGTAATCTCATGTTATCCTTTTTTTTAAAAAGACGCAAAACTATCTTTGATCTAGAAAATCCTCTTCTAAAAATTTTTCCTCTGGGCCCCGGCTGGTGTGGCTCCAACAGTTGGGCGTTGTCCCACAAAGCAGGTCACTGATTCAGTTCCCAGTCCGAGCACACGCCTGCGTTGTGGGTGATGTGTCTCTTTTGCACTGACGCCTTTCCTCCTCTCTTTCTCCCTCCCTTCCCCTTCCTCTAAAATCAAATAAAAACTTTTAAAGAAATTTTAAGAAATTTTTCCTAGGGAAATGATAGAGGATATATCCAAAGATTTTCACCTCTAACGGTGTTTACCAAATACAAGCAAAAACTGGAAATAATAGAGTTACAATATTGGAGTGAAGTAAACAAATCACAATATATCCATAAAATTTAATATTATGTATCCATTTTGTAAAAGAATATATAATGACACACAAAACACACTCATGAGATATTCAGCAAGCAATACAGAGCATGCAGAACAGGAACGATATATTTTATAAATGCAGGGTCGCTATACACAGGCATAAACTATGTGACACGGGCTGGGCAGCCCGCATCCATGTCTCGTATATGAGAGTCATCAAGGTGTCATTAGAGTATGGCTGGTTTTTCCCTTATTTGTACGTCTGCCGTTCTACTTTGTAGTCATCTGTTATATGGAAAATATTCTTTTAAAGTTTTGACCTAGGCACTATGCCCAGATAGTCCCAGGTGTGAAAGAACTTAATAATAGCCCGTCACACACACAGAGCGCTCTCTGTCTAAAACATGGATTTACGCACTGTCTCAGCTGAGCCCTACGGCAACCCTTTCAGGTGGACAGAGCAGAGGTTTCAGAATCCTGGAGATCTTTAAATATACAGAGAAAGAGAGAGAGAGAGAGAGAAAGAGAGAGAGAGAGAGACGGAATGAGAATGGTCCCAAGAACCCGGAGCCCCTCGTGCCTGGAGCAGGCCGCACACAGGCCTCTCTGGAGAAGGGCTGCCCCTGACTGCGGTCCCCAGGCGCCTGCTCCAAGCTCTCTGCCCGCTGTGGGGAGTGCAGCTCCAGCTGCTGCATCCGAGCTCGGAGAGCACTGGGCCTTGCTCTCTCATTGGCTTCCCCCCTTCGTGAGTGCTTAGGTTCTCCAGGATTCTGCTCTGCTCAGGACAGGGCCTGGGGCGAGGGAACATTCCTGAATGCATGGTAAGCAAAGTCTCTGACAAAGAGCAGAGCCAGCAGTGTGGCAGAGCTGGCTCGTGCTGGCTCCTGAAAGCCAGCGATTGGCATCTCTTCCCAGCTCTGCCCTCGGTAAAAAGGCAGCTTGGACTGGGCCCTGGTGGGAGAGTTTGTACCACGGAAATCAGCAAATGCTATAAATCAGGGCGCCTTGCCCCCAGAGAGCCAGTTGTCAAACAGTCACCAGCCCGCTGCTGCATAATCTCAGGAATAGAAATCCATATATTGAAATGAGGGTCAGCCTGTCCAGACCCTCGCTTCAAACAGGATTATGCCTGCGTAGACTAAAGCAAGATGTGAATGTGGTTTGCAAAGGATAACATGTTTTTCAGAAAACAGTTTCAATATTTGCAAACCTAGACAATGTGCCTACTCTTCACCCTCTTTGCAGCCACTTAAATGTGTTTCCTCTTGCTGTGTCCTCTTCAGACCCCAAGAAGGATCAACAGTGCTTTTCTGTGTAGACCCGATCCAAACGGTAACCAGCACAGGCACGCTCAGCTCGCTGAGTGGGTGCGGAGTCCGCGTCAGACAACTCTGGCCCCGAGACTTCCCTCCCGGCCCCTGCTCGAGGCCGCTGCTTTGCCTCTTGCTCTGGCTCCCGGCCCTCGGGCCACCTCCACCGAGGCTTCAGGAGCCATCTCTGCTTTCTGCGCTTGTGGACGACTCAGCTGGGAGTGAAACTTGATCAGGAGATAATTTGGCCCAGATGGTGCTAACGCGGGCAGAATAACAGGCAGGAGCCCCAGGCAGCCCCTATCCTTAGTCCGGGGGAATGCATTTCAATTTTTTCAAGAAGGGACTGTAACCGAGCTGCCGCATACCCTCAAAGTGCTGCGACCTCATGTTGCTCAGCTGCCATAAACGTGGGTCGAGATATTCTGGTCTCAGGCAGGCAAGTAAGGCCTGGCTAACCTTTCCTATCTGATAGCATTGAGGCTCCTCTGGGTACTTGGCCTTGGGGAAATACCGAAGGGATCAGCATAAAACCCTGAAGATATCCCCAGCTCCGGAGGATCAAAGGATTGAGGCGAAGGATAACCCCGGACTGGAAACAAAAGCCGGCAGCACGGAGGGAGCAGCAGGGCCCAGCAGGGGCGCAGGTGGGGCTGAGGGCTGAAGTGGCTGCAGAGAAGTTGTCTCTATTTTGGTCAAGTTCTGCGGCAGAGGAAGAGGTTGGAAGTCAGTTTGACACCGTTTTTTTTTTCCTGCCAAGAACTTGACATGAGAAACACACACACACACACACACACACACACACCCTGCTTGTCTGCAGAGCCCAGAGAAAAGGTTGCTTAGCTTCAGGAAAACAGGAACCGTGACACCATTGGCCGTAGGCTGGGTATGATGGTGACACGGGCCTGAGGAGGGCGCTTGGGTGCAGACACTGGTGGCCTTCTGGGGCCAGCTGTGGACACCACGCTCCACCTCATTCTTTCTGGCCGTCAGGGGCGTCGTGAGGTTTGACCCAGCAGAGGAACAGACGTGAAGAAACCGCCCCTGCGGAAGAAAGCCAGGTGCTCAGAGAACCCCGCTGATCTGCAGAGGGCATGATGCGGGCCCCCAGAGCTGCCGGGTGTGGTCCCCACGGCAGCCGAGGGAGATGAGACGTGGGAGAAAACCCCACTCTTCAGAACTCGGCTGCCTGAAAGTTCTCAGGGATTCTGTTAGAACAGCAGGCCCATGGGATGTGGCTGGAGACAATGACAATCTTACTAAAGAGATTAAAATATCTAGTCACCGTGGGGTGGCTCCCACTCTAAGTAGACAGTGATGTATGGAGAGTGCCGCCTCTCTAGATATAATGAAGCAGAAGAACAATACGAGTATGCCGTCCACATACATCATTTCCATCATCCCAGAAGCGGCCCCGACGCGGCCCCAGCAGGCCTGTGCCGGGAAAGGGTCACCCACCAGCTCTCGGGAAGCAACCTGTGCGTGCATGTTTGTTACACATTTCACCTGGATGAAAGTGGTGGGAAACACGATTCACAAATAACAATAAGACACACCATGCTCTTTACTGTAAATTCTGTTTACTCAGTTTTACGCAAAGAATGCTTTTGTTGATGTTTACGCAGCTGTAATATCTGTAGCCAAGCCACAGTTGCTGCCGGTGAACCACAGAGCCCTGACGTGAACATTCACGTGACTGAGCAGTGCGGACATGAACCATTTTTGCACGTGGAGACCTCACTTGGATAAATCGGACAACAGCGTTCAAATAACGAAAGAACACTTCCTTGAGCGTTTGTGCTGTTCACCATGTAATGTGCAGACCTGACTTTCACTCTGCAGTATTAACATTTCTTCCCATCATTCTCTTAAGTCTAGATAACCAGCAGAACAATCAATCAAGTCCTTATTTGCAGTATTTGCTGATGTGCAGTTTTTGCTGATTTCCACAGTGTAACCAGTCCGACAGCAGCCGGTTTCAAGCCACCGATGGGATGTCACCAAGCAGAGCCGGAGAAAGGAGCAGGGGCTGGTCATCACACAGTATTTCCACCACATGGGTCCAGAGGACACTGACAACCTCCAGAGCAAAGATAATAAAGTAGAGTAAAATAATTGGGAAGGGGTAAAATTTGAGTATCTGTTACCTTTGTTTTATATACAATTTAATTGCAAGTTAGGGATTTTTTTTAAATGATTGCTGTGTTTCACAACATGAAAATTTAACAATCAGCTCTCACGAGCCAGCACACCCCTGGCTTGTGCCCTTGGGCAGACTATTGTTTCCCATATATATATTTTAAAAAGTTTTAAATAAGGAAAAGATAAAAATACAGAGCATACCCTGGCTGGCGTAGCTCAGTGGATTGAGCGTGGGCTGCGAACCAAAGCATCGCAGGTTTGATTCCCAGTCAGGGCACATGCCTGGGTTGCAGGCCATGGCCCCCAGCAACCACACATTGATGTTTCTCTCTCCCTCTCTTTCTCCTTCCCTTCCCTCTCTGAAAATAAATAAATAAATAAATCTAAAAAAAATACAGAGCACTTTATGGATTCTCAACGTACACTCGATCATTTCTTAATATGTTAGGAAAGCAGTGCTTCCACCCCCAGGGTGGACTGGAAGGACGAACACTGGCCTGAGTGGTCCCATTTCGGGAGCGGGTGGCAGAGACCATGAGCCCGGAAGGCCAGGGTGACAGCTCTTAGGCAAACAGAAACAGGGCCCCCTTCCTGCCCCAGGGCTCCTAACATAGGCTTTTTTCCAAAAATGTTTTTAATTCCAACATCCATCTTAATGGCTTAGTGTAGACTCATTTAGCCAGTAGTTGTTACACTAAAAATAGAAGCTAATGATTTCAGTTAAAAACAACTAAGCCGGCACTATCCAAGTATATTTATTGTAAGAAGCGGATTATCACGGGGCGCATTTGTTTTCCACTTCCTTTTCCCTGTAGGAAGGCCTAATAGATCCCCACGTGGAGAGCGAAAGCATTTCTTCCTCTCCTGGGCTCCTAGAACATCATGAATGTGTTCTCTAGAGAGCACCCACTTCCCAGAGCTCAGCTAAGACTCATCCCACAAAGAGTGCCACCTGCTATTTCTCCCTGCATCAGCGCCGTTCGGCAGATACTGGCAGTCTCAACTTAATTCTCGAGCACCGCCGGTACCCACCTCCCCAGCTCGGTGCCATAGTGCTTGGCATCTCTTAAACTTCCTAAAATAAGTGAATTTTGAAAACAATAATTCCTTTTTTAAAAAAAGATTTTATTTATTTATTTTTAGACAGAGGGGAAGGGGTGGAGAGAAGGAGAGAAACACCAATGTGTGGTTGCCTCTTGTGCACCCCCTACTGGGAACCTGGCCTGCAACCCAGGCACGTGCCCCAACTGGGAATAGAACCAGCAACCCTTTGGTTCGCAGGTTGGAGTTCAATCCATTAAGCCACATCAGCAGGGGCAAAAACAAGAATTACCTTCAAGGCAAAAATAAAACCAGAGACATAGCACACAACAGTCCAGCTGGAAAAAATCTAAAAAAGAGAATTAAAAAGTCAAGGTTTCAGGTGCCACTGCCGGAAAGAAAGTTAAGCTCGTGAAATCTCAATATACTGATGACATGAACCAATATTTTAGCTGGCAGTGATTCAAGCACAAGTCGGATTTCTCAAGCCATCCAATACTCAGATTTAATCCATTTGATGTATGTTCCCAGAAATGTTATGACGTGCGTTGCTATAAAATGAAGTTTTTGTGTCACAAAAAGCCACCGGGACTGAAGAAGTTACGGAAGGGGCTTCTTACAATGGAATCTCAGCGATTGGGCATTAAGAACAAAGCTCCGTGGAGCGGTATTTGCAAGCACTTCTGAGGGTACAACCTTGATTAAATGTTTTTAATTATATAATTTTTGTAAGTCATGAAAGAAATGACTAGCTTTCTCCTCCTCTGAGATTTGCCCACGTCGCTAGTGAGACTGAGAAAGCTGAATGATTTTAATGTAAACACACCAGTTTTAGTGTCAAGTCCGAATTTTTTTTTTCCAGCTTGTGACATCTCAGGGGATTTCCACTTTCCACCTACCGTTGGGCAGCCTGTTCCTGACGCCACCAGCAGGGTTCTGATGGAGGGGGTCTTCGGGCCAAGGTGAAAAGGTCGGAACCGTGCTGCTAAAGATGCGGTCAGAGGCTCCAGGCTTCGGCACGCACACACGTGTGCTCACAGATGTTAGTTTTGTCTTAGGATCATCAGCTCGGAATTCTGCCCTCCAGCTACAGCTGCAGGAGTGGGCCCCTGGCCCCACCCCCACCCAGCCCGGAGGGGAGGAGCCAGCGAACACGGAAGAGCCCCAGGACGGCAGACCACGTGCCACCCGTCCTCAGCAGTATGGACTCACGCTCCCGGGCGCGGAATAACACGTTTTGAATAAACACAAGGGCATCGGGTTGAGCAAACGCTCTTGCATACCTTAAGTTGGGGTTTCTTGAATTAATTACCTAATTAACAAGAATAGATTCGCTGAGGGGGAAAAAATGCAGTGAGTTCATTCTGAGACTCATCCCACCAAATCATTGTATTTTCCCCAAGAAGAAAAACAAATCTATTTCCAAAGAGCAGTCAAACACGTAAATGGCATAAATTTAGGATTGTTGATATAAAGTATCTTCTGACAGGCTTAGTTTGGGCAACTTGGAGCAGAAAACCCACTTTCTCTTCATACCTACGTAACACCGTCTAATGATTTCAGCCATAAGGGGAAGTGGAAAGGAACCCTAGAGGGACATTTCATCCTGTGCACGGGGTTACTTGAGCAAGCCTGGGTACTCTGGGGAGGAGGGATGGATTTTTACTATTCAGTCAGGACCAACATGTCACTGGTATACTTTTTAAAGGGCTTTTTAACAAGTTCCATTTCTCCTGATATGAAGCCTGTTTTCTTTGAGTGTGAAAACTTTTCATTTATAAAAGTGAGTAGTTCCAGAATGCATATTCTTAACAGTCCTTTCCTTCTGTGTGATCCCCGCGGACACCTGGGCCTTCCGTGACCCGGTGAGCTAAACTGGCCTCTCATCACAGTGCCTGTGAGTTTTCTGTACAAGCTGGCTCATCAGCTAAAGCCAGGTCTGCACCTATGCACAGCGAGAAGAAACTAACAACAGTGCATCATCGCTAATTACCGGGACAAACATCTGCATTTCAAAGTTCACACACAGCATAATTCTCAAAGCTTATCAGTTCTAAAAAGAGCAATTGCTGATTTCGTCCTACCAACTGCTCCCCTCAAGTGTGACCCTCCCCATCTCTGGTTAATAAGTCAAAGGCAACACTTCTGAGAACAACACACGCCGTGGGCAGGGATCCCGAGAAATCCCCCTTAGCCTCCCACTACAATGGCCAGTCCGGTCCCGGCGCAGAATCAAGGCTATTTATTACTCCAGACTGCCCACTGTGAATTTGGAAGCTTCCTTTGCAAAACGAGGGGCTTCAGATACCCTAGTAAGAGCTCTTGAATTGGAGTTTTCTGCAACATCTTCTTAACAGTACATATATACTTGACTCCACAGCAATCGAAGTGCGGTAGGCCCTCAGGGTATTTCTGGAGGGAGGCAGGGAGGCCCCAAGTCTGACCGGTCTTCAGCACCAGGCCACTAACGCAGAGAATTCAGTTCATGTGGCAGTCACTCGGTCTGCCCTGAACCTAATCCCCAAGGGTTGATGGAAACAGATGAGGAAAATTCTGAAGAACCACCTATGCCTTGTACCTTTCTCTGGAAAGACCATCTGTGAATAGCAAAACCAATTTGAAAAAAAAATGAAGACGCTACTCAAATTCCAGAGCCATTATCATAAGCATAAACAAACTATTGACTGAAGTACACAGCATGTTTCTTTTCTTGTTTTACAAAGAAAATCCCCATTCAGTAATTTTGATTATTAACTACTTTGGATTAGTTTTGATTTAACAGAGAGCATGAATCAAACCGTTAAGACCTTACTGATGTCATAATATTTATTAGTGCAGCAAATCCTGAATATAGAAGATCTGTGACTTCTCTAATACTTCCACTTTATGAACAGGACTTTTAAAAAATCAAAGAAATGCTCTTTTGAAGAACAAAGTTTTAGGACAATGAGAAAGGACAAAGTAATCATTACAAATTCATTATGAGTCCATCAGAGATTTTTTCAATCCACTTAAATCCAAGTATAGAAGGTTAGACTCTGATCCTACATGATTTCTATATTTTTAGAACTCTCCACTCAAATTCAAGGTTACAATGGCCTTTGAAATATCCACAGGAAGAGAATGACATGAAAGACAATATGATGAATAGTTGTTGCATTACAGAGCGGTTATTTTTCTTTTCCTTGTTTTCCAAATTTCCTATCCACATGTTACACAATTTTTGTAATAAAAAATTATAAATTAAAAAAGATTTCAAGGTTACAAAGCATAGCTGACTTCATAAAATAATTGTTCAAACAAACAAACATGCTGAAAGGAGACAGTCAACCATGTAAAGAAGACCCTGGAGGGAAAGGTGCACAGGGCCCCGGCAGGAGCTTTAACAGTGGATGGACCCTGTCATCGGCGCCCCGGCACCCCTGGCCTTGGAGACAGGAAGCAGCGGGAGCCCCTTCCCTGCGGCTCACAGACTCCTACCCAGGGATGTATGACAAACACTGGATTTTGACACGTGTATTTGCCTTGCGTGCCTGGGGAGTCCCAGGGCATGTTTGGGATCTGCCCGGGACTTGGTTTGGCGGTGAGGAAAGTGAGTTCACACAGGAGCACCACAGTGACCATTCACGGTCACTCACTGGCCGAAGTGGCCGCTGCAGGCACCACGACACCTCCCCAGCGTCCTGTGACCCACGGGCCTGGCAAAGGGCGGGCAACATTTCTTCTTCAAGTTACACTGCATTTCCTCAACTATATTCACTTAAAAACCCGACGGCTATATGCACCAGCCTTGTAAACAGATCTGCTTCACACTGACAGCCCACAGGGGGCTCTGTCCCCTCGAAGGAGGTTTTTTGGGCAATAAAACCAAAATCTATATTTAAAATAGCTGTGCATCTCGTAAGACAAATTTTTAAAGCTCATTTTTAAAATAGCCTATTGGCCATCCCAAATGAGTAATTTTATCCAATGAGAGAGAAATATAAGTGCTTACTCTATTGTCATATAAAAATAGAACACTCTCAGTAAGGATTTCAGAGAGTCCGAGCCTCAAGAAACCACATGATGTGTGCCCAGAGGCTGTGCGTGTACTAACGTAACTCGCGTCCCTGATCTATAAACACGTCTGTGTCCACATCCTCTGCGCTGGAGGGATCTGGAGGTCGGCGTCTGCCTCACCCCGCGGGTCCTCGGGCAGCGTCACAGCTGCTGGCTGGCGAAGAAGGACTTCGTCTCCCTGCAGACGGGGTTCACACAGAGCGGGCAGCTCAGAGTCAGCTGCTTGGAGCACAGCTCGTTCGACTGGATGTGCGAGTGCACCAGGTCAGCCAGGGCCTGGGGGGCGGGCGGCAGGAAGCACAGATGCATCAGAACAGAAAGCCTGCCTGCCTCCCCCCCAGCCACGCACTTCCTCCTCCCGTCTGTCCTGATCGTCACCACAGCCTGGCATTCGTTTCTTTTCATCTGAGGTACCCACCCTTTGAACCAAATTCTGTAATATCTTTCTTTCCCAAGAATCCTCAGCTTGGAGAAAACTTAAAATACAGACTTTAGAGCATGAAATCCTCTTACCCCACCTGCAAGACCTCGTTTTTCTCTGAAAGGCGGATTTTAAACCCAACGCGATGATAGGTGGGTAGAAATCAGAAAATTGGGGTTGTCTCAAGGAAAAAAAGAGTGCGAGTCTAAGGAATTCGATCTTATTTTTGTAATTAATTGGAACTCAAAATGTTCTGATATGTGAGAAAACCAATATTCTGCACGAGTTTCTCAGAGGATTACTCCCCGACATGTTCTACTAAAGTGGTTGCGGCGCTCCAGATACCTTAGAGAACAATGGATTTCCATTAAGAGACTCTGCTCTTCTGATGTTTTCGACTCCACACTGAATCGAATAAGAAAAAGGGGGAAAAACACAGACACATTTTATTTTTCCTTTTGTTTTTTTTTTTAAAGAAACTAACTGCTACAAAACACACACACACACACACTGTGAAGTCTTTCTTCAAAAGAGTTCCCAGATTGCTCAGAAATGAAAAATATTCACGGGACCAAGCCATATGCTGATTTGCACCTCTGTTATCATGAAATTGCTCTTCAATGCCCATCTTCCCTACCCCATCGCCTTCCCACAGGTACTTTGTTTCCAAACCATTCTTGAGGTTGTACTGGATAGAATTCCAGTGTAATTTAAATCTGCTCATCATTCTTTTTTATACTACCTTGCATGCACGCCTTTATAAACTACCTAAGCAGAATGTTGCTTTACGTAAATTTTTAAACCTGTTTGGATGCCAAGTGTCAAAAGAAGTAAATTAATTTAATGTGTCATGAACCTACACTGGATAATTCAGAGTTTGGGATTTTAAATATACTCTTACATTAAGACACCTAAAATAAAAATCTGATGATCATTGCACTACCATTCCTGCTCTCCTCTCCAAAAATATCTAGTTACTTCTCCCCCAAATAAGTGAGAAATATCTCATTATTATTTACTCAGGCAGCTGGAATCTTCTCTTTCCCTTTCCAAAATGCAGAGGGCTTTTCAGGGGCGCTATCTTTCATGTGGGCACTGACAGCAGGGGGAATGCTGAGATTCAGCGAACACCGAGTTCCCAAAGAGAGACCGCACGCTGAAGCTTCAGGGACAAGTCAGCGACAGCGAGGGGCCGGCCCCGGACGGTTTCCCCGCCAATGCCGACGGGAGAATTCCCAGATGCGCCCCTGCAGGGCGAGCTGGTGAAATATGTCAGCGTTTAAATTCCATGCGCAGGGATTTACCCTCAGAAAACAATGGGAAAAGCAAAAAGGAAATGAGGTTTATTGCAGAGCAGCTTATGACAGTGAAAAATCAGAACCATCTTTAATGTATGCCAATTAAGGATTTGTTAAAATAATTACATAAATCTAATTACATGTGTTGATCGGAGCCCATACTACATTTTTAAGGGGGAAAAAAAGGTTACAAAATATATGAATAAAATATGATTTTCGTTAAATATGTAGAAGAATGCCACTTCAATTAAAATACAAACATGTTTACAGGAGAAAAGGTCTTATATTAACCAAAGTATTTGCATATTATGCCTGAGGGGTGAGATTCTAAGTGAGTTCTACTCTCTGTTAGGTCACTTCCCTCAGCTACCTAAGCTCTTTCTTATTTTTACTATAAAAAGCAGTAAAGTTATTTCTATTTGAAAAAAACATCCAAACTACTTTTTAAAGAAAGTTAGTTGTTTTAAACACAGATATTCTCCCATCAAAACAATGAGCTGAACTGCAGGTTGATGACTTTCTTTATTCTCCACACGGACTAATGTATTAGTTGCTAATAATCCAAGGAATGACCTCAGTTTAGTAATATGAATGATGTGAGTTACCATTCAATACAAACAAAACTTCTTTTCCAAACACACCGCTATGAACCGTATTCGCACTTAAGTCTTTTTAGCAAGCTCACTACTAGCCTCGGTCACGGTGGGGTACAGAAGGCATCGTTAAATGAAATCCAGAGACAGCCCTGCAACCTCACGTTAGCCCATCACAGCTTTCCCATGAGGTCTTTACCAGAACTACTGACGAGTCGTCGAGGCACCCACTGCCTTCACCAGTGCTGGACTGGTGACCAGCACGTGCACAAAGCCCAGCGGCTTGGGTGCTGGGGAAAGTCTCGGCCGACCCACTCTCCGCCCTGCCCTGCGCCTGCCGCCCAGTCCCAGACAGGGCGAAGAGTCCTTCGAGGCCAGCCCCCCATCAATCACATGTGGGTGACCAGGGACAGGAGTTCTGGTGGAAGATGAGGGGGGAAGGACTCTCAGGTCCCAACACTTCCACAACCCCCCCAGAAATACACTGGGCTCGGGTGCAGAGCTGGCCCCCAGCAGCCGGGAGACGAGTGAGCCAGTTTCTCTCCACTCTGAACGACAATCCACATCCGTCTTACAGAACAAGACTCCTAGGATGGTATTTATCATTTCGCCTCTCTGCCCCTCCTACCCGTCTCAATGAACAACTTGTTTAATTCCTTGGTTCTCAGACTTCCATACAGCTCAGTTTTCTGACAATTCTGGGTGACAGTTGTTCCGTAGTTTAGTTGTAATTTTTGCTGTGGTTGTGCAAGGAGGCAAGTTGCATTTAGCTTTGCCTCCATCTTGACCAGAAGTCAGTATTTGTTATTTTAATAATCACACTGATAATAACACAGGAGCAAACGGCTGTATTTTGACCTGTATTTTGCTGTGTATAATGCACACTTTTTTGTTCAAGTTTTTGAGGGAAAAATAAGGATGCATGTTATACATAGGTAGTGCTAATTCTACATCTATATAAATGTTTTCAATTCTTTTATTTATGCTTATGCATTAAAAGTATAACTCTAGAAAGCAATAATGATATCCACATGCAAAATAATACCCTGGAATACAACAATTGGTTTTGTTTCTAAATATAAATAAATAAATAAATTGAATTAAAAAATTAAAAGGAAAGATTTTTTTCCTGAAAGTTTGGGCCAAAAATGTGGGTGTGCATTATACATGGCAAAATACGGTTAAGTGCATAAGAAAGATGGTCAAGATAATTACAGCACACATGGCTCGGGTGTGGATTCCATGTTGTTGGGTTTTTTTTTTTTTTTAAGATTTTATTTATTTTTAGACAGAGGGGAGGGGAGGGAGAAAAGGAAGGAAAGAAACATCAATGTGTGGTTGCCTCTTGGGCGTCCCCCACTGGGGACCCGGCCTGCAACTCAGGCGTGTGCCCTGACTGGGAATGGGAATGGGAATGGAACAGCCACCCCTTGGTTTGCAGGGGGTTGGCACCCAATCCACCGAGCCCCACCAGCCAGGGCGATTCCACGCTCTTTTCCTAAATGACAACTCCCACGTGCCTCAGACCCCCAAAGGACACTATTAAGTGAAGAAATTACGGAACAATCAAGTTTTTTCCTCCAGATCAGTGAATTCAATGATTTGTTCCTAAAGAAATGTAGTTTTTATTACTTTCGAATAGTACAATGCTCAAACTAAGTGCACTAACGTGGCCACAGCAGGCCACCTGATTTCAGAGGCACCAAAGCTCTTCCCCACTGCTGATGCGGATCTGCCTGATGGGTCTGGATTTATCACTCAGACGAGCAGTACTCAGACCCAGGAGGACACAGTACATGCACGCACATGCACACGCACACACACACACACACCCCAAACAATGTTTCCGAATGATACAATGAGATTCCAGTCAAGAAAGTTCCCCTTTAAACCAAGCCCCAGTGGGATTAAGAAGGCAGACGGCAGCATTTACCTCGCTGGCGAGCACCTGAGAGTACTCGATGTCCAGTTCATACAGTGTCTCGATGTGGTCGCTGGTGAACGCGATCGGGACCAAGAGGATGTTCTTCCGCCCCCTCTCACAAAGCCCCTTGATGGTCTCGTCTGTCTGAGGGCCCAGCCAGGGGATCGGGCCAACCTAGGAGAAGGAGGGTGAGTGTAAGGGCCCCACCTCTCCCGCTGTGTCTGGCACACGCCCCTCCCTAAGGGCAAGGGCCACGCTGCACATCTGCTTTCAGGGGCTGTGTATCTCCACACTGAAGCCTGAATCCTTCTAGGAGCTGGCGGACTATAGGTTAACAATTACTGTCACTGCAACTACAAATAACATTTTAAGTCAACGGAACTCTGCTAGTCACTTGATTTCCCTTCCCTCTTACTTGCCGGCGGAGTTCTTCCTGCCCCTGGCGAGCAATCAGGGTACACAACACCCTATTTGCAACAGCCAAATCCCACCGTTGTAGAGTTAATTTCAAAAACAGACACCTTCGAAAGAACGGACTGCCTAGGGACACGTGGCAGCCACCTACCTTGGACTGCCACACCAGTCGGTAGGGGTTGGAGTACGCCAGCTTCTCCATGACTCTGTGGACGGTGGCGCCCACCTCCTGAGGGTAGGGGTCCCCTCGGTTGACCACCTGCAGCGGAGACACACGGGCTTCCTGCTTTCACCTGCCAGCAGGGTGGGCGCTCTAGCCTCCCTCCTTGGGTCAGGTTATTCATTCGGAATGCCCAAGAGGCTACTTGAAAAATGAGCTTTAAAATTTTGTCTTATGAGACGCACACATATTCTAAATATAGATTTTGGTTTTATTGCCCAAAAAACCTCCTGCGTGGGACAGAGAGCCTCCGTGTGGGCTGTCGGTGTGAAGGAGATGTGTTTACAAGTCTCGTACATATAGTTGTTGTGTTTCTAAGTGAACAGAGGTGAGTAAATGCAATTACCCACTCTTTGCAGGCCCGTGGGTCACAGGACGCTGGGGAGGCGGTGTGGCGCCTGCAGCGGCCGCTTCTGCCAGGGAGTGACCGTGGATGGTCACTGTGGCGCTCCTGTGTGAACTCACTTTCCTCGCTGCCAAACCAAATCCAGCACAGATTCCGAATGCGCTCTGAGACTCCCCACCCCTCCCTACCCCCCCCCCCCAACTTGACGGCATTCCTCAGTCCCACACAGAACCCCAGGGCAGCGAAAAACCTGGACGCAGCATGCTCAGACCCAGAGGGAAGAAAAGGGGAGCGAGGCCGAGGGGGAGAGGAGCGGAGGCAGCACCTGGAAACGTTCATGCATGAAAATGTGTTTCCTCCTTTCCCAGTTCAAGAGCTTCCCTTCTGGCACTTCAGACACGGCCCCATCACACGCAGGACAGTTATAAATAGGATGAGGGTGGAGAAGGAAGATGGACATGTGAAGAGGATTTGCATAATGCCAGAGAGAGAGAGTAGGAGCCTGTTCAAATACCACCGGCAGGCGTCCAGCAGAGAGGAATTTATCTCCAGGGCCACATACTGCTGACACGGCAACTTCTCCCTGGGAGGTGTGGGTGGAAAAGCTGCAAAGGGCTCGACCCTGGTGACCACCAGGTGGCAGTCAAGGCCGAGTGGTAGCGTGGCCCAGACTCGCCCATCAACTCCATTAACTGTGGAGTTAAAGCCTTAACAACACCTGAGAAAGTGAAACCCTCCCCCTCTCCAGCTTCGACAGCAGTGTCCGTAGAACACGATGCCAGGTCTGAGCGCACGAAGCCGGCTGCTTGCTCCCAGCACCTCGCTACCCCACACAGCACGACACTTGCAGGGTCGCTCTGGCTCTCGCGCACTCTGTGTTCGCTGGCCACAGTGTGGGCCTTCGCCTTGGCCAGGTGAAACCCTGATCTCCTGGCGGAATTCAGAGAGCCCCTGCCAGGTCTTGAGGACAAAAAAATGAGGCTGAGAGCGTAGGTCTGGAGGGCCTACGGTGCAGCCTGCTGAAACGGGCCGGCGAGAGCGGCCTCCTCTCCGCTGTTCCGCTCGCTAAAAACCCTCTCTTGTGCGTGTGTCTTCAAGGCATTATCCTTTTACACGGGGTGGGGCAAAATTAGGTTTATACTTATGAGTTTATTCTTGTATTACTTACTATATGTAATATATAACATATATGTTATTTTCTACATGAACTGTAAACCTGATTTTTCTCCATCCTGTGCAAAAAAATTATAAATATTGTCACTTGAATGAGCTATTATGAGGTTTGAAGCAGCAAGCCGAGTTAAGAACGAGCACCACATTAAGTCAGAGGTTCCAGAATTCGGGACGTTGTGGAAGCTGGGCACACGATGCACATTTAGAAGTCCTTGCCCACGAGGTCACCCCACACAATGTTCCTACTTACAGACATGGGCAGTGAGTGAGCGGAGAAGAGAATGACCACCTCGCTCCTCTTCTCCAGCGGGAAACGGTCCAGCTCCTTCTGAATGTGGTCTGCGAAGCACTGCAGAAACACCGACGGGGGAGGGCCGAGGGCAAGTGGGACGAGAGGGGTGGGGGGAAAGGACAGCGTTTAAAAAAGGAAAGCCATGCCAGAAACGTCAGAGCAACCCTCAAAAATCAGAGCTCTCTTTTTAAAAAATCGCCAATGGTACAGTCTCTCTCATTTTGGTTCGTCATCAAGATGGCTCATCACCGTTCCAGGGGCCTGGGGAATTTGATGGGAAACTTCTGAGGCTCGCTAATGGCTCACGGAGAATGAAGGCTCTGGACCTGCGGCCCCTCGGGAGGAGCGGGGCACACTTCCAGATGGGAAGGAAACACAGATGGGAAGGAGAAGTTGTTTTAAGACCTCGCATTTGCTCGGTTAGCAGAAAAACAGCTTACAGGGTCTTTCTAAATCTCCTTGGTTTGGCTTTCAGGCACATTGCATTAAAATACATTAGACAGAAATAGTAAAGGGACGAGAAAATATTATCTATTTTTATGACCTTTTCCTTCTGAGCCCCGTATCCTCCCTGAGTCAGTCTTCCTAACAACAGATGAGAGGTTGTAAAACTCCCATTAAATTCCGGGGGTGGGGGGGTGAGGGGGGAAGGATGCGCTGACCTGGGGGCTGACTCAGTCACATGTGCGGAACCTGGGCTGGAACGCAGGCCCCGCCCCCTCCCCCAACCCTCTGCCGACCAGACCGGTTCATTCCCTCCGTCTAGTTGGCACTTTCCGATTCACATCAATAGGTGCTGAAATACCAGCTCTGAAGAGGCCTTCTTTCATCTTACACTTTAATCATTCTTTGTCATTTCACGTCTAAAGCAAGTGCTACAGAGAATATTACGGGGCCAATTGACAAAATTCGAATGTAAACATAGATTAGACAAAGTAATCAATGTTAAATTTACTGAAGTTGAATATTGTATCATGGTTATGGGAAAATATATCCTTGCTACTTAGATGTAAAGGGTGGTGTGTGTGTGTGTGTGTGTGTTTAACTTATCTCAAAAGGTTTGGGAAAAAGTTATGTGTGTATATACATATAGACACATATCCATACACAGAAATAAATGTTATTAAAAATATGTGAATCTAGGTAAAAAGTAGATGAAAGTTCCTTGTACTAATCTTAGTCTTGTAACTTATCTGCATGTTTGAAATTGTTTCCAGATAAAAAGGTTTTTAAAACATTATAAAGAAAAAACATCATTATAAAGGACAATTTACCAGAACCATGTAAATTTATACTTGTTGATATTTGGATTTCTATCAATTTAGGATGAGAAAATCATTCCACAATAAACATTGAGATAGTATTAATCTTTCCAGAACCCTCAAAATTCGGTAAATGCCCTAAGGCACAAAATGGTGCCTAGAGAACTCATCCCTTTTCAAAATCTCTAATTTACTTATAGGATGTGGTAGGATGAGGCACGAACAGTAGTTTCTGGTAGTCTTTGCAGTGTTTGGGAACTAAGGATGCTCAGAAAGGGCTATTTCGGATAAAGGCCCAGATACGGAGGCCTGCTGCAAAGTTCACACAGGAGCCCGGGACACCCATTTACTCCAACTGTTCCAGCAGCTAGGTAACAGCAGGAAAATGACTATTCCAAGTAACTACCGCCTATAATAAATAGGAATGTTGATTTAAAATATTTACAGTTTAGCCCTGGCCGGGTAGCTCAGTTGGTTAGAGTATCTTCCCAATACACCAAGGTTGCTGGTTCAATCCCCGGTCAGGGCACATGCAGGCACCAACCAGTGGATGCGTCAATAAAAGGAACGACAAACTAATGTCTCTCTCTCACTCTCTTTCCCTCTCTCTCTCAAATCACAGTTCTGGTTTTTAATCATATTTTTAGTTTTAGTTCAGTTTAGGGTTTAGGCTTTTTTTTTCTCTTTATTTCTGCTAGATATCAAATCACCTCATGTAATCTACATAAGATTAAGAAAATCTATGTATAAAATTTTGTTTCCAAGAAATTTTTGTATTTTTCCTTTTCTCATCTTGCAAACTTGCCAGTGCAAACACAGTTTGTTATGCCTCACAACAGACCCCAAGCCGCCGTCGAAACCGAGGTGCCGTGGGCAAGTCCAAGTGCGACTGACATCACCTAAAACCCATCTGCAGCATTTTCCGCACGCAATCCCTCAGCAGAAGGAAAGAGGCAGGCAGCTCTCAGAGCCTTCAATCACACCGTCCAGGAGGGCAGATAAATGCCTCTAAAATTCCCTTTCATTTTATGAACGGAGACTTCCTCAGTTAAGAGACCTTTCCATCTTTCTGCTTCCCCCCTTTTCAAATGGCTGAATTTTAATGCAGATCTAATTACTCACTGGATCGGGGCAGGCAGATGCTGCGCAGACCCGCAGTCCCGGGCTACCACATGTCAGCGCTGACCTGAAACACCCCTCGCTTCCACTCCAGCCCAAGAGCGACAGAGCCGGCAGGCTGGGGCTCCGGGTGCTGCTGACTGGGCCCAGTCCCCCAACAAACGAGTGGGGGGTGGGGGGGCACCTGGACCCAAACCACACGCACCCCTAAAGGAAGGCGCCTACTTTTCACTTCTTACTTAAAACTGGAAATCAACCTAAGGGTTAACCCTTGACATCACCTACACACCCAAGAAAACTGCCTGCTCAGGGAGAGCTGGCGGCTTTTAACGATGTCTAGCGCCATCTAGTGGTTACAGATTTTAGGTGACTCCAGGCTCTTAAAAAGTGTTAAGCTGGTATTTCCGCAGAGAATGTCCCAGGAATGAAACAGAAACTGGATGATATCTGAACCGCCTACTGTTTCTCGTGTCTCAACTTAAGGCGGAAACTTCCACCAACAGAAAAGCACTCTACTGGTGTGATTTAGGGCAGTTAGCAATAGCACTCTTATTCAAAGGGAGAAAAGGTTATAATAAAAGCTAATTAAAGCTATCTCACCATGTGTGACCTCATGGATGGACCTAGGGGGTATCATGCTAACTGAACTAGGTCAGGCAGAGAAAGATGAATATCTTATGCTTTCACTTATATGTGGAGTCTAAAGAACAAAATAAATGAACAACACAGAAACTGACTCACAGATACAGCAGAACAGACGGATGGTTGCCAGAGGGACTGAGGAAAGGGGGAGGGGTTAACAATGCAAACTGGTGGTCACGAAACAGCCCCAGGGATGTAAAGCGCAGCACAGGACTATATCAACATTATTGTAATAACTACGCATGGTCCCAGTGGGTTCTTGAAATACTGGGGTGACCACTTGGTCAAGTGTGTGAGTGTCTAACCACTATGCTGTACACCTGAAACTAATACAGATAATGTTAAATGTAAGCTGCAACTGAAAAATAAAATTAAAAACAAAAACAAAGCCATTGCTGCCCTGACCAGTGTGGTCCAGCTGGTTGAGCATCTTCCCGCAAAGCGAAAGGTTGCTGGTTCAATTCCCCGTCAGGGCACATGCCCAGGTTGTGGGCCTGGTCCCCCGTGGGGGCATGTGTAAGAGGCAACCGATCAATGTTTCTCTCTCACATCAGTGTTTCTCGCCCTCTCTTTATCCTTCCCTCCCCCTCTCTCTAAAAATAAATAAATAAAATCTTTTTAAAAAGCCATTGGCTTTAGAATTGTAGTTTTCACAGATTCTCCTAATATCAAGCATCCATAAATATAAATATAATTGTGTAGAAGAATTTTGAAATTTCTTCTAATATATGAAACTTTCTCAACGGAAATGTTAAATTTATTTTCATGTCTCAGAACATGTAGATATATTACCTTCAAGTTTTAAAAACTTCTGACACTTTAAAGGATTTAGAACAGAGAGGATGTATCTGTCTGTCATTCAGTCTATGAATGCATGTTAGCGGAAACACCCTGCATGACCTTTGACGTTCTCCTGGTCACTGGGAAGCCCAGCACTCAAACTGTGACTCTGCTATGGTTTGTGACTAACAGTATCAACCTGAAGGAAAGAAAAGAGTCTAACCTTTAGTCTTTCGATTTACTCTCTCTTGTTATAATAAATCAAGACTCTAACCCCCCTCCCCTTTTTTTAAATCCCCAGCATACACCTTAAGCAAGAGAAAAAGGTGAGGCTCAGAGGCCGGGGTAGCAACCTGCCCCACACCCGCAGCTGGGGGCAGGGGCTGCGGGCGGGTGGCAGCGGGCTCACCTGAATGAGGAGGGGATGTGTGGGCCACCTGTCGATCGTGCTCCACTTCATCCTGGGCTTCTTCCCCACTTCGTTGTAGTATCTGTAAATGGCATTTAAGCTGCTGCCTGCAATATACAGGGGGCCACTTAGCACCTGCATATTGACTACGGTGAAAATAAAAAACAAGACCAGTAAAGGCAGTCATTGTAAGTTCAAAAGAAGCAACTGCTTCTGTACTGAATCAGTCTAATTACAATCGCTTCGATACCAGAAAATGCATATAGATTTAACCACCCTGCAAATGAAGATCCCTAAAAAGCAATCAATTTCCACAGCCTTTCAAAGACTATCGAGGTCATTGCTAGTGAGAAACACGGTCGCAGTGGATGTATGAAACACAAGCGGTCGTTATTTGCAGGGACCAAGTGTTACAATTAAAAGCATGTTGAAATTCCTTCCCCCACTATGAAGGTAACCAACCCCATGATGGATGTGTAAGGAGGTGAGAAAGAAGAAACTGACCATTATCCCCACTAAGTAATATGGTCATTGTTTTATTCTAGCATCATTCTTCCCAATTGTTATTTTTAGGTGTCTTGTTTTACAAAGTTGTAATTTTAGTACATATGCAATTTTGCATCCGGAGTCCTTTGGGCATTTTTAGTTAATATTATGAGATGAATTATTTTCCACATTATAATAAAAGCTTTCCAAACCATCCTTTTAAAAGGCTTGTTCATAAAAACAGCAGCTTATTGAGGTTTCTACGAGCATTCTCTATTTTCATCTGCTGTCACAAAATTATCATCATTTCCTAGAATAAGTTAAGTGGATATCAAAACCTTACAGGTAATCTAACAAAACTTGCATTTCTACGCAAGAGACAGAAACCATGAAGTTTTAAAGCCTAAAGAAAGGTAAACGGTCCCAACAACCCGGTGCAGTAGGACCCGGGCCTCGGGGAGCTGGAACTGGGGCCCAGCCAGGAAGCGATGAGACGGTGCAAACGCAGGGCCTCCTCCTCAGTCCTCACACACCCACCGCAAACGTTCCCAAGCACTGCGCGCTTCCCGCCACCAACCCACCGCTTTTTCTAACTGAGAACTACTGGTCAGTTGGGTTTCCGATGTAAAGGGCTGGTCAGGACAGAGCTGCATGTCAATCAAAGGAGTGCTCTGAGGCGAAGACTCAACCTTCAGAAAATAAATGAGTTCCGCTTTGGCGAGTAGAATACAGTGGATGAGAGGAATCCAAGCTGAGTCCATTCCAGGTCCACAAACAATCTCTCCAGAAATTGCAGTCACCACCATATTTACAGGGGAGCATCATTTTCACATGTACAGAAGGACTTCGGAAGCCACATTAGCTGCTCTGGGTTGCTCAGAAACATCCCATGAGCTCCCGGAGGTAACTAAGAGGAAAACATAACTAAAGCCATCGCTGGGGACTGATACGCAGAGTACGCTGGCTCTGCCACGACGAGCGTCGAAAATGCGCAGCAGATAAGTGACACTCAGTGGCCTCAGAGAACGGCTGTGCCTCCCAGAGGTTCTCCCGTCTCTGCGGGGACACATCCCTGCACGTGACGTGCGCTGGACAATAGCTGCACAGACGCACGGACAGAGCCAGCTGTGAATCCTCTGTCATGAGACCCAGCGTCAATCCTCTGTCATGTAAGTGACAGTCTTCTCACCCTGTCTGATTGTGAGAGCAGCCATTTATACGTGGAGACGTATTTTTTTAAAGCAAGGCACAAGTAGACCGTATTTTGCCATATATAATGCACACTCGCCTGTTTGTGTGCATCGTACACGGGATTATTATACCTATGTATATATAACATGCACCTTTATTTTTCCCTCAAAAATTTGGGGAAAAAGTGCAAGTTTATAAAATCTGATTCACTGTCCAATAACATAGTACCAGACGCTTTGAAGCTTTAGAGGTACATTTCCAAAAGAAATCACAATTCACACTCTTGCAGGCGTCTGAGGACCCAGGCATTTCCCTGGGTGCCCTGGGCACAGCAGGCTCTGCAGGTGTCTCCCAGCCGCTCCCCACAGCTAGAAATAACACACACTAATGTCCAAAAGCAATCTGGGAGCGACACTGTGCTGACCCCAATCCATGAAACAGAACACAAACACGTGTACTTGGAGGGGGGATGACCACAAAAGCTTCCCCTACCACCGATGAGGCAGGGGTGGGCAAACGTGGGCTATTTTCCTGCTCCAGTCAAGTACGTAGGAGATGACACACAGTAATAGTTCCCCAAATCTAGAATGCTAAGTTTGCAGAGGAAACCTCAAACTGGGCTTTGGTTTAATTAGTAACCAACCCATAAGTGAAACATAACAAACAAACAAACAAAATACCAGCATTTCTAATGTTATGTGGGCACCTCTGCTTTCAAAATGCAAACAGCAATTACTTTTGCTACATTAATAAGAATACTAGGAGAGCCATGAAAATAGGTTTATTACACAACCTATTTTTAAGGTTCATTCTTGATCCATTGTACCTGCTTTTTCATCTCATGGCACACATAAACTAATTACTAAAATTCTGCAGCACACTGAGAAAGGTATCACTTTTTTTTGCTGATCTGACAGGTAAAACTTTGATTCGTTCACACTAGAGGGCTATTGTTGGGTTAATTGTTGTCATTTTTTTATTTGACAATCTAAGAGAAAAGGGGTTGGTGCCCCTGACGAAACGGTCAGGTTCTGCATGTTTTAAAAATCCTCACAGCCCGCTGGTTGAAATTCCCTCCCTGCACTGTACAACTGCATTAGGGCCCCGAACACTAGCAGCCCCACCTCCCACCACCGCCTGCAATCTCAGCGGACTGGCCCATAACTCCAGGGAGAGAGGAACCATGAGATTTCACGCGGACACCTGCACTCCTGAGCGTAAGGCAGACAGGCTGGATCTGCCGTTCAAATCACGCAGGACTTACGCTTTCCTCCCGCGCTCGGCTTCCCTGGTCACTTTTGCCAGGGCCCGCTCCACCCTCCGCTGCAAAGCAAAGCCCTTACCTGTGGTCGAGCAGCTGTACTGGGGGTACTGCGTGAAAGCAATAGCCCTCTCCAGCCCATCTCTCTCCATCTCTTCAATTGCTTCTTCTGTTAAAGGGTGGACGTACCGAAATCCAATATAGTATTTGTGCGGGGCTATGAGGAAGCACGTGTGGAAAGGAGAAAGTATTAATCTTTATACAGGTTCCTCTGAGTGGCCAAGTGTAACACAATGTCCAGGACAAAGGACAGTTCACCTAATTCCGCACGGTGTGGGCAATGTGAGGAGGTTGAGACTGTTCCCTGGACCGTATCCAGTCGTCAGCTGGTACCCAGACTTTTAATCACGGTTGCCCGGGACCAACCTCCCCCCTCGCACACACACACACGACTTCACTCAGCAGAGTGGCTGTTAAAACTCAAGCTTCTGTGCCTAGTTCTCTGCTCTTCACTGAGAAGAGAGACTCATGAGAAGGGAGAAAAGAACTAGGAACCTCCTCTCACGTGCCAGTCACCACGGTAGACACTTGGCCTTTTATCCCCTCTTGTTTAAACCCCGCTTTCCAGACAAGGAGACAGAGACCCCCAAGGTTAATGAGCCTGCCTGAAGTCACACCCCGCAGACGGCTGAGCTGGAATTAGAACTCGGCTCTGCCCATCCCAGAGCCCACGGTCCTCCCTTCCCCGCCCCCACCACTTCCACCACCCAAGGTCCCTCCTCCTGTGCCCTCGGGCCCCGGGCCACTCAGTCCATATAAAAGTTCTGGAATCCTCGATACAAACTCATTGGTAACAAATGACTAAAATGACTCTTCTTGTTTAATACATAGAAAACACCCAACAATGATGCTTCAGTTGGATTTTAAATAACTGTTCTTGGCACCTTATAGAGCCCCCGTCAGCCACGTCTGTGTCCCTGCCCACGAGGCTTTACCAATCCCTCCTGTCTGCTCCTGTGTCTTCCTGCATCTTTTTTCCCCTGCATTTTATTTTTATTATTTTTAATATGTTTATTGATTTTAGAGAGAGAAGATGGGGCCAGCGAGAGAGAAACATCAGTGTAAGACAGGAGAAACATCGATTGGTTGCCTCCCATATGTGCCCCAACTGGGGATCAAACCTGCAACCTTTTGGGACAATGCTCCAGCCAACTGAGCCACCCCAGCCAGGGTTCTTTCCTGCATTTTAAAAGCACGTACAACCACATAATTCTTGGGCATATAGAAAATCATGAAACTCAAGTTTCCTCAAGTCACCCAGTCTTGTTTCCTTGTCTTTTCAAAGGATTACACCTAACACACTCAGCACAGTGATGATACCGGAAGACACTACGTAAACATTAAGTAAATAACCCGAGACAATGTCACTGTCCAACCATTAGCAGGGGCTGCAACTACGAATATAACACTAACCGGCTGCCACACAAGAAACATCTAGGTTAAAGTGAAGGGAAAGATAAACACACTTATTGTTTATCTCCAGAGATTCACACACACACACACACACACACACCAGTCCTCAGTAACGGGCCCCGGGAAGCCCTGAAGCAGCAGAGCGTGCTGCTGAGGACGGGTGCGGAACGCGGAGAGGAGACAGGCGCGGCTGCACGTGGGGAGGACGGTCTGACTCAGCGACCTCTGCTTGGGGACCACGAGGAGAGGGAGGAAAGGGCGTAAATGAAATCGTTTTCAGCTGTCGGTCCCTAAGCCACCGACCTCCTATCCCCTTGCATAAAATACGGTGAGCTGCAGTGAACACACACCGGAGGAAACGGCCCTGCGAGCAAACTCCCAATGACCGATTGCTCAAAATTACGTGGCTCATCCTGAAACTGCCACCAAGGTATCGTCGAGTCCACGTTTAAGGAGCGCTTGGCGAGCCAAGGTGCAGCTGAGGCGGCGCTGGCTCTCTGATCTATCTTGAGGCGATACTATTATCAGATTGACACAGTAGGACCCCCAGCGCTTGCAGGCGCGCCAGCTTCTCTCGTTTTCCCTCCACCCTTGTGAAAAGTGGCAGACTTTCACAAGGGCCTGGAGTTCGGGAGTTCCTCAATACTGCAGACTAACAGGTGCAGGGGCTGCCCTCGCAGATAAAGGCAGGGCGCTGGCCGCATTTTGAAGTGCGAGAGGGTACAACCCTCTGGGAAGGACAGATAAGGCTTGCTGAACTGTTCCGTTGGAGACGCCTGCAGAAACACACCGAGAACAATGACAGTGCGCTCTCTGGGACTGGGCTTACCCTGAGCCAATGACACAAAGGTTCCTGAAGGTTCCCTGCTGGGTGGGGCTGCACCTGCCGCTGGCTGGCTGTCCAGGCTGCAGGGCAGGGAGGGGCCTCCTGGACACTATCAGCACCACAGCGGGCAGGCTCCACACCTGCCAGAGCGAGACCCAAATTCTTGACTCACTGGCCTAGCCTAGTCTGCCCTCAGAGTGGCTGCCCAGTGAGCGCGCTTCGGTGAGAACTAGGAAAATGGAAAAAAGGAGCGGAGAAATTGGATTTTTAAGCAGGACAACTTCATTAATTTCCAGCCCATGAACTCGGCATGCACGGTCGTTCAGATGTCTGATCTGTACCTGACTCTGAGAAAGAGGTGTGAGATACAATGAGGTGTGAGCACAATGCTATTTATGTCAGACCATGAACTCTGTGCCTGAGACAAACAATAATCACAGCTCCCATTTACTGAATTTTTGTCACACACCACGCCAATGCCTTTCGGGACCGCCCTATTAAATATTCACAACGACCCTCTGGCTGGGGCTCTGTTACCATCCCCATTTCCGAGGTGAGGCGCAGTGGGGTAGGGAATCTGCCTGCAGTCGCACAGCCCGGAGTGGGGGAGTCTCGTCCCCGGGACTCTTCCCAGGCCAACCTGGGAGGCGGAGGCGCCTGCCGGCCTATCTGGTGTGGACACCCCAGCAGCCTCACCTGGAAGAGACAAGAGAGACGTTCTCTCTCTCTACTCCTTTTCCACGCCTGACAGCTCTGCTAGGGCCCTTAATCAGGACGGGCACGACTCTACTTGCCAACAGGAAAAACAGCCATCTTTCTGCCTCCCGTTTCCCCTGAAGACAGCAGAGCAACTGCAGGCCCGACTCACAGTAAACCGTTTGTCACGATACACTGTGGACGACTACAGGGTTTGTTCCCTGTCAGGCAGGTGTGAGCGGACATCAGCCAGTTTCCCCCACACAACCTTCTAAAAGCTACATTGTGGCGCGTGTGGCTGAACCGTGTAAGAAATGCCCCTGAGCCACAAGGAAGGGCAGGAAGCAAACCTAATAGTCAGAGACTCAATTGAGCAATTTTCCAAGTGAGATGATCTGCCGAGGGCTCCAGCCCTTTGTCCCCGTCTGTGTGTGATGCGAGTGAAAGGCTGGGGTCCTGCCTCTCCACAGGGCTGCTCTCCGTGGGGGTCCCCACTGTGTCATGCTCCTGTCCTGATCCTGAAGCCCTAAAATGTATCTGCAGGTAATGTGTTTCACATGGCTTAAGAGGCCCCTTTCAGTTTTAACACTTCTCATATTGATCTGTACCCACAATAGACACTGTCTTAACATTACCCAGCAGAGGTCCTGGCTGGGTAGCTCGGGTGGTTAGAGCATCATCTTTATGCCAAGGTTGCGGGTTCAATCCCCGGTCAGGGCACATGCAGGAATCAATCAAGGACTGGCTCTTCCCACCCCTCTCTTCTCCTTCCTCTCTTTCCCTAAAGTACATTTTAAAGGTTTTTTTAATTAATCAGCAGAGTTTTTGTGTGTATAGCTCACTGTTACATGGAAACAGTGGTGTGCCCTACAATCAGTGGTGCCTCAAATGCAACCAAATATGGCACCTAGGGCTCACGCGTGCATTCAGCGTTTCGTTCTGCACGTTATTTTTCTGTGTTAGAGGCATCCCAAGGACGGTTGTCAGAGGGGTGCAGTTCTCTGTTCCGTGTCTCATCCAGCGAGGCACCGGATGCCTCACGACGGCGGCAGGGCCGGGAGCTAAGAGCAGTTGCTGAAAGTCGCCCGGTCTCACGGCTGCAGCGACAGCTACCTAATCCGGGTCTAATGTTGATCCAATAGGTGGCCATCCGCACAGAAAGAAAAGGCGACGGCAGCAGCCTCCATCCGTTCCCCAAAGAGTCCCCTCCGGAGCAAGAACATGTGCCTCTTTTACCCAGAGTGTGCAGTCCCTTCCTCCAACTTCACACACGCCTCAAACTGCCATTTGAGACGAATATTCCAAATCTTTGGCTCTTTTATCTGTGACATAAGGAAGTCACAGAAAAGGGAATGCAGCCGAGGACAAAGGAAAATGCCTCGAGGACTAATGACCGTGCACTGCCTGGGAAGCTCCACACACTGACAGCTGCTGAGACCCCGAATTGCACTGGGCACCCAGCGGTGCTCTGCACGTTGTGCCCGCCTGGAAAGAGCAAACCTCGTGAGACGTGAGCCAGGGGGCACGCTACCTGTGTGCGGGGACATCTCGTCCAGCAGCTTCACCATGCTTTCCCCTTGCCTGGACGTCCACATCTTAATGGGGGACCCGCCTCCAATCCTGCGGTACTGCTCCTGGATCTTGGGCGTCCGGCGCTTCGCGATGATTGGTGCCAGCTTACTAAATCATTCAACAGGTAGGTCAGTGGGTTTTATTCCACCTTAGCAACCTCAGAAACATTTTCTACTCAGTAAGAAAAAGATCAGCAAAATTGTAAGAGCCTAACAAGATCAAGCCTTTAAGAACGTCAGCTTCAGGTCACTGACCAGGGCCGGCTCTCTTGGCCTCGGTTAGAGAGGAAACTAGGCACCCTTGGAGGGGCAGCCACCAGAAGCTGTTCGAGCACTCTGACAGTTCAGGAGACCTGGGTGTGTGCTAGCTATGATCTTAACACCTTTCGAGCCTGCCCCTGGCAGCAGCTGGGACATATAAGACATTAGGAAGCATCTATTCCTCTTAATGTAAGAAGAAGCGTATTAACCCTATAGATATACTTGCATATATGAGCAAAGGTGTATGTATAAGAACGTTCACGTATCAGTGAAGCAGCCTCAATGGCCATCAGTGAGGCACTGGTTAAATGAACTAAGGCACATCACACAATGCGATTCTTTAGTCATGAAAAACTTGAGCCAGATCTACACAGTGTGTTATAGAACAATCTCCAAGGTACAATACATTTGAAAAAATCACAGAGTACCCAAGAGTGTGCATGGCTGCATTCGCGTTTGTGTAAAAACGGGGAGGGGGTATATATGTGTGTGTACACAGCTGTGCCCGGGCACGCACGGACTGTCAGGGGGTGTGGCAGTGCCCACCTCCCGGGTGGGCGCCTGGGAGGCTGTAGCCCCAGGCAAAGGAGACGCTTGCTTCTCACTGTGAGCACTTACATCCTCCTGGCATTTTATTATATGACGAGTGTGCATTTTATATCCACAGCAGAAACTGAGTGTCAACCAGCTGTCAAGTGCCCAGAACAAGTACGTCTCCGCAGACCTTCCAAGGCCCCTGAGCCGGGCCAGGACAACTGCAATCCTAGCGCTGTGGGAGGGGAGGGCTCCGGCAGAACACTCGCCGGCTCGCTGTGTCTCTCCTGCAGTTCTCCTAGTGTCATACCCTCCTCACGCCCACGAGAAAATCCCAGTGCTGCTCTAGCCCCCACCAGACCCGCGGTGAGTCGCCTATCTTTCGAAACCACGGCACTGAGACACGTTAGGGCCAAATGCGCAGGACAAGTGTGAGTAAGTGCTGGCGTCCCCGGGCACCTTACTTTTGGATGGGAAGCGTTATCAGGTCACGGTCCAGGAAGAGCCTCAGAAGGAAGTCGTGCACGTCGCCCAGGGTTTCCGGGCCCCCCATGTTGAGCATCAGTATTCCGGTTTTCGGCTTCCTGCGGAGGATGGAACGCAACAGCCGGTTGGGAACGCTTTCCGTTTTCCTCTAGGGCACGCTCTTGGTGTGGCCGGCAAACCCTCATCAAACCTGCTCTATGCGAAGGTGCAGACCCACAGACCTATTCGCCGCCGCCCCGTGGCCACCTGCCAGGGAGCTCACGAGGCCTCCAGGTCCGTGTGGCCCAGCTCAGCCTCTGGCCTTCGTCACGCAGCTCCATCCTTGGCAGGGGTCTTCCCTGGCCTCAAAACGTCTCCCTGTTAACGTGGCGCCCCGAACAAAGATCCCCAAAGATTCTTTGGGGATCGAGGGTCAAGGTATGGACCTAACATCCTCCTGAGGCAGGAGCAGCCAGTGACGTGAAAGCCTTACGAATACAGAGGTTATGTGATCTCTTCAAACTCCAGTTTCTTCATCTGTAAAATGCAGAGACTACCACCTGCCTCTGGAGGTTGTTTTGGGAACTGAATGGATGATGTACGTAGTCACTTAGCACAGTGAGTTCTTTCCCACACAGAGAAGCCTTGGGCTTCCCCGTAACTGTGTACCAGCCCTTGTCTCACCAGCCTTTTTCTTACCTTCTCTGTGTTTGATTATCCAATTAAGTTATTACTGACTTCAATTACTTCTTGCTACCCTGCTTCCTAACCCAGTACCTGTCTTTACTCTTTTAGGCAATTCCTGTAAGAAACTATCTAACTTACTCAAAGCAGTTTCAGGCTAAAGAATTAAGCACTGAATGAGAAAGAAGAAGCAAAAAAGGAAAGAAAACTCTGGAATAAAAGTTTTAAGTCAAGCAGCATCTGAGAAATCAAAATGCAGAAGGCCTAGGCAAAATGCAAACTCCTCCAGTCCAGAGCACGTCTGGAGCCTGCACAGCCCAAAGCGAGCCAGGCCAGAAAGAATTCTCTACTCCTGCCCCTGCCAGGGGCCAGGTGGACCCAGAACAGGACCCAGTGCGTCCCAAGGGCTTCTGGGAGCCTCTGAAAGACCGAGACCAGAGCCTGGGAACCATGAGGTCAGAGCCCGGGACGGGGCCCTGAACTGGAGGCCTGTGTGTCCCCGTGAATGGGGAGCCACGAGATGACAGTACGGGAGCCTGCACGTGGGTAAACTAAAGGGAACACCAGAGTGCATCTTCCATTCTTTTTTCTTTATTTAAAAAAATCTAGATATAATTCACAGACTACAACACTTGCCATTTTAAACTGTACAGTTCCGCGGTTTTCCATGTATTCACAAGGTTGCGTGACTATCACAAGTTATCTAATTCTTGAACATTTTCATCACCCCCAAAATGAAAACCTGTATCCATTGGAGGCGCTCCCCATTTTCCTCCTCCCTCCCCGCCGCCTCACCCCTCCTTCCTGACAACCACTAATCTCCTTTCTGGGTCTGCGGTCTATTTAGGACATTTCATAGGAACAGAATCATATAATATGTGACTTTTTGAGTCTGGCTCCTTTCACTCAGCATACAATTCTTAAGATCCATCTACGTTGCAGCATCAACCAGTGCTTCTGTCCTTTTCATGCTGAATAATATTCCACTGTGTGGATATGCTCTCCAGCCACTCCTGACAGAGCAGCTGAGGAATAACTGGTCTGAGGCTTATCTAAAACACCATTATCACGAATGCACCTTCACACCTCCTGCGTCAGACCACCCCCAGCTGCCGCTGTGACTAAACACTCCCTGCCGGGACGGCTCTTGTTGGGAAGACTGTCCTTGATGCGTTCTAAAGTGAATGCCACTATGACAACGTTTTATTTGCAGCTGTTAAACTGTTGACAACATTTGGCAACGGCAGACGGCAGTGTGTCAAACCTGAACAGGTGGAAGCTGTTTCTTGATCAAGCACCCTACAGGTGAATGAGGTAGAAGTCTAAATTTGCAGGCTAAATTTTCGAAATCAGAACCAGTTCCTGGGAAAGGAAAATGTTGCATCACAAGGAAGTCAGGGATTTTCTCGTTTGCACCCCATTACGAAGACTCACTAAAGTCGCTCTTCACATCATCGTCTCCGGCCGGGCAGTCCTCGGTTGCGGAGGGCCGTCCTGGGCGCTGCAGAGGTTTGGGAGCAGGCCCGCTCTCTACTCACCAGAGGGCAGGAGCACACACCCCACCCCGGGTGTGACCACCGAAAATGTCTGCAGAGGTGGCCAAATATGTCCTGGGGGGGGAATGCCCCTACCCTCAGTTGAGACCACTCTCTTAGACGGAGGGGGTTTAGCCTTTTTATTAGACCACATGACTGCACTGAAGATGTCACTGTTCTACAGCTTTCCCACCCGCTCTGACCAGAAGTCCTTGCAATGGATTAACAAGGGTGTTTGGTTTTCTTTTCTTGATACCTGACAATCCAGGTTCATTTTATTGTGAAATTGTAATATTCCCCTAATCTCTCTGCTGAGATCACCAGTATTCTCCTGGGATACTGTCTTTCACTTTCAAAATCTGTGATTCACAATAAATTAAGTGCATCTCTCCATGGATCGCTGCCAGTTAACAGATTAGTGGTTAAGAAACCCCAGGCTAGCAGACCCACCTAAGCCCCAGAGGGTGTCGATGGGCAAATGGGATTCAGAGCTGGTTTTCATCTACACCTGAGCTCCCAACCAAAGTGTCTTCACATGGGATGTGACCCTGCCCTGCACACCCATGTTTTGCAAAGCATGTCGATCTTACACAAGAGAGAGATGAAAATACCTAATACACATGCACTTCATTCAAAGCCGTGTTGTGCATGACAAACGGTGCATTAGTAAGCCTTCCTCTGCCGCCCCCTTTCCGGACTGTGAAGCACAAAGCTTTAGTCAAGGGTCTCCGTCCCTGTGCCCCTCCAGACAGAGCGCACCTGAGACCGAGGTCTGAAGAGCCAGGGAGCGTCCCTTTGTTTGGGTGGAAAAGTGCACGCAGCAAAACATACTGAAAACTTCTCCCTTTGAAAGATGTCAGCGTTTTGCCATTTTTATATTCTGAGACTCTCAAAATACTAGTTCTTTTCCCTTTGAACTATGAAGGGCACCCCACAAAAACTTAGCTCAGCAACACGTAGAGTTCGACCCTACACTCTGTGGTCAGCCTGCAGGGCGCGACTGGCCGGAGGGTCCGCGCCGCCTCCACAGCAGGGTCTGGCAAACCGCAACCCACGCGCCAATGAAAAACAGCGAACACACAGTAAGACTATTTTATTTTCATAGCCGTGTAACTTTCACAGAACACGTGGTCTACCAGAGAGATCAAGGGGTTAAATAGTGCATCGCTACTTTCTCTCACTGTGCTTAGGGTTAAAGGGCAGTGCCCTATCTAAGCGCTCATTCAAATAACTGTCTTCACAGTCTGCTGCCGCCTCCCTACCAGGGAAGACTCGAGAACAGGCGTGGCTCCTGTCACGAAAGAGAACGCCCAGCAACAACGGCAGGCCTGCTGACGGCCACCCGCACAGGGGCGAGGTACGAATCACGTACTTTATTTCTCCAATAAATTATCAATCATATTACGTCATCTGCAATTCTGGTCACTGTATTAACAGATGAAAAGCAATGTTAGAGTTCACTACGGGAATTCCTGGTAGATCCATTATTCGCTATCCTGCACAGGGCACACATTTCACAGGTGTAATTATATCAGGTTCCTAAATACATTTCCAGCATACATGTAACCTGTGTTGTGTGACATGTCCCATAACTAAACTCCACATGATCTGCAGACCGCTTGCAGTCAACTCCGTGTCCTTTAACAAAAGCCTGTGGGATTTTTGTATTTGTCAGTGGTCCCTCAACAAAGATGGAAAATGAGTCAATCAATTACTTAATGACTCAGAAATCTGTAAGAATGAAAAAGAACTCTCAAAGCCCTACGCAGGAGGCGGGTGATGAAACCTGTGGAACAGCAGAACAGCTGCTGAAAGGAAGCCACGAAAATGACACCCCGCTCCCTGCACCCTGGATTTTCTGGCCCACTCCTCTGGGGCGCTTGCCTCGGCGGGTGCTAGCATCGGTCAGGAGACACCTTACTAGTACCTCGGACTGGACGCTTACCTCTTCCCTGGCTGAACTTGAGGGTTCGGGCTTCTGGCACGTTGGGCTGTTTCTGTGGCGGCCGCCGCTGTGGCTGCTGCACCCGACCGGCACCTCCACGGCTGATGGGCCCTCGAGCTGCCAGGCACCACTGTGACAAAATTAAAGTGGGAGCATGAAATACAGCTGGAAAGTGATGTCCTCTGAAATGGTCCTCAGAGCTGAATTCCTGGATTTGAACTCTAAGGAGATGCTATGGCGGAGGTGAGACCCCGGCCTCCCCTACCCCGGACTGCTCTGCAGGCGGGTGAAGGCCTCTCTGAGGGGACACGGTAGTGCCCCCTATGATGGCTTATCAGGACCTGCCTGGAGCCTCATGAGAATCACTGCACCTCATGAAAGTCACTGATGACCGCATGCTGCTCAGATGAAAGGGAGAAGCCTGCAGAAAGGGTTCTTCAGCCACTGGCTGAAGGAGTGGGACTGGGCTGGTTTTCCACCAGTTGAGCAGATCTCCCACTGGCCCGCACGCCTCCTCCAACGCAGCAGCCATGCTGAGTGAGGGCCCCAGGGTGGCCCCTGGATCCCAACAAGGGGGAGCCTCCCCTTCAGAGGCCCACTCTGGCGCTCCCCCAGCTGTGCCCCATCCCATGGGGTACACAGTCTGGAGGGCCAAGGAATTGTGGACCCCCAGAGGCCAAAGCCCATATTCCTGACCAGGGTCCCGGGGCCCCAGAATCCCTGCCCCCGAAGCCCCACACGCACTTCCAGGGTCTGCACAGGTCTCTTTCCTGGATCCATCCTCCTGAGGGCTGAGCGTGCCACCAGTGTATGCCATTCTTGCCCCGAAGGGTACCCAACGAGAGGCTGCTTGCAGGGGCCAGAATGGAGCTTGAGCATACAAACTGGGGAGTCCACACAGGGGGGTGCACTGGCAGTGGGAAGGGAGGCAGGGAAGCCTGCAGGCCAGACGCAAGTCTCCCAGGGCCTCCACATTCTGCAGGGGCTCTGAGGAGTTCGAGACTGCACCCTTCCAGGTCGTTTGTTGTGAAGGTCTGTTTATCAGCGTGGGAAAATAGAATATGTTTCATAGTTTGTTAGGTGGCTGTCCCCCAGGGGATACACAGTTCTCCATTCGCACTCTTGCCCTGGGCCCCACAAGCGTTAGTGGGGCCTGGAGAGGCCACCTGAATTGAGCAGTCCGTGGGCCACACCTGGTTGCAGCCGCACACTGCACACTTGACCTCTTCCTGTCTGTAATCTCAAACCAACAGGTTTGAGGCCAGCTACAGGTCAGTCGCCTTCCTTCCTCCTACTATGAATCACAGGTGTCCTAGTAAGGAACTTGAACCGGTGACCAGCAGATCTGACTTGGGATCCAGTTCTGTCACTTACTTAGTAATGTGACTGGGATCGGGCTAAAACATTTCTGAACCTCAGTTTTCCGCCACCCCCACGCCCCCACCCCCGTGTCAGATGATGACACACTGTTATCGGGATCCTCGTGAGGGTTATAGCAGATACGATCAGTACAGCATTCTGCACAGGATCTGCCACATGTGATTAATGCTGGCATTAGTTTTATTCGTAAGTGTCTAGAGCACAGGGACGACACCTGCCGATTTTTATCTCCTAGAATGCCCACAAAGTACAGGAGAATGGCGTCTCCAGGCCACTTAGATTTCCAGCTATCTGTACGGTGCCCGTTCCCGACAGAGCCAAGTTCAGGAGCTTGTGCCGAATGACCCTAACTGGGAGTGGAAGCGCCAAGGCTGACATAAAGAAGTTCAGTTCTGCTCCAATGAAGCCTTGCATCAACCCACACATCATTGTTGTAGAGGCATTCAATCTGAACTGCATGATGAGCTCTAGCCAGATTCTCAATCACGCCTCAGACTCTGCAGTTCCTTGTGTGAATGAGATGACAATATCAGATCCCATGGAGTATGAGAACAGAACTGTGGCACCCCGTAATATGACTGCTGGTAATAAAATAAGATTTCCTCCCGTGAACCTTAAAAAGGGGTAAGGGTGAGATGAGAGTCTCCAACTGACACCTAGAACAATTTGGCAGCAGGCAGCTACTCAAACTGCCGAACTATTGCAATGCCCTCTGCTTACAAAACTCTCTTCTCTGAGGCTGAACGAATTCTCAGAGGACAGTGAGGGTTGCTCGGGATCTAGAGTTACTACACTCACCTCCCACAGATTTCTCTAAAACACACCTCTCCCCTAATGATCTGGAGAGTCTAGAAACACAATGAGTGTCTTCTACCAAAAGATTCGTGTTCATCTAGCTAACGGAGTTTGAAGCAATCACCCAGAGGGCCGACTGGGACTCCGCCCACAGCTGAAGAGCAGCCCGAAGGCCCAAGCAGCACTGGGTGGTGTAGACAGTACACGTCCCGGAGCCAGACAGACCCGAGCAGAACCCCCTGAGGGGGCCAGCACGCTGCGTGGCAATGTTTGGGCACCCACTGAGCTACTCCACGTCTCACTGTTCTCATCTGTAGGAGGGTGATAAGGTCAGTCCTGCAGAGCTGTGGTGAAGATTAGGGGAAAAAAAAAATCTATGTCCAGACCCAACAACAGTAGACAGCACACCGTGTGTGGTTTAACAAGAGGTAAGTCCTCACTTAATGTCATCAATAGGTTCTACGACTTTAAGTACAACAACGCATAATGAAACCAATTTTACCTTAGGCTAACTGATATAAACAAGAATTAACTCCTGGAGGCATCTCATCAACATTATAACAAAATGATGTTGGACAAAACAACGTTCTTTGAGGACGTGCTCTACTCAGTAGTAGGTAACTGCCCACTTATGAACTGAGACCAGGTCATTCTACTCTTGACATGGACAACTGGTCTACCTTTGGAAGCTCTATGAACACTAAAGGCTATAAAACTGAGGGATGGGCAGAAGAGAAGATGATGGAAGAAAAAAAATACTTCATTACCCCTGGACAAACCCAACAGGAGAAACATCCCAAACTATACCGGTGACTTAAAGAAGCTCATGGCTATCAACTGGTTCTCCAAAACCAAATTATTTAACATTATGTTAATGATTTTCAATAACCTAATGATATTTAATTTTGTAATGATCGGGGTGGGGTAGGTAGAAGAAGATAGAAAAAGCAAGGTACACAAGTACTTCAATATCCTCAGCTCATAGATAAAGAGCAATCCCTTTCTACCACATAGGAGTTGAGGATTATTGCAAAAGGGACTTATAAAAATACAGGGTTCCGCACAAATAATGCTCAGTTTTTATTACAAAATCATAAGCATGTCATTCTGTAACATAACAATACCACTCTCAAGCATAGCATATGACATTATAGGTGAAATGTTCAAATTAAAACTATAAATTATTACATCCATATTATTAGCCTACTAGCCCCACCCAAGCAGGCCCTACTTCGGCCAGATCCTGTGTGTATCATTTAAATAACTAACAGAAATAAGGTTCTATATTGTGACTATTGATAAGCACTTGCGGAGGGGAAGCTTCAAAAAAATAATTGTTATTTTCTGGTATGCAGCCAAAATCTTCTATGTTGTTGAACACTGATACTCTTTATTCTAGGTTTTTAAAAAAAATATTCTAGGTTTTTCTTCTTCTTCTAACTACTAAAGACATACATGTTTATGTAGAAAATTTGGAAAGAAAAAGTCACAAAGAAAAACAAGAATTCATTATTCTACCAGCTTTCTAATTATATAGATAGATACACTATATATATGGCATATATGTGTATATATGTGTATAAACTTGGCAGGTGGTACACCCCAGGAAGCCATATGCTAAAAACATAGGATGTAAACTTTACTTTTCCACTTTTACTTTCAGATTTGTTTTCAGAAATACTACTCAATTTTTTCTAACCAGATAATACTAAATCTTTTATACCAAGCTAGGTGATTAAAGTTTTCTAACTACATCCTAAAATCAGGGTCTGTAAAACAACTGGATATCAAATCTACTTGCTACAGTTTCTGAATCCTTCCACTTAGTTACTTACAACCTGAACAACACATCATTTAAAGCTTCTCATGTTGTTCCATGACCTCGGTCTACAGACTGTCAGACTTTATTTGCCACAAGAAGGGCCATTGAGAGAAAAGATCAATTTGAAACTTCTTTTGGCCCCCTTACTGCCACTGTGCTTCCTCCTCTTTAAAGACCATGCCTTCTGTCTCCCAGTACTTTCCCTCCACCACCAGGGAAGCAAGCCAAGGGTAGATGCGGATGGTGATGGTGGTGATGTTGAAGAGTAAGAGTGAGGAAATAAAATGGAGTCATGACAGTCAAGCTGCGAAGTTATTAAAAGAAAGTAAGCCGAGGCATAAGGAAACGATTCTATTCTTGCCTTAATTAGCCTGGGAACTTAAATTTCCGAACTTCCCAATCCCGTGTCAATACCTGGATGCATATTAGTCCCTTATGCATCAATGTCTGGACATACATCGAACCTTCAGCGAACCATCAGAATGACCTCAGGAAGAGAAGGTTGCATTATTCAAAGCACTGGACATCTGGAAGATTCCCGTCTTAAGCCAATCCACCTGCTAAGAATGCAGGACTGATTTTTCCCCCCAAAAGTGCTTTTATTATAAAACTCTCAGACTTCTTTCTCCTTTGGAACACTCTGAGTATTGCCTCGTTGTGTTTCCCCTTTGCAAACTCTAAGATCCTTAGGTAAATCTTTGTAACATTTACTTCTAACCAAAGCCTCCTGACGCTTTAGAGCTCGGCGGACAATGCCTACATTACAATCCTCCTTGTGACAGGCCCTTACTTAAGACAACGTCTCTCCCTCCGTAATCCTCACAACAATCCTGTGCTTATCATCACTCTTTGCAGATTAAGAACCGAGACTCTGAGAAATACAGCCACTGCTGACAGCCATCCATCCAGCTGACCGGTGGGACAGCATGCCTCCTCCCCGCGGCCTCCCAGGGCCCTCAGGTGACCAATGTCCCCACTCTCGACCCTCCCAGGGAAGGGTCCGTGTCCAGTCCCTTCTCTGTCCCTCGCCCCACCAGGTGCAACTTCCTGGGCAGTAAGCCGCCGCTCCCGGAAGCCCCCCAGGCCAGGGGATGGGGGCTGGGGGTTAGGGCAAGGGGCTGCCCTGGGTCCCCGCGGTCGCAGAGACCCCGGTGTCAGCGACTGCAGCGACGGCCCTACTTACTTCGATCGCGGAGGACAGCGCCCGCAGTTCGCAGGGCCGCAGCCATGTTTATGCCGAACGAAAGCCTTCCCGGGGCAGCCTCCGCCCGGGCCCGGATTCCTGCTGCGGCGGCGCGTTCAGCTGCGGCCCCGACGGCTCCGAGCGGCTGAGCGTCCCCACAAACCCCAGGGAACCCTTATGCCCGGCGTGGTCTCGTACGCGACCCCATGGCGCGCCCACTCATTCGCTGCTGGGGCCTGGGGCGGGGCCAGGCAAAGACACGCCCCCCTCTGGGAGCCCGCCCAGGCCCAGCACCGCCTCCAGAGTCAGCCAGGGCCCCTTGCTATGGTAGTGGCCCCCTCTCTGCCACCAAAACAGATCCGTGCATTAAAGTCCCACTACAGCCCTTGTCGCGCTGGACGAATGCCCTGGTTGACTGAGCTAACCTGCCTAAGGCAGGAACCGCAGCCGCAATTCAGCAAAGGACTTCTAGGTATTTTCCCTTACTATGACTTAGATATTAAGGACTTGGGCTCAGTTCTCCAGTTTGCTTGCTTAATTACAACACAACTGTGCCGAACTTATTTTGTTTGTTTTGCTTTGTTTTCAGAATAGGAAAAGGAATTATTTTTTACTAGGGGCAAATGACATAATTATTCAGTTTCTCTGTCGTGTCTCTGTATAGCCGAGTGTGACAGGTGAGACCAGAAAGCAAACATTCCACTGATAACGTGAGAGCATTAGGACACGTGAAAACCAGTGTAACGAGTGCATTTCTTACAGGAATGGTGTCCCCGCAGGGTACAGGCGCCTCCCTCATTTCTAGCCAGTCCTAATTCCCGCACCTCCACGCCCCTGACCTGCCCAGGTGTTCAGCGCATTGTGGAGAACAAGACCAACCCTTACAACAGAAAAGTCCCAGGCACCGTTCGCTCATTGAACAAGCACCGAGCACGGGCTGTGTGCACTGGGGCAACAGCGGTGAACAGAATAGACGCGGTTTATTTACACTGGGATTAGGGGAGGGGCAAAATAATCACAGTATGTATTATTTGAGTGCTGATGAGCACTAGAATGAAAAATGAAGCAACGTAAGGGAGATGGGGGAGGGGAGGCTCATGTAATTCGAAATAGATGGGTCAGAGAAGTCCTCCCTAACCTTTGGGCAAAGTAAGGGGGCAAGCCATGTGCAACAGTCCACAAAGAAGAAGCCTGGATTGGGTCGAAAGCCAATTTCAAAACTTCAGCTCTTGATTGACTTGGTTTATTATTGAAGTTAGCCCTTCTGTGGTTATGAAAACAATGTAAAATGCCTAATTAAAGGGATTGCTTTTCAGGTTACCTGCATGATCTTCAAATCCAAGCAAGAGATGCTCCTTTTTAAAAAATATTTTTTTATGTATTTGAGAGAGGGGAAGGGAGGGAAAAAGAGAGGGAAAGAAACATCAATCAGATGCTTCTTGCAAGCCCCTAACCAGGGCCTGGCTCACAACCCAGTCATGTGCCCTGATTGGGAATCAAACCAGTGACACCCAAGCCACTGAGCCACACCAATCAGGGACAAGAGATGTTTCTTGAAAAACACAGTAAAACTTGCTCCAAGCATCATCAGACTGCTTTCCTACATATACATTTTGCTAACTCTACTCCTGTAACAAACATTAAGAAGGTGATCTTTATAGATAATATATTTCTCTACCTAAAGCTTAAATCTATGTCTTTTAGATAAACGACACAAAAAACACTCAACACTCTGAAGTGCTGAGCTACAAAAAGCATAGACAAGGCCAGAAAACTTTCTAGAAAAGGCCAAAGGTTTCAGGTGTCTGGGCTACAAGGCTGTCCTCAGCGACCTCTGGGAGCACTGGATAAGTCACCCCTCCAAGCCTGGGTGCTGTGCGCCCTCCTGCTGGGTGGAGATAACCAGGGGTCTTCTGGCCCCTCCCAGGCTAACGCTGCCGATTAGTGACAGGGCGTAAAGGTGCCAAGTCTCACATCATCCACAGCTGGGAGGGGGGGAATTTGTGTCTGCCCAGAAAGGAGGAAGGAGCTGGCAAAACATGCTTTATTAAATATATCAACATAATGACATCTTAAAAATGAACTAGCACCATTTCATACATTTTATTCACATCTTGTATTTTCATTGTCACTGACTTAAAAAACTTAGTCAAAGTTCCTCATGTATAAAACCTCCTGGTTCTTGGGGATGTAAAGTACAGCATGGGGAACATAGTCAATAATATTGTAATAACTATGCAGGGTGTGCTAGGTGGGTACTGGAAATATCGATGGGATCACTCTGTAAAGTATATGATTGTCTGACCACTGTGCTGTACACCTGAAACTAACACAAAATAATACTGAATGTAAATGGCAATTGAAAAACAAAATTAAAAAAGAAAAAAAGGAATGAAGTACTGATACAAGCAACAATGTAGATGAATCATTATGCAGAAAGAGATGTTTTATAAAAATTCCAAATACGTAAATAAATAAAGCCTCCTTGTGCACATGTAAAGACTCAGAGATTATAAATGGAAACAGAACTTCGTTATTTTTTTTCCAACAGAAAGTACTATAACGATTGGTACTTCTAGTCTATGGCTTATTTCTTACTAATATCACATAGAGCAGCTTTCCAGCAACTAATTTTTATGTTCTTCTGAAATTAAAGCCAATAAAATGTGCTTTGTATCGGTCCTTTTCAAAACTGACTAGAAAATAGCCCTTAACCCAGAAATTTTGAATTCTAAGTATGAGTTTAACTAAGAAAACTAGAAAGGCCCTTGAAAGGCTAAAGTCATTTACAAAACTATATGAGATTCACATGTATATATGCATTTTATTTATATATTCATGTTATATAAAGGCATTTTTTTTCTGTCTTACACATTTGTAACAAAATTAGAGGCGGCTTCCTCACAAACAGAGGGCCGAAAGCAGCCTCTGGGCCGGCGCAGATAAGCGGGAACCCCCCCACGCCCCGCGGGAGGGTTGCCTGCCGGAGCCGGTGACTTCATTAGCGAGGAGAGAAGAGCAGGCTCTCCTGTCACAGGCAGAACTGCCAGTTTGGCCTGTGGTCCTAAATGAAATGCATTTGTTGGTTTCAGCTCACTGCTTCAGGGAAGGAGGGGAATGGCTTAATTCATTATTTGTCATGATTGGCACCTCTGAGCTACACAAACTAAATTTAGATTACTCAATTCTGTTTCCTTAATCAGAAAAACAGCAGGCAAGTGGGGGTGGTGTTCAAGGCAAGAGACACAGTGGCCGAGCGAGGCAAATACATGATTACTCAGAGAGATCTGATCGATTGCCCTCACAATTGTTTTACAGCAAAGAGGCCACCCAACCCAGGCCGGTGTGACACGCATTTTGACTCCGTAACCTCGCAGAGCCTTTAAGCCCACCAGTGGCGATGGGTTTATTAAGGTGCATCTGCACATATTTACTGAGAGTCTACTGTGAGCAAATTAACGTAAAGGCTAAACAATTAAAAAGTAAACCAGACTCTCGGCCTGGCTGTCATAGCTCAGTGGATTAAGCATGGGCTGCTAACCAAAGCATCGCAGGTTCGATTCCCAGTCAGGGTACATGCCTGGGTTGTGGGTCAGGTCCCCAGTGGGGCCACCTGAGAGGCAATCACACACTGAAAAGAAAAAAAAAAAGTAAACCAGACTCTCAAGTAGCTCTTTCATTAAGGAAACAAATACAGTGTGTATGGAGAGCCTACCTAGGCCAGGCACATGGTAGGCACTGGCCTACAGCCGTGACTTACACTCTCTACTTTCATGACACTTACATTCTAGGATGCAAGGCAGACAGTAAACAGAAGATATACAATATAAAGTCAGGTATGGCTAGGAACCATGGAAAAAAATAAAAGAGGCCAAAGAATGCAGAGAGGCAGGCATGGCTAGTTCCGGTGGTGCAGTTGGACCGGGCCTCTCTGCAAAGGTGGCATTTGAGCAGGGAGCTGTGGGCTGCAAAGGTGGCATTTGAGCAGGGAGCTGTGGGCAGCGAGGGAGGCCCTCCAGAGGGGCTTCACCACAGAGGAGCCAGCAAGGGCCGGTGCACACATTTGAGACTTGTGGTCATTTTCCAAGGCTGCCAGAATAACAAACCACAAACTGGGTGGCTTAAAACCATAGAAATGATTGTTTTCCAGTTGTGAAGTCTCAAATCAAGGTGTCAACACAGCCGTGCTCCCTCTAAAATCTGTCGTTTTCATATTGTTGTTTCTATCTGAGGGTTTCACGCTGCAGGACCGGGCACAGCTACCCCACAGGAAGTTCTAGGAGTTATCTATGTAAAAAGAAGGATTAGAGCTCACTGTTCATTCATTCATTCATTCATTCATCTTTTTCCAAATCAGTTTCCAGGAACTCATTCATCTCCTTGCTAATTTGTCCTTCCTAACAGCTACCAGTTGAACTTTTTTTTCCTTTTGCTTATGTCCACTCCCTTTTGATTTGCCTTCAACTACAGAGGAAAGACCTCTGGGTAAAGACAGGGATTCCAAAGCATAAATATAATTTGACTCCCTCCCCTAAGCCCCACTAAAATGTCAGTAGAGCTTTTGATGTTAGTGTTGGTGTTTTCAACCACAAACTTGGAAGTATGGTGGGGAGGGAAGCGAACCACGAACCACAGCAACATCATTTGGGAAGTTGGAAGGGAGATGGATAAATATTCACGATTTAGCAGGCCCAAGAAAACTGAGCACAAAGCTGGCCATTCTAATACAGGAACCATCCACATTTACAGGATGGAACTGCTACAGGGTTCAGGATGGCAGCCCCAGTACCTCTGGAATTGGGGGTGAAAGAGAAGAGATGCTGGAATGGGATGGGTTGAAAGCCTGTTGAAGTGGTCAGGTTGCCTCAATTTCCCCCCCTGCAGCATGTGTCCCACCCACCCCCGCCACCCACCCAGCAGCAGGCTGGACATCCGGGTCCTGGAGAGGAAACAGAGAGCTCTGGACTGAAGGTAGCAGGCACAGCTCAGAGCAGAGAACCACTGAAGAGCACTAGCCAACTTACTGAAGGTGCAGGGACCCAGCCCTCTTCTCCTTTCCCCCCCAAGGAGATGGGAAGGGTCTGGAATCCGACCAGCCCAAGAAGAAAGACCTAAACTAAGGACATTGATACCGGGCACCCCAGCTGACAAAAGGTACACATCTCCCACCCAGGCAATTTGGGCATTTTCATTCCCCATTTGGAATTCTCAGCAGATGCCCACCACCACCTGGTATCTGCGGAGAGCCGCTAACGGGGAGAAGAGAGACCCAGATGAACAGAAACAAGCACCGTGGAGAAAACTGGGACGATGTGGCCACGGCTGCAGGACACTGTCGCTTGAACTGCTACAGCGTTAGCATCCCATCTGCCTCTAAAACTGGGAGCAGGTCTGCCGCTACACAAGCACCCAAGTTGAAGGGGGTTTGGGTGTGAGCATCAGCTTCGAGGGCCACACCAGGAACAGCTTTCGGGGAGGAAAGAGTTGAGAAATAAGAGTCCAGCCAGAGGACAGTGCCACAAGAGCAGGGACTCAGAACCAGCCGTCTGTGTGCTGGACACTCGGCAGGGACAGGGAAGGGGTTGTGACACCTGGATCACGGCAACCACACAGTGAAGGGGACAAATGCCCACCGGTGCGAGTCCTGCTGCTCAGCACGCTTGGTTCCTTGGCCTGATGTCACCGTGACCTTGACTCCCTTACCCCATCTAGTCCCACGCTCTCCCTTGGTGTTTAAAACTCTCAACCGATTTTCACAATTAAAATTTAGGATAATTGAACTTAATGCCTTCACCTAAATTCTGATCAAATGAATTGCCTACCTGAATCCAATTAGAGCTCATTTACATTCTTACTTTTTATTTAGTGACACGGGCCAAATATACGACAAATGGCCCATTTCCATCTGTCATTTCGCTTAATTGCAGAATAGAATAGAATGTGTTTAAAAACAACACCAAAAAAATTATGAAAAGATGTGGCTGGGACCCATATCTCATTTTTATTATTTTTTATCCTCATCCAAGGACATTTCATCATTGCTGTGACAGAGGGAGAAACGTTCATGCAGGAGAGAAGCAGCAGCTGGTTGCCTCCTGTATATGCAGGATCATATGCCCCTGGATGGGAACTGAACTCCCAACCTAGGTGCGTGCCCTGACCAGGAATCGAACCCACAACCCTTCAACTACCAGACAATGCTCCACCCAAGCCACGTGGGCCAGGGTGGACCTACATCTGAATATTAAAAATCATTCTTTTCCACTACCACGTAATGTTAGTAATACCCACTAAATTTAATATCTAACTTCAATCATAAAAATTACATACATCAGGAGAAATAAAGATAAAAAACGTGAACACATGAACTAATGTGAGACAGAGATGTTCCGCTTTAAAAAAACGTAAGCCAGCAAGAGTTTTCTCGTGTGCCCGTTTATTGATTGCTGGGAATACAGCCTGAGAACACATGACATGCATTCTGGGGGATATTAACCAAATCTGAAATGAAGCCATTTGCTAAGTCCACTGAGAGTGAATAAGCGCGTACAAATCGGATAGGAGGTCATGGCGAGGACGACTCAGTCACTTACTGCTGTCATTAGGAGTTCTTTGGAACATATTTATTCTTAGTTATTTCGGAGCTACCAGGAAAGAAGGTCGGTCAGTCTGCCTTTAGCTTGCATTAATGCTAGGAAGGATGCCGTTCACTGAAGTACTGAAAAAAAATGTTGCTCTTCAAATGACAAATTCTTCTATAGCAATTGGTATGCCTCAGAATTATAAGCAGCTGTACAGATTCAGAAAAGATTAGTAATTGCTGCAAGAGACTATTGATTTGACTCCAGTTTCTCCTGTTGAATTATACCGTTCTAATACTAGCAAATTTTTACACCATTGTGTCAATCTTCCCAAGATGTTTAACTCACTGATACAATAAAATGATGCCAATTAAAGAATTTCAGTTAAACTTAAAAGGACAGAGTTTAAGTAACTGGAATGTGTTAGACCATAATTAAAAACTGTTTAATTATATATATATGGTATGTAGTATAAAGATTATAACCTATGATTCTATAAAATGCTGAGATGTATTCATAACAGCAGAGTTACATGCCACGTGTTTCTCCCAAATTTTCGTTATGGGTATTTTTTCTTAAAACGACACTTGAGTGTCACTTTATGTTCCAGGGTTGGGACTGCTTTTTGTGGCAGCAGGAACAGAAAACAAAAAGAGGAAACAGAACCGGATAGAGCCCCATGGGACGGAAAGGGAAGGTCCTGGCTTTTTGTTCTTGGTGGCGAGGCAGTCAGCTGCTCTCCTGACCCACAGCCCGTGCTCCTGCCGCACGCAGGGCGTGGGGAGGGACCGGCTACGGCGTGCAGCGCTGGACGAAGCGAGGGTACAAGCACACGTCTCGGATGTGGTACCTATTCAGAATCCAGGTTAGGAACCGCTCCAAGCCCAAGCCATACCCTCCGTGAGGACAGGCGCCGTATTTCCTCTGTTTAAAAAAGAGAGGACTGTGTTTAGTTTACGATCTTTTCTAGAATGCTTGAAATTTTCTACTGTGAAATGAGTTAGCTTATTGTAGTTCAGAAGTCAATGTTTAATTTGCACACGTGTGAAGAAACAACTTGATACGAAAAACAAACCAGGGACTAAGTGTCGCCTCGGAAAGGGGAGACTTCAACCTCTTAGGCTGAGTCAATGTCTCTGGTGAGAAGAGGCAGATGAAAGACAGCAGCGGATTAGATACTGGTCAGATCTGACGACAAATGTTTAAAAACTCAGTCGCAATGAGTGAGGCCAGCACTTAAATAGTGTTTCAAATGAAGTTAACATACTGTTAGCCAAAACCAAAACGAGCAATATTCACGAGACACTATTATGACCATGAAACTGAATACAGCTCTTTAAATCTCACAGTCCCACCCTGCATGGTCTCCTTTTAAATATCACTCTCTACAAAACCATAACCATGAAAAAAAATGTATGTTTTTACCTGGTCTGTGTACCAGTAGTAGGGAGTAGGGTCAATGCCTTCCCTTTTATAGCCCGCCAGCATTTCGTCACTGTCCCAGATGCGCATGGAGCCTCCCACAATCTCACCGACGTTGGGCATCAGCACGTCCACCTTCGGAAAGAAGAAAAGCAAATGCAGTTACGGCCAGGCTGTCAGTCATGGCGCTGCTCCAGCGCCGACATGGAAATCACAATAAAGCCCCATATATAGCAAGAGGAGTACTATGATCACGCAAAATTGAAATACTGTTCAAGTTCTGTAATTTAGCCAGGTATGCTAAACCCTATCGGAGGACAAAAAACCCTCAATACTATTCGAATCACAACTGACAGATTCGGTGAGGCGCGAATCCTCGGGACATCGCTGCATGTAGAAGGACTTGATCTCCACGGGAAACCGACACAGCAAGATGGGCTCATTAATGGTGTCCGTCATCAGTCTCTCAGGAGCCTCTGGGATATCCTGAGGTCAAACAAGACTTCATTAACATTTACAGCTCCGAAGGCAACAAGACAGAAGCAGCTCTCCCAGCCGGCGGCTGCCCTCCGTCTTCCTCATGCAACGCAGGAGAGACGGCGCGCCCGCCAGATACCCCCCCACCCACACGGTGGAAGGGACGGTTCTTTCAAAAACAAACACATGGGCTAGAAAACTCAGTTATTAAGTGAACTGTAAAAAGATTTGCCTCCTTCCACAATACCTCTCACGTGCCATGCTGCTTGGGGAATAAAAAACCCCCCAAACCAAAAAAATCACCCACGTCATTATTACTGTGACTAGATTCTGCTCAGTTATCTTTTCGGCGGCCAGTTTTATCCGGCTCGGAAGCAAACACGGCCCACGTAGTCCTGTAAGGCATACGCTAATCAGTGAATTCTCCAGAACGTCACTGGTCTCGTGTGTTATTAATAACAACAATCTTTAAACTCTCCTGCTACCTGCACTTCTTTCCTATTATAACAAATCTAAATGCCTTCGATGATAGTAAGACACCATCACAAGACAAACAACCGATGTCAAATTTTAAGTGTAGCCACACCTGGAATAGTTGGCCGAGAACTGTTAGATGATGATGAATCTGTTTCTCTCAGCACATCCTTCAGTAAACCACACATAAATCCCGGTGAAAACTGGGAGCTCTGCCCCAGTAAGAACGGATGAGAGGACTGCACAAGACTCACTGATTTGTTTAACGTGGGAACTGAGCAATGGCCTGGCCCCGCTGTCTCCAAGCCCCGGTCCCTGGAGCCCGCCGCCCTCTAAGTGCAGGGAGGAGCTGGGCAGTGGGTGGGCAGCTCTGGTCTCTCTGTTTTGATCTGCTTTACATCCTGAGGTTCTGCCCAAGGGTTAACAGGGGAAAGGGGTCTCACTGCACACCCCAAAAAGTCTGAAGACCACTCGCTACTACAGTGCCCTCATGTGTGTGGGTGTGGAGTAAGGGCTGACCTGCTCCGAGCGCTTCCAGGGACCCCGCCGGGCGTTTTGCTCACTGAGTCCCCACAACCTTGCAGAGCGGGTGTTAGCTCCAAGGCAGAGAGAAGGGACCGGAGGGCAGGGCCGCTGGCCTTCGGTTACGCGGCAGTAAGGACGGAGGTGGGAGCTGAGCCCGCCTGGCGAGGGCCTGCTTGTTCCAAAGCTTGTGTTCTTTCCACTCAGTCACGACACTGTGCTGAGCAGTAGGTAGTGACAGCTCTCAACTTTTCAGTACACAATTCTATTAGGCCTCACCAACTGCATTCATGAAGCAGTAAGAGTAGTTTACACAGGTCAAGTCTGTTTGTCCTCTCTATAAATTCCTTCTAAAAACAAAAGTCTAGTTGGCAGTAGTTACATTTCATTGGTAGAACAGTTGGATTTGCATATGTAAAGGAATGGTTAAATGCACAGGGCAGAGGGCTTAGCAGAGTGCCAACACACTACACTACCCCACCCTCCTGCCCCGGCGCAGGTAGCTCCACCGGTGTGAGTGTCATCCCGATACACCAAGGTCCCAGGCAGAACAGAACAAGGTCGGTTTGTCTGGGGTACTAGGCCACCTTCCCCATCAAGGTCTCTCTTGGTTTTGCATTTTAATAAATGGTTCTTTTCTTTAAAAAAAAAAATACTGATTTTGAGAGAGAGAGAGGGAGAACGAGAGAAACACTGATTTGTTTTCCACTTCCTTATGCATTCATTGGTTGTTTCTTGTGTGTGCCCTGACTGGGGATCGAACCCACAACTCTAGCATACTGGAACAACGCTCTAACTGAGCTACCTGGCTATGGTCTAACGAATGGTTATTTTCTTCTCTGAATCCCCTCCACACAAAGGAATTTTGATTCACTCTTTTAGGGGGAGGAATCCTTTTTGAAAAAGCCAGATACTTTCTCCACACAAACAAAACAAACACGCCAACCTTTGCATGTCATGTTACAGTTCACAACTTCTGAAGCAGCCTGACAGCCTAGAGAATTACAACCAGAGTTGGTGACTGATCGCGGAAGAGGCAAAGGTGAGGTGTGACGGCTAAAAACGTGCTAACACTCACTGAACACTACACAAACGCACTGTTCTGAGGCTTCCTCTACGGCTAGGTCAATGACTCCTCGGCCAGCCCCAGGGAGATGGCTCTGCTGTCATCTGCTTGGCGGCAAGCAGGTGCCGCTGCACCTCCGGCGCGGTAAACAGAGGCAGCAACCCACGTGAGCACACTGCCATCTTTGGAAGATGATCAGAAAGGCACACATACCTCTCCGAATTCATAGAAAGTTCCATCTTCTTTCTTTATATTGTGTTCTTTCAGCCACACAATAGCATCGGAATAGTTCATCCGTTTGAAAGGCCGTTTGGGGGGCTTGAAGTTCTGCAGCAGCAGGAGAAAGGCAGGGTATACAAAGAAACTGTTAACACTAAAATGCCCGCTTCAAGAAAAACTACTCAGTATTATTGTAAAATATTATTTCAGGCTAAAAACCAATGTGGACATTCCTAAAATGAAAAACCTGTGTGAACTTCCTCCTAAGTTACAGTGTTATGAAACTATTGGCCATTTTTAAAAAATGCATGAGTAGAAAAATACTCTCTTTTTAAATGCTTTCACCTTTCAGGTACTCCCCCGGAAGGAATGTCAAAGTGTTTTAGATAGAAGAGGTTTTAGACTTACTGCTGGGCTCGGATTTGAGGGGGAGATGAGGGGCCCTGACTATTGTGGTCGCCTAACCTCGAACCTCTGTGGTGATACGCGACAGTCTGAACTAACTCCAGCGAACTCATTGTGCCCTGACGCCACTGGTGTGAAACTACAGACTGCTATTTTCAAAGGTTATTGTGCTTTTATTGAAATGCAACAGTCACGGAGCACCCTCTATATCGCCCACTATGCAGTCCAGGTGACGTGTCCCTAACAAAAATAGAGCTGCAGACAACCTCATCTCTTCCACCGTGCATGTATGTGTCTGTCTGAAACTGTCTGCATGTTCTTGGTTAGTTCGCGTTTGAAGCAGCCTGGAGAAGTGGCGATCATTAGCCACTTATTTCAAAGCTCACCAACCCACTTCACCTGTAAAAACACTGAGGCTGAAAACGCCATCGCCCCCCAAAAAGGAATCATCATTCTGTGTTTCCACAAAACACCAGACCTACCGGGTTGAGGTCATACACTATGCTTGCCACAGGCGATTTCAGGACTCTATCCACCACGTCACACACCAAGTCCTCCAGTCGGTTCAGCAGCTCCTCAAAGGTCAGGAAAGGGCACTCGGCCTCCACGTGAGTGTATCTGAAGAACGAGACACTAGCTCAGAGACGCTCTTCGTGTCTATTGAGTTCCTCGAGCGAGGACTTTGACACTGGGAAATGTCCAGAAGGGTAAAATCCCATCCCTGCTGACCACCCCAAACCATCGCAGTCAGTGTTAGGCCACACCCCCACCTTTCCCCTTCATTTGGTGAATTCTCATTTATTCCTTTAGACACGAAGGATCAAGGCAAAGTAGAAGGCAGGCCTTAGGCAGCTAAGGCCTAACAGGCAAGGCCTTAGTTAGCTACGGCCTAAGAGGCAAAACTTCTTACACGGTTTCAGTTAATTCATTCAACTGCCCTTCGTATATCTTCTTAGTACACTGACACATTCACATACACATCCTTTGCCTACATAAGGGCTGCTTTTCCAAACACATTTTCTTTAAGAACTTTTCAAAATAAAAATAGAGAGACATCGCATACTCAGCCAGGTGCCTCCGTGTCCTGGACTGTTCTGCCCTGTACGACTGTGCGATACAAAACACATCTCCCAGCGCTGGGATGCAGGTCTCCAGGTACAGCTGAGAGGACTGAGTCAAAAACGCCTCTTCCCCGAAGTAGTCAAGCTTGAAGAGGGTGGAACCTCCTTCCACTTGTGTCTGCACCAACGTCGGAGGAGTCACCTGTTCAGACGAGAAGGAATGAAGGCAGGCCGGTGGGGGCGCCCCCATTCCCGAGGAAGGCCGGCAAAGGCCTCGTGCCCAGAAGGGGGTGAGCCACACTCACCTCACAGTAGCCCCGGTCGAAGAAGTGGTCTCGGAAGCACCTGGTGACCACGGAGCGCGCTCGCAGGATTTTGGACATGTTCTCTCCCCGGATCATCATGTGCCTGTTGTTGAGCTGGACGTCGACGTCGGACTCTTCGTTGATCAGGTTATCCGCTCCCCCTGCGGGGGCCAGCCCGATCAGCTCCCAGAAGTCACAGCTCAGCTCGTGGCCCCCAGGAGCCTGCATTTTTAAAAGGGGGGGGGGAGGGGGATGAAAGGGAAGAAAAAGAAAACAAAAGTATTTAGTGTAGTAAAGATTTTACTGTCTGTCAGATAATCAGTCGTTCTGACTCTGCCTTGCTCCGACCGGCCAGTCCCGTAACACGTTGGTCAGGCCCTTCTGCTTAGCCCTGCGCACGGATACGCTGTCATTGAAGAGTCCGACCCGCAGCCTCGGAACTACCGAAACCACCGCCCAGCTCACCGCTTCCGAAGATGGTGATTATTTATCATCTCCTGACTTCAAATCCCCCCTCCCCGGACATAAAAGACGCCTGAATTCTGTCTTTTCTCCAGATGGTTCTTCAGGAAGCTAGTCTGCCATCTCCTTGGCTTGTGGGCTCTCCAAATCAAGTCGCTTTCCTTACTACCCCAACTCCTTGGCCCTGGACTTACTGGCTGTCGGGTGGTGAGCAGTTCAAGGTTTCACTTGACTACAAAAATTTCTGGTGATCTGATATTCCCAGGAACCTCATCACTATCTGCCTGCCCTTCTAACAGACCCAGTCATTCAATCTTATATTGATCTATTTAATAGTCCTTTCAGAATAAATACACACCGAAGTTTTTAAAAAATTAAAAAGCCCAAACTAAAACATAAACTACAATCCCACAACTTGGAGTAACCACTAACTACTATGAACATTTTGCTATATCTTTCTAGCTTTTGTCAGAAATTTAAAATAGCCCTGGCTGGCGTAGCTCGGTGGATTGAGCGCGGGCTGCGAACCAAAGTGTCGCAGGTTCGATTCCCAGTCAGGGCACATGCCTGGGTTGCAGGCCACAGCCCCCAGCAACCGCACATTGATGTTTCTCTCTCTCTCTCTTTCTCCCTCCCTTCCCTCTCTAAAAATAAATAAAATCTTAAAAAAAAGAAAAGAAATTTAAAATAACCCAGTACTCATACTGAAAAACTCCTTAAATGCAAAGATTTTACTAAAAGCTGTTTCTCTCTGGAACAGATGTAGAGCAACATTCAAATTGTCCCTGATAAGTCCATTAAAAGCAACTCGTTTTAGAAGCTGCGTATATATTATCTTGGTGCCAAACAGCGGACAGCAAGCAGTGTTGCAACCAGCGCTCCCTTTCCCGTCACAGTAATTCCCAGGGAGATCCGGGCACTTAGATTCATCCCCAATACAGGTTCTTTCACGTGAACTTGGACTCCCTGCCATCCATATTTCTAGTCTATCAGTAGACTCCAGGGGCTCCCTCTGGTGGTTGGTATGTCGCACGTCTGTATTCTTTCCCGGCCCACAAACACACACCACAGCAGTAGTGATCTGAGCAATAATTACCAATGATCAACTAACTGGTACAGGTTATGTGCCTGTTGGCTGGGGCACGAAGATCTTCCTGAATATCAGGGTTATATTTAACTTCTTAAAAAGAAGTTTTCAAATTTTACTCAGAAATTTTCAGATTTAGATTACTGCTCTTTCCTGACGTTTCTTGGGTAGATTGTCAAGTTTTTATTTCTACTTAGCTGAAAAATTATTCACACGCCCACAACAAAGTGGCTACATTCAGGAATTCTATGAAGTTGGAAATCCCTGAGTTTGTTACATCTTATGAGCTGTACTGTAGGATTTCACTGGAAAAGGCATACTATATTTAGCAAGTGCATCATATTTGTGTACTTACATGCCAAATACCAAAAGTGCAAATAAAGACACTGGAAAACAAACATCTATTCACCCAGTAGGAAACTCAACCCACTCACCTGCTTGCCCTTTGGGGTAAGATTCAGCATTCCATACACTGCAACACTACTTTCAGTGGACAGGAGTACTCCATTGTAACATTGACACTACAAAAAAGATCAAGTTCAAATTCAGCTATTCACATTTACATTGAAATAGTCTAATGTACAGAGAGCAACGGGGATTATTTACAAACAAGTTATCTGGTCCAAAACTAGTAAAATAAGAAGATGGCCATCAATTTTTAATATTAAAGAATAGCTATTTTTGTAACAGATTTATCTACATCTAAATATACATATGTATGTAAATATATTCTTTATAGACATACATAGGCATACATGACACTAGCACATCTCTTAAAAATATCTCAATGTTTTTCTTGAAAATTCAGACGTAAAATAATAGAGTTGACCTAAGCTAATATAATCATCAATAGTTACTAAAATCATAAGAAGAAAAGCGACGGGGAACTTTATAATGCAGGGACCAGGCTATAAACACCTGAACCCACAAGCCATTAAAAAGAAAAAAGTTACGTGCTTCACAATCATGCAATTGGAAGAACACAGCTTTGCCCATGAAATAGTACCCACCCTCCCCCCAAAAGTCTGATGAGACCTACCCTCCAGTTTATGATACCTCAGGATACAGTCAACTGAATCCAGCCTGTGAGAAGTTCCACAGGACAAACAACAGGGTTGCCCGCCCACAAATCAATGTTTTCCATGATATCAGTTTAAAATATGTATACATATCCTAAAATTCTCCCAACTAGCAATAAGTGAACCTACTAAAAAAAATTCAAATTTTTAGCCACAAATAGAGAAAATATTTACCAAATCATCCGATAAGACACACTGAAGATACCCTGTACCATCCCGCAACACCAGAAACATTAGATTCTTTCCTGAAAGTGAGAAAGAGAAATTTAGCCTGACTATTTTCAAGGCACTTAAAGTACTGCCATGGCTGGTGTGGCTCAGTGCAATGAGTGCTGGCCTGGAAAGCACAGGGTCGCTGGTTCAATCCCCAGGCAGGGCACATGCCTAGGTTGCAGGCTACATCAGGCTGCCCGTAGGGGGCACACTAGAGGCAACCACACATTGATGTTTTTCTCCTTTCTCCTTCCCTTCCCCTTTCTCTAGAATTAAATGAATAAAATCTTTTTTAAAAAAATCTTTTTCAAAAATCTTTTTCAAAAGAAATCTTTTTCAAGTACTCAAAAGAGTACTTTTTCAAAAAGTACTCTCTCATAATTTATGGAAAGGAAACTCCGAGGTTAACACCAAGAGTTCAAACGTCCCCGGTGGTCCCCTTCCTCTGAAGTGTCCACTGGTTCCATCACTACCCAGTGTCTGCAAGGCCTTCTACCTTCTTCGCTGTACCTTCGAATCCGGCATGACCCCCACGATCCACGTCATCATGGGGAAGCAAGCCTATAAGCGCCGGGGGACGAGGGGTTCTGTCCCACCAGCCGCAGAAGCCCCCGCAGTGCCTAATGGGACTGTGCACTCGGTGGGGGGCTTCAGCAGAGGGGGTGCAGAAACACTGTTGTACGGAATCATTCTTTTCCATATTTACGTCACACTTCTTTTTACAAAGGATCCGAGAACCATTTACAATAAGGCACATGTAACAATACAAAGAGAAAGCAAAATATCAGGACCCAGAGAGAAGTAGAGTGCAAACATACTAATTTTAAGTGTCACCACCACTGCCACGCGTAAGTTTCCGATTTGGCTCTCTACTTCCTGCTTTTCATTAAGTAATTAAGTTCCATTAGACAAATATTTGTTGGATCTTTCTGATCACTGTGATTGCTTACAGTTAAGTAACATTTAAATAATATTAAATAAGAACAGGTTTAAGATCTAAATCACTATCTCCTTTAAAAAGCTAGCACCCAAAAATCAAAATACCTCCAAGTAATTATTTTTACATTCCTCTCCATTTAAGACCAGAGATATGTCAAAATAAAAAAGAGAAAAAGGATGCTATGCATTTACCTTGTCTCCGCAGCCTGTGGACCCAGCCAAACACCTTGACTCTTTGGCCTCTATACCCTTCTAATGCATGAATCTTCACCTGTCAAATCAAAATAAAGAACATTTGACCAACTATGTCTCTTACAACATATCAACTTTTTCACTATTATTAGATGGATAATAGTAAAGGGTTAAAAATTCACAAATGGTGCAAAACTGCAGATTAGTTACTCTACTGAAGGTCAGAAACAAAAAATGTCACCACACTGAGTGATTAACAAAAAACCGAGTCTTCTCTCTCTTACTGCCAAACCAATAATGAGAATCACCCAGAATTCCAGACGTCACTACAGAAAATCAATAAGTAAACGAATTCACAATAGCAACAACCCAAGTCCACATGGAACCCTTTCCCTGACCTCACGGTCCCTCCAGACACTCTGGGGGGTCAAAGTTACCAAAGGCTGGCTAGGTTTTTGTTTGGGGGATGAAGGAGAGAGATGATGAGCAAAGGGGATGCTAAATACAGACAGGAAAACGGCTTCATCCCTAAGGAAACAGGGAAGACAGGACAATTCATCAGCAATCAGAACTATCTGAAATCTAAGCAGGCCCATGCATCATCCAGCATTCTGTTCTAGAAGGAATGGAGAAAAAAACCAATTTCATAAAATCGAAAAACATATGTATCAATATTTAAAAAATCATTTTCCACCTCTTCATTTTACAGTGAGGAAGAGGACCAACACTACACAGCACAGCCAGGCAGGATCCCAGGTCTGCCAGCTTCTCATCGAAGACAGAATTCGTTCATCACACAATTACTAAACTTTATAAGAAAATGAACCCCAGCCCTGGCCAGGGCGGCTCAGTTGGTTGGGCATCATCCTGCAAAGGGCAAAGGTCATTGGTTTGACTTCTGGCAGGGGGACATGCCTGGGTTGCAGGTTTGGTCCCGGTAGGGGCGTGTATAAGAGGCAACCGATTACTGTTTCTCTCCCTTCCTTCCCTGTCTCTAAAAATAAATACAAATAAAAACTCAAAAAAAAAAAAAGGAAAAAAAAAGAATTCCAAAAGAACCACTAGCCTCAGAACCCTAAAACATTATTTCTCTCTTTCCCTTGTAAAAGGAAAGGAAAGCTCGATAGCAACACAAAGGGACAAACCACCACAGTGTGACGTGTTTGCAACAGTACACGTCATGCTTACCCATTTTGGCTCTGGGAGACTGGGGTCGTTTTTAATGGTAATCTTCTTTGCTTCTTCCAGGTTCTTTTCTCTCCTCAAATTGTCTTCTGCCTGGTTTTAATGATAAAGCAGTGTGTTAACATGGCTTCGAGCGTTCTAACTTTTCAAATGCTCACAGCTGCAAATTCATCGCTCACCTCTTTCTTTTCCCGGGACTCACTCTTCATCTGTTCCCTATGCCACATTTTCTTGATGTTCTTCATCTGTGATTTAGAAATAACGTCCCATCGCTAGAGGGAAAAACAGATATTTCATTTCTCCAGACCTCTATGTTCTGACGAAAGTTTATCCAGAAAATAAAACTCTATAAAGTGCTTGGTTCACCCTACCTCGTTTTCTTTCTGTGAATCTACGTAAATGGTAGGAAACGGTTCTTTGCCCACTGTCATCAGAGCCTTGGGGAGAGGGGAGAGAAAAAGAAAATATCCTTAACATTGTACAATATCTGAGATCGAAATAACACCTTAATTATGCGGCAACCTCAACCATCTAGAGCATAATCAGGAGCAAAGAGGAACGCACAAAGACGCCAAGAGCCGAAAGTCGGCATTGACAGAATGACCAGTTAGAGGACTAAGAACATTCTGCTTAGCCCTCTGACCCTTTTGCCAAAATTCTAGCGAGTTCAGCACACAGTATAGTCTCCCAGCACAAGCAGACTCAAAGCAACGGATTTTAAGTGACGCAGGGACCGGAGCGAGGTACGCTGACAACAAAGAGACAGCTAATAGCAAAAGCCTATTACAGATCACACCCAAATGGTTAATCCTCGCTAAGAAGCAGGTAAGTCCATTCTGAAACTCCAGCAACAAAATAATGGCTAAGGACACAAAAGGCTCAGTTTCGTTTTAATTGACAAATTACAGTGTGCAGAGCACCCGGTTCACTAACCCTAGGACACGTCGTGTGGTGTTGTGTCATCTAATATTTTGCAGTTGGTATTGTTTTAAAACAAAAACCAAAAATAGGTAGTTGAAAGTATGTAAAAAATGTCTTATTAACTGTTTCAAATATTCCTTGGAATGTCTCCCAAGTTATTTCTCCCAACCAAGAAACATGTGGAATTACTCTCTCCAATGATAAGATCTGAAGCTTTCAGGAAGTGACCTATTCTAAAGGCCTAGTTTTCAAACTTAAAAAGCACCTTTCTTCTTGTTTTAACAGTAGTTCCAACTCAGTGATTGGTACAGAGGAAGAGGAAACCTGGATCTTCCAAAAAAATCTAAGAATTCATCTTTTTGACAATTAGACTTTGTAGGGATATTTGCAAATGATGAGGAAGTCACTTGCTGCCTGACACTCTCTACTGACCCCTCCTTCTCCATCACCGAAATGGAAAGCACCAAAATGCCATCCCGCCAATCAGAATGGCCAGCATTCACTAACAGCAGCATTCTGCAGACTTTCACCTAAACAATGTTGTCATTTTGGGGAGCCCGTCACCCCAACAACCCAGAAATGAGAGTAAGATTCCCCCCCGAGAGTTAAAAAGTAAGACCAATTATGGCATGCTGTACATAGTACAACTATGAAAAAGGAGAGAATGCTCCTAAGACAGGAACACTTGATAATTACCTCAATAAATGTAACACAGCTAACAAAAGAGGGACTGGCCAGGCCCAGACACCCAGAAAAAAGTGTCAGGGCAGAGCCTTCCTAGTGCTTGCTGTGCAAGGAGGGAGCTTCCACCACCTGCTTACGCACAGGTGCAGACATTTCGGTTCAACAGGCAAACCCACGGCTGTGTTAGGAGGGATGGCTTGCTGACCCACACATTAACCCGAGGCAATCAGTCACCTAACACGCATGTTCTGAGTTCATGTTCTTGAAAAACCTCTCTGTTCTGTAGTTAGCTTTCCATTTAAGTCTGCTCAGAAAGAATACGCTAAACTCATGTGAGGATTCTAGGCCCCAAGAAATAAGAATACATTAATAACTTAGCACCAGGCTTTAAGCTCCAGACCCAGGAGTTACTGAGCATGTGTTCTGAGAAATGTGTCCATTCTTGGTTTGCTGATATAACTTAGGTCTTTGAGTCTCAAGGCTCAGGATCACATCAGGATTCTACTGGTAAATTCATGAAGAGGCCTCCTGTGAGTCATTTTGGAAGAAATCTGGGCATAAGCTCAATGTAACTGAGGGAAGCAGATTTTTATTTCGACACGAATTGAAAAACTGGCATCTGACTCACTGGAGGGACAAATCCCAAGATGCAATGCTGAATAAGGAACAAGACACCCTTTAAAAATGTTCAACTATGTTTAGACGCAGATCTCATTCTCTTAAAGCTATACATCCGTCTACAATCCTTACTTCCCCTTTTCTGAAAACCCTCTTCAAAACCTAGAGCTTTAAATAAGTTACTGACAAGCCACGTAACAATCGACCTGAGTCATTAATAAATGGAAAGTCATTTTTGTATGAGAAGAGACACTACCTTCAGACCCGTTTTAAAAGGTTTCTCCTTGGTTCCATCACCTGTAGCATCATCCCCCTCTCGATCCGAGACGTATAGCTCTGCTGTTTTACAAAACGAGAATAAGTTACTTATTTGGCTAAAAATTATGTCATCTCATACTGCAACTACTTTATCCGTTCTATATCTTTGAAAACAGAACAAGCATCTGGTTTACTGGAGTAAAAAAACCAAACAAACACAAAAACTGCCACAGTCCTGCCCTGACTGGTGTGGCTCAGTTGGTTGGGCATCGTCTGCAAAGGGAAGGATCGCCAGTTCGATTCTGGTCAGGGCACGTGCCTGGGTTGCAGGTTCCAATCCTGGACGGGGCAAAAATACTGCCGCGGTCCAAAGGAAATTATATCACAATTATTTCCCCCTATTTCAACGACATTCATCTTATAAAAGCAGGCTAGTTGCAAATGTGGCTTTTCAAATGAACTTTGATCGCTTTAATCTGTGATACTGCTTCCATCTGCTCGAGTCCCCAGTAATAAAGAAGGGCTTTGAAGTTGGCCAGGCCAGCCTAGAATCTTGGGATGTGGGAGAATTCAATGAGCCTTTCCAAGCTTACTTCTTGGACTATAAAATAGGGAAAACAAATACACATCTTGCGGGGCTGTACTGAAGGTGAAATAAAATCACACGTACAAATCGGCTACCCCAGGCGGAGTGCACAGATATCAAATAAAGACCGGTTCCCTCTGGTCTTTACAGGAAACCGAGGCTCCGAGGTGAACCAAACTGCAGAAGGCCTCACAACTACTAGGTCTGATATCAGTCCAGGTCTCCTTTTTCCTTCGCTGGCCCACCCTACGGTCTGCCTGGAAATCTCAATATAAATGAGGGTGTGTGAAAGACGGATAGAATTTTAAAGCCCTTTACGGACGACCACTTTGAAGAGTTACAAACAGAGGGCTACCCTCACGTCCGACAGCGCCAAAGCCTCAGCTCAATCCTGGGATTTTCCCACGGGGCAGGGCCGGGACCTGCTGCCACACACCCCAGGGGCACCGGAGGACTGGAGGGAGGCCTTTGCGGGCCCAGCAGCCCCGGCCCAGCGGGCCCAGGCCTCTCCCACCCTCCCACCGATCGTCCACGTCTAAACAGTGGTGACGCGCCCACTCTGCGCAGGCCAACAGTAAATGTTGGTAATCCGCCAGAAAGAGGTTCCTGCCCCAGCAAGGGCACCGCACCACTTACACACCCGGGTCCCAGAGACTCACTGACCTAGTACCATCTTCGCGGCTGCCTCTGTCACCTCCAAGGACATCGCCTCCCAAAACGCAGCTGCCCTGTCACCGCAGCGTGCTGCGGCTGCTTCCTCAATTCTAACGTTGCATCAGATCCCGTGGTGCACAGGTCGCTCCAATGAGTCACCCGAGCGTCGCGGCGCCATTGGTTGCAGGAGGTTAGGGGACAGAGGGCGAGTGCAGCTGTGGTCGCCATCTTTGGACCGGGCAGAGGCAACTTCCTGTCCACTGTGGAGGGCCCCGCCTCCTCGCATCTGCGGGCGGCCACTGACCCAGGACTCTATTAGCGCCTGGGGCAGCAACACGCTCCTTTCCGTCTCCACCCCCCTAGGGCCCAAAGAAATCCTCCAGCAGGAGTTTGCAGTATAGAAAGAAAACTTAGTTTAATATTGAATTGGGCAATAGGGAGGTGGGAAGCTACTGCCCAAAACTGCACTCCTGCTGGCTGCAGTTTACAAATTGTACAGAGGGGTGTCACAAGACACTAGGGAGTTAGGGGGATTGGGGTCATACTGGGAGCTGATTGGTTGGAGGTGAAGTAAGGGTGATAAATCATTTCTTCAGGTCTTAAAGACAGCCCTGAGGTCCTTTCCAGCGTTCCTCTGTCCCTGTAGCCAGGGGGTTGTCGCACCTTGCTGTTCAGGAGGTGAAACCTAATTTAGGTCAAGCTGTTATCTTTAGCCTGCCAGAGGTCTGGACCTTGTGACCAATAGCCAGGTCCCACTAATGTCTTCTGTTGCCTGGGCCGGGGCGGGGGGGGGGGGGGGGGGGGGGGGGTGTTGCTGATTCTCCAGGACAAAGGTTAGGTCTCTCAGTGGTAATAGACAGAAAGGGGGCGGGGAGCGGGGGCCTGGGAGGGACAAAGAAGCTAGGATTTAAAACTAAATCTAATCAAATTCATAGAGACCTGTGGTTTCATTATTATCAAAGGTATAGAGCAGCAGCAAGCAGGAAGGGTGGAGGGGAGGGGGAGGAACACAGATAAGAGTTGTCCTAGTTCACATGCATTTCGGGTTTTGACATGTGGCACTTTAACTTTCTAATTTCAATTTATGAACATCCCTCTGTATTTATGGCTTGGGCTATGGTATATTGTTATTTCGAGTTATAAGGATCACTATGGGGAAGCCATAACAATGTTGCGGAAAGAACTAGGGCTTCACACTTGGTTGGAATTCTGGTTCTGCCTTTTAATAACGGCATGTCTTTGGATAAATGACCTAAACTGTCTGAGCTTGAATTTTCCTAGTGGTGAAGGATGATATGAATTCACTACCCAGCAGCTAATAACTACCAAGTAAATGGTAGCTAGCATCATCGTTCCCAACTTAGTGGAATGCCCGAATTTGTCCTTGACTCAAAGGAAAACATATTTTTCTTACGAAAGAAAGTCTAAAAATAACTCCACACACAGGTTTAGAATCTATCAAGAATATGAACCAAATACTTTTCTTCAATAATATTTCACCCTAATTCATAGATTTTCCTTTTCCCTTCTTGCTGAATGTTTTTTGCTTGCCCACATATTAGTTATCCACTGTTGCAGAACAAATGACCTCATACCTTAGGAGCTTGAAACAATAAAATATTTATTACCTCACACAGCTTCTGAGCATCAGGAATTTGGGAGTGTCTTAGCTGGAGGTTCTGGCTTCAGGGTCTCTCACAAGGCTGCAATCAAGATGTCAGCTGGGGTTGCAGTTAGTGAAATTTAAGATTCTTAGGTCTCACCTGGGGTGGATCCTTTTCCATGCTCACTCAAGTGGCTATGGGCAGGATTCAGTTCCTTGTGGGCTGTGAGCCAGAGGTCTCCCTCAGTCCCTCGCTATGTGGGACTCTCCACAGGGCAGCCCATGTCATCAGAGCATGCAAGGCACCAAGACGGAGGTCAGGCCCTGACTGGTGTGGCCCAGTGGGTTGGGCATCATCCCGCAAAGCAAAAGGTCTCCAGTAGGCATGTGCCTGGGTTCCAGGTTTGGTCTCTGGTTGGGGTGCTAGAGGTAAGCAACTGATGTTTCTCTCTCATATTAGTGTTTCTCTCCCTCTTTTTCTATTAGATGATTGTTTATTCACACACGCTCCCTTTCTTACATGGGAGACATATACATCCCTGCTTCATTTATGCAGGGTTTGGCCATGTGGATTTTCTTTGACTGCAGGATATGTGATGCAAGCGAAGATTTCAGCTGTGCCTGTAGGGTTGAGGTTATTTTCTTGCTTCTGCCATCATCAAAAGAAAAACACTTGTCCAAGGAAGGCAAGATCTGCAGCTTGGAGCCAAGCCAAATGGAGCTCCACACAGATCAACTGACCCCTAGATGCAAGAGTGAGAATAAGTGATTGCTATGTTGCCTCTGAATTTTGCAGCATTTTGGAACACAGCTTTTTTGTGGCAATAATAGACTGATACATGCCCCATTACCCAGAAGCAGCTACTTGAAAGAATAGCTGAATGCTCTACCCGGAATCTAACAGTTAGGACACTCAGTGAGGGTGCCATATATATACCTTCAACCACGAGCCAATGTAAGGTGCAATCTCCCCCATAATGGGATGCATGTAATTATTTTTTGAGATGTTTGTTAGTTTCATAGAAGTCTCAGGCATATTTCATTTCCATGAAATAATAGAGATGTCTGTGGCCTGCACTGAAGCTCCTAGGCAGGACTCTTTAGAGACCACAGCTCCTGGAGACCAACCTTTCCACCCACCACCCTCAGTCTCTACCCCCATAATAAAAACAAAGTGGGCGGGTTGCACCTCCTCTTTCCCAGGGCCATTCTCTTCTTATCTGCCCACGGTCCGCATTGCACTGGCCCGTGCTCACTGTGTCTGGTAGGTGGCTCTCACACGTCACCACTAGATTGGAGGTAATATGCTTTTCTGGCATTCAGCACACAGCCTTGCACTCAGCGAGAGATTGAGAACTATCTCTTAGTCTCCTTTAGTCCAACTCCCTCCAGAAGCAGTACGAAAAGGTCACCTTCAAGAACAAATTGAAGTTTGTTGGTGCTCATGAATAAAGGAATAAATGGAAAGAATTGAATGAATGGCGTTGCTCTTCTGTCTCCTCCTCTGACTTTGGCCAGCTTCCGGGCACCCCCTTCCTGGGCTCCTCGATGTTCTACCTCAGGGTTGCCCTAGTTTCCCTATCGACACCCTCTTTCAGTCAGTCAAGAGCCAGAGGACAATCGCCGTCCTAAAAGTGTATTGACCACCGCGGGCCACCATAGCTCGAGCGCAGGGTACGCGACGCCGCCGCCAGGTTATCCCTGAGCCACTTCCGCGTTTCCCTCACCTAGTCGTGCTTTTCGGGCTGCGCGGTACCCGTACACGTGAACAGAGAAACGCTGGTGGCCAGAGTAGTGCTCTCCCAGCCATCACCTTCGAGCAAATTTACGGACGTCTTTAGAGCTTTCTCAAGCACTGTTATTTGCTTCTCAAAACAGCCTTCGGAGAGAGAAGGGGCAGTCACTGTAAGTGCCTCGGGGGCTCCTTTCTGGGTTCCCAGGGCTGGGAACCGGGGCGGGAAGCTTAGTGTTCGCTTAACGAGCGAATACGTTCAACTGCCCCCAAATCTCAGAAAGCTTTAAAGTCAGCGTGACACTGCAAACGAAAAGCGAGACTCATAATTAAGACGTAACTATTAATTTACTGAGAGCCTAACTGTCTTTTCTGTTGTGGAGTTCATTATAAGCACCTAGGTTTGCTCGTTAATTTCATCCAGTGATTCTTGGGATTTATGTTTGTGAGCTGCTTGCTTGTCAGCACTTTTTCTGTAATCTCGTTCTAAAAAAAAAACAAAAGCAAAAACCCTACAGCAACGAGATGATGAAGTGCCGCTGAAGGGTGGATTATTCCACCCTTTAAGGGGGGCAGATTAATAGTAATTCTCTGCAGTTGGGGCTTATCACTAAGATCCCTCGTTTTATTGCACTTGGCTTCAGTTGGCTCTGCACATGTTGCGTTTTTAGACATTGAAGGCGAGACCCTCCACCTGCAAAAAGGTTATGACTGGCTTTATTGTGATAGTCACTTTATTGTAGTGATCTAGAACAGAACCCGCAAAACCGCCAAGGTATACCTGTATATTACTGTAGGACTCAGGATTCGGTTGGTTACCCTGGTTGGGTTCCTTAACCTCTCTGAGCCACAGACTTTTTTTTTTTTTTTTACTGTAAAATGATGATAATCTTTCTTTGGAAAGGTTGCTGTGAGGTGAAGCATGCAGAAATGCCTAGTATGTGCTTGGCATCTAGTGAACTTTCTGAAGTAGATATATTGGGCTGGCCAGAAAGTTTGTTAGGTTTCTACGTAGGTAGCTCTAATAGCACTTAGCTGTCTTTAACTTCATTTGAAACAATTTTGTTAGATTATATTGTGACAGCTGTCGTATCAGCATGCATTTAAAAAAGCTTATCAAATTGTTGAATTTTTGTATAGCCACTTTAATATTGAAGATGGAAAGAAATAAGCAACATGTCCGGCATATTATGCTTTATTATTTCAAGAAAGGTAAAAGCGCAACTGAAACTCACCGAAAGATTTGTGCAGTGTATGGAGAAGGTGCTGTGACTGATCGAATGTGTCAAAAGTGGTTTGCGAAATTTTGTGCTGGAGATTTCTCACTGGACTATCCTCCAGGGGACGTTGATAGCGATCAAATTGAGACATTAATTGAGATCAATAAACATTATACCATGGGGAGATAGCCGACATACTCAAAATATCCAACCACATCAAGCATTGAAAATCATTTATACCAGCTTGGTTACGTTAACTACTTCGATATTTGGGATCCACAATAAGTGAAAAAAACTTCCTTGACCATATTTCTGCATGCGACTGACTCTCTACTTAAACAACAAAAGCATTCTGCTTTTATAACAAATTGTAAACAGCAATGAAAAGTGGATACTTTACAATAGTGCAGAACGGAAGAGATGGTGGGGCAAGTGAGATGAACTACCATTGACCACACCAAAGGCCTTCTTCATCCAAAGAAGTTGATGTTGTGATGTTGTATAAATGTAGGATTGCAAAGGGGTCCTCTGGTATGAGCTCCTTCCAGAAAACCAAACGATTAATTCTAACAAGTACTGTTCCCAATTAGACCAACTGAAAGCTGCACTTGATGAAAAACGTCTGGAATTAGTCAACAGAAAACACATAATCTTCCATCAGGATAACACAAGACCTCGTGTTTCTTTGATGACCAGGCAAAAACTGTTACAGCTTGGCTGGAAAGGTCTTTCCTCTGCGGTATTCACCAGACCTTGCACCTTTGGATTTCCATTTATTTTTGTCTTCACAAAATTCTCTTAATCAGGAAAAAAGTCAATTCCCTGGAAGACTGCAAAAAGCATCTGGAAGAGTACTTTGCTCAAAAAGATAAAAAGTTTTGGAAAGATGGACTAATGAAGTTGCCTGAAAGATGGCAAAAGGCAGTAGAACAAAACAGTGAATAATATGCTGTTCAATAAAGTTTTTGGTAAAAATGAAAAAATGTGTCTTTTGTTTTTACTGAAACACCAAACAAAAATTATTGATAGTTATTCATTGTTATTCTTTTGTTCCATGTTCCTGCATGCATCAAACCTTTAAGCCTTTAACCAAGCTGCTGGTGGCTGCCGCTGCACCTGCCCCACTCCCCACCCTTACCCCACCCCTTCACCCTGGAGAGTTCCGGCCAGAGTCAGAACATCGCAGGCTCTGCAGATCTTTTCTGCCGCTCCAGCTCTCAGCACATGGCCTGTCTTTTCCATCATGCCATTACACAGAAGCTCTCTGACAGTTCTCCCATAGACCCCCTAAAAATTTCCTGTTTCAGTGCCCATCCCTTCTAGTATAGTGCAAGTAGTATCATTCCTGTGTTCTGGATCCTTCTCAGCTCTCCAGTCTAATCTCTCCACTCCAACCAGGGTGGACACTTACAAACACACACCCAAAATTCCACCCTGGAGCTGGCAACCTTCTGTGACTTTTTTGCTCTGAGGATCCACCCCAACCCCACCACATGCTCCCCAGGCTGTATTGCCCTGGCAAGTCATTGCTTTCTAAAGCACAATTAACATCAGTCTGAGTGAGTTTCCTCCTTGCATTCTTTTGGGTACAATGTGGAATTTGGGGTAGCCTTTGAGAAAGGTGAAAACAGATGGAGCAGTTGTGTCCTCTGAGCAGTAAGGAAGAACTCCCTCGGGTTAGTTGGAAGAACAGTCATTACGTCAGTTTAACAAGAGATGAGGCCCTCAGGAGTCTTGGAGGGCCTGATGATTTCTTGATTTATGAGGGTTTTTTTGCTGTTGGAACAGGCCATGAAAGTATTTTCAACACAAGCCACAAAATCCTAAGGCAAAGCCCAGCCTTAGACAAGTGTGGTTAATTGAAAAGAGCTCTTCTTGGCCCACATTTACTCAGAATGTTTGCAATGAAATCTTGATGCAAGTTTTCCAGAAACTTGAACCAAAACTCTATCTTTAGAAATATTCCTTAGTGATATATTTATTAAACTCTTCAGTAGCATACATTTTCATGATGGTCACACAAAATTTAAATAAGGAAGCTGAAGGTAGGTGGAAATCCCAATGGGGAGGTAACCTGAAACCTCCTATAGGATTTACGTAGACGGGCTTATTTATTACACATCTTGGCTCAGCAGAACCACTTTAGAGTGAAACTGCAAGATGATGACTCTCAGTGGGCAAATCAACCTCTATGCTAAAGGTTGATTACCTGGGAGAATTGATTTCTAATGAGAAATGCTGGGCTGAAGAACCCTTCTGCGTTGGTCTCACAAGCCAGATCCAATACCTTTAATCCCCGGGTAGAAACAAAACAAGGATATATTCCAGGGCTTATGATAGCACTTCCAGAGGGACTCTTGTCGTTTCACGTATCAGGGGCCAAAAGACATCGGTGGTCTCTCTGGCTAGAGATCCTAAACAGGTTATCCTGGGTGAGTAACCCGTATCTTGAACTTGGCAGGCACATCCTAGGTCTTCAACCGTCATCCTTGATCAGTGGGTTTGGATTTCTTTCCATGTTAGAATTTCCCCACTTCTTACATTTATTATAAACAGCTGTATTAGGATTTCATTCAAGTTTCGAGGCCACATTCCTGATCATTTTTAGTGATTTCTTCTTGTGCATCTTGACTACTGAGGTCTTCTCAGTTGATGGTTGGACAGCACAGAGACAAATCCGTATAGATATTTCAACCTGGAACATTCTCTCAAATTCCATTGGTGCTTCCATTTCTTTGACCTGAACTTAAGGTGTTAGCCAGGCTTTCCTGAAGGCAAACAAAGCCTGTTTGCATTTGAAAGGCCTAACAAAACACACTGTTCTTGGTCTACACCATGAACAGGATGCTGGCATCTCTCAGGATTCCCAGTCACTCAAAAGGGCAAAGTAAACAACCAGGGTTGCTGGTCTAGCGAGAATTTGTGGGCCGGGGAGATTCTCAGTTTGAGAGGGTTTGTAACTGAGGTGGGAAAAACACCAACTCAAACTACCTTTTCCTTTGGCTTAAAAAGCATTTAATTCAATTTTTGGAGTAGATAATATGTTCATATGGTTCAAAACAAAAAATTTTCAACATTCCTTTTTTAAAAATGTCTCCATTTTCTTTTTTTAAAAGCAGCTTTTTTATGATTTAATTTTTATTGTATTTTTTTTGCATTACCATTCAGTCCCCTCATACCGCGCCCTCCCGCAGCAATCACCACACTGTAGTCCGTGTCTGTATGATCTTTCTCCTTTTTGCTGAATTCCTCCGTGCCCTAACCACGCCCCGCCCCCACCCACTGGCTGTCATCCTGCTCTCCATCTATGAGTCTGCCCTGTTTTAGTTCAGTTTGTTCATTAGATTCCACATGTGAGTGACATCGTAGGGTACTTGTCTTTCTCTGCCCGGTAAAGGCAGCATCTTTTTGAAGTGTAAATGACACAGGATCCCTTGTTGATAGTGCAGGTCTGATTCCAGAATACCACGATAAAGTATCACACCAAAGCGAGTCACACTAATTGATTGGTTTCCCAGCGCATATAAAAGTTATGTTTGCACTATACTATAGTCTATTAAGTGTGCAGTAGCATTACATCTAAAGAAAAAAAAAACATACATACCTAAGCTGAAGAATATTGCCATAAAATGCTAACCACCATCTGTCTTCAGTGAGTCGTGATCTTTTTGTGGCGGAGGGTCTGGCCTTGACGTGGATGGCCGCTTACTAACCAGGGTGGTGACTCCCGAAGGTTGGGTGGCTGTGGCCAGTCTGCCACGTCGATGGACTCTTCCTGTCACGAACGATTTCTCCCCAGGTGTGAGGCTGACAGCGGTAGGCCCACAGTGACACCGCTTTCAGAACTGGACTTAATCCTCTCCATCCCATCATTACTTCACCAACCACGTCTATAGATCCATACACCACCTGCCTTCAACGCTTGCTCACCTGTCTCAGCCATTGCTCCCCTGACACGTGGCGCTCTGCCCCTGACTTTCTTTCCCATCACCAGAGGACCCCTTCATTGCTTTAGAGGTTTTGCAGGCCTCGATTCTTAATGCCATACATGCAATGTAAAATACATGCCCCAACTTAAAAGATATTTGAAAAGATTATACTTCCCAACATTTTTACTAAATCATTTATTTTTTAAACAAAAATATACATTACATCTCAGATTTACAGAATGTAGAAATAATTTATCCAAAGCAATTTGCATTTTAAAATTGTTATTATTGCACCCAACAGCAACATAAGTCTTTGACACATTTGCATTGTCGACCTTTCCCACAATTCGCAAAACAGGAGAGAAATCTGAAACAGAATTACACAGGCTAACATTTCTTTACGCACACACACAAAAACCAACTTACAATTTTTTTTATTTACAAGATAAAGAGAGGCTGTAAACTTTCAGAAATTTGCTTCCATAAAGAACCATAAATTCTTGTATCATAGCTAGAAGGTGAACTATGTACACACTGAGCTCCCCTCCTCGGGGTTCAGTGGGGCAGGCGATGTGAGCGCCTGCAGCCTAAAGAACAGAATCACCGAGAACACTTCTGCATCCTCGCTAAAACACAGAAACTGTGCGAGGCCTGGAATGAGAAAAGCTTCTGGAAAAATAACTCTTGCCTCTCAGTCTTAGAAAGAGGTCTCTGTTCAAGTCTCTTACAAAATACTTTACATATAGGCAGGCACAAAGTTTGCTTTTCAAAAGAAAGCTTTGCAAAATATTCTGCAGTTTATCACTGATATCCTCAGTTTTTTTTAAAAAAACTTTTTTTAAAAGCCCATAAATATGTAAGTGCATTTTTCATGAAAGTAGGGAATGAACTCACCTGGTGCTACAAGAAGTAGCTAAACTAACATGGAATAGTAGGCGTAAAGATATGTAATGTGCTATTTTAACCTCACAGTGGCCGGAAACAGACGGGAACCTTGTACTTAGGAAATCTGGACTAATTTTCCTGGATTGAACAGCGTTATTAAACCAGCTTGAGAACAGGAAAACAGGCAGCCCAGTGACAACTCTGAAAAAGCCCTGGACCACTGAGCTCCCAGGTGGCGAACATTCACGAACCTTTTGTCATTACCATGGTAAGAAAAGATCCCTGGGAAATTGTAGTTGAAGATTCCAGGCTGAAAAATCGAATTCTAATTTAATAATCTGATACCATTTGAATTGAAATGCATTTTCTAATTCTGTGGTCCTAGATCGAGGCTGGGTTAGAAAGTTCCCTTTGAATCTTGATGAACATAAACAGTTGAACAATAGGACTTTAAAAAAAAGGCATTCTTGGCTTTGCTATTGCTTGATAGTCCGACCCAAGTAGTTTGTCATCAAGGTTATGTCTTCAAAATCCTTGTGACTAGTTCAGTTTTTAAAAAATAGTCCTGAGAGTTTCATTAAAAAAATAGACATCTCCCCTGTGCGCCTGCTTCGCGGCAGGCCAGCGTGGGGCCCGAGCCTCAGCTCTCCACGGTCCGCCTGTACTCCGCGTTGCCGTCCACGATGATCGCGTCCAGGGGCGCGCGCTTCTTGCGGATGCTGCGCCCCGTGGAGATGAGGTCCGCGTAGCCCCGCTGGTGGGAGAAGGCGTAGGCGGAGCGCCGAGAGGACGCACCGCGACGGAACACGTTTGGCCGCCGCTTCCACTGCTCCTCCGCTTTTAATCGTTTGCGATGCTTCTGAATCTATAGAGGGAGAGAGATGGGACAGGGCTACAAGGAACTGGCTGACCCAGTGGAGACGAAGGCCTGCAAAGGCAGGGGGAGTCTGGCCGAAAGGAGGGGGGCCAACGCAAGCATGAGTGGGGCAGCTAGAAAGGCTTACCCACACCATGTTGAGAGAGAGAGAGAGAGAAAGGGAGGTCATGCAAGGTTTCCAAGGTGTCAGAGCTAGAAGATGGGGAGCCTAACTCTACTGTTTCCCCTTCTTACATCAGACCGGTTCAGGGTCAGGAGAGAGCTCTTCCCCTTGTTGCTACTGCATGCACTTGTCAGTGGTCAGTGGAAAGGGACGTTCAGGGGTTACTGCGGGTTGTCTGCTTAGCACCTACTCTCCGATGGAAACTGAGTTTATCCAGAAACCCCCTCTCGCGTGCAGACTCCTTCCTCCCGGGATGTGAAGGCCACTCCCAGGGCTGGCACTGATGGATTCCCCTCGCTCCGCTCCGTACTAAGCCAGCATTCGGCATGTGATCTAATTCTGGCCAATGAGACTGGAGGGAACTGTGGGGTGGGTGGTGTGTGTGTGTGTGTGTGTGTGTGTGCGCGCGCGCGTGGTGTGGGGCGGGGGGGGGGGGGGCTGTGGTGGCGGGCGTCCTTGAAAAGTTCCCAGGCTGCTAAGGGAAAGTGATGAGAGTAATTCCCTGGATGTGGACATGTAGTGATGACGCGATGCCCGGAGCTGCTGTAGAGCCGACCTCTGGATGTAAGATGAAGCTAGTAGGAGAGTAGGGGGGAGGGATGGAAAGAACCTCAGTCCTTTTTAATGACATTAAGATGCTCATCAACAGAGCCTGAAGGCTGCTAATTATCGTGTGAGTTGAGGTGATACATTCTTGTGCAGCCACAGCTTTCTGTTACCTGTCTCTCAAAGGATCCAGGCACAAGGTGCCATTTTTCTTTAAAGGAAGAAAAACACCCCAACCTATTTGTGTGGCAGAATGTTAATAGCGTGTGTAATTGTCAAATTGACAGGATGGATATATGGAGGTTCTATACTGGTCTCCCTTTCACATTTGGTAATTTTTGTAATAAAAAGCAAGCAAACAAAACTGTGATTCCCGAAGGACTTATATGCAAGATGGAGTTGAAGAAAGAGGTGTAGTCATTAAAAATGTTCACACCAGACTTCTCAAGAGCTTAGAATTGTGCCGGAAAGCTGGTCCCGGGAGATGCTGTTTTGACTTCTGTGAGGGGCACTCAGAGTTAGGAGAAAGACTTTTCCCTCCCCGTACCTTATCACTCTCTGACGGCCAGATGGTCATGGACAAGAAGCGAATGGCAACGACGGGCAGCAAGCACACTGCGACGGTCAGAATGATGGTCAACCAAATGTACGGCTGTCTCAGGGCATTCGAAGCCGTGCCTGTAAGAAACCAGGGGAGGAGTCACAGGGCCCTTTCACCCTCAGGGAGCAGTTGCTGGGCCACAGTCAGTGGCTGCATTCTCTGTGGTGAAATGTCACAGCCATGTCGCCCTCCCAGGTCATCCCGTGTGATGGATGCTCAAGGAATCAGCATTTTAAAACCAGATTGCGCAAAGCCCGATTTGGAAAGTAAATTCTTTGGAACAAGGCAAGTGTGCATACGTGAACCAATAAGGAAAAAAAAATGTGTATTTGTTGACATTGCATTGATTAAAAATGTGAAATCAGACCATCTAGACTTCTGAATTTTTTCAGTAACTTAAAAAAAAACCAGCACTTTCCAATTTCTGGTTTTGGTTCGAAACTCCAAATATTAACAGGCACTGCCATTTGTGTGACAGGCTTTGTACTGGGTGTTTCACACAGATCATGCCGCTGAAGTCAGTTGGGTCAGGAGAGATGAGTTTTCCCTCTTTATTGTGGGAGGAAACTGAGCCTTGGAGAAGTAACATGCCCCAGATAAGAAAACCAGCAATGGCCCAGACTCTGAGCTAAGACCCCCATCCCACTCAGCTGGGCGTTTCCCACCGTAGTTCGGTCTCTAGCGCACGTCAGTGGGAGTAATGATTCACTTCTGTAATACCACCAGCTAATCACAGATTTACCAAATTTTAAAACTTGAGCCAAATTGGTCACACTTCTGTATTTACACTGTAAGTTTCTAAAAATAGTGGTTTTTATTCTTTAAATGTGGTTTTTAGACTGATGAATTTGTATGGGTTTGAAAACCACTCCCTATGGGAAGAGTCTAAATCACTAGATGCTAAAATTTAAAAACAGAGTCAGTCAAGAAAAATGCAACAATAAAAAATGATCTCAATCCCAAGAAGAGGAGGGTTGCCATAGCAACTTCTTTTACAATCCAACAACTGGTAGTAAAACAAAACAAAACAAAAAACTAATGTTTCACAGGAAAACAAGTTTATGGAGTTTTTTTTTTTTGCCACTGTACATCCAACTACTCTGTTCAAAATAAGAAGCTCGTAATTTCCAATTCATGGTATTTATTTATGATATTTATGAAATTAGTGCAAACTCATTCTAGCATTTGTCAATTTGTCATATGTATTTTTAAAAAGATTTTTAAAATTTATTTTTAGAGCGCAGGGAAGGAGGAAGGGAAAAAAAAAACATTGATCAGTTGCCTCTCCTCTGTGCCCTGACTGGGGACTGAACCCACAGCTCAGACATGTGCCCTGACTGAGAATTGAACCCGTGACCTTTTGGTTTACGGGATGACACCCAACCAACTGAGCCACACTGGCAGGGGCTGTCATATATTTTATACACTTGTAAACTATTTTGTTCTCTATAACTGTATTTATTTCTTCGCATACGTATCTCCAATGATATAGCCCACTTTTGAGTTCTAGAATTCTATCATATGGGATCTTACTTTGACTAGCTAATTTGATATTCTCAGATCTTTGGGTTCTTTCCATTAAAAAAAATAACTGGAAATGTTGTGGTACAATCTTTGTAAGATTACTTTTCCAAAATTTGGTGTGTTTTATGTTAAGAGTATTTTCCCCCAGTGGAAATACTGATCAAAATGTACAAACAATATTATAGTTCATTATGTATCTTTAGATAGTGTTTTAGAACAATTAAACTGTATTATAGTGCTCCCAGCAATACATGTATTCTCAATTTCCCAATAAGCTACCAATATTAGGTTTTATGGGAGGGAGAACTTTCATCAAACTTAACAGATACACAATTATATCTTAAGTTTATTCTAATCTGCCTCCCTCCCATCACGTAACCACCTTTCTAACCCACTACCACCGTTCAATTTCTGCTCAGGACATCACTTTTCACATCAGGCAGTGATGAACAGCCTGTGTCTTTACTTACCCAGAGGCTGTATCAGACCCTAACCATACTTTCCTGTACACCTATCTTTGGAACTGAGAAGATACCAACCTGTAAATTGAAATGCAGATGGAAACAGAACGTGTATTCCAGCACTGTGAAAGTCAAACATGATGCCAAAATAAAGTGCAATACTTCCGAAAATCGAAAAAGCGTTCACAAAAGTCCAATAAGAAGTATCCAAGCCAATCTGTTGGGAGACCAGAGAACAACAGAGCACTCACTTTGGGGCGTTAGCGAGAGAGAGAGAATCTAAGGATTCAGCAATGTGGGCATGATTTAGCTAGAATCTGAGCACTCAAACTATCCTTGGCTCAGGCAAGAAATAGGAAGTGTGCTTGGTTATACGGGGTGAAAACAGCATTCATATATTGTAAAGTGGCAGAGGCTCAGTTGGGGGGGAGGTGGGGGCCAGCTGGGTGTGCCCCCTGGTCTGTGTACGGAAATACAGGTACCAACAGACACTGAGAACAGGCGACTGAAACCACGCACCTGGAAATTGACAGTGATCACAAGAGCAGAGGCAATGGTGACGGCAAAGGACTGGTAGTCTGAGGGCGCCTCGCCATCCTGTCCCACCGTCTGCAGATAAGCTCCCAGAGGTATGAAGAAGAGGATCATCGACGTTAACACGCCATGCAATAGGCTTACGAAGAATCTCTTGTAGTTGAATAATAAGTCTCTTTGCCCCACTGTATACAGTCCAGGGAAGCGGAGGCTCAGCTTGTCACTCACATCCTTAAGGGGAAAACGCAAGAGTTGTGTCCTTCCCATCAAGAACCCAAGAACCCAGAGGAATACAACGTATCTGTCACACAAGGCTTCAACGTGGGTTTTATGGAGGCAGAAACTAAAGAAGGCAAGTCATGAGTAGTCTCAGTGTATGTACAGACATCAGCCTCATTCCTTCAGTCCACGGAAGTGTATTATTTTGCCATTTATGGAAAGAGCAGATTAGTAATGTCAAAATAATGTGGGGAGGCTATTTTTGCCTACTCAGAGAATATATTGTTTCTTACTCTCTGGGAAAGTATTTTCACATACAAGTTGATGAGTTCATTGCAAATTATCCTTTTTATGGGCTAAAGCACTTTCTCTAAGAACTACTATGAGATAGAATGTGAACTAATTTGGGAATTAATAAGTTTTGGAAAGTGTTAAAATAATTTACTTTAAAAATGAGTGAGTTACTACAAAGACATATCAAGAAAGCCTCAGCGCCCGAAGGAAGATTGTAAACTCTTCTCAGTGAATGCAACCCCGGCACAAAAATCCTCTCTTCTTACCATTTGACCAGAAGCACAGCCATTCCCCTTGTGGCCCGACAATAGAACTGTAGTGCGGTCTACTCTGAACCGAGTGAAATCCTGAAAGAATGCCTTGTGGTGCTGTTCTTGCTTTGAGCTTCCCTAAGGGGCCTGCCAAGTGTCCCTGCCAGCACACGGCGCCTACCTGGTCGAGCAGCCCCATGAGGAGCACGGGCAGGCTGGAGTACAGCACGTTGTAGAGCGTGATGAACCAGTCTTCGTACGCGGTCTGTGAGGAGAGGACAGAGCCCGTGCCGTCAGCCTAGTCGGCATGCATTCACCTGCTCTGTTAAAGCAGGTGTCGTCCCCAGGTTGAGTGGGGACTTCTGCCACAGCAAACACCCCTCCTCTACACCTGCAGACGGCATGGCTTTGTTTCTAGGTACTGGGCAGAATAAAACAACATTCCGTAGAAACCGATTTTTTCCTTAAATGAGTGGGGATGATGTACCCCAAGAAGTTTTTAGGATGAAGTCTATTCTATTTGAATAAAGCTGGAAATCAAGCCAGTGTTCAAACCCTTATGTCCCTTAGTGAATTAGAATATATAAAACCCATTCAATGTCCTGGCTGGTGTGGCTCAGTGGATTGAGTGCCGCCCTGTGAACCAAAGGGTCACTTGTTTGATTCCCTGTCAGGGCACATGCCTGGGTTGCAGGCCAGGTCCCCACTAGGGGGCGCATGAGAGGCAACCATACATTGATGTTTCTCTCTTTCTCCCTCCCTTTGCCCACTCTCTAAAAATAAATAAAATCTTAAAGAAAGAACAGCCATTCAAAAGCACGTAAGTACCATTCAAATTTTCTCTCCTTTTATCTTGCAAGTCCAGCACTGCCACGCAAACCTTTTGTAAAACAGAATTTGAATGAATATAAGAAGCATGCTGCTGAAAGGGGTAGGCAAGGCTGTGCACACACCCGTCCTCTGGGTGGGACAGAGGAAACGGGCTTACTCGGCACCAGGAGTCACACGCAGTCCTGCACGGAAGCAAAAAAAAAGGCCCCAACACTGTTTCGGGTCACTTCCGGCTGATACCATTTGTCTGTGACATGGCATCACCGAGGTTTGGGCAATCACAGACACTGCCTTAGGTTCATTGTTTCACTAATGATATTTTCCTGCTCTACCATGTTAACATATTACATATGCCCACCATTTCTGTTTCAGCAAAAATTAAAAATAATAAAATCCAAGGACAGATGGAGACATGAAAATAGATCTGGGATCATCTAATATTTACATAATCCCTTGAGCCTTGGTCATGATATACTTTTATACTTGCACAGTTGAACCATTTGTTATCCCTGTTCTTTAATAGCAAGGTAACTTAGAACAACATTTAAGGTGAAAGCAAAGACACAAACAAAAGCCAACAGGCCAGGAACAAACTCTACCCTTTTAAAGGCAAAATAAAATATTGTTAAAGCGCCAGAAGCATTTTAGGAACGTAATCTGTGTCTTAACCACTTGTTGAGAGACAGAACACCATCCCTGTAAACCACATAAAGAGCTGATAGTGACCGCACCTGCGCAGAGTACCCGTTGAAGAAGGAGTACCAGAAGTGAACCAGAGTAAACGCAAAGTTCTTATAAAAGAAGTATCGCAGGAACTTGCACATCCTGATGTAAGACCACCGGCCGTGCACCAGCAGCAGTCTCTGCAGGTATCTGAACTGAGCAAAGGAATAGTCACTGGACATGACAGCTTGCATGCCTTCTTGTCCACTTATTCCAACGCCGATGTGGGCAGCTACGGGGCAGAGGGAGAAGGTAATGTTACTCATAAGCCCATTCGAAGGCAAAACATCGAGATGATCATGTTTCCATAGCAAAACAAAAAAATTGGAACTCATGGAATAATCAATATAAAATTCTTGCTCACCACTCCCCATCTAGCTTCTGAACTCAATTCCAGGTCGGATGTACAAGTTGCTAAACAGAGCACATGGTTGGGCTTCCATAAATATGTGCGGAAGGATCTCAGGTGGATGGAGAATTCTATTTGGATTATCTGTCCAGCTCCTAAGCCATCCTTCCCTCCCGCAGGGTGAGTCCCAGGCACCCCTGTGTAACTAGTGTGCCCCTGACTCCCTAGCCACAGCTGAGTCCTCCGTGGGCAGATACAAAATCTATGGTAGGTAGTGTGAATAGGTTCTCCCAACCTTCATTTCACCCTGTTCTAACTGCAGATGGGAACACAAGTAAAAAGGCTAAATTGCCTAGACTCCCTAACAGCTAGGTTCTCTTTGTGATTTACCGTATTTTTCAGACCATAAAATGCACCTAGGTTTTAGAGGAAAATAGGAAAAAATTTTTTGAAGCAAAAAAGAGGTAAAATATTTAATAACATAAATAACATAATATTTCACCAATGCAAATGCAAACAGAACGCAACAGCAGCATTAACAACTCTTATTCTTCCCAAATTGGGGGGGTGGGTATGTCTTATAGTCTGAAAAATACAGTAAGTTCTACTGTCCAATCTGCTTGATAGTTGGAAGCAGAAGTGAATTGAAGCCCAGCATCAATTCTTATTTCGGCACTTCTGCAACAGAGCTCATTCATGTCTATTCCCCAGCTGCCAGATGTTGACCAACCACTGCAAAGCCTTCTTAATCGGAAAGCTCTTCAGAAGATCCTCAAAGTAGAATCTCCTCTAGTAAGTGATATGAGATGTTAGATGCTCAGGCTAAAACCAGCTTCTTCAAACCAAAGAACTTATATGTACGACTCACGGGCATGAGCTAATGGGGAGGGGGGAGGGAAATGTGGGAGGGAGGGAGGGTATAGGGCAGAGGGGGATAAAAGGGAGAAAAAAATGGGACAACCATAATAGCATAATCAATAAAATATACTAAACAAAAAAATAACCAACCCAGCTTCTTCAGTCCATCCAGAGCTTTTATAAGTACCCAGTCCCTTGTATACAATCAGCTCCTGCTTAAAGCACCTCAGGGGGCTGTTTCCTGCCCTGAGCCCTGACTAATAAACATTACACCCAAGCTGGGCTGATCAGTCCGTTAGTATTTAGAGTTAGGATCTGGGTAGGTTTGTGTCTGAAACTGTAAAAGGTACATTCTTGAGGTGGGACATGGATATCTTTTCTCTGAGGAGTTCTGCAGGCAGAAAAATCAATCATCTAGACTAGCCAGAGGCAAAGGCAGGCAGGCAGACACGGCTCCTGGTGAAACTCCAGGTCCTGGCTGCAGCGTCTTCTGAGGCCTGGCTTCTTGGGCAGCAAGAGACATCTTTGTATCTTTCAAAATAAATTTCTTTTTGTCTTAAGCTAGCTTTAGCTGTTCTCCAACACATGCAACCAAAAGAGTTTTAACTTGGATACTATTAAACTTTCAAAATCGTACCCATGGCCTACCACTACCTTAAGACACATTTTAAATTTTTATGTAGGGGGGAAGTTTTCCAGAATAGATGCAAAACGATAGTCACAAGTTTATGCATTATTCCAATAGTCAATAAATCACACACGCATTTTAGAGAATTGCACATTTTTTTCTAGGTCTCAGAGCCGTGCAAGTGAAGACAGTGAGATCATTGGGAGAACGTGTGCTTGGAGAACACAGCCCATTAGCCAGGCCCCGAGGAGTGGCTGCCAACTCAGCAGAGTTTCCAAGTAAAAGACGCTCCAAAAATCCTTCCCTGTTTGCAGAGCACGAGGTCTGGCCAATGTGAAATGTAGTGCCTTGGCTAAACCAAGGTTTCCAACAACGTTTTGCAATTCTAAAAAATGGAATAAATTGCATCTTGTTCAATACTTAGGGCCTGTTTAAAAACACACAAATAGTCCTCATCACCAGTCGTGATGGCCACCTGCTCTTTCTTACCACACCGCGGCCTTCCCTGAACAAGCAGCAGAGGGAAATGGTGAGATTCTGCTGGCACTGAGGCGGAGGAGTGCCTGCCACGGGTCCTGGCATCTGGTCCAGCCTTTCTGCGAGGCGGACCAAGGACAGAATGTGAAATGTGAAATGTGAAATGATTCACAGGGTGATTCAAGGCAACTGACTAGATGTACTTCATAAGGCTACACTAGCTTTCCCCCTCAAAATCTAACTAGAGGCGCCTAGATTTTCCTAAACTTTCAAATGCGGTTTCAAATGCCTCACCACTAGATTCCTTCATAATTCCTTCACACATGGGTCATTTCCTCAAGCCATTCCGCCTCTGCCTTCCCTCTTTAATGTTGCTTTTTCATTCTTAGGGTCTTGGACCAAGAAAAGCCAGCCAGAGGCAGCAGACATTTTTAGGCACAAGAGAGGGAGAGGGCAGCCTATGAGATCCCTGGATCCGTGCTAGGGGCAAAAATGCGGTGGGTTGCAATTGCCTCTGCTCCTATTGCACTGCATTTGTAAACATGAAAGCTGTTAGCAAAGGGACAGGGTTTTTTTTGACACTTAAATATCACTCTACTTTATAAACAACAAAAGTTTTTTGCAAAGTACAAAAAGTTACTAAAAGTACTTGGATAAAGCTACTGACTTCCAAGGAAACCGCAGACTTTCCTTGATTTTTGTCCCAAATGGATGCTCCATAGGTTATATATAGAAGCACCTGCCATATAAACAGAGCTTATTACACTTCTTAAGACAACTTGAGAAAAATAAGTCTCTCTATAAGGTTTATCTATGTTGACTTTGTGATCCCTTTGCTATTAATAGGTGAACTCAGAGGATAAATTTCAAGGTAACTACCCCCCCACCCCAGCCAAACATCTAGAAGTCTGCATTATAACTGCATACAAATAATGTTTGAGTTCCTTGCCCTTTTGGCACATCTAGGTATGTTAATGATGTATAATGGAAGAGACAAAGCTGAGTGCAGAGGAAAGAAATAGATTTAATTCAGAGCAAGACAAGCCACGTGCCAAGCACAGTGGAGAGCAGTTAAACTGGTAGTGGCGACAGACACATAATAAAGAAGCAAGAAGACATACATGGTACAGCTGATCCCTGCAGAGGAAGATGAAGTTGGAATATTCTTAGCGTGTATCATGGAGGAGAAGAAACTCTAAGAAAAGAAAGACAGATGCATGAGTCACAAAATAGGCTGAGTATAAAATCCGGTCACACACACTGCCCAGCACTACAGGATGCGTGTATACATATGTATCAGTAACTGTTCGTCCTGATAGCAACATCACACAGCTGGAGCTAACACTGGAGATAGTTTCCTCATTTTCAGGTGAACGTGCTGGCAGCAGGATGAGGACAAATATTAAGGTCTCCCTGGTCTGGGTGTTTTCATTACAAGATATCCCATAGAGTAATATAGGGAGAAAAAAGGACCAGGATTCGGACATGCTGTTGAGGGTTCGATTCTGCATGCGTTAATACCAACACAACTGTATTTCTCTGTATGACGGGACAAAACCCTTTCATTTGTGGAAACCTAGGGTCCTCCAACCAGTAAAAGGACCTTTGGCAGTCTTCTGGGGGAGTCAAGAAGATTTTAGAACTTTGCTTCAATGCCGAATGTGTTACTCTGAGCTCACTCTAGGTCCCCCAGTGGTGAAGTTCCAACAAATTTACCAAAGGCAAAAAGAAAGCCCCAGGAAAAAAATGCTTAGGGAAGGAAGAATAATCTCAAAACGAATACCAGAGAGAGTTTCACAGTGTATACCAAACTTAGCAGAACTTTTAACAAAACTTATTAAATAGCAGGATTTTTAATAAGCCCTAAAGAAATATGGGAAAAGCAGTAGGAGAGAAAAAAAATCAGAACTCATAAAAGAAGGAAACAAGGATAAAGTCACCCATATGGCACTTGTCTCTATAGCTGGCATTCTGTGAGTGGCACCGTCATGCCTGCTGTCTCCTACTGGGGGCGCTGTAAGCTTCCTGAGGGCAGGGGCACAGGTGTAGCCATCATGGTAGGGTACCTTTATCAAAGATCTACTTTATGAAAGCCCGAGCGATGAAATCAGAGTAAACCACCCTCAACAATGTCCCTGTCACGTCTTTAGCAATTTGGGTCGCACGGGCAGCCCGTGCAGAACTCACTTTTGATCATGTTTACGTCATTGGCCCCGTCGCCAATGGCCAGCGTGATGGCCTTCTTGTACCTCTTCACCAGGTCCACCACCATGGCCTTCTGCTTGGGGGTGACGCGGCAGCAGATGACCGCGCTGCACTCGCAGGCCAGGTCCACGAAGTTCTTCTGCCGCTGCTCTTTTTTGATTTCCAGCCTCCTTTTGCTCTGCGTCCGAAACCGCCTTTCTTCTTCCGTCCGCGGGAACTTCAGCTTCAGGATCTTACTTGTCTTGGTCTTCTTCTCGAGAAGAATTTCATTCTGCGAAATCACCGAGGGAAAAGATTACAACCATTTTAGTTTTTATGTCACGAGTTCCATTCCCAAGATTTTCATGATGCGAAGGATAGTTCTTGGACTATTGTCATTGACTACATTGTTCTGTTTATAAAACATTTACTATAAAAATTTAGAAAATAGAAAAATGTACAAAGAAGAAAATTTAAAATAGCCATTCATTGAAAAACTAGGTATAACCACTGTTACTAGTTTGGTGCAATTTCTTTCACATATCATAGAACGAGAACATTAAGTCTCAAACTTGGGAAATGGCACTTTCATGTATAGGCTGAAAGCTGTTTGGGTGGGCAGTTAATAAAGCAAACCATCAAAGATTGGTCCTTAATGAACTGCTTTAGTTTGAGCCGAAGGCTCGGATGCCCTAATGGTGTACGTACCAACCAAGAGCCAGTGATGATTAAGGCACGGTTTCCGCCGGACGGAAAGAAAGGTTCGTGTGCTGGGGGCACGAATTTTGAGTAGACTCCACCTTTGTTCCTCTGGCTCTCCACCCTCGTGTTGAGAAGCGTGCTGGGGAAAGGAAATGAGAGTGTTTAAAGTGCACGTCCATGAACAGGCCCTTGACTGTGAGGTGATTTTGACAGATGCATATAATTTTTTTTACAATTGTGGCAAAAAGTGAAAATGGACCGTCTTAACTATTTGTAAGTGTACAGTTCAATAGTATTAAGTACCAGTATATTCACATTGTTGTATAACCAATATCCAGAACTTTTTCATCTCTCACAACTAGAACCCTCTACCCATTAAATAATTCTCCATTCCCTCTCCCCCCAGCCCCTGGTACCCACCACACTTCTGTTTCTATGAATTTGATTACCCTAGATAACTGATGTAAGTGGAATCACACAGTATTTCTCTTTCTGTGACTGACATGCTTAGTTACCTCATGTCCTCAAGGTTCATCCGTGTTATAGCATTTGTTGGAATTTCCTTTCTTTTTAAGGGGGAGCAATATTCTATTGTGTGACTATAACACATTTTGTGTATCTGTTCATATACTGATGGACGTTGGCTTGCTTCCACTCTTGGCCATTGTGAATAGTGCTGCTGTGAACATGGGCGTGCAGATTCTCTCTGAGTCCCTGCTCCTAGATCTTTGGGATTAGACCCAGGAGTGGGACTGCTGGGTCACGTTCATTTCTTCCGATGAAACACCCGAGTGTTTCCCGCAGTGACTGCACCAGTTCACATTCCCGCCAGCGGTGAACGGGAGTCCCAGCCGCTCCATGTCCTTGCCCATACTTGTTATATGGGGTTTTTTGTTTGTTTGTTTTGAGAGTAGTCATCCTGATGGGTGTGAAGTGATATCTTATTGTGGTCTTGATTTGTATTTCCCTAATGATTAGTGATGTTGAGCATCATGTCATATGCTTGTTGGCCATTCCTATATCCTCTTTGGAGAAACGTCCATTCACGTCCTTTGCCCATTTTTTAAGGGGTGACACACAATCTTACTGTGTCTTAATTCCTCCACGATGGGGGCACCATGTTCTTGGTGCTTCATTATTTGCCAAAAACAGCGCAAGGAGGATGCAATTGAAAACATGTGCAGGAGCAAGGGAAGGAAGGCAATCTTAATCTGAACTGTAATGCACTGAGGTGAACCCTCCCACATTATAAATAGGGGCTACTGTTCAGTAGGAAGAAACTTATTTCCACATCAAGTCTGGTTTTGAGAAATGCCCAGTGATTTTTATGAACACAGTATTGAGAAGACCACATGTAACATGTATGTGGTAGCAGAATGGGTCACAGGCTTCTGGAGTGGAAAGGTCTGTAAAAATACAGTCCCTTCATGTTACAAATAGGGAAATGAAGCCCGACAGAGATGATGTGATTCGTCTGCAGCAAATTGATGGGAAAACTGGAAGGAAGACGGAGGTCTCCTCTCAGCCCAGGGCTGTCCTCGTCCCTCACACTGAGCCATGATTTTCCACTTTCAAGGACAGGCTTCTCAGCCTCGACACTTAGGCCAGATAATTCTTTGTTGAGTGTGTTTGTCCTTTGGACCCTGGGACGTTAAGCAGAGTCCTTGGCCTCTCCCCCGCCCCCCGCCCCCCGCAGAAGTCAGTAGTGCCTCTCCTCCCCACGTGACAACCAAGCACAACTCTGGACGTCGCCAAATATCCCATGGCTGGTGACACTGCCCTAGAGGGTTAGGTATCTACTACCCATTTCCCACATTAACTCAATTTTCATTTTCTAGTTGAAAATAAGGAGGGATCAAGACAAATCTGCTGCAACCCTGACTTATGACTAAAGAGATACTTCAGCATTGGAATACCAGGCCTGCCCATCTAGACAAGATGACAGGTGTAACCACCCAAACATTTCCCTCCGGGCAAGACTGTGGGGTTTTTCTTCTATTTTCCCCTGAAGAGGTAACATTCCTAGAAAAGGCGATATAGGAGTATAATTCATATTAATTTGTGAGCGATGTCACAGGCCCACGTCCTGTATCAGCAGAGAAAGCTGGCCCCTGGCAGGGCAACTGAAGGCCCCAAGGGTCCCCACAACGTAACATGGTCACCTGTGGTTGCCCAGCGCTGCCTGTTGTTCTCCTGCGTCACGTAAACTTGAGGAACTGTCTTAAGTGACAATCTAGCTCCCATCTCTCTGTATCGGCTGTGTCTTCCACACCTAGTCTTTTTTTTTTTATTTTATTTTAGTCATTGTTCAAGTACAGTTTTCCCCCTTTTACTCCCAATCCAGCCCACCCACCCAACCCTCCCCTCTTCCCTCTCATTACCACCACCCCCCCAGTTTTTGTCCATGTGTCCTTTAAATTTGTTCCTGTAAACCCTTCCCATTGTCCCCTGAAATTCCCTCTTCTCTCCCCTCTGGTCACCGTCAGCCTGTCCTCTATTTCAGTGTCTTTGGTTATATTTTGCTTCTTTGTTTTGTTGTTTAGATTCCTGTTAAAGGTGATATCATGTGGTATTTGTCTTTCACTGCCTGGCTTGTTTCGCTTAGCATAATGCTTTCCAGCTCCATCCATGCTGTTGCAAAGGGTAGGAGCTCCTTCTTTCTTTCTGCTGCATAGAATTCCATTGTGTAAATGTACCATAGTTTTTTGATCCATTCATTTACTGATGGGCATCTAGGTTGCTTCCAGCACCTAGCTATTGTAAATTGCCACACCTAGTCTTGCGTTAATAAAAACAAGACGCTAGATACGGCCATCTTGTAGGACTTTTACTTACTTTATATCTTCCCCGTAGCAGATAGTGGTGTCTTCAGTAAGAAGTTCACAAGCAAAGCCTATATTTTCAGCAGTTTCTGTAAGAGGAAAAAATGAAGTCAAATGTCATTCCTATGGATGAACTTAATGGGCTATCAACTACATTAACCGATTATTTAATAAATCAGTGTGCATTGACATTTTAAACACATTCAGGTCATGTGGTTTAATCATTCTGTTATGGGTGGGGTGGGGAAGATACCATTTCCATCAACCTTCACAGGGGTCTCCTACGGGAGATTTTTTGCCCTTTACCCACCACCACCCACTGGTATTTGTTTCAGACCAGGGCTGTGCTTCCCTTAGCTTATCTGAGTGTGGAGCCTGTTGACAATGTCGGAGCAAGAGAAATTATCCGGTTCCCCGCAGGGCACTTGTGGAATAAAGTGCAATAAACACCATCCAACTCTTTATTGAGCTCAATTTAAAATTTAAAATATTCCCTTGGGCATAACATTTTAATTATAATTTTCAAGCAATAAAGTGGGCAAGAAAAAAGAGTTGCTCGGTGTTTTATAGTATTCTAACCTATGCCAACAAACAGCAGCGCTGGGGAGGACGGCAGGGCCGAGAAGGGTGGCGCTCCAGGACAGCAACCCGCGTCTGGCTGTAGAGACGCGACTGACCACAGGCAGCAAGACCCGAGCAGGAGCTCCGTCACAAGGACTAACTGGGAGAGTCTGGGGAAGGACGCCGTCAGGGTGGGCTGGAATAACGGAGCAGGGTTCCTGAGGGGAAGCGTCCACGTCCCAGAGACAGGACCGTGTTTGCGCAGGATGCAGGGTCTGAGAGGTCACCTTGGGCACCGAGACAGGGACCGTGAATGTTGGGGAGTTAACACACGTGCTGCCCCGCACTGCGAATTACCCTTTTTGTCTCCGGTAAGCACCCAGATCTTAATGTCAGCTTTTGCGAGTTTTGAAATGGTTTCTGGGACTCCATCCTGGAGCTTGTCTTCGATAGCTGTAGCTCCCAAAAGCTGCAAGGAACATTTTTAAAAAATGAATTAGCAAATAAGCAACACATGTGCTATAATAACAAGTTGCTAGCCTACAAAGAGAACAAGAGCTAATTATGTACCCCATTCGGTTTTCTACTTGGGTCGACGGCTGGCATGAATGGGAAGGTTGCTGTGTTTCACACCCCAAACCAAAACCACTAAAAACTATTTCTTAAAAGTAATTGGCAGAGACAAAAATGCAAGTACAAAATCAAGGACAATAAAAACACACTTTCATTATGTATGTGGTATTTTGTGTGGACATAAGCCAATTCTTGCTAAAAGTTACTACTATTTGTTCAACATTTTCCATGAATCTAAACTTTACAGGCAATAAATGTTAAACTCTGAAAAATTTAATTTACAAATGGTATTTTTTCCTTGTTTCAAGATTTTGTCAAATAGAAATCATTTCAGTAATTCTTACAATGTACTAAGTATACTCTGGCTTGTTGTATAAAAATTATAATTTTTATAATTTATAATATAAAAATAATCAGAATAGAACTTCTTGAAAAAAGATTTTATTTACTTATTTTTAGAGATGGGGGAAGGGAAGGAGAAAGAAAGGGAGAGAAACATTGATCAGTTGCCTCTCCCATGTGCCCCAACCAGGAACTGGGCCCACAACCCAGGCATGTGCCCTGACTGGGAATCGAACTGGCAACCTTTTGCTTTGCAGGAAAAAGCACCATGAAGTAAGCCACGCCAGTCAAGGTATACAACCTCTTTTAATGTTTTCTGTTTCCCATGATGGCAACTTCTATTTCACTTACTGAACAAAGGAAATTCAAATGACCTCGTTCTATTATACCAGTTTCAAATGCTGAAGTTAGAATTATCTTTCAAGCATGAGTTCAAAATGTCATAAAACTTAATAAAATTTCCAGTTTTGCTTAGAATATCAAGGGGAAAGGTTATGAAGGCTAAAACTCACAATTAAGTCTTTTTCGATCTCCTCATATACTTTATCCAGAGCTTCATCCCGGTTGGCTGAGGCCACGCTGGCAGCCATAAACTTTTTATTCCATTCTTCAAATTCTGTTTCTTCAATTTCCTTGTAGCAAAGGCACAGGGTTCTCAGAGTCTCACTTGCAAAGACCTGTTTTATTTGAAAGACAACCCATCCACCCAAAGAATGATCAATTTTGTATAGTTCAAGATCAAGTTTGAAATCTTACTTGAAAAAATACAAGAGAATTTAAAGAGAGACCATGAGAAATGATAGATTCATACAAATATGCTTTATAGAGAAATTAAACAAATACTTTGTTTTTCTAAGTGTCTTCAGGATCCTAAGACTGTATTTCTAGTTCCCAAATTAGTTCAAGGGAAACATAAACCTTTCTTTTAAATCAATTCACTATAGTGAAGAAAAACTTTCTCTCTTTCTCTCTTTTTCTTTTAATGTTTTTCCTTTACTGATTCCAGAGAGAGGGGAAGGAAGAAAGGAAAAGAGGGGAAGAAACATCAATACGCCCCAACTGGGGACCTAACCTGCAACCTAGGCGTGTGCCCTCACCGGGAATTGAACTCACGACCTTTCTGTTTGTGTGGTGACGCCCAACCACTGAGCCACACCAGCCAGAGCCCTTTTACTCTTAATGACTAAGCAAATTACAGACAACAGAAGCTGCCTTGGAGGTACTGATGTTTTAAACACAGAGCTGACAACTTTAATCTGTTCCCACAAACTGTGTTACAAGCCCAATTAACTATGAGCTCTCAAGCAAGCACCATTTCCTCAAACCGATTCTGAAATACACGAGCCACTGTTAAAGCTGACGTGAAGTATTTTAATGAAAAGGAGATATCTAGAATATATACTCATGGCGAATCAGTAAACATTCTTTAAGCTAAAATATGAACCAGTGAAAATGTTTCATTACTTCACGCTCACATCAGGTCTAGCCAAGACAGAAGACCTGGTTCACCCAACTAAGTGTTTGCTTTCAAAGATTCTTTGGAAGGTTCTGCATTTGCTTGACTAAATTGATTCAATTCCTATCCTCATGAGAGATAATTATGCATTGTAACTTCTTCAACAAAGTATCTCATCTTAAAATGTGAGCCCAATTAGTAAACAAACAGTCGTCGGGCTTCTTTGTGAAGGAACCTCTGGTGACTTCAGAACTTGCCCAGGCCCTTGGAGTGGAGGGAAGAAAGTGTCCTTTACTAATCACTTGCTAAGTGCTGCCAACTGTGGGAGACACTGTCCCTTGCAACAACCCGCCATGGTAGGAATTGTCATCTTCTTCTTTCACACCAGCAATTAATGATTCATCTGAGACATCAGTCATCTGCCCCAAGGACACACAGCTAGAGGCAGAACCGGGACACCAGGTCTGACAGATGTCCTCCACACTCCGTTGCCATCATTGCACAGAACCAAAACAACAGGAGCACTGGCAGGCAATGTGTCAAGGGAGATTTCTAGAAGCATTGTGAATAATTGCAATATTAGACTAAGTACATGGTCCTCTCAGATAACAAGTCTGAAGGGATGAAGACGAAACTGAGTCACTAACCGAGGGATCACAATTCAATTCTCCAGCACAAGGCTTTGTCCCGCCCTGTTGGACAGGAATGCTTTCTTTCCTTCGCTATATACTAGGGGGCTGGTGGAGCTCATGGATATTAAGACTAAGCTCAGTGTGGTTATGTAGCTTGTTCTGGGCCACTGGAAAAGAGACCGGCCATTCCTCTGGGCCCAGCCTGCAGTTTCTGTTGAGCTGATGCTGGGAAAGGGCTCCTGGTCCTTTTGCGGGAAGTCAGCCTGCCATATTCCTACTTGGGTGCCTTTTCCACTCAGCTACACCAAGACAAGGGAAGGACCAACAATGAATGTACAGCTTCCAATTGAGCTTAAGAGAAACAGCTCCAGAAAGTAAGGACAGAGTCTGTGGTGTACGGAGTGAAAGCGAAACCTACATCCAGGGCATCCTGAGTTTCTTGTCTTGAAGGGTTCATCCGATGCAGCCGTTCATAAATGACAGTGTCGGCACCTTTGCAGTACAGCCTGATACTGCCTTCTGGGGTTCTTACTGGTAGCAAGGAAAGGAAAAGCAAATAGTTAGGTTAGGTTTGGTTTCTTAAGAGAAAGCCACATTGATAAAGTTAATTTGAAGTATCACTGTGCTAATAATTCACTATTAGTTTAAAATCATCAATGTAACTAGAAAATTGTTGCTCTCAAAAAAGCCACTATCTATACAGAATGTGCCAGTGAAATAAATATGAAAACATTCCTTTGGTCACTCAGTTTTCCATAGCCTTCCTTATTCATTCAGCAAATACTTATTGATGCCCTACTGTGCTCCATGCCCCGGGCTAGTTTGTTTCTTCCATAGAACCGTCTTTGTCCACACCAACCAACAGGACTCTCTTACCTGTAAATTCTCACTGGCTTTCACACTCAGACCATAACATGACTCCTCGTGACCATGTCTTTTGGATTATTTTTTTAAATCTATGCAGTAATTTAACTATAGTATGTGCCTCCTGGTTCACTAGTTTTTGGTTCTCAAAGGTGGATGCCAGGCATGTCAATCAGCCTGGATCAGAGCTAGGCACAGAGAAAGCATCCAGCAGCCTGTGCCTAGTCAGATTTCAGTGGACGGTCACACCTGTATCTTTTATTGGTTAAAAATCCAGTCTCATAGTGGAGACATCTTGTGGACACCACGTAACTGAGGGATTGAACGCTGGCATCACTGATAATTATGTGCCTTCTGATATGATATGCTGGGAAGGACGCAGCACCACCCGCACGCTCATCCTGCCAACAAGGCGTAACCTGAATGCAATCGTGAGGGAACACCAGGGAAATCAAACTGAGGGACTTTCTACAAAGAATGAGCCTGGGCTTTTCAAGAATGTCACTGCATGAAAGGCTTAAAAAAAAAAAAAAAAGGCCGAGGAACTGTTCTAGATTAAAGGAAACCACAGCAACAATCACCTAATGTAACATGTGATCTTAGGTTGGATCCTGAATACAAAAGACAGGCGACAGGAAGGAAGGAAGGAAGGAAGGAAGGAAGGGAGGTTGGTTAGTGAGGAAGGGAGAAAGGGGCATGAGGGGGTGACGGGGTGAGGAAGGAAGAAAATTTCTGGTGAAATTAGAAAACATTTCATAGATTAGATAAAAATATGTCATTACATTTTCTGATTCTGATCACTGCGTGTATATATGAGTGACTATTCTTGTTCTTAGGAAATACATAAGTATTTAAGGGACAAGGCCTTAGGTCTACCTTTTGCTTTCAAGTGGTTCAGAAAACAAGAACCACTTGAAGAAACGACAGGGAATAGGCGGCCAATGCTAACAGTCGACGAATATGGAAGCGCATATAGTGGTTCTTTAAATCATTCTAGCAATTGCTCTATAGGTCTGAAATTATTTCAGGTTGTGCACTTAAAAAGGTTCAATATTAGGAAGCAATCAGCATCTCCCTCTGATGGCCTATTGTAATGTGCCAGGACCGGACGTATGATTTTGATTCATAAGCACACCCTTGCTCTTCTCAGATCTCCTTTCCTGCTGCCTCCCTGCCATCATGGGTGGCCTGGGGGCGTCTGGCAGGGCTCACGCGGTGAAAGCGCACACTGGCCAAGCTGCGAGCTGTCCAGCTGCCACTCCGAGCACGTTGCACCTGCCACCCCAGAACCAGCAGCTGCCTGCCTGGATCACCGGAGAACGTCGACATTTGCAGGATTCTGATACACTGCTGCAATTGTCTTTGGGGCAGCGGACATTGGCAGGACGAAGGGGAGGACGAGCTTCAGCAAGTCTGCGGAAATCTTCCAGGAGCCAAGCAGCTCGTTTCTTGGCTGCTTCATCCTGGTGTCTGCCCTAAAGAAAACGTGTGACAGGCGGCCTCTAAACGAGAGATTCACAGACAGACTCTTGAGGGAGACCTACCAATGATAGACATCCGCTTGCGGTCACTGTTGAAGTCTAAGATGGCGAGAACGTGGTAGGTCCTCTCGGTGCCCATCTCGCTGATGGTGATGGTGTTCTGGGTCCGGGCCAGGAAGACAAAGCCGAAGTTCCTGGCGGCGCTCACCAGAGCACCCTCGTCCGGAGAGGCCGCCTGGTAGTTGAGCTGACCTAGCAGGGGAGGAGGGGAGGGAAGCGGACATGCGTGAGACCAACCAGAGCTGCCCACCGAGGAGCAGGTCTGGGGAGGACGTGCTACAAGGCCCCAAACCCCCCAGGAAAGGAGTGTGCCGACATTGACATCACACTTTAATGTTCTGTCTCTAATTATAAACGCTAATAGGAATTAGACCTTTAAAAATTGGCCAAGGATAGGAAAAATAGCCCTGTGATCCCACCTAAATTAGAGAGAAAAAAAAAAAACCCTGACATTTTGTTACAGTTCCTTCCACTCCTTTTGAAAAAGCCTATTTCTGTAATAGTTCCTATCACTCTGAATATGCATTTACATCTCGAACATTATGAATTATATTTGAGCATGTTGCCATAGTCATTCTAAACATTATTTTGATGAAAGGTAACATGTCACTATTTCCTTATAAAAGGCACTTTCCTTCCAAAGTTTCTTGTTTTCAATAACCACATTGTATACAGAGGTTTTTCTGGCTTTATTTTCTACTACGCTGGAGAATAATTTACCTGCTAAGCCTACTGGTGTATATTACTCACTTGTTTCCCAAAAGGGCTGTCCCAGTTTATCTTCCCCCTCGAAGTGTGTACTTACTCACCTTAGCTATGTTCTCATATTAAAAAAAAAAACCCCACAATTTGTCAATCTTTTTAAACTGATAAGAACAGATACTACACTTGATCTTAGCCAAAAGGCTGAGAAGGGATGCCCATCTTTTTAATGTCTTTATGTTTTAAAAGTTAAACAATGGAAAACTGTCATAACATCACAACACAGTTCGGCAACAGAAGTCAACCCCCTTGTTGTGTGAAGGCAGCCGGGCCCGCCAGTGCGTCCCGTGCGATTCCAGGCACACAGGCCTCACGACCAGCCACTCGAACCCGCGGCATTCAGGCTCCGGACAGAAGGCGCCCTTGGGGGGGGGGGGCAAGGACTGGAAGGGAACACAAAAGGGACTTCTGGGGGATGGACAATGTCCCGTTTTTAAAAATCTCCGTACTCAGGGCAGAGGAGTATTCAGTATGTGAAACTTCATTGAGTTTATATATGCTTGTCTCTATACACGCTGAATTTAGTAAAAAATTTTTAAAAACTCATCTATCTAAGATTTTCTATTTTGTGCTCTATTTTTTGGCCTTTTTAAAATTGAATGTATTGGGGTGACATTGGTTAATAAAATCATATAGGTTTCAGGGGTGAAACTCTATAACACATCATCTGTTGTTGTACTGTGTGTCCACCACCCAAAGTCAAGTCTCCTTCCATCACCATGTAACCCCCCTTTACCCTCTTCTAACTCCTCCACCCCCTATTTTTCTACTGTAGTTCTTCTGCCTCAAAGCAGACAAAAGAGCATTTCTGTAGTCAGATGAATTTCACAGAGAAAGACACCCAGTTTTCCACCGTGGATGGACCAGGATGCGAGCGCTGGATGGATGAGAGCGCTGGATGGATGAGCAGCTCTCCCCACCACCAGCCCCTGCAGAGGGGAGGGCGCTCCGAGGTGAGGGGCCGGAGGTGCAGCTGAACACCTCTCCCTCCCTCCTTCCCTCCCTCCCTCCCTCACACACCTGCACAGAGGCTCACTCTGATGAAGTCAGTATCAATCACCTCCCAATTAGTAATTAAAGCTGATACTTTAGGTTTTCTCCCTCACTATTTGTTCACCCAGAAAGCCACACAGCAGGAGTGATTAATGCCACTTACTGAATCCAGCTATTTTTTTTTTAAACAAACACGCACACACGCCAGAGGGCAAAATATTTAACCAGCGCTAAACAAGCAGCAGAGAGAACTCGGCAACGCCCCCACCTCCTTCATCCAGCTCAGCTGGCGGACAGATACGGGTATTGCATCATACGGATGACAAACTTATTTCCAACCGAGGTCAGGAACAAAATGACAAAAGGTGGTAAAGTTCCCAGGTGTAAGAGTCATATCTGGAGCAAACACTGATATAGTTTTATCATTAAAAGAAAACCCTTCCATTTTGTTCTGGTAATGGAACCACAGAATTACTAAGGGACGGGAGGAACTTCAGAGACCTGGTCCAAACTCCAACTTTATGTTTGCAGGAAGGAACCTGGACGGAGAACTGAGCCTCTGAAACCATTTCTAAAAACCACTTACCGCACACTCAGAGGCAACCAGAAATAAATCTGTGGGCCACGAAACTGGTGGAAATAGAAAAGATGCTCTCACCCCTTCTCCTTATACCGACTTCACAGCTTCCTCTGGTTGATAAGAGCCCTCCCAGCCTTCCAGTCCCAGGGGGCTCGAAACCGGTTACTTTCAGACGACTCTTTCCCCTCCATCATCTCACTCTCTTCAAATCACCTGCCAAATGCCCCCACGCTCAGGGCTTCCTCACTCTCCCCAAAGAGCCTACCCTAATCCAGGCCCTCAGCTTCCCCATCAACATCCTGTGTCTCCCCAGCCAGCCTAAAACACGGCTCTCTCGTCCTGGTGCACCCCAACTTAAACACCTTCAGGGAGAGAAAGGCCTCCAGCTCTTTCACACGCTGCTCTCCCATGGCAGCCGAGGGAGGCAGGAGTCTAAGATGGCCCGAGGTTCCCACACCCCTGCCTACACACACCTTCTTCCAGTTATTCAAGCAAGCACTAATCTAGGCACTGCCGGGAAGGGATTTTGCAGGTGTAATTAAGATCAGATCAGTTAACTTTCCAATAGGAAGATTATCTGGGTGTTCCCACCCTGATAAGGTCAGTCATTAAAAGTGACAGGGCTCTTCCCAGCGAGAGAGATTCGAAGCATCCAGGGGTTGGAAGGAAGGGAGGTTCTCCCCTGCTGGCTCTGAAGATGGGGAGAAGGAGACATCTAGGAGCAGAGAGCAGCCCCAGTTGACAGCCAGCAAGGAAACGGAGACCTCAGTCCTGCAACCACAGGAACTGAATTCTACCCCAACTTCACCTCTTTTAACCTCCTGCACCTGGAAATCCAGCTGGTCTCATTCTCTGTGACTAGAGCATTATTCGCCTGTCACAGCCTGTGTGAGGAGGGATTCCTCAGGATGGAAAGCTCTCTGCCTGAGCAGATAGTGGGACCAAGAGCTGCACAGTGTGAGCGGGGAAGGGACTTTGAACTTCAACCCCCTTCCTGCAGCACAAAGGAAACTGGTGCTGAGACAGACCCTGGTCTGTACTGTGTGTTATGACAGGAACCCAAACTGGGGAGGCCCACCCCCAGCAGAGTCCAGGACTCGTCCCACAATGTCCTGGGGGGAAGGAGAAACTAGAGACCTTACCGTGCGTAAGATTAACACACAGTTGCCTAAGTTGGCTGGCTAGCTCTGAAAATGACACTACTATACACTGTCACCACCACCAAAAAAGTGGAATAATTTTACTATGAGTCAAAACCTAAGAGAACCAAGTTGCTTAAAAATATCAGACTTGACCCTTACTCTGAGTAAAATGTGCTTGGCTAGACAGACTTTGAGCTGCGCTTCTGTCATTCGTGACCTGTTGTCATCCCTTGCTATCTGCCCCACCTCGCCTGCTAATAGTCCCTTCCATGAAGCTGCCCCAAGTTCAATGCTACTGTCAGCTCGCTTTTTTGTCCTATTAGAGTCGTCCTTGGAGAATGGGTTCCTCTGAAACTTGCTGAAAGATATCACATAGAGCTTCTGCACATTTACTTTTCAGGCATACTCCTTCTCTGGAGTTTTAATACCGGCTACTTGCGAACCCTCGGATCAGAGAACAGAAAGGCACTTTCGTACGCTGTGTGGATGGGAGTGCAGAACGGACGGACAGGCAGACTGCGCTTCCTAACAGACACGCCAGTAGGGTTCCTTCTGCTCCTTCTGGAATGCCCACGTCTTTCTGACTAATCTATCACACGTTCACACGTGAGAAAACGACTGGCTTTCACAGGCGCTGGACAAACTTGCTGTAACAAAGCCGGCACCAGCCGCACTGAAGAATTCTACAAAGGATTTACAATTTGTACTTGGTGTTACAGTTTTCTATCTGTACCTCTTCTTTCCTGGCAGTGAACATCTTGGGTCCTGACTCATTCTAATACCAGTATTACTATCAGCAATAAAGTTACCTAAGTTTTAAGTAAGTAAAATTTTAAGATTTCTTTACAGTAATTTTTGTTCTTAGAATAGATCCCATTAAGGATGTACAGATGAAGTATTACATTCAACATTTACTTGGAATAATTATTTTCTCTGTATGGATCCTACCAATAGGAAATAAAAAGAGGCTTTTTAACTATTTGTGTTAAAAATGTAAATATAAACAAGTGTTAAGAAATTGTGCTTAGATTCTTAGTGACATTTTTACTGTTTTTATAATGATATTTGCAACAATTTTGTATGTAAATATCTTTAAGTGTGCATTTGAATTCTTAACGTAGACCAAAAAGCTGTTATTTCTTCAATCCACTGCATAAAAACAAAAATTGGCATCAGATTAAATGAAGTACTTTGGGGGAACACAGGACACTTTTATTCTTTTGTTACTACAATAGTAACACATAATCATCACAGGAAAGTAAAATACTAGAGAAAATAAAAGTAAAAAAATAGAAAAGAATTATGCAAAAGGGCCTACAAATCAGATTTCCTCATTGCCATACAAATGCACATTAAGCCCTGGCTGGCATAGCTCAGTGGATTGAGCACGGGCTGCGAACCAAAGTGTCGCAGGTTCGATTCCCAGTCAGGGTACATGCCTGGGTTGCAGGCCATGACACCGAGCAACCACACACTGATGTTTCTCTCCCTCTCTCTCTATCTCCCTCCCTTCCCTCTCTAAAAATAAATAAATAAAATCTTAAAACAAAACAAAACAAATGCACATTAATTACACTCCTTCAAATGAAATAAACCTGCACCTTAAGGAGGCCTTGACTTTGGCTGGTATTATATTTCAAACCCTAAACATATCTGGATCTAGAAAAGGAAGTTCATCTCTGAACTTATCTGTGGAAAAAACCATCCAAGGTTCAAATCCACCTCCAGCCCAGATAAGGTTTGATGCTTCATTTTCAATGCATCATGTAAGTAATAATACAGTGGGGAGGATTTTTATTCTCCCATTGTAACTCAAGAGTCAACCATTTCTTTCAGTGATAAGATTTCACTTACAACATGATAAGTGTACCTGGAGCTGTGGAGGAGGGGCAGGTTCTCAGAGGTCGGGACCTTGTGCTATGCTTTGCTACTCAACCTACCATCCTAGTAGCAGGTGCCCACGGGTATTCATTGCTTGGGCATCGGTGAGACACACCTGTCACGCGTCTTACTGTACTTTATATGCATTTGAATCCTCAAAGCATGAGTTACTTATGAACTAAGAGACTGGTCTTCGATGTGTGAGGAGCGGGAGAAACACTCACCATCGATCCTGTCCACCATGACGGTGTGGCAGATGGCGAGCAGGAAGAAGAACTGCCGTACCTCTGGCTCCTTCCCCGACTGGATCTGCTCGATGAGGTAGTGGTCGTAAAACGCAAATTTCCCATCAGCATATATATTCCAGCTAAAATCAACTTCCTAACAGAAGAAGCGATAAAGAAAATGTGATTAAAAAAGAATCTGGGCTTAACCAATGATACGAACTTATCTCTGAAGCTAAGTTTTGTGCAAAATCACGGCAGGATTTTAACACATTCTTAAGGTCGAGAGGCTCGTATCTGTCTTTTAGATACCTTGTTGTGGGCTGGAACGATGTCTCCACGAAAGATGTGTTGAAATCCTAACCGCTGCAACATGGGAATGACCTTCATTGGAAATAAGGTCTTTATGGACGTAATCAAGTGAAGACGAGGTTATGCTGGCTTACGGTGGGCCCCAACCCAACAACTGCTATCTTTCTAAAGAGGGCAATTTGGACACACACAGGGAGAGCACCATGTGATGACAGGCAGACCTCTGAGTGTCGCATCTGCTAGCCAAGGAACACCAAGGATTGATGGCCACCACCAGAAGATGGAAGAGGCAAGGATTTGCCCCTGAGAGCCATCAGAGGGAACGTGGCCTGCTGACACTGGGTTTCAGACTTCTGGCCTCCGAAGCTGTGTCAGAATACATTTCTGCTGTTTGAAGCTACCCATTGTGTGGCGGTTTGTTACGGCAGCCTGAGGAAACTCATACACACCCCCAGCAATTCCTTAAGTTCGACGACTCACCTCTATTTTGCTATGACTGTGCTGAGAAGCATCCCGAGGGTCTCCTGAAAGACAAACAGGACAAAACGGACTGAGCCTGCACCTGTGCCCAGGGGTCCTTCCTCACCTTGCTTTGGGTCTATGCTGGTGGGGGTTCGATGGGTCTCACAACCTGTCTCTGGAAAGCCCGAGTCAAGAATGTTTTTTATTTATATTTTTCAAGAACTGTAATAAACAACCCTGGCTGGCGTAGCTCAGTCGATTGAGCGCAGGCTGGGAACCAAAGTGTCCCAGGTTCGATTCCCACCCAGGGTACATGCCTGGGTTGCAGGCCATGACCCCCAGCAACCGCTCATTGATGTTTCTCTCTCTCTCTCTCTCCCTCTCTCTCTCCCTCCCTTCCCTCTCTAAAAATAAATAAATAAAATCTTAAAAAAAAGAAAATGTAATTAAAAAAAAGAACTGTAATAAACAAACATACAAACAAAACAGAACAAAGAAGAATATCTGGTATAGTCTGCACATATTTCCTATCTGGCTCTTTACAGAAAAAGTTCGATGACTCCTGGTCTAGAAGTTCCCTCTACAGCATAACGTCCTCTGGGCCATTGAACTCATCCAGGTCATGGCCTTTGAAGCTCTTCACCTCCCCCAGCCCAGCAGGCTCTGTCACCACGCACAGCAGAACCACTTCCTTGGCCCTCCGAGTCCCACCTTCCTCATGGATGCTTGTTACGTGAAAACACATTCACAGCATAAAGGTTTCTACAAGTGGAATGAATACGGTGTTCTTATAGCTTTTTTAAAAGAGTGGTATTAAATAAAAATTAGAGCACTCTAACCAAAATCAGTATCAGCCCTAGTATTTTTATAAATATGCAGCATGTTTCAAAATATTCTAATGAAAATCAAAAACAATTCAGGCAAAATATACATAATATAAAATGTACTATATTGACCATCATTAAGTGCACAGTTCAGTGGCATTAATTTGTAATCACACTGTTGTAGACCATCACCACCATTCACCTGCATATAGTTCTGCATCTGGTAAAACTGACACTCATTAAATCACTCCTATCCCACCCACCCCCAAACCCTGACAACCACCATTCCACTTTGTGTCTCTAGCAATTTGACTACTCTAGACACCTCCTATAAGGGGAATCACACAGTATTTGCTCTTTTGTGCCTGGCTTATTTCACTCAGCATAATGTGCCCAAGGTTCATCCATGTGGTAGCATGTGTCAGAATTTCCTTCCTTTTTAGAACTAAATAATATACCATGTGTATATAGAACCCACTGTTTTATCTTTTCATCCACTGACTGACACTTGGGTTAATGGCCACACTTGAGCTACTGTGAATAATACTCCTAGGAACATCGGTGTGCAAATATCTCTTTGAATCAATCCCTGCTTTCAGTTCTCGTGAGTATATACCCAGAAGTGGAACTGCCGGATCACATGGTCATACTGAGTTTCATTTTTTGAGGCCTGTGCACCTACTTCTGACTGCTGACCTCTCCCATCACGTGCGCCCAATGCCACCAGGGATACGGCTTCAGAACTCATCCAGGATGACCCGTGGGCTCTGCACCTGCAGTTCTGGGAAGGCGGGCTCCGGGCACCCATGCCCAGGGGCTCCGTGACGGCTTCCACTCACCGTAGATCTGCCCGTTGATGCAGCACTTTTTAAAGGTCATGATATTTTGTGTGAGTGTCCCCGTCTTATCAGAGAAAATGTAGTGGATCTGCCCCAGCTGCTCATTCAGCGTGGTGGTTCTCGCCTTCGCGGGCGTGTCCTTCTCGGGGTAGTACATCTGCAGGTCCCAGTTTATGAAGTAGCTCTGTCCAAGACGGATCACCTCCACACTAGGAAGACAAATGGCTACTTTCGGTCAAGTTCTCAGATACAAGTGGCAGGTAGCGGATTTTACTGTCACTTGTACCTAAAGGAGGGAGCTGCTTATCTACAATGACAAAAGCCAGCCACTGGCCCATGTGCCCAGCCTCTGAGTTCTCCTGACCAAACACACCTTTCTCCAAGTTTAGGGTCACTCCCATTCACTCTGAGCACATCTGGCCACGGTCACAGTGCCCCAAGGTCAAACACAGCCCAGTGGGATGGGTGACAGGGTGGCAAGCAGAGGGCACCACACAATGTGGCCATTCTCACCCTCCTTTCTCTCGTTCCGCACCGCACTTGGGCTCAACTGGAATGGCCATGTTCACCTTTGCCCCAGTTGTAGGGCAAGTGCACTAGGGTGCAGACCCCGTGTATTCTCTAGCAGGGGAGAGGGCTTTGCGCAAATAACCCCTAAATTGTGGTTCCACACTGAGAAAAAAGCATAGAAGAAATTTCTCCTAAATTCTTACAGGGTTACAGAATGTCCAAAATAAGATAATTCTAAGAGGACTGTCTCAATTCTAAAACTGTAAGTGATTAAATATCTCAGTTATAAGGAAACTGTTTATGTATCCAGCAATTATTAAGTGGGCAGAGGATGTCATCTAACAAGTTAAACAGAGGGAAATAGAACTCTCCTTCCCTCCTCCCACATATGTTTCCCGAGTGCCCGCTTTGCACCAGACACCATTCTAGGCACAAGGGACACATCAGTAGACACAACAGACCAAATCCTTACTATCAAGTAGGAGGTGACCTTCTAATGGAACCAGATAAATAAATAAATGAGACAAGATATATTAGGTGGTGAAATTATTCTGCGGAAAATCAAAGCAGGGTGAGGGGAGATGGAGACCAACAGGAAATGGAAATGACATTAGGACAGAGTGGGTGGAAAGGCCAGCGTGATAAGGGAGCGATAAGATGAGCAAAGACCTGAAGGAAAGGAAAGAACAATCATGCAGCTATGGAGCGAAGGATGTTCCAGGCAGAGATAAGAACAGGCCTGCCGGTCCCGGAACCCGTGAGAGGATCAAGAAGGCTAGACTGGCAGGAGCCCAGGGAGGCGCGGGAGGTCCGCTGGAGGAGGAGGAAGAGGGCAGAACGTCAGACCCCCCCACTGGGCCTTGTGGGTGACAGTGTGGCCTCAAGGACTTTATCCCGAGTGCAACAGAAAGCTACCGCAGGGTTGGAAACAGTGCAGAGATACTATCTGGAATGACCTGATCTGACTTATGCTTCAAAAGGACCTTTATTTCCAAGAGAAACCAAGAAATCTCAGGAGTCACAGGGCATGAGTCTTTTAAACAAACAAACAAAAAACCCCACAAAAACACAAAACACAAACAAAAAAAACCACGAACAGTTTATTTTATAAAATACATTTATAGTTTTAGACCAGATAATCTGCGTAAGGGTTCTCTAGACAAAAGTAAAACTCATTTCAGTGTTTCTTAAAGTAACTGCAAACAGATGGCTCCCCTGCACTTGCTTTCATGTTAAAAGAACAACAGTAGCTACTTGTAATACAATTAAAAAGAAAACAAATGCACATGTAATCAAATTAAAATTAAACAAATGCTTCTACTTGCAGGTGTGTATGTGACCCTGTATGCCTCTGGGCTATGATCATAGTTTGCTGTGTATAATGTGCACCCATGTTTTTGGTACAAACTTTCAGGGGAAAAAAATCTTACATTTTAATTTTTTAATTCAATTTTTAATGTATATTTAGATACTTGTTTTTTTGTATTATAAAGAAATTTTAGCATTTATTTTTGAACATAGTATGGTACAAGTAATGTTATGTAACTAATAATTACAAAATACAAGAGCAGACACAAAGTACAAGACAGTTTGTGTACCAGTAACAAATTAGTACTATGCCTGTATAATGTGCATCCTTACTTACCCCTCAAAATTTAGGGCAAAAAGTGCACATTATACATGGCAAAATACGGTACTTACTGGAACTAAAAGCACACTCTAGCTGTTGAGTACATTGCAAGGCACAAATCCCTCTCCCCAAGGCCTAAAACCCAATTGGCCAGTGACAGTGAACTTGGATATTAAAGGAAGAAAAAGTGAACAAGGAGGAAATATCCTGAAGCCAGGGGGCTACCACCCATCAGGGACAGGACCCTGACTCTTACTGCGGCTGAGACCGAGATGAGGAACAGAGCAGGGGCTGCAGCAGGGCAGGGGTGCGGGGCCAGGAAGCCCAGACAGTTTTACAAGGAACGGCTGTGGTGGGTGGGGGTGGTGGGGGCGGAGGATGTGACTAAGGAAGAGGAGGATAGTAGGTGAGGAAGGTTCCCGAAAAGGAAACAGCTAAGTTTTCCGACGACACTCTAAATCTTCACTCTCTCCCAGGCTCTTTCCACAGCGTGGGCTTGGGAGCCCCCAGAGAGGGGGTCTTACCAAGCGAGTGACTCTTATGGGGAGCAGCACTTGACCTCTGAACTCCCATAGCCTTATCTGTACACGGGTTGAGGTACAAAGGGCTGTGCTGGGCACAGAGCAGGCACCCAACTGTTAACTCCCTTTCCCTCTATTACCTCCAATTCTGAAATGAAAGTTACTCTCTTACTTGTTCCTTATGACCTTTGAAACAATTATGGCTAGAAAGGAAGGTGCAAAGTTGTGAAAAGATACTGTGTTTTCCCCTTAAAGCAAAAGGCCCCAGTGTAGACAGCCTTACCTGACATAGAGAGAGATGGGCACCATGGTGTTCAGGACGATGATGTAGCCCCAGAAATTGAGGAACCCTCGGTAGGAGGGGGTAGAGTCCTCTCCATCGTAGAGGTACCAAGAATAATTGCCAACTTGGGCTTCCCAGTAAGCGTGGCCAATGGCGAGACCTGCGGAAATCAGGCTGAGGAGCACGAAGATCTAGAAGACATACAGTATTTAAGTGTATTCTGAAGGATTTCCTGCTCCGTGCATTTTATAGATGTTAACTGACCCTGCTCAATATTTCACATGTTTTATAATAACTCAGTAGTAGTCTATAAAAACAACACACTTAAGATAAAAGCAGTGCCATAAGAATGTTTGAAAGTCTACTGGATTTCTGTGATTGATCAATTTATCCTATATTCCACGAATGAGGTGAAGTTTTATTCCAAAATTCTATTTCAGAAGAGAAGATAGTGTCTTATAGTCAAATCCTTAAACACCCCCATATTTTACCAAATCCCCTTAATTAGTTTTATTTTGAACAAAATTACATACTGTTTAGAGAAGATACCTTACCTGAGGTAGAAAAGAATTTCAAACAATGTTTAATGGAATGTTTCTAGGTAATGTTTGATGGAGATTATTTTTTTTTTAAAGGCAAGGAAATTTCACCCAGATTTGGGTCATTATTCTTGAAAGTTTAATGACCACTTAAAGTTTAAGATCATTTAAGAAGCAATTCAGTAAGTATTCTCGTGGAAATTATGACTATATACTTAAGGAATGAATAAAAAAGTCAATTGTCCCAGTAGTATTTGTGTCTTGTGGGTAGTAAAAAACTTTCCAGGGACAAATTTAAACTTCTGGACCCAGATTCCAAAAGTGCTGTATCCCAAAACAAACCGGCACGGAGGGAGAGATGATGAGCTCACTGGGAGTGCTCTCGCCGTGGCCAAGACAATGACATTGATGATGTGCGTGACAAGTTCAAATGCAGTTCTCATGAAATGTGAGGGCAGGGGGGAAAGTTGTTTCTTAAATATATTACTTTGATGATTTTAAATATGTACATGCAATTAAAGGATTATGAGTATTATATGTTCCCTAAAATTTATATAGTCAAATTAAACAAAATACTTGAAAAAATAGGAATTCTCTTTGGGACGGCTTAGTACTTGGGGACACCCTTACGTAGCAGGCCCAAGACCGCTATCCTTAGTAGGCCTGCTTGCAAGTGTGGCCCTTGGCTGGCATCTGGGAACTTAGATTTTGGGACTGTTTCTTGATTCCTTATTTCTTATGCTCTGATGAGAATGGCCCTTTAAGTGTCCTCATGTACACCTTACTCGGACCACCACTTTCCCCTGGGGAATCTGGAAATCTGGTCATTCCAGGCTGACGGTGCCTACGTGACCAGACCCCAGGCACTGAGTATCTAAGGAGCGTCTCTGGGGCAGGCAGCATTTCACAAGGCTGTCACAAATTGTGGCTGGGGAAATCAGCTGTGTCTCGTGGGCATCTCAACTGGGAGGGGACTCTGGAAACCTGTGCCTGGCTACTTCCAGACTTCACCCCACGAGCCCTCATGCCGATCTTACTGTAATAAGTTACAATAAATCAGAGCTGTGAGCACAACTATATGCTGAATTCTGGGAGTCCTCTCTAGTGAAGTCATCAGACCTTGGGCTTGTGGACCCGCAACACAACTTCGATTCAGGCTTGCCGTATTTGTGGGTCTGTGCGGTAGACATCTAAAAAACAGTTTGCTTTGAGCAGAACTACCCCTATGGGAGCTAACTGTAGTGAAGTCGACCCCACCTTAACTTCAGGAGCCCGGACCCATGAACTTATCTAGTACTCTGGTCTTCCAAATGGTCACTCCAGTCAGCAAAATAATCAGCCGGGGCACCCTACAACTTGAATTTTCATCCCCAAGGGAGTCTCATATTAGAAGGGAGGGGGTGCATTTCTGAGAAAAAGAAAAGGAAGCACCTCCACCCCCATCCAACCTTGAAGTGACTCATGCATTTCCTACCTGGCCTGCAGAGGTCATATTTCTTTGTGTTAGGAAAACATACAACAACATTAGAGCAAAAGACGACAATCTAGCCTCTGCTCTACAGAACAAGAAAATACGTACCGTATAAACCATGTAGTTCATCAAGTAATCAATTTTAGTTCTTTTAAATCTGGTTTTCCCACTGTTCCTCATTATTTTAGTGTCAGCACCTAAAAATAGAAAATTCAATATGATCAACCGATGGAAAAATCAATTCACTGGCCTGCCAATAAAATTACTCTTCCTTTGTTTTCACTGGAGAAAGAATGGGAAAGCCATCCTCTCTGCTTTAAATCTTAAAAGCGGCTCCCAGATCAATTTCCCAAGAAGCTCTGAAAGTACCTGCGAAAATGACCAATCCGTGGCAGAAATCGGTGTTCCGAATTACACAGCCACGTAACAAGATTTTATCGGCATCCAAAGGAAAACTTGTGTTTCTCCAAAAGAGCGTTCCCGTAAACTTATCAAGTCGGTTATTGGGTTCTTCGCATTCAATAAATCCTTTAAAAAAGAGAGGATTTGTATAAGTACTCCCGTGTGACAGATGTTTGGCTTGAATTGACAGGGACAGGGTCAAGCAGCTAAAACTTAAACTAAGATGTGTTTGCACCAACCATCAAATGTTGCCAGTGAATTTTCTTTTTGGAGATACTGGTGCGTAGCTTCGAGCGCCATTTTGAACTTTAAATTGGTTTCTCTAAAGAAAGAGAGGAGAAAAAAAGAATTAAATAGACAAATTTGAGTTCAAAAGGGAACATCAAGAAAATTGTACAAGGTAACATTAGGCATCCCTAGAAGCAAAAGCTAAATAATTATCTTTTTCTTTCTTTCTTCTTCTTTCTTTCTTCTTCTTTCTTTCTTCTCCCTTCCCTTCCCTTCCCTTCCCTTCCCTTCCCTTCCCTCCCTTCCCTTCCCTTCCCTTCCCTTCCCTTCCCTTCCCTTCCCTTCCCTTCCCTTCCCTTCCCTTCCCTTCCCTTCCCTTCCCTTCCCTTCCCTTCCCTTCCCTTCCCTTCCCTTCCATTCCCTTCCCTTCCCTTCCCTTCCCTTCCCTTCCCTTCCCTTCCCTTCCCTTCCCTTCCCTTCCCTTCCCTTCCCTTCCCTTCCCTTCCCTTCCCTTCCCTTCCCTTCCTTTTCCTTCCCTTCCCTTCTCTTCCCTTCCCTTCCTTTTCCTTTCCTTTCCTTTCCTTTCCTTTCCTTTTCTTTTTCTTCTTCTATTTGCAAAGTCTCCGTTCATCTGGGAATCTCGGGTTTGGGTGAGGTCACCCCCTGAACCGGAGACAAACTCCAGGCCTGGGACGTGTCGGTCCCTTCGCTGTCGGCCACCGTGGGCCCTTCCTCAGTACGTTCCTTCCTCCTCCTAACTCAACGTTTACCACCAGCCTTACACTATCCAACTGCTGATTAAAAACATAGTCTCTAATGTTTAATCATACTAAGGTTCTTCTAGAACACAAATCATACTTTTTACAGAGAGTGTCTAGACTGTCGACTTATCGCCTTCCAGAGTGAAGAAGTGGATTCCCCGTGTCTGAGAGAGAATTCTACCTTACAGGTCCCAGCTCTTGGCACGCCCCCCTGCCCCCCCACTCAGCGTTCTCACTCATGGGAGTCACAGCTATTTCATAGCGAAGGCTGGACAATCACCCGCCTGACTTACAGCAGAACAAGGACAGATCCAGGTTCCGCTCAGGGGACCTCCGCTCTCCGTGAAGAAGCTCAGGCCCACCCAGGGTGGAAGGGAAGGGGTTTACGCCAGAGCGGGAGACGCAGGCTCTCCCCTTGAGAGCCAGCGTGGGAGGGGTGTCCCGACTCTGCCACTTACTGTGTGGCCTTGGGCAGGTCACTTCCCCCTCAGTTTTCTCAGGGGGGATGTTAAGGGAATCTTATTACTTGCCTCACACAGTTGTTGAGCAGATGACAGGAGCTAAACCATAAAGCTAACTAATGTTAGCTTACTAGACCACTAACCTAGTGGCCCAGTAAGCACTCAATAAATGTATTGAAAAGTGGTCAGAAACAGAAGGTGACTCCCTTCCAAGGGATAGCCTAATGATCAAAACCAGCAAAGGGAGAAATCAAAACTATCTATTGGCAAAGGCTTTGAAAATCTGTTCTTTTTTTTTTTTCCCCCTGAGTCATTCATATGTGTCTGGACGCTGCTCAGCAGTTCACAAAGGGCTCGGCCTGCCATCTGCCCTTGACCCTTTCGCCTCCTCTGACGGGGATGCGGGGAGGCAGGTCTGAAAGCACCACTTTACAGAGACTGGTCAGGGAGGGCCAGTGCTGGACAGAGAGCACGTGGCAAAGGCCAGGCCAGCTCTCAGGGCTCCTTGTCCAGAGGGCCCGGCCTTCCAAGCCATGACTGTGCCTTCGAAGGAGCCTCAGCACAGGTCCCCCTGAGCCCACTTACCCATCCAGTTCGGCTGTTTCGACGTAGCAGAGGCTGTTAGGTTCCGAGCTGGACAGCAACAGTATGTCGGCCTGCGGGAAACAAACCGCACCCGTGACACGGAGGCCGGGCGGAACCGAGCGCCAGGTCCGCCGGGAGAACAAAGCGGGGGAGAGGCAGGGCTGGTCCACTCACCGGAATAAAATCGTTTTTCTTCAGACGAATGACGTCTCCCACTTGAATGTCCTTCCACTTGGTAACTTTGAACCTAAACAGGAAAAATGAAGATAGATTATTGGTTTTTTAAAAAGTGACTGGCAAGAGATTTGGGATTCTTTTTTTCAGGAAGCCAAAGATTCTGGGAAAACATGCAAATCACAAGGAAAAGTTTTGCTAAAAGTCCAGCCATTTAGCAACGAAGTCACTTGAAGGGGGTCACTCTGAAGGAAGCGATGATGATGGTGAGGACTTGGATGCCTTCTGTCCGTCCTAGGTCATGTAATGAAGGGTCAAGGGGGCGACCTAAATGTGTGGCCAGGAGACACTTGACACGTCCTTTTGTTTTCGCTCATGTCCTGTGTTTGCCCCCCTCCCATCCTCTTTCGTCTCCGTGACCCCTCCCCTCCCCTGCAGCAGGGCCTGGGTGGACCTGGGACAGGCACATATCATAGCTCCCCCTCGGGCCACCTGGGATGCTCAGGGAACCTCAGAGTTTAACTTATCTCTTTAATGAGTAGATATCACTTTTATAATAAGTGATCACTTTTATTTTCTACTTTATCGATATCGATAAGGATATCGATAAAGTAGAAAATAAAAAAAGATGACTATCTTTAGCATTACATTCCATAGGCAATACCCATTTAAATTTCTAACAAATCTACATTTTAAAAAGTTTCAAAATATAGTCTGTTTTAAAGGGTTGCAGCCCTGGCTGGAGTGGCTCAGTGGATTGAGTGTTGGCCTACAAACCAGAAGGTTGCCAGTTCAATTCCCAGGCAGGGTACCCGCCTAGGTTGCAGGCCAGGTCCCAAGCTGGGGACGTGTAAGAGGCAACCTATCTATGTATCTCTCACACATCCATGCTTCTCTCCCTCTCTTTCTCCCTTCCTTCCCTTCTCTCTAAAAATAAATCAATAAAATATTTTTTAAAAAGTTTCCATACATAAAAAAGGTATTCCCAACAGACATTACCAACCTACCACAATTAGTAAACTTAATTTTTTGGAGGCAGAAATTCAACTACTCCATTTGTCCTCCATGAATTTATAAATAAAAAAGACTTAGACATTTAAAATATATTTTAGATACATGCTTATATGCTGGTTTCCCCAATTTTATAAGACTTTAATGCACAATTCTTAATCCCAGGATTTTTTTTTGAATTGGCTTATTTTTCAATAAAGGAAGTTGCAATTAGATCACATGTCAATATCTCTAAAACTGTAAATTAGCAACGTGCATGTGCATCTCCAATGGTAGGTAAACAAGGAAACACCTTCTTGTCACAGCTTTTTGCTGGTGATGGAGGCAATTCCGTTGGACTCTTCCATGGTTGTGTCTGGGTCCCCTTAGGAGGGCCTTGCAGTCCTGTCCCAGCAATGCTCAATCCCCACACAGGCCGGACCCCACTCCAGGGTCTGCTAGGGCCACAGGGCCGCTTGATATGCGACCCCAACTCCCAAATTCAAGGCAACTCAGAGCTACTCTACCAGTTAGAAGAGTCAGACAGGCTAAGTTATCCACCCTTCAGAACCATGATTCTAAGTGAATTCAAAGGCGACCTCCGGAACAGAATCCATTCATTTGTGAAGGGGAAAAAAAGCCACCTATACATATTTGTAGATTGACAGAATCTATATTCAAATTAGACAGAGTGGGAGTGGGGCTCTAAACCAGGTTCTTTTCCTCAGTGTTGACACATAAAGTCCTTGGATTGCGCCCGAGTCACTATTTTTAGCACCTGACTTTGGAGTTCTGCCACAAGGTGCTCGCTCGAGAAACAACTCATTACTGGCCGGTGAGCTGGCACTCGGGGCCCGGTTGCCCGTGTTAGTTTAAACACTTCTCGAGTGCTCTCTGTGTGTCAGAGGCGTTGGTGGACACAAAACAAACACTCGGGACAGCCTCCTTGAGCAAGTTTGAGTTGGAGACCAAAGATGAGACACCCACACAAATCATTCAACTAAAAACTCAGATCCTAATGAGAAAGCTGGAAACAAAACGCTCTGAAAAAGCGCAATGAAGACACCGTCACTGCAGCTGGAGAGCGGAGCCAAGCCCTGGCCAGCAGAAGTCCGGGAGCAGCGGGAGCAGCAGCAGCAGCAGCAGCAGGGGTGGGAGCAGCACATTCCAGGCTGAAGTTGTGTGAACACAGGAGAGCGGGTGACGCAGCCCAATCGGCCACCTCCCACAATGCAAACTGGTAGGGCCTCCAGGTCACAAAGGGAAACCAAGTCTCAGGCAGTGAGGAGAGGCCTTAGGTGAAAGGGTGAATACACCGAGAGACTTCTAGTGATTATCTCCAAGCATGCTTCTAGACATCCCGACGCCTCACAGCCTTGTGGCTCGGTTACCAACGGCAGGCAGACCGTACCTGCCATCCTTAACGACCTCACACGTCCTGTTGTTGATTTCCTTATCCATTTTGTGGCGAGCCTTCAGAAGAGAGAAGGGGGAAGTTTATTTAAGTAACCTCAAGATGTAACGCATTAATGCCAAACTAAAAACTGGCTCGCGGCCATGAGGAGAAAGCCGCATGGGAGATCCTTCTTACCACATCGTCCACCAGGTCCTTGATGGCCGTGATGCCCAGCACCATGAGCAAGGGCACCAGGGTGGTGTACCACGCCAGGGTCGTGATCTGAGGGATTGCCTGGAAAGAGGAGAAAGGCATGCATGTGTGTCCGAGAAGGCACAGGCGACCCACAGGTAACTGCTCATTCTAAGCTTGCTAATTCGATGTCTAATCTCCTTCATCACCCAAGTCTGCATCCTGCAGAACATGCAGAAAAAGCGTCTAAGCCTCCAGCTAATCTTCCTACAATTTGATTTCTCCAGCTGCTGGCCTCCTGGAGCAGAGCCCAGAGGACAGTGGCTCCTGGAATTGTCTCATTGTGACCTTAAATGGACACCAATGAGGCTCTGTAAGATGAGTGCTCCAAGTGTGTGTGTGTGTGTGTGTGTGTGTGTGTGTGTGGTAATCATAATTAACCAAGGGAGGGTAGAATGGGATGTGGGTGAAAGGAGTCCTTGAACTTTCAGGCAATGCCTCTGGCAGGCTCTACACTGCTGGGTGCTTAGCCCCGGCTCTCTGATGCAGGCAAAGAGGGCGGTGGGTGTTGGGTGGCTCTGAAAGCTAGCGACTGGATGGGGCATCTTTGGGGCTACTAAGAGAAAGCACTTCCTTCACTGTCATTGTGACTGGTCCAGGGAAGACCCGCCTCCCCCAAGACAGCATACAAATTGGAACAAAAGGTTTGGAAACAAATTTAGTGAAGATCTTTTGTAATCATCTTGTTGATTATTGGGTCTTGCAATGTACTGGTTAGAGTCAAGCTCCTGGACCCAAGTCCCGCCCAGTTCTGTCTACCACTATGGGCTACGGGACATTGAGCACGCTCCTTTGTCTTGCCAGGCCTCAGGTCTGCTGTGCAAAACGGAGGGTATAACAGTCCCTGACTCAGAGCATAAGAATTAAGTGAATTGACAATGTAAGTAAAGGGTTTAATCTAAGGCTACTCCTAGTACCCTAAGTCGCACTGCTGTGCTCTAAAGAAACTGGAGCACTTGGAAAATAAATAGATCATTTCCCACATTCCCGTCTATATGGGTAACTGCCCTTTTCCCTCCTGGAAGGAAGTAAGAGAAAAGTAGCCCACTCTTTACACTGCAGCACTTTATCATCCGTAGTGTTTATCTCTACAAGCCTATCTCCAAGGTCCCTCCCGATAACGTGCCCATCCTGTGCGGTCAAGGCAGCAGGTCTTATGTTCTACCAGACCTGATGAGTATCTATTTCTCTCTCTCTCTCTGATGGTGTCTCTTTCTCTGTTTCTCTCTCTCCCTCCCTTCCCCTCTCTCTCTCCTTCACCTCCACCCAGACACACGCATGCTGCCATTTCCACAAAACCTCACTGGGCGAATCCCAGCAGGTGAGACTATTTCCCAAATAAAGAAGGTGTAACACCAAGAGGACACGCGCCCTTCGTGACCTACACGGGAGGTGCTACAGGGTGGCACTCTCACCGGCAGAGTCCCCTTGGCGACAATAACAGTCCCTAAGCAGACCAAATCAATGCTGTCTACATAAATGAATTTTTTTTGCCACAATGAAGGAAAAATAAAACTCAGGAAAAAAAGGCCTTCTCCAATGTAAAACCACTCCACAAAAATAATTTACTGAGACTTATGACCAACATGTTAATGAAAATCAATAATATCCTTGGGGAAAGTAGGCATTTAAATAAAAAAAATAAAGGATACCCATAAACAATAGATTGAATTTTAAGGTACAGATAATTTTACAATGTGAAGAGTTTAACGTGATTCACGGCAGGGGAGCCAATTTTAACAGTCATCTCAGCATAAAATGGAACTTTTAAACACCGAGCCAGTCAGCTCTGTGTACAAAGCACATTCCCTTACATGCAGAACACTGACATTAATATAAAAACTTTCCAGATTTAGTCACATTATATGCGTCCACAACTTCAATGTTACTGAGTCCCCATGATTCAAAACCAACCTTAAGATATCAAAGGGCCTTACCTGTAAGATAAGAAGGACCAGGAAGTAGAAGTTGGCTGCTCGCTTAAACTGCTCAAACAAGTTCATCGGCAGGAAGGTGAACGCATTGTACTTGTACGTTTTGATGGCGTTGCTCTGTTGGAAAAAATGAAAGAAGTCATTCTAAATCACGCCACACACGTATCACCATGTACACCCATCTGCAAAAAGCACTGAGTCCTATGGCCAATGGTGACACAGAGATGTCATTTGTCACTCAGAAAGATACCGAGATTTCCTGTTAGCTTTTAATTCTAACCAGGCCTCACAATGACTTAAGACACCTTGGAGGCTTAAGTCAGAGACGGTATCAAGAAGCAGACATATCATCCAGAGAGGTCTGACACGTGCAACTGTGACCGGATGGGCCCTACGACATCCTTGACCATTTGTACCTCACAGCCTCTTAGCAAAGGGGACGCAAGGAGATGTCGACAGGGGTGGCAGAGCAGGAAAGGAAAGGGGCGCTTCCGTTTAAGGGGGAACGGAGGCTGCTGTGTGAGGAAGAGTAGGAGACGTCGCTGTGGGCTGACCTGTGTGCCCCAAGAAGATATGATCGAGTCCTACCCCCGACACCTGGGGGTGCCGTCTTGTTTGGAAATGGGGTCTTTGCGGGCGTAATCAAGTTACAACGAGGTCAGCCTGGATGAAGGTGGGCCCTGATCCAGGGACTGCTGTCGCCCTTCGAAGCAGGGGAAATCGGACACAGAGAAACTCGCAGGGAGAAGTCCGGGTGAAGACTGAGGCAGAGATGAGAGCCATGCTCTGTGAGCCAAGGAACGGCAAAGACCGTCCATGGGCACCAGGGGCTGGCAGGTGCTTGGAGCAGAAGGAACCAGCCCTGCCAGCGCCTTCCTTTCGGGCCCTGGCCCCTCACTAATGCATTGTCAGACCATGTGCTTCTGTTGTTTGTAACCACCCAGTTTATGGTACTTTGTTACAGCGGTCCTACCAGACTAATACACATACTATTTAAGCCCACACTTAACAGCTGCTCTTCATCATATTTCAGAGGTAATCAGCATTTTTGAGGCGAAAATATCTTTGAAATCTCTGAATCGATCACAGGCAGTGGAGGGGTGGATAAGTGATTAAGATTCCTTTCAGTCCTGGCCACGTGGCTCATTTGGTTGGAGTGTCGTCCCGTACACCAAAAGTTTGCAGGTTGGATTCCCAGTCGGGCCGCAAATGGGAAGCAACCCATGGATGTTTCAATGTTTCGATCAATGGTTCTCTCTCTCTCTCTTAAATCAATACATATATCCTCGGGTGAGGATTAAGAAAAAGAAAGATTTCTTTCAATTTTTTCTTCCTTTCCAACATAAGGCATTTGTGATATTATTGTATATTCTTTCACATTTTAATGAGAGTTTTGCAAATACATAGGGCAATTTGCAATCTGCATAATTTTATTCTGTTTTGATTGGAGCCACCCCTTTACAGCCTCGGGGCGGTCACACTGACAGTGGCAACATTCCATAAAGCTCACAGTGACTGTCCGTGGCCCCAGGCCAGGGGTTATCTGGAAGCAGGTGCACGTGCAGCTAGTAAGCATGCTGACCATGGGGCAAAACTGGCTTTCGGTCCAGAAAATACAGGCAGTTAAAATCAACTTACCGCATATTTACTCTCCTTAATACAAAAGAACTTGGTATTCATGAAATGAGGCTGTTCGTGGAAGCTTCGATCATTTGCTTTGACTTGCCATGTGCACTCTTTAAAAAAGAAAGAAGACAAAGTCCATTAAGTAGATAATTAGCGTGTTGTTTTGAGAGGAACTGGGTCCCTCCCGGATTCATGCTACAATCTTAACCCCCACCCCTGCCTTGGAATAGGACCTAATTTGGAAAGAGGGTCACAGCAGATGGAAACAATTTAGAATGAGGTCATTAGGATGGAACTTAACCACAAGTGACTAATATCCTTATAAAGAAATAAATCTGGACACAGAGATACACACAGAGGGACGACGATGTGAACTCACAGGGGAAAGACCTACTATAAATGAAGGAGCGAGGCTTGGAACGGATCCTTCCCTCACAGCCCTTGGGAGGGATGAACATTGTCAGCCCCTTGAACTTGGACTTCTAGCCTTCAGAACGGTGACACCAGAACTTTCTGCTGTTTAAGTCCCCTGGCATGTGGTGCTTTGTTACGGCAGTCCCAGCACACCAATGGACACATTGTCACTTGTCCACAGAACAGCCGAATTCTAAAAGAGCAATTCTTGTTTAATCGTGGCCCCGACAAACATCCCACAGCTCCGGAAGGTTGCAGCTAAATTATTTTTTCAAACTCATTTACTTGTCTTCAACAACCCAGCTTGTGGTACTTTGTAACGGCAGTCCTAGGGGAACTCATTTATAACCCATTCAATACTTAGTGAACGAGTAAATTAAAAAAAAAAAAAAAAAAACAAACAAACCAACGGCATTCAGGACGGTTTCAACAGTTTAGAGTCCCCATCAGGCGTCACTGCCATGCGGTGCTTTATCCTGATCTCCAGCACCCGTCCATCTCCTGTACAAGTTCGGCTCATGTCTCAATGTCACATGTACCATTCAGTCCCCATGTCCAATTCCAGGGCACGTGAGAAAGCCCCCAGCTTCTCTGCTGCTGGGGGGGCCGCCTCTCGCCCAACAGGTGTTCCTTAAAACACTTCCCCTTAGCCCCGCCCTACACTAACTCTTTCTACCCCGATTCTCCTTGGGGGTGGTTTTTGCCCCAGTTATTGAAGGATGTTGTCTCCTGGTTTAAGAAACACAATTCCCAACTCCGTGGAAGCCTCTTGTGTGCCACCCCCTCCCCCTTTTCCTCCTTTCTACCCTTCAGCCAACCACACTCCTAACATCTGAGCTCATCATCCTCTTGTTTGGTAAACAAGAACTCCAAAACCTTAACAGCCAGCTGTGGCTCAAGACCTTCCCCACATCTGGTAAATGTGTATTCAAAACACGTAAATATTGCTACACAATGCTCCGAGGGTTCCCACGGGCAGTAAGCCCTTCAACCACCGCCATGTGGGAAAAGGAAGTCAGCTTGGCCCGGCCCCAGCCCGCCACAGCTGGTTCTGAACTGTGCTCACACACACACCGACACACCAGCGAGCTGCATCGGCGGGTACAGACTTCGGCAAACCAGAACAGTGAAAAGGTCAAAAGTTTAGAGTCAACAAGAAAAAAACAAACAACCAAACAGGAAAAAGGGTAAAGGACATCACTGGACTGCTCATGCCCAGGGACATTCAAATGGCTCTCGAATGTGTGAAAAGATACTCAAGTGCATAAAAGAAAGAGGCACAGTTTCTTCAGTGGGGCCCCAGCTTTCACCCCATAGCGGGGAAACATCAGCCAAGAGTAAAGAAGTGGATAAGACACCGAGCTGAAGACAGTGGAGAACAGGCCCCCGTAGGCGGCCTCCGAGAGAGCCTTTGAGCAGGTCGATCAGACTCGAACCCCGCCCCCCACTGACTGAGCAGGCCCCTGTCCAGACATTTATTCCCCGTGTGCATCTGCTCACGCGCAGGGGAAGTGGCAGAGCTCAGGGCCGGCGAGTCAGCACAGCCCCGTGGATCAGAAACAACCTAAACGCGACCATGAGCAGCTAGTTCAACATCCCCACGACGAAAGCCTACGCAGTCTGCCAAAAAGGCAGCAGCTTCGTGTGCACTGGTAGGGAAGATTTCCGAGTCACACTGAGTGACAGAGGCAGAGGGGTCTGCTGCACGGAGCATTCAGCTATGTGACACACAGAGTTAACGCACGGCAGGAACGCATGCATGACACCCACTCACACATGTGTGTTCGTGTGCGTGTGTACCTGTGGGTATACAAGAGCACATCTGTAAGTCTTCTCTGCACACGGAAGTGCCTGTGTGTCCCTGGGAGGGCGCTGGAGAAGCTGGTAACAGCATTTAAACACGTGTCCACTTAACAACTGTGTGTGAAACTCCGTGCTTGTGTTCTGTGCACTTTTCAGAAGTTAGAAATACAGTAAAAAAATAAAAATAAATCAATCAAGAAAGAGGCAAGCAGAAAAGAAAGGTAATGAGAGACAGGAACTAGCGCAGGATGGGGATGGCTGTGAGGAGTCCCAGCTCGGGCGAGCTGAAGAAGCCGCGGGACAGGGGGCCACACCGAGGTCTCCGAAGGGCCTGTGGCAGGACCGGGGCTGGGAGGTGTCAGGTCGGGGGTGGGGGTGTCACCGAGAGAAGTGCGTCTTGTCTGCTCTTCGCCCTGACACCGGGAGGGTTCTGCCTTTCCCGGGTCACTGACGCATGCCGGCCACTGTGCTGTACGTGTGCTGGGTCCTTCCACCGTAACCTGGGCCCAGAACAGCCAACAGGCCACAAGGGGTAGGACAGAAAGTGAGACTTAACAAGTGATACAGTCAGCCCTGCCCAGGAATGTGGGTGGAGCTCCTCCTCCTTGAGTCAAGCACTCGAGTCTTCCTAGATGCTCCCCACGCTCACAGTCTCTGAAACGTGCAGATGGGGACAGTGTGGGTCAGCTGCGATAACAGTACCACTGTTGCAGTGCTTCTCGAAGTGAGGGGTGCAGACCATCACTTTGGGGATGCATCACAGGGAAGCGTCGCTGGAGGACTTGCACAAAATGCCCGCTGTCAGGCACCACCACAGACCCCGCATGTCAGGAACTCGGGGCGGGGTCGGCGATGTGAATCCAGGTGATTTGCATGCACATTCAAGTTTGAGAACCACAAACGCAGAATACGGTGGAACTGGAATCCATGTCCAGGAGGAACCATCTATGGCTCAGACACAGCCCCCACCTGAAGGAGCCCACTGTCCCACGAGGGTAGGGGAGAGAGACACCTAGACATGCATGTCCGTGGAAAACAGCACATAACATGTAAGACGGATAAGGATCAGCAGTCGGCGGTACGGGAACCCCAAAGAGCAGCAAAAGATCTGGCCGGGGACACGGTGGTGTCAGGGAAGGCTTTTTGGAAGGGGTGTCCCTTGGGTGGACTCTCAAAAGCTATCCCCACATTATACCTGTGAGGGGAGAAGAGGGAGATTGGTAACAGAAGCAGGAGCCAAAGGCAGGAAATGGCCTGGCCTGGCTTCAGATGCAAAGAGTTGGGTACCGGGAACCCCAGAGTGGCTCCCAGGAAGGACAGGAGACAACCTGGATGGATGGGGCCTGGCCCACCACGCCAAGAGCAGGAGAGACCCAACGGGGGGCTCCGGGAGGGGAGGGGCACGGGCAGAGGGTGGGTTCCCGGGTCACACTGGCAGCCGAGAGCAGGACAGATTTGCAGGGAGCCAGCCCAGAGGCAGAAGACCACCATGGTCACTGAATAGAACGCTGATGGCCGCCCGACCCAGAACCAAGGGACCGGAAATGGAGAGAAGACAGAGTCAAGAACTACAGAAGGATGGCTGACTGATTGTAGGCAAGAAAATACGAGGAAGAAAAATGAAGAGTGACCGCAGGTGCCATTCTGGGTGGCTGGATGGGCAGAGCCAACCCCGATGACCTCGAGAGTGTGGGAGGGGTAAGTCTAGCTGGGGGGTGGGGTCAGTGCGATTCGGGCACGGTGACCTGAAGACGCCTGTAGGGCTCCTGGGTGGAAACGTCCACCCGTGAGCTGTGAAAACCGATCTGGAGCTCCAGGCCGAGGTGTAGGCCAGGTGCACAGATGGGAGGGTGCTCGGCACTGAGAGGCTAGTGGGAAGCACCCAGGAAGTGAGCCTGGGGGACGGGCAGTGAGCCAGGAGAGGTTGGCGGTAGTTAAGTAGTGGGTGGAGGAGGAGGAATCCACGAAGGTCTGCGTGGCCCAGGGAGGAATCAGGGGGACAGGTGTGACAGAGTGAGAGGGTACGAGCAATGGCAGCAGGTGTAGGTGCGCCCAGCAAGGAGGGACACAGCTGCCTAGGGATGTGGTGATCAGATAATCCCATCAGCGACCCTGTCGAGATACGCTTCTTCTGGATAAGACACAAAAGGGGGGCGCTCATTAGGAGGTGTGTTTAGGGTGTGGTACCTACTGAAGGAAGAGAGGGCATGACTGATGGGGGGAGAGTGTGGGGGGCCGGAGGGGCAGGCTGCTACCCCAGTGTGAGGGGCGGAGAAGGGTGAGTGAGGGGGCGTGTGTAGGGCCTTCAGTTTCCTGGGTGACGAAGCATGAGGTGGCTCAATGTGGGCACCTTCAGGAGGGCGGTGAAGCCTCGATCGGCTTTTGGGAAAATGGGAAAGGACAGACTGAAAGCGAAGCAAAAGGGCAAACGCTGTGCTTGCCTTTGACAGAGGGGGGAAAAGGAAAAAAACCCTCCTTGTTCCTGGCCCTTTCCACACAAAGTACGGACAAACCGCATCACCTGAGATCTGGTTAGAAATGCGGAATCTCGGGCCAAGCCCAGACCTCTGGCAGGAGAATCAGCATCTTCCCAAGATCTCAGATGGAGTCCCGTGCGCCCTGGCTGTGGGGTGCTCCGCTCTGGATCCTAGTGGAATCCCCAGGGGGTTTTTATTTAATCACATCCCAGTGCCGAGGGACTGAGAGAAGGAGGGGGAACCATGAAAAACCTACGTTAGAGATGCAGGGTCCAAGCGGCAGTAAGAACAACAGCAGCCATGTGGGGTCCCCATGAGCGAAAGCTCCGTGTCTAAGGCTCAGCTCCAAGTGGCACTACTCAGAAGCAAGTTCTAGAGAACCAGAGGGCACAGCCTTCCCACCCCTCCCCCATTACAAGTCACTCAGCCCAGAAAGGCCACCCTCACCCCTCACCCTTTATATTACAAGCTGCCAGTTGCTGTGCTGTTCTTAAGGCTGGAGTGCTGACAGGCCGGCCCTTGACGGCCAACTGGAGAAAGAAAGGAAGTAGTCGGAGTGGAATTTCCACGTCGGGTGCGTGTCGAAAACTGAAACCTAATGGAGTGGGGAACATCGTTCCTCGGCGTCGTGCTCCAAGGATTTCCCAGGATTCGTGTGCTTCAGAGGACCAGTGTACTCTGCTTTCTGATTCCAGACAAAACAAGACTCATTGATGCTCCGAGACCCACGCTCCTAACTGTGCGGATTCCTCCCCGGAGTTGGCACCTCCACGGGGTTTACAGCTGCACGTGTTCTGTCAGCGCCACTTCCAGTCTGAAGTCACACGGAGGACACGTCCCCCCGTGTCCTGAGGCTCCTGTGGTGACTGGTGATTGATTCCTTCAAACCTTAGTGATGGAGCAGTCCATCCAAAATACTGTCGACCCATGATCACGTCACCCCTACCCGAAGCTCTGAATCGGAAAAGACTTCTAAAGAAATGCAGTTTTATGTTTGCAAGTACAGAGAGCAGCCCAACCCAGGCAAGAAGAAAGGACCTTGGGGACTGCACGGTATTGTTTAGCTTTAAAAAGAAAAGAGAAGTAAATAAATGACGCTGAAGATTTTGTGTCGATCATCTCCGGTTCCAAGGCATAGAATCAGCATCCGATGTGCAGAATCAGCTCTCATGCGCAGTAGCCCATGTCCTGGCTGACCCGACAAGCAGGAGATGTGCTGGTGAATGTCTGTGCTGAATGTGTGTGTGTGTGTGTGTGTGTGTGTGTGTGTGTGTGTGGATGGAGGGTGTGAGCGGTTATGGAAGAGGGGGGGCAGTAGGTACCATGGAAGAGGCTTCCCTCCTGAAGCCCTGCCCTGGACTCTCCCTCTCCCTAAGAATCGGCTGCCCACAAGGGTACAGCGAAACCCCGAAGTCAACCCACTACTCTAAGGACCGCATTCTGGAAAACGAAGCTCAGTGCCACTATTACAACGTGGCATCACAACGTGAAACTCTGTCACTTCCCAGGGGCAGGCTGCACCATCCTCGCTCATTTCTTACTACTTCATCCTATACTTCTAATTGCCGGCTACCCAGCAATGCAGACGAATGTCCCATAAATATCTCAGACTGGCCAGGTTCAAAACAACCGCCCTCTCCATGACCGGCGGAGGGACTCCGCCCCCACCAGCCCTCATCCCCACAAAGGTCTCCGTTACCCACGGAGGCAGAAAGCACTGTCCCAAGGCAGCCGCAACCCTATCCCCCATCCTGCAACGTGACCTTGTCACTCCCTCCTCAAGAAGTGGCATCTAATTTCCCTTCCCTTGAATCAGGGCTGGCCTCAGTGCCTCTTGTAACCAAGAGGACACAGCGCAAGTCGTGCTGCCTGAATTCTGCAAGCGGCCTCCGCTTTGATCTCTTGGGACGATGGTCCTTCTTAGGACACTCCCACGGCAGCCCAGCGCCATGCTGCGGGAAGCCCAGGACACCCGAGGGTGCTCCCATCTGAAGACCCAGGCGAGCCTTTGAGGTACCCAGCTCCAGTGCGGGACACAGGGGTAAAGGAGCCTCCAGATGCACCCAGGCCCCAGGGGTCTGAGTCACCTCAGTTGCTCAGGTCTCTATGGCTGGCGTCCCCGACACCTTAGAGCAGAAACAAACTGTCTCCACTCCTGACAGTCGGTGAATGTCATGAAATAGTCATTCCATGCCAATGAGTCACAGTGGTATTTTTTTTTAATGTAGCCATATCCTCTGGGGTTCCTAAACCAGAAATTACTCCTCAGGCCTCCTTTGCCCTTGACCCTCAGATCTAATGGGACGTGTGAATGTCAAATCCTTAACAAACATCATGATGCATCCCCCTTTCTCCATCCCGGCCACGTTGGTTTAGGTGCTCACCACGTTTTACGTGGAGTACCGTCAACCCCCCCCCACGCTGCCAACACGGGATTTCTAAAATAATCCACGTGCCCAACAAATATTTATCCAGAGCCCATCGTGTGCTCTGCGTGGGACAGACACGGCCTCGATTCCCATGAAACCAAGTCTGGTGGGGGAGAGCTTCATGTCACACAGCCATTCAAGGACATTATCCTAAACGCGCTTGGGGAGTGCAGGTAAGTGCAAGGGCTCTGGGGTCATACAACAGGGGGTCTGTCTGCTCCAGGCTGGGGCTGGGGGTGGGGGTGGGGGTCGAACAAGACTCTCTAAGGAGGTGATGCTGTTGTTGAGACCTGGGAAGTGAGCAGGGGCCAGTCACAGGGGAGGGACTGCCGTAGGCACGGGGTAGAAAGCCCTGGGGAAGGGAAAGGCTTGCCAAGAACCGGGAACTGAGGATAGGACGGGGCGGATGGCGCGAGGTGAATAAGGCCACAAGCTATAGGCAGCCAGCCAGTCAGGAGAGGAAGACACCAAGACGGTAAACTAAAAAACAAACAAACCAGGCGAGAAATTTAAGGAAGCTGTGGCTGAATGGAATTAAACTTTTTTTTTAAGCCAAACTTCTTGGATCCTTATATGCCAACAGACACCCTTAAATTCCGTGAGGAAGATAAAGAATTCTGAGTTTCCAGGCATGGGACCACAGAATCTTTGTGTCCTGGAGCACTCGGTGGGACTAGGGTTCCCCAGGACACACTTGAGGAAATACTCTTCTGTTCCGGCGTGTTCCTCACGCAAGGAGAATGTTCATCCCACGGCGTGGGACAGCCCCGCCCAGTCCTGCTGATCCTTGCCCGAAGTAAGCCCAGGGTAAAGCTCCTTCAGCCAGACCTGTGGGCTTATCTCCTCCCCCGCAGCGCATGCAAGCAGCGTGTCTGCGCTTGCTCTTAAGCCTCACGGCACTGCGTCAGTGTCCTGCAACTGAAAAGCCGTCGCGACGGGTCTCTCCACACACTGGCTCAACACTGAAAGCTCAGCTGGGCCTGGGCACGTTTTGCAAAGGGAGAACCCATCTCCGCCCTAAGACGACGTTGCTAGGGAAACGGACGTGGGTCGTGCTCTGCTGCAGTGGGCAGTGGGCACTGGCCCCCGGGGTTCCTCGGCCTGATGGCGCTTCACAGAGCGGCTCGGGCTCTGGCGCCCTGAAGAACCGAATTAGTCAGAGAAAACTGTCCTCCATGTAAAATGTCAAGACAGAGAGGTGATGGTTGAAAGGTCAGAGCGACACTGACTTTAACTGGGAAAATGCCACCCTGACTGGTATGGCTCAGAGAGTTAGTTGGGCATCGCCCCGCAGACCGAAAGGTTGAGAGTTTGATTCCCGGTCAGGGCAACTGGTGGATGTTTCTCCTTCGCATCGATGTTTCTCCCCCTTTCTCCCTCCCTCCCTTCCCCTCTCTCTAAAAATAAATAAACTAAATCAATTTTTTTAAAAAATGGGAAAATATCCAAGTGAGAATATGGGGAGGAAAAAAAAAAGAAATGTGGAAAGAGGGATTTAGAGGAAGAGGGAGAGAGCGAGGAAGGGAGGAGAGGAGGGTGGGGGCGGGGTACCAGGCAGAAGTAGGAAGGGAGGGGAGAGGTTTAGCACTTACTGAATGTCCTCTGGGAAGGGCAGACAGAGGTGTCAGAACACAGCAAAGTCATTTGACAGAGGCTTTGAGAAACAAGAACCACCAAATTCTTCCAGAAAGATAAGCCACTATCAGAAAAAAGACTATGAAGGGACCAGATCAAGCCTGAGCGCCCCCCAGGCCTGTATCCTGAGGGCAGACACCGAGAAGAAACATGATCTGCCCACTGAGCCATCAGGAAAGAGCCCCGAGCACCAGAAGGGGAAGACAGAGTTGGAAAAAAACAGAGGTGAGAGTTGCCACCCGCTTCGTGCTTGTGTGACATTTCTGCAGGCACCCAGCCCCAGTCCCTTTGCCGTGTCCTTAACCACACATCTGATAGCGTGACTCCAAGCAACGACGGCGAAGCTCACCCTTCGCCCCACTGAGCCGCCCCGCTGCTAGCTCATCAGATAGCTACATATGGCAGAGATTCCAAGACTGCGATATGAAGCTTCGAAGTGCAGAGGGAAAGGAACGGGGAAGAAACACGGTCTGCATGATTCGGGCAGTCAGCTGGAACTCCTCGCGAGCCTGTCAGTGCACACGATCCGGTCCGGGCCTGTTTGGACAGAGGCCACATTCCTGTTCAGGTTGGCAGCGATTCCACTTTAATTCGGCCCAATTGCCAGGACTTCTATTTAGAGGCAAAAGGCAGTGACGCTTATTGTTCAATAGCTGAAAATTGCAGCCAGAAGTCCACCAGGGGGTTGAAAAATTCTACATGTTTGATACAGAAAGCTGAGAGCAGGCAACACAACTCAATGGCCTCCCCAGGTTTCGGAGTCTGCGGTGGGAGGGGCCCTGCGAGAACTCGTGTTCTTCCTCCCACTGAGACCCTCCCCACACAGAGGAACTGAAGAGAGGCGCCATCGGACCAGAGCAGGGGGGATTGCTGTAGAAGTGTCCTTTTTCCCCTGGGTGAAAACTTGTTTGGAGAAAGACCAGTTTAACCAGGCAGCAGAACCCTGGAAGGAGAGGGGGTGGGCGGTCAGAGGGCGAGAGGAGGGAAGCATACTTTTGGGAGACCTTGGAAGGCAGGCTGGCAGTGACAGAGGCTTTGAAGAAACCAGATGAAGCCAGAGGTCATTCTGATAGACAAGGTGGGAGGTGTGTCTGCAGAGTCAGGAGCAGATCAGTTTCACGGAGATTTCTGTGAATGGGAAAGCCATTTAGCTGCAGCTGCAGGAAATGAGGTAGAAAAGCCACCAGGGAAAAAGCATAATTGTGAAAGTAAACTAAGTTTTTGGTGTTTTTTAAACCCTTGCCCGAGACTATGTTTATTGATTTGAGAGAGAGAGAGGCAGAGAGAGAGAGAGACAGAGAGACATTGATGGGAGAGAGAAACATATGCACCCCAACCAGGGATCAAACCCACCGCCCAGGTATGTGCTCCGACTGGGAATTGAACTGGCAACATTTTGGTGCTCGGGACCATGCTCCAACCAACTGAGCTACCCAGCCAGGGCAGTAAGCTGTGTTCTGTTACCCTAAATGACAAACTGTAGAGAGACATCAGCAGAGCCGAGTATGCGGCAGGAGACAGCGTGGTCCACAGAGCCTAAAATATTTACTCTCTGGCCCCTGACAGAAAAAAATTGCCAACCTGGCCGAGACCCTGCCTTGAAGCTGCTCTGATTCTGGGTTGGTGACACAGATGGCTATATAAAATCCTCCACATGGCCATCAGACTCATAAACATTTTCCTAGAAAGAGCTCACACCATTTTATACCCATTAATGACAGAACAAAAGGTACGGTAACTCCAAGGGCTCTGTGTGCAGTAACCAGCAAATTCTTCCACGTACATCTCCCTTCTAAAAACACAGACACCAGGGAGGAGCTTCTATTCCCGGGCAGAACTTGCCAGGGGTGGTAGACCAGCCCTACGGACTGGGGACCATGCGTGTGTAAGCCTGTCAACCACTCTCCCACCGGCATCCCGAGATAAGAAGACGCTGCCTGGATCATTCAACACAGGCCATTTGCGCTTTGCAGCCGTTGGCACTGCCCGAGTGAGGGTGACAAGGGCAGTGCCCCGTCTCCGGGTCCCAGAGCGGTTACCTTTTCTGAACGTCTCCCGTCTTTCCTCCGCTTCTTTGTTGACCCGATTCTGCGCAGGTTCAACCCCCGGCCCCTGGTCTTCGAGCTCGTCTTCCGTTTCATCGTCACTGTAGGGAACCACTTCATCGTTAGGCTGAGAGTCCTCCTCGAATGTCGTTTCCGAGTCCCTTTCTGAATTCATTCTGCTGGTCAATTGGAACTACCTGGTTTAAGAAAGAGGGAAACCAAAGTGAATTTTGACCCATGCCCAGTTTTTTTGGTGGAATTCTGCCTGCTTCTGCTTACAATGGCCTTTTTTAAAATAATTTTTTAAAAAGAGTTTATTTATTTATTTTTAGAGAGAGAAGGGAGGAAGATAGAGAGAGAGAGAGAAAAAAACATCAATGTGCAGTTACTGGGGGTCATGGCCTGCAACCCAGGCATGTGACCTGACTGGGAATCGAACCTGTGACACTTTGATTCGCAGCCCGAGCTCAATCCACTAAGCTACACCAGCTAGGGCTACAATGGCCTTTTAATGGAACATAATTTTACCAACATGTATATCTGTCTGAATAAGGACCCCAAAGCTCAAATTATCATGCAAATAAGAACAAAACCATTCATTATTGATTATATACTTGGGTGAGAATTAACAACAAAAACAAAATCGTAGCTTCAAAAAATTGTTAAAGGGGGCAGACAAACTTTAAGGTTGTATTTCAAACTGGGGGTCTCCTCTCAACAAAATCAATGGGTTTACAACCAACATTAAAATAAAATGAAACGTTATAGCTCTGGCTGGCATAGCTCAGTGGACTGAGCGTGGGCTGCAAACCAAAGGGTGGCCAGTTCAATTCCCAGTCAGAGCACATGCCTGGGTTGCAGGCCAGGTCCCCAGTATGGGACGCATGAGAGTCAACCACACATTGATATGTCTCTCCCTCTCTTTCTCCTTCACTTCCCCCTCTCTAAAAATGAATAAATAAAATCTTTAAAAAATAGTAAAAAAATAAAATGAAACATTATAAGATATCAGGACAGCACACATAGTAAGAGTCTTATGGTGAGACAGTTTTATAAACCAGTGCATACACACAGTTATTTGCATTGTGGTTCTTAACAGAATTGAATTTCTTACTGTGGATTGCTTGCAAAATGTAAAACCCATTGCCAAAGATATCAGGTTTCTGCTAACACTAATATTCTGAGTCTTTACTCCAATATTAAATACAAGCTTATGTCCTCGAATCTTGCTGAGGACTCTCTGGGAGCCGATTTTCCTACCTGCCGCCACCCGCTGCCCGTATCTAAAATTTGTGTTTGTGTACGTGTTACTGTGTAAGACGGCTCTACACGAGTGACAGGAACAACCTTAGTTACATTTGTATAAGGAAAACATTTACTCAAGTTCTCCAGGACAGGCACGCAGCCTGGCGTTATGTACATAAGCAGACACTGACACGTGCTCAGCACTGCCAACAATGGCAGCTCAAATTTATGTAGCGTCACCAGCACGCCAGGCCCTGCCTGAAAAGCTTTACAGACACTGACCCTTGACCTTTCCCACACTACCTCGGTGGAGGTATTGTTGTTATTTCTACTCTACAGAGGAGAAAGCCCAAGGCCTGCAGCACCAAGTAACTTGCACGATAATTATTAAAACTTCGCAGCAAAAACAACTGTTTTCCAAAGAGAGATATTCTATATTTCTATACTTGCATGTTACAGTTTGTTATGTATTTTAATCAGGTGTTTGCCTGGGGTGGAACCATTGAGCTGGTTGCGTGCTTTGTACCAAATCTAACCTCTCGGACATCTAAATTTTTATAGCTACAAGTGTACATCTAGGCCATGTTCAAATATTTGTGAGGATTTTATCCAGTGCTATTGAAAATGGTAAAACCCAGAAACGACCCAGATGTCCAGTGACTGGCAGCTGTGGCCATGATCTGTGGCCTCCCCACACTATGGGGTCAGATTAAATTGTTATTTAAATCACGATCCTGAGCGCTCCTAATGACATCTGAAGGCACTAAATTGGAAGGTGAGATTTATGACCAAACTGCTAATGAGAATCAATAATATTCTTGGGGAAATGAGGTATCATAGTCCCAGTTATTCTCTCTCTCTCTCTCTCTCTCACACACACACACACACACGTGGCAAGCTTATTCATTTTCCAAAATTCCAATAACTGCCATGCATGACTTTAAGTGAGATGATGCACATAAGTGCTTGGCTCAGTGTTTAGCCTACAGGTTAGTACTCAAACCTTAGTCATTGTTATTGTCAACAGTTATTTCCATAATTAGAAAAAATATTATATCAACAAGTGGAACATACGAGGATCTATCCCTTTAGGCTTTCCCATCGCTTCTAGAATGCACCTGCCCCCTGCCCCCTATATAGGGCAGGTAAATTATTAGACTATGAAAAAACATTGAGTACACTTAAGCACAGGCATGTTCAGTTATAAAACCTTTTAATTGCAGAGTGAAACATTCTCTCCTCTTTTCCAAATGTCTGTGGTTTTGTAAATGACCATTTCTTGGGACTTTGCAAGTGTTTAATTGGCCTTTTTGTGGTTTTGTAATATCATAGCATCAATGCTTTAGCTAATACTTAAATTTATTTAATACAGTTTCTTTTAAAAAGCCCCAAACTCCCCAAGACAAAAGTTTCATCAGAAATCTTTCACTGTAAAAATAATAAAGTGGTTACCAGGAACTAAGCACCTACTATGTGTCAAGCAGCTATTATCATCCCATCTTACAGAGAAGTAGACTGAGGCTCAGCTGGTAAGTGGCAGAGCCATGATCTAATGTCTCCATTACAGGGGCATACAAAATATTGCAAAGTCTGAAAGCACCTTATAGAAGCACTTTTTTTTTATTGGTTTATCGTTTAAACCATTTTTAAGAGTACAGGTCAGTGGCAGTAAGCACACTCTGTAGAAACCCTTTGTAAGGAAACATGTATCATCATTACTTCTACGCATCCCCCTGCTTATTTCTCACGTTAAGAGCGGATCCAGTCCTTCGAGGTAGGGAGAGGAGAGAAACAAAAAGAAAGGGATTGACAACTGATAACCACAAGTACGTGATCCAAAGTTAGCAAGGCATTGCCCAAGCGGCCGAGCCACACCCAGACACGCTCCGCAGGCCCGGTCTGTGCGTGCACCCTGGAAAGCCAGGGCGGGGGGAGCTCTAAGCTGCGTGGGAAGTTCTCTGATGTATGTGTGCAACCCGGACACACAGCCACACGCGGGGCTAGCTTGGCTCTGTCATTTTAGGACAGTGAAGGAAAATTAGGAAGAAATCATTTCTTTGAAGCCCCAGCCGTAGATCTCCAGGTCTAAACCATAACCCCCACGAGGCAGGCACAGCATGTGCTATGGATTCAGAAACTCTGTCATGCGTGTCACCGCCAGTCCAGCACAGGGCAGACACCTGTGCATTTACTCAGCCTCCTCTAACACCTGCGAGGGGCGGGCTGTTATCACGTACCAGGCCCCGGGCGCGGACCGCTTGGAGACTTCCAGGTTATTGAGGGTACGGATAAATGAACCATGGATGCCTGATAGCCATGAGACGTGGCCGCTTCTACCCAACACTCACCTCCAATCCATCCCCCTCCCCCACTTCCACAGCCGCCACCCTAATGCAGGCCACGACCATCTCTGTCCTAAAATGCTACAGAGGGACTCTCACTACACTTCCCGCGATGACCTCCCACACGGCCACCAGAGTCCCGCCGTTCTCCCACAGGTTGGTTTCCGCCCTCTCCGTCTCAGTGCTTATGAAAGATAAAGATTTTCAGTAAGCGGAGAACGCCCCTCACTCCCTCCCCTCCACCCCTACTGCTCCTCCCTAAGGAAGGGCCCTTGATAAATGTATTAGTCAGAGCCCGCAGCACCAAGGGGGGTCACTTTACCACTCAGGACATTGCGTGGGTCGTTCCCCACCTCACCGCCTCCCTGCGGTCAGCACTGAGGACTGACGGGGTCTGCTTTCTAGCAGCAAGCCCAGCGTCCCCCTCTCTCTCTGCTCTGCCCCCCCTTCAGGCAGCTGTCTGGTTAGTGGGCTCTAGACTTTTCTTCAGGCTGCCTAAAACCAGTCCAGGGTGGAGGGAGAAAGTGAGGAGGAAGAGAAGGATCCAAGAAGCCTTTACACCAGAGCTCGATCAGGGGATTTTCCAGCATTAAATAAGGAGGTGCCTCATGTTTCGTCCCACGTTCTGTAGTATTCAGCCTTCCTGGTCACGAACCCCACTAGACAGGAGGCGCAGAGAGCAGGGTATCCGAACTTGATCCCCTAACACCCATACAATGTCATCTTCGAGTGCTTGGCTATGAAACCCTCTCTCTCCTTTGCGGGGAGGAGGTGCTGAAGGAGAGAGAAAGAGGGACCCCAGGCAAAAAGTGTTACCTTCCTGCCTTTGCAATAAAACTGAAGTTAAAAGGAATGAAAGCACAAACTTTCATTGCCATCACAGGTTTCCAGATTCAAATAACGGGCAAGTGGGGACAAAAACATTGAGTTTTGTCACCGCTGGGGTACAGTCTGTGCACCCACAAAGGAACAGCAAGAACTAGGGGCTGGGAAAGGCCAGGGCCCCTGGTCAATGATATCTTTGTTGCACAATCTGGTTTCTGTCCAGGCAGACCCAAGCTCAGACAGGAAGTATGAATCACAATACCCATTTTTGTTCATTCTTTCTCATCTTTTTTACGGCTTTGAAAATCCTCATCAAGAAAGGGTGTTTCTGAAATGTGTTTTTCATCATTTCATTTGCTTATTATTATTGAAGATAATATAAAATATGTAACACCCATGATATAGTAAATTTATATGTTATATTTGTATATGTTCTATACTATGTATGCTCTATGCTTAATATAATAAGTTACAACATTGACAGGCAGAATCTATAATCCCTTCCCATGAGAGGGGGCTAGACATAGAGCCTTAATTTTTTTTTAAGATTTTATTTATTCTTAGAGAGAGGGGAAGGGAGGGAGAAAGAGAGGGAGAGGAACACCAAGGTGAGAAAGAAACATCCACCAGCCGCCTCTCACCCACCCCGAACCAGGAGCCTGGCCGGAAACCCACGCTCGTGCCCTGCCCGGGAACTGAAGCTCAGCCCACTGAGCCCCACCAGTCAGGGTGAGCCTTGCTTTTGGCAACAGGTAATGGGATGTCTGGTCCATGTTTAGGCCACAGGCGACTGTAACTTCCTTCTTGGCAGCCAGCTCTCTCCCCTTCCTGGCTTCGACAAAGCAGCTGCCCTTGGAGAGGCTCCTAAGGGGCAAGAAACTGAGCGAGTGCCGGGGCAGCCAGCAGCAAGGAAGTGGGGGTCTTCAGTCCAATGCCCCTCAAGGAAATGAATTTTGTACATATGCAGCAGGGTGACCACGCTAACAATACCGTGTTGCATAGTTCAAAGTTGCTAAGAGAGTTAATCATTTAAAAACAATTTTTTTTATCCACTTGAGAGAGAGGGAGAGCGAGAGAGAAACATCAGTTCATTGTTCCAGCCGTCCTCGCTCTCACTGATTGCTTCCCGTACATGCCCTGACCCTCGAGTGAACCCAGAACCTTGGCCTATCAGGATAATGTTCCCATCAACTGAGCGACCCGGCCAGGGCCTGAGAGAGTCGATCTTAAAAGTTTTCATCACAGGAAAAAATTGTGTAACATTTTGAGGTGAAGGATATTAACTTACAGTGATCATTTTGCAATATATACATGTGTCAAATCACTATGTTGTACACCTTAAACTAATTCAAATGTATGGCAATTATATCTCAATGAAACTGGGAAAATGGTTTTTAAAAGGAAATAAAGTTTGTCAACAGCCACATGCACTTGGAAGCGGGTCCCTCCTCAGTCCTGCCTTCAGATGAGACCCCAGCCTGGGCTGCCACCGCAGCTGCTGCCTTGGCGGAGACCCGGGCCCAGGAACCCAGCCCAGCAGTGTCCGGACTGCTGAGCCACAGAAGCAGGGAGATGCCAAGTGCGGTCGCTCTGAGCTGCTATGTGTTGGAGCAACGCGTTACATGGCAATACACAACTAACACACATACCATTAATCACAAGTGATACTCATTGTATGGCCCATCGCAGAAGAGCAGCAGAAGTCTGTTACCCAGACACACGCCCCACCCCGTTTGGAGCCTGCCCAATACTCTGGAGCGTAAGATCTGACAAGCCTGATGACAGTTGTAATTAGACGAAGTCTCTCGTGAAGCAATAGTAATAAAGCATATCTGGGATCTAGATTAAGTTTAAACTTTACACTGTTATAGAAACACGGTTCCTGTTCCTAGGACACACAGGGTTGTGTATTTGATCTCCTCCCAAATGGAAGCCTAGAAAACCTAGAAGCCTGCGCTAACGCAAAATTAAGGAGCCTCTGACCACCAGCGGGGGACCAGTGAGCCTGGACCTTTACTCGTGCTAGAGGAGGCTTCTCTGGGTCCACAGCTTCATGCGCTCTGTGCCTCGGCAGGGCCGCCCCCGACGCCTGGCCACAGAGAAGACTGATTACCTTTGCACAGTGCACAACGCCCATGGTTACCGCCAAAAAGGTGCCGGGGAAGTCTCAAACGATGACCTTTCAGAGAAGGGCACTTTTTCAATTTTCCTGTCAAAGGATTTTTTGGTAATGTGGTCCAGCTCTGCCATGGGCTCCCCAACACATCCTACTACTGCCAATTACCGTATTTTGCCATGTATAAGGAGCACCCATGTTTTAGGGCCAAACTTCCCCCCCAAAAAAACCCTTTTGCTTTAATTTTTAATTCAATTTTTCATATATGTATATTTACTTATTTTTTGTATTATAAAGGAATTTTAGCATTTTGAACATATTATGGTACAATAAATTTTATGTAACAAATAATTACAAAACACAAGAACAGATATGAGGTATGTCAGGTATTACCCATGTAGAATATGCATCCTATTTCTCCCAAAAATTTGGCCAAAAAGTGCATACTATACACAGCAAAATATGGTATGTCTTGTCAATATCAGGCAGCCCTTACCAGTTCCCTAAGAATTTTTCACACGCATCACCTCACACGATTACCATGCAACTACTCGGAGATGTGTGGCCAAGCACTTTCGTTGCCATTTGACGAATGAGAATGCTGAAGTGGTGAAGTCTGGGATTGGGTTCGAGTGCCCCTCCTCCCCCCAGCGGAGTCACAGCCGGCCGGCAGGTGCGGCACAGCGCATGCATCTGGATTCAGACCGGAACTCACGGTCTGTCCAGGGGGCCTCAGGGCCTGGCTCCTCAGTTGCAAGTGTCAACGGCTGTCTCTTCTTCATGCCAACTTAGAGCCGCACTGGTCACAAGAAAGACAGAAGCGCAGGAAACGGAACAGATGGACAAGCAAATTCAAGCCGACCGTGCGATCTGCAGACAGGTGCCTCCCACGCCAGCAAGCGGGAGCGCTTCAAACGCTTCCGCCGTAGATCCCATCAGAGTGAACTTGACTTACTCGCTGTTTCCAAGGTGTGTTGAGCTGGGCCGTGCGGGAGCCACAGAGGTGAGCGAAAACTCAGTGTGGACGCTCAACGGGAAAGATTAGGAGCAGAAAGCAGAGTCACCCGCCGGGCTGAAAGACTTAGGGGGGCAAGAGTGGTGTGAGGGAAGGCTGGAGTCACCTTCCCTGACCCAGGAGGCCTTGGCAGGGCTTTGTTCCGGGGAGCAGGAGGAACCCCCGAAGGCGTCTGCAAGGAAAGAAACTTGAGCCGCAGGGCACTCAGGAAGAAGATGAACCTGATAGAGGAGGGAGTGCACGTGGCCAGGAAGGTGAGAGCCTGCTGGGGAGACCATGCCGAGGACACAGTGGACGCTGAGTCTCCCTGTCACCGTTTTGTCCCCCAGAAAACCAAGCAGTTCGGTCACATTACTCCGCAGCCACGGGCAGCAGAGACACGCAGTGCATGCGTGCAGCCGGAGCAAGAAGGACTACAGGCCTGACTCAGGGGGTGGCGGCCAGAAGAATGTGTTTAAAATTAAGCCGGGGTGGGGCTGCCATTCTGTTGTCTGGAAAACGAAGAAAAGAAGCCAGCGAAAGAGTGGAACTGGTTCCCATAGTTGAATAATGCCAGAATGCTCCCCATGTTTATACTGGAGACGCAGCCTCAGTCCACAATTATTTTTTATTAAGAACACTAAAAGTTACCAGGAGAAGAGCATTGTTATTTTTACATTCAAGCCTCGTGCTTGAATGTAAGGGACTTGGTAGGGACAATGGCCCCATTTTTACCTCATCACCATTGACTCTCTGATTAGGTTTACACATTTGATTCATGCTTAAATAATATAAAATCATCAGAGTTTTACACGTGGTGGCTGCCTGGAGGCAGAACTCCCAAGATAAAATGCAAAAATAAATTCTTTCACATTGAATCAATGTTACTGTTGGAAGAGTCCCCAACCTATTGATAGATGGCTGCATTCAACAAAGATTCCACTACAGGCAAACAGGGGAATCAGCATAGTTTCCCAGAACTAAGTGTAAATCTTGAAACTGTCCGTCTGACCACTCATACATGCGGCGGGGCCATTCCTATTCCCCATTCAGATCCAACAGCATTGAACAGACGGGTAGCAGGAGAGGCAGAAGAGAGGAGTAAATGGAAACAAAAAACACATACAGAAAAGATTACTTTTACTGGCAACCCAAGGACGGCCAACTGATGAACACGCCGATACCCTTTCACGCCCATTGGGTTAACGGTATTCAGTGACTGCCTTGGTCGCTGGCTGTGGGAAAACCGAATGAACGCGCTCACACCCACCGACACGCACGCTGCTGCCGGCATCGAAGCTGCTACTCTCCCCCCCAAAAAACAGTGCAGCGGCACTTCCTGCACCAAGAACGCCGCAGATGTGTACGGCATCGGACCCAACATTCTCGTCTGCGGACAGGCTCCCAATAGAAATAATGAAACAAGTAAAATAAATAACTCTTTGCGCAAAATTTCTCAGTCATTGTCAGCTTAGAAAGCAGAAATAGAAACCACCTGAAAGTCCAACAGGATAGTGGTTTTTGTAAATTCTGTGGTTAGTCTAGCAATTCACAACAGTAGCCATGGAAACAATATTAATGTTGAGTATTGCTGTGAAAAAGGGGGAAAGGCAGAAATCAGAACTGGGTCCTGTACCGCAGCTCTGTACATAATACATGTGAACACTTGAGAACCGAATTTTTGCTCTGAATGAAGAGACTCACTCTGTGTGTTTCTTGTTCCCAAATAATCAACAGCTGGTAACACCGACCCACTCCTTGTTGAAGACCGTTGAACAGTGACTTCCATGCTGGGCTTATTTTATGAAATCCTTACAACACACCCACAAGGAAGGACTGTCCTAGTTCGATGGGCTTTACGGCGGTTAGGTGACTTCTCCAGGGTCCTACAGTGAGGTTTCACCCAGGTCTGTGTGCCCCCAGCTCTCTTATACTCGCCCCGAGCTGTTCCAAGGGGAGGAAAAGTTGTATCAGGGCGTTGCTGTCTTTATTGTCATGCTCGTCCGGTTCATTGGCGATCATCCTCTCGCTTCGCAAATGACTGCAAAACCGAAGCCAGTGGCTTGAAAGACGGCTGGTTTCGGGCAGAGGCCATCTCTGTGCTCGGAGAGGGGGTGCTTTGCCTGTCCGGCAGGGCAGGAGAGGTGAAACCTATCCATGTTTGTGTTTTGTATCATTGCCCTTTGTCAGCATATCACTAAACCTCAGATTCCACTTCTCTCCTCAAGGTCACAAGACGTCACAAAATCTGGTCTGTGTCCGTCTTTTCCTCTGGGAGCCCTTGCTGACCTGCCCCACATGCTGGTGGAGACCCCAAACCACTGACCTTCACTAAAACTGTGTGCGTCGTGCAGGACAACATCGGAAAGCCAACATGTTTCAAATATTCGCATGTAAAATCTTTCAAGGTTTAAGTGGCACTATGTCTGGTTGACATATTGAGTGCACTTGGGACACCTTCTAGGTGTCCTTTCCAGATGCTGCTGTGGCTCCAGGACTGTCTGCGGTTGGTCGCAGAGCCTTACCTCGCACTCCATTTGAAAGTTAACACCGCCACACTTCTGGGCCCCGGAAGTCTAGGGACGAAGGCCACATCTGATGTTTAGCCACTCGCTCCTCCACTGTATTTAAAGTCCGCTCAGAGGACGCAACTTAGATTACAAACTCTTCCCCGGCAGCTGACTTCACACCTGAAGTTCTGGACCAAGACCACAGTGCAAACATGTGATTAATATTTCATACGTCTCTTGGAAACACAGGCGTTTGGCTCGAATGATCTCCCGGGTTTCCTACGGGCGGTCAGCAGTTCCAGCTGTCCTGCCTCTCGGAGTCTGAAGAAGTCAATTACCAGGAGTGTCTAAGTTTCTGCCTGTGTGACAGTTTGGGGACTTAGGGTAACACCTACAACATGGAGCTGCCGAAGCTCCCCGTTTTCCCGGGATGGAGCGTTTCCCTGGGGGGAGTGCTTACAAGAGAGCTCACTACACATTCCGTGTATCAGTCACTGAGCTACGGGCTTGACATGCATTATTTTATTTCATATTTGTTGAGGTTCAAATTATTATCTCCATTTCAGGGGTGAGGAAGCAGGTATTCAGAGAGATTAAGTGCTGCCCTGTCTAGGTAGGTCAGTTGTTTAGAGTGTTGTCCCCATGTGCCAAGGTTGCAGGTTCGATCCCTAGTCCGGGCATATACAAGAATCAACCAATAGGTGCATAGATAAGTAGAATGACAAATCAGTATCTGTCTGTCTCTCTAAAAATCAATTTTTTAAAAAGTTGGCGGTGGATGTTAAGTTCTTTGCTCAAGGATATATATACGGTAGCTGAGATTGAATTCCCTATCAAAACCCTGTGCTCTGTATTACAATGCTCAGTGCCCTAATTGTACCTACCGTATTTTGCTGTGTATATAATGTGCTCTTTTCTGCCCAAATTTTTGAGGGAAAAACAAGGATGCACATTATACATGGGTGTAATGATTACATACCATGGGCGTAATAATCCCATATATAACATGCACAAAAATGCGAGTGTGCACTGTACACGGCAAAACACGGTAACAGCACCACTGGGCAGTGAGCTGGAGATGAGACGGACAATCCCACTTACAGGCGAGGAGACAAAGAACTAAGGGGCATACAGTTAAGTCTATGTTGGAGCGAGAATGAGGGGGCACCATCCTGACACCCTCCGATCTCTGCGCTCAGGGTCTGATCTCCGCTGAGTCGCGGGACGGAGGACAGGCATGCAACAGTGGTCACTGGGGGCACATTCTCATGCCTGCAAGGTACTTTCTGCAGCATGCCCTGGAATCCAGGCCTCTGATCTCGAACAAAACGTGTTTTCGCCCCCTTGGAGGGGTGCAGTCCTTCCAGCTGCCTGGTTCCCTCCTCTGCTTCCTCCTGCCCTCTACCCAGCTGGTGGTTCCCCCGGGGCGGCCCTTGGCAGTGCTCCTTCAAGAGTGTCCAGGGCCGTGGGGCCTAGCAGGTCAGCCGCCGCCTCTTTTACATGTGACCGGGGAGTTCCATGGAATGTTCATTTTAAGAATGAAAAAGGAAGCCCTGGCTGGCATAGCTCAGTGGATTGAGCGCGGGCTGGGAACCAAAGTGTCCCAGGTTCGGTTCCCAGCCAGGGTACATTCCTGGGTTGCAGGCCATAACCCCCAGCAACCGCACATTGATGTTTCTCTCTCTCTCCCTCCCTCCCTTCCTTCTCTCTCTAAAAATGAATGAATAAAATATTTTTAAAAAGTTTAAAAAAATGAATGAAAAAGGAGAAAGGATACAATGCTTTAGGAGAAAGGATATAATGACCCCTACCTTAGCCCATTCTCCCAAGCAACTGAGGATGAGAGATCATGGGTGATATTGGGATGTATAATAAGAGACATATCTATTTGGTCTTTGTCCTGTTCCTAGCACGCAGCTCCGAACACCCTTGGCATTTCCTAAGTGATGAGTAATGAAGGTGACTTTCGGAAAGCACCTAAGTAACCTAAGCACAGGGGCAGGTTGCCAGGAGGACGAACCACGTGTTTAGAGTGTTGAAACTTTCAGTCTGACCCCTGACCTCAGGGGAAGGCAGAGGGGCTGGAAGTTGAGTTCAGTTGCCAAAGGCCAACGAGTTCACCAAACGTGCCTGTGCAATAACAGAGCCTCCATAAAACCCCAAAAGGACGGGTTCAGAGAGCTTCCAGGTCGGGGACCAGGTAGGGATTTGGGGAGAGCGGCTCCCGGGCCTTTCCCCACACCTTGCCCTGCGCATCGCTTCCATCTGGCTGCTCCTGAATTATGTTCTTTTATCATAAACTGGTCATTTAATAAGAAAAATGTTACTCTGAGTTCTGTGAGCCGCTCTAGCAATTAATTGAACACAAAATGGGTGTTGTTGGAGCCTCCCATCTATATAGCCAGTCGGTCAGAATCACAGATAACAGCCTGGACTTGCAGTTCGGGTGGGGTCAGGTGGGGTGGGGTGGGGGAGTGCTGTCTTGTAAGACTGAGCCCTTACCTGTGGAGTCTGATGCTGTCTCAGGCACACAGTTGTCAGAGTCACGTGGAGTCTTTGGGTCATTGCAGATGTAATTAGTCAAGATTAGATGTAATTAGTTAGGATGAGTCCTAAACCAGCGTGACCGGTGCCTTCATAAAATGTGGACATTTGGACACGGAGGCAGACTCACGCGCAGGGAGAATGCCTTGTAAAGACTGGGGTTTTGCTGCCGCGGGCCAGGACAGAGGCCTGGACCGGGGCCTTCCCTAGCACCTTCAGAGGAAGCATGGCCTTGATCTTGGACTCCTGGCCTCTGAAACTGTGAGACAACACATTTCTGTTGTTTAAACCGCTCAGTTTAAGGTATCTTGTTACAGCAGCCCTGGGAAAGTAATGTGCTGTTTCAGTGAATCACTTTAAAACCCAAAGTTCCTGGATTCCTACAAATAGAGGATGTTACGGTCAGATCCTGCTTACTCTAGGTCTACAGATTTGGGCCTTACTTCCGCAAAATGATTGTGCACTTAAAAGGAAAAGCTATGGCTAGCTTTTGTAACAAGTTATATAGTTAAGATGTAAATAACCACATTCTCTTTTCTCTCCTCTCATTATCCAAAGATAAAACACGCTATATATATTTCTTGGCCACTTAGCCGAACTGGAAGAGTTACTTGCAGGGCACACCAGGAAGCAAATACTGGTATTTGATGCAAATCAGGACAAGCTGCTCAAACAGCGCTGACCCACGCGGGGCCTCGTGCAAACCTCTACCCTGAGCTGCATTTGCAGAGAACATGTAAACCCAACGTGTATTCAAACAGCCTCAAAAGGTTTTGAAGTTTTAAAGAAGTACCAATAAAACAAGTGTTCGACTTCACCTCTGAAAAAAACACACTCCCAGAAGAAACACGATTCATTCCAGAACTGTTGTCTGCAGCGATGTTCTCTCCTCTCAATACTTGCTTCCCTCGAAAGTCTCCATGCACCTTGTGGGGCAGGAGGAGCGCCCAGTGAGGAGGGCGTGGGTCTGACAGCAGCACCCACCCACTCCCAACCCTCACACACTAAGGCCTGGGATGCAGAGAACTCAAAAACAAACCAACAAAACTCTGAAGTGAAATACAACGCAAAACAACCAACCAAAACACATTTGCATAGTTTTTGCTCTTCTCCGCGCCCTCTTCCCGGTGCACCCAGACCCCCACCCTCACCGCCTGAGGGGCCTTTCCCAGACGCAACTGGGCTCCGATAACTCTGACTTCGTCAGTCCTGTTGGGATTGTGCTTTGCATAACTTCACCATACATTACTAATGCCAACACATTTTTATAATATTTAATCTGCGGCATCACCTGATCTGGGGGAAGGTGTACTATAGAGCTCTTAATTGGTTGAGAAGATCATTCCTTGAGGCAGGGGACATGCCTCACTGTCACTGTCCCCTGTGGGTCTGTGGAGGAAGCAGGCTCTGGCTGAGTGGTCCAGAGGACTCTCCCCTCCCCCAGCCCCTCTTCCTCCCAACAGAGTAGGCAGTCAGACAGACGTGAGCAGAGTAGGAACACACACCAGGTACAGAAGGTCCTCAGGGCAAAAACGGCGCCTAGCAACGGATGGTTGTAGGGTGGGACCTCGCCCCCGGGGTGACCCTTCGTCCCCTAGCACATGGCTGGTCGTGCAGTTTAGACTCCCTGACCTTTTGTATCGCTGGTCAGTGTCGTTTCCCCTGACCTTTCCTCCCCTGGCACGTCACTAGTCATGCTTTAGACCCCTTAGAGGAGGAGCAACTATAGACCCCTTAGAGGAGGAACAAGGCAGCCAGAGAAAAGCCTCATATGACTTCCACATAAGCCCTGGCACAGCCGCCCGCCGCCTCAGGCAGTAAGGCCCAGAAAAGCAGCCCGGCAATGGTGCAGCCACACAGCAGGTGCAGCCACATGGCAGGCCGCCTCCAGCACTCCTCGGCCAGACCCGGCCCAGCAGGCAGGTCCCTGGCTCCTCGCTGGCCACCACCCAACCACCCATGCTGGGAGGCCGCCGCTCTCCCTTCCTCCTTCGGCTTAGAGATCTGACCACGGGGAATTTGTAGCTCGGCTTTCCGAAGTCTAAGCCTCATGCGGAGCAAACGAGGTCGCCCGGACCCCGACGCAGCTAGCCCCGGGGAGGCTCGCGTCTGCCGATGTGAGGACAGGACGCACCGTGAAGCCTGTCATGCCCTGGACACTTGGGCTGCAGTAAGAGGAGAACTGTTGGCGTGAGAGGTGTATTTTGCGGTCTAAACAGACACAACATGCAATTAATGTTCAATATATTCTGAACTCTGAATCAACGTCACTCAGGAAACAGCTGTCATGGGTCAGGCGGCGAACCCGTGAGATGACTCGGGTGTCGTACCGGAGCTAGAAGGACGGTGGAGGTGTAGATAGAAGACAACTGGCCACGGCCGTGAACAAGGGGGCTTCGTTATACGATGGTTTCTGTTTTGAGGAGTGTTTGAAATATTTCTTAATTAAGAAAAAAGAAACAAAAACTAGCCTTAATATAAACAAGGCACTAACTGACCTTAAGCCACCACTGGATGCGGCCTGCACGTCCCCATTCACAGCACAGGCTGGGAAGGGGCCACAGGCTCGGCAGGGCCACTGGTGCATGCCAGGAACTCGGATATTAAATAATAACTCTTCTCAGAGCCACGAGGAGAGTATTTTTCAGTGAAATGGAATATTTCCTATTTCATAAAGTCAAAAGGAATTTCAGTAAATGTTTCACAAAGTGAAAATGTCACAGAGAGCTACAACACTATAAATAAGGGCAGCCCCACTTGTTTTTGTGCATTTTAACTCTTTTCTTTAAGGGTCATTTTAGCTCAGATGCTGTTCCCATCCTTTCTCACATTTTTTTCTCCCCTAATATGTGAGTAAAATATTGTCATTATCCCCATTTCAAGGATGAGCACACCGAGGCTGAGAAAGGTTGCCCAGAGGGCTCAAGGTCACACGAAGTGCTCAGGGTCACACGGCGGGTTGCCGTAGGGCTGAAACTGGAGCCAAGTCCAAATTCTCCAGTTGCCAAGGTCCTTTCACTGGGCAGCGACACGGCGTCCCTGGCATGCCTGCAGTCCATTCTAGCGCCAAGGAGCACAGGCTCCGGAGCCACACTTCCTGCCAGCTGGGAGACCTCCGGGAAGCTCATACAGTAACGCTGCTGCTCCTCGGTTTGCTCATCTGTCAAATCGGCACAATAATAGCGCCTGCCTGTTAGGGCTGCTGTGAGGATGAAACAAGCCGACATCAAGAAATCTTCTGGACCCGCGCCAGACCCAAAGGAGGAGCACGATCAATATTAGCCGTTGTTATTCTTACGTGAGAGGATTAAGCGCTAGGAGGAGAAATGTGTGGCCAAACCAACGCTTCAGGAGCAACTGAAAAGTTACTACAGCCCACGCCAAGGCTCAAGTTTACCTTCAATTGTTGAATCATTGATAGCAAGGGGAATACCCAGCCCGTAACCCGCTGAGCTCGGGCCGCAGGAAAATGTCACCCTAGTAGTGAGGCAGACATTAGATATTTCACCCTCCCAGCTGCTCCCAACAGAGCAGACCAGGGGGTATCCATTACCACCTCTTCAGATCTCCCCAGTAAAGGGGAAGCCTGTTTAAACACACACACACACACACACACACACACACACTCTAGAATTTAAAATACTGTGTAAACAAAACGTCTCATAGCCCACATCTTTGCAGGGTGAGTAAGAGTGGGATTTTGCAGAAGGAGAAAGTGTTATTTCCAGAAACAGAAACTGTCTCCATCTGACACCTCTGCCACCATATACGGCGCCTGTCTTGCCAAGGAGAGACACGGTACACCAGGCAGCCAAAAATAGGCCCAGGCTGTTTATCAACAATGTGTGATTGTACATTGGAGAAGCCGAGCCGAACGTGTTCTTATAGCCACACGTCACACGCCTATTAGGGCCACTTTATTAGATGGTGCCTATGATCGCACCCTGTTGAAAATGCAAAGCCCTGTACCCCGTACAACCAACCACCTCGACATTTGGAACGGGAAGCATGACAGCAGGGACTAAATCACCTCATTTTCTTTCTCTGTCAAGACAAACATCCTTGATAAATTTTCCTATGGTTCTGGCACTTTCACATGGACTGCTTAATCAAGTTAATCCTTGATTATTTGCATGTTTAATGATTGATTGCTTCACTATCTGTGCGCCGCAGGTTGGGCTCCCTTCCTGGTCAGCTGATGGCCTCACCTGTTTACACAGGCAAGCTCCCCGATGGAGCTTTTAACTTTTAACTGTTGAAAGAAGGGGCAGATGTGGTCAATACACCAATCGCTTCCAGGCTTCCAATTCTCAGTTCTCTTCTGTCCTCTACAGAGTCTCAGCGGAGCTCTTCCAGGGGTACCAACCTCCGCCATGACACAGAGCAGGAGGTCCGTGGACACACCTGGGACTCCCCAGGTGCCCACCTGAGTTAGAGTAGAATCCACTACCTGGCGGCAGAACGCACCCCGCAGCTGTGTGTTTCTTCTTTACTTAAATTTTAGATTGTTGCATTTAAATATCTGTTGGTTCTGCGTGAAATGCAGATTTCCCAATTTTCTGAAACTTCAGAAAATTGGGAAATCTGGCAACACTTGAGCAAGACAACCACCAGTGGGGGCTGGGCAGCAACTGCCCCCTTTGAGCTCTGTGTGCACCCCAGTTGCCACACTCCCCACCCAGCCAGCCTGTACCCTCCTCAGCCCTTGCAAGAACTGCACTGGGACCCCTCGAATAATCTTCCTGTCCCTGGTTTACAGATAAGGAAACTGAGGCTTAGAAAAGGTTAGGTGACTTCCTCAATGTCATACAACTAGTAAGCTGAAAGTTGGAATTGCATCCAAAGTCCGTTTTGCTCCAAATTGGTGTTTTTAACTGACACACTCTGGTACTCACTATCCCCTGTTAGCATTGGAACTAGAAGGTCAACAGGCAGGACAGACACACCTGGGTAATTTTCAAATCCCTTATTTACAAAAGGCACCCTCTAACGTTAATCAATATAGGGCGTCCTGAATTAGAATATATAAGATAGCCACAACTTTGTCATAAACTTTTTTAAAAGGTAGAAGGAAAACACCATCTGTGGAACCTCGGACGGTTTCTACATCCGGAATCGTCGTCGTTGTCATTGACCCAGAGGCACCTGCAAACATCTCACGCCCTTTGCTTTGTTCTCCGCTCACGCTCCTGTGCGTCCGTGTTTCCCTCTGAACCATTTGAGAGTAAGTTGCATCGCACTCCCTGCCTGGGAGGACTTCGAGGTTAGCCTCTGCATTTCCTTACGCACGCGTAACCGTTAATCACCAACATGAGACACTCTAACGTTAATAGCCTACCTGATACTCTTACTTTATCACTGGCCCGATGTCTTTTATGGCGTTATTTTCCCTCCAGAACAGAATCTAGTCTAGAATCAAGAATTACTTGAAATGACCAACTCCTTTAATTTGGAACATTCTCACAACCTATGTTTTTGCCACTGATGACGTTGACCGTGTGAGCACCATCCCCCACCCACCTCAAACACCCCCCCCCCCTTAAATCAGAATATTCCTCATTTGAGCATGGATGTTTCCTCACGACTGGATCCAGGCTACGCATCTTTGCGCGAAAACTGCACAGGTGGGTGATGCCCTGTCCTCCTCAGGACGTCCCACCATCTGGGGACACATGAGGTCCTCCACCCCTTGCTGGTGATCTGATTTCCATCACTTAGTCAAGGTGCTGTTTGACTTTTCCACTGCATTTGTTTAAAAACTTGCCATCTGTGCAGAGACCCTTTAAGACAATGCAAACATCCTGCTCCTCATCCCAGTTTCCTCCTGGATGCGGCCCCACTGATGAGCCCTGCCTGATGCAGTCTTCACGAGGTCAGGTGGACTGCCCGGCTCCAGCATTCCCTCCTTGTTTATCAGTCGGCTTGGGCATTTCACCTAAGGCAGGGGGGTCTCCCTTACTCCCACCAATGTGTCTGTTTATCAGTTATCAGTAGGAATGCTATCGTCCACAATTACTTTAGTGTTCAGCTTGCCCCAGGTTGGGTCAGTGGGAGTCCCTTCAAGCTGGCACATATGTCCTGTGACAGGGCCCATCATCCTTTGAGCATTTCTGCACCTCGTAGCAGTAACAAGATGTTGCAGGCTCAGGGCACGTATCTGCCCCAACCCTGTTCCTTCTAGTGGGGACTGGCATTAGAGACCAGGACTGGGCACTAGGGTGCTCGTTGCCCCTGGGGTGTCTTGGGTTCTGGGCCCTGTGGTGGACAGAGTTGAGTATGTACATGTACATGCAGATATACATGCAAGCACACATATACGCATATATGTTACAGGAGAATACTTCTGCTTGCACATATTTCAGAAATGAGCTCCTACAAATACCTCCAATTCCAACTGATCCCCACAATCTCTCCCATTCCCATGTCACCTGTGCATTCCTTCTTCCCCAGTGAGAAGCTTGGCTTCCCCAAACGACACATTTCTTCATCTGCTCAATGCTAACACACATCTAGAATTTTCTCAGAATCGTTTTGCCAATATCACCACATAAAACACACTAAAATATTTTAGGATGTTTTTATCTTTCTCCCACACCTTGTCTAAGACTGAGCCTTTGTAGTAAAAGAGTATGTTCACTGTTCCCTGGATTCTTTCTCTTTTCCCCCCTCTTCACTGTGGTTGCGGTACTTGTTTGAAATGCAATTGGATTCATTCATTTTATTTTGCTTTCAGTTTTAGGGTTTTTCCCCTTCTTCACATTTTACTGATTTGAATTTATGTTTTGACTGTGTGGAACATTGACACGCTCCTCAAAGACAAAACATCGCTCAAAGGTCCTTGGCAAAGTGGCCCTCCCTCACGTAGCCCCGCCCCCTTCTGGTTCCCACCCACCCCTGGCTGGTCATCAGCTTCACTGTATTCTCTTTATTCTCCTTGTGTCTTTTTATGGAGGTAAGCAGGTACATGTTTTTCTTATTTTTATCTTATACAGAAGTTGAAATATACATGCTCCTTTGTACTTTGTTTTTCTAACTTAGTGTCTCCTGGAATTCATTAAAATTTACTTTTCAGGCACCGTTTATAGGTAGAGAAACATTCTAATAGGTCTACTGTGTCTAAATCATGTTCTTGGGAAACTTTTTAAAGAAATTCATGGATTCTCCTCTCAGTTCTTCAAGACAGAAGCCACCATCTAACATTCTATGTCTTAAGTTGTATCTTGCCTTTGGGGGCCCCACCTCACCAGGGCTAGAGCGAATCTATTAACATCCGGGTCATATATGACTTTCCAGGGAGCTTCCCTAGGAAAAAAATTTTTATCTAAAATGGTGGCTCCAAGAGGATCAACTAAGTAAATATTCACGCATAGGGAATACAAAAGAAAAGATCACTTGTGCACCTTTACACCCTGACAGATATCTGGCAGCTTGAGTCAAATGGCCACAAAAGGAACCAGGAAAGAAAAGGAGGAATTAATTAGGATGACTCAAAACAAACCCAGCACCACTGTTAGGAAACCCACCCCCAGCTCTGCCCTTGGCAGGCCAACAGCAGTTCAAGGCTAACGCTCTTCTGACTCCTCCCGTTCTGCACTCTGTCACGCACACGGAGACTCAAAGGCCCTCGAGAGCACTTGCCCTCCAAGCTCCCTACTCGCCAGCAAGAAGTGGGTCAGTATTGTGCTTCCAGGCTTTCCTAACTTGGCCAAACCCTCCGATGCACACAGGTCAGGGGAAAGAAGAGTGATTAAAAGTGATTCCCTTCACAATAATTGTCATGAGCATACAGAAGTATAAAAGGAAGAAGGCCAAGATGGATTCAGAATGCCAACATTGTAATTAATAGTCTCAGGGGATTAATATGACACAAACGCAGTCACTGTTGGATAAGGCCTCCAAATGAGACACTGGAGGGGCTGGGCCTCAGTCCCAGTCCCGTGTAGCTGGGAGAAGGTCCTGTCCACAAGATTCTACTGGCTGGGAGCGCGTGCGGGGCAGAGCCGGCTCCAGCGATGCCTGAGTCCCCCCCTCCGCCCCTACGGCCAGCCCTCCTCCACCTTCCCCGTTCTGCTCTCACCTTCCCCAGACGGAACCCTGGTCTGCCTGGAGGGAAAGAGAAGCTGGTGGCTTTCCCGAGATACAGACGGCGAGGAATGCACATCTGGAGTTTAATCCTAGACCTGCGGCGGCAACATTTTTTTCCACTTCGTGAAGCTTCTGACGAGGGAAGGTGCTCATATGCTAGCCAGCCTTCTCTTTGTTCACCAAGATGTCCTGTATCGTAAATGCAAACTTTAAAGCCCCAAAGTTGTTCCAAAAGAGAGGGAGGAGGGGAGAGAGAGAGAGAGAGGGAAAGGAAGAAAAACACAACTAGTAGAGATAGATAAAATTCACACACCCCAAATTTTTACTTAGCGAAGTCTAATTTAATTTTTCCTCTACAAGGAAGAAACTGCTTCTGTCCTACAGACAGCATTTAAAAGGATCAATGTGTCTAACTGGGCAGACACGATGGAGAATCACTAATCATGGGGCATCTCTATCCCTAAAAGGGGGGACGAAGTCATAAAATATCTCCCCTTTCCCAGACAGGCAGCTTGCTGGAAAGGATTTTCCTGAAAGAAGAGGAAATAGAGGACTGGTCCAGCCAAAGAGACACGATGAATCATGTCCAGTTTTTTTTTTTTTTTAAGAGGTTTGGGAAACGTGCCATCTGTGCTCCAAGCAATTTTAAGATTAAAACCCGTAGGCTCCCCTCAAGGTCTCTGAGATAACGCGGAGTAGTGGAAAGAGGCCCGCCCAGGCCGTGTGGCCTCAGGCCGCTCACGTCCCCATGCGGGCTCAGACTCACACCTGTAAGCCAGGGCTCTGGGCCAGGTCACTGGTTCTAAATGGGATCCCACATCAGAACCCTGTGGGATGCGTCTCACTGTGACAAATGGCTGAGCCTGAACCCGACCTGACACTGGACTGGGGAACGACAGATGACCGTCCTGAAGCTTCTTGAGAAGACGTCCAAGCCTCCATTTGGCACTAAATTTCCTAGTCCAACCCGGTTTTTAAAAATATTTTTTTAAGTAGTGGATATTTTTTAAAAATAGTTTTAGGTTTACAGAAAAATTGAGCAGAGTGTACACAGAGAAGTCCCAGCTATCCCTCAGCCCTCTCCTCTGTTGCCCCGTTACTACCACCTTGCATGAGTGCGGCACACTCTCAGCGGCTAAGGCCCATTGCTGACAGTGGGGGTACTCTTTGTGCTGGACAGTCTATGGGGTTTGACAGCGTACAGTGCCTGTGTGTTTTCTCGTTTAAAGAATATACCCTTAAGTCTTGCTCTCAAGAGCAGGACATACGAAACGGTGAAAGGGAGAAGTACAAATTTCCAGTTATAAAAATAAGCACAGGGGCGTAAAGTATAGCATAAGGAGTATTGTCAATAATACTGTAATAACTACGCATGGTGTCCAATGGGTACTAGACTTACGGAGTGATCCCTTTGTAAGGTAATAAATGTCTAATCACCGCACCTGAAACTAATATAATATTGTATGTAAACTGTAACTGAAAAATAGGCTTCAATGCTTTTTAAATTCATAAACAAAGGAGGGGGGCACGCGATCAAAGGCAGTGGGACGGAGGGAAAGCCCACTAATGTCCACTGACGTTCAAGTCAGACCGAAGATACATACCTTCGACCGAGGTCTGCGTGCCCAGATACCATAAACGCACAAGTGTCCTTTCCACTTTTTCTTGTTAGCACCCAGGGTATCTTTCCTATGCAAACCACCTCTGTTACTTAAACTACCAAACCCACAGCAAGCCCTGACAATGCAATGTGCTCCCCCCGATGTGATAAGCTACAGGTTCTATGACTTTGTCGTCTTAGACATTTTAAAAAATCTAAGTGATGGCAAGCAGATGTCAATAGATTACTTCTCTTGACCCACAGGTAACTGGCAATTGAAGTTCCATGAAATTCAGGGGCTAAAATAGTGAGAATCTTAGGTGTGAAAATGAAGCTTCCAGAACATACTTTTTTTTTGCACAGTTACCCAATTATTGCCCTAGGATAAGTTCTAAGGATAGAATAGTTGTCAAAAACAAACAAACAAAGAAACACACAAACAAACCCCTGTTCTCTAAAGATGGAATTCTGTTTCCATAAATTACATCAGGAATTAGTAGTAACATTTCAACATTTAAGTTTGCACGTGTGTCTTTTTTCAAATTCTACCATTTTCAAGGACCACCTGGAATCAATTATATTGATTCTATTTCTTTTAATACAACAACCTTTCATATACTAGGTATAGTTTTAATTGATCAAAGTAATACAGAAAGAAAGTTAGGAGCTCTTTCTCTGACATTACCCTTAAATTAACTTTTCCAAGTACTCAGTTGTCAAAAACATAAAATAACAACTGTTAGTTGAGGGGGTGGAAAAGTTAGAACCCTTGCACATCGCTGGTGGGAAGATAAAGTGAAGGCAGCCATTGCGGAAAACAGTGTGGTTAGTGGTTCCTCAACAAAAATCAAGCATAGGATTACCATACAATCCAGCACTTCCATTCTGAGTGTGCTCTCAAAGGAGCTGAGGCAAAGAAGGGTTCAAGCAGAAATACATACCCCACGTTCAAAGCAGCAGTGCACAGTAGAGCTGGAAGTTGGAAACAATTGGAGTGTCCATCAGTGGACTAATAAACAAATTGTGGTACACACACACACACACACACACAATGGAATATTATTCTGCTTTAAAAAGAAGATTCTGCCCTAACTGGTGTGGCTCAGCTGGTTGGGTGTCATCCTGCAAAGCGAAAGGTCGCCAGTTTGATTCCCAGTCAGGGCACATGCCTGGGTTGCAGGTTTGGTCCCCAGTGAAGGTGTGTACGAGAGGCAACCGATTGATATTTCTCTTTCACGTTGATGTTTATCTCCCTCTCTCTTTCACTTCCTTCCCCCCTCTCTCTCTCTTTTAAAAAATTGTATTTATTTTTAGAGAGAGGAGAAAGGAAGGAGAAAGAGAGGGATAGAAACATCAATGTGTAGTTGCTTCTCACATGCCGCCCCACTGGAGACCTAGCCTGCAACCTAGGCATGTGCCCTAGACTGGGAATTGAACTAGCAACCCTCTGATTCGCAGGCCTGCACTCAATCCACTGAGCTATGCCAGCCAGGGCTCTTTTTTTTTTTTTTTTTTTTTTTTTTTTTTTTAAGGAAAAGGAGATTCTGACAGATGCTACAACATGAATGAACCTCAAGGCCATCATTATGCTAGGTGAAATAAGCCAGTCACAAAAAGACAAATACTCTATTATTCCACTTATAGGAGGCATCTAGGTGATCAAATTCATAGAGACAGAAAGTAGAATGGTGGCTGTCAGGGGCTGGGCAGGAGACTCTAGAATCTAGATCTGCTTAAAGGGGACAGAGCAGCAGTTTGGGAAGATGGAGAAATCTGGGGATGGATGGTGGCAATGGGTACACAACAATGTAATGTACATAATGCCACTAAAGTGTGTACTTCAGAGTGCTAAAATTTGTTATGTATATTTTACCTTAATTTAAAAAATGTATTCAGTTCTTCTCTACCTCCTCTGGAGAAAGGGGAAGAGGTTTAAATTGATTTCAGCTCAAATTTTCCTGAGTGGACAAGCTACCCGAAGAATAACTGAGACACCCGCTCTGGAGGTGTCTGCTGAGCACTGTGCCTCTGGTCCAGGCCACATGCCGAAGACCAGAGAGACCGTGGGCAACAGAAAGCCACGGGTCCCTGCCTTCACAGCGGTCCCCAAACTGTAGCTGGCATCAGACTCCCTTAGAGGGTTAACTAAACACAGATCGCTGGGTCCAACCCTCAGAATTTCGGATTCAGGAGGTCTAGGCCAGGGCCTGAGAATCTGCATTTCTAGCAGGCTCCCTGGTGATGCTGCTACCACCGGTCCAGGGACCACACTTTGAGAAGCTTTCACATGAGGGCAGAGACATGTAAGTAAGTAATTTCAATCAGGTGTGGGAGGTGCTATGATGGGGCTCCGCCTGGGATGCACACCGGTAGGGGCATCTGTCTGTCTCAGGAGGGGTCAAGAAAGCTTTTCCCAGAGGAGATGCTATCAAAATCGTCATCTAAACTGAAACCCATAAGCCACGTAGGAGTGAGCCAGGCGAGGGGAGGGGAAAGGTCATTTCAGGCAGAGGGCATGGTATTTACAAAGGTCTCAAGGTAAGAACGCACAATGCAAGACGAAAGTCAGAGGGTGATGGGGAAAGTGATAAGCAAGGAAGTGACTGACAGGTGAGCAGATCAGCAGGGGTATTTAGGAGACTAGAGCTTATCCTCAGTGCAATAGGAAGCCTCCAGGGCTTTCAGCACTAAAGGATTTACACTCTAAGAACTAAGGCTAGAAGGTCCCACATCCCAGGAATGCCTGAGGAGTTGGGGAGGGGGCTGTAGCACGTGTCCTGGTCCCTCTGATTCCAATCATCCCAGCTGATCTCCAGTGGAGACTCTAGCTCCTCAGGAAGCCAACTGCTGCCCGAGTTACAGGGTCCTTCCGGTCAGAACAGTCCAGGTCCACGGTGAGGTCCCACACAGGGGGCCACTGGCCACGGGAGGCTCTTTCAATTTAATTAACTACAATTAAATTAAAAGCCAGTTCCACAGATGCACGGGCCACATTTCCAGTGCTCAACAAGGCTACGGCTAGTGACTAGATACAGAACACTTTTATCTCATCGCAGAAAGTTCTATTGGACAGCACTGGGCCAGGATACGTAAGCAGTGGGTCTAAGACGTGCCAGGCATCTTGGCTTTCCTGCATTAAACCAGCACGCAACTGGTTTGTACATCATTCATAAAAACACACATGCTCAGAGCTCTAAAGCAGCTTTTAAAATCACAGCGTAAATTCCTAGACAACCAGCAATCCCTCACAATATATATTCAAGCTACAAATATCCTCGATATCACTTACGTAAGGAGGTAAAACAACAACTGTGCCAGGCCACTAGGAAGAATCCTAGAATTACACTTATTCACCACAGCCATTTCTAAATCCTCAAAATAACTGGCCAAAGGGATGCAGAGAGGATAATACCCCTGGATTAATTAATATTCTAAAAGGCCATTTTGACTGCTTATATCCCCCCCAAACTAAGCTTTTAAGGCTTTTTCCCTATTGTGACTCAGTTTGCAGGATTCACATTATTACAGTGCCAATTCTTACTCTAAGTTCTAAAAATAAAAGGCAAGACATACTGCATGCCAAGTGTGTAACAAACCCGAAGCCAAGGACAGGGCTGGAAATGGATGCAGGGAGGAAATGAGTTATGCTGTGAAATGAAACACACGCCCAGGAGAAAGTTTTAACCTCTGGGGTGGAGGACAACAGCCATCCTTTTTAGCCAGCTAACGAATGCAAGGAGCCAGAGGATGGGTGTTGATTTCTGCAAAGAAAAATCCAGAGATGTTTATATTTTCCCAGCTGCTCAGGAAATAACTGACCAGCCTGAGAGAGAGGGGTGACGCCTCAGGGTCCAGCCCCAAGCCCCCGTGAAGAATCTGGTGGGCGAGTTCCCAGCGACCAGATGGTCCTCCCAGGTGGCCGCAGCACTCTGGTCCTGATGCTCAGGCACACAGGTGGCTTTGGGAGGTACCCAGACAGACCTCACGTAGCCTTTGTTTGACATTCTCAGGGCCCGGGCATGTTCAAGGGAGGGGCATCTCAGAGAGAAACAAGAGCTGGGTGTCTGCATTGCTCAAAACCACAGATCGGCCCCGCAGAGCCCAGCCACCTGCCATGCCCCACACTCCCACAGCCCTGTTTTCTGCCCACCCGAGCAAGGGTCAGGCCCTTGCTCCTCAGGGCTCCACCTCTGCCTGCATCTGCCCTTCGAGGAGATGAAAATCAAGATCTATTTGGCATCCTCCTCCATATCCTGTGGATAGAATCCTTCCTCGGGTTAAAACCAGTTTCTCTGGAGCCTTTCCAAGGATCCATGGGCTTTTTCACCCCATGCCACCAAAGATGGAAGACCGTTTATTCACCAATTGCTGGCTTGGTTAAAATCAGGAACGATAAGGCGCATTGCGGGAACCAGGGCAAAGCTAGAAGCGGTTAGTATGGGTGCAATCTCAAGTGGCAGGGAACAGCCAGGCAGGGCCCCGGACCAGGCAGCCCAGATGGGATCTGGAGCAGGAAGTGACCGCAGGAGGAGCGGGCATCTGCAGCATTCCAGAGGCGCAGCAAACGGCACGCATCCTCCAAGACCTGTTTATTTGCCATTCGGGTTTAATAATGAGTTAATGATGACACGGCCAGCATTTATGGAGCTACTACTTTGTGCCAGGTACTGGTCCAAGCACTGAACGCGTACAGATGCATTTTAAGCTCACAATGACCCAGTGAGGTGGGTCCCGTTGTTCCCATGTTACAGACGACGACTATGAGGTTGAGAAACTTGCCCGGATCTCACAACCAGCACGAGGTGGAGCCTCAACTCAGATCCATTCGGCGTGGCCCCAGCATCCTGCTCAGAAAGACAGTGTGCCTGGAACTCCTTTGCTTTGCTCTCAGACTTCTGAAGGACCGCAGCCCAGCAGGGCCTCCCCAGGCACCCTGTTCCCTCAAGCTGCAGATAAGAACCGCAGCCCCAGATTTTAGTTCGTTGTCTGAGAATCGGATGGGACAGTTCCAAAGTAGCTCATAGAGTGTCCCTTTGCCCGGAGAGGTTCTACAGCTGGTACCATGGAACTTAGTCACCAAGTGCAATGACGTTCAGTGTGGAATGTCAGCTGCCTCCTCTTTTCTCCTCATCTTCCTCGCCCCGTGACTCGCAGGCGATTCTTCCACTCTCTCCGGCCAGCCCACTCTGAGAACAGGGCGCCCCAGAGCCAAGCCACTGAGACGAGAGCTTCCAGGGGTGATAGGCGCTGGGGGAGGAGGGGCTGAGATGAGACTTCTCGATTAACAGCCAGCCATTCAGACAGTGGGGTGTCTTGTTCATGAGGGCAAACCTTGTGCAAGGAACAGGTACGTCAGAGCCTGCCTCCTGCGGCAGATCTCAAGTTCATGGCAATCTATCTATAGGTGAACACATCCCGTCATGCCCTGCTGTTCAAGCGAGTTAGGAGGACAGGAAAGGGGCAGTCAGACGTGAGTCATTCAGTGCCCGCGCTCTACTAGAGATTCGGACTTTCGTTTGTATCAGGAGGAAATTTCAACTTCGGGCTGGTACTCTGATGGGGGCGTTACGATGGTAAATCTTTGTGCGCAACCTAATGAAATCAAAATAGAGCTATTTCTGTCGGGGACGGACTACCCGTCTCACAGGCCACAGCGGCAGCCCTCCGCCGGCTCGGGTGGTCTCATGGAGCGGGGCCGAGTCTGCTCCCAGCACCGGGCTTCATGCATCTCACGTTCCAGGACAGTCCCTTCTCTGCCTCATTTCAGACCTTCCGCTTCGTCTTCCCTGTGATTCCCGAATGATCTGAGATAACCAGGTTTCCCTCTTTAAAGCTTCCCAAAACCAGGCCGAGGAGTCCCGGTTAGGTGGGAGTACGTCAGAAGCCAATTGCGAAATTTTCTTCTTGTTAAGCGATGAGCTGCTGGGGCCTTGTGATTCACCCGGGCCACCCAAGGCACCTTGCTCTCGGGCGCTGCCCAGGATCACAGTTAACCCAGAATGCCTGCTGATGAAAACCAACCAGCTGGCCGGGGTGCATCCAGTCCCCAAAGTTTGGAATAGTATCAAATGAGATAAGTTAGCTTTCCAAGTACATCGAGGGGCACGGCTCAGCATTTTTCTGGAAACAACCAGGAAAAAAAAAAAAAAAAAAAGACAGAAGGGAACACAGCTCAAGGCCCAGAGACCGCCGCTGGAATCCCTGGGAGGGAACAGGCAGGCTGTACCACAGAGCACTGGGCTACCACAGGAGCCGTGGAGGGGTGCCCCTGTTCCGTGTGCCTCTCTACAGCTGGCTGTGTGGGGCACTGTGCCCGAGGCCAGGGCATCTGCTGCTGGGGCATCACAGGACTAACTGCTTCTTCGCTGGGATTGGTCACGGACTGGTTGCCCACGGCCCTGCCCTCATGTCTCTCCACCCCACCCTCCACCCCTCCAAAGGAACTCTGAGCTGGTCTCCAGGTTCCCACCACAGAAGTCCTGCCTGTGCTCTCTGAGGTCAAACCCATAATTCTGTTATTACATCAGTGCTTCACCAAAGAGTTTAGATTCTTCAATAAGGAACGTGCTCCCTACAGTGTGAAATTCCACCATTACTGCTATTCATCCAAAAACCAATGCAATAAACAAATGGTTAGTTCCATATAACATATGTAAAGATAACAGCATACAGTACAGAGATCTATAAAGACATGCAGTGTGTGAAGTATATATACGTATCTAGAGATATATAAAATATGGGCCGGGTCCCCCAATGCTTACAGTTGGCAACAGTGGCAAACACACTCCCAGCATTCGGTGTGCCAGGTGCTAGAAGGAGAACCCACAGGAGACAGCTGTCAATTCTACCTGAGGGGCAGGGCTTTAGAGAAGGACAGAGAGAAGAGGGAAGTTCTTTGAGTTAGGCCTTGAAGGTCAAGTTGGGCCGCGATCAGGCTGGGAGACAGGAGGAGAGGAGACAGGCCTTTCAGGAGACGAGACCGTGCAAGTTCTGAAGCACGAAGGCCACAGGATCCGTGAGTTGCCGAGTGCAGGCGGGTGCAGGAGAAGGTGGTCAGAAGAGGGGGCTGCAGGGGTGTGCACCCGGGCCAGGCTGTGAGGACTCACAGGTGACGGGCATTTGGAGCTCGTGTGCTAGGTAAGCGCAGGCCGTTTGAGGCTTTGGAAACAACGGCCTCTGAGCTGTATGACAGGTACTCAGGTAGCTGCTCGTGGGCAAGATGTGGCTCCCATCCTGACGCTGAAATCTGGGAAGGGACAGCCAGGAACGTGTCCCATAGGAGGACTGACGCTGAGGCCAGCCCTGGAGGTGGAAGCATAAGCAGTGACAGAAGGGAGACAGCACAGTCGAATCTGGGGCCATCAGAAACCAGCCGGTCACACCTGCATTTCAGTGAGGACCCTAACCTCACCCTCCAGAGCGGTGTTACTCTGTGGTCAGGACAAGATTACAGGGAGGTCCTCCGGTCCCCTGACCTCTGGATGATAAGGACAGAGGCGAGGGCAGTGAAGGCGGAGAGGGAGTCATGGAAACCTTTCAGAGGGAGAAGCAACAGCGTTTCACAGCCCACCGGGCTGGGGCAAGGCGTCAGGCAGGAGAAACATGGAGGAAAACAGGGGCCTCTAGCTCGGGTAGCTGACGCTCTAACCCGAGGCAGCTGAACACGGGGGATATTCTTGGCTTTACCTCCTTCTCACTGAGAGACACTTCAGCAACAGCATTGCAGGTGGGGCCTGCATGTTGTTGAAAAAGAAGGTGTTTCCCCGAGTGTTTGAGAGTTTCCCCGTTACCGAAGGAAGCTAAGCTTAGGACTGTAGGTCTCTGACTCAAACCTCACCAAAGGGAACCCTTGAACCCACTCTTCCCCGTCTTCCGCTTTTCAGTAAAAAGTGACCCCGTCATTCCAGGTGCCCAGGAAAAACATGTGGCATTGTGCTCAACTCCGGTTCTTCCTCCCACCCTGTCCCTCAGCCATCAGCAGGCCCTACTGGCTGTGCCTTCCCGATGTTTCCAGAATCTAAGACCTCTCACCACCCGCTGTCACCCTCTCTCACCTGGGTTGCAGGTGGCCTGCAGGCCACTCTCCTGCTTCTGTCCTTGCTCCCTTGTCAACCTCATTTCAGCACAGAAGGTAAATTGATTCTCTCCAAAAGTCATTTACGTGGTATGATGTCTGTGCTCAAAACCCATCTGCTGTGGATTCAGAGCAAAACCTAGCATCCATCTGCTATTTCACCTCCTGGGCTCACCTCTGCCACTCTTACCTGCTGCTCTGCTCCCGCCACACCGGTCCCCCCGCCCTGGACCCTCTGGGGGCCCAGCCGGTCTTTTCCCTGTGCCCAAAACACTCTCCTGTAGTCACCACAAAGCTCAGCTCCTCAGCTCATCTTTGTCACAGCTCATCTTTGTCACAGCTCAAATGTCACCTTTTTAGGTGGCCTGTTCAACAACCACATCATTTGAATGGGGCATTCCACATTCCTGATGCCCCTTACCCTCCTTTTACCATTCCCCCCACCCCCACCTTCTAAGAGACCTGAACACACTCCTCCAGAAGGAAGGGATTTTTTTTTGTTGTTCAGAGACATTCCCAGCACCGAGAGCAGACCCGACACACAGTAGGCATGTTAGATGTATTGTGGATTGGATGAAATGTCACCTCACTGAGGTCTCCCCTACCTACCCTCACCCCTGCGTCCCGATTTATTTTTTCAGTCGTGTTTATCACCAGCTGACATACCACTTGTGAGAGTGCGTATTCTCTGTCTCTCCACGCTCGCATGTAAGGTCCACGAGGGCAGGGACTGTGTCACGTGTGGGTCCGGAACAAGCCGCCCCACAGTGTGCTTCTGTGGCACGAAGACTGTGTTGAGCTGAAGGCAATTCTAGCCTCAGGCTCAAAAGAAGTGTCTGCCCCTCCCACAGGGGTGTCCAACCCTTGGGCCGAGGGCCACATGCAGCCCAAGGATGGCAATGAATGCGGCCCAATATAAAATTATAAATTTACTTAAAACCTTTTTTTTTTTTGGTCATCAGTTTTTGTTAGTGCTTGTGTATTTAACATGCAGCCCAAGACAACTCTTCTTCTTCCAGAGTGGCCCAGAGATGACAAAAGTTTGGATACCCCTGAGAGAAGAACTAGGGGCCTTCCCCATAAGAAGAGATTATCCGCAATAACCTTGCTGGCCCACCTATGTGGCAGGCAAACGTTTATTCACTACACATCTGCTCTTAGCGCCCTGCAGTGACCCCGTGAAGCCCCCAAGGTGCATCACCTCATCCCTGGCTCAGCAGGTGTCCCACACCGTGGTGCCCCTTTCTGTCTCTGAACCTCTTGTGCATGGCGGAGGTCTCTGATGCTCTCACGTGTGTGGGGTTTGCACACATATGTATTAAATTTAGTTCTTTTCTCTTGCTAATCTGCCTCATGTCTATTTGATTGTTAGACCAGCCAAAGAACCTTGAGGGTAGAGGAAAGGTGTTCCCCCTCCCCCGCACAGTCTCTTTTTCTCCTTCTTGTATCCAGTGCACCTAAAACAGTGTCTGGCACAGAGTAGGTAGTTGGTAGCTAATGAGAGCAAAACCTAGCATCCATCTGCTATTTTACCTCCTGGGCTCAGAATCTGGAAACAGAATCTAAATGTTTGGTAAGCAAGTGGAAGGAAGGAAGGAAGGAAGGAAGGAAGGAAGGAAAAAAGGAAGAGGGAGGGAGAGAGAGAGAGAGAGAGAGAGAAATTCTTCCTCTATTGTATCCTCAGAATCACAGATGAGTGGCCTAGAAGAAGAAACAGCTGGTTCTTCTGTGTGTGGAGGGAGATTCTGTGAGGGAGCGGTGAGAGATAAGCATTTATTTAAAATCTATCCATTCATGTGCTCCTTTTGTCAAAATCAAAGGGAACATCTACTGATGATGCCAGGACAAGGACTAAGCAATACACTGGATTCCAAAGGGCTCATGAGTCACGGAGTAACAATTATCATCATTATTTTTGGCTGCCTTCTTCTACAGTTCTCTGAATAATAAATTCAAAGGATTGACCAATCTTGTGATTTGGCTTAACAAACTGGGCGAGTGTACTTTATGACTCAGTTCAACTGAAAGTCGATACCACACATTAAAGAAACAAAACTAACATCTATGTTCTGCTGAACCCTGTCCGATCACTCTTTTACCTGCATTGCAGCTTGTCTGGCATGCTGCCTATAATTTTAAAGGTAATGACTGTAACAGTAATATCACCTCAACTTCATCAAGTGTCTTTCTTTGAGGGCACTTACTAGTCTTCATGTACCATGTTATTTAGGCTTCTGCCAATGTCGAAAGTGTTTCATCACCTGGTTCAGCACCTTCACCTTGCAGAAAGGAAGCGGAGGCATGGACAGGTTAAGGTGCGCGGCCAAGGTCTCAGGGCCAGCCAGGGAAAGAGTCAAGCCTTGTTCTACAAGCCCGGGACACCGCCCAGGCAGTTACAGCAGTTACCCAGCCTCCACCGCCGGGGCAAGAGAGAGAGGTAGAAGAGCAGTGAGAGTAAGCCCTCACTTCCTTCTTCATGTCCGCTCCTGGGGCTCATTCCACATCCAACCCAGAGTCAACCTAGTTCTCTAAAGTGACCAGAAGCAAATCACACGCGCGCATACACACACACACACACACACCCCTGATTCTCCACAGTATGAAGCTAGGGAGGAGTTGATTGGAAAATTAGGAAGGGAAAGGCTACAACAACTGTCTAGGACGTTTTCTGATCTGGAGAGTATGTTCATGTCCCCTTCTCTCTCCCCCAAGATCAACGAGATGCTTCATGGAGGAAACTCATCTTCCTGTTTCAATGCTATCCTGCCCCCAGGCAAGTGGACAAAACAGGTGGCTTCTCTAGGTCCCACCCCAGCCCTGTCATCATGGGACATGTTGTTTTCCTTTCTCTCAAAGGTTTTCAGTGGTTTCTTCAGTTAATTATCTGAGAAGCTGACAGCAGGATCCACTGGCAGATTTCAATCTGTTGAGCAGCAGCCATACTCCTGATTTCAAGTTATACCTGAAAGTCGAATTCCACTGCCATTTGCTCTGTTTTGTTTTGACAGGGAGTGGGGAGAAATATGTACACATTTGTAAATGAAAAGTTTAACTCAGAAGGTCAACCAATCAGCTGCCAATGGCTGTTGCCTTGGAGAGGAAACTGGGTGCTGGGGGAAAGGGGATGGTTAGATCTGCTACACACTTTATACCCCTCTGCACCTTTTGAAGATTGTACCATTGGCATATATTATTTATTCATAAAATTAAACAGAAAAACTATGGAAAACAAAACTGAAGCTGGGAAACTACTTTCGTTGGAGCCCTTCCTCCAAGAGGAACAATGATGATGTCACATCTTGGTTCACCAGGGCTGCTACACAACTACGGAGCTTACGAGACAGACGGTGAGCTCCCCGAAGCAGGGAGAACGCTTCAACTGTGCCTTTAATCTCTGTCCTTGTACTCAGTATCTATTGCTGCATAACAAATCACACCCAAATTTAGCCTTTAAAACACGAGTGTGACCTCAGTTTCGGTGGCTTGGGATCTTGGGCATGACTCAGGAGCCCTCTCAGGGTTTACATTCAAGGTGTCAACCAAGGACACATCACCCGGAGGTTCCCTTGGGAAGGCTCTGCTCCCAAGCCCACTCACAGGGCTGTGGGCAGGACTAGGGTACCCGTGGGCTGCTCCCTGCCAGGCACATTTCTCCACAGGGTAGCCCACAGTAGGGCCACTGGCTCGCACGTGGGCCTCGGAAGTGACCCCCCCACATGTGTCACATTCTGCTCAGTAGAAGCACATCACCAGGTCCAGTCCCCGCTCCAGGAGAGAGGATACTCAGAGACGGAAGCAGCCAAAGATCACACTGAACGAGAATCCTGACAGTTTAGGAGGGTCCGAAATAGGGTCAAAAGTCACTTAAGACAGTTCATGTGGAACAAGCATGAGAAGTCTAGTGGTAAATGAGAACCAGAGAGACATGACTTGACTCAAAACAGCGTCGGGAGACACCAAGCACTATGAGCAACCAGGCACAGGGCAACCGGAGGGCATCCAGAAGAGGCAAAAAGAAAATTCAAAATTAACTTTTAAAATCAAAGCTGGGAGCAGCATGAAGAGGCGGCGAGAATGACGCCTGGACCCACCCAAGCCCACGTGCTGTTGCTTCCCTGCATCCTGCCCCACGTCCCGCCACCGTCGCCATCGTGCCCAAGGGACAGGCCGAGGGGATGCTACAGGGGATGAAGCCAAGGCGAAGGACGGACCAACCACAGAGAGGATCCACCAGGGGATCAGCTAAACCTGATCCTCCCACGCCAGGCCCAAGCCTGAAAAGGCCCTTGTGAAGGAGGGCGAGAAGGTACCCAAAGGGAAGAAAGGGGAAGCTGATGCTGGCGAGCATGGGACTAACCCCGCAGAGGATGGAGATGCCGAAACAGGCCAGGTACAGAGAGCTGTGGGTGTTGCAGATGCCAAGGGAAGGGCGTGCATTTTTGATAACTGCATTTCTGGTGGCTGTGCAGTTGGAAATGCTATTTTTCACCAAGTTTGATAAAAATGCAGAATTTTGTTTTACTTTTTTAAAGCTGTGCCATTAGCACACAGAACCCTGCATTGCTGTTTTTGGGGGAAAGGGCACACAGGACTAATAGAAAGTCTCCAAAGCTGGGCGGACATGGGAAAAGAACACCCTTCCCTTCTAGTCTGGAGAGATCGCCCTTGGTCCCGAGATGTTGGCACACATTAGCCGCCTTGGCACACCATGTGGTGCCGGAAAACTAAAAGTTTGTTTTTGTGTCCCTTGTCCCTGCCCTCTTTCAGCATAGATGTGACTCCTCTAAGTGCAGAGAACTGTTGGGACCTGACCCCCACAAAACGGCTCCCAGTACGTCAGGCAGCCTGGACTTCCCAGTGTCGCCCCGGGATGGCGTCCCTCAAAAGAGCAGCCATTCCTTTTCAGAGTGTGGATCTATAGATCGATAATTCTGCCACTTTCATTTCATTTCCCAAAAGTCAGGGTCGGCTTTGAAAAGCTGTTAGATCACACGCTAGCGTGGGATGTCAGCCCTCACTCCAAACTCTCCCCACTCGAGGCCACAGACGAAGCCTTGGCCGGGTTTACAGCGGCTTTCCGGTCTCGGCAGCCCATGGGAGACAGAGTTTAAAGTGTGCTGTGTGCTGTTGACATTCCCTGCCCTTGCCCTGCCTGAAATACCATGACTGTTTATGAAAACTGTCTTTAATAAACCTGGATACAGCTTGGCTTGGGGGAAAAAAATCAAAAGTGGTATCAGCTATGGTCTGTTAAGCCCATTTTTTAATTTTAGCAATATCGAACATGGGATTTTCATCTTTTTTTTTGGAATGACTAGATATCGATTCTCGTGTTACGCAATAAAAGAGAAATGGCCCTGGCTGATGTGGCTCAGTTGGTTGGAGCATCATCCCATGCACCAGAATGTTGGGGGTTCGATTCCCGGTCAGGGCCCAGACCTAGGTTGTGGGTTCAGTTCCCGGTTGGGGTGTGTGTGGGAGGCAACTGATCGATGTATGCTTCTCTCTCTCTCTTCCCCTTCTTCTCTCTATAAAACCCATAAACATATTTAAAAATGATTTTTAAAGAGAGAAATGAAATACTCAAGTGTAATGTAACACTCTCTTTTTGCTAAGCCCATTGTAAGCCACTGTGGCGTGTAAGTGTTGGAGTTCAAACGCTGAATAAGTCAACTGACTTCGAAGGCCACGTTTCTGATCCTCACATTGGGTGGCTATGAATTTCACCTTTGCAAGTTTGTCTGTACATGCAAAACGGCCTGGGAGACGGCAATGAACACAGAGAAAGTCTTTTAAAAGCTGAAGTTGGAAAAGGTCAAGTGAACAAGATCTATTTGCATCTTGTACTCACTTAAGTAAATCCTTAAAAGGATTAAGAAATATTAAACTTGTCAATTACTTTTAAAAATGCATTTCAATTCTTTAATATACTCACTTAATCCTGACATTTTGCAATCCTTACAAATCTCTTCATTGACTTGGACCCAAGGGGTCCCCTAATAAGAATAATATCATGCAAACTGTGAAAAAACTTCTTCTGGGAATGCTTTCACCCTGGGGAAAAAGAGGAGGCTTCACATTTCCTTTTCCCTTCTGGAATCCACAACACCCACCCGCGCTCCTCACCCCAGCTGACTAGGAAATGGATTCTAAGTGGTCAAGAGTCCAGTCTCAGCAGCCACGTCCCTGATTCCATCATAGTTCAGACAGAAGACAACTTCCTAGTAATGCATGTCGGGTGTATGCGGCTGGCCAGTGCTCCCCGCTCCGACAGGGCTGTTTGCAGCGGCCAGCTAGTCGGAGTCATCAGAACAGACCTGGAGACCATGCAGGGAGAGAGCCGCTGCTCGTCCACTGTGAGCAGCCTCCAGGACACCAGAAAGTGGGCCCTGCGTGCCATCTGCTACAGAATCACCTGGGGAGCTACAGAGAGAGTGAAGGGACAGACACGGGAGTTTCTACTTTCTCAGACTCTCAAGGTGAATTTGAAGCGTAGCAGAAACTCAGTTATTGGTCTAGGCTGACATGGAAATAGGAATTTCTATTCTTGCCAATAAAAAGAGGTTACTTTGATCATATTCTTTATTCTTGTATTTTTTAATCCTCATCCAAGGATATGTTTACTGATTTTTTTAAAGGTTATAAAGGTGGGGAGAAAGAACCATCGATTGGCTGTCTCCCATACACACCCCGACTGGGGGTCGAACCTGCATCCTAGGTATGTGCCCTGCCTGGGACTCAAACCCACAAATTTTGGTGTATGCAACCTCTTGGGATGATGCTCCAACCAACAGAGCATCAAGAGTAGACAGTAACCCCAGCCAGGAATTACTCTTTACTCTTGAGACTATTCCACACCCATTTGGAGAGCTTTGTTGAGTTTCTACAGCACTACCAGATAGACTAGGGCACCACCCATGTGAGAGCTCTGAGGGTTGTTAGAGAAAAGTTCCAAGTTCTTCATTTTCACAGAAAGAACTGGAGCTCAGACAGGTCAGGTGGGGTGAGGGGGAGGCCTGTACATAGTCTGCCTGTGTCCCCATCTGTAAAGTGGTGATTAGTGTAGTAATCCAGTCATCACACAGCTATTGAACGCCCACCAGTGAGGAGATGCTTGGGAGGAATGCGATGCTCTGTTCTCAAGGGGAGAGAAACCATCACTCAGGATTATTACCGTTCAGTGTGGTCAGTGCCAGGGGAGGGTGATGCATCCTGCTGTCCCGGGTGGGGTGGAAGCTTGGAGGAGTTGTACTTAACCCAGTCAGGGAAGGCCCGGGGACACGCTCCAGGCCATCCCATGAAGAACTGTCCTCCCTGGAGAAAGGGCAGGAGACAAAGGTGCCCTGTTCTCTCTCTTTAGAATACTTGTGAAGAGATATTTCTCGTGAAAATGCTTTCTAGTCGGCAAATCACAGCACAGATGAGAGCGATGAGGTTATTTTAAGTGACTTGATCGAGGCCACCCACAGCTGATGTGTTACAGTCTCCCGCCCAATGTCTGAGTCACATCACTCACTCCTTTTAATCACTTCTCCCGTGTGTTTATATCTAGACACTGCCATAAACCCAGGCGAAGGCACCCCATAGGGGGCCAATTCCTACCACGCCTACCTTCCAAACAGCCGTTTGCTGCCTTGATTATGCATTAGAATCACCCCAGATGTACCCGCTTTGGGTACAGAATCTCCAGGTGGGGGCTCAGGCCTAAGTATATTTGATGCTCCCCAAGTATTTTTAATGTGCAGCCCGGCTTAAGAGCCTCATCTATTGCAAATCAAAGAATGGAGCGCACACTCCCACATACAGAAAATTCCTCTGTCACCTCTGGTGTGTATCTGTCTTAAAGAAGGCTCCGGATAATGTGAGTCCCACGTGTTTGAGTCTGGGCTGTAATATGGTTATTTTAGGAAAATAGATGTACCCTGTGAATGATGACTGGCCTGGATTAATATGAATCTGTCTTTTCTGAAGATACTCAGGCTACTGAGCAGTGAGGGGCAGAGCCCAGAAGTATGACAAGCGGCAGAGAACGGACTGTCCAGGCTAAGAACGCCAGCAGGGAAACCATGAAATAGACAATGCATGGATTCCCGGAGACGATGCACCTGGAGGCACACAGGTGGGATGGAGAAGATGATCCTCAGGTGGACTTCTGTTTAGCGGAAGTACTAGCACGGCTTCTTTGGTCCTTTGAAACCGACGGCAGGCACGTGACAGGGAGGACCCCAAACCAGCTTTTATCTATGTTTCTATTTGCTTGACTATAGGGAGGGATCTGTGTTAAGTAAGAACTTTAAAAATATCCAGTGTACCTGGTAGATGCTGCCTAAAATGAAGTCATAAATGCTTCTTTATATGATTCAACAAAGAGAATATAAAAGGAAATTCAGTATTGAAGAAAAGACAGAGGCCCTCTCCTTTACCATGTGTCAAAGGGCAGGTGATGACAGAGCTGTTGTCCTTTCAACAAGGTCACTTGGTCAACACGGTCTTCCATGTCCTGTGCCCTTGCTATGTAAAGAAAGGTCTACAGCACCTGCAGCACCGAGAGCTTGTGAGAATCACAAAACCTTACTGACCGCCAAACCGAGCCTATGCACTTGAGCAAGGTCCCCGGACATCCACGTGCACACGAGTGTTTGAGAAGCTCCGGGTGGCCGCTGCTGGAAGCTGCCACTTTCTGGCTGCTCCGTGGCATCCACATGGGGCCATGATCAGAGGCCAGATTTTCTTTAGGATCCATTTAACTTAAAACCTTGGCCCCACCCCAGTTGGAGCATTGTATCATTTCCCAAGTTTGAGGCACTCGAAATCATCCTTCAGGCTTGCCGTCCCACGTAACCTGTTCTTGGAGAGCTTCCCGAACAGCCCAAACTGAGTTAGTAACTCCCTTCTCTGTGCTCCCAGAGCCTCTTGTCTCACACAACCCTCCCTCACTGCTTCAGGCTAGTCTTCCATCAGTGACTCACCCACGCAGGGAGGAGCTAGCCCCCCGAATATCCCACCAACAGTCATCAGACAGGAAGCGTTAGCCATTATCAGCCTCTGAGCTCTCAAGAGCAGAGCAGACATGGATGCGCCCCAGGAAGCTCCCAGGCTCATGGAGCAGCACAGTGCTCATCTTACAAATAAATGAAGGGTCAACTATGCTGAGAGCAAGTAGCAGCGCAGAGGGTGTACCTTGGGGGGCCCTACTTTAATTAGGGTGGTCGGAGAGGGCTCCGAGGAAGCAACGAGAGCTGAACAGCAGGAGATAAGGGGAAGAGCTTTCCAGGTGAGAAAGGGACAACTGTGTGGGACCCAGGACAGGAAGGGGCCTGTCAGGCTCCGGAAAATGAAGGAGGACAAGAATGGGACTGCGGGGAGGAAGCGGAGGTTGTAGCAGGCTGCGCCTGGCGAGCCACGGAAAGGAGGTAAATATGGTTGAAACTGCGCCAGGGAAAGGTTGTGCGGCTGGCTGTGGACGTGCTCTGGGGTCTGATGGCTGCTTAGCTTGGAAGGGGCAGGGTGGAAAGGAAAACATCAGGGCGAAGACTTCTGCGATGGTCCAGGAGAGGGAGGGTGGTGGCTAGCAGGGGAGATGAACAGGCAGATTCAAGATCCTCCGGAGACAGAGGCAACAGATCTGGACATGGATTGGAAATGGGAGAAAGAGAGGTCACGGTTCAAAGCCAAGTTTCTGGCCTAAGCGCCAACTAGAGAGCTGCTTGGGGTTCAGAGCTGCTGTGCCCTGTCTGGGGTGCTCTGGAGATGCACCGGTGGAGGTAACAAGCCGGCAGGGAGTAATAACCCTGTCATCTTAATACCACGGCTAAGAATATGTGCAAACGTGGAACGCTCCATTTGTCCAAACATGGTACCTGCCACAGTCCAGGAAATGAGTGAAGAAATTAAGACAAACAAACAAACAAAAAACCAAATAAACCCACAACTGAAGATCAGCTTTTAAGTAGAAGCTGATTGGGACGGAGGGAAGGATCCAGCAAACTGAAGACACTGGGATGTTAGAGCTGGGAATTTTGCTGATGATCCGCTAAACAAATCCCCTTCATTTCAGCAATGAAACGTGGTCTAAGCATTCATGAAAACTAGGACCCTCCCAAAATGCTAAAGGAAGTTAAAAAACACCAGGGTGTGCTTGAGTATAAACGAGAGATACTATCCTTTTTGTCTAGTTAGACAGGTCACAATACAGCCAGCTGAGGAAGACAACCATGACTTTGAACACACTGGGACACAAAGCTGATCTGTAACAGGTTAGAGCTTAAATAAACTCTAAAGAATACAAGCACTGCCAACAGGATGTTAAAGGAAAAATATTATGTGAAAGATTTGAATTATTCAAATATAAAATTTTGAAGACAATACATGTTATGATATTCATATTAAACTCAAAGGGCACTCTGGACTGGAAATCATTGGGCAACACCTAAGACAATGTAGCAAGCAGAATTTCACTAGCCAGCAAAATGTACTTTAGTTCTTGCAAAGGTCGCTAACCTTTATATTCCCGTGTCCTGTGCCAAGTGCAATTAAAGCCGTATTGTACTTGCTGATTCCCTTACGACATATGCAAAGGAGCCTGTATCTGAGAAGACATAACTTCATCTGATAAAAAACGAGCATAAGAGCCCGCCCAGGACCCTGAGGCTGGGTAGCACGGGGCACACTGGGAATTTCCTCTTGTTCTTCTGGCTGGTCCTTGCTATGACCTTTTCCCCACACTGAATTTTAGTGCCTTATTGATTGTGCAGCCTTACAGATCTTCAACTTTAAAAAAAGGAGTCTTGTCCTGACCAGGTAGCTTAGTTGGTTGGAGCATCATCTGTAAACCAAAAGATTTTGGGTTTGATCCCTGGTGGGGGTGCCTGTGGGAGGCAACTGATTGATGTTTCTCTCTCTCTCCCTTCCTTCCTCTCTCTTTCTCAAAACCAATGAACGTATGTATCTTCAGGTGAGGATTTAAAAATAGATAAAATCAAATCAATAAATGTATCTTCGGGTGAGGCTTAAAAAAAGTCTTGTTATTTAAAAATGTTTTGGCCCTGGCTGGAGTGGCTCACTGGACTGAGCACCAGCCTGCAAACTGAAAGGTCACTGGTTCAATTTCTGATCAGGGCACAAGCCTGGGTTGTGGGCCAGGTCTCTGGCCGGGGGCATGAGAGAGGCAACCAATTGATGTTTCTCTTGTATATAGATGTATAGATGTCTCTCTCCCTTTGTCCTTTCCTTCCCCTCTCTCTAAAAATAAATAAAGTCTTTTTTTAAAAATGCTCCAAATTTTGTCAAACCTCAGTGGTCAGGTACATGAATGTTGATTTTATTTTTCTAAAGATTTAAAATCTCTCAAAGGAGGGGAAAAACCTTTAAAATAAAAAGGCCTCATCTGAAATTTTATAAGCCTCTGAAAGGTGCCTGTAGTATTGTGTCAACATAAAAATATTATATAAAAGTGAATATATGGAATGATCAAAACAGAACCTATTATACTTATCTGCCATCAGAAAATTATGTATGTCATTGACTTCTTAACCTGAAGCATTGAAATTTGCACCATGTACAATACATTTACAATTGGAATCTGCTGACCAATAAGACTACAAAAACTCATGGAATTATATTAGAAGGATAACCTATCAAATATCACAGCTATGACTTAATGCACAGAGAAACGGAAGACTAGAAAATGAATGGATGGCCCTGGCCAGGGAGAGTGTCACCTGATACACCAACATTGTGGGTTTGATCCCCAGTCAGGGCACACTCAAGAAGCAACCAATGAATGCATAAATAAGTGGAACAACAAATAAATGTTTCTCTCTTAAAAAAGAAACAATAATATAAAAAATTGTTTAAAAAGAAAGAAAGAAAAGAAAATGAATGGTCATTGTCGGGAACCGCCCTGCCTGGTTTCAGAAGCTGTAACTCCCACCAAAGCTAAGGCTGAAGGAATGACCTTGGACCATAAGCCACCAAGGAGACAAAAGCTTATCTCCCTGGCAGGAGCACTGCTTCTACTCCTTTTACTTCATCCATAGCTGGCTTGGTTGGTTAGCCAATGACAGGTAAGATTCCCCAAGGGGGGAATGATCTAAGACAGGCATGATCACATGGGAGGCCCCCAAGGAAGGACTTTGGGGGCTACAGCAAAAGAGGGTGATGGACCCTCATCCTTCAGCTTTGACAGAGCCTGAGTCCTCCGTGTCTGCGAGAAAATCTCCTAATCTCTTGGCTGCCTTACTTCCCTTGCTCCACCTAAGCCAAAAACGATGACGGAGGGTGGTGCAGCCCCGTGCTGGAAAGGGCAGGTTCCCTGGGTGATCAGGCCTAAGAAAGAATATGTAAAATCCTGTGAAACCTGCTTTGTTTAGAATGCTCTCAATTAAATGATAAGGGTCCAAGCAAGAAGTAAGTTTGTTCCTTAAAGTATTTTATAGCTCTTTAGCTATCTGACCCTGACTCAAAATAGGCCCTCAGACTTCCTTGTTATTTGATCCTTACTTCCCGGCAATGAGTAATGAGCTTTACCTGAATTCCTGTGTAAACGAACCCAATAAAAGCCATTGAGGAAAAGGCTCTTGGTCCTTCTCCTGTGAGAGACTGGCCACCTTTCCTCCCCAAGCAGATCATGTCTTGGTAGACTTATTCTCGTCTGTGGCGGACGGGGGAACTCTTCGGACAAAGCTCCCCCACAGGTCATCACTGAACTGAAATTTGGGATGATGTTCTAGTCCAGTCCTGGCCTCTGGCCCCCCACCCAAAACCTGCTTTCCCTTGGGTTTCTCCTCTGTCCCACGGGGATAATATCTGTCCCAACAGCTCTCAAGTGAGAAGATTTTAAATCTGAAGTAGTACAACCACATCAAGCATCGTTATTACCAGCCGAGGTCAAAGAACTGGAAAATGGGTTGACCTGATCTGTCACCCTCTGAACCCAGGGCCTGTTACACCAGACTGCTATTTATCACAGATCATAAATATTCATTAAAGACCAGGAGAATGACACGACATGGCCATTTTGAGAGACTAGGAAAAATCAATCCTCCTTCCACCCCTCACTCCCAAATTTCGAAAAAAAATTCATGGACGATCCAGGCATCATGAAACAGAGCTTAAATATACAGGTAGTCCTCAAATTACAAACAGCTGTGTTCCAAAGGTTCATTTCCAGGGACTGCGGTCCAATGAAATATAGAACACATAGGTAAATCTGAATTTTAGATAAACAATAAATAACCTTTAGTGTAAGTATGTCCCAAATATTGCATGGGACATACTTATGTTAAAAATGTATTTGTAGGCCCTGGCTGGCGTAGCTCAGTGGATTGAGCACAGGCTGCGAACCAAAGTGTCGCAGGTTCGATTCCCAGTCAGGGTACATGCCTGGGTTGCAGGCCATGACCCCCAGCAACTGCACATTCATGTTTCTCTCTCTCTCTTTCTCCCTCCCTTCCCTCTCTAAAAATAAATAAATAAAATCTTTTAAAAAAAAGTATTCGTTTACCTGAGATTCCAGTGTAACTGTGCCCTGCATTTTTATTTGCTAATCTACTTCTGGGTCATTTGTACTGTTTTTCCAGCCATCAGCTGTGAGGTCCTGGAAAGAACCCTCCCCTTGGAGAAGCGGAAGCCTGAGTTCAATTTCTGGTTTTGTAGATTACTAGTTCTGAGACCTGAGTTACAGTTCCTCCACTTGCAAGAAGAGGCCGGTCAACACATACACCACAGGACTGAGTAGGTAAACACTGCTTGTGGGAAGCAGTGTGTATGCCCTCACCGCATCCCATGCTTCCTGTCCCACCATCACCCCCTTCTCACAGTCCCAAGATCACAGCACTAAACTCTCAGCGCTTTGCCAACAAAAACAATGCCATTTTGTCACATTACCCTACATGCACTATTAGAATGATTTGCTTCTTAAGTGAGGCCACACAAGCCAATCGCGTTCCTTATTTCCCATGAGAAATCCCCAAGCTTTAGCGAGTTCCCATTAAGTACACACTGGCCGTCTCCTACATCAGAGAAACAGTTGGCGCTGTGTCTGGAGGACCTGCCCCGTAGACAACGCCGCTTCAGCTTTCCGTTGTCCTCTTCGCCCGAAAGCAGGGCTGACACGCTTGCACAAGTGCTTTTCGGTGGCCCAACTTTAAACGCTTTATCGCTCTGAAAATAGGTGAGTGTGTGATTTCACAAACTCTGCCAAAATGTGAAGGCTCACTCTAAGGCTAGGAAGCACTCGTTTCATAAATCCTTGTAGAGTGCCTCAGTCTCAGCTCCACCGTCCACTTCCCAAGCTTTGGGGTCTCCAGCCAAGACGTCTGAATTTGTCAAAGCTTGACCTCTGGCCGTGCCTGGGCGTCCCAGCAACTGGGACTGCTTAATGAGCCCAAAGCTAAATTCTTAATCCTGCAGCTGGTCCTCTGAGTCCAACACCATTATCTCCGTATCTTCAGCTACGTACGTAAGAGATTTGGAAACCACTTGCCCCCTCCCTTCTCAGAGGTTCTCAAATCTGATGCATCTCCAAGACCAAGATTCCACTACTAATTCTAAAAATGCAGCTCCTTCCCTCCATTTCTGACCTCCACTCCTGCCATCCGGGCCCAAGCCCCCATCATCTCTCTCACGGACCCTGCCGTGGTCTCCTGATTGGCCTCCTCCCACCCCGCCCCTTTCTCCACATCATCGCCAGAGTCACCCACTGAACCCAGGAACGCAACCTGGTTGCTCCACTGCTTAGACACGCACCAGGGCTTTCCCATTGGCCGGGTCCCTGCTCACACCGCATCCCGTGCTTCCTGTCCCCGCATCACTCCCTTCTCACAGTTCCAAGGTCACAGCACTAAGCTCTCACCATGGGGGGCTCTGCACGTGCTGTTCCCTTGGCTGGAGCAGGGGAAGCCCTGCCCCGGTCTGCTCATCCTGCAGGTCTCAACTTGAGTATAATCCCCTCCAAGAGACCCTCCTGAGCTATTTTTTCATTGTGGTAAAATATAAACAGAATTGACCATTTAAAAACATTTTTAAGGGTACAGTTAGTGGTATGAAGAATATTCATATTGTCCTGTGACTATCACAGTCACCCATCTCCAGAGCTTTTTCATCATTCCCAAATGAAATTCTGTACTCATTAAACAACGAGCCCCCATCCAGCCCTGGCTGGCGTAGCTCAGTGAATTGAGCACAGGCTGCGAACCAAAGCATCCCAGTCAGGGCACATGCCTGGGTTGCAGCCCATGGCCCCCAGCAACCGCACATTGATGTTTCTCTCTCTCTTTCTCCCTCCTTTCCCTCTCTAAGAATAAATGAATAAAATATTTTAAAATAAATAAACAATGAGCCCCCATCCAGCCCTGGCTGGTGTGGCTCAGAGGATTGACTGAGTACTGGCCTGTGTCACTGGTTTGATTCCCAGTCAGGGCACATGCCAGGTTGCAGGCCAGGTTCCTGGTTGGGGGCGTGTGAGAAATAACCTATCAATGTTTTTCTCCCTCTCTTTCTCCTTCCCTTCCCCTCTCTCTAAAAATAAATAAATAAAACCTTTTTAAAAAGTCCCCATCTCCCGTCCCCTCGGCCCCTGTTTGACCCCTAGGTTCTAGGTTTTGTCTCTGTAAATTGGACTGTTGTAAGTACCTCAGAGAAGTGGAATCACACAACAGTTGTCCCTTTGTGTCTGGCCTAGTTCACTCAGCAGCACGTCTTCGAGGTTGATCCGTGTTATAGCGGGGGTCAGAATTTCCTTCCTTTTGAAGATGAAATAATATTCCATCGTGTGGACATACAACATTTTATCTACTCACCCCTCAGAGGCCATCTGGGTCCCTCTCAGCCATTATAAAGTAGGCTCTCATTATTATCTAGTAATGCCTTTTTTTCTTTTAAGTGCTTCCCATAGACCATAATTCTAGTACTGGCTTCTTCCATACCTATTTGGTTCAGTATTTTGTTTAGTATCTACTCCTAAAGACTTTGTAAGCCCCAGGAGGAGGAGGATGGCGTCTGTTTTGTTGATCCCTAAATTAATCACCAGGTCCTGACACAGGGTCTGGAGTATAATAGGTATTTAATAAATAATTGTTGAGTCACTGCATGAAAGAAAATCATTAGGCCACCAGAAAGCCACTAGTCTAAGTTCACTGGCAAATTCCATGGACTTTGTATTCAACTGTGAAAGAGAACAAATTAATGCGTGTGCACCCACACGCACCCACACATTTAGCTCTCTGGGCACCACCAACTCCCCACATCACCTGGAAGTCAGTCTATTTGCAGACAGCACACAGTTCCAAGTCCCATGTTCTTTTCAAGAATGCGTCATGTGCAAACGTAACGTGCATAGTCAGCAATATAAGAAATTAAGTAGGTATTGATCAATGCCACAGCACGGATGAACCTTGAAAACATTGTGCTAAGTCAGTCCAACACGAAAGATCACATATCATGTGATTCCATTTATACAAAGTGTCCAGAATAGGCAAACCCACTGAGTCAGAGAGTAGAGGAGGGGCTGGCAGGGGCTGAGGGCAGGAGAGAACACCAGTGACAGCTCAAGGGGGTGGGGTATCTTTTCGGTGGGGAGGAGTGATGAAAGTTTTCTAAAATAGGTTCTCGTGATGGTTGCACAACTCTGTAAAGTATACTAAAAATGACGGCGTTGTCCTCTGGAAACAGATGAATTATGCGGAGTATGAATTACATCTCAGTAAAGCTGTTTAAAAAGACCCCATAGTGGATGGAGACAGGGGTGGCCTGCCCGCGTTTGAGAGGTGGGGAGTTCGCCTCCCGCCATGACGCACACGCAGCAGGGCAGGCGGGGGTGGGGGGCCTGCCAGCCCCTCCAGGCCATCTTCATGCCACTCTCAAGTGGGAGTCTCTGCTTCCTGCACATCCTCTCCTTTTTTTGTTGTTGACACCACCCTGATGTACCCCACCAAAGGAGGAAGACATGCTATGGTGATAAACACAGGTCAAGTTCTCCCAGCCAAAACCTTAGATACGCATACGAATTCCTGAAGGGCCCCTTTATAACCTTTATCATGAGTGATCCGAACACTGCCCCTTGAATTTACAGCATCTGAAAACTCAGACTTCAACCTGCCCCCCCGGGCTCTGCCAAGACAGTTACCTTTGCCTCCTCTTTCTCTCACTCCCCGGATCTAAGCTGTCTGGGAATCCTGTTGGCTGCCCCTTTAAAATATGTATACGTCCACAACCTTCTCTCTTTCAAACACCTCACCCTGGTCGGTCCAAGCCTCCTAAATGGTCTGCCTACCTGAGAGCCATCCCCCCGCCAGATTTCCACCCAGCAACCAGAGTGGCCCTTTGGAAATGCAGGTCAGATCACAGATCATGCCACTCCAACGGGCAATGCCCTGCACTGATGCCTGAAGTGCTTACTCGCCTAGGAAACCCCACGCCAGGGCAGTCCCCTATCTCTCCTCTCTGGTCTTTTCTTCCCCCGTCCCGTCCCCACTCACAGGTGTGAGGAATAGCACTAGACTTCATCAGAGGAGCCAGGGACTCCCCCGTTGGGGCCTGTGCACCAAGACATCTGTCCCCTCTGGCAGGGACACTCCACCCCAAGGTCCTCATGATTCACCCTCTTCCTGGCCAGTGTGCTCCAATGCCACCTCCTCCACTCTGCCATTGCATCCTGTTCCCTTGGACTCCCCCCATGTCCCTTGACCCTGTTCAGCTTTCTCCTTTTATCCCCTGAAGCACTTATCTCCAAGCACACCATATAATGCACGGATTTATTATCTTTTTTCTCTACTCTCTCACTCCCCTCTCTAGAATGGGAGCTCCCCGAGGGCAGGCTCTTTACCTACGTGATCCCCTGGGAGAGGCCAAGTACCTGGCACACAGGATGTGCTTTGTAAGTATCTGTTGGCCGTCTAGCTGGCCAAGGGAAGCCTCTTTGTCTCAGACTTTGTAACACTAGGGAGGAGGGTCCCCCGTGTGGAATGGCTGGGGAGAGGGGACATTCTCAAGGAGAAGCCACGGTTTATCTCCGTGACCATTCAAGCTAGAGCTCAGGAAATGACACCAACCAGTAACTAAGAGTTCAGGGCCTGAGCAAACTTTGTTCAGCTTTAAAAAGAGTGTTGGTTCAAGTAATCTCAAAGACACATTGGAATTATCGCCACGTTTTTCTGTGCGACGGGGGGGTGCCTAAGACTGATTTAAAAAAATTCTAAATGCTCTTAGTCAACTTGCGCCAGACAAAGTGTCAGGGCTGGGAGATCAGCCCTGTTAGCTCCGGCGCCATTTTTGTGGCTGCGGCTGGCATGGGGCAGGAGGAGGGAATGGCACCCAAGGAGGGTGGCGTTTGGGGTTAGTTTGAAAATGGGTTTTTTTTTTTAGTTTACTTAAAAAAAGAACTCCTGCTAAAATGAAACATGCAAATCCTTATTTTGGCTAATTGTCAGGGCACAGTGTCAGCATAGACTCATGTGAGAGTCTACTGTTCTCTAGAAAACAGGGGCCAAGATGTCTTGAACATGGACTGGCACCTCATGGCTGCAGAAAGGCGTCTGGTTCTCCTGCCGCACGCGCAGACACACTCTTCACGGGTGCAGCCTTTGGTCCCCTGCCCCCCTGCAGCCTAGAACTGGCCTTCTGCCTTACGGCCTGTTTGAAAAACCATGGATTCCACCCCGAGGGAGAACACAATTTGACTTTGATAAGTATGCAATTTTGCAAACATTTAAATGGTGGCTTTCCTTACACTCTAACCCTTCCTCCAGCAAAATACTTATTTATCTGTTTGTTTCTTTGTTTGTTTATTCCAGTTAATTCTGTAGGGAAGTTAGGATCCTTTTTTCCTCCACTACAGAATGTCCCCCCTCCAAGGCAGCTGTGGTCCGCAAAGGTCTCCAGATCAGGAAGCCAGGCTCCCCGCGCTTTTATGGCCACGCTGGCACAGAGCGCCCTGCCGGTGGCACAACAGGCCAGGCGGGTGACGGAACCCCGAAGGGCCACCAGCTTCCTAACAGCAGCTGCAGGTGAAAAGGAGAAGCGTGTGCCTGCCCCACACGTGTCTTCAATAAAACCATCCCCCACACCCCTGTAGTTTCCCGAGTTCTTCCCAAGATGCTGTGCAGTGGGATGTTAAATACTCCATGTCCCCGCCCATCCTAACCACTTTTGGAGAAATACAAACCTCAGAACACGGAGTGAGGTCTCAAAAACTACCATGAACAGAGCCTCCTATGCCCATGTTCCTAGCAGTGCTATCAAAACAGCCAACAGGTAGACACAACCCGAGCGTCCACCCACACATGAACAGGTGAATAAAACGTACTATAGACATACAATGGAATGCTACTCAGCCTCAGAGGGTGGAAGAAAATTCTCACACGTGCTATGACATGGATGAATCTTCAGGACATTATGCTGAGTGAAATAAGCCAGTCACAAAGGACCAATATGGGGTGGGGCATGAGCAGGTTTACAGTTGTTTATACAGAAAACAATACAATAGTTAACAATACAGGAATACACTGCTTCATGTACTCACGGCTATAAGCCTGTATTACCTTTGCCCCGCCCTGTATTATAGGGTACTACTTCCATGAGGTCCCTTAGAACAGCCGAGTTCGTCAAGACAGAGGAGAGGCTGTCAGGGGCTCCGGGGAAGGAGGGGTAGGGAGTCACTGTTGAATGGATGCAGAGTTTCCACTGGGGGCGACGGACAAGTTCTGGGGGATGGATGGCGGCAATAAATGCTTGATATTGTAAATGTGCTTCACGCCACTGAATTCACACTTTAAACTGGCAAGAATGGTACCTTTTATAAGCATTTGACCACAACTAACACAGCTCCCATGAAACAAACTTCCTCCCTAAGCTGAGATCCCGAAGAACCTCCTCTCTTCCCAAGGTTTTCCTGGTTCCAAAGACAGGGCATGGATTTTCACCTCCTTCTCACAATGTCTGGAGTCTGGTAAAAGCCACACACTTACTTGCTTTGTTTGACCACAAACCCTAGAGGCTCAGAGACGCAGGGGAGTCCTTCGTGCCCGACTTACAGGCCCTCCCGTCATTCCCAGTGTGGAGGGAGGGCCGGTGTTTCCCGGGAAGAGATGTGCAAACCCGACCCGTGCAGATCCTCGTTTTAAACCGCCCACGTCAAATGGCTTCCGAGTTTCTGATAGATAATATTAAACATCTTTTTCTGCATCGACGCATCCTATACAGATCATGGAGCACGGTGTCAGTAGGTCGCTGCATCCCAACAAGACAAGAATAAGGATTTGCGCAGAAGTCACACCCTACCGGCTAAAATCCATATGCACCCCACCCTGGGAAGCTTCCCCAGACAGCAAGCACGGACGGCCAGCGGCTGTTTGAGGATAAACACTGGCTGCCCGAGGAGCTCCAATGGGGATATTCCAGCTCAACTCAGTGTGAGTGGAGGTTAGGACGCCGATTCCAAACACCGCCTGCACTAGAGCAAACAAACCTCAACTCTGGTGAACAAAAGTCACTCTGCAAAGAGACAAAGCCATAAACGGCAGCCCTGTAAATAAAGACCAAAGCTACCAACCAAAGGTCAGGCTACCCATGCACTCCACACAGAGGTGCCGGGCTTCTGCGTCCCGCAGAGGGCGGGTGGCTGTCATCACTGAAGGACTGACTGCCCCAGAACGAGGGTGACATTGGCCTCCCCAGAGTCAGTGGGCTTCCCACCCGGACCCTCCCACAGCTTCCAGGCCCAGCTTTCCCTCATCGGATACAAATTCACTAGACCGGGAGGCTGATAATGAAACGGAGCTTCAGAGCCGGAAGCGGCCTGGGCCATGCTCCAGGGTCTAAGGCAAGCAAGCAGCTCTCCATGCGGAGAGGGACCGTGTGCAGGGCAGGGAGAGAGAAAACGTCTGATCCACTTGCCTGCCAAAGGAGGAAAAAGTACACGCAACTCAGACCCTATGAACACTTTACAGGCACAATCCCCAGTGCAGGACCTGGAGAAGATGCTCAAGTTGTTTTTTAAAATCTAACGAGTGAATGAATGGGATTGTTCCAAGGGTCTCTGTCCCTGGCAGTGCTCACCAGGTGTCACCACTAAGAAACCACGTGGAGAGCACAGATCCTTTAAAAGAAATTTGAGGTTTAGAAATTCCTGAATTTTGAACAGGAAAAAAATATATGTGTATATACACACACATATATATGTGTATTTGAGGTCTGTCCAGAAGGTATCCAGCCATGTAATATGAAAAACAGAGACATTTATTGAAGAAGATGCAAGGTACAAGATACAAGAAACACTGTACATAGGACAATGATGCCTCAGTCCCCTTCCAAGTAGGCACCTTGGGACCTCACACAGTTCTCCCAGTCACCATCAGCTGCCCCGTCGTATTTTCCTGAGTCTCACTGATGGTCTGAAATCTCGTCCCTTTCAAAGGTGATCTTAGTTTTGGGGAAAGCCAGAAGTCACAGGGCGCCAAATCTGGGTTGAAGCGGGGCTGAGTCCCCTGGGTGATGTGATGTTTCACCAAAAACTCTGCACGAGTCGTGATACATAAGCAGGCACATTGTCATGATGAAGCTGCCAATCACCACTTGCCCATAGCTGGGGCCTTCCGAATCATCTGAGTAGTTTCCGTGGAGGAATGTTCAGGCTTCACACAAAACTTGATGCAGATTCTTTGCTCTACTCACTCAGTCATTTTGAATGTGAAGGCCACACAGTACACATGCTCACTCAACGGCGTCTACCACCCCCACTAACCAGTACAGTGAAGTTGTCATTATTCACACATGCACATTCCAGTCCACTCTCCTTGGCTGCCAGGTTACAGCAATGTCGCCCAAACCATTCTTGTTATGTTAACAATGGCTGGATTTCTCCTGGACAGACCTCCTATTTTAAACAGGAGCACGGAGGCTGAGGGAGAGGGAAGGCAGAGTGGGGGATACAGGAGACACAGCAGTGCTCAGTAGTCCCCAAGGGCCCCCACTATGCAGGAGGAGCACCCAGGGGAGAACAGCCAGGCACCCACGTAGCTGTGACCGAGTGGGCATGCCCCTAGGTCACTGAGTGCACTGGTTCTTCGTGTCGCCCTTGGACGCCCATATTTCCAGAACTTCAGCCTTGGATTTGGAGGTTTAGAACCTCACCCCTACCCTCAGGCGAGGACAGGGCCTGGTGCGAGCAGGCTCCTTGTTTGCTAAATAAATACTAACAGAGCGATTCCTGCTTCCTGCCCAGCGCAGGAGAAAGGCAGTGGGTGGATGAGCAACAAATATGTACTGAGCGTGAGCAACAACACAGCCGTAACGACTGCTCCTGATGGAGCGGTGCGCTAAGCCTTTCTGGTTAATTCCCTCATGTGGAACTCACCATACAACTCACTGTACAACCGTGTGCGGTGCCCAGTCACCGCTGCCCTTCCAGTTCACAGGTGAGGACGCTGAAGGCAGAGGGAGGGACTAAGTGACTTGCTGCAGGTTTTTCAGTGAGGAAATGGTGAAGCCTGGATTCCAGGAGAGGCCAAAAGAATCCTGAGCGTGGGACCCACCTCCATGGACCGCTGCTTCTGGGCCCAGTGCGCACCGGGACAGTCAGCAAACACCAGTTCCACTGGGCCTGGTTTTGGCAACAATTTATTTAAAAGTGCCAAGGATTAGGAACAGTACTTATGTGTTCCTAATGACCAGATAGTACAAATTTCTTTGTCTTCTAAGAATAAAAACATGAAGCCCTGGCTGGCGTAGCTCAGTGGATTGAGCACAGGCTGTGAACCAAAGTGTCGCAGGCTCGATTCCCAGTCAGGGTACATGCCTGGGTTGCAGGCCACGGCCCTCAGCAACCGCACATTGATGTCTCTCTCTCTCTCTCCACCCCCTTCCCTCTCTAAAAATAAATAAAATCTTTAAAAAAAAAGAATAAAAAAATGAGAAACAAGACTGGTGTGTGTGTGTGTGTGTGTGTGTACGCTTTCTAGACTATTCTTCTACAGTGCCAGGTCTTCAGTGACACGAGACCTCAAAAGATCTTCAACTGGGCACTATTTTTAGCTGGGCACAGGGAAGGGATCCAGGAGTAACTCAGTTCACAGAATAAAAAAAGGATAAGCTATCTTTTTTGTATGTTATTAACACTCTTCTGGCAGCAAATTAATTTTTACTTATCTTAATAAGTAACATAACCCCTCCAGGCACAAATACAATTCATCTAATTGAATGTTGCCAACAAACAGGCCTAGAGACTCACAAGACACCTCAAGACACCACGAATAAAAACTTCCCAGGAGATTAATCTAGAAGCAACTATAGTAGCCAATTCTACAAGTAAGTGCTTAAGAAACTTTAACGGCACCTCTCTTTAGAGATACGGGTCATGGACGAACCCGATAAAACTTGTTCTGGTTCCTAAAGAGCAAGTTCCTCCGCATTCACGAGAGCAGAGCCTCCTTGTCACAAGACCTGAAACCGAAGAGCAAAGGTAACTCGTAGATGAGAATCTCTCTGCAGGGGATGGTAGGGGTCACCTGGATTCCGGGCATGAAAACCAACATTAAAGTCAGACTAATAAGGTAATAAACTATTAAATACACCAAATACCTAGGCATCGTACTGATTTTAAAAATACACGTTTAATGAAGGAAAAAGGAAAACAGCGTTGGAACCCCTACAGTGTACAAGGGACTTTCACCTGTTCTCTCACTAACCCAAGCAGATCGATGTCTTTTCTTCCCCCAGCAAAGGAGTAAACTGAGGTTCAGAAAATGCAGAAATTCACCTGAGGTTATACAATTTTTTAAATTGTACTTATTGATTTTTGATAGGGTGCAGGGAGAGGGAGGGATGGAGGGAGGGCGAGTGGGGATGGGGGGGAGAGAGAATATTGATTTGTTATTCCACTTATCCATGCATTTATTGCTTGATTCTTGTATATGACTTAACCGGGGATCGAACTCACAACGTTGGGGGTATTGGGGTTCTGCTCTAACCAAGTGAGGTACCCGGGGAGGGCAGGTTATACAATTTTAAAAGTAAGCAAATGTAGTAAAACTAAATTGTAAAAATTAAATGCAATTTCAAGTAAAAGAACCAAAATCGGTGGGACTCTAATTCCATGTGTTTCCCACTGCTCCTTGCTGGAGAAGGAGGGAAGGTCAAAGGAAAGGAAGGGTTGCAGCCAGACAGGGAAGGAACTAGCCCACAGCCAGTTGCGGTCAGTGTCGCTGGTGCTTCGGCCCCCGCGCCTGAAATCCAGGCGAAACATGGAGCTAATAATCCTGAACGCGCCGTACACCTGCAGGCTTCTTTTTGTTAAGAGATTTCCTTCGCCAAATCATTTTTTTAAAGCCTCAATTGAAAAAGAAAAACCCCCAAAACCCTCGTACTTCTAGTTCTATCTGTAACTAACAAATAATACGTACACGCTTGCATGCATTTTCCTTAAAACGAAAACCAGAAGGAAAGCTTGGAAGTGGCCGGAGCTGCTCTCACACACGTATTTGTGTCCGTAGTATTGAGCCGCATGTGTCCTGTTTGACCCTCAATAACAGACACAAAGAATCTCTAAAGATTGCCAAAGCGCCCTGGCTAGTGTAGCTCAGTGGATTGAGCACGGGCTGGGAACCAAAGGGTTGCCGGTTCAATTCCCAGTCAGGGCACATCCCTGGGTTACCGGGTGGGGTTCCCAATGGGGGATATGGGAGAGGCAATCACACATTGATGTTTCTCTCCCTCTTTCTCCCTCCCTTTCCCTCTCTCTAAAAATAAATAAAATCTTATTTAAAAATTACCAAAGCGCTGGAATAGCAAGTTAAGATTTCTCACCTAAAATTAGACAGAAGCCTATACTACAGAGTGGGGGAAAAAAAAAAAAAACATGAGGAAAATTCAGAGGTGTAATTGCAAGCAGGCCGGCTTCAGCCCAGACAGTAATCAGCTAATAACCATTAGTCACCTTTTGCACATTTATAATGGGTTTTAACAAGGCCTGCGACAATAGGCCCAGGTTAATGAACGGCATTCTCGGTCTAACACGACTGAGAGGAAAATGAAAACTCCTGCTTCGCGTCGTTGGTTTCCTCTGTTTACATGCGCTTGCGTTTACTATCACCGCAGACTTGATCACACCTCGTGTTTTAGGTTTTGTTCCTAAAATCAGTTCGCCTTGGTTCGGGACCTTCCTGACCCGGGAGTGAACCCAGAAGGATCGAACCCGCTACCTTCATGGCGGGTGACAACGCAAGCACTTCGCCTGTGTGTGTCCTCCTGTCTCAAGGATTGGAAACTGAAGTTTGAAGGCAATGGACCTAGGCAGATGGGGAAAAATCTCCTCTCGAGTTAACAGGGCGAACGGCTTCCGGGAGGGGAACGCGGCGCCCGGAGCTACCCGAGCACTCGGAGGCAGCCAGGGGCGGCGGACGGAAAGGGTCGGGTGAGGCTGAGGGGGCTCCCTGAGGGGAACTGCAGCCCATGTCCCCCTTACGTGCGCGTGTCCACCCCGCTCCCCCGCCTGCACCCTCGGCCAGCCCTACAGCTGTCACGGAGCTGCATTCCGAGGCTCCCCCGCGGGGACCAGGCGCGCACACACCCTGGGATAAGTCGCGGCGGATAATTCAAAGTTTTCTTTCACTTGGGAAGGAGTGGGGATGTGGGAAGGTAACACAGTCGCTTCTTATCCCCCACCCCCAACAAGTTGCCCTCCGCGCGCCTAAAACGAGGTGACAGAGCTGGGCACCAGACTGGAAAGGGAAGGAGATAAGCTGTAGCAGGGCCACGGGAGCTGGCGGATACACCCTACAATCAACGGAAAAAGTGACCCTTTTCCCCACCGCCTCCCAACTTGCGCAAAGGCGCACGGAATATGTCCGGGGGGGGGGGGGGGCCTGGTCCCGCAGCAGGCGCGGTGGGGGCGGTCTGGCGATCCTTCTCCGCAGGTGCGGCCAGGGACGCTTGGTCCTAAGGTCTGTTACCGACGCGTTGGCATCGGTTCCCACAGGGGGCTCCAGCAGAACCCGGCTACGGGAGAGTCACGGAGGGCGGCAGACACTGCGGGGAAGCCCGCGGCACGTCCCAAGGACCCGCAAGCCCCGTCGGGCTTGACCCTCGGAGCTTAACCCTGGACTTGTGTGTTACACATGAGGGAAGAATCCAAACACCTCCTGCGAATTCCCTTTCCTCCCGGCGGGTGAAAACCCCCATGGACCTCTCCACAGTGCTGCCCGCCGGTCCAGCTGTGCCTCTGTATCCCCGAGGCCTCGAAGACTCCGGAACCCACACCCAAATCCCACCCGTGCGGACTTAGGAGCCCGAGGGCGCGGACAGCTGCTGCCACCGCATCCCGGATCTCCAGCGTCCGCCGGCCCCGGACCGTCAAAGGACCTGCGGGGCGAATGGGGTGCGAGAGAGGTCGGAGGCCACCGACGCCGCGCCCCTGCTTACCTGGCGCTCGCTGGGCCCCCGCTGGGGCATCCGCCGGGTGCGCGCCTCTCCGCGCGATCGCAGCACACCTGCCCGCCGAAGCCGCCCGCCCAGCCCCAACCCCGGCTGCCCGGCTAGCGCTTCATGGCGCACGGGGGCTGGCCCGGGGCCCCGGGAAGCTCCTCCAGTTGGCGGCGTCTCCTCCGGCTCTCGCGGCTCGCCAATGGCTCCTCGCCTATCCCCGCCCCGCGTCCGCGCGCCCTTCCTCTGCAGCCGCCCTTCTCTCTCCGATCGCTGGGACTGGCCAAACTGGTTTCTCCGCTCTGGGATGGTGCCTTCCGTCTCCCTCCCGCGGCCGTGGCCGCCGCGCACGGCGGAGGCTAGGGGCGGGCCCAGCCGTCGGCCCTCTCTTTGTCCCTCCCGGCTGCGAGGAGCGGATAGACGGCTAGTCCCTGGGCTAACAGTCGCGGCCCGGTTCGAGCGCCGCGCCCTCGGTGCCCCCCAGCGGTGGTAGAAGCCCCAGTGGTGGCCTGCGCCTCTTTAGTCCTGCGACCTGGCAACTACGGCCGCTCCCCGCTCTCTGGTGCTCCCGCCTCTCTGGGGGCGCCCTCGCCACCCCGCCCCACCGGCCGCTCGCGTCACTTTCCCGCTGCCCTCGGCTGGCTTGGTCACCACCTGGGGTCGGTGACCGCGCCAGCCCGGAAGGCTGTCGGGGTCACGGCTCGCCTGGGACCTGAGCTTCCTCAGTAAGGGGAGCTGTGCTCTGTCAAAGCCAAGTCACGTTTTGGGACAGGTCACTGAAGGCGCGTCGCGGTTCGACGGGCAGAGGGTGGGGAAAGAGATGGTGCCAAAAGACTTCGAGAAATGTATCCTGTAATTGCGGCGAGCAGGCCTTCTGCGGAGACCAAACCCCTCACCTTTACAGGATGGGGGTCCATAGAAGCCAGCGTGCCGCGTGTGAATGATCCGGTATGGCTGGACATTTTAAACTCGGCACGCGCGGCTGGAACCTGGCATGTGAGCCGCACCTCCGTGGCAGGACATAGCTCATTACGCTTCTTTTATCAGAAGCTCCCCCTGTGGCAGAATTTTACTGCTCACCCGCAATAAAGTCCCAGGACTAAACATGAAGAAACGTCAAAGATGAATCAGAGTTTGCTTAAAATGTAGTACAGGAGAGAGGACTCGAGTTACCTGCAGGTGACGGAGGCTAAGGTGGGTTCAGACTGCCAACTAGGGGCTTCAGGGAGACTTCACGGAGGAGGCTCTGTTCCTGGCAGGACTCAGTGACCCACATGCGCTGGGACCAGAGTCACACAGAGAGGGTATTCAGAGAGGGGTCTGCCACTGTGACCTTCCGGCATGTGACCGATGCCACTGATCCATGAAACCCTAGACTGCCCTGGGTTTCCTTTCCGTGAGTCACACGGGATCTGTGTGCTCCGGGTCGTGCTTGTCACTTAAGTTCCCCGGGACTCAGTTTTCTCATCTGTAAAATGAGACTGGACTGGAGCTTCTTTTCTGAACCCGACAGCAGAGCAAAGGCATGGTGGCCTGAGAACAGGGCCCGTTTAGGCACAGCGGGGCAGGCCGCTGGCCGGCCCCACGATGGCGCTGCCCAGGGCGAGTGAAGGAGTTGCGCCTGGAATGCCTTGAATGCCGTGGAAAGCTTATGACCACAGCCGTGATGGGATCAACCTTGTGTTTTAGAGAAAGTAACGGAGATAGTTCGGAGGATGATAAGACTAAGATGGGGGTACCGCTTGGGAGGCTGATACAGCAATGGAAGGTGGGCCTGAAAACACAGAGGCTGTTCCAGGGACACCGGGGGGAGAAACGGCCAAGATGCAGAGTGGCCAAAACCTGCAGCTGGCTGGCAGACGGAGCACGGATGGTGAGCCAACTTCCCTACGCTGGGTGATGGCATTAACAGGGACAGCAGAGTCAGAAGGAGGGAGGCCGCTGAGGAAGGCTCAGCAACCTGGAAATCAAGCGATGACTCGAGACTAAAGGAAGGATACCTTTCTTCCTGTACATCAACCAGCAAGTGCTCGGTCTGTCCAGGAAAACATTGCCTGAAGAGGGATGACACTAAGATACATCCGATCCACTCCCGCGCCCAGGTTTGATAAGCACCACTCCTACCTCCGCATTTCATACCCCTGCGGAGACGCTGAAGACAGCAAGCTAGATTGCTTTTCCTATAGACCATGTGCAAGGGGTGGGGGTGGGGAATCTGGACCAAGAGATTCGTTCCTTGAACAAATATTTATTGAGTGCCTACTATGTGCCAGGCACTGTTCTACTTGCTTGTGTACATCAGTGAACCGATCAGGCAAATTGTATCTTAACAGGTGACAAATGCTTTGAAAAAAAAAATAGAATGGGATGGCTGGGAAGAGGCCACTGAGGGAGGCTCCTGCGTGCTGTCTGAGTTCTCCCTCTCGGTCTGGGTGGTGGTTACATAAGGGTCTACATGTACATGAGGTCATCGACCTGCATGCTTAAGATTTGCAGGCTAAATAAGCAAAACAGAGCAGGGATAAGACATTAGGAGTGGGAGAATGAGCCGCAGTTTTAAATACTGTGGTCAGGGTAATCTTCATAAGAGTTGCATTTGAGAAAGACTTGCAAGAAGGTGACGGGGCTTTATTCCAGGGAGAGAAATTCTCTGAAACCCCCGTCTTGCCTGGAACCTGCCAGAAAAGAACATGTGCAAGCCTTGTCCTGGTGAGTTTCCCTCACCTGAGCCTCTCTGCCTTCTTGGTCCCTGGGGAGAGACTCTCGGAGCACGTCAGCCGAGGCTGCTGATAAAGGAAGTAACTCACCAGGAAGTCCTGACCCTTGTCCTCTCCGAAGGACCTGTGCCAAATGTCAGTCTGCTTCGTCGGGTCACTCACTGGAGGTGTCCCTCGCATGCAACCAAGACTGACGTGAAATGTGTCACACATGAGTCACTTGAGGGATGGCTGCTTGGTCCAGGCAGCAGCCCTGGCCCCATACTTTGGAGTCAGGTACTTTGCACTCGCAGGTGGGATTGTTCTGGTCTTGTTTAGAAGGTTCCCCCACCCACATTCGTTAACCAACACCTTTACCTCGCAAGCTGCTGCGGGAAATAATCAAATTTAGCAGAAACAATCATTTCAAAAAGGGTGGCAATGCTTTCCAGCTTCTGTAGTTTGTCATTTCCTCTGTGTGTTATCTTTCTGTGTGTCTGTCTGTGTGTCTGTCTGTTTTTGCTTTTCGTTTTCCCAGCAACACTCCTGCGCATTTCCACGATATGGGTAGAAAGGCTGGAGCGGTTGCCAAGAAAATTAGCCCCATGTTACTGAAAATTCATTTCCTCGAATTTTCTACAAGAGCTAAAGAATAGAAGATATGTTTGGAGGGAGGTGATACCGCCTGTATTCAGTTCTTCGCTGAAGCCAGTGGTCATTTAAGCTAAAGCATTTAATGCCAATGGAAAGGTAGTCATGCCTCGCTGGGTGTTATTGTAGCCCCTGCTTGGCACTCAAGATCCACTCAGTTGGAAGGTGAATTCTTCTCAGCCATTGTCTAGACGAGCTGCAGAAGTTTAAACACGATAAGAAGGTACCTCTTACATGAGCCTGTCTTTGCAATATGTTAGGAGCTTCAACGAGTTTGCCCCACTTGCTTTTAAGTGGCATTTGAAATAGATACAGATGATATAGTCTGTCTCTGCACAAATAATTTTCCAAATTCCTCCTGACTTATATGCTTTCCACTTCCTTTACTACTTGGTAACTTCTTTTTTTCTGACCAGCACTTAAATCTTAAATTGGATTGCAAGAAACATTAAAACATCAAATAACCGAGTGTCTCAGCTATTTTGCCTTAATATGCATGAGAAGGTAGGGGAGCTATTACTCTGGGGTGCATTATTTAAATTCACTTCTCTTTCTTTCATACTCATGAATATGTAATGTACAGGACTAGTCTACAGTTTTTCTTTTCTACAAGAAGGCGATCTTAATACCCCACTATTTGTCTATATGGAAATGTAATGAACATTACATTGAACTTGTATGGATAATATAACATCATTTAAACTTAACTTATGTAATTAACTTAGGCATTTAATGAGTAAATTTCCAAAATATCTTGTGCTCATCGTTAGTATACATACCCATATTTTCATGTAGTGGTAAGAAGTTTTTATGTATTATCTTATGTTCTATTTTTAACACTCTTCTAACTTCTAGGGAAATCTTTATTTCACTGTATTTTAACTGGCTACCTGTCCCCTTCCCCAATGCACTGTGAGCTCTTTGAGGCCTAAGAAGGGCCTCTTCTGCTCTGGCACCCAAACTGCCTGTGAATTCTTACAGAATGAATGGATGGTCAGCACCGTCATACAAGGGAGTACCCCCAAAACCAGCAGTATCTTCAAGAGGGTGGGCCCCTTGTAATACAGGCTTCCCCTGCTAGGTGAGTGTTCTAGGAACCCATCTCTATCAGTGTACCAGCTGGTGGTGTTGTGAGAGGCTGCATCTGGCTTCAGTGAATTTTTTTTGAAGACGCAACACATTTGCCTATTTCATGATGGGTGATTTATGAGTGTGCCTGCCCACATGGTGCTGACCAAATTCAGTAGTTTTTGACCAAAGAACAGTATGACCCCCATGCCCTGCCCTCCCTTTTTGGGGGGCTCTGCCTGCAGGGCCCCCCTGGCCACCATGGATGAGAATAAGTCTACCAAGACATGATCTGCTTGGGGAGGAAAGGTGGCCGATCTCTCAAAGGAGAAGGACCAGGAGTCTGTTCCTCATGGGCTTTTATTGGGTTCATTTACACAAGAATTCAGGTAAAGCTCATTAATCATTGCCAGGCAGTAAGGATCAAACAATGGGTAACAAAGAACTCTGAGGGCCTATTTTGAGTCAGGGTCGGTTAGCTAAAGAGCTGTAAAATACTTTAAGGAACAAACTTACTTCTTGCTTGGACCCTCATCAGTTAATTGAGAGCATTCTAAACAAAGCAGGTTTCACAGGATTTTACATATTCTTTCTTAGGCCTGATCACCCAGGGAGCCCACCCTTTCCAGTACAGGGCTGTACCACCCTCTGTCATTGTTTCAGGCTTAGGTGGAGCAAGGGAAGTGATGCAGCCAAGAGATTAGGAGATTTTTCTCACAGACGATGAAGACTCAGGCTATTGTCAAAGCCGAGGGGTGAGGGTCCATCACCCTCTTTTGTTGTAGCCCCCAAGTCCTTCCTTGGAGGCCTCCCACATGATTGTGCCTGTCTTAGATCATTCCCCCCTTGGGGAATCTTACCTGTCATTGGCTAAACAACGAAGCATTGAGGGCCAGTTATGGATGAAGTAAAAGGATCAGAAGTGGTGCTCCTGCCAGGGAGATAAGCTTTTGTCTCCTTGGTGGCTTATGGTCCAAGGTCGTTCCCTCAGCCTTAGCTTTGGTGGGAGTTACAGCTTCTGAAACCAGGCAGAGCGGTTCCCAACACTCCCTATTCACCTGATCTGGCCCCGAGCTACTTTTTCTTGTTTCCCCAGAATAAAAAAAAATCCTCAGAAGGAAACCTTTTACTGATGTGGAAGATGTGAAATAAAAAATGGCAGAAGCACCAAAAGGCATCAAAATCGACAAGTTCAAAAACTGTTTTGAGCATGGAAAAAAACATCTTGATAGGTATATTGCATCAAATGGAAAACACTATGAAGGTAACTGAAGTTCAAACATGCAAGCATAAATACACAATCTTTTATAAATAAATTGCAGGTTTTTAGGGTCCCCCCTCGTATTCTCAACAGTTACATGTTTTTTCTTCTGCTCATTTACTTAACCATTTGCTATTGGTTGAATATTTATCTACTGTTCAGATTGATTTCCAGAAATATCTGATCAGTCACAACCCACCAGTATTTTGAGGGCTTCTAAACCTTTTATTTCTTTCTGATTCCTTTTACTTTGTGGGTGGCGATTCAGCCTGCTTTGCTTCCTTCTATAACCAGTGTGCCTCCAGTACAAGAGAGGTTTTTGCTTTACTAGAACCGGACGTGTATCAGGCTTTGTTGCTGCTACTGGACCAGTAGAAAAAATAGTATCTGGATTCCTCCATTAAGTCACAGCAGCCTATGCTGTGGACAAGCGCTGCCTTTATTTTCCTAAGCAGCCTAAAGAGTATGTGTGTATAAACAGAATATATGTGTGTGATGTTTATAGCATGTCTCTATCTGTGTAACATATAAAAATACGTGTGTGTACGTTAAAATGTTTATATACTATGGATAGGGAGATAGCAAGCATGAGTAGTCATTTCTCCCAATTACAGAAAAGCAAGTTAAATGCAGAGAGAGAGAATTTTTCACTGATTGTCAAAGAAAAAAAATTCTGGTATTACACTTCAGTGACAGTGTTCACATGCATTAGAGACATTACAGGCATTCACTGGCTGCCGGTGAGTGTGCAAATTGTACAACTTCTTTGGAAGAAAATTTAGAAACACATAGCAAAAGTTTAAAAATATGTCCCTCACACCCCTAAAATTCATGTCTAAGAACCTGTCCTAGAGATGGACGTGACCACTCCCACAAAGGTGAATGTGCACAGATGTCCTGTTGCAGCCTGTTTGTCACTACTGACGACCAGGGGTGGTGGCCTCAAAGTCCATGAACAGAGGCTACATCTGTATAATGGGATAATAATCAGCCATTAAAACAGTTTATGGAGATCTCGTTACGTTGTTGCTTGGAACATCTCCAACACCTGTCATTACAGGAAAATGCAAAGTACGGAAGAGGGTGTTTGTGTAAATAAAATGTGTGTAGTGTTTATAGGTTGTCTCCCTTTGTGTAACATATAAATAATAAATAGGTGTTGTATATTTATGAGATACATAAATAGATAAGCTGGAAAGATACACAAGAAATTGGTAAAAGTCCATATCTCCATGGAGGGAGGCTAATTTTTATCAAACATTTTTGTATAGCTGAAATTTTTTTCCTGTGTTCTCTATAAGTTTTTAATTTCATTCCTTATGTTGGTTGAAGTCACACATAGATAGTTTAAAAACTCAAGTAGGTCTACCAAGTTTCCATCCACCACTTCTCATATTTTGTTCCCTAGAAACGGTCATTTTTTACCTTTTAGTTAGTTCTTGTATTATTTTTTCATATTGTTGGTAACATGCTTGTGTTGCCATTTTTGATGTTTCGCTGTCTTAGAGATTATCTAGTGACTTCCTGTTATGAGTGAGGACTATTTAACTCCTGTGCACCCCACTCCCAGCACACCTGTGCACCCACACGCTCCCTGTGTGCTCCCGTCAGAGTTAGATTTCCACTTACGGTGAAATCATATTCAGTGAGTACATTACTCCGACTATAGAAATATGGTTTGCAACTAAGCCATGTAGTAAGCAGTGATCCATTTCCTTGCTCGGAAGGTTTGTGGTTTGGAGTTAGTAACAGCCTTTTCTCCCCACATAGCCCATGTTCCTACCATTCATTCGGTCCCCGGATTTCTCGCAGAACCACAAAGCTCTCAGGATAGTCAGACACTTCATTTATCAGTTTAGCTTTCCCCCTTCTCAGGACGCGCTTCCCTTCATCATCCTCAGAATCCCTTTTGCGCTGCTGCCTGGAGTTACCGGCAACCACTCCCCGACCGGCTGGGCGGCTCTGTGGTGGAGCTCCCACTCCTGCCCAGGACAGGACTCGTGCTCAGTGGGTGGCACTGTTTCCTCTCGCGTGTTCCTGTGGAACAGGGTTTGGCTAGTCCCGTGCAGCTGAAATCTGAAGTGACAGGAAGATCATCTCCCCCACGGTTCCCGCTCACCTGCTGTCCCGAAGTCCCACGCATTCCTCGAATGAATGACATCAGGCAGTCCCCAGGAGCAGGCTCAGGGCGGGCTCACAGACTCATCTGCCAAAGAGCCAGGACCGAGCACCCCTTCCCTCCCCACCCCTCAAGTACTTTCCTGATGTGACCACCGGCTCCAAATGTGCCGCATCTGCCCAGAAGCGCTGTCTGCTGTCCGGCACTGCCACCCCCAGGCCGCTGGAGTTTCAGAGCAAGGGAGCTGTCCCGGGGCTGTGGGAGGTGAAAGTGTAATTACAAAGGGGGTGGGGAGTCTCGTTATAGTCCCAGTAGAGTCCAGAGCACTGACATGCGGACTCCAATATCCTACACCATTTTTCGAATCAAAGGACATTCCACACGGACAAGGGGTGGAGCCAATGGACAAGACCCCGACACCCAGGACAGCGCCGTTCCCCAGACTATAAAGAATCCGACAGCGCGCAGGGCTTGCTGTTCCCATCTCCCTCTTCCCTGAGGACGGTCCCTTCCTTCCCACGGTGTCTCTCACATTCCTGTGCACTGCTGCAAATTCTAGCTGACTCTCCTTCCCTGATCCACTAGCAGAAACACACACCAGTATTTAAAACACACTCCAAAAGACGTTTGGTATTTTTAAGGTATGATTCATTTGAAAGCCATTTCTATATCCCCATGTATTAAAAGCTAAGGAACCAATGACGCCTGATTTTGTGGCCCCTGGTCAGGAGTGACTCAAATTCCCTCTCGTGCGTGGAAGGCTGCCGTGCTTCCGAGTCCCCGCACGTGAGCCCTGTACAAGCACCTGTCCCGTGACTCACTGGAAACCACTCACTGCCTCTAAAACGCTGCCAGTACACGCTGGCAGGTGATGAGCCATGCTGGCTCTCCGAAGCAACGCGGAATGACAGCAGGTGCGGAATGACAGCAGGTGCCGGGCAGCGATTTTCAAACTTTTTGCAAAGTTTTTTTTTTTTTTTTAATGGAAATGCGTCGAAGCGGAGCATCTGGTGTGAGACACCGGCTGCAGGAGCTGATCTGTTCGCATCAGTGGTGGGGCCCCTGTGGCAGGTTCACTGTGAAAGGAGAGCCTTCAAGGCCCTCTGCCTAATTTTGTGTTTTTAATTTTGTAGCTGTTTTTATTTAAAGAGCCTACCCTTCCACCAACTGTAGAAACTTCAAGCCCCAAGAAACTTGGTCCTACCCTTGGTGGAGCCCCAGAGCTCCCCGCCCCCTTATCTCCAGGGGACCCTAGTTCTCTGCAAAACAAATACAAATCTACTTGTGACGTGGTACAATTTGTGGACTAGGAACCATGAGACCAGCTCGGAGGCCCCCAGCCATTTAAGTGCCTCGGTCAGGCCAATCGACCTTTCTCGGACTTTGTTTCGTCATCTATAACATGGGTGTGTGTGTGGGGATCACTGAGGTCCCTTTCAAAACGAACAATCTTTAATCCTCAGCCCACTGGGGCCACGTCCTCTATTCTCTCACGGGCATTCCCAGACTCGTTCTTCCTCCCTGAGGTGCTGGGATACCACGTGCTGCCCCTTGTACATCGGGCCCCGCCCAGCCCCGCCCAGGTCCACCTTCTGTAAGCAAGGCCTCCAGTGGGACTGACAGGCCAGCTCTCTCTTCTCCCCACAATGCAATACGACCCCCTGGAGGTCGGCTGAAAGAGGGAAATGACAGGTTATAACTATATGTGTTAACCCTTCCGACGGTATCCTCATTTTAAATAGATGTTAGTGTTTTATCTCAGTGGCTTAGGTCTCTGATGGTGACATTTGAGGCAGTGGCCACAGTCAAGTCTGAGAAGAGATTCTCCTTGAGTTATTGAAGCAGGCAGTTTTCTTCCAGGACCCCTCAGGGGTCACTGCCCATAGTTCTGGAAGCAATAGACAAACCCAAGTTGAAGCGCTCAAGAGTCACGTCAACTTGGGCACAGTGGAACTTCATCACACTTGGCTTGTTATTTGCACTAAAGCCATTGTTTAGGTTCATTGAAACTGCTCCTTTTGTTTGGCTCTGCCCCGCCCTCCCCGGGGGCCACCCACACCCCAGCCGGACATCCGCGCTCTACTTCCTCACTGGTTCCAGACCCCCCGCATTGTTCGGGGCAGCTACGTGCTCAGATGGACCACACACCCAGATTCCCTTAAGCTGGAAGTGGCCGTGGGACTGGGTTCTGGACAGGGACAGGGTGCAGGCACCGTGGTGGATGGGACGTCCAGGAAGGCTCTCAAAGCCAGTCAACCTGCCCTTTACCTTAATCTTCTCATCCGTAAGGTGGTCCTAATGGCTGCTGAGCTGACACCACCTTCGATCTGGGGGGACTTGGGAAATGGAAGCGATTTGTGGGTGAGGGTAAACCAGAAAGACACCAGGAGCCTGTGTCCCTGATGACAGCATGGTGCGACCGCACCAGCCAAGACCACCTCCCCCTAGACTTAATTTATCTGAAAAAATAAAGTTTTGTGTGTTTAAGCCGCTATCGTTCAGTTCTCTCACTCGTAGCTGGGTGCAGTTCTCCACTGTGGCTAAGGTGGGACTACATGGCAGACGCCGCCTTTTAAAGAGTGAAGTCAGCAAGCAAAATAGAACGTGTGTTATGAGAGCTTAGAACAACCTTGAGACTCTCACCCAACCATTTATTTTACAGGAGAAACTGAGGCCCCAGGGTGGGGTGGGGCAGAGCCAAGCAAAGCCAACAGTGTCAATGGCCCGGGACGGCCCACTTTCCCCTTTTAAAATAGAGGTAGGCGCACCTCGTTCCAATTAAATATAAATGCATTTTAGCTGTTAATAATGCCAGATGGCACGTTGCCACAGGTAGTGGGTAATTTGAACCCTTGAAGCTTTAAGGAAACCAAAGTACGTTAGTTGCAGATCCATTTTCCTAGATAATGTTTTGTAACGATCTCAAGGAGACAGTCATGTAAACCCCGAATCCCAGAAATTCAGGCTGTGTATCCAAAGGAAAAAGGGAGAACGTGGAACACCTGCGGAACGGCACAGCCTGGATTATTGCCCCTCCCCCACGGGGCGGAGGAGGAGCAGGCCGGTCACGTGGCACCCTGTGTTACAACCTAGAGCTGTTTTGGAAGGAAGTGAGACTCCCAAAGCTTGAGCAACGAGAACAGGAGTCCTGCTCTGGGGAAGCATGAGGTCATATTGTCGGGATGATTCACGTTCTCTTTGCTTCCAAAGGATCTGGCTCCCGAGTTGCCTCCCTCAGGCCGACTTCTGTTTCGGCCGCTGTGGCTGCGCAATCTTTCCTGGTCTGAGACGTCACGAGCCGTGTCTGGAAAGCTGGGGTCCCACCTTCTTTGTCAAGGGACCCAGGGCTGCGCTGGTTTCATCTGCGCGCTGAGGACTCCTGGAGCATGGCCTGTGTGCAAGCCCCTAGAGCAGAGCTGGGGACACAGCAGCCACTGTCGCCCGTAGGGTGAGTGCCCCCAGGGGAAAAAGGGGAGGGGCCCCCAACCCATTCTTAGTAGTCACAGGAGGCATCTTGGAGCAGGTGACCTCTAAAGAGAGACCTGGAGGATGAGTAGGAGTTTCTGTCCCCTTAGTCACTGCTGTCATGTGACATTGCCTTACTCCAGTTTCGTAGTGTGAGGTAGGTAGCAAAGGTATTTAAAAAAATCAAATGCTGCCCTGACTGGTGTGGCTCAGTGGGTTGGGCGTCATTCCGCAACTGAAAGTTCCTCCGGTTCCATCAGGGGTCAGGGCACGAGCCTGGTTTGTGGGCCGGGTCTCTGGTTGGGGGCGGGGAGACTCAGCTGATTGACGTTTCCCTTGCGCTTCAGTGTCTCTCTCCCTCCCTTCCCCTCTTTCTAAAAATAAATAAAATATTTGAAAAGAAAAGAAAGACAAATCAAGTGCTTCTTTCTTTCTTTCTTGACGTTTGCAGACAGGACCATCCCACTGGCTCTGGAAGAAGCCAGGGGCCGGGGGCCAGAGTCGTCCCGGACGCTTTCCCCACGCCGAGGATGCTGGGTCAGCAGGTGCCAGCCGGGCACCTTGGCGTCACGTCCACCGGACTGCTCTGGCAGCTGTGTTCGTGACCACAGGCTATATATTGTCTTCATAGAGATGTAATTTAAAAACCGAAAATTCACCCACTTAAAGTGTACAACTGAACAGTTTTTAGTATATTCATAGAGTTGTTCGGCTGTCTCCACATTCCACTTGAGAACATGTCCATCATGTCACAAAGAAGTCTCATCCCCTTCAGCCGTTACCTGCAGTTCCCCTGCTTGGCTCTGCCCCAGCACCCTCTAATCCCCTTGGTCTCTGCGGCTCCTCCCCGTTCTCAACGTTTCATGTGCAAGGAATCATGTCATGGGTGGTCCTCGGTGACCAGCTTCTCCACTTAGAACCTTTTCCAGGTCCACTGCTCTGGACTGAAGCTCACTGAGGGTGGGCCATTGTGTGGCTTGGCCCCCAGCTGGACCCCTCTACCTACAGTGTCTGTATTATAGATACGGAAAGCATGCAGGGACCAGCATCTATGGAATGTCCCATAGAAGCAGACACCTAGAAACACTAGCTCATGTAATCCCTGTAATAGTGGAAGGTATGGTCAATTTCATTTTACCAGTGAGATCAGTGAAGCTGAGACGATATAAAAATGGTATGACTTGAAGACAGGGATAAAGCTGGCAAGTGGAAGAGGAGGATTTTACCCTGGGCCTGTTATTGAATTCCCAGTTCCAAGATCTTTCCACTAATACCAGGCTGCTTCTGGAATCGAGAGCACAGATCTCTTCCGTTCAAGAGTTGCCAGAAAAGCCCCTGTTCGCAAATTCCAGTTAAACACAGACAAAGGGCAACGAAGCAAAATCTGCGCTCCAAGGGAAGCATAAATCGGGAGTCGCCGAGATCACAGCAGCACTGCCTTCGGACTGGGTCTCCGGGGGAAGCTTCCTGATCCCTGAGACTCCTAGGAAGAACCTTCCCACTCTCGGTCAGGGGTTCATTCTTATCAGCTCTCTCCAAGTGAGTCTCACGGCTCTAACTGGAGACGGAGTATTTCCTTTGGAATTTTCTTACATTGTTTTGTGCTTGGGTGTTACCCTTTTCATTTCAGCCCAGCAAAGAACTCCACTGTCTGTTTCCTTTGGGGGAATTTCTTTTCTTTTTTTAGGAAGGCTGTAACACTACCAGGAAAAACGGCTTACCAGAACAGTCCCCGGAGGTTGGCTGCTTTTGCAGAGTGGTCCTGAAGCACTTCCCCCTCAAGTACCTCTGTCCCTTTGAGGTGGCCCCAGAGCACGTGAGCTGTGAGTTGAGGCTTGTGGGTGATCTCAGGCTCCTGGCCCTGGGCCAGCGGCTGCAAGTTCTGTCATCACAGTGAGGGTGGCTGACGACTTCTTCTTTAAATAAGGCTGTATTTATTTTAGAGAGGGGAAGGGAGGGAGAAAGAGAGGGAGAGAAATATCAATGTGTGGTTGCCTCTCACACACCTCCTATTGGGGGGACCCGGCCCACAACCCAGGCATGTGCCCTGACTGGGAATTGAACCAGCAACCCTTTGGTTCACAGTCTGTGCTCAATACACTGAGCCACACCAGCCAGGGTTGGTGGCTGACTTCTTGCTAACATAGGGTGATACTAGTTCTTTTTCAAACCAGGAATTTCCCAATTCGTCTTACACGGGAAAAGAATGGTCAGTCAGGGTACCTGGCAGTAAGTCATTGTCATTTTGTGATGACAGCCCACTTAGGGGAGTGCCTTCTGCCTAACCGAATGGATTCCTTTTGCTACAAAGCACCCTGTGTATGTTCTTCCACAATTGAAACTGCTGGTCCCTGTCTGCTTCCTACAGAGATAAACGTACTAAAAAATAATGGCCCTCTACAGAAAACAGAATATTATTCAGCCTTAACAAGGAAGGAGATTCTGACACGTGCTGCAAAACGAATGAATGAACCTTGAGGACATGATGCTGAGTGAAATAAGCCAGGCACCAATGGATGAACATTGTGTGATTCCACTTACAGACAGTCCCAGAGCGGTCAAGTTCATAGAGACAGAGAATAAAATGGCGGTTGTCAGGGGCTGGGGGAGAAAGGGGAAGGAGAAGTTAGTGTTTAATGGGTGCAGAGTCTCAGGTTGGGAAGACAAAAAAGTTCTGGGGGTGGATGGTGCTGGTAGTTGCAAAGACAATGTGAATGTACTTAATGCCCTTGAACTGCGCACCTAAAGGTGGTTAAAGTGATACATGTGAGGTTCTGTATATTTTACTACAATAACAAATAATGTATCTGAAGATCTTTTTTAAAAAAAAGTCTTGCCTACTTTTCTTCTAATTGTTCATTCGTTGCGCCCTCGTGTAGCGGGCTGCCTACTGTCCTCAGCCTTGTCACTCAGAGTGGTCCCTGGAGCAGCAACATCTGTGCCCCCGAGAAGCTGGTTGGAGTTATGGGCTCCCAGGCTCACCCCACCCCTCCTGAACTGGGGTCCTCGCCCAGCCATTAAAGCACCAGAGGACCCTCCTCTGGAGTCTGGAGTCATCAGTTCTGCTCTCGAGAACATTTCAGGCCAAAATAGTAGTCTTTTCCCCTGTCTTCAAGTCATATGGGTTATCTGATGTGATACTGGCAAGAAGGTCGGTTCTCTCTGCTGCCCTCTCATAATTCTGGTGTATTAAAAATAGACGGGACTGCTGTCTTCAGTGGATATGGTTGAAGGTGTGATGGATCAAAGGTGGTGTGACTGCAGGTACAAGCTCTTGAAAACATGGAGGGTAATGCAGACACCGAGATAATGACTGAAAATAGTTTGTGTCTAAACACAGTTGTATCCTTCTATAGAGAAACCCAATAGACCGAAACACACACACACACACACACAGACAAAACCCCTCCAAAAAGCCACCGCCACCACCAACAGTAAAATCCCCAGGAGTTACTAAACAAGTAAATCAAGGAATCTTGCTTGATTAAACTACTCAATTTATGCATCATTTAAAGAGTGCATACTTTCTGGGTATTTTAAACAGTTGCGTGACTTAAAAAGTTGCTTCATTCAGATCTCTTCAGGGCCCTTGGGCTGCGTGGGGGAAGGGGGTCTCTGTCACCACCATTTGGCCCTCGGTGTCACTGGGGACTGCTTCTTCCCCCAGGGTAAGTGATAAAGAAAAAAGGTGACACATGCCCTATCACCTACATCTAGGGAGGATCTCGGTGTGTCTGAGATAGCAAAGGAAGGAGTTGTAACTTTCTCCTCCACAAGACCCAGAAAAAAAGCCCCAAGCCCCCTTGAGACAAATCTCAATTTCAGAAGCAGGGGCATTTCTCACATGGACCCTGTCCCCATTTTCTCCTTTGTCCAAAAATGTCTTATATACTCAGTGATGCCTCACTTGTCTTAGAAATGCTTCTGTGAACTCCCCTTGAGCACGTATTAAAATTCCAGTTTTCTCCCATTCACCTGCTGCATGTCGTTTGGATCACTCGACCAGCCAGCAGAACTCAGAGGTGAGGGACAGTGTCCCCAAGCCCGACAGTCACATCCTGAGGCTCTGGGGGAACATGAATCGGGGGTTGGGGGGTGCTGTTAACCCTGTATCTTTTTCTATCATTTTATACTGGCCAAATAGAAATATTAAGAAAACAGAAGCCTGAGTCAAGTCTATTAAGTTAGATAAATGGTTGAATCGGATTAAACTATTGGGTTGGTCCAAAAGTCTGTTTAGTTTTTTCTGTAAAGTAAAAGCCATTTTTTTTATTTTCACCAATAACTTTATTGATTTGGGTATTTTGAGTCTGTCAGCTATCTCCCATATGATATAACATTGATTGTTCTCAATTTGATTGTGGTCAGCTTCAGCTGGTCCACCTGACTGTGGGGCATCGTCCAGCGAGAAACCTCCAGCATGAAACTTCACAAACCACTTTTGACACGTTTGATCCGTCACAGCACCTTCTCCATGCACTGCACAAATCTTTTTGTGTGTGTGTTTCAGTTGTGTTTTGGCTTTTCTTGAAATCATACAGCATAATTTGCCAAAAATGTATATTTTCTTCTACCTTCAATATTAAAATGGCTACACAAAAATTCACCCATTTTGATAAGTCTTTTTAAATGCACACTGAGATGACAGCTGTCACAGTACAATGTAACAAGATTGTTTTAAATGAAGTTAAAGACAGCTAAGTACTACTAGAGCCATCTTATGGAAAAAAACAAACCCACTTCTGGGCCGACCCAATAGTGGCGAGCAAGCGGTGACATGGCTAAAAGTCACATTTCAAACACAGCAACAGACACACCAGCGTGGCCTCGTGGCGGGAACACTAGGTCTGGAGTCTCCGGCTGGCCGGGGTTAGAATCCTGCCTCCCCACCAGTTCCCGTTGCAGGAGTGGCCTGAATGTGTTCCAAGCACAGGAAGAAAGCTCTTGTTATTTAAGATCTCAGCAGAATGCAACCTGCCAACTGGCTGGCAGTGAATCCTTTGGGGGAGGGGGTGGTGTTTACATAAGGACCCTGCTGTCCTCTCTCACTGGGGACCCAGGGGATACTTTGGGCAGTGACTCTTTCAAAGCCTTGCCGGTTCCCTGGTGAAGTACGGGTCTAGAACAGCCCACCAATGAGACTGTGCTGAGGTGTGACTTCGGGTGCCTTGTATGATGAAGCAAGTCCAGATGGGTTCAGATTCATGAAAGGCAGCCCAGACATGAGGATGGAATCTGGAATTGGGGGTGGGGAGCAAGAGGTCAGAGCAACGTGGTGGGAGCCTGGCAGCCTTTGGAGAAAAGCCCACCTGGGGGAGAAGATGGCCATGAGATTTTCAGGATCTTAAAGGGAGGGCCGTCCATGGCCCAATATTGGGCCGTTTGCCTGTGGAGCTCTCGTAAATATACCCCAGCAGGAGGGCCGCTGCTCACTCAACTTCTGGCAACAATTCTGACACACGTGTTGTGTAATATTGGCGGGGGTGGGCTGGGGGGATGGAGAAAAACATGTTCTGACCTGGGGAGTCACGGCGGGGCCACCAAAGGACCGATTCAACCGGGTTGCAGATTGCAAGCAGAGTTGCAGGAATAGCTGCACAGTCACGTCACCCCCACCCCTAGTTCCAGCTAATTTCATTTGCATCTCCAAGTGTCAGGTATTGTAGCTGATTTCTCTTTTGCATGTGTGAGGAGCCCGGCACACCACCTGCAACAAGAGTCCTTACATTTCTGATTTCCAGCCTGTTTATCATAGGTGTAGGCCTCCCAGGACTTCTATTTTGATGTAAGGAGTTACTCAAATATATATACTCTGCACTTGCTCATTTGCAAATCAGTCTTATTCAAAGGTGTTTCTTCAATGCCATTGTTTTTGCCTTTCCTTCAATCCTCTCCCCTGGTTGGCTTGCTTCTATTTCCAGCGATTTACCATTCTCTTCCATCCTGCCCTCAAATTTAACCTCCCATTTCAAAGGCTTAAAAAGTGTCCATACATTCTTTCAATACGGGGTGCAGAATAATCCTTCCACACACTTTAAAGCGATCCAGCAGTATCTTTCAACCTCTGCCCGTCACCCCTACCTCTTTATTGCTCTGCACACAATGCCCAGCCTAGTTCCTTTCTTATTTGTTAGATAATGTAAAATCATCACTCCTCGTACACAGTCGCTACTTAGAAATGCTTCCCTTCCCACAGGCCGGTTGGAGCTACTGTCACCTGCCAGGTGACTGCAGACTGAGTAAATGGTGAAGGAGCAAGACTGGGGACAGCAAGACTGGGGATAGCAGCGAAGATGAAGTGCTAGGGAGACGGTGTGAAGGAGGACAAGGAAGAGAGAGAAACTGCCCGGAGTTCTTATACCCAGTCCCAAAATTCTCAGTTGGCTTCCTTGGGCCCCAATTTCTTCATAATACATCTCCCTTTACGTGAGCTAGCAAGAACTGGTTTTGGTTAATTACACCAAATCATCCTTGAATCTGATTCTCAGAGTGGGTCTTCAAAAAAAAAAAAAAAAAAAAAGATGACAAAATCTACTAACCATATTAGGAACTAATGTCATTTCTTTTTCTTGTTATTTTCCTCTCTTTAAAACAAGATGTGCGCCCTGGCTGGTGTGGCTCAGTTGGTTGGGGTGTTGCCCGCTCCCCTACACTAAAAGGTTGGGGGGTTGATTCCAGGTCAGGGCACGTACCCAGGTTGTGGGTTCAAGCCCCGGTCGTGGCACGTATGGGAGGCAACCAATGTTTTCCTCTCATATCAATGTTTCTCTCTCTCTCATTCTATCCCTTCTTCTCTCTAGAACCAATAAACATATTTTAAAAAAACATAATGCAAAATATACGGTTCATACAAAAAATACATCATTTATATGTTTAACGCAACCTCTGGTTAAAATCACACATATCTGTTTTACTTGCTCTTCTGGACGACATAGTAACTACCTTTGCCTTTGCAAAACATGCACTTCTGTCGGAACCACTTCCGCCTGCTGTTGGTAGCACTGACGCAGCTACCCATGACTCGTAATTCATGAAGGCGGCTGAGCTCCGTGGGGGCTAAAAAATGCTTTCCCTCCCACCATCTAGGTTCTTCTAGCTGGACTAATTAATAATCACATTAATAGTGACTGACTAACAGGAGGCAATGTACAAAGTTTATTACAGATGTACAAGATGGGAGACCCCCCAAAATTGGGTGGTTGTGGTTTATATGCACTGTGGACAACAGAGAAAGGGGGCAGATTTAGAAGAAGACAGGCAATTCACAGGTGGCTGGGGCAGAGGGAAGTGCACGTGGCAGGCAAATTCTTGCTGGGCAGCCCAGAAACAATGGGACACAGTGGGGTGGAGGGTGGGGCAACCAGACCCCCCCCCCCCACCTGGAGCCTTCCTACCCAATACTTAGGTGCATATGTTCCGATTCCATGCCTGGAGCGTCTCTTAGGCAGAAAAGGGGAGGGGCAAATGTGCTTTCTGAGTCTTTTGTTTCTTAATAACCTACTTAAAATCAATTATTCCAAAAGGCGCAGTTTTGGGAAGGCAACATTTTGGTCCCCTTCAGTTCCAATAAAACTTTATAACAGCAGCCAGTGGGCTGGGTTTGGCCCATAGGTCAGTTTGCCCATCCCTGATTTAAAAAAAGAATTTGAAACAAAGGTTTTCCTTGATTTGATATGGGCATCCACAAAAAGCCTATAATTGAACAGCATCATTAAAAATGAAGTATTGAAGAAATGTTTTTTTTTCTTATTTTGGCAATAATAAGGCAAGCGTGTTGGTTAGTCTCTGAGAAGCAGAGACAGATCTAGAAGTGCAATATATTTCTTGGAGGCAATCCTTGTGAATGATCAAGGGAGGGAACCAGACTGGGCAGAGCAAACCCCAAGCCTCGATGTGGATCTGACTCCAGAGAAAGCAGAGGGAGAGCCCCACTGAGGAGCAACTCTGAGAACACGTGACCAGCCCCGTGCGGGTCTCTGGCTCAAACATTTCCTCTTGAGGCGTCTCAGGCTGGCTGAGTAAGGGGAGCCCTCTACCACCACCCAGCTCGCTCATTGGCTGGGGGAGTCCTCTACCACCACCCAGCTCACTTTTTGGCTAGAGGCTGCTCTCTAAAGCACATGGGCTCAGCTCACAACTGAAGATCTGAAGGCACCTGCAGTTAGAAGCTGAGAGCCAGTCACACTCGCTGAGTCAGGTTCCTTTTTGGAGGGAGGTCTGGGAGGCATGCCTGTGTGACTGCCACGAGGGGGTCCGTAAGGCCAAGTCTGTGCACTATCGTACTGGAGGTCCTCGTCAGGGCATAAAGAATTAGACAATATTTTAAAAATTTAGAAAAGAAAGAATGCTGACATTATTTGAAGGTTATATGAATATGCTGACATTATTTGAAGGTTATATGAATATGTGCCTACAAAATACTGAAGTAATATAAAAATAGAATTTAGAATAAGTTAAGCAAGTTTGTTGCATACAATGTCTGTTTATAAAGTTAATTGTATTCCTATTTACCAGTGACTTATAAAAATCAATTATGTAGGAATACTATTAACAAATGATATGCAAATTAACAAATGATGTTCTCTTTATACAGAGAACTATAATACATTATTGAAAGAAACACGCACGTACACAGAAACACCTAAATTTAAACACATGGAGAGTAAAAGATGTTTGCAGATTCTAATAATAAATACTGTGAAAATGTCACTTCTCTGTAAAAACTCCCAGTTTTTTCTTCTATTTTATTAATGAACTAATTTTAAATTTTATATAGTAATGCAAAGCACCAAAAATAGCCAAGGTATTATCGAAGAGTAAGATGGGAGAACGTACTTTATAAATTATTACAACATGTCAAAACAATGGGAATTAGGTAGCATAACATTGGTGCAACAATAGACAGTGAGACTGGGGAAGAGACTGGAGAGTCCAGAAATGAACCCTGCGTAATGCACATTTGATTTATCTCGAGGATGGCTCTTCAGAGCAGGAGATACTCTTTACGATAAATAGTGCTGGGAAATTGGACATTCATATAAAGAAAGTAAAACTTGACCTTACTTCATACCTAAAGTTAACAATAGGCCCCTCATAGCTGATAGTATAGATAATACCCTCACGTTTGGGGACAGAAAAAGATTACTTAAGCAGGACACATAATGCATTAAACACCAAGAGCGTTAACCACAAAGTGGAAGAAAATATTTGTAATAGTTTGTAATACACATAATAAGAAAGGCTTCTATTTGAAATAGAGAACTTCTACAACTCAACAGGAAAAAGACAATGAAGAGAAAAAATAAACAAGAGATTGGAATGTACACTTGACAAAAGTTTATGTCTAAAGAGCTAAGAAACATGAAAATGAGTACAACTCATCAATCATAAAAGAAATGCCAATGAAAACCACAGTGTGAAAGGGTGATGCATGCGTCAGAAGGACAAAAGTTAAAATGACTAAAAAGAACACAGCTCCATTCATATACTGTTCCTCTAATTTTTGTACAACCTGAAATTAATCACGAACAAGCATTAGACAAATGCAAATTGGGAGACATTCTACACCATAACTCTTACTCTTCAAAAAGGCTAATATCATGAAGGATGAACAAAAGCTAAGGAACCACTGTTTTAAAGAAAATGAAAGAGACAGGTCAACTAAATGCATTGAATGACCCTGGACTGGATTCCATACTAGGAAACTAAAAATTGCTATACAGGACATTCCATACTAGGAAACTAAAAATTGCTATACATTTTTGAGACAATTGGTAAAATCTGAATAAGGTCCTCAAGCAAGGTAATGGTATTGTTTCAATGTTAAAATTTGATTTTGATCATGGTACTATGATTACATAAATGAATGCCCTTGTTCTTAGGAAATAAATACATGTCATCTTTTAAGATTAAAGAGCTGAGGCAACTTAGTTTTAAAGCTTCAAGAAAAATATAAAACATGTGATATATATATTATACAGCATGATAAAGATAGATACATAGTGAAATCAATGAGACAAATGCTTTCCATAGACTAGATTGATCAAAGATATGGGACAAGCCATTGAAAATGTACCTATAAATTAACATTGAGCCCTGGCTGGCTGTGGCTCAGTGGATTGAGTGTGGGCTGCGAACCAAAGGGTCGCCTGTGGTTTGATTCCCAGTCAGGGCACGTGCCTGGGTTTTGGGCCAGGTCCCCAGTGGGGGCCACGTGAGAGGCAACCACGCATTGGTATTTCTCTCCCTCTCTGTCTCCCTCCCTTCCCCTCTCTCTAAAAATAAATAAATAAAATCTTAATTTAAAAAATTAACATTGACTTATGCAAAACAATGCTGTGAAACCCTGTTCAGTTAAACTAGTGACCTCAGATATATTGAGAGAAAGACAGTAGACGGTCACTCCTTCCTCAGTCAATGCCCAGAGATCTCTTCTATGGCCAGTTACCAACGGCCTTTTTAGACATTCCAGATGTCCAGAGATCACTCCGGACCCAGCTGTGTCCCTGGGGATGGCAGACAGCACATTACCGAGGTTTCAGCGAACTTTGGCTGATGGCAGTGACATTTGCAAGCAATAAAAGAGGGTTGGTTGATGAGTTCATTACAGAGAGTATGTGTGATAGCACAGTCTTGCTTTGCAAATCTGCTGTGTAGATTAAGGCTGATCATTTATCATCGTAGGAAGATTAGGAGATGCCATAGTCCACAGGATGGTAAGCATTAATAGTCCCTGTGTCTGGGAACTGCAGCTTTTCAGCACTGACACAACCTTGTTCCCGTGTTACAACACCTTCACGGTTGTACATGCCTATTCTCCTTCCCGCCTGAAGCACAGAGAACCATAGCTGGGGGTCGTGTCTGAAACTAACAGCAGGTCTGTTGGTGCCTCGCCCGGCACTGGTCAGTAGGCTGGCCTATCTCTACTCCCGCTAGAAATTAAAACGATATAAGGCTCACTGTAATAATTTTTTACACCCAAACAAAGAGGGGCAAATCCTGGAAGAAGATCATTTCAATTAGATATGGTGTTTTTTAAATGACCCACAGCTTAAAATGTATATGGGCTCATTAACACTTGCATTTAGCAAAAGAGATTCTGGAAGGGTGTACGTGCAATGGGTAGAAGTCATCTGTGACCTGTGAGGGCTCGGAGATGGGCACTGCACAGGCGGGAGACCCCAAAAAGTCTCTGCTGGAAAGCATTTCATATTTTTACATTCAGGACCTATGTGAGTTATTGAGAAAAAAAGAAGAAAAATCCACAGGTATCTGGGGGGTACTCAACAGAATGCATCCTTAAGCCCCAGCCTGTGTGGCTCAGATGGCGGGAGCCTCGTCCCAAGGACCAGAGGGTTGCGGGTTTGATCCCTGGTCTGGGAGCTTAGGAGGGACAACCAATCTCTCCAGTGAGGACTTAAAAAAAAATGCAGCCTTGACTTTGGAATGATGTAGCTACAGTTTCCTGCCCCTGAATGCCTCCTTTGTTGTCCCCAGTCCATCGTGCAGGTGTTGTTGATAACAGGTGGCAAAAAATAAGTTGAAGTTTATGAGGTTAAGTGCAAATAAAGGACACCTGCCCTCTCTGGCAATCTTCTAGCCGAAGGTAAACTTAGTGCACCGCCGATGAGGTTTGCGGCGCTGCTCCAGAGAGGCCGGGCCGAAAGAAGTCTTCTCAGAGCCAAATGGAATTTTTCACCTTTAATGGTTTTAAAAAATCACATGAAAGGAAACCCCAGGGTCTCTCTCTTTTTTAAAAAAATTACTTATATTACTCTTCTCATTGCAAAACTGAAATATGTTGTTATAGAAACTCTGGAATACACAAAAATTAAAGAGGAACGTGTACAAATAAGTAAGTCAGGGTTTCGCAGGGGTGGAGTTTCACGCCTAGAACACGTTTACAAGGCAGGGGGTGAATTTCAACTCCGCTGTGACAGGGGAGTTTTTTTCCCCTGTGGGATGTGAAATACCGATGTGCGTGTTGGCAGGAACCACAGACTTCTTTAAAATTGGAAATTAGTCCGTCTGGTTTATAGACATGTGGTAATCCCCAGTTCATGTGGAATTTTATCTGGAATGAAAAACCCAGTTTTCCCGGAGAACAACATAAAAATGATGGCAAGGGTCTGGGACAGAAAACAGGCGTCCCCATAACCCACAGAGACTCAGGGAACCGACAGAGAGAGCTGCATGACACGGGAAGGGAGGAGGGCAGACCTTCCCTCTGGCTCAACAGAAAAGTTCACACAAAAATATTTTGTTACGCTGATATGATAGATCTGTAGGTAATAAACTTTTATCGATAATTTACCTAAATAATTTTATTCCTTCTTATTTGTGCCATTACTGTTGGTTTTATAGGCTTCCCCTCACCTTTTCTTTTCACAATTTCCATCTTGCCTTCACCATTTTTTAATGTTTTCCCCATTTTTATTATCTTTACTATCGTCAATCCCAACTTTGAATGCCAACAAGCCCCCTTTAAGTCTAGTTGTTGGAATTTTGAGATTAAAAGAATCTGTGGGAGACTACATCACATTGAAAAGCTTCTGAACAGCAAAGAAAGTCGTCATCAAATGAAAAGGCAACCTACTGAATCGGAAGAAATATTTGTAAATCATATATCTGACAGTGGGATAACATGCAAATTTTAGGAAGAACTCATACAACTCAATAGCAAAACAAACAAACAAACAAGCAAACAAACACTCTGATCAAAAAATGGGCAGAAAGTCTGAACAGACATTTTTCCAAGGAAGACAGACGAGTGGCCCACAGGTGCGTGAACATGGTGCTCGGGACCACTCATCATCAGAGAGATGCAAATGCAAACCACAGTAAGGTATCACCTCACACCTGCTAGCATGACTGTTGGAAAAAGACAAGAAATAAGTTCTGGTAAGAGTGTGGAGCGAAGGGAAACTTGTGCACTGTTGGTGAGAATGTAAACTGGTGAAGCCACTATGGACGATAACATGTAGGTTGCTCAAATATTAAAAATCGAAGTACCGTGTGATCCAGCAACTTCACTTCTGGATATTTAGCCTCAAAAAATGAAAATATGGAGATATACCCACCCCCGTTCGCTGCAGCATTGTTTACATAGACAAGGCATGGCAACAACCCGAGTGTGTCCACCAACTAACACGTGGTGGGGAAAATGTGGCATGGATACACAGTGGGATACGATTCGGCCAGGAAAAGACAGAAATCCTGGCACTATGACAGTGTGATGGGCCTGGAGGGCATCAGTAAGCCAAGAGAAAGACAAATACTGTGTGATCTCGTTTATATGTAGAATGTTAAGAACAAAATAAAACAAAACAAAACAAAAAAACCCAAACCCAAAAAACTGCTCATGGACAGAGAGAACAGACTGCCAGAGCTGGGGGTGGAGAGTGGGCAAAGTGAGTGGAGGGAGGGGTCAAAAGATACAAACTTCTAGTTACGAAGTAAGTAAGTTCTGGAGATGTGATGTACGGCATGGTGACTGTAGTTAATAACACTGTATTGCGTATTTAAAAGGCGCTAAGAGAGTAAATCTTAAAAGTGCTTCTCACAAGAAACAACTTTGTAACTACATATGGTGACAGGTATTAACTAGACTTATTGTGGTCATTTCACAGTCGTACAAATACTGACTCATTATGCTGTGCACCTGCAACGAATAGAATGCACATGGCAATCACACCTTAACTAAAAATCCCGGGTGTGGAGAACATCCCAGTTTCTTTGCGTTTTGTTTGTGGGCCTCTGAACCTTCTGGGTCTGGAGTGGTGTGAGTGGTCCCCCCTCTCAACCACGAACAGCAAATCGACAGGATGAACACCACCGACAAAAACAATAATAAAAACGACCGCACCGCTGACAGCTCACTGCCTCTGTTCCAGGCTCTCTGTGTGAAAGGAAAACTTTCCATCTAGACCATGAGACTCGCTCTCCTCAGAACAAAACGAGGGCCAACACCCACCTTGGGAAATGCATTACTTGGCTTGAGCCACGAGCCACCGTAGGAACAGGTGGGCGGGCTGAAAAGGCAAATTTACTTCTCGCGGCTGTGGAGGCCGGCAGGCTGACTCCAGGGTGCTCACAGGTGCGCGTTCACCTGCGGCCGCTCTCCTGGGCTTGCAGACGACCTCCTTCTGCGTGTGCCCATCCTTGGTCTTTCTTCCTCTTCTCAGGACACCAATCCTATTGGAGGAGAGTCCCACCCAGATGACACCTGTTAACCTTATTCAGCTCCTTAAACGCCCTATCTTTAAGTACAGTCACATCTGGAGTTAGGGTTCAACATATAAATGTGCGTGTTTGTGTGTGCACCTGTGCAGAGGTGGGGGAACAGGTAACATAACCCTGCACCTGTCTTCACCCCCGCAGGTCCCACCCTAGCTGATCAAACGCGCGGCCTGGGCTGGCTCCTCCTGGAGTTTGCGATTGGGCAGAGATGCTGGCTATCCCTGCTGACTGCTTCCTAGCACGGATGTAAAACTGGGTCGGGGCAGGCATGATTGGCAGGGACAGACAGGGTCCTACCCCTCTCTCTCTGGGAGTGATCCCCCGCCCCTTTTTCTCTCTGATCGCCCACTTCCTCTGCAAGTGCATCTCGCCCTGGGAAGGGCAGGAGCCAGTCTTGCTATAAGCTCCCACCTCTAAAGCGAACACAGTGCTCTATGAGAGGAAGGGTTCGGCGAGCTCCCTGCTGGCAGTGGAGGGACATGGACTCCCTTCCCAGGGTTCCTGCCGGGGATCCTCAAGCAGGTCCCAACAGCTTCCCTAGGCCTTTCTTTCCTGCATGGTAAAGCCAGAGGCCAAGTTAAAATTATGTAACCTATAAGGTTGATTTCCGAAGAGCTTTCACAGAAAAGAAAGTCATTTCAGAAGCTGTGTTTACTCTGGGGGTTGATAAAAGAACATAAAAGGCTCTGATTGGCACTATTTAAATATTTGTTCCAGGGCTGATATTTGCATTTAGGGTGAAATGAATTGATGCGCATTATTTATGATTAACTCTGTAGCTCAGACGAAGGGGAACAATAAATACACTGACTGGGATGGCAGCTGATCGTGAGTAAAATAAAGCCCTCGCTCTCAGCTCTTCCTCCTATTCACTATCTCTATCTCGCTTGTATTGTGCATTTTCACATGGCTAGAAAAACCTATTCTCAATGCTTGCAAAGGTTTTACAGCCCATGGAGGGAAATGCATGCAGTTGAAATAGACAATAACCAGTAAACACCAGCTGCCCCCCTCCAATGAAAAGCTAATGGTCTTTGAGAATAATCTACAAGAGATTCAATTTAGCAACTAATATTCTCCCGCCAGCAGTCAATTCACTGTCAGCAGTAAGGATCAAGGCACATGCCCTCCACTCTTTGAAAGAACAAAGAGTACAATCAATGGACTGCAAATTGCTCCTTTCCCTGTGAGCAGCACTCTCCCAGAGTGAAATTTCAGATTGCCAGTGGCTGAAACATGGGACGAGTGGGGATTTTCCTACTGAGGGACCAGAGAAGGTGACAGAAGACAAGGGCTTTGAAAAAGAAAGGGCTGGCAGCTGGGGAAATGAAATCCTTGGATCTGTGGCACGATCGTAGCTATGAAAAGAGTTAGGATCTGAAAATTGTCTAGTCATTTCGGGGTTAGTCTGGGAAGAAGTCCTCTGAACGCTTATTGCTTGTTTTAATGGGATAATGAGACCAGAATCAGAATGCCACTGCAGCCAAAACTCCTGGATGAATTTAACAAAATCCATCAATCTTCCAGGGAAATACATAAAAATCACCTTTAGGGGGGGCGCTTGGGTGTTATGAGTACTTCTGAAATGCCACCTCATTAATGATGGTAAATAACACACACTAATTGAGTGACGTGTGAATTGAATGAATCCTATCTCAAAGGCATCCTTTAAAGAGGAATAACTGGAACAGGAAAATCAAAGCATCGTGGAAACATTATGGAGCTAGAAACAACCGGGAGGTCCTTTGCGGAACAAAGGAACTGAAATCCAGGCTTTGATCTGCAATTTCTCTTTTATTTTCTTCGGAGTCATTAATTTCCTCCTTCCTATTGAATTTTTTTTTTGATCATAGGTAAAATAAAAGGTTGTTCTTTTCCCCCACGTCCTACTCCAGCTGTTTCATTTTCCTACTCTCCTTTACATCAAAACTTTGCCAAAGACCTGTGTGGGGGTTCAGAAGGAGCCACCCCAAGACGTACCTCTGTGGTGTGTGGGTTATTTTTGAGCTGAAGGCAATTTTAGCTGCAGGCTCAAGATTAACTTTTCCTCCTCCTTTGAACTTCCTAGAAAAATTTGCCTGTGAAAGAGATGATCACAATCTCTCTCTTTTTAAAAGATTTTTATTTATTTATTTTCAGAGAGGGAAGGGAGGGAGATAGAGAGAGAGAGAGAAACATCAATGTGCGGTTGCTGGGGGTCATGGCCTGCAACCCAGGCATTTACCTTGACTGGGAATCGAACCTGTGATGCTTTGGTTCTCAGCCTGCGCTCAATCCACTGAGCTACACCAGCAAGGGCTCATAATCTCTTTCTGACCCCCCTATATGGCAGGGCAAACTTTTATTTACGAGACACATGCTATTACAGTCCTGGGATGACCCTGGGAAGCCCCCAGGGGGCATCAGCTCCTCCCTAGCTCAGCATGTCTTGTGCACCTCAGTCCCCTTTCTGTCTCAGAACCTCTTTTCTAGGCAGGGTCTCTGGCTCTCTCTTGCACGTGGGGTTTCCACACACATTACATTAAATTTAATTTTCTCCTGTCAATCTGTACCCTGTTGATTTGATTGTTCAGCCAGCCCGAAGCACCCGAGAAGAAACGGGAATTTTCCCCCTTCTTCACACTTGTCACACTTCCGGTCGTGACTCCTTGCCCTCCCATTCTCCCTCGTACCTACTCCAGTGGGGTGTTTGACTCCACCGCACCCCCCAGACCGCTCGCATCAAACCCTCACCTTAGTGGCGGATCTGGAGCGTTTCAACCAGTTCACTGCCTCTTTCCTGAACCTTGATGCAGTTTGGTGAGGGCCAGATTACGTAGAGCCTTATAGAACATAATAAAGGATTCTAGACTTTATTCGTTATATGACGAAAAACCAGTGGAGTTTTTCACAGGAAATCGACATGCTCTGACTTATGATTTCAGAAGGTTGCCATGGCTGCTTTCAGAAGAAGAGGATGGGGAGGGGCATGCGAGTGGGGAGATGAATATGGAGGCTCTTGCAGAACTCCAGGAGGAAGATGATGGTCCAGGGAGTGAGGGAAGAAAGGAAGGAAGGCATGTGCCCAGGAGGGTGAGGGCATAGGGTTCCCTCAGTGTTTTAACTAACATCTGACATTCAAAGCATTGCAAATTATTTTCTTAAAAAAGAGGTGACACACAGGAAGCGATTTTGAGAAAAAGGCTGATGAGCAACTGGGGGCTTGATGTCAGCACCCCACTTCTTAGTTAGGAAAGCAAGTCGTAGCCACTGCTGGTCCCAGCACTGTGCTGCACGGGAGAATGTAGGTGTCACGGGACTTCCCCTGCAAGGCCAACCTGAAGGTGTTTGAGTTATTTCAGATGATTTCTGTTGGCGTACTGAGCCAATGGAAAGTTTAACCAGGAGTTTGTTATATAATTCCTGTAATCCAAGCAATGGTTGGTAAGTAAACTTAACAAAAACCTTGAAGATAAGAATTCCCTACATCTCTGCCATCCAAGTCAACCACTTGTACGTTTGTATTTCTGTCCTTTAAACATGCTATCTTTATGAAGTTGTATTTATTTTATACGGTTGCTATTGCGTGTTATTTTCAAATCTATATCCTGCTTTAAGGAAACCAGTATAACTGAAGGAATTTTCCACATGATTTCAAACTTTTCATTAGTATTCTTTCTTTTCAAAGTTTTATTTATTTATTTTTAGAGAGAGAAGGGAGGGAGATAGAGAGAGAGAAACATCAACGTGTGCTTGCTGGGAGTCATGGCCTGCAACCCAGGCATGTACCCTGACTGGGAATCAAACCTGCAACACCTTGGTTTGCAGCCCATGCTCAATCCACTGAGCTACGCCAGCCAGGGCCCTCATTAGTATTCTTTTCAATGGTTATATCACGTTACATAGAGTTGATTTGCCATAGTTTACTTAACTATTCTTTTTTTTTTAATGTAATCATTCTTTTCTCCAGATGTTCTTTTTCTGTGTCAGGAGTAATGGTGCAATAAACATCTTTGTTCACAAAAGATTTCTTTCCAAAAATATTTTAGATTATTTCCTTAGGATAGAATCCCAGAATTATCAGGCAGAAATGCATAGACGTTTCTAAGGCATTTCACAGAATGGCTGCATGAAGGAGTGAAACACTAGATTTCGGTATTTGTAAGATGGCTGTCACTGACTTATTTGAAAAGGTGTGCATTGCTTCCAAGACAGCCATTGGCTGTGGATAAACTAGAATGGAAGGTAAATATGTTTCACCTGGGGGGGGGAGTATCTTCAGAAGCCATCAAGCTCCCTGTCATCAGAAGTATTCAGGCCCTCTCCCCATCTTCTGGGGCTCCTGACCGCATGAGAAGTGACCTCCCTCCCGGGTGGAAGGGCAGGCTACGTACGTGCTTTCCAAAGCAGCATGCCCAGCAGGACCTTTCAAAGAGCTTTGGAAAGTTGGACTCTAGATTCCGGGGCCGCACCCCAAACCCGTCTCCTTAGATCCCCACACTGGCCCTTACCGTGCAGCGTGATAAGGGAACGTGAAGCTGTGGAGAGCCTGTGTGTCGGGCGATACCAGTGCAGGTCAAAGATAATTTAAATGACCTAATGATTGTTCTAAAAATGGTTTCAATAATACATACTTAAGCAAAGGAAAATGGTAGTGGTTTAGATGGACAGCGCTAAGCCAGGGGTCCCCCCCACTCCCCCGCCCCTACACAGTGTGTGAGGGGAGATTGAGTAGTGTACATTCCTGTTACTCATTAACTGTGACCGGAGCCCAGCGCCATCAGCGCCACTGGAAGAAAAAGTTTAATGAAACACGTGGATGTCTATTATTAATCTCTCTCTTTTCTTAAAGTGGAATTTTGCTTATTCCGGGGCCACGTTTTCAATATTTTCCTTATTAATATTCTTAAAAAACTGTCAAATAAAAGTTGTATTGATGATAGAAGGAAAATAGATGCTCTTAAAACACAGACTTAAGATTTTTATTAGCAGAAAGTCAAGGGTTTGTCGAAGTTTATTTGGGAAGAGTTTGCATCTTTTTCCATTCTCAGGGTTCCTAACTTTGGAAAAACTGGGGATGTTTGGAAACAGGATAGTAATCAGGCAGGAAGACACCTTCTTTATGAGTTTACTTGACAGATTTTTTTGTCCTCAGAATGAAAGAAAGCCCATCCATGACTTAGCACTTGTTGAGTGAATGAATAGCTGTATGGAATGTGTATGGGGATATGCAGGGTGAGTATATGAAAATATATGGAAAGCTTCTATGGAAATGCACTTATTCAGTGCCTGGCAGGCCTTTATGAACTTTGTGATCGTTGGCAAAACGTTCCCTTTCCCCTAATCTCACTTTTCACCTGTAAAATGGAGAAGACGGAACATAACACAGAGGGTTGATACACAGTTCAAATAAGAGGTCACAGTGCCTGGAACAGCGTGTGACAGGCCAGCCGTGATTAGAGGAACCAGAACCACTCCTTTTGCTTCCCAACACATACTTTCATGAGAAAGGAGGGGTCTACGCTTCTATTTGTCTCTCACCAACTCTGTCGCGTCAACTTCTGTAGCTATTGGCGTGGTGCATGTTTTTGGTAGGAATTCTTTTCAATTCTATAATTAATGAAAATATCATAGTAATGCAGAAGTCTTTCATTATTATTATGTTTTAAAAATATTTTATTTATTTATTTTTAGAGAGAAGGGAAGGGAGGCAGAAAGAGAGGGAGAGAAAGATTAATGTGTGGTTGCCTCTTACATGCCCCCTACTGGGGACCTGGCCCACAACATAGGAATGTGTCCTGACTGGGAATCGAACTGGCGACCCTTTGGTTCACAGGCTGGTGCTCAATCCACTGAGCCAAACCAGCCAGGGCTCAGAACTGTGTCTTTATTATGGGCCTGATAAATGCTAAAAACTTGATTATCTTGAGTCATGGGAGAAAGAATAGCTCCAGGATTGTGCCTAGCTTTCTGTGTTGAATCAAAATTTGGGGGATTGGGAAGAGAAACTTGTATTTTTTTTCATACTTCTCCGGAATTCAGAGACAGAGCTGTGTTTGGAAACTCCTGGAGCAGCTTTTCATTGCACAGACAAAGACCTGGAAAGACTTCTTCAAAGATGGTCAAGGCAGAGAGCAGTTTCTCATTGACCTTCGGTCGTCTCCCAGACTCACTGGATCATTCAGCCAGTTTGTCACTTCCATGAAAATTTTGACCCTGCTTCTTCCACCTGAGCTGCCTGGCCAGGACCTTGTGCTTTCTTGTGATGTTGTCCCCAAAGCTGGTGTCGAGAGTCTCTGCCGAGGAGGAGAGACAGCCCTCCTGGCGCTGAGGGCCACCAGCGGTATTGGCAAGGCAGAGCTGGTCTCCGGGCTATGTAAATTGGGCCGCTGGCTCCAGGTCCATAGTTAAATTCTATGAAATCCTGTCCTCGTCTGCACACAGCCCCTCTCTCTGCCCACTCAGGCAGGTGACTTCGGAGCCCCTGAGCCTTAGACCAGCCGCAGGGCACTGTCAGAGCTGCAGGAGACAAGGCAGCCGAGGGCTCTGGAGCCCCCACCGCCTCTCCGTGCCACCTCGGGCGAGTGTGCTCTTCTATGAAATGGGGACGACAGTATCAGCCAGCTCTTAGGATCACATGGGCTCATGTTTACAGTGGCGCTAGAACAGTGCCTGGCATTTAATAAATGGGAGGTAAGTGCTTTGTTAAACCCTTTTCAAAGCACATTCTGCTTGTCTGGACAGGTGACTCTTGGTGACTCTTAGAGGGACAGGGGATTAAACCCTGTCAAAACACATGCTGTTTTGAAATGTGACTTTCTCTATTGCGTCATTGCAGGGTCTGCTGCTCTTCTACCCACTGAGATCCCCTCCACCCACAACCAAGGGGCTGCTCTTCCTCTGGCGAGACCACACGGACCCAGCTTTCTTTGAGGACCCCCTAGGCTATTTAATAGATGACCCCCACCCTTTTCTGCAGCCAGCACGTACCAAGCCCTGCCTAGACTTAGAGGAACTTGAACTTTGAGTTCCCTCCTTCAACAGAGATCCTTCATATCTAACCCTCGGGTCAAGGTGGCAAGAGGTGGCAACGAAGCTCACATTTTCCATGAGTCACTGTGGCTGAGTAAAGTCCTCAATCCACAGAGAAAAGGGTCTAACTTGGGCTCCACCTCTGGAGCTAGAAAATTAATGTTTAATCAGCCCAACGCACCATCGGTTATTGCATCTGACCTCCCCTCAACTGCCATAAAGCAGTGAGGACAATAGGCATGGGGAAACGGAAATCTTAAACTGTACTGTTTTGTTTTTTACCAACTTATTACTTTAGAAAATAGTGACCACTATTCTGGAATTTGTGTTCATCATTCTCTTGCTCTCCAGTATAGCTTATCATATGATATACCCTAAAATACATTCTTAGTTGTTTGCATGTTTTTGAGTCACACTCTATGTGCTCTTTTGAGCCTGGCTCCCTTCGCCTGACATGTTTCTTCGATAAAATAATGTCATGGCATGTACCAGTGTGTTCATTCCCTTGTGTGGCATTCTATTGTGTGGCCACATCGGTCTTCTATTCTGCTCTCAACAGAAATTTTGATTGTTTCCAGTGCTCGTGTGTAACAAATCCTGTGCGTTCCTACAGACTGTGCCTGCTGCCCTTGCATTAATGTAATAACTTTTTAATGAAGAGTACAGAATCCAGCAAGTGACTGCACCTACCTTTGGACCTCAGCACACCTCAGTGTGGTGACTCTTCTCCCACCGAGGATGCTGAAAGCTGGAGAGAGCGTTGCTCCCACCCTGACAAGAAGAGAAAGCTGGGTGGGTGACAGCATCCTAACTCTGTTTGAGCACGTCACACAGCTCATGCTGCCAGACAAGGAAGTTGCTGGAATTCCAAGGAGGAAAAGCCTCCCCCCTCCCCCCAGGTAAAGATGGGATGCTTATCAGACACAGGAGTGGCAATATAAGGTGGACAGTTAGATGCGAGCCTGGCACTTGAGGGAGAGGAGTCTAGGAGTTGGACAACAATCCATTTAATTTATGTATTTGTGCACATAAAGCCCCAGGGCTAGAGGAGATGACTTCGAGAGGGCATGTAGACACAGAGAAGGAAAGCGGTGAAGACAAAAGTCCATACAACATCAGTACTTGGAGCTGGGCAGCTGAGGGGGAACCAGTGTAGGAGGAGGGGTCAGAGCAGCGGGAAGAGACTCAGGGCCTAGTAGTATCTTGAGATAAAGGAGAAGACAACGGTGTCAACTGCTGCTGAAGGATCTGACTATTGCCTTTGATGTATGACACGATGATGACCTTGGGCAGCGGCATTTCACTGGAGTGGCAGACACTGAGAGAATCCAATTGGGGCAAGTTCCAAAGCAAATAAGAGCTGGGAAAGGGAGCAGGCAAGAGAGGGCGTAGTTGGAGTGGGACTTGGAATCAAGAGAGAGTATTTTCTGAACCACACAAGCTACCCCATCATGTGTGTTTGCCGGTGGGAACGATCTGGCTGAGGCTCAGATCCCTGTGGTCTGAGAGAAGGGGATGGATGGGTCATCGCAAGAGCCGAGTCCTTGGGAGCAGAAAGGCTTTAGAATCCACAACCAGGTGGAGGGTGTGGCAGGGAGGATGAGCAGGAAGCCTTCCTCATTTCTAACAGGAGCAAAGGTGAAGTTGACAGGTACAAATGCAGGTCAGGTGAAAGACTTGGGGGAGGGATGAAGCCGTTCCTTTCTGACTTGCCTCTACCTTTCTGTGAAGGATGGGGCAGATGCCACTGAAGGGGGGTGGGGGAGGATGAGGCTGCTCTGATGAGGGAGGAGAGAGTACGATATGACCACCCCAGACAGCAGGAAGGGAAGCTGTCAGGGCATTGTAGGTTAAGTTCATGGGCATTCCTAGTTGCCACATGAGAGTGATGGTCTTCATTTGTTTTATTTTATTTATTTTTAGAGAGAGGGGAGGGAGGGAGAGAGAGAAGGAGAGAAACATCAACTAGTTGCCTCCTGCATGCGCCCATCTGGGGACCTGGCTGGCCACCCAGGCACGGGCCCTGACTGGGAATCAAACCAGCAGCCTTTCGGTTTGCAGGCCGAAGCTCAATCCACTGAGCTACCCAGCTGGGGCAAGTAATGTTGAAGTAAATCAGTTCAATTTGGTTTGTGCATTTAAAGACATGTACTCAGCTGTTTAGCGGTAGGTACAGAGTCAAGGAACAATTGGGTTAGGCAAAACTTTGGTTTTTTCCCAGGTGTATCAGCTAGGATATTTATGATGGCAAGTAACAGAAAACCTCCCTCAAACCAGCCGAAACAACACAATAAATTATTTAACTTAAAGGGAAGTTCAGAGGTAGGTCAAACTCCAGGGCTGGTTGATTCCGTGGCTTGATGATTTGGTCCAGGATCCTAGGCCTTTCATTCTGGACTCCGCTGTCCATGTATCAGTTTTCCTCTGTGACGTGTATCTTGCTTCTGACGTGACTCCCGGTGGCAAACAGGCCTCCTTGCTTGCCCATTCATGCAGAACCGGAGAGAAAGAGACGCCGCCACTCGCCAGCCAGCGCCGGGCTCTCCCTGCAGATCCCGGGAGCTACCTCGGGAATGCCACACACTGGGAGGCTTCCCTCAGGCCCCCTTCAGGAGGGCCTCGGGGTTGAGGGCGGACTTAGACCAGTGGTTCTCAAAGTGGGGTCTTCGGACCAGCAACATTAGCATCCCCCGAGAACTTATTGAAAAAAATAAATTCCCGGGCCTCCATCGAATCTCTCGAGCAGGATGGTGTGGGGCCTGGCAGTCTCTGCCTTAACAAGTCTTGCAGGTGACCAGTGTGAGGACCATGGGGGCTTAGGGTCGTACGGTGAGTGCCAGTAACAAAACGAGGACTCTGTGAGGATGGGGGAGTGGGAGAGAGGCAGCTCCTGCTGTCTGCTGGACCGGAGGAGCAGCAGCTCGGAGTGCAAGGGAGCCCACAGAGTTGAGGGTGTTTGCAAGGGAGGGCGTCTAGGGATGGGCCCTGGAGTCGCAGTTGTGTGAGAAGGGGAAGGAGGGCACAAAGGAATGAGGGGGCGGTGGGAACGTGAGGTTAACAAACGGAAGATCTCAGTGAGGCTGGAGAACCGAAATGAGCTGGGGGGACAGACAGAGCGGTTGCCGTGAGAAGGACTCAGAGACCTCCAGCTATAGGGTGTGTCACTGAGCAAGGACTCTGCACTAACACCACACTTACCAAGGGCTGCTCCCAGCCAGCTGATGAGTGTGGCAGAGACACTTAGGGGCGCACGCTCCTTAGACAGCTAACTTTGGCTCGAGGGCCCTCCCTCTGCACAGCTTGGATGCACCCTCCTTAGGTGGCCTGACAATGCAAAGCTCTGCCACCCAGCCTTCTCACCCACTCTCCTCACTCATCTTAGCCTTGAACCATGGCCTACAGCTCTCTGGGCCTCACCCAGCTCCCTCCCTGTTTCTTCTCACAAGGACACTCCCCCTGTTAACCCCTTGCTCATTTGATCCCATCTTGGCACCTGTGTCTCGGAGCACCTGGACAAGTCCAGAAGGGGATGGTCCTTGAGTGGAGTTTGAAGCTGAGATTACGAGTCAGGCGTTGTGCTCTGCTACTCTGGGAAGTAAATGGCGTGGTGCTGGGCCTGTGAGATCAAGATGCATGGCCGATCCTTGCAGGACAGCGTGGGAAGGGCAGTAGTAGGGACACCCTAGGTGGCCCCAGCCACCCTGGAGTTGACTGGGGTATCCTTAGGGGTGGTGGGAAAATGGCGACACTTCTAATAGGCTGGATATGCCACCAGCTGAAAACACACCCCTCTGTTTAGTGACGGGCCTGGCGTGCAGTTGCTGGCCTCTTCGGTGCCCCCACAAACGCCTGAGTAAGTGCAGCTCAGCTGCCCACTGAAGGAGAGCATTACGATCACCCACCCTTGTTTCCATCCACAGTGGCCACCAGCAGACAGCTTCATGGGCATGGAGAAGAGGGGCACATATTTAATAAAGACTTGGTTACGATCACGACAGAGTCCGTGTTGTCTCTGCATTTCTCTAATATTTCCCTTGTGGCTGTCACCCTGCCCTGAGTGCTTCTGTCCCCACTGATCTCACAGGTGGCTGTGAGGGATCTCAGGACAATGCTTGTGGGCTGCTCGGAAAATGGCGAGCTGCTCTAGCATGTGGTGTTGATCACGACTCTACCTCGCTTGGGCTACACGCCCCTGGGGGAGGACTGAGCTCCATTCTCGGTGGGCTCCACACTCCCAGGCTGCAGGCAACGCGGGTCCCTTTTGGAATCTTAACCCGGAATCCAGGGCCCGTGACAGACATTAGAGAGACGGGCTCTTCTGCAGTCGTGTGTGCAGGTTTGCGTGTGTGTACGCGTTGGGGGGGGGCATAGAAAGGGGTCGGGTCTATAGCTTTCATTATTTCTCAAGAGTTGGTGAACATCCTGCCCTAGCTGGCTGTGGCTCAGTGGACTGAGTGCTGGCCTGGGAACCAAATGGTCACAGGTTCGATTCCCAGTTGGGGCACATGCCTGGGTTGCAGACCAGCACCCCCAACCCACCCCCATAGGGGGCACATGAGAGGCAACCACACATTGATGTTTCTCTCCCTTTCTCATTCCCTTCCTTCTCTCTGAAATCAATAAATACAATCTTTTTAAAAACAAAAGGCATTATTTTTAAAAAGAGTTTTATGACATCAAAAATATTCAGGGTGAGCAACTTCTCTTCAGGAGGATGATATTCAAGCCAAACCTTAAAGGAGAAGGGTCTGGGCCGCGAGGGTGCTGCCTTTCCAGCAGACCCCTGGTCGGGTTATCCGCTTTCGGTTTAGAAGGAAGGCCCCCTTTGCCTGCGGTAACGTAAGAAACACTACGGAGCTCTGTAGGATGATGATGAGAGGGGGCGGCTGGTGGAACAAACAGGAATTGATTTTGCTCCTTCAGATATCCTAGATCAGAAGACCATAAAACACCATCTTGGGAGACTGAACTAAAATAAAAAAAGCATCATAGTTTTTTCTTTTCTTTCTTTTTTTGTAGGTGGTAAATTTAAGCAGTCCTAAATGTTTTCATAGTGTCACGTGAACGTTTTCACTAGCGTATATAGGGACGAAGGATGGCTGTTGGAAATTGCATGACAAACTGAACTGTGTTACCAAACGATGCCAAACGGTAGAAGGGAAGTTTTCAAAGCCTGTTTGTCTGCCCTTTCCCCCCGTGCAACACTAGAGGGCGCTACACACCACAGAGACGGATCCCTTCACTATCCGAACCCGCTGTTGCAAGTCTGGGCTCTCCTGTGGATATTTTGCATCATATGCCCCAACACAAGAACAAGGAACAGGAGTACCTTGTTCCATTTGTATATTTGTCATAAGGGACCCGGCAGACCCTTCCAGGTGTCTGGGCAGGTGAGGAGGCTATTGCTGACCTCAGAGGGAGCCTCTCAGCACGCAGAGTAGGGCAGCCCGCAGGCCCTCCCGCCACCCGTTCTTTTTTGGAATGGAAAGCCAACCTCTCCTTTCCTTGGCACGTGCCTGAGCTGGTAGATGAATAGATATACAAATAGAACAGCGAACAGGCTAAGGAATTTATGAGCTCAATTATGATCTCATTGATAAGAGGAACATAATGGTGTTGACGGGAGACTGACGGCAGGTTCCCTCACTTCTTTTTGTTCACAAATTCCCATCACCTGCTCCAGCTACGGGCTGAATGGTGAGGCCGGAAGTACACTGACTTCGATGGCAGCTGCAGGGCCGTCCTTAGAGCTGGCGGCAGGCTCTTTTTTTTTTTTCCCATCCTCCCAAACCAAAACTCTGTCTCTGTTTGCTAAACAACAATTCTCCCCTTCCCAGGGAAAGAATTGTTCCCAGGGAGAATTGTAGGGAGAATTCTCCCTACCCACCCCCTAACCCCAGGCCCTGGTCACCTCTGTTCTGCTTTCCATCTGTTTGAATTCGCCCTCTCTAGGTACCCCGTGTAAGTGGAATCACACAGTGTTTGTCCTTCTGTGCCTGGCTTATGTCACTCAGCATGATGTCGTCAAGGTCCATTCATGTGGCAGGTGTCAGGATGCCCTTTGTTTTTTAAGGCTGAAAAATATTCCATTTTATCTATTGCCCCGTTTTGCTTATGCATTTATCCCTTGGTGGATATCTGGGTCGTTTCCATGGTTTGGCTGTTGTGAGCAATGCTGCCGTGGACGTGGTTGTAGAAATAATCTGTCTGAGTCCCCGATTTCAGTTCCTTTGGGTACATACCTGGGAGCGGAATTGCTGGGCCACACGGTAGTTCTGTGCTCACTTTTTCTGAGGAACCGCTAGACCGTTTTTCACTGCAGGTGGGTCCCCTCGCATTCCCACCGACAGTGCACAAGGCTTCCGCCCCACATCCTCACCAACACCTACTGTTTTCTGGTTTCTCATCAGAGCCATCCCAATGGGTGTGAGGTGGCATCTCATCACCATGAGGTGGTTTGACGAGCTCCGTTTATGCAGTTTGATCCGTGATTTAGATGGGAGAAAGCAAGGGTGCGTACCTGACTTGCTCATCGGCAGGTGGAAAGCATAGCTGATGTGTTAAGTGACAGAATTGGGAATTGAAATAAAACTGATCGCTCCTACCAGGGGCTGGCAAACCACGGCCCATGGGCCAGTCTGGCCGGCCGCCTGGTTTTGTAAATAAAGCTTAATTAGAGCTCAGCATGTCGCTGTTTACACACTGTCTATGGCTGCTTTGGGGCAACGGCGACAGAGTTGATTTGTGGCCCCGGAGAGCAGATGGGTTGCGAAGCCTGAGATATTTACTGTCTGGCCCTTCACAGAAACGTGGGCTGTCCTCTGGGCTATAGAAAAGGGACAGATGGAACCAGAAAAGATTTCATCTGCATGAAATATTTGTACCTGGTGTATTAAAAAATCAAATACACAATAAAGAATTGGGGATCCGTGGCTTCATAAAACAAGATGGTTTTTCTTAACAGCACATTAAATACGACTCAACACTGTGATGAATGAGACTGGCAAAAATTGGTTTTGATATTAGGCCACCTTAATGGGAACAGGCGGCCGGATGGAACAGTGCTTCTTCCCATTGCCAGCACACTGGCATCACCCAGAAGCCTGAAAACACATCCATGTCCAATTTGGAGAGACTCTGATGCAAATGGCCTGGGGTGTGGCTGGGGCATCAGGCTTGTAGAAAGCTTCCCGAGCGATTCCAACGCACGGGCCAGGTCGGAACCCTGAGACTTTCCTGTTCTGCAGGGCTCGGGCGCAGTCACACCCGCGGTTCGTTCTAGCTGCCCCATTCAAGGGACGTAAAGACGGGCTGGTTCCTTTGCCAGGAGCAGTCGGGGCTGTGAAAGAACAATTGAGAACTTACAAACCTACAGATTCTGGAGAGACAGGAGGGAGTTTGCACTTGGCATTCAGCGTTTGAGAGCCGTCTCCTGGAAGAGCCTTCTTTTTACAGCAGGCTCTGAACAGAGAGGCTGGGAATAGAGGATAGGAATTACTGGCTATCATTCCTTTGTACAAAATAAAAAACTAAAAAAACAGCAGTACCCAAAGAGGGAGGCAATGAGTCCCCCTTTGAGGGACACGCCAAGGGTCCCCTCCCCCAGGTCACGGGCAGGGATGTCACAGAGCAGATGCGGAGGGGACGGGCTGCAGCAGCAGCCAGAGTGACCCAGCCCTAACAGTGAGCAGGGACGGGTGCTTCCTGGTCCCCCGGGCGTTGTGCTGGGACCTGGGGCTTGTTCAGTGCGACGTTCGACCCGCAAGCACCCTGATGGGTGGTCTTCCAGCCTGGGCTTCCCTGATTCTAGAACACACAGTGTGTCAACAACCAGAAATACAAGGCTGAGTTTTAGCAATAATGAGGCTGTATTTAAACAGACCCTCGGGCCCCGGCTGGTGTGGCTCAGTGGGTAGAATGCCGGCCTGTGAACCAAAGGGTTGCCAATTCCCCGGGGCACATGCCTGGGTTGCCGGCCAGGTCCCCAGTAGGGGGCACATAAGAGGCAACCACACATTGATGTTTCTCTCCATTCTTTCTCCTTCCTTTCCCCTCTATAAAAATAACTTTTAAAAAACTTAAACAAAAAATAAACAAACCACCAGGCACTGACCTAAGAAGATAAGTCGTATCCAAAAACTTTTGTTTAGAATCCCGAATGTCAGAGCCCCCAGAAAGGTGAGAGGTGGCCTAATCCCCTTTCTCGCCCCTCCATTTCAGAGGAAGAGACTGAGGCCCAGAGTCCCAAGGCTGGGCCTGGGTTACTCATCTAACACTCAGATCCTCTGACACCAGAACAGCTCTCTTGTTCCATCACCAATTACAGAGCAAAACCCCGGGGCTTCCCTCCTCCCGAGAGCTGCTTTCAGAGCCAGTTAAGCGGGCACACGGGAGGATCCATCTCTGTATTGATACATTTTGACTGTGACTCAGAACAGCCTGATGGAGCCTCTTCTTTATGCTCCGGACTCGACTCTGAATGACTCAAGACTAATTTGCAAGAATTAAATCAGCCCACAAAGAATGCGTATTGCCGGGATCGAAGATTTACAAGGAAGGAGCTTTTGTTCCTAAATGGCTTTAAAAGTAACTTCCAAGGAAGGGCTGCCAAGGAGATGCAGAGCACTGTCCGTGTTCCTGACCCGCGGCACAGCTGCCGGGGAACCTCTGCGGCACAGTCCCGTCATCCACCCCTTGCCCCCACCCCCTCCCCTCCGCCGTCTGCAGCGCGCCTTCTGGTAAACGGGCCACAGGTCGGCCATGCTGGCTGCCACCCACGAGACAGGCAGGCTGCCCTTTGGGAGGAGGCTGCCGAGCTAGGGTGACACACTGCAGCACCCCACCTCTGTACCCACCCCGGACCAGGCGTTCCGTCACCGATGCGAGTGTCACTTCTGGGCAGAGGTGAGCAGCAGAAAGGCGTGCCTCTCTACTCTGGCTCCTTCCCCAGCAGGCAGCTGGGCGTAAGTTCCTCCCAGGCCCCAGGGCAGGGTGGAGCCGCAGGAGGGAAAGCACCTGGGTCAGAGCTGGTTAGACACTTTATCTGAACAGCAAATAAACTTTTACCTGTTAAACCATTAAAATAAGGACATTTATCTGTTATAGCAGCTAGCCTAACCCTCATACAGCCACCAAACTCCCATTTCACTGAAATGCCCACATAAACGCAGAGCCTGTCACAGTGCCTGGCACACCCCAGGCACTCAGTGGGTGTGTACGAACGAGGTGATGGAGTAAATGAATCGAATGTATATGGTGAACGGTACATTTTGCCAAGAGGAAGTTAGGGAATCCTATGAAATAACTAAGAATGTGAAGGGTGTTTTAATGCCTGCTAAGCACTTGCTCTCCAGCTGCACGTGGGAGAAAGTGAGGGGAATGGGGTGCAGTTGGCCCAGAGAAGGAGCCACACATGGAAGAGATTTCCGAGTCCAAAGCGGTTATTTTCACGCACAGAGAGCTCTGCACACAGACTAGGGGCCTTTCCTCTGGGGTGAACTGAGGGTTCTTGGCTGCCTCACAGGTGTGACATAGAGCCTCGTGTGGATACAGTGTCACCACCTGGAAATGCGGCCTCCTGGAACTGCAGAGGTGAGGGGACGAGCACCAGGACTGTCCTTTTCTTCACAGGCAAGGAAGCCACTGTCCAGGGAGGTGGACAGCTCACCCAGGGTCCCTTGGCCATCAACAGGCCTGCAACCCAAGGCTGGGTAGCGTGGATTAATGGTGGGGATCATAGAAGCCAAGTGCCCGGATTTGACTCCTGACCCCATTGCTAGCAAATTTCTTAACTTACTCATGCTTCTGTTTCCTCGGGTTTAGAATGGGGATAATTAGAATAGTACCTACTATGTGGGGTTCTTATGGAGATTAGGTGAGTTAATATATTCTAAGTACCCAGGGACATGGAGCGCAGTAGGTACGCTAGGGAAGGGTTCGTGGTTGTTACCTTATGACCGTCAAATTCAGATCACCATCCATCTCCTTTGTCAGCTCAGATGTTCAGAAAGAAGACATTCAAACCGTGGAGAACGGAGAACCACAGCCAGGCAGAGGACGCCAGGAAGTTCTTGGAGGAATACAGAGCGCAAGAAACCCAACCCTTCTGGAATAAATGAATGGACTGATGTTCGGCGCCCGTGGAGTCCTCCGTGAAAGAAGTGGAGAAGTCAGGCCTCATCCGTGTGTCAGGGATGCGCCAAAGAGAGTAAGTACAATTATTCTTCAGTGTATAGAGGAAAACAAAATGTAGTGAGCATAAAATTAATCCTAAAACAGAGAGGATATCATGTGAAAAGCAGCCCAGGAAATAAACATGGTCAAATACTGCTTTCCTTTGGTTTTAATGGTGATTTCAGAAGATGTCAACTGTTATGGATTTAATATTGCAAATTGCAGATTGGTTTACACAGGTGCCTAAACTGGGTTAGTTCTTCATCGAACAAAGCACATTGTCTCTCAACAACCCTTGTTCCAGGGCGGAATTCCTTAATATATCCATGGCAGGTGGTTGCTGGCTTCTGGTTGGGTGTTCAGTGACGGGAGCCACGAGGAGCCACGAGGAGCCACGGGGAGCCACGAAGCAGCCCACACATTCCTGGGCAGCTTCAGCTGTTACTGAATTCTTCCCTAGACTCAGCCAACAACCTGCCCTCCCAGGGTGCCGGCCCACTGTTCCTACCTTTATCTCCTGGTGCGAAACACAGTCAGTCTCGCTGCTTTCTCCCTCTTGATGGTGGCAGGGTGGAGTTAGATCTTCCTAGGGAGAATGCTGGCCTTGACATCAACTTAGCTACTAGACTTCAAATAAGTTGCTTAAGCTCTCGTTGCCTTGACTTTTGTATCTTTGAAGGTGTGCATTGACTTTTCAGAAGGTTCTTGTGAAGGTTCAAGTTAAGAAGGTTTCATGATGCTACACAGAGGGAGTGTAATGGGGTGGACAGTGGCCCCCAAAGGCTATGGCCCCATCCTAATCCTTGGAGGTTGTGGGCATGACCTTGTTTGGAAAAAGGGTCGTGGCAGGTATAAATAAGTTAAGCATCCTGAGGTGAGAGCATCCTGGATTATGCAGGTGGTCCTTCAATGTGACAACAAGCGCTCTATGGGAGACGGGCAGAGGGAGATTCGAGACACGGAAAATGTCGTGTGAAGACAGAGGCAGAGATGGCAGGGACCCCGAGGAGGCACAAGGCCTGCTGGGAGCCCCCCGAGGCTGGAGGGCGCAGGGAGGACTCTCCCCTGGGACCTGCCCAGGACTCGAGGCCCTGATGACACCTGGACTGCAGACTTCTGAACTCTAGAACTGTGAGGGGAAAATGTTTGTCTTGTCTCCAGTCACCACGTCGGTGACAATTTGTTATTGCCACCACGGGGAACTGATACAGAAGGCATTTCCTGCCCCGGGGACTCCCTTCATTCAGAGCCTGTAGGGTCTCCACCGGGGAAGTGAACGCCTGGAAATGTGGCGTTTCATAACCACGTGGAACGGGAGGGGAGGCTTGATCGGAAGCGAGAAAACTCCAACAGGTGATTAAGGGATTAACCTGCCACATGGCGCCTAATGGCACCCAAGTGAGCAAGAGGCAACCTGAGTTCACAACCATCCCGGAGGCCGGACAGGCGCCGGAGCGTCACTGGCAGGTCTGGCCTGAGGAGCGGAAATGCAGCCCGAGGGACTGGAGGCGCCACCTGGGGGCCCCCGGGGAGCAGGGAGGTGGCCAGGCCGGCTGGAGTTTCCCACGTGACCGGGCGTCATCCGGCCGCTGGCTGGGACTCTCCTGTCTGCTGGGAAGAAGCATTTATCTTCTCTGGCTCTCAGCTTCCTAAAATGGGGGCAGAAACAATCATGTTCTAGCTCTAAGAATATTGCTGCGAGCTAATGTATTCATGGCTGTGACACATGTAACATTTTTTTTTAAATGAAGTCCCTGGTGCGTTTTTAATAGGGCCATAAATATGCACAGACAGCTCAGAGGAGCTGTCGCTCTGAGTCTGCGTGTGATTGTTCCTCTGTGTCAGGACAGTCTGGGTTGTGCTGGGGTGACAGACCGCCCCCCCAGTCTCAGCAGCTTCAAACAATAGAGGTTGGTGTGGGCTGGCTTTTGTTCCTCCCCAGAGAAACATTTCATATCTCAAAGTCCTAACTCTCAGGACCTCAGAATGTGGCCAAATTTGGAGATAGGATCGGTCAGAGGTAATTAAATTAAAATGAGGTCATTAGGATGGGCTCTACTCCGATACCTTGGGTGTCCCTTACAAGAAGGGGAAATCTGGACACGGAGCCAGGCAGAGGGAAGACAGTAGGAACCTCAGAGCGAAGCCGGTCATCCCTGAGCCACGGAGAGAGAGGTGACACAGGCTCTTCACCCACGGCCCCCAGCAGGAGCCGGTGCAGCTGGAGTTCAGTCCAGAACTGGGAGAAAACAATTTCTATTGGTCAGGCCATCCACTCTGAGGTACTTTGTTATAATATTCCCAACACACTAATCCAAAGGTTTATTTCCCACTCGTGTTAAGCATCCACTGGGGACTGGCAAGAAGGCTTTGCGAATGGCGGTCACTCAGGAACCCCGGCTGATGGGGCAGCCACCGTGTTGAATGTCACCGGTTGTGCCAGAAAGATAGACAGCTCGGAGGGTCTTGCATCGATCGGTAAATGCTCTGGCTCAGGAAGGCACACATCACTTCTGCTCTGGGCTCGTGGCCCAGAGCGAGTCACATGACCCCATTCAACCGCAGTCCTACCCGTGCTGGGGAGGTGAAGTCACAAGTCCTGGTCCAAATGTGGAAACGTGTCTCTTGTGTGTGGAGACCTACCCGGGCCCCCAGAGCTGCTGCAGGCATTCAGCTCGCCACTTCCGCCCAAGACACAGGAATGCCTTCCTTTGCTCTGCCACTGAAAGTCGCTAAAATCCTCAAAGCCTGCCTGTCTCATAAACAGCTTCTAAAATGTTTCTCAAACTGGCATCCAAGTCCCCAGAGTCCTCTAGGAGAAATGATGTGTCCTCGTCTTTATGATAGTCTATGAAAAAAATAACACGAACATGATTTATTTCCTCTGGATTTCAAGCCATCAAACTTGGTGTGCGAAGGGCCAGACAGTAAATATTTTAGGCTTTCTGGGGCCATGTGGTTTCTATTGCAATTGCATAACTCAGCTCTGCAGTGCAAAAGCAGCCGCAGACTGTAATGTAAATGACGGGTGAATGGGTGCGGCTGTGCGCATAATCAAACTGTGCTCACAAAACCAGGCAGCAGGCCGGAGTCGGGCCGTGGGCCACAGCTTGTCGACCCCTGATCTGTGTGATTCTAGTGCCAGAATGTGCAACTGCATTTCCAATCTGCTCTAGCCCGATGGAAGCTGAGTGACGTAGAGCTCTGATGGGTGAACGAATGTTCGCTTTGTTCCAGGAGCGAAGAGTGGTGGGGGGAATGGAGTCATGACACGGCGCCCAGGGTAGTCCTCGCTCCGGATGATAACGACGACACGTCATGAGAGTTGGCACCACTTTCCACAGCAGTGTCGCTGGGGGATTTGAATGGAAGGCTCTGGAGCCAGACCTGGGTGGGTTCAAATCCTAGCTCTCTCACTTCCTCTGGTCTGGCCTTGGGCCAGTTACCTACTGAACCTTTCTGTGTCTCAGCTTCCCCCTTGTCAATAGGTGAGACCAGCAGCACAGTCCCTGTTTGGAAGGGTAGTTGGGAGCTTGGTTGAGCTGATCTGCAGGAAGCACTTGGAACAGCTCTTGGTACTTATTAAGTACTAATAACTGTCCTAATCACAGGTGACATGCTTATGCTTCACTTTGCATACCACTCATCAGAACAGTTCATTAGGGAGAACTGTGGTAGTGATGAGGCAAACAGAAAATCCTTCTGTTCTTAGTATCAGCAACACACAGACTAGCTAGCTACCTATTCAATGCTGAGTTTAATAATTCAAGCTGGGCAGCCCTGTTTGAACAAACAAGCCAATTTCACAGGGTGACCGGGAGCATTTAGATTCTTCAACAACCAGCATTTAGATTCTTCTTGTAAGGAGACTTGGTACATGTACTCTGTCTTATATTCAAAACTAGCAGAGTCTTAGAGGTACTTATACAATTCTTTATAATACATTTAAATTTTTAACAGTATCGAGGATCAAACAGAAAAAAATTAAACACATGGAACAGACCCCAACCTGTGTTTTCTACAATGAAACCCAGTGAAAGCAATTTAATTTTAGAACACAATCGTTTGTCACATGAAGTTGGGTTGCTAATTTGAATTTGATCAACGTTATAGCTTTTTGAAAATTTGCAAATGCGTTTTGGGCTTGGAGCTTGCACGTGGTTTAGATAAGACCTAAAAGCAAATGGAGATAAAGGAGATCACGTATAAATATGTGTTTGTACATATTCAAGTTTATCTCCAACTAGGATGGAGGCTAGAGATTTCTGTCTTTTTTTGACCATTGCCTTCTCTCAGATTCCTAGAACAACATTATGTTTAGATGCTTCTCAGAAATATTTGATAGATTATATTGAATTAACATTCTAATACAAATGATTAAGGTTAACTTCAGATATCTGTGATTTAGTAGTTTATTCAGAATAATGTCTCCACAGACCACGTCTGCAGGAATAATTCCTGGAGTGGGTCTGACCCCCTGAACTGTGTCCTCCAGCCCTGCTGTGACTGCCTGGGGCCGTGTGCCCTGCCTGGTCTCCGGCCCTGTAGCAGGTAATCTACCCTCACCTGGAGTTCTTGAGATATTAAGTAACAAAAACCAAACTGAATCCAGATTAGAGAAAGGAAGGAGTTTATTTTTTAAGGACTTGAACAAACAAGTCATAATAAAGGGAGAGGGTTCCTTCCAGGCCTCAGAAACACCTAGAACCAGGTGTCTGAATACCCCAGGCACAAGAGTGCACTTGCACTCGCTCTCTCTCTGTCTCTGTCTCTCTCTCTCTCATTTCTATCTGTGCTTTCTCTTTTCACAACAGCTTCCTTCTCTCTCTCTTGTACTTTCTCCTACTGCAGACTGGCTTCCTGCACGCACTGGGGCAGCCTGACTGTTGGATCTTTCTCTTAGCTTCAGTTTGGAAACCCTGGAGAAACATTTTGATTGGTCCATTTTGGGGTGGGCCTCCCTCTGATTGGATCAGCCCAGATGGCATGTGCTAGCCCAACTCCATCGCTGCTAGCTGTGGTTCTGGAAGCTGGGCTCAGGGGGACAGGGCAGTACAGCACAGGCGTGGCCATGGCCACCCTCTTTACAGTGTTCACCGACAAGGGGACGAGGAACCCACCGCAATTTATGTTCACACACAGACCTTTCCTTTATCCTGCGGAGTTGATTCCCTGATCACTCATTACAGTTTAATCTCAGTAATTAATTAACCTTGCTGTGCCTTTTGCAGATTTCTGTCAAGAAATCTCCTGAATTCCCAGAAGTGCCTGATCTGAATACAAAGAGAGTGCCCCCCATAAGCGAGGCATGGTGCAGGCTTGGCAAGGCCAGGGCTGGGAGAAGCGCCACCCCACAGGCTGGCACCCAGGCCTCCTGCACAGTATGTAATACAAGGGTCAGAACAAGAGCCATGGGGCAAGCCCCTGGGCAAGACTGGTCCCAGGGTCCCCACATCCTCAGGTGGGACCCAAGGTCTGAGGTCAGCCCCTTTATGTCCCTTGGAAACTTTCTCGCACTTTCCATTTGGTGCAACTCATGGTGGTTGAACTCTGCAGAGTGCAAGTGGGTCTGTCCCCTCCTCCCCTCCCTGCTCCGTGCTGTGAGCTCCGTGAGGTCGGGCATTCCTCTTCTCTCCCTGCACACCCAGCAACTAGCAGGTTGCCCGGCATGGACTAGCTACTCAGGAGAATGCATAAATACACAGGGCAGTGGGGGATAAGGGCCTGGGGGAGTGAAACAGAAGAACCTGCACTAGACTCAGGGCAGGGGAGACATCCTTGGTGCAATGCCGTGAGGCCTGGGGTCTGATGCTCAGGTGAGAACAGTCTGGTAGAAAGCTGAGGAACAAAGCCCCACTGGGGTAAGTCCTGTGGGCAGAGAAGTCAGACGATGAATTAGTGCCAGAGCCAGGCCTCGAATTTGACCCTGCACTCCCCGGGACAGCCGGGAGAGCCCCTGAGTTCGGTTCTGCTCTGGAAGGATTATAGTAGGTCACTACGTTTTCGGCTCCAACATGATTAACATCATCCAAACACTTGCATCGAATCAGAGGACTCTTAATATTTAATATTCCAGTGGCTCTCAAGAGGAAACTGTAATTGCCTATTAGTCATAATGCAGCTGGCACCAAATTACGAGGCACAGACAGCATACTGTGCGCATGCGTGTGTGGGAGACAGACAGAGAGACAGGGCGAGAGGAGGAGTGCCTAATAAGAAAATGCAAAATAGTTCAGAAGGATTCAGAAAATAAAGAAGTAAAAAAGATTAGGAAAGAAGAGGAGCATGGACTCGTTTATTGAAATTATTTGATTGACCCGGAATAGAGTGAAAGCCACAAATGGATCCAGGTGATGCTCTTAAAACCCAAAGAAAACACTTTTACCATCTACATTTGTGTAGAAGAGTTTGGTGTGAATCCAAATGCAGCGTGAAGCCTCCTAAATAAGTTTCAGGGCCCTTAGTGCAGCTAATATCAGGAAGGAGTTAAAAGAATCCACCATCTACCCAAAGTTAAAGATGCTCTGTATGGCTGAAACCCTTCTTACCTGAGTGGAAACACCAACGCATTAACAAATATTTAATGGGGACTTAACCACAGGCAGGGTGCTTACAGAGATGTTTCCAAAAATGGCAGCCCTTTTTTGTGGCTGTCCTGGAAGACCTCTTCACATCGAATAATTGCACCTTGGATCCATTTGTCAACTGCAACATCCCAGAGCTGGAGATTCTCCATCAAGAATTCATATCTCATCTCTCATTATTTTTCTCTCTCCTCCAACAGCCTCGAAGTGGAGTTTGAGTGCATGTTCTCTCTGCTTCTCCTTTTTCCATTCCTTCCTCTTTTCTCATGCCACGAGGGGTAGGTTGTGCAGGAGATGTGGCTACAGATGGTCCAGCTCAACTGGACTCCTTCAAGAGTTGTCCTGTGGCCTAGAAAATTATCCCCCTATTTACAAAACTGCCCCGAGGACACCGGGACCCTCTTGCCATTATAAAATGGCATGCCTGGCACACAGCAGTATTTGATGACTGAGTTTCTCTTCCTCTTTAACCCTGATGGGCTGTCCTCCTTTCTCTCCCTTTTTTCATACCATGGTCTGGCCCTTACCAACAACATACTTAGGAGTGGGCCGACCATTCGCTTGTAGTGGCAGGGTTCAGGATACACTACTCCAACATATGGCACCTTGGTATATGGAGTATTTTAAGCTGAAGGAATTTGAGAAACACAGGTAGGAAGGATTCTCTGACCTTCCCCAGAAGCAGGTCATAAGACCTTCACGGGAGAGGCGCCCTCCCTGTTCCAGGAGGAAAGGGGCATCCTGTCTCTAAGAGGGAGAGCTGCTGGAGGAATTGGGACAAATGAGCCGCCCACACTTCCCCAGATCGCTACACTCACCCCGTTCTTCCCTATTCCCCCACGTCTGTCCACTTTTCAGCAACCCAGCCTAACAACACTCCGGTCTAGCCATTTCTTTGGGTCTTCCTTTCCTTAGGAAGGCTGTCACACCATGTAACACTTACATTAAAAAAATGTTTATGCTTTTCTCCTGTTGATCTGCCGCTGCCCGTTTAATTTTCAGACCCAGCAGCGACCCTAAGAGGGTCAAGGAAAATCTCTTTCTTCCCTACCTGAGTGTCTTCATTCCCAGAGGCCAGTATTTCAATTTTTTTTTTTTTTTGTTTGGTGCCTGGGGTGTTTTTAATAGTCCCGGGCAATGTGAGACTCTGGGTGGGTGAGCGGTGTGGCTTCATTGGGTGCAGTGGGTGGGGGACTGTGAAGGAGCAGGTGGGAGAGGGCTTCTTGCACGCACCCTGGGGCAGCCTTCCTCATGCATGCTCTGGGACCGCCCCCCCCCCCCCCACACACACACACAGAGGGTCAGGTCACGTGGGTCCTTCAGAAAGCAGATGCCGAGATGGACTGAGACAGGAAGAGATGTGTTGGGGACACATCTGGGAACGATAAAGAGGACAAGGAGCAGGAGTAGGTGGGGACAGCCTTCAGAGCAGGACCCTGATGGGGCCGCTGTGAGAGAGAGGACAGAGGGGTCGGCAGGGGGAGGGGCAGCCAGGCAGATGGGGACGCCATGCCGAGGAACTAAAACCAGGAGAGCCAAATTGAGAAGCTCAACATGGTTTTTACTCCGATGGGAGACTCTGGGATCCTCCCTCAGAATATCCCATCCACTCTTACTTTAGAGACAGTCCTCCCAAGCCTAGGTGTTGGGGGTCTCAGCCCACAGCAAGGATGAGGAGGAAGATGCGCTTTCAGAAGCGGATTTGCAAACAGCAACCAGAAGGACAGATGTGCCTGCCTAAGAGCAGAGTAAGAAATGTAAACCCTGCAAGGCAGGAGGCAGAACTCCCAGGAGAGTTGTGTGGGCCATTTAATACCAGGGCAAACTGACCGTGGAGCCCAGTTTCCCTGAAGGCATCATTGTATTAGAACAGCCTGGTAATTGATGTTCCTAATGACGCTGAGTCATCCCCGGGAGGTGAATTCTGATCCGCGTGGGCCGAGGCTGCTTCCCAGGGTGGAGCACAGGGGAGAGCTGGGCTTGTCCCACGTCGGGGTAAGAGGGGCTGCTCCGCCCAGAACCTCGATCTGCTTTTGAAAACCTGCATGGGTTCAATAGCTCGTAAAAGCCTCACTCTAAACCTAGAAGCGGTTTCTACTTCCTGTGAGGTGGATATTACATTTCTCACGGGGGCAGGCTGACTCTTTGTCCGAGAAAGCCCCTCACTGAGGGTACAGCGAGCACCGAGCTGGTGGAACACAGACTTCTGCGGGGACAAAGCCCGGACTGGCCCAATTACAGATTTCTCAGGCTGAGAAGGGAAGCCTTCTCTTGCCTTTGTAAATACAGCGTCTTTTTAAAAAGCAGAGATGTATTCTTTCCGTAGAGGAGATTTTATTTTCCTCGGCTGGGAGTGGATTGCTCTCTGCCTGTAAGATGTGGCCTGTTCTCAGGAGCCGTGTGTGTTCTGGAACTAGCGGGAGGCCCAGCTCGGGGTTTCTGGGGGAACAGGAAGGCTCTGCAGACTTAAGCCCAGCCTCGCACGAAAGCAAAGGCTGCGAACAGGTAGTGGGTGCACTTGGGTGCAGGGTCATCCAAGTCTGAATGCCCCAGAGCACGGAGAGGCTGGCTTGCCACTTCCCGGTGTGATTTCACGGGTCCCACCCTTGTGGAGGAGGAGGGACTTCCCTGGGTGGCGTGGCCACGCTCGCTGTCAACCCTCCTGGCCTGCCGCTCGGCTGGGAAATGAGAATCGGAAAGGTGAGCTTTAGACAAAGGGAGGAGGAAAGTCCCTTCTTTTCTCTGCACGTTTGTGCTAGTTTTTCTAGACCTCTTGAACAGCAGTGCAGGAGCTGGCCCTTGTGTTTGGAAGCAGGTAGACAACCAGGCGTGGTTAGTGACTCTGAGGATAATAAGTCTGGGCTGGGAGCTCGGCCTGTAGCCACATCTGCTGGAAGGCGTCAGTTGTTCTTTGGGCTGTATTTTTTTTCCTGTCTCCTGAACAGCCCTTGAGTACAGTCTGGTTGAAAATGATCACCTAGCCCCCCTGAGATGCTTTGGGGGTGAATAGGGAAGGGGCGGGTCCCACAGTGAAACGAAGCAGCAAAGGGGGCCGCAGCAGTGCTGCGATCAGGGGCCGCCAGCAGAGGGAAGAAGTGTGCAACAGAGCAGTAGTGAGCTCTCCAAGGTGGTGACAGCCACCGGCAGGCAGCCGTGGGGTGACACCCTGAGACGGAGTGGAGGCTCTGGGGACCTGCCCTTGGGCAGGTGGGAAGCAGCGGCGGGACCCTCCCAGAATTCTCTGGGGGACACATCGAGGGGTGCTAATTCCCGACAATTAGCAAGACAGGACCGGGGCCAGTATAATTTGAGTATTTGGTGGAAACCATCTCTAACGATGAACTGTTGGGCTTAAACATGTGGGAGGTGCTTGGAATCAGAAGGCCTGTGTTCAGAAATATACCCACCTCTTACTGGCTGTGTGACCGGCGTCAGGCCGCTCACCCAAAGCCACCTGCCCTCAGTTTCCTTACGGGACAAGAGAGCACCTACTGTTCATCTTCCAGGCCTCCGAAGGCTTCTTGAAGGATCGGAAGAGGTGAAGACAACTATATTTTGTAAATGGTAGAATGCCATGCAGACATAAAGTATTATTTTATCTTTGAAAGTTTTCCAATTAAAATGCTGAAACGTTAAAAAATTTTGCTTTTACTGATAATCTTGGTCTCTAACAAGCACTCTGGGGGATTCTGTCCGGCAGGTGTGGGAAACGCAGGTGGCCTCTGTTCCCGATTGTTAGTTCCAGTGTCCCCTGACGGGGGGACTGTCCCCAGGAGGGCCATGGAGGGACAGAGAGGGAGACCGAGGTGGCACACCCGCTCCTGACTAACAGGAAAAGTAGAAGCTGCCTCTAAAGCAAGTAAAGAAAACGCAGAAACAGCAGCTCAGTATGCACCCGAGATAACCACGCAGAGAAAAAAATATTTAAGTCACAAGGTGACAGTTTAAAGGATAGTAACATTCGGGGTAAAAAGTCCCGAGGTGATGGGTCCATCCGTGAGGTCTTGTTCCATTAGCCTCAGGTGGACCAGCAGCCCTTTGTTGGGGCGGGGCACTGTGTCGGGGCGGGGCACTGTGTCCGTTCAGGGCCCGACAGATGTCCGCCCGCCTCTACAGAGCGGACGTCTGGAGAAGCAAACACCCACGTGCGGAAGCAGGGCCAGGCCAGAGGAGCACGAGTGGTGCGTCCCACCTCCACCCGGCGCAGCATGGCAGTGACCCTGAGCACGTCCGGCCATCGGCCCTTCAGCGTCCACACTGACACGTGCCACGTGCGTCACATGCACACCAGACTTCAAAAGGCTGGTCCAGAAAAACAGGGTGTAAGATGCCTCATTAACAGATTTCATAGGATGGCCTGTTGGAATGATCTTTGGGATGTATTCGGTTAAATACAATCTATCATTACATATTTTTACTTAAGAATGAGTTATCTCCCTGGCTGGTGTAGCTCAGTGGATTGAGCGCAGGCTGCAAACCAAAGCATCACAGGTTCGATTCCCAGTCAGGGCACATGCCTGGGTTGCAGGCCATGACCCCCAGCAACCGCACATTGATGTTTCTCTCTCTCTCTCTCTCTCTTTCTCCCTCCCTTCCCTCTCTAAAAATAAATAAATACAATCTTTTTAAAAAAAGAATGGGTTATCCAATACACTTATTTATGCGGCAGCCCTCACACCTGCATGACCACGAGGTTTAATGAGATGGCGCCGGGCCCCTGTGCGCACGGGTCTCAAAGGCCCCCCTCCCTCCTATCACGTCTCTTCCCTGCCCACTTGACCTCAGCCCTTCACTCTAGTTAGAAGGCAGAGACCCTTCACCTGAATGAAATCTCGATCTGATTTCAGTCGAGATCTAAATTAAATAAATGTCCATTCTTTACCCTCTCGGTTTCCCAGTTTCAGAGAACAACATAAAACACGTACCTAACCACCGCCAATTTCCCACGTTTCAAGTGCCCCGGGGCCAGGGGCACTCTGCCCCTGCGGAACGTCCTGTGTCCAGTGAGAGACCCCTCCTCCTTAGCCACCTGGTGTGGCCAGCGGACTAATCAGAGGACAGCCAGCCGCTGTGGAATCTTTCAGGCCTCTGAGGATGTGCACCGCGTGGCTGTTCCTTCACCACGCTTCAAAGAGCGCCCACGCAGACTGGATGCCTCACAAATAGGTGTGTTGATGAGCTAGACACCTCGTGTCTTTAGGAAAACTAAAATCCAGCCACAGGAAAGCATCGAGGTTGTACAGCGTTTTCATCTTTAAAAGGTTAGTGACAAGAAGTTAGCCTTTGGGAGATTTGGATTTTATTCTGAAAATGGATTTATCCATCTGAACATTTGATTTTATTTTGAAAGTTTGCTTAGGCCAGAGACGATGAAGCCCCTCTGCGCTGGTCCCCACGGTGCCTCCTCCCACGCTGACCTGCCTGCCCTGCGGTGCACTCGTCACCCACCTGTTTCCCCAGGCTCGTCCCTGGGTCTGGGAGTGGTCTGACTTGTCACCTCTTGTACCTGAGGCCACGCGGAGAAGGGCGCCGGCAGCGTCAGGCTTGTTCAGGGCAGCAGTTCCACAGAACGCTCTGTCGTTAGCAAGCAGCAAACACGTAGTCCGGGGTGGGGGTGGTTTGAGAGGCTCGGTCTTCACACACAAAACACAAAACTCACTTCCACTTAGTATCTACATCCAGTCTTCCCAGTGAAATGGGGGAAATGAGGAAGGCGTTCAATGACTGACCCAATGAGTTTCACACGAGAATTTTTTAAAATTTCATAACTAGCCCTGGCCGGCGTAGCTCAGTAGGTTGAGCTCGGGCTGCGAACCAAAGTGTCACAAGTTCAATTCCCAGTCAGGGCACATGCCTGGGTTGCAGGCCATGGCCCCCAGCAACCACACCCTGATGTTCCTCTCTTTCTCTTTCTCCCTCCCTTCCCTCTCTAAAAATAAATAAACAAAATCTTTTAAAAAATCTTAAAAAACTTTTTGTAACTAAAGATTTTAACACCTTTCTTTTTGGTCAATTTATTGGTCATTCACACATCTTTTGTGACGTGTCCATCCCAGTTTTCTGCCATTTTTAATTGGGTTGTTTGTCTTTTTGTTGTTAATTAGTAAGCACTTGCTGTATAATCTGGATACAAGTTCTTTGTCAGATATATGTAATGAGTGTTTCTTCCCAGCCCATGCTTTGCCCATTTTCTTGACGGTATCTTTTCAAGGGCTGAAATGTAAAGTAAGATGATATCCAACTTATTATTTTTTAGTGGTTACATAGTGCTTTTTACATTCCTTCCAAGGACTCTCTGCCCTTGCCAAGGTCACGAAGTTCTCGTCCTTCACCGTGGCAGCTCTGTGCCTGCGGGTCTGGCATCTGGGTCTGTCATCCGTGCGGAATTAGCTTTTGTATATAGAGTGAGATAGGGATCGAGGTTCATTTTCCCTCCCCCACATTTATCAGTCATTCTGGCAATATGGTTAAAAATACTTTCCTTTCAGCCCTGCCTGGTGTAGCTCAGTGGATTGAGCGCAGGCTGCGAACCAAAGCATCGCAGGTTCGATTCCCAGTCAGGGCACATGCCTGGGTTGCACGCCATGACTCCCAGCAACCGCACATTGATGTTTCTCTCTCTCTCTCTTTCTCCCTCCCTTCCCTCTCTAAAAGCAAATAAATAAAAATCTTTAAAAAAATACTTTCCTTTCCCCTTTGAATGAGAGCTAACCATTGGAAACAATCCAAATGTCATGGACAGATAAATGAATAAATAAGTTGTGGAACAGTCATACAATGGGACGCAGCTCAGCCATTAAAAAAACACACACACACACAGCGAACTGTGAAAAGATGCAACACCCTGAAGGAATTATTCAAAAACATTAGGCTGAACGAAAGAAGCCCAGCACAAAAGGTTCTTACTGTACAATTCTACTGACGTGACTTCCAGAACAGACAAAACTAATTCTGTGGTGACAGACAGCAAATCAGGGGTTGCCTGGCCGGGGATGGGAATGTTCTCTGTCTTGTTTGGGCTGCTGGTTCCAAGTGCATAGGCAACTGTCAAAATCCATCCATCTGAATACCCAAGGACTGTGCATTTCATTGTATGTTAATTACATTTCAATTTAAAATACAATGAAGAAAAGGGAAGAATTAGAATGCGAACCTCCCTGGACTGTGGCCAAGCAACAGCAAATGCCCTCCCTCCCCAAAGACAGCTTGCTGGTGCGTGTGGGGAGGGGGCGGATGGGGGGGGGCGGGGGAGCGAGGAGCCTGCTGCATGCTTTACCTCTCCGTGGTCCTGAGACTGTGGGATCAATTTTTCAAAACATTGGCTTGGACATTTGTGAAAACCAGCTGAGTAAACAATGGGACTTTGGTGAGCTGTTTTTTCCCTCTCTGTGTTTGGAAATTTGAGCCTGGTGTATCTTTCTTGACCACATTTCATTTAGAAGGTAATTTACATTTGCACAAAATCACGACTACAGCCCATCTGCTCAACAATTATGTAAGAGCCCACACTCGTCAGAAAGTGATGGGCATTGATCTGGGTGAGCATTAGAACTTGAGGGCTTGGGATTCAAGGTCCTCTAAAACAATCTCCAGCTCCACCCAGCTCCCAGGGCCTGTCATCTGGAACTTCACAGTTTACATTCATTTTAGGGCAGTGGAATCATTGGTAGGGGGTTGGGGTTTCAATTCCCAATCTCTACACCAGATTTTCTGCTGTGGTTAAGCGAGATTGTGTGACCAGGGGTGCCGGAGCATGAGCTGGAAGGAGCATTGTTTGGTTCTCTATACCTGAGGGTGTCATCACCAGAGATGATTTGTGAGTGAAACAGCTGGAACCAAAACATGATTCATGTCAATGTGTGCATGTAAGTGGGTTAGGAATGGTGTTAACATACCCGCTGTGCTCTGGGTTTTGCTCAGAGTCGAGGTGACTGGTTTATTTACAGCCCGCAGTGTGTGCGGCCAGGCGGCGAGGCTGCTGCCCAGACGGCGGGCAGGGGAGGCCACGCGCTGCGGGCCGGTGAGTGGACGCTGACATCACAGTGCACGGGTGCAGCTCTTCAAAGAGGCCGGCGCCAGAGGAGCGGGCAGATGACAACAAAGGTTCCTTTTGTCTGCCAGAGTCCTTAGCCCATCCATTCAGTCCCTTTGCTCTTGTTTTGCCTGCCAGAGCTTAGGAAAGGAGGGCATGGAGAGACACGGTGATGTGCCAGGCCCAGGGTTGCCAAGGCAGAGCCTTGTGGGAGGCAGGAGCCTGGGAGGGGGCTGCAGCCACCAGATGTAGGGGCATTAGTGGGAAGCAGGAGCTGAGAGCCAGTGGGAGGGTGGCCTCTGAGGTGCCGGAGTCAAAGGAAGGGCCGGGAGAATGGTCCACGCACGTGAGAGAGTGGGAAAGCTGGCATGGGGGCGGGGAGAAGGCACAGGAAGCACTCTGCCCTCAGAGCAGAGGTGATGCCAGGGAGACAGGAAGTGCCACCAGTACTGAGAGGAAGCCCTGGGCCCTGGGGGAGAACAGAACGCAGTGCCAGCTCTGAGAGGCCTGTGGGGCACAGAGTGCCTGGCCAGAAAGCAGGCCTGGGGGGTCTTCTGTGTTTACCCCTCTGTCGTCCATCCCAGTGCATCCCCCCAGGCCAAGTTCACACCCACTGCTGGGAGGTAAACCCCCTGCTACCCAAGGAAAAAAACTTCTATCTCCCAGCCCAAGTCTGCTTCCCAGTTGCGTGTGCGTGTGTCCTGGGGAAAAGCAAGTGGTAGGGAGATGCCAGAAGTCAGACGTGTTACAGTGATGCTGTCTCTGAATGGGTGGAAGATGCTTCCCCAAGTGCCTTAGGCTGGGTCTAAAAATGAAAGTGACAAAGACAGATTGACAGGAGAATAGCATGCAGATTCATTTCATGTAAATTCCACATAACGTGGGGCCCTTCATAGGAAAATGAAGACCCAAAGAAACGGTTAAATGTGAGTGTTTAACCTGAGCGTGCAGTTGTGGGGGAGGAGGAAAGGGCAAAGGGAATGAGGTGAGCCGTGAACTGGGGTAAACAAACAAGGCCTGTTTGGATTCCTCTCTCTGTCCCTCTGTCTTAGGAGGTAAGGATGCTCCTTTTCTCAGGATACAGAGAAGCCACCTTTCCTAGGAGGGTCTTATCCGAGAGGCCTCTCCGACCTGTCATTTCTCTAATCCCTTCAGCTTGTAACACTCAATAGGCCAAAGAGCCACACTCTGGGGGAAGCACGTCCAGAGCCCCATCATCTCCTGTCACATGGAAACACAAAGCAAAAGGGAAAATTTGGCCCCTTCCACCAGTGGGGTCTCAACATATGTATTTGGAGGCGTGCATATTTAGTTTAGAAGCACTTAGTCATAGGTTTTTAGTCTACTAAAGGGCATCTTTGTAGCTATACGGTTTATCAATATTCATAATCTCTGTTTCTTGGGATGGGAACCGTTGAGTTCTCCCTCTGAGCCATCTTGAAATGCACGAATTTTCACTTCTTTCAGAGTCTTGCATTTGTTTTTCATTTTTATTATCTAAAGAAGTTAAACTGAATTGGAAATGGGGAGGGGGGGAGACTCTTGAAAATAGGATGGTTCTTCCTACCCATCAAATACAAGGACAGATGCCCTGGCTGGACTCTGAGTAGCTTGGGGCAGAGCCTTGGCACTCGGCACTCAGCAAAGACGACTTCAGAAATGGCCTCAGTCTCATGTCGGTGTCCCTTCCTCTCTCTGGCCTCCAAGCTCTGGGGGAAGCACCTGGCCTAACCATCCCCAAGGTCCCTGCCTTGGGCAGTGACAGAGCACGTTGGAGCCTGCAGCCGCTCCCTTCTCAAAGTATCTCGGTGCCATCGATGCGTTCCTACAACAATGTCCCTTTACTGAGCATCTACTGGGTGCTGGCCAGAGCAATGTGGGCTTTACAAACGTAACCTGGTTTAGTGCTCACGCAGACCCTGGAAGTAAACATCATCCCTGTTTTCAGATGCAGAAACTGAGACTCAGGACGTAAGAAACTTGCTGGACATCAGAGTTGAAATTCACATTTAAGACCACACTATTCCAAAGCCTGTTCTTTTTCCTGTACACTATTCAGATTTCTCTATCATAAAAGCTTTTTAGTTTTCAATAGTTTCCTATTAAAATTAAGTGCCCTGGAACAGTACGAACCCCTAAGAGCTAATGTCTCAATCATGCCAACTGAAATACAGCTTGGAAGCAAATGGAGAATGAGTCTAGACAATTACCAGGGGACAGCTGAGGGGCAAGTAAGTAATAATCAGGAGAGAGAAAGGGGAGGAACTGTGATTACGACTGTTTCGTTCTAGTCTGCAGAAGTTCAGGAAAAGTCACAAGATAAATTTGACGCTGTAGAAGTCACTTGTGATTCTTCCCTGAAGGTTTAGCAGCTGACCGCTCTTCTTGTCTTTTGGGTTCCTCACTTACGAGTTTGGTGGCCCAGCTTCCATCACAGAAGATATTGATATTCACTCCCCAGCCTGCCTTGCAGCTGGCATTAGCACGTGGCCTAGAACCTTCTGATCAGATCAGACACTCTATCTAAGAGCTTCAATTGGGACCACTCTGGAGTGGCAGCAGTTTTGCCTTCCTGGGCCAGAGGTGGCCGTGTGCTCAAGGCACTGCCGCATGCAACCTCTAGGACAGGGTAGCCGAGACAGGGTGGCCTTGGTAGGCCAATTCTGCAGCGGGTTCTAGGGCCCTGCTCCCAAGTCTTTCCCCCCGAGCACGAATCTGCGGCCCCTCCAATAATTCTGTGAACCACCCATTTCTCTCTCTCTCTTTTTAAAATAACAGCTACACCGAGATAACTTTATATAGCATAAAATTCATCTTTTTAAGGTATACAGTTTGGTGATCTTTAACACAGGGTGCGCAAAACTAGGTTTGCAGTTGGTTGTGGGTACATGAACACAGAGTTAATAAAGCTATTGTAATGATCATAACCTGCACGCCTTTTTCCACACAAACAGCTGTGAACATGTTTTGCGCATGCCTGAATATGCTCAGAGTTGTGTAACCATCAAACCTATCTAATGTTAAGTTTTAATAATCTCCCCCAAAGTACATACCCATTAGGAGTTACTCCCCAATCCTTCCTTCCACAGCCTTTGACAACCACTTACTTTCCATGAATTTACCTGTTCTGGACATTTTATATAAATGGAATCATACAACATGAGGCTTCTTATGTCTGGCTTTTTTTTTAGCTAGCATGCTGTTTTCAAGGTTCATGCATGTGGTCCTATGGAAATATCATGTGCAAGTTTTTCAGTACATTTTCAGTTCTCTTGGGTATATACTTAGGAGTGGAATTGAAGAGTCAGGCGGTCACTCAGTACTTAACTTTTTGAGGGGCTGCCAGACTGTTTAACTGAGGCCGCACCATTTTGCTTTCCCACCAGCAATGCACAAGGGTTTCAGTTTGTCCACATCCTCGCCAACACTTTTTGTTTTCTGTCTTTTTTATTTTAGCCATCCCAGTGAGTGTGAAATTGTGGGTCTGATTTGCACTTCCCTAATAACTAATGATGCTGGGCATCTTTTCATGTGCTTATTGACCATGTGTATATGTTCTTTGGAGAAACGTCTGTTTAAATCCTTTGCCCATTTTTAACTTTTAAAATGTTATTTTAAGGTTTTATTGAATTTTTATTGTTGAGTTGTAAACTTTCTGCATATTTTCTCAATTCAGGTCCCTTATCAGATGTGTGAGTTGGAAATATTTACTTCCACTTTGCAGACTGTCTTTTTTTTGCTTTCTTGATCGTACCCTTTGAAGCACTTACATTTTCTTCTTTAATTTTGATAAAGTTCAGTTCATCCATTTTTTCTTTGGTTGCTGGTGCTTTAAGGTGCCATATTTAAGAAACCATTGCTTAATCCGAGGTCACAAAGATACTGTGTTTTATTCTAAACATTTTATAGTTTTATTTTTTTACATTTAGGTCTATGATATATTTTTAGTTAACTTTTGTATATGGTGTGGGGGTAGTTGTCAAAACTCATTCTTTTGCTGTGGGTATCTAGTTGTCCTAGCACCATTTGTTGAAAAGATTATTCTTTCTCCATCGACTTGTCTTTGTAACCTTGCCAAAAATCAATGAACTCTGAGTGTAAGGGCTTATTTGCAGACTGTCAGTTCTATTGCTCTGATCTACGAATATAACGAAGTCAGAAGTTAAGTGAACAGCAGCAGAGGAATTCTTAGCAATGGGAGATCCTGACGAGTCCACCAGGAACCCCATGGAGTCTCAGAGAGCACACAAGCTTCCTATGATACCATTTCTAGACCCTAACAGGTGCTAAAGCACTTCTGATGCATTATGGGAAGAGGTTGGGAGACTTGGAGGATAACAGACCAGACTTTTTTTGTACTCCCTATTACACACCAACCAAGGGGGCGAGCAAGCATTTGCGCTCAGTGGTTAACTCAGATACATTCTTTGTGCTCCAAACAGCGTAGAGAGGGATATTCTAGTTCTGTCTAGGATGTGTATAGGATCTGATTACAGTTTTGCTTTGACTTTAGATATCGAATACTTCTCTGGATATGTCCTACTCTTCACGTGCCTGTTCCCTCTTTTTGCAGAAAGTCTCAGGTGCTCAGTCCCAGCCTCTCTCAGGCTCCAGCGCTGTGCTGGAGTCCACAGCACCACTCTGCCAATAATAGGTGAGGGCTGATTCTTCTTGTGCCTCGGGCCCTCTCTCAGTCGTCTTCAGTCTGGTATTCCCAGGTATGTTAGTTTTCTATTGGTTCTGTAAGAAATTACCACAAACTTGGTGGCTTGAAACAACTTGAAATGATTCCCTTATAATTCTGGAGGTCAGAGGTCCCAAGTCAGTTTCACTGGACTAAAGCTAAAACATGGGTAGGGCTGGTTCTTTCGGAAGAGAATCTGTTTTCTTGCCTTTTCCACTTCGAGCTGCTGCCTCCATCCCTTGGCTCATGTTTCCTTCCTCCGCCTTCAAAGTCAGCACGCTCTCTTCCATGGTCGAATCTCCCTCTCCTTCCCTCTTAATAACGACACTTGGGATTGCATTTCGGGCCCACCCAGATGATGCAACATAATCTCTCTGAAGATCCTTACCTTAGTCACATCTGGAAAATTCCTTTTACTATCAGGTAGCATGTGTAGGTTCTGGGGGTAAGAATGTGGATGCCTTCGGGACACTGTTATTCAGCCACCACACCAGGTATGACTTCTACGGGTGACATGGCTTCTATGGCTGACTGGACCTGGAGTCTCCTCTGGCTGGTGGGGTGTCTGCCAGTTGTCTATATTTGGACTATATTTTGACTCTGGCCAGTTGTCAAATATTCTGATTAGTGTCCTGTTATCAGCCTTCTTTGCTGGGGCTGATGAGCAAATACGAGTTGGTGGGAGGCTGAAACACACAGCCAGCAAGGTCCAAAAATGTGTGGAACCGATGGGGGCCCAGGTGTGAAAAGACCAAGGGGGAGTCAAGAAAAGGAAAAGCTTCCACAAGAACAGTCCAGAAACAGATCAGTGATATTAGCCTGAAATAGCAGAGACAGTTAAGACAAAAGCCACTGCAAAATAAAGGGCAAAGCGTCTTGACCTGCTGAGCAGATAATAAACAACCCGACAGAAGGGTTGTTTTGCTTTCTGGAGTTTCAGTCTGACCTGGATCCCGCGTAGATGGACAGCCTGGGGACCCAACTGTAAGGGCTTGTTTCTGTGCAAGAAAGAGACAAATGGGGCTGACGGAAGCAAGCCAGAACTGAGCACGCAGACATGGACCACTTGGTTCCCACACGGGCCCCTGAACCGGAACTGGGAGCCCTGGCCCGCCCCCCTCAGCGGTGGCATGCTTCCCGGAGAGCAGTCGCCTGGCTGACCAGCTGCATCAGAGTCGCTTGGAAAAATGCCGGATCTAGACCTCTTCCCTTAATAATCAGAAGTTCTGGGGGCAGGGTCCTAGAATCTGCATTTATTTATTTAAAAATTTTTTTTATTGATTTTAGAAAGGGAGAGACAGACAAGTTTGTTGTTTCACTTATTTATACATTCATCAGTTGCTTCTTGTATGTGTCCCAGCTGGGATTGAACCAGCAAACTTGGTGTTTTGGGGTGATGCTCTAACCACCTGGGCTACCCAGCCAGGGCTAAATCTGCATTCTAGAAGATTCTAGAAGAGATCATTAAGAAGAGATAATTCTTCAGTGCTGAAGGCCCCAGGCAGGAGTATTATGACTGGCATATTCGATGAGGCTCAAGAGGCTCATCGAGTGTAGGTGAGCGTAGCCCATGAGTGTAGGTGAGATAATCATGGCTGTCATCACGGGAAAAGCCCCCAGAATCACGGAAGACTAAGAGGGCACCTAGGTGTCTACTCACTAACAACTGGGATTGATTGGTAGTGGCTGCCTGGATCATGCTATTGGGATAAATAACATGTCCTTGCCTGGGCTTCGGTGAGAAGACTACAGTGACTCATTAGCAATGTCTGCCGTGGCCACAGGTTGGAAGGGTTGCGAGTGTGTGCCGGCTACTTATCATTTTCTCCTAGAAAGATCTAGCTACTATCCTTTCTCACTTTATGATGAGGCCAAGTGTACATACGTGCAAAGACTGGATGGAAACATAGATGCACACTTTAAGGAACAAGAATAAAACACATCCCTTTAAACGTTTCTCTAGATAGCAGCTTCCCAAATCTCCACGAGTAGCACGTGGCATTGTCTCACAACTTCTTAAATGTCTCATTTCAATAAATCCCTTTTGGCACAATTTAAACCCAGGCCCTTTCATTCTACTCGCAGAGAAACAGAACAGCTGCTCCTGCTCGCCTATTCAATATGCTTCCCTATTTTTAAGAAGTCAGTCCTGCAGGAAAAAAAAAAATCATGAGACCCTTCTATTTTAATGAGTTACTTGTTTGGTGGATTGGCATTTTTCCTCCCCCAAGCTCAAAATTCTTGGTTACACAGATGAATTAAAGTAGAACGCTGAGAACAGAAGGAATTCAGATATCGCCCGACTCTCCCTCCTCACAGATGGCGCAAGCGGCCCGGGGAAAGGGAGGACCTGGCTTGAGCACACGGCAGGATCACAAGTGTCCCATAGCCTCGTGCGGAGTGACTTGATGTGATCATTCATTCTCACCATGACCATCCAATGACTGGCGTGTTCTGAATTGAGAGAAGAATCCCAGGACTAAACACGGGCTCGAGTTCATTTTCCATACACATCGACGGCTTTATATCTCCAGTGCCTGGGTCTTTGGGCCAGAGGGCTTCAGGGCCACACCTGGGATAGACCAGAAAAATTGGAGGATCAAATCCCCAGGAGCAACCCTTAACCACTCAGGGAAGGGGGTGGGGGGTTAAATACCCCTGAGTCCCCACCTCTTCCTTAAAGGGACAATTCTGAGGCACTTGTTCCCTGTGCCCCAGAGGCTCCTCAGCATGACCGGGTACCACTTGCCCCACCAGTGACCCTCCCATTGACCTCCCCTTGCCCCCTCTCACTGCCCTGCTCCCTCCCTGTGCAGTCCGCCATCGTCTTACACCCAAATCCTTAGCTCAAGATCTTCTTTTGGGGGAAATTTAACAAAGACATGTTTCAAGGAAATACAGTCAATAATATTATAACACCTATGTATGGTGCCATGTGGGTACTAGAAATATGGGGGGGACACTTTGTAAAGTATACGAATGCCTAACCACCATGTGCACACCCGAAACTAATACAAAATAATACTGAATGTAAACTGTCATTTAAAGAACTCAGGACTTCCCGCCAAGATGGGGGTATAGGTAGATACACTTTGCATCCTCGCACAACCAAAAAGAAGGATAATAACAACTTTAAAAACAAAAACCAACCAGAACTGTCAGAAAATCGAACTGTATAGAAGTTCAACAGCCTAGGTGTCAAAGAAGAAACATTTGTCCAGACGGGTAGGAGGGGAGCCACATCTCAGTGAAGTGGCTTGCCCCGCCCTGGCAAACACCTAAGGCTCCGCCCCTTACTATGTAACAGATGCACACACGGAGACAAAAAATATATGGCCCAAATGAAAGAACAGATCAAAGCTCCCAAAATAGGACTAAACGAGGGACAGATAGCCAACCTATCAGATGCAGTTAGAAACACTGGTAACCAGGATGCTCACAGAAATGGTTGAGATGGGCAGCCAGGGAGAAGAGGGTGTGTGGCAAGGCAGTGACTGGAGGACCAGGCAGGCGAGGTGGCAGCTGGTGGTCTGGGCAGTCCCACATTTGCATGAGGACAACCGGGAAGAGCAACTGGGGAGCGAGACAGACGGCGCACCCCAGGGTTCCAGTGAGGGGAAATAAAGCCTCAAAACTGCTGACTGCAAAAACCTGTGGGGGTCGAGGTGGCAGGAGAAACTCCCAGCCTCACAGGAGAGTTCGTTGAAGAGACCCACAGGGTCCTAGAACATACACAAACCCACCCACCTGGGAATCAGCACCAGAAGGGCCTCATTTGCTTGTGGGTATCAGGGGAAGTGACTGAACGCCAGCAGAGAGCTGAGCAAGTGACATCGTTCCCTGACAGACCCCTCCCCCGCACACAGTGTCACAGAGCAGTGCTGTGGGTTTGCCCTGCCCTGGCTAACACCTAAGGCTCCGCCCCTTACTACGTAACAGACACACGCATGGAGACAAAAAAATATATGGCCCAAATGAAACAACAGATCAAAGCTCCCAAAATAGAACTAAGCAATGGCAAGATAGCCAACCTATCGTATGCAGAGTTCAAAACACTGGTAATCTACATGCTCACAGAAATGGTTGAGTATGGTAGCAAAATAGAGGGAAAAAAATGAAGGCTATGAAAAGTGAAATAAAGACAAATATACAGGGAACCGATAGTGACGGGAAGGAAACCAGGACTCCAATCAATGATTTGGAGCAGAAGGAAGAAATAAATATTCAACCAGAAGAGAATGAAGAAACAAGAATTCAAAAAAATGAGGAGAGGCTTGGGAACCTCCAAAATATCTTTCAACGTTTTAACATCCGAATCATAGGGATGCCAGAAGAAGAAGAGGAAGAGCAAGTAATGGAAAATTTATCCAAAAAAATAATGAAGGAGAACTTCCCCAATCTGGCAAAGGAAATAGACTTCCAAGAAGTCCAGGAAGCTCAGGTACTTTCAAAGAAGTTGGACCCAAGAAATTACACACCAAGGCCCATCATAATTACATTACCCAAGATGAAAGATAAGGAGAGAATCTTAAACGCAGCAAGAGAAAAGGAGATGGTTACCTCATTAGGCTATCAACTGATTTCTTAAAAGAAACCTTGCAGGCAAGAAGGGGCTGGAAAGAAGTATTTGAAGTCTACATCCAAGATTGCTCTATCTAGCAAAGCTATCATTTAGAATGGAAGGGCAGATAAAGTGTTTCCCAGATGAGGTCAAATTAAAGGGGTTCATCATCACCAAACCCTTACTATATGAAATGTTAAAGGGACTTATCTAAGAAAAAGAAGATTATCAAAATTAAACATCTTCTTTATGAACAGTACAATGACAACAAACTCACAACAATCAACAACCAAACCTAAAAACAAAACAAAAAACTAAGCAAACTACTAGAACAGGAACAGAAGCACAAAAATGGAGATCACATGGAGGGTTATCAGCGGAGAGAGGGAGGGGGAAGAATAGGGGTAAGATACAAGGAATAAGAAGCATAAATGGCAGATGCAAAATAGACAGGGGGTGGTTAAGAACAGTATAGGAAATGGAGAATGGGTTGAAGAACTTATATGTACAACCTATGCACATGAACTAAGGGGTGGGGAGGGGAATGCTGGTGGGAGGGGTGTGGAGGGGAATAAAGGGGAGAAAAAAATGGGACAACTGTAATAGCATAATCAATAAAATATATTCAAAAACTAAAAAACTAATTAAATTGTACATTTTAAATAAGTGAGTGTATTGTATGTAAATTATATCTCAAGAAAAATGATTTTAAAAGTTTCTGAATGCATTCCCTTTGATCCAGCAATTCTGCTTCAGGGATTTGTTGTACGGAAACACGCCCACAACCGTGCAAGGAAGTGGGAAGGCAGGAGCCGTCAGAGCTTTATTTTAATAGCCTCTTCTTGTGCATTAAATTTCACCAGGATCATGGCCTTAGACAACACCAAACTCTTTACTTTATTCTCATTATTTGGACTTATTTCCAGTATCTCGCATCGCTTCTCGGAGTCCGGAGTCCTAGAGATCTGATTGCCGTGGGGTTTTCAGACTTAATTCATGGGCCTGTGAGGGCACTGGGGACGGTCTCCTTGGCTCAGGTGGCTCAGGTGACCCAGGAACTGGCTGAGGTTTCACACCAGATGTTGTCTGGAACACAAAACAAAACACCTGTGCCACCAAACAGACCCGAGGCCTGGACAAACAGAACGAACCGATGGTTCTACCATGTAAACAATGTGTAGAGGAGGGGGAGGAGATGGAGCAGAATTTATCTAGCTTCTGGACCATAATCATTTTATATTTGTTTGAAATGATTCTATTAGTTCAGAACCATTTAGTTTTTGCAAAGAGTATGTATGAACCATCTTAGAACTCAACCTAGGGGCATCTTGAACAACCTTAATGAGATAGATGGCTGTAGATAAAAATTCCACATCCCTACCCCCTTGAGCTAAAATTTTGTAGAGAATTTGAAAGACTGGAAGAATAAAAAGTGTTGCTAATTTTTATCTGGTTTTAATAACGGAATTAAGGTGAACAAAAACTCAACTGTGTGAAAAACTCTGTAAAGATTTATTTAGTCTGGAGAACAGTTTCCAAAAGGCAATTCTTGTAGCAATTCATTAAGAAAACTATCCTGGTTGTAAATATTACTTATTGAATCCTTCCTCCTGTAACTCTGTTATTCACACAAAGAGTACATTCATATTCGGAAGCTGAAAAGGAAAACAACATATGGTTGACAAAAGGCACGTACCCAGAGCAAGCTTTTCCAGAGAGCTGTTCTAAGGTCCCCACAGCAGCTCTGAAAGCCTCACACAATAGGCGCTATCCAGGCACTATCCAGGCCAGGGTCTGCAAGCTGCAGGGGCAGGTGCTCCCCCCACCTGCCCAGGTGCTGCAGGGTCGGGGGCCATGGACTCCTTTCCCACATTCTCTGAAGTCTCCTCTTTCCCCTTCCAGCTCCATTCCACTCAGGCTCTACCGACATGTCTCAAATGAGTCACTGACTATGGGTCGATGCCCACGAGGGAGAAACTTCCAGCACTTATGGTTGGAGGGGGAAGTGAATAAACCAGTAGGTGAGTGAACCTGCTGATCACATGCTAAAAATCAAGATTTTCTGACCTCTTCTCTCATTTCCCTGCAAGGGTATGTGAAGGTGTGCATGTAAACAGAAACACAGGCGTGCGCACGCGCACACATGGCAGAGGGCCTGGAGTCACCAGAATGGAATTTTGCTATGTCGCTGCCACAAACTGTATGATTTTGAACTTCCACATAGTGAGACCTCTGCGTCCTCTTTTTAGAAAATGAGGGGGTGCAATCAGATGCTCGCGGGGGACCAGTCCAGCTCTAACCGCCGGGTGACCGGGATGCACCTCCCACCATTGAGAGCAGAATTCCTCCAGGAGCTTAGAAACAGCTCGAACACGCAGAGGGCCTCTGCCTCGGGGGCACCGCCAGGGCCTTTTCGGAATTCTAACCGCCCAGTGGGTGGCCTGTCACCCTCCGGACAGGGGCCAGCCGCGTGGGGAAATCGCCGTTACATTTCACAGGGCCCCTCCTCTGCAGAGGACCCACCTTCCTGCGCGCATTCAAGTGCCTGTGGTTAATATCAAAGTTCAACTAACAGTAGCTGGAGTAGTTAGCAGACAATCACTGGGAAGGAAGGCATAGACGCTGTGCTGGGAGTGTATTTTAAGGGGTGGTTTAAGAGGCTGAGGTCTGTGAAGATTACAATTACTCTTCCTGAAATTTCCCAGCCAGGGAGCCCCTGTGCTTCCCAGAGGCCTCCTGTGCGTCCTCCAGATGCGGAAAGGAAGCTCACCAAGGAAGGAAGCCCCACTCATTTCCCATCCAAATAAAGAGCCGCTTGGACAAAAAACAGGTCCTGGATATCCATTGCGACACAATGAGCTAACCCAACAGGTCCTGGCTTGAGAAACAGCAACCATTTTATTATGTTTCCCAATCACGTGGTCTGGGATTGGGGCAGGGCATGCACGGTTGGGTAATTCTTCCATTACAGGTGTTACCCATGCAGGTCATTTAGTAATTGCTTCCCCAGGCTGGCGTTGAAGGGGTTCCAATATGGCTTCTCTCGCGTGTCTGTTGCCTTGGCAACGATGGCTGGAGGCGGGGCTCGGCGGGGGCTGTTGACTGGAGCACCTGTTTGAGACCTCATAGGCACAGCAGTTCCGGGTAGTTAACTTCTTACTCAGCTGCTCAGGGCTCCCTCAGAGTGTTCCAGCAGGCCAGGTACAAAGTAAGGCATCTCCTGATTGGGCCTCAGAGGTTCCAGAGTGTCACTTCCTCTGCATCCTAGTGAAGAAGGAAGTCACTAAAGCCAACCCAGATTGATGGGGTGATGAACGCAATCTCACCTCTCAGCAGGAAGAGTAGCAAAAAATTTGTGCAGCCGTTTTAATCTACCACACTCAGCCCACCCCTAAAAACAATGTTACCTAGAGCAGGTCCAGCGGGTTCCCAGCTGCCTTAAAGGACTGACTGCCTCTGAGTCCACGTGCCCAGTCAAGGACACAGGGCTTTCACCGCCAGGCCCCTAACACTGAACCCAAGTGCTGGTGACTTAACTCCCATGGCCAGATCCTGTGGTCTATTTTCACTTTGCTACTCTTCCTCCTTCTCAGCATTCTTCTTCAACTTTTTGTATTCATAATAAACAAACGTATTTGTCTTTGACTGTTTGAGCTGCTCCAACAAATATACTAGAGACCGGATGGCTTAAACAACAAACACTTATTTCCCACAGTTCTGGAGGTTGAGAAGTCCAAGATCAAGGCACTGGCAGACCTGGTGTTTGGTGAGGGTCTGCTTCCTACTTGTTTGTAGGCAGCTGCCTTCCTGCTGTATCCTCACATGGCCAAGAGAAAGGCATCATCTCTCTTGTGTCTCTTCTTATAAGGGCACCCAGCCTATTCAAGGGGGCCCCACCCTCATTACCCAGTTACCTGTCAGGGCTCCACCTCCAAATATCATCACATTGGGGGTTAGGCTTCAACATAGGAATTCTGGGGGGACACAAGCATTCAGGCCATAGCAGCATTCTTTTTAATCACAAAGGAACACATGTTCATTGTAGAAAACATATCATAATGTCACAATCTGGAGATAAGCCCAGGTAACAACACATCCTTCTATTCTCTCTGCTGTGCGTATATATTCATACTTGTAGTTTACGTGATTGGGATCACATTACATATAGTTCATATCTTTTAAAAAAAATCTTCACTCGAGGACATGTTTATTGATTTGAGAGAGAAAGAAGGGGAGAGAGGAATATGGATTAGTTGCCTCCCACATGCACACTGAGTGGGGATTGAACTAGCAACCCAAGTATAGGCCCAGACCGGGGATTGAACCCGCAACCTTCTGGAGCATGGGATGGTGCTCCAACCTATTGAACCACCCAACCAGGGCCATTGGTTGATTCTTGTATGTGCCCTTACCAGGGGTCGAACCCACAACATTTGGCATATTGGGACATAACCAGCTGAGGTACCCAGCCAGGGCCCTTGCATCTGTTTTAATGCTCACATATGATTCCATTACGTGGGGGGCCATAATTTATTTTACAATGTCCTAATTGTAGTTTATTAGGGTTTTTTTAAATTTTGATTTTGGTAAGTAATACTCCGAACATTTCACACACCAAACATTGTCCACATTTTTTATTTGTTAAGGGAGATTCTGGGAAGTAGAATTCATGAGTGGAATCCCCTCACCTAGAAATTCTCCCTTCCCTTGACTTCCGCACCACTTTTCCCTTCGGGATCCCATTATCCCTAGATAACTGGTTCTTAACAGAAGGCTTCATCTTTTCCTCTGGCTGTTAAAGCTGTACAGAGCTTAAAATCCCAGGAAAAGAAGTTAAAAGATTATTTTCAATTGGCAAAAAATATATTCCTAATTAACCCAAGGAAGTAAATGCAAACATTAGTAAAGTTTAGTTAAAAGTTCAATAAAATGTCTGGTTATAAGAAACATCTCCAAATTTTAGTACTATGTCCAAAAGAAAAATATAATTAAAATAGTATAATGTGCATAAAAACAGACTAAAATATAAAATGTTCAAGAATCATATAATGCAATTGAAGTAAAATATCACCATGTACCTTAAAGGAGGGAGGAAATATGATAAAAACAATAATTCTCTCCCAGTGTAAATCAGACTTTTAATGCTATTCTGATTAAAATTCTAATTGTATGTTTTATAGAACTTAATATAATAAACCTAAAATTTATTTGGGAAAATAAAGAGAATATTGATAAAAAGAACAGTGAGAGACAATTAGTTTTATCTCAAATTTTATTTTTTAAAATACCAGTTGAAATGGTATTTGGGGGTATTTTCTCTAGCACCTAAACATAGACCCACAGAACAAAACAGAAATGGATTAACTTCTACTGTATGTATAATTTTTATTTAATTTTATTGATTGAGTTTGAGAGAGAGAGAGAGAGAGAGAGAGCATCAGTATGTCGTTCCACTTATTGATGCATCACTGGTCGCTTCTCATATGTGCCCTGACCGGGGATCAAACCTGCAACCTTGGTGCATCAAAATGATACTCTGACCAACAGAGCTACCTGGCCAGGGCCTGTATAAATTTTAATATGTAAGAAATCAAACAAAAAAATAAACAGATAATAGATCATTATTCTTAAAATGGTAGCTAGATATCAGTAAATAAAAAGTTTAATGCATCAAGATGATACTCCGACTAACAGAGCTACCTGGCCAGGGCGTGTATAAATTTTAATATGTAAGAAATCAAACAAAACAAATGAACAGATAATAGATCATTATTTTTAAATGGTAGCTAGATAGCACTAAACAGGAAATTTAATTCAAACAGTACACTTCTCACCAGGAATATTAAAGAACAACAAAAACAGTTAATTGTGAAGACTTACGAAAATAGGATACTGAAAGAGACTAAAGAAAGGGACTAATATTTTTTCAAGCAATAAAAGTACTTGTCCTCAAAGAGGACATTTAAACAAACTCTTCGAAGAGCAACGGGGAAGTCTATTCTAATCTGTGACTTTTAAATGACAGAATTTTTTATTTCATGACCCAAAGAGTTCTGGAAATTTTCACACCCCTGGGCCCTGGGGAGCCACAGACGCCCCCCTTCAGGGAAGTGGGGGTGCACAGAAGCAGTGCAGCCTGCCTGTGGACCTTCCTACTGGTGACAGGGAACCCGGCCAACCTCAGGCACTAGCATCTGAAATGCTCCTGGTGAGCAGCTTGGTGGGCAAAGCCTTCAATTCCACGATAAAGCGACTACTGTCCCAGGCAGACACCAGCGTTTCTAAGGAGCTCAGGGAGGTGGAGAGCAAGGGAGGTCTGTGTTGGTGGCTAGCAGGGAGGGTCTTGCAGCAAATTTTTAGAGCCAGAATGCAGGTTCAGAATGTTTCTACATCATGCTTGGTATGGGATTCCAGTGGTGACCCTGAACCTCGGGGAGCTCGGGTGGAAGAGCTGTGATGGGAAGAGGAGCGAATTCCCACTCACCGGGACTGGCAAGGAAGCCGCATGCGATCCACTACTTGTTATCCTGGAGACTTTGGGGGGGCGGGCGGTGCCAGCTGCACTGAGAACCAGGCTGGGTCGTGTCCAAGTTGACCCCAGCAACAATTCTGTGCCAACTGGGGGGGGCAGAACACTGATCTATTTCCTTTATTGTTTGAAAAGGGAGAGAAAAGTGAGAATATATACCCGGTGCCATTTCTGATCCCCATAGGCATCTTCAAAAAACGTAACAGCTTCGCCTGTAAGAACAACACATATTTCAGGAAACCTATCTCTCTTTATGTATCAAATATATCAGATACAGCCTTAGCACCATGAGTTATAAGAGAGGGTGCTATTTTAAATGCACACAGGGGAGTTGACTATATAAGGGAAGCCTATGGTGAAATCATTTGTGAAGCAAATAATCATTCCCTGAAAAATCTGTCTCTAAATCTGGATTTTCATATTCTATATCAGATTTGCCTGAACGACGTGCTCGCTACAAATTTATCTTGTGTTCAAATTAGACTTCATCTGCCTCCCTGAAACCTTTGGAATATCACTTCTATAGCAAGTCACCAAATGGATATTTTAACAGTCCAGCACCATCCACAACTTTAGCTCATTCTTTTTTCTTTTTTTTTTGCCTTTTATTCATACATCAGAAAATGTACCTATCTTGTTGAACAGAGGTATGTTCTGTTTCTTTGTAAAAAATCGTAGGGCTTAATCAACAAAAGAAGGGTACAAATGGCAGTTCATATTAAGTCTCATCGTAATCAGAGAGATGTAAATGAGTGTCCCCTGGGTGTCTCTTCCGGGTTGAAGTTCTGGGCGAGGTGGCTGACAGGTTTGAGCGGAGAGACCTCAGGGCACCCCACGTCCTTTCTTTAAAGCAGAACCATGCACAAGGACCTTCGCGGCAGATTGGAGAAAGGCTCTGTCAAAACAAGTGCTAAGTAGTTTTAATGTGTGAAAAGGCAATGTTATTTGGAAAAATAAAAGTTCTTAGTGCTCTGAGCTATTTTATTTTCACAGTGGTAGGGCTCAGAGTGCTGGAGAGAGCACTCTGAGGTCACAAATCCAGCCATATTATGAGTAATTCATTTGCTTTAGCACATGAGGGAGATAATGCATTCCCTGGCCCCGTGGTGCAGGTGGTCATCTCTGCTGGCCATGATTTGGAAGAGCTGCTGAGCCGAGAGCCACGTGGGCCACTGCCGGGTGGGAGGAGGCCGCCCTCCTGCAGCTGCTAGAGCAGCTGGGGTGGAGGCTTCTCCTTTTGTCTGCTTGAAGCAAATTTCCAGCTTTAGCTGACAGCCGGGTATTCTGCAGCCCAGACCCACTGAATCCATATGGGAGTGCTCTCAGATGCCCAGAGAGCCCTTCCTGGTGCAAGAATACATTTTCATTTTCAACGTAAGACCTGTTTGAGCTCACTTCTCATTTTAAGGTGATGTCCATGGTATCCCCTAGTTCCCCAGGCACATGGTCACAGGGCCATAGGGTTGTGTCTGTGTGTGTGGTGGGGGTGGGGGGGCAGGGCGCAAGAGTCACATTTTAAAATCTAAAGAGGATACCTGTGCACTGTCAGCATATTCTGTGCCAGGTTATGCAAATGAACTCTCTACAACGGAAGACGATGAAGCTTAGTCAATTCCCGTGAAGCATGAGTCTCACTTATCAGTCTAACTTAGATTAACTGGGGAATCTGTCAATCATCAATATTTACTCAATGTCTCTTCAATTGTCAGTCTTAATGGAGGCGAGCAATGCCATGATCTACCTATTTTGGACACATAGATGTCTGCTAACTACTTCTAATTGATTATTATACAAATCAGTGGTTGAGCCAAAAAACTCACCCGTTAGTCATCTGCAGAGTTGGGCTGTATGAAATGATGTTCTCTCGCAGTTGGTGTGTCCTTCTTTTAATTGTTTTACTGGGGCTAGTGCTGAAATGAGCTTGCATTTCCCAGAATGCACCAGCTAATACTACAGAGAAGAAGCCGGGAAGTGTGCTTGTGAGAAGAGGAACTGAATTTGGGACTAGCATTTGTACCTTTCCTCGGGGAGGGCAGAGGCAGCTGGTTTGTGTCCCATGGAGAAACCTGCTTTGCTCACATGATGGCGGCACTTTGATTCCAACATGCTAAGAAGTCTCTCCTGCATCCCTTTCTATCAGTTCCTCTAGCAGGCAAGTGAAGGCCTTTTATGTGGTTACCCAGTAATGGACAAGTCAGAGACCAGTGCAATCACCCCTATGGAAGGGTAGGATTTAAATTTTTCTAGTCCAATTTCTAACCAGAGGAGAGGAGAGAAGAGTCCAGAATCTTGATAGGTCCACTCAGCATTCGCCAGAACCATGGTACGTCCAAGCTCTTCCCTAAGCCACTCCTCCTCCCTGCTGCCCCTTCTCCACTCTCTTACAACACCCATCTCTTTGCACCCCCTCGAGGGTTACTGCAGTGGTCTGCAGTGTTTGTCTTGACTCATTCATCCAGCAGCGGGCTACACCGTGGCTTGAGTGGTCAGGCCTGCGAAGCGGTGATTCTGGTCTGACATCTCAAGGGCGAATGTTGCCAGTTGGGTTCCTGGAGGAACAGACTCTGGGATGGAGATCGGCACACACACAGGGTTGATTAAGAGTACCCTCAGGCCCAGCATCCATGGAATGGAGAAGAAGGGAGTAGCACTGGGAAGAAGGAGAAGCAGAGTTGGATGCAGTCCCAGTGAAGGCCCCGGCGGGCCTGAGTGAACCCCATGGGGGACTCTGTTGCTGAGATGTCCTTGCAGAGTTGCTCCGAGTTGGGGCGGGCTGGGGGCGGGGCAGGCATTGAGGCCTCTGCAATAATCAGTCATTTTGTGTGGGCTGCTCCAAAACCGAACCCTGACCTTGGGAGAGGCAGCTCTCTTTGGGGCTGGCAGCTGGGAGCTGCCTGCTGCCAGCACTTGGAGCAGCGGGGGAGAAACTCCTTCACTGCGGAAGAGGGATCCCGGTGGTGCGATACAACATCCACAACAATGAACACAAACACATGGAGGAAGAGCGTTCGAGGCAGAAGAAACAGCAAATACAAAAGTTTTAAGACATCAGCTTGCTGGGTGTGTGCAAGCAGTGGGAAGGAGGAACAGAAAAATGCGTTAAAGAGAAGGTGGTAGAAGATGGAGTGGAAGGCAGTCAGGAGCTTATGGGCCACGAGTTTTATATTTATTCTGGCAGCAATGAGAGCCATCGGAGTGTCGTGAGCAGGAGAGTGCTTTTAAAGGTCACTCTGGCTTCCAGGCGGAAGTGGGCTGCAGGCCTAAGGGTGGGAGCGGGGCACAGTTAGCAGCGGCTGCAGCAGGTGGGGCGAGATGGTAGTGACTTGGGTTAATGTTACAGCAGTGAATCTGAGGGCAGGGGTCAAATCCGGCACTTATCTTGGGGACAGAGCCAATGGGCCTTGATGCCAGAGAGGTGAGTCCCTAGTGCAGTCTCAAGCCCCAAGCCGAGAGGATTCTTTGTTTGCTCAGGAAAGGAGTTAAGCCATGAGTCAGACAAGAGGTTAAAGTGGAAAAGCAGGTTTTATTGAGCAGAGATAAGAAGCAGGAAAATCCACTGCGTGGACGGAGGTGGCTGACCCTCCTGACAGGGGTGGGAAGGGGGACCCTGACCGTGCCTAGAGGTGCAGCTTGTATCTGTTTGTAGTTTCTATGGGAAATTGCTGGTATGGGGAAATAAAGTTTGGGATTCGCATTAACCTTTACAAGGTGTATTTTGTGGCCTTGTGTTCTCCTCTTATGGTATGAGTAAACAATAAAGTATGAGTGAGTGGCTATTAACCGAACTTTGCAGGAATTTTCTTTGTTCTAGAATCTCTTCCTGGTCTGCTGATGTCTCCAGTCAGCAGAGTTCCATGCCAGCCAGCACGTAGCAGGACAATGAGTTAACTTTTTAAAAAAAATTTGTATTTGTTGATTTTTAGAGAGAATGAGAGAAACAGGGAGGAAAGAGGGGGGGGAGAGAGAGAGAGAGGGACAGAGAGAGGGACAGAGAGAGAGAGAAAGAGAGAGATCGATCTGTATTCATTTGTTGATTCTTATATGTGATCAGGGATTGAACTCACAGCCTTGGAGTACTGGCTGATGCTCTGAACAACTGAACTACCCAGCCAACAAGGCTTAACTTGGTTTGACCTTAGTTAATTTATATAGTTCTCATGCCCCTTTCCTGTATTAGGTCTTGCTGATCAGTTGAACATTGGATGTGAGGGCGAAAAGAGAACTAAAAGTGATGCCTACGTTAGCAGCTTACCCAGGTGGGGAGAGGTTTGGAGCCTCAGACGGGGGATGATGGAGAAATCGTTTGGGCGTGAGTATGTGTGCGTGGAAAACAGAGGGCCGTGGGTGAGTCGAGAATTGTCCTGCCCATGTTAAGTCTGAGATTCCTGTGCTTGTCTTGGTTCCCCAGACACAAATCCTGAGGGAAGAGTTTGAGTGCGATGATCTATTCGGGAGACGAACCAAGGGAACACAAGTGGGGAGGTGCGGAAGGAAGCAAGGTGGAGAAGAGAAGGCAGCGAATAGGGTGTACTTCATCAGGTTAGCCACTGGTCTTTCACAACGGGAGAGGAAGATCGCTGGGAACGCTGGCAAATGGTATTGTGTTGGGGTCAGCTGCTTTGTCCTGTTGGCTCGCCACAGTCTCTCCTCGTGTCCTTTGTGTGTGTTTGGTTTAACTTCACCCTTGAAAATGGTTTACGATGCTGCCCAAATAAACTCCACCCTCTTGGTTCTCATTAGCTCCCCGTCAGGGTCCCCAAACCCAAAGAAGCTCGTTGAACCCTAGAAATTCATAAGGCTGAAAATTTACAGATTTGGTTTCAGGATTCCATGGGCCATTTGAAATTATACAAAACTTCATGTTTCTCTGCACTTAGGCTTTTCCAAGGTAAAGGTCTCTCTACAGCTTCTCAAAGGAATGACGACCTAAAGCAAAGCTAAAAATCACCTTTTTTCCCTATTTATATATATATATTTTAAAAGATTTTATTTATTTATTTTTAGAGAGGGAAGGGAGGGAAATAGAGAGAGACAGACAGACAGACAGACAGAGAAATATCAATGTGCAGTTGCTGGAGTTTATGGCCTGCAACCCAGGCATGTACCCTGGCTGGGAATCAAACCTGGGACACTTTGGTTCCCAGCCCGCACTCAATCCACTGAGCTACGCCAGCCAGGGCCCCTATTTATATGTTTAAAATAAGATTTTAAACAAAAATTTTTCCTTGGTTCAATATTTTCCCCCTTAACACTAGCTCTTCCGAGTGTCAGCCAGGCAGGCTGTTCCCTTCCACTGAACCGCCCCAAGTCTTCCTTTGTCATTTGTGCCTGACAGAAGGGGGGTGGGAGTAGTCAATAGCGTATGAAATGGTGCTCCCCCCACCACTTAGTCAACAGGGAGAGGCAGACAAAAATCACAATAACCTATCACTTCATATTTATCAAAACTTTGATTTTGTTCTAATATCCATTTTCTCCCCATGTCTCAGGAAATCGTGGTTTAAGGCGATCACAGCTAACAAACCATGAGGCAGTGTTTGCTGTGTGTTCTGGGAAAGCTTCTTCGCTAAAAAAAAAAAAAAAAAAAAAAAAAAAAAGGTATACATGAAAGTAGCAGTCTTAGAGATTTGGGGACCTCTCAGTGATGCCTGGAGCTATGGCAGCCATCTTAGGGGTGAGTGTAGAGTGACCTTGAAATGAAGGCACTGAAGATGACAGAGGAGAAAGATGGAAAAACATCCGGTCTTTAATGACACTGTGGAGCTGATGAATGAACCAACCACAGAATGGCCAAGCCAGATCCTGTAGATAGACTGGGAGAGAGAGAGAACAAACCCTCTCATTCCTGAAGACACTTCGAGGTGGGTGTTCTGATATTGGCAGCTCACGTCACCAGCCCACATGTCTCTGACCCTGAACAGCAAACTACTCGAGGAAAAAGATGTGTCCTGTTCATGGTTACTCTCCGCACTTAAAACACTGCTAAACAGAAGCTCAGAATTACTTATTGAATCAACGAGAGACCAACTCATCAGGATGGCTCTAGACAGAATGGAAAAGTGAGTGAATTTTTAAAACTCTCTCTCTTTCTCGGTCCCCTCTTCTCTGTCATCACTCCGTACACACACGCTTCCATAGTGCCTGCAAGGATCCCCCCCACCACACACACCACTAGGTTCTTTTCATGCAGAATGGCAGGGAATGAAACTTTTCTCCCCTTCTCCAGGCCTCTTCTCTCCATGCCTCTTAACACACCTCTTGCAGCGCATTCCCTCCCACCCTGGCGTCCCACTCACTGCAAAGGTAAATATCATTCACCTGTTGCACCAAAGTGATTGCTCCCTTAGAGTCCTGCCCTGATCACATGTTCGTTTTTAGAGCTATCTGCAAAACCTTTAACCGAAGAAGAAGTCAATGGCAAGAAGATGGAGCCCAAAGTTAGTCAGATATTGGGAGGCAGTCGGGGATTCTCCCAGCCCCTTTTAGGGCCTACCAGGCCGACCATGGATAATTTTACACTGATTCGGTAGTACTCCTTGCTCAGTTTTGTCAGATAAGCTAATAATGTCCTTTATGGCATTTTCCCCTTCTACTATGGGATCCAGTCTAGGGTCAGTTATTCCATTTAGTTTTTATGGTCTCTTCAGCCTCCTGTAGTCCAGAGCATTTGCATTTTCTTTATCTTTTAGACCATTAACATTGAACACACACACAGAGTTGCCTCCTGGCCTCCCCCACCCTTTTTTAATGGGACATTCCTCATTTCGAGTCTGTCTGAAGTCTCTTTGGGAGTGGATTGAGGTTGGGTGCCCTTGGCCGGAACACTGCACTGACCACGTGGGTCCTCCGAGCATCACGCTTAGAGCTACTCTGGGCCCACCTGGTCCTCATCAGTGACGGCAATTTTGATCACTCAGTCTGGGTGTCGCCGGATGTTCCCACTGTGTAATACCTCCTCGTTTCCTCCCTTGCAACAAACACGCCGTCTCTGGGGAAGCACTTCAAGAGTATACAAGTACTCTGCTCCTCATCAAAATGTCCCCTTAGGTTTACCATTCATTCACAATTCTTGCCTGTTCCAGTTTTTACCTAGTTGTTTCCAAAATCATGATTTTTGGGAGACATGTTCAACTCCAAAAGTCCCTTCACACGGGTCAGCTGTCCTGAGCCCTGGTGAACAGGAGAGCCCTCCCTCCTTCTCTTCTGTCTGTCTACCCATGTCTGTCTATCTACTATTAGTTGTACGGATTCATGAATTCCTATTTTTTTCAATGGTCTATGAACTGTTACTGTGCTTACCCATTCTGGTCCCAGACTGTGCCAAATTTGGCCTGTGGGAGCCCCTCCGGGCTGACCCCAGTGTCCTTGGGCTGCGCCTGACACTGTTTGAAGTGCTTCCTAATTTCCTGGCATGAGGAAATGTTTCAGGGCAGCACCACCCGTGGACCCCAGCAAACCCTGGGCTAGCACCCCACGAGGCCATGTGCTTTAAGACTGCCCTCCTTGAGCTTTTCTAAGTCCTCCTCTGGCTCCTGGGATCTGCCCGGGGCCAGCAGGATCCCTTGGGCGGGGCACCGTATCTCAGTCTTCCCTCTGAGGCACTTTCCTGACCTCTTCCTCCCTTCCTCGTATTTCCTTCATGGGGTCACTCAAGGCTGGGCCATGCAGCATGGTGCCGCTGTGCTGATTTGGGGTGACTTGCTCTCATTCGGACACAGGATGAACTGAGAGGTCCGGGTCCACGGGTGCCCTTGGACGGGAGCCCCATGTGGGCCTGAGTGTCAGCTCCCACCCGCCCACATTCCGATCCACAGCTCACAGGCCCTGCCTCTCCCTGCGGAGTGTCGTTGGGCCCCTGGCTCTGCCGCCAGCGTTAGCCACACTGCGAGGGCTGAGGGAGCAGTCCCCACCAACTGCAAGTGTGAGGAGTTCCCTCGGGGTTGATGCTTCACCAGCAAGGCTCATAATACTCACTGAAAACTCTCATATCCATGGTTACAGTTTCTTACAGGGACAGGAGCCACGTTACAGTCAGTGAAGGGAAGGGCATGCAGGACGGGGCCCAGGAGGGGCCCACAGGCAGCGCCCTGGGTGTTCTCTCCCTGTGGAGTCATGGATGGCAGGACCTCCATCTGGCCGTGATGTGTGACAATGGACCTGCAGACTGCCAACCAGCCAAGCGCACCTGAGCCTTTGGTGTCCAGAGTTTTTATAGGAACACAATCAAATACCGTCCACACGAATGACTTCGAGTCTCTAGTCCTTCCCAGAGGCTGGGCTGATACCTCTCCTCTCTAGTGCAGGTCAGAGGTGACAGGGTGGCGTGGCCCAGAATCTCCATCAGAGATCGCATTGTTAGGATGTCTGAGGCCAAAGCTCACAGGCAAACAAAGACACTGCCTCCAGGCAGAGCATTCCAGAGGCTGGGAGATCACCTTTCGGTAAGCAGCTGAGGGTAAAGGGTGGGCCTCCGCTTGGGTAAGTTGTTTCTTCACCACACACTCCAGGTGTCAATGAGCCTTCCCTTTCTTCGCCACCTCTTACCTTCCAGCTGAGCCTCACCCTGGGCTCCAGGGGGAACAGACAGTCCTTGCATAAGAGGTTCTAACCCTTCTCACTCCTCCCATGAGGCCCTCATGTATCCTCCCTCCTGCTGGTGGTGTGTGTGGGGGGGGGGAGTTGGGGGGGGCAGGGGTGTGGTCAACACTGACAGATAGCAAATTCCAGAAACTCAGCGAGTAAGGATCTAAGGCGGTGAAGAGATGACATAGGTAGAAGAAATGTTTCCAACATTTAGGCTATAAAACTTAGACTAGGAAATCTAACGTGTCCAGTAAACAATGAACAGGTTATATTTTCCTACACACCGTAGGCATTGTGCGTACCCTCAGCAGAGCACAGTAGCAATCACCCACCGAGTTGCTGGAAATCAGCGTCCACGGGCTGCTCAGTGGGTGCCGCAGCCTGATGAGAGGCCGGCATTAGGGAACTGCAGAGGCAGGAGAATCTGTACTCCCTGGCTGGGTAGTTCGGCCGGTTAGAGCACCGTGTAGGTACACTAACCGTCTAGATACACTAATGTTGTGGATTTGCTCCCCAGTCGGGGCACACACAAGAACCAACTAATGACTGCACAAATACGTGTGGAAACCAATCAATGTCTCTCTCTCTCTCTCTCTCAAATCAATTTTTTTTAAAAAAGGAAAATCTATATTATTTCAACAAGAACAGGTTCTGAAGAGCCAGCGTAGCTTACCTTTTCTCTCATGGTGAGAAATACAGATTTAGCCGAGGACAGTGCTTTTGACGATGAAGATCAGGAAAGGAGGATGCCTGGACACGGGAACCGCCTTCACGTGTACTGTTTGCACAATGAACGCCTACATAACAACCTCTTCTCTATCAGTTTGTCTGAATGTTTATGGATAAGCCCTGTACCTCACACGGTCTCATGAACTTTGTAATATATTTTCTAATAAAAAATTTAACAGAGAGAGCGCACAGAAGTGATTTGCGGGTGTCCCACAGACCTGGGAGCAGCCCTGGTCCTGGCTCGTCCTGTACTTATCTTGCTGTAGCCCTGGAGTTGGTTTTTTCTCCATGGAGACAGTTTTGTGGTATCAGAGACCAAGATCTAGGTCCTGGTTAGGTGAACTCAATAAACATACAACTTTGAACTTGGGAGTTATGGTTAACAGTTTTGGTCTTTTATCAGACTCACCTTCTGTAGTGGACAATTGTCATTTTGGGCAGTCCAGCATTCTACCCTCTCTTCCTTCTAATAGTAACTCACCTTCCATGGGGTGTCTCTGTTGTATATAATTGATGGGCGCTGGTTACTTTATCACTATGGAAACAAAAGGAGCAATATGTTCCTCCTTATTCCAACAGAGCCACATGATTGGCTTCAGCCAATCAGATGCCTGCCCTGGGAATTTAAATCTTGAGCAAGTATCACAGACATGTAGGTAGTAGGAGGTTTCCCGGTGGCAATGGCGTGCAATGGTCTCAGCCTCCTAAATCCCCTTGGATTTGACCATTTCCCAAGATGCTTCATCACTTACCTGTTGATTTTCTGAGCCCCTGTGCTCTTGAAAAAATAGCTTTTATTCTTTTTGCATAAGATAGCCAACCTTGACTTTGTTTCTGAAAACAATGAATACAGTCTGAATCCGTATACTATTTATTTCTGGCTTTTTTGTTGTTGTTTAGTATCAAGAAAAGTCAAATTCAGTTAAGTTCTTGCAAATAGTAGTAATTGAACAGCTTGTCTTGTAATCTCAGGATATACTTAAATAAAGTCCTCCCGAAGCGTGAGAGTCAAGTTATAGGAAATTTCCATTTCAAAGTCAAGGCGTGTAGAATATCTAAGAACAGCTCATAATCCTTACTTGGTGATTGTTTAATTTTGCAAGTGTTAATGAACAGCTTTCTTGAACATTTACGATTTTTGCTCTTCATAGAAAATACTTGCCAAGTACATCTTATCACATTACGAAGTGTTCAGTGATATAAATAAAGGGAACCTTAAAAATCTTCATACTCATTCCCGACACTTATTTACTCAAAGTTCCAAAACGACCAAAATCGTTTTGGCAACATGAGGAATGTTTAAACCTGTAGAGAATTTGTATGAGTTTATTTGAGCCAAATCCTAAAAAACAAAAACAAACAAACAAACAACTCTCCCCCTCACCCCCCCTGCGCCCCCCCCCAAAAAAAACCCCTGCTGGAAACCTCAGCTCTGCCGGGAATCTCTCCTCTCCTGTTTCACCTGGATTTCTCTGGGGGTCCTGCCTTCTTGGACACAAGGATGCTCCTTCCCCCGGGTACAGGGAGGGCATGCTCACCTGAGGGCACCAGGACCTGCTTCAGGAGAAGGACAGAGAGTCCTTCCTGCAACTGCTGGTTCTCAAATTGCTTCAGCTTAAAATATTCAATGTGCCAGCTGCCATATTTTGGCGTAGCATGTTCTGATCTCTGTTACAACGAAGCTAATATGCTCAGCACCCTAGGAACACGGGCGTGTTTCAGCAAAAAGCAAGCCTCTGGAGTTCTTATGCTAAACCAGCTTGAGTGAGGGGGCAGCTGTAGCCACTTCTACTATTATGGGAAATGAGAGTCCAGGCTTTTATTACTGACTCTCCTGTTATAATCTCGGTTGGAGAAGCCATTTAGAAAGAGCAGAGAGTATAATTTTATCTGAGTAAAATTTGTCCCTGTGCAGGAGTAAGTTCAAGTCCATCTGTGAAATGAGGCTGTTATTCTCTGGTTTTTCCTGCAGTCCTAGGCTTCCCGATAAAGTAGAGCTTAAAAAAAAAAACTGGTTTGAGTTATATGTACTTTCTCTCTGCCAAAACAAGAATAAAAACAAAACAAAAAACTTTATAACCCAATGTGACTCAACTGATTGGAGTGTTGTCCTGTTACCAAAAAGTTGTGGGTTCGATTCCCAGTCAGAGCACATACCTGGGCTAGGGGTAAAATCACCAGTTCCAGCCTCGTATAGTCCCTGATCCAAGTGGGTGTGGGAGGCAACTAACTAATGCTTCTCTCTCACATCGATGTTTCTCCTTCTCCCTTCCTCTGTCTCTAAAAGAAATGAAAAAAAAAAAAGTCCTCAGGTGAAGATAAAGTAATAATAGTAATATAATATATAATAATATATAATGTATGTATTATATATTATATATAACATATAATAATATATAATTCTATTTATTTATTTTATAATATAATATAATATAATATAATTATCCTTATTCACTCAGACCAAAACTGGGTAACTGGGTAGGAGTTAATCAACTTGTCTACAGGCAGGCTGTGCTAAGGAAGCTAATGAGGTACACAGCACAGGGGAAGGGAGGTGGAAGAGGAGGACAGGGGTTTTTAACTACTAAATAGAAGCAAACTTTAAACTGTTTCGAAGCATCTCGTTCTTTTAAAGTCATCGGTGCCCTGATTTTCTTTGTTCATTAAAATGGATAGATTATGGGACTACTATCATGCAGAATTCCCGGAGAGACACACTGTGGGACTGGAATCAGAGTTACAAAGTCTGAGTGACATATGACTGTTTGTGAATCTGGTCCAGCTATTGAGCGAGGGGCTCGTGCATCTCAGGTGAGATGGCACGTTGCCATAGCGGATACGAAAAAGCTTCCAAAGACTGTGATATCTGGCATTTCCTTCCAAGTAATCTGAGGGAGGGAGGAGAGGGGGGATGAGAAGGTGCGGATGTAGTTGGAACAAGATTGTCCAAGAGCTAATCATTGTTGATACTGGTGATGAGTCCACAGGCATTCGTTACATTATACTCAGTATTTGTTTGAAATCCTTAAAGTCTTAAAAAAAAATAAGAGCTCACAGAGGGCAGACGGCCAGGAAGCAGACAGAACAGCAAAGACCAGACAACGACGAGGCCTAAGGGGAAGCTGGGGTCAGAAGGAGGAAGCGGGCCGCGGGGCGAGGAGGGGCGAGGAGGATGGAGCACGGCAGCAGTGCAGCCAGATCCGCGGTGACGGCGAAAGCAGAAGTCAGGCCGGCCGGTGTGCGAAGGTCAAGCCTGATGCTGGACCAAGATGGTCCTACAGTGGCTGGCAGAGGAAGCAGCAACCAGGCGGACCAGGGACGTGGCTGCAGAGACCCGAGGGGAGAGAAGATCCCTCGCACTTCTACCCTCTTTTCCCCGGGGCCTCATGGGTCTCTGATCCAAACCCAGATGTGCCATTTTAGAAGGGAGGGGAGGGAAGGGGAGGGCGTACCTCTCAGATGCTCACCATTTTTATGTAAAGAAGATGTTAACATTATCGTATCATATTTAGATGACCACATTAGACTGAAAGTTCTTTTCTTTGGCTACCCAGTGAGCAGGGCTCTTGAGGAAGACCTTACATTTTATCTCAGAGTGACTCAGGGCACAGCGGTTCCCCCTCCTTGTCCTCGGGGGATATGTTCCAAGACCCCCACCAGATGCCTGAAACCATGGAGAGCACAGAGCCCTATCTATAAATACTATGTTTTTCCTAAAAATGCATACCTATGTTAAAGTTTAATTTATAAATTAAGCACAGTAAGAGATTAACAATAGTAACTAATAATAAAATAGAACAATTATAACAATATACTGTAATAAAAGCTATGTGAGTGTGGTCTCTTTCTTTCTCAAAATATCTTATCATGCCCTGGCTGGTGTGAACTGAGTGCCAGCCTGCAAACCAAAGTGTTGCTGGTTCGATTCCCAGTCCAGGCACATGCCTGGGTTGTGGGCCATGTCCCTAGTAGGGGATGCTCAAAAGGCAACCACACATTGATGTTTCTCTTTCTTCTCTTTCTTCCTCCCTTCCCCTCTCTAAAAATAAATAAATAAAAATATCTTATTGTACTGCACTCACCTTTCTTGGGATCATGTGGGAAGGTAACATTTCTAGGAGGCGAGAAGAAGTGAGAAGAGTGACGCAGACATGATGACGTAATGTCAGGCTACCTTTGTCCTTCTTTCTGCCGATCCGTAGCGAACAGTTTACAGCTTCTCCGTGGCGTGGTCGACCTGCCAGCCTCCCTGCTCTTGTGCTTTGGAGCCAGTGTGACGTAAAGCAAGAGTGACTTGAACACAGGCCCTGTGATACTGCCGCCACAGAGCTGACAACCCAGACGGCTACCACGTGACGAAGGGTGAGGAGCGTCTACAGCCTGGAGATGCCAAAGGGTCGAATCCTGGCGGGGGGGCTTCCCGAGATTTCGTCCTGAGTACCAAGAACGCGCACAATGGAAAACGTATGAATTGTTTACTTCTGGAATTTTCCGTTTAATATTTTTGGGCCCTGGTTGACAAGCAAAACTGTGGCTAAGGGGAGGCTCCTGTATATTTTCCGTGAACTTGGTTTCAATTGTTGCCTTCGCAGAAGGACCAGCTTTATCTCTGCAACTAAGGAAGAAAAAGCTGTGGACACTAGCACCCTAGACACCTCCTCCTGCCAGCCGTCTCTTCTGGGTGGCGGGGTCCTTCACCTCATACCTGCAGCCTCCCAGGAGTAGACTGACCTTAGTCCAGGCTCCTCCCACTGTCCCTTCATCCTCCATCGATCTGAATGCTGACCCTGACAATGATAATAAGGACCACGCTGCAGCTAACACGGACTGACATCAAGCACCAGGCACTGGACCAAATGCGTTGCATTATTACCATTTTTAATCTTCACGCTTACCTTAGGAGGTATGTGCCAATAATATTGATGTTTTCTAAAAGAAAAAAATGGAAGCTTAGAGAGTATAAATAACTTGGCCCCAGTCAGTAAGTGGCAGAGCTGGGCGTTGAGTGCTTAGCTTTTAACCACCACATGCCTCCCACTCGACCACCCTGCAGCTGGGTAACCCAAGGTCAGGGTTTGTCGTGTCAGTCGCAACATTGGCCTTCCTGAGTTTGGGCCCCAGGCTCGGTCAGGGTCCAGCCAGGCGTGCCGCCTGCTGCATCTCCCCGCTGCCTCCCTCACCCCACAGCAGTGGTCGCCGAAGTCCCTCGGGCCTCGCGTCCTTTGTGATACCCCTGTGCTTTCACCTCACATCCACGACTCAGGCTGCTGACGTCACCTCCTTGTGTGTAGAACCTTCTGTGACTCCCCATGGCGGTGAGTCATCCCTCCTGTGCGTTCCCATGGCATCTGGCGTATGGATGGGACATCTCTCACAGAAGCATAATTGCATATTTATAGGACAGTCACCTGAGCTGGGCCGGGAGCTCCTTCATGGCAGGTGAGTGTCATATGCACCTCTGAGTTTCCAGACCCCAGAAGACATGGCAGAGACTGTGTGGGCTGCTTTGCTCAAGGTTCTCTCAGCCCTCACTCAGCATGTCTTCTGGGATGGCAGAGACCAAAAGGCAGAAAAAGACATTCAAAGCTAGGTTTCCATGATTAACGTAGGTCCTGCCGATCAACTGTAACCGTGTGAGATCCTGATACCAGACTGAGGTATGTTTTCCAAAAGACAAGAGGCGGGGCCTTCACTTTGCAGGAGTGGGCCTTGGTTTTCATGCTTCACAGCAATCCCCTGGATTAGACAGGTATCCTCACATATGTGGTCCGCACATATTTGTCAGGGGAGTGAAAGAACAAAGTTAAGAAATCGTTCTCTTAAAGGCTGCCAACAACCTCTAAGAATCAAAATCAGTCCCCGCCCCACTTCCCCCGTTAACCATGACTTCCCCACCTGCCTTTTCGAAGACAGCCGGCGTTGCCTTGTGTTTCACTTTTATCTTTAGAAATTCTGTGAAATTGGCACAGATTCTGGTTGTTGTGAAGAGAATGAAAAATAGCACACAGACAGACAATATTATCAAAAGGAAGGATTCTTGCTAGGCAGCAAAGTCAACAAATGTTCACTGAACCCCCAAATCTCACCAAAAAGGTGAGAATCTAAGCTTCCACGTAGCATTCAGCCTCAGCTCTCATTTGTATAATTTTGATTCTGTTTCTCCCCACCTCCAGGATTCTAGGCTTCAGTGGCATCTGTGACATTGCAGTAAACCGTAAAGTGCACCAGGGAAGTGCCTGTGGGCAGGACGGTGAGGAGAGAGCAGAGTCCTGGTAGAGTTTTACCAGGGAGGCAAAGGGAGGGGTTTGCTGAAGATCCCAGTGAGCTGGTAACCAATTCTCTTTCTCCCATGCACCTTATGAAATAGCTGTGTTCTCCATAAACTTCTTGGTAGGAGTTGACAATGGCCATGGCAGGCACCCCCAGAGCCAGGGCAAGCCTCATGCCATCCTGCCAGGGTTCTTACAGGCAGATGGGCAAGTGGACACCAGAGCATCAGCACAGCCACGGGAGGGGGAAAGGGGCGGTGAGCCGGCCGTAGCATGGGCATCGCTGCATTCTGGTGGGTGATGGCGCCAGGGATGAACACACGTTTGCGCGAATCTTCATTGAAGAATCACACAGGCCGGAAGCGTTGGTCCTTCACAGCGCCACACCGAATGCTAAAAATAAAGCCTTAGTTTGGAGGTGGTGCCAACGGTTTGCTGCACTGGCATGCGGAGCCTTCCCTCAGGGGGGTATCTGCATGGGGTTTTCAGCACCACCTCGGAGGGGCCGTACCAAGCATCCACTTAGTGGGAGTTTCAAGATAACAGTGTGCCCACACTCTGTCCTTTCTTTAGTGTTCACGGGTAGGAGCAAGCTGTATGGCTTCTTAAATAATACAGCAGCCTTTTATGACCTCCCCCTTCTCAGTCAGCGCTTGACACCAACTCAATTATTAACTTAGAGCTGCAAGGAACATTTCAGACGTTACTCAAGTATTCATCATCCACCCCACCCCCACGAATTACATAAAAGGAAAATAACCAGACACTTAAATAATTACAATTAAAAAAACATAAAGCAGAACAGTTTTATTTTAGATTGTAAGTGAAAGTGGATTAATGTTTTGCTCAGAAAATGTTCATTTGAGAATTTCAGATCGATTCCTGCTTTGCCTCCTGGTATCGAGTCCGGCTTTTTAAAAACCTTATCTCTGCACATTCACCCCTTCTCCTCCCATCACAGCCACTGCCATGGGTCTGACCCTGTGTGTCTGTTTACTGGACTAGATAACAAAGGTCCCCAGGGAAAGAGTGGGCTAGGAAACTTTAAAAGTCTTGCTATCCCTCAACCATGACCATGACCGCCATGTCTGCCATGGCTGCCCAACACCATTCCCATCCTGCAACACCCCACAGCTTCCCAGCTGCCTGCCCCCCACCCCCACACATGGTCAGCCCCTGGGACTGCCCTCCATCTCTCTTCTTGTCTTTCCCATTGCCTGGGTCTTCCCTGCCAAGGTCAGTGCCAACGATGTTGACTTCCTCAAGTGCACTTGCCTCTTAAAGGTAGGATTCTTATCCAGAGTAGCAAAAGGCAACAATCCAGAAATGAACTGAATTAGAAAAGTAATGAATCAATATGAAAACAAAAGTTAAAATGTCGAAAAGGCTCAGGAGTAAAAAGCAAGCATCATCCTCCCTTCTCCCCATTCCCCCTCATCCGCTCCCCAGGAGGGCGACTTTTGACCACTTGCTCTTGCACCTCCATAACTCTAGATATTCTGCACCCCTATTTTTTTAAAGATTTTATTTATTTATTTTTTAGAGAGGGGAAGGGAGGGAGAAAGAGAGAGAGAAACATCAATGTGTGGTTGCCCCTCACATGGCCCCCAATGGGGACCTGGCCTGCAACCCAGGCATGTGCCCTGATGGGAATCAAACCTGCGACCCTTTGATTCGCAGCCCGAGCTCAATCCACTGAGCCACACCAGCCAGGGCTGTGCCCCTATTTCTTGGCTTATCTCTTTTTCTGACTTATCCCTTTACATAGTGTCTCTTGATGTCTCGCCATGAAAATGAGAAATTTACTTTGTCTTCTCCCCTCTCCCTCCTTCACCAGATTTTTATTGTATTTTTATCTTTTCATCCTTCTTTGAGTCACTGTGGAAATAAATGAAGACCAACCAAATGAGAAAAGTAAAGGCTATTTATTCTGAGCTTGCTAGAGAAGGGGAGTCAGCACCATCACTTGCATTTTGGCAGAAGCTCAAAGGCAGACGGAGGAGTCAGAAAGCTTTATAGTGGAAAAGGGGAAGGCTTTGATGTGCTCTGATTGGGAGCTGTTGGCCTGGGAAGCTGTAGGGAGGCCAACTAGAAACAGGCAACCTGAGCAACTGGCTGAGGGGTTTTATGTGATTGGGTAAGCATTAGGCTTACTCTTGGTTGTTCTTAAGTTGGAAGTAGGGGCAGACATTAGGGAAGCTGTGTGTTATTAAATCAGGCCCTGGCCATTTGGGGCTGCTTGTTACAGAATTTATTGTGCAGCATCCTGGATTATTACTAGAGATAACGATCTGGCTTCCTGCGAGTCAGGCTCATAGCAGCCTGGCTTTCTGGGTTGTCTATTGTAGATAAGAGGTTGGTTTCCTGGGCAGGTTGCTGTAGGTTCTCGATCAGCTGTCTGTTTTTTATATGGTTTGGCCATTGTTCCTTTGTATACTCAGTCTCTCGGAACTTAATTACTTTCAGTCATGGAATTAAACCTCTATTTCTTGATCTTTCAACTGGAAACAGCATCTCTCCCCATTTTGTAGCTACTCCTACCATCTCCTGTATATGAACAAACCAAAAATGTCAGTTATTTATTTGTTCTAAATTTATTTATTCTAAAAAAATATTTTCCCATTGCTTTGATGTGTCATCTCTGTCACTTCTGTGTCCGTTTCTGTGCTTTTGATTCTGCCCCCTTGGTCTGTTTGCCTGTGCCCACCACCACTCTGTTTATCGCTTTGGCTTTTAAACGATTTCATCAGCAGATAGGGCCAATTCTTCCATCTTGTTCTAAACTTGCCTCTCTCTCTCTCTTTCTTTTTTTTTTTGGCCCTTTGCTCTTTCAAGTAAATGTTTGAGTTGGCTTGTCAAGTTCCAGATAGGAGACTGATCTCTGTCGGGATTTTAAGATTCATTTGGGGAAATTGATCGAGTGACTGATTACCCTGAGTAGCCGTTGCCATCCTAATGTAAGTACGTGTCTCCCTGTCGTGGGTAACTTGACTCAGGTGTTTCTACTCAGTTCCTAGGTCCCTGCCCAGGTGAATGGTTTCCTGCCCAGGTGAATGGTTTCCTGCCTCAGACCATGAGGCCAGATCACTGTTGCTATATTAAGCGTTTTGCTTTGTTACTGAGCTAAACATATCTAGGTTCTGTAATGATGGACTTGTTTCCCTTTTTATGTCATGGCAAACCTCTGACATAAGTTGTTTAGAATGTGTTGCCATAACAACCATGCAACGCAGATTTTTCCAAGTTAGCACACATACTTGCTATTCTCATTATACCCAGAGCAGCTCTGGTGAGGTCAGAATTATTAACATCATAATACCTAGGATTACATGAACTGTAAGTCCCAAGAGGTGTGGGAAGCCTTTAGTTGTGCTATCTAACCTTATTCACAAGCCTCAGTACTTAAGAAATCTAAGTGTCCCAGCTCTACAATTTGTAAACCCTACTTCTTACATCAACTTAATCTATTTATTGATGAGTGGGGGTTTCACCCAGTATGGATTGATATGGAATGAATTCATGGCACCCTAACAATGTAGATTAATAAGTAATCCACACAATAGTTAACATTTTTTTTGACTACTGAAAAATCTGGGTACTCAATGTGCAATATATCTACATTATCGAAGTGAGCAGAGCAGATGAGCAAGTGCTTGTGAAATCCAGTAGCCACGGAGAGACAGTAGAAGTAACAGGCTCTTCCTTCTAATTCTCCCCGGGAGAGATCTCTGTCGGGAGAGCCTCTTTAAGGTCCTTGAAACGCCAGTCGTCCCCTCCTCCCCACCCCTATGTAGTTTTGTCGTGCTGTTCTCCTAGTTCGCAATGCCTCTCTGTCTCCTCTGCTCTCAGCCACAGCCAACAAATTCCTTCTTGACGTCAAGTTCTAGTTTCTTCTCTTCTATGAAGTCTTCCAAGCCCACCCTAGTGGGTTGGCCAAAACGTCTGTTTAGCTTTTTCCATAAAATAAAAGACACATTTTTCATTTTTACCAATAACTTTATTGATTTGGATATTTTAGGTATGTTGGATATCTCCTGTGTTGTATAATGTTGATTGTTCTTGACTTGATCACTATCAACGTCAACGGGTCTACCGACCGTGGAGCATCGTCCAGCAAGGAATCTCTAGCATGAAACTTCACAAACCACTTTTGACACATTTGAGCACTCACAGCACTTGCCCCATACACCACAAAAATCTTCTTTGCATTTCAGTTGCATCTTGAAATAATAAAGCATAAAATGCCAAAAATGTTGCACATTTTCTTCCATCTTCAATATTAAAATGGCTGCATAAAAATTCTCCGACTTTGGTTAAGTTTTTTTATGCACGCTGATATGACAGTTGTCGCAATGCAATCTAACAAAATTGTTCTGAATGACGTTAAAGACAACTAAGCACTACTAGATCAATCTTATGCAAAAAAAAAACAAACAGATTTTTGGCCAACCCAACATTTTCTTTCCATTCACAACATTTATCATTTGGGCCATATTTTTTAGTACTAGGTAAGTCCTTAAAGGGCAAAGGGCTTATCATATAGATCTTTAATTTTCATACTGCAAAAGTAACACATTCATTCATTCATTCATCCATTCACTCAACAGATGGAGCATCTGTTAGACTGAGTTAGACACAGAATTACAAAGGTGCTGACCCAGGGAGCTCATGGTCTGGTGGGGCAACTAGATACGGAAACAGGGAAACACGTTACAATAAACACAAAAAAGGGAGGGCTGCGTGCTGCAGGGCTGTCTCCAGCCACCCTGCGCTGTAAGGTGGGGTCTATGGATCAAAGTGGGCACAGCATCCAAGACGTGGGGCACACTGGGAAGGCCGCTGGACTCGTAGCCAAGGTCTGGAAGCTAGAAAGCAAGAATGTGATGGGCACTCAATACCAAGAGGCTAGAAGCCACCATCAGCAGGTACAGAAGGTCAGGGGAGCATACCAGAAAAGGTAGGGGAAGGGAAGCGGGGAGTCACTCTGGGAAATTGCCTCTCTCTGTTCTGGTTACTATGGATATATGTAAAAAGGCCCCTGAATTTGGTGGGTTTAAACAAGAACAGTTTTTAATTTTGTTCGTGAAGCTACAGTTTGGATATGGCTTAAGGGGGACAGCTTGTCTGTGCTCCACTCGGCGTCATCGGAGGGGGCTGGAAGTCTGGGTGCTGGACTCATCCGAGGGCCCCTGTTCGCACCTGGTGGTTCATGCGGGGGGCAGGGCTAGCTAGGGCTCCTTGGGCTGTGGCTCTGTCTCTCTGTGGCCTTTCTGTGCGGTCTCTCCAGCCCAGCGACTTCAGTGCGCCCGGGTGCGTTGGTTGCCTGTTGCTGCCCAGCAAAGCACCTCGAAGTCAGTGACTTCAGCAGCCAGCAGCACACATTTGTCTCAGATCCTGGTGGTCAGGAGTCTGGACACGGCTTCACTGGGTCCTCCACTCAAGGTCTCACAAGGCTGCAATTAAGGTGTCGGCTGGGCTGTACTCACTCGCATTTGGCAGCTCAGCTTGGGGGAAATAAGCTTGTAAGCTCAGTCGAGTACTTGGCAGAATCCACACGCTTGCGCTGTAAGACTGACAGGCCCAGCTCCTGGCAGGCTGTCAGCTGGGGGGCCAGCGTCAGCTCCGGCCCAGGTTCACGGGGAGGAATGCCGAGCCCGCCCCTCAGAGGAAGGAGTAGTGGTCACGTTATGAGAAAAGCAGGCGGGAGTGCAGAGCTGTTGCGTGGCTGTCTTTATAAGATACAGTCTGTTGTTTGCCCTCTGGCCACAACAGTTCCCACACCTCCCACGTGCAAAATACACTTATTTCCTCTCCCTTTGTCTTCAATTTGCTTACCAGGATATGGCATCAGGGAGGGCTGCTACCCATTAAGAGCCAAGTGGAAAAAAAATTATGAACATAATCTGGGAAAAATTTTTCCAATGGGACTTTTCATTGGAGCTGAATTTGGAAGTTGGACTCCGCTAGTGCTGCGTAGGAGCTCGTTAAATGAATGATATTCCCTTTAGTTTTCCGTGTGTCTGTTTTATCTCGCTGACAAGGCTATAAACTTTAGGCGAACAGAGACATTGCATCTCACGTCTGCTCCATTCCTCGAGCAGTGCTTGTCCCAAGGGAGGGACTCGGCTCCTTCTTACCAAACGCACGAATTCCTCAGTTCTCCCAAGGACCCTGTGCCTGCCAATTCTAGGAAAGTCGACCCTGGAAAGGTGTCTGTGTATCAGCCCCATGATCGCAACGATCTTTTGCATCGGGAAACGCAGTGTGATTCTGAGAAGGTGGCCGCTGCCCAATACATTGCTTCCTCGTAGGACTGGCTCCCCAGGAGTGGGAGGAAAATGGAAAGAGAGACACGGTGGGGGAGTTGGCCGCCCACGGATGGGCGGCTCGCTCTGTGGAAGGTTCGGCTTTGTAAAGTGTCTTCAGGGGTCTCCCTCCTCTCCGCCAGTCCCCAGGGGACACCGTGCCTAGTTTGAGGAGCTGAACTGCTGAGGTGGCTTGAAGAGCATTTCCATTTCCTCCTTGTTGGGAAACATCTCTAAAAGGATGTTTTCACTGTGAGCTTTTTTTTCCCCTTAATTTTTAAGTCAAAGCTAATCTTTAGCAAAGTTGTAATAAAGAGGTTTTCCCTGGTGCATTCCACCTTCCCATGTGTGCAGGGTTTTTTCCCCTAAACATATCTCTCACCAGAACCATTACAAAATACTCCCCTGTATTCAACCACAGGTTCTGCTTCTTCCTCTTAAATAAATACAATTGAGGGTAAGAAAATAAATTGAAATCTACTCGAATGAATGTGTGAATGACTGACAATTGCTCAAAGCTAGAGGCTCATACTTGACGGTGTCTAGGAATCACCCAGGCAGCTGGGTGAGTCTCAGATCCCCAGCCTCACCCAGGCCCCCCGAATGAGAATGCTTGCCTGAGGGGTCCAGCCTCAGCATCTCCTGCTGCCAAATTCCCTCTTCCTTTCCCCACAAACAGTGGGAGGGGCAAGCTGATAAGGATCTTCCCTGCTCTAACCTCTACGATGCTGTTAATTGTATCTGCCCACAATTCCCAAATGTTCATAGCCTCCCTGCAAGGTTGGATTTTTCTCTTGAAACCAAGCTTGGCAGCCACATGTGTCCTAATCTCACAGGTTAAATCCAACTCCCAGTTCAAGTTAAAATTAGGGACTGAAATAAAAACTAAAGAGGATCCCAAATTTGTTAACTTTTTTCCCCTCTTGGGACCCTTAACATGATCACAGCATGACTAATAGCACCCTTTCCTGCCTCATCCTGCATGCAGAGTAATCTGGATACTTTGAGAGTCCATGACCTGGCCCTGGCCCTGGCCCTGGCCCTGGCCCTGGCCAGATAGCTCACCTGGTCGGAGCATCAACCTGATATGTCAAGGTTGCAGATTTGATCCTTGGTCAGGAATGCACAAATAAGTGGAACAATAAATCAGTGCTTCTCTCTCTCTCAAATTAATAAATAAAAAAACTAAAAAAAAGAGTTCAGGGACTGAACTGCCTTTTACCGCCCCTCTGGTCAACAGCTCCTGTGCCATCCCCTGGCGCCCCGGCTCACAGCTCCTGGAGAATCTCAGTGACAGCACTGACCTCAGTGCGCCTGGTTATCCTCTATGGTCCTGTGGTAGCAGTCATCCGTTCACCCATTCATTCACGTATTCCCATTCATTTGTTGCACTGACTATTCAAAGGAGAGTGGAGGGAAGGGAAGAGGAAAAGACATGTTCTTCAGGAGTTTATGTTTGCTCCATCCGTAGACAGAGAGGGTGTGATAAGGAACCCGCTTCCTTCATAATGGGTAAGGATGGAATTTTGCAATGGTTCCATTTACTAGATGGATTAGCACCCAAATGGACGGAGAATGTTGATCCCATCATTCTGCAGACAATGCCACTGAGACTCCGAGAGATGAAGTGACTTGTCCAATACTGTATGACACAGCCTGTCTCTTGTCTCCTAATCCACCTCTCTTTCTGCTGTAGCAACAAGCAAGCTGGGAGAAGCCACTACTTGGTTTGTATTGCCAGTCCTTTTGGTCAAAATCTTCCTAGTTATACAATGAAACCTTGGCTATTTCTTTGGTAAAAATTTCCATCATATTTTTTTGGTAAGCAATCTAGAAAAAAAATGCTATTCATCACCAGCCAATCAACCATAAAACTTTAGAACTTTAGAGACCTTCCGGATCAACCACTCCCTTTTAAAATCTGGCTACAAGGGAGAGGCAGAGAACGCTAGAATCCAGGAATTTTTGAGTCCAAGTTCAGAACCACTTCCACTCTGCTGCCTCTCTAAAAAACTCATCTCAGCGTTGAGTTTTAAGACTTTTTGTCCCTAAACTTTGTGTTTACACCACGACAGTGTTCTGCCTTCAGCTGCTGCATTTGGGTCCTTAGTCCTGATACATGGTGGCATGTCTCAGCAGTGGGCAGGGATGACGCTAAAGGAGAAATGGCAGAAAGTTACTTTAAAAATCTCCCTAAGAGGCTATTCTATAAATAAAACTCTTAAAGATGATCTCAGAACACAAGACTGCAGCAGGTTCAACACTTGATATACTATTACAACTAGTTCAAAATCCACACACGAGGAGATAGAAAAAGGCACTACCTGTGAGGACGATAATGCACTGGGGAGGGCAATGTTCAGACCACATGACCATCTGCAGCCTGATCGCTCCATATGGTCACACACAACAGCGTGGCTCCTCCTCGAGCTTGTCAGAAATGCAAATCTCGGTCGACCCCAGTCTTGCTGAATCAAATCTTCATTTTCACAAGCTCCCCAGGGGACGGGCATGCAGGTGCAGTTTGAGAAGCAGCAGTCTGCAGTTCTCCATTCATGAGCTCAGCAGCGGGCAGCGGCAAGGGCTGCACGGCGGGCGGACCAGCTGGGAGGTCTTGCAGCTCAGCATTCTACTGTCCACATGTGTGGCCCTTGCAAAAACCCTAAACTTTCTGAGGATCAGCTTCCTCTAGTATAAACTACGGCTTTGGTTGTAATGAGCTTCTGGCAGAAAGCTTTTTTTTTTTTCATCTAAATTTGGTAGGATAGTTTGGGTGAAGAGATTTGAGTGACATGCATATCACACATTTGGTGTGCTCAGTGAATGCTATTAATAAAAACGTGGATCACACATCTTACTCCCTGTTACTCCTCATCTCCTGGAAGAAACTGTATGCACTGCACAGTTCATTGAATGGAGCAGCCGAAGTCTCTTTCTCCTTCTGAAAAAATCCTGAGGGTCAGGCCAGAATGGGCTTCACCAGGAATCCTGAGTCAGGTTTCCAAAGCCAAAGTGTTGCTGTTACACGTGAGCATGTGACTTTACCGTTTTCTCATTGCACGGCTCCAGCTCCTCCCTGTGGGAAGCTTCCCTAACCTGCAGGCTTTCTGCTCCACCTCGACAGTTTTGACGCATTGTGGATCCCAAAGTAAACAGTGACTGGGATGGTGGCAAAATCAACATGTTCTTTGAAAGGTGACTAATCTGGGTGTTGAATGAAATCAGAAGTCAGCAACACACACGCTGTGTTAACAATTCTATTACATAATAATTCTGGGAGGAATTCCTGTGTCCAGGTAGTAACTACATTGCACCAGTTATTCTGGATGAGGAATGGAATCTGTGTTTGGCCAGGCCCAAGGAGGATTTGACTCCATCAATCAATAACTATCCTCAAACTACTATTGACCTCTGATCAGCGAATCTGACAGCAGAGAGAGGTTATGGCAGCCACACTGCTGCTGAAATGCAAACCTGCTGGTTAAACATTTGCTGAAAACCCTGCCAGTGACCTCTGATGAAAGTGAACCTAATTCGTGTTCTTGCAGAGTGTTCTGGGACATCAGGAGGAAAATAACCGGCTGGTCCAACACATCCGAGCCCCGGGGGCCAGAGGTTTCTCTGGACTGGACGGGCTGGCAGTGGGCATGCCTTCCTCAGTTCTTCTCTTCCACCGCGGGGCCAGACAGGGGGACCTCCGGCAGGAGATTTTACATAGTGAGCCACGGCTGTTCACCCTTCCGAAGACCCTCGACATTGTTTTCTTCCCAAGTTTGCTCCCACCTCCATCCAAAGAAAGGGTACAAGCTTTTTTTTTCCTTATTCCCCAATGCCTAACATAGTGTTTTAGATGCAGTGCATACTAGTAAATAAACTTCTAAAACTTTAATGAAAAAAAAAACTGTTTAGAGCGGTTTTAGGTTCACGGCAAAATTGAGAGGAAGGTACAGAGGTTGTCCATGCACCCCCCGCCACAAACACACAGACTCCGGCATTCGTCACCGCCCCCATAAAAGTGGTGCCTGTGCTACGGCCTGTGAACCTGCAGCGGCACGTGATTGTCACCAAAGTCCACAGTTTACATTAGGTTCAGTCTTGGTGTTGTGCTTTCTGTGGGGTTGGACAAGTTTATAACGGCACCAATCCACTTTTATATTACCCTGCAGAGCAGTTTTACTGCCCTAAGAACCCTCGGTGCTCCGCCTGTTCGCCCCTCCCTCCCCACAAAACCCGGGTAGGCACTGACCTCTGTCCTGTCTCCGCGGTCTCGCCTTTTCTAGAGAGCCGTGTGTTCGGAGCCTCACAGTGCGCAGCCTTCTCAGAGTGGCTTCCTTCACCTTATATTATGCACGTAAGGTTCCTCCAGGTCTTTTCGAAGCTTCATAGCTGGTTTCTTTTCAGTGCTGAATAATATCCCATGGAACGTACCCCATGGTACCCTCTATTATCCATTCACCTACTGAAGGGTCATCTTGGTTACTTCCAAATTTTGGCAAATAGGAATAAAGCTGCTATGAACATCTGTGTGCAAGTAAATACTTGAAAAGTGAAGGAATTGCTCTTTCCACTGTGCTGCATCTATACTTTATATGATCCTCTATTTGAAACGTACCACGTTGAGTTATGTGACTTATTTGGGTCTATTTCCCTTTCGGAGCTGTATCACTGTATCACTTTAAAGAAAGAGCCTGTGTCTCGCTCAGCATTGTTTCTCCATCACTTGGTACAGAACCCAATAGTTGCAGGTTCAGGTTATCCTTGTGTCATTTCCGGGGAAGTGGGATGATGGATGGGAACTGATAACCCTACTTACAAATATCTGAGTGATGGATTTAACAAGCTTTTCTTTGAAAACGTAAACACAATGAAACTTCAGCTATAAGAATAAGAGTCAGGATTTCCCCATAAATGGGAGATTAGGAGGTTAAGCACTTTCAGCTACACAGTAAGAGGAGAATTGGATTCCAAAATTTAAAGTGATTCTGTGGAAGCCTTGATTAATATTTTCTGTGTTCACAGAAAGCAAACAAGCAGCTGAGACATTTGAAATAAGAAAATACCAATAATGCATTACACATCTTTAATTAGTACTAATGGGTGCTGTGTAATTAATTCAATTTACCATCCCTTTTTCTGCAGTTCCCAGAAGATGCTATAAATTTCCCCTGATTTGCTGTAAATACGATGTTTTTCTTTCCTGACATGCAAAGGCTTGCTGTCTTTCTGATCTTATGATCAAATACCCACCCCCCCCACCCCACCCCAGATTCTTACCACGAGGGTGGCCCTGATGATTTGGGTGCTTGGGGTAGAGTTGGTTCCCTCTAGCTGGCCTACCTCAGCAGGCGTTTCTCCGACTCCTTCTCCAAGGCCCAGGACTATGCAGGTTTAACACCATTTCTGCTGGCTCACAGTCCAACTACCGAGGGACCCACTCCTTACCTGGATCTCAGCTTCCTTCTCCTGACAGAGAGCGAACGAACTTCCCCTTCCTGCTTTACTTTCCTTCAGTATGATTAGCACCACGTTCATGTCTTTATTTTCTACCACCGATTCCTGCTGCGAGGGTTGTAAACTATCTCGACCCCAATAGTCCCTCTTTCATCGTATCTCAAGTTGAGCCATTAACCACCATCTCTCATTCACCCAAACACATGAAATACAGTGTGCGAGTTGATGAAATACCAAATTGCTCTTTTAGCAGGAATTGCAGATAACACACAGGGTTGGGGACATTGATGATCTTTTGGATGTCGTAGTTAGAGAAAACAGCTTACAAGCTTCAGAGTGCCAAGCAAAGCCCATGTCGCCTTACATACTCCACCGAGATGCCAAAGAAGATGAAATTCCCTTTTCCACTCCAAAGTGTATGTGGGTGGGATGAGAAGAGAATGCAAACGGCTGTGGAAGAAGACAGTCGCAGAACTCTGCACAAGGCAGAGTCTGATTAAGGACAAAAATGGGCTTTAATCAATTTCTCATGAAACGAATAATATGGCGGTGTGCTAATTATTTCTTCATAGTGTGACCTTTGGCTGCAGAAGGAGAAGAAAAGTCTGGAAATCTGACCTTTGCAGAAATGATGGGAACACTGATCTGATACCACTTTTCTTTGAGAAAGCCATTTTCTCCGAGAGAAAAGCCAGAAACCCACTATGCCATGGCCAGGCTGCGACTAGCCAGACAGTGTCTCCGTGGGAATCGGAAAAATGCTCCCCTTCCCTCAGGCGGTTGCAATCCGTCCCAGGCACATGTCCTGGCGAATAGAACAGAAGCTACATTGCAGCCTCTTTGCCCCCATGGCCAGGTGATTTCGAGCAATGAGTAAGCATCATGTTTCCTAGCAACCTTACTCAATGCTCTACTTAAAACTTTTCAGTGCTTTGTTATTGCTCTCAAGATAAGATCAAGCCTCCATAGTGTACCCCAGTCTCGCTCTCCACCCCTGAAACTCTGTGAGACCTTTCACTTCTGTCTTCTGCATCTTTTAATTTCTTTTTTTTTAATTTTTTAAAAAGAATTTATTTATTTATTTTTTTAGAGAAGGAAGGGAGGGAGAGAGAGAGAGAGAGAGAGAAACATCAATGTGCGGTTGCTGGGGGCTGTGGCCTGCAACCCAGGCATGTGCCCTGACTGGGAATAGAACCTGTGATGCTTTGGTTCGAAGCCCAAGCTCAATCCACTGAACTACGCCAGCCAGGGCTACATCTTTTAATTTCTCATTGCTATTTCCCATCTCTCTCTGTGCTAAAATTTCTGCCTAATTTCTCCAGGTTTGTCTTCCAATTCACCAATTCTCTGTTTAGCCATGACTAATATAATGATTAAGAGTCCACTGAGTTTTTATTGCAATCACTGAATTTTTAATTTATATAAGTTTTAGTTTTAGAATCTGCTATGTTCATTGTTCCCACCACCAGAAGAAATTACAAAATTTATGTGATATGGTAGCTAGTGTTAGCACAACAATGGCAATCATATTGTAACATAAATGCATTAAATCAATATGTTCTGCTCCTTAAACCTACACAATGTTATATGTCAATTATATCTCAGTTTTTTAAAAGATTTTATTTATTTATTTTTAGAGAGAAGGGAAGGGAGGGAGAAAGAGAGGGAGAGAAACATCAGTGTGTGGTTGCCTCTCATGTGGCTCCCACTGGGGACTTGGCCTGCAACCCAGGCATGTGCCCTGGCTGGGAATCAAACCATCAACCCTCTGGTTCACAGCCCTCACTCAACCCACTGAGCTATGTCAGCCAGGGCTATATCTCAATTTTTAAAAAATCTGTTATGTCAGTTTTTGGTGTTGTTTTCTGTTCCTTGACAATATACTCAAGCTTATCTATTTGGTTTTGATGTAGTAAGTTTGGTACTTTTAAAAATAACTTCTTTTGGCCCTGGCTGGCATAGTTCAGTGGACTGAGCACAGGCTGCGAACCAAAGTGTCACAGGTTCAATTCCCAGTCAGGGTACATGCCTGGGTTGCAAGTGATGACCCCCAGCAACCGCACATTAATGTTTCTCTCTCTCTATCTCCCTCCCTTCCCTCTCTAAGAATAAATGAATAAAATCTTTTTTAAAATAACTTCTTTTGGGTAATTTTAACATCTGAAACTTTATAGGCCTGTTTTCCCCTCTGTTTTCAGTGTTGGTTCTCGCTCATGGTATCTGGTTTACATGAATGTACAATTCATTCATTCATTCATTACCATGAGTTATGCATTTTCCTCAGGCATTTATTTAAAGGGATGATTTAGTGCCTAGGATGGAAGTATGGTTCTCTGAGGTTTACATTTGCTCCTGTCAGGTTCCTGAACATGAACAGCCTGGGAAAATGCTAAAGTCAAGTCATAGCTTGAGCTTTACTGGACTGTCCAGATAGTGAGAACTGGGGCCACAAATCCATGGGAAGCCTTGCTTTCTATTACAGCTTCTCTGGCCAGAGGTTTAATTCCTCCAGACAAGCTGTGGTCCAAGAAGAATTTCCCTGGGGATGAGGGTGGGAGGGTTAGGTTATTTCTGGTTCATTCTTAGGCATAAAGGGTACAGCCCCTGTGGGTCCCAAGGTTATGCATGGAAGGTCTTCTGTTAGATTTCTGGGCTTTGTCCTTCGTGGCTCTTTATCCAAGAGGCCTTGACAGCTGAAGGTCAAGTTCAGAAAACATCCTCAGTGAAAGAGCATCCTCAGTGTTCTGCTTATTTATCTGGGTTTCTGCCTTTACTTCAATTTTAGCCTGTTATTTCTTCATCATCCTGTCAACTGTTAAATGTTTTCAAGAAGTTTTTAAAATACATACATTTATTTAGGCTATTTTTAGGTGTTTTCTCTGGGAAAGCCCGCCAGAACCTCTCGTTAGCCGTAGCAGGAGCAGTGCCAGTCTCGTCTTCGTGCACGGCCCTGGGCAGGTCAGTCGACCCATCTGTGCTCAGTGTGCGCCTCTGCACATGGAGACAACAGTAGCACCCAGCTCACAAACTGCAGTGGAACGTGCACAAAATAGCAAACATATGAGGTCTGTCCAGGAAACGTCCAGCCACTGTTAATATAGTGAGAATAGTTTGCATGACATCAATGTAACCCAGCAGCCAAGGAGAGTGGACTGGAATGCACATGCGTGAACAGTGATGGCTTCACTGTACTAGTCAGTGGGGGTGGCAGACGCCATCGAGTGAGCATGTGGACTGAGTGGCTGTTGCATTCACAATGACTGAGTAGAGCAACAAATCTGTCGAATTTTGCTAGGCTTAGACATTCCTCCATGGAAACTATTCTGATGATTCAGAAGGCTGCAGCTATGGGCAACTGGTGATTGGCAGTTTCATCACCACAACGTGCCCTCTCGTGTATCACATTTTGTGCAGAGTTTTTTGGTGAAACATCAAATTGTCCAGGTGACTCAGCCCCGCTACAGCCCAGATTTGATGCCCTGTGACTTCTGCCTTTTCCCAAAATTAAAATCACCTTTGAAAGGGAAGAGATTTAGGACCATCAGTGAGATTCAGAAAAATATGACCGGGCAGCTGATGGCAATTGAGAGAACTGTGTGAGGTCCCAAGATGCCTACTTGGAAGGGGACTGAGGCATCATTGTCCTCTGTACAATGTTCTTTGTATCTTGTATCTTCTTCAGTAAATGTCATTGCTTTTCATATTCCATGACTGGGTACCTTCTGGATGGACCTCGTATACGTAGTGCTTAGAACAATGCCTGGCCCTCGGTGAGCACTCAGTGCAGTGTCCACCCAGCTCTCCCAGCCTTTAGTAAGCCCCACCCCCATGCCCGCTTCTCTCACTTCTCACTCTACACGCCTTCTTGGCTGTTAGTCCCAGTTGAACTAAAGTAATGATTTCTGCATCTATCACGTAACATCTGTCTCCCGGGTAGATGAATCTCCAGGAATCAAGGCCCATGCCTGTTTCACTCCACAGCCCTGGTTTCTAGCACATGTATGATATGACATGTATTGGGCACTCGCCAAACATCTGTGGAATGATGGGTATGTATTTCTACATTTTTAAGAGAGCACAAACAAAATGTGGCCTCTCTCTGGGTGGAGAGGACTCAATGGATAATTCCTATCTCTGATGAAGCATGTAAGCTCCGGAATCGAGCCAGGTGTGAAGATATTCACCTTTTGTATCTTTCACTTTTCTGTGAAATGGGAATAACAATAGTGCCTACCTTGTAGGTTACATAAAGCACTTAGTAGGAGCTCAGCACGTGGTGAGAACCCACTAAATGCTAGCTATAATGATTTCTGCTGTCCTTAATTTTTTTTTTTTTTTGGCAGGGGAGGGGTATCACTCATGAAAGCAGTTCCCTTTCCGAAAGCCTGAGCTATAAAAATAGGGGCCCGGGACCATCCGGAAGGGTAGAGTATGGTGATGTTTTAGCCTTTCTTGTTTCTGAAAATGTGTGTGACACCGTGTTTTGATGAAAAGCAGGAAAGGGCTTCTCACTGCGCCTGTGCTGTTATTCTTCTCACTCTCGGGGGTGTGACTTTAGCACTTAACTAGAGAAAATGTACACACACATTTATAGAAAGAGCTCGGGGCTCCTCGTACCCCATCCCTGCTCACCACTTGATTTACATTTAGCGAAATGGAGTGTAAATGTTTATAAAAGTCACCAGAGCAAAGAACCAGCGTGTCCTGGGGAACCGCGGGAGGGGGTTCATAGCTTAGTTTAGGGATAGGTGCCTCCCAGGCCCCCCGTGGGGAAAGAAAACGCAAACCCCTTAAGTGCAAGCTGGAAACTGATTGGTCGAGTGCCAGCCTTCAGACAGGTCTTACAAACCGCTGGGGCTCGGGTTTCGTTGATTTTGACCTGTGCGAACCTTACCCATCACCACTTCAAACGTTGCCATCACTGTACTCGCCTATTCCCACCGCCCAGGGAGGTTTACACGTCACAGTGTCTGCTTCCGGGATGTGATGGAAAGTGAGTTTGGTCCTTAGGGGTATTTCACGCCAGCTTTTCTTATCTCACGGTCTAAAGAAAAAAAGGAGAAATAATGTCACAAAATGGGTAATGTCCTCCTACTTTGAGGCTGCAGTGCGGTGGCTATTTGAGTTGAAATAAGCTGTAACAAAGCCAAAGAAAATTGATGAAAACATGTTTTGTTCCTGCTGGAATAATGCCCCTTTCTTGGCACTGTGTCGCCGCCTGAGGCCTCGTCCTCACTGCAGACCGCTGTCACTCACCGCCCCAAGGGAAGGCGCAGCGGCCATGTGGTTATTTGCATAACTTTAAAAAATTTCAACTTAAGCACAAGTGTTGTCATATCCAAACTGAATGACAAGGACCTGTCCCTAAAATTAACTGGCAGCGGGGCTTCTCGCCTTGGCTGCGCATCAGAATCACCCAGGGCATTTGTAAATGTTTCAGTGCCCAGGCGCCTCCAGTGATGGAATTAATTCCAAATTCTGGAGGCTGGGCCTCGAGGTGGGTACTTTTTAGGTCTCCCCAGGTTATCGTAACTGGCTGCCAGGGCTGAGGACGGCGGAGCGAGTCTCCATGTATCGGGCAGTCAATCCTAACAACACTTCTGCCTGACAAGCACTTTCCCAGCTGGTGGCAGGACAGATGTTATTAGCCCCCATTTACAGAGGGGGAAACCAAGGTCTGAATTATTTAGAGGTTTATTCAAGGTCTAGCTTCACCGCTGCTCGAGTAGCAGAAAACAATGCATGCCTTTGAGGAGAACTCGCCTCCTGAACTTTTCCTTGGCCTTCAACAAAGGACCCTTGAGAGGTACATTTTCAGAAGAGGGGCAGACTTCACGTGAAACGAGGAAGCTGGAAATCAGAGGAGGAGGGCTTATCTCGTGCATCTTTATGTGCCTTGCACTCCCTAGCACCACGCACTAAACAAACATTTGATAAATTAGTTGAAAGGAGGTGGCTAAGGTCACACTGCCCCACACCTGGCCGCCGGTCCCTGCGTGAGCTCCGCCCGCTCCCCCAGCTGAAGGCCGCACACTCCCCTCCCCAGCGACCATACCTCCTGCGTTGTGTGGGTGAGACCAGGTTTTACATGCTTTCTCTCCTTCTACCCAGAGTACACGTGCTTTATTTTCAAGCATGTAATGATGTTTTTTGATGTCAAAAATGTAGTAGCTATTTACAGAACAGAAACATTTGTTACTAAGCTGTGGTTCCCCATCAGCTTCCCTAATGTCACTTTTTTGGAAGTGAAGGAAAAGTACCCGAGGGGCTTGCTCAGGCGCAGGCGTTGCTGGACTTCTCTCCAGCTTTCCACACTTTGCTCCTTTCTCCCCGCCCCATTTGTGGGCAACGCCCCCCTCCCCCCCACACACACACTCTTCTGGGCTCTGACACGGTCTCGGGCACACCTGTTGCTGCACCTAGTTTATCCCCCAGGACGGGTGAGTTTGAGGGTGGTGGGAGACTCGCCGGGCCCAGGCTTTGCGGCTGCACTAACCTGGGGGTCTCTGGTCCTCGGGCCGTGCAGAGGTGGAGACCCCGAGGCGAGGAGCCGCCTGGGGTTTGGGAAGGCAACAGGGGCAGCTGGAACGCTCTGCTGTTGGTACCGAGTATAGGACCTTCGGTGAGGCAGCCTCACAGGGTGACAGTATCACAACCAATTAGAGGAGAACCTAAAGGAAAGTGACTCATGCCCCAAGTTGACAAATCCAGTCCTGAAGAGCTGGGAGACGCTCGACACGAAGGTGCCGTTCACGGGGCTGTGCCGTGTGTCCCTCATCGTCCACCACAGAATTCCCGAGGGCGGGCATGGGAACAGAAGGGACAGAAGCTCAGGGAGTCACAGGGGAAGTGGGCGTCTGAGAACATAGTCCCTCCACTGTGCGGACCCGGAGACAGAAACCGGCGTGGCGCAGACCGCGTAGCGGTGGTCCTGGGGCGACTTGCCTAGGTTCTCTTCCTGGCCGTGTGACCTTGAACTAGCTCCTTAATTTCCCCGGGTCTCAGTTTCCTTTTCTGTGAAATACTACCTACTATATACGATTGTTGTTGTTACTATTATTTTATTTAAAAACCACTCATTCGATTCCCCAGGTACAGATTTTTGAATTTGGTGCTGAGATAAATAAAAGAGATGTATGAAGCAAAACAAAGCGAACTTCCTTTCCTATGCCTCCTGTTATGTGGAAGCCCATCATAGCACAGGAAGAGAATTCATACCAGTTATGACTACCTTTGGATTGTTGTAACAAAGGGCAATGCTATATTTAGTATAGTTTACAACTTGTTCTGGTCTTACTGAATTCTCACTTTTGGAAAATGAATAATCCAAGTATGTTTCATGACGTCTTTCTGCTCATTTGCATATCTAACTAATTTGAAAGTCAAATTTGGGAACTGTGCTGAAGGTCTCACCGTCTCAAACGCAGCCGCGTGTTCCAACTCAGCGGAAAACTCGCAGCAGGGACCCCGGTCGTCTCCCGGGGAGGCCAGGAGACCTGTGTGCCGCGACTCTGTGACCGGCTGCGTGTGTCTGTGTGTGTTCCTTAAACCGGCATTCAGGACACGCTAATAAAATTACTTCGGAATCACTTTAGAGCCACCAAAATAAAAAAATTTTTGCAAATGAGAGCCATAGCCCGTACATTGTAGGCACAGTGGGTCAAAGTACACTTGATTTTATTTATGTGTATTATAAAACTGATAATGACATTATAAAATTTTATAATAGCTTCTATTTTACTATTTCAAAATGCATTTTACAATCATGAGCTAATTAACCTTAAAACTACCCCAACATGGCATTACTAATATTATAATCGCTATTTCCTGCTGGGGGAATGGAAGATGGAGTATGAGTAAATTGTATATTTAGTTGGGAACCAGGAATCTTGGATATTAATCTTCAATTACAACGAGTCACTGGAACATTATTTAGGCAAAAAACTCTCGAATGGTCTTTTTGACCAAGTATTTATTTTAGAACAGTCTGGCCATAAAAAAAAGAATGCTGGCATTTTCTTGTCTCAATAAAAAACTGTTGTCATGGAAATATTCCAGTGCCCTGTGTCCTCCAGCTGCCTGCATCTGAACAGGTCATAAACAGGCAGAGGTCCGGCACAGTCTTTCATGGTGGAAGCGAGGCTGGTCACGGGCCCCTTCCGAGGCTTTCCCAAGTCCACGTCCAGCACGGCAGCGAACGCAAGCCCTGTCTCAGGCTCAGCTGTGCATTCTCACCCCGGCTTCTCGTCCCAAATGCCTTAGACCGCTCCCTCCTCCTACACCCAACACATTGCATCTGTTACTGCTTCCCGTGCAGAAGTCTCGTTTTATTTTGGTCGACTAATAAAAACGAAGTTCTGTTTCCTAGAAATGCCGCAGCATCTCTCAGAGACTACTCCCTGCCCCCCCCACAATGGGAATCCGTGCTGTTTTCCAGGTAGTTCAGGGAGCCACGTGCTCTCCGGTCAAATGGTTTCATTAACTGATGCAGCCATTCCTTTCATTTTGGCTGGGGGACCTCCCGGTGTTTGAGTGTATATTCACAACAAAAACATTCTCCCCACGTATCTCGATATAGAAGCTGTGCATCACGTCCCACAAATTTGTTTAAACACAGTACAGCAAGAGCAAGGATATAATTCAGCTCAGAGCAGGAATGCCTCATGTCCTGAACGAAGAAAAAGGGGGAGACGGAGGGTGTCGTCTGAATCCGTGCCTGGATCCGCGCTTCAGAAATGTGTCATTCCATGTCCTTTGAATACAGTGTTCCTCCTGGCCCCTGAGCGCTATCGCCATGCATCTTTGTGCAAAACTGGAGAAAACAAGAAATGAATTTTGTTTTGAGGTTTTCACAGCCCTCATAGAACTGGATGCTGTTCAGTGGGGTAAGCAAAATTGGCTGTTGAGGCTGTGAATCTAGGGCCTAATCAGGCTGCTACTTACGTCGTCATAGAACTTGTGTGGGAAGGAGAGATTTATTTACCTGCAGGCACGCATGGACATGGGCTTACACACAGCCAGCTTAGAGGTTCTGGAGCAAAATATGGGCAGGTTGTGTTTATTCTTTAAGAGAAGGACAGGGATGATTTGTCTAAACTCGTAGCATTTGTAACGTACATGGTAAATCATTCATTTAATGCACTTTACAATGCTGGAGTTGAAGGTCAAGAACAAATAGGTCATTATAGTGCTAGGTCATATTGGTAATAGTGGCGTGTGGGGGCCATGTTGTGGGACATTGTCATTGCCCTCATGGTGTAAACCCCAAAAGTGTACATGGCCCAGTGAGGTCCCCAACAGGTGGTGGCACTCAGTAAGTGTTAGCTATGATGATGCACGACACAAGACTTCTCTAAATCTGCTGTCCACTGACTTAGCTAAACCGTGTCTTGAATTTACTTTCATTCTAAGGCTGTATCACTTCTGGGCTTAAGTTTCATGTGCTTACTGCCCATGGTATAAGGTCTAAGATGACCTCTTGAAAGCTTCAGAGGGCATTCTGTGACTTGGGTGTTCCAGAATTTCATGAACAGACTGAGCTTGTCCCTCGTGTGTGTCCATGATTTTATAGCTTTTCTTCATTTTAACCTGATCCCTCGTGTTTCCAGGCTAGATGGAGACTCAGTATTTTCAAGGGTCAGTCCCACGTGGACACACAACCATGTCAAGCTTTCACACAAAGTCGTTATCATGTTGGGGGGATATGGCGGGACATGTATTACAATAATCACATCCTCCAGTCAACTGAGTATTCGGAATTTATAAATACAGTTCAGTCTTAAGCCCTGGCTGGCGTAGCTCAGTGGATTGAGCGCAGGCTGTGAACCAAAGCATCGCAGGTTCAATTCCCAGTCAGGGCACATGCCTGCCTGGGTTGCAGGCCACAGCCCCCAGTAACCGCACATGGATGTTTCTCTCTCTCTCTCTTTCTCCCTCCCTTCCCTCTCTAAAAATAAATAAATAAATAATCTTAAAAAAAGTAAAACTTTGTTTTTTTAAAAAAATACAGTTTAGTCTTCAGAAATACCATCTAATTTATTCACAACACCGGGTGAGAGGGCAGGAGAGGGTAGGCTTATATCTACTGAAGTAGTTGCCTGAAGTCTTTTCCTTCGCTTTCCCTTCCATTTCCCAACACGCCCACCCTTCCTAGATTCCCTTCCAGCTCCTCCAGCTTTTGCACTCGGGCTTCCACGTCTCTGCTCGCCCTACTTGTTCCGTCTGGAGTTTATTTTGGGAGTGGGGAAGCGGGAGGGAGGTGATAGGTTCAACTTAGGACACACTGAATTTGAGACAACCACGGGTGGTTATGTGGTCAGCTGGTTCCATACATACTCTGAGGTTTAGAGCTCGGAAGAGAGGCCTGGGACAGAGACGTATATTTCGGAGCCTTTGGGGAAGGGACAGTAATTAAAAGCAGAGGAGAAGAGAAGACAAAATAAAAGGCAAGATAAAAAAGACCCAGCAGTGAGGCCCTGGGGAGCCCCCTGGACAGATGAGAAAGAGCTCATGATGGAAACTGAAGAGGGGAAGCCAGGGGAAGGGTGGAAGGGAACAAGGTGACTGTGGTTTTGGTGAGCCCAGGACACTGGACAGAACATTTCCAGGGACAGAAAGAGACCTCTGTGGGGAAGGCTATCAAGAGAACAGATCCAGCCCTGGCTGGTGTAGCTCAGTGGATTGAGCATGGGCTGTGAACCAAAGTGTCGCAGGTTCGATTCCCAGTCAGGGCACATGCCTGGGTTGCAGGCCATGGCCCCCAGCAACCACACATTGATGTCTCTCTCTCTCTCTATCTCCCTCCCTTCCCTCTCTAAAAATAAATAAATAAATAAAATTTCTTTTTAAAAAGGCGAAGCTCCGCATTTCCTAAAAAAACAACAAAAGAACAGATCTGGTCTAAAAGGCATCCACTGGCTTAAGCAGCAAGAAAGCCCTCGTTGGTGTTGATGAAAGACATTTCGGTGGGCGTGGTGAGGGTGGGAACTAGCCCGGAGAAGTGAGGAAATGAACTTGTGAGCAAGTGCAGGCATTTAACATGATGGGAAGTAGGAAAATAAGGAGATAATTGGGAGGACATGTGAAGTTCAGAGAAGGCTTGTTGTTGTTATTATTATTATTATTATTTTAAGGTTGGGAGAGAATTTAAATGCTGATGGAAAGGACCCTGTGGGCCAGAGAGGGGATCACTGGGAGGAAGTGGGGCCCAGGGCCCCCTGGGATGATTGACGTGTAACAGGAGAAGGGCCAAGGAGGGTGGAGCAGGACCAGGATGTGGACGAGATGTTTCTCGATGTGCTGGTCAGGGGAGGCCTCTTTGATGGCTCTGTTTTCTCCCAGAACCAGGATGCAAAGCCATTCCCAGAGAGTGAGGGAGCAGAAGGGATGTCGGCAATACGGGAGCACCGTTGAGGTCGACAACTGAACCCACAGGGGCTGGAAACTCCTGCGTTTCTTTATTTTCCTTGATGATTCTCAGTTGCCCAGATTCAGGCTAGAGTAAAGCCGAAGCAGCAGGAACTAGAGGGAGACATAGTTTGAGAGTAATTGCAAGAGACGGACTGAAATGAGAGACTGAAATTTAAGCTAAACCTGGAGAATGGTGATATTAAGATCAAGAAGTCTCGGAATTAGAAGGGAGTGGAGAGGCTAATGGTCTTCATGATGTCAGAGAACATGGTATGAGACTTTAAATTGGGGTATGAGGACTCTGTGATCAGAGGGTTGGTGTTTAAATGCTGATTTTTGAGGTGGAGCAGTTTGGAGATTTGACAAGGTCTGGGATGTGAAGGAGAAGAGGAAAAGGCCATTGGAAAGGAGGAAGTCGAGAACCAGGGAACCCAGGAGGGTGGATGGGAGGGGTTTGCATATGTGCATTCTAGCCCAGGAGTTGAGGAGTTCAGGCACTAGTCTTCACTCGGTGTAGGTATGTGGAGGGAGGGAGGAGCTGTGAATGGCAGTAACAAGGAAAGCGGAGTCCTGGTCAGGTAGCTCAGTTGGTTAGAATGCTGTCTTGACATGCCAAGGTTACAGGTTCAAGGCCCAGTCAGGACACATACAGGAGTCACCCAATGAACACATCAATAAGTGGTCGACAACTAGATCTCTCTCTCTCTCCCTCTCTCTCTCTTCCTCCCTTCCTCTTTGTCTAAAATCAGTAAGTAAAATTTTAAAAAAGAAGAAAAGGGGAACAATGACACAGGCCCCAAAGAGGTGTTTGACAGCATTAAACTTAAACTTCCAGGATAAATGAAAAAATGTAGTGGGATCTATTTTTAACATGCTGTGGTTTTAACATGGGGTGGTCAATGCTATAAGACATTTGTGATTCTTTATAAAGACAGTGAGTTTACATGATTATGAGAAATATCTGTTATTATAAAAGCATAGGAGCATTGTTTGTCTTATGTTCATTGATGTGGAGGCTTCACCGAGCAGGTCCTGGGGACCGTGCCAAGTGAGTGGCCATTAGCTCACAGGGTTTGCTGGAATGATCTGTCAAAAGGTAACAAGGCCATTTCCCCAGGCTCAGTTCCAGCCATGGGAAGCAGAAGATTTCTTAAGCCACGGTGCAAAGATGTTTGGCTTTAGGAGAACAAAGAAGAGAGGAGAAATTGTTTTTCTTTTTGGAAAAATGTTTAAGAGTAAGAATGGCCTTTGAAGTCTCCCTGATGAAATAGGCGGGGAGATTCAGATCACTGGGGCCTCTGAGCCATCGCGGCCTTTGGATGCCCGGAAATCTTGCTTTCACGTGGATGCTTTGCCCGTCTCTGCAAATGCTCGGACTGGGCAGGCAGCCTGGGCGTGCACGGCTCAGGGAAGCTCTCTGCTTGCCCCGAAGTGCTTCTGAGGTCGTTAGTCTCCTTCCAATAAGCAACACACACCCTTTCCTCTCAGATCTCCAGTAAGGCCGGCCCCAGAGAATTCCACAGGCATCCAAACGGCCGCCTGCAAACAAAGGAAGAGTTCTCTGGGTGTGGAACAAAACACCGAAAGCTGACCTGGTGTTTTCATTTCATCGTGACAGCTCAGAATTCACTCTCGAAACTCATGCTTTGTTTCCAGGTAGCAGGCTGCAGATTCCCTGAACAGTCCAGTAGGTGAAGTGGACAAACTAGACGCAAATTACAGTGCAATACCAACATTAATGCAATCAATTGCTATGAGGATATGAAGTTTTAAGAGATGCTTACAGTTGCTTCCATGGGATACCCCCAGAGAAGGCAGCTCACCATGCCTTCTGTCTCACGGGTTTCGCGGAATTCTGAAATCTGGACAAACTTGGAGATCATCTCTTCCCTTCATGTCATTCTTAGGAGTCGGAGCCTATCCAGGGCGTATTTTGTCCTTGTGTTTTTAGTGGAGCATTTCATGTAGGGACCCGCCCCACCGTCACACCCCATGGTCCTGGTGGGGCTGTGCACTACCCCACTCTCCTCTCTCCCTGCTTGCTCAGGCTTAGACCTGCGACCCGGGCTGGGCCTGCCTCGGTTTGTCAGAATAGCTTGGGCTGCAAGCAGTTGTCTCATTTGTTGTATGGAAAGTGTCCCTGGACAGATGTCACAACGCAAGCCCAGGCGATTTTGAGAGTATGTTTGTGAAAGCTGGGGACAGCAAAACAAAGGAAGACGAGGCCAGATCACAGCAACAGGGCTGAGCCTAGGCAGAGCTGCCCTGGCCCTTTAGAAAGAAAGTCACAGGGGCAGAAGAAGTGAGACAGTTGGGCTGTGAGGACTAAGGAAACAGGTTACAGAGGCAAAAGCAGGGCCCTTGGAGACAGGGGTAGGGGGTTATCTCGGGAGGAGCTGCTGCTGCCCTCTGTTCCCCTGGCTGCAAGTCTCCTGGGAGCCTTCAGAGCAGGGGTGTCGGACTCATTGTCACCAGAGGCCACATCAGCCTCACGGTTGCCTTCAAAGGGCCGAAGGTAATGTTTGGACTGTATTGTATACATGTAACTACTCCTTAACTAGGAGCAAGGAGCTTAGCGCTGCTGCTGGGTAGAAACAAGGTGCCAGCCGGGATAAAACAAGGTGGAGGGCCAGATTTGGCCCACAAATCCTGTGTTTGCCACCTGTGCTTTAGAATTTATGAGAAAGATACACACCTGAGGAAAGGGGGTGGGGAAGGCACCGGGAGATCACGCACCGGGTCCTTTAAGTTTTTATCTGTTTTCTACAGGTGAGAATTTTAGGGGAGGCCTCAGGGGAGGAGCACAATAGAATATTTATCCGCTTTCCAGGTGTGTCCTTTAATATACTGATTCATCGAAATAAGCATATAAGGTCAGGGTTGTCCTCTGGTCAGCTTCCCCTTCAGAGAATGTCACCGAAGAGGACCCGGGACCAAGGTGGGTCTGCCGTAGCGCGGTCTGGAATGTGTGAAGCATTTGTTCCTAATCGTCCTGGGTTAGGGAAGCTAAGGCCTTGCAACTGGTGAGCCTCGTTTAGCTATCTGTCTCCTGTTTCCCTATTCCACCTGCCAAGGAATTTTCCTAAGGTTTTACTATCCTTCCTCAAAAGGCCCAGATTGCAGAACAAAGCCAAGCCCAGATAAGCAGAGCCAAGAGACGGAGCCCAGATGATATTATCTGCACTTCTGGACTCGGGCATGTTTTTCTGTTCGCATAAATGGTAGCCCAGGATAAACATGGTTCTGCAATTTTTCAATTTTAGTTGACCAATATATCCTTGAGATGACGCCACATTGAGAGTGTCCTCAGTTTTACAATTACCTAGGACTTCACTGTGTGGATTTATTAATAAATGATTTCACCTCTTTTCTATTGATGGACATCTGGGGTCATTTCCAATCTTTTGATACTTATAACACATGTTATTTCATCTTTTGCCCATGCTGTTGTTCTAGAAGAAGTGGAATTACTTCTGGATTACTGTACCAGTGTAATTTCTGCTAGACAATGGACAAATTCTTCTCCACAGGCATCGTTCTGCACTCTCCCCAGCAAGGTGTGGAAGTCTGGTTTCTCCACAGTCTTGCCAACAAAATAGGATGTCAAATTGTGGGCTTTTTTCCTTTCCTGTATTTGTGTCTTGTTCTCTCAAGCCCCACCCTCCTTGGAAAAGTGGAGCAGCTGCTAACCCTCACCCAGAATTTCACCTTGATTAGTCTACCAGGCATTCACTGGGGTTACGGGCTCCAGACGCCGGTGAGCAGAGTCGGTAGTAGGTGGAGACACCTGTATGGGGTTCAAATAACGACAGGACCCGTGAGACTGAAAGGACAGGTCCTCACACCAGAAAGGCTCGTTGTGGAGGTAGGGGAGGGGCGGCAGTGATCACCTCGGGGGATCCACCCGAAGGTGAGAGACGTACAAAGGGTAGAGAAAAACATGCATGTCTGTTCCCTGCTATGGCTGCGAGTTTGTCTGGTTCACTCCACGTGCTCAGCTCATGAAATGCGAAGCCTCCGGTAACTAAGGAGGATTTCCAGGATGCCAAACTGCTGTTCCCTTTTCCAACCTTTTGGGAACCAAATCTTTCAGAAACTAAATAAATGAAGTAGAGATTTTTTTGGGTCACTTAGATGATTTTTATTTTAAATGATCGATGAACTTGTCAAAATCATCCACTAAAGCAGGTGTTTTTAACTTCTATAGAGTTGAAGGACATAGTTATTTTGCTTTTGGCAAATGAAAATGTAACAGGAGGAGGAAAAGAACAGTCATTCTCCTTTCTACCAAAAAATTGGACTCAGACAATGGAGCATTTATGACATCCACAAAAGTATAGGCCGATGTTTGCCAGCATACTTCTCGTGGTTGGCTGAACAGTGGCCTGCAAAATACCCAGGTCCCAATCCCTGGAACCTGTGAACGTTACCTTAAATGGCAAGAAGTTCTTGCAGGTGGATACATTGAGGCTGTTCTGAGATGGGGAGATTGTCCTGGGTTATCTGGGTCAGCCCTAAATGTAATTACAAGGGTCTTCAGAAGAGGGAGGCAGGGGGAGATTTTACTGCAGCTGGAAAGAAAGAAGGTGATATGAGGACTTCAACAAAGAGAGGGGCAGTTTGGAAGGTGGAGGGAGAGGTCCTGAGCGGAGGAATGCGAGGAATGCCGCTCTGGATACTGGGAGTCCACTCTCCCCTGCAGCCTGGGGCGGGGCCTGGAGGGAGGGAGACACCCTGGTTTCAGCCCCAAGACGCTGACTTCAGACCTCTGGCCTCCGGAACTGTAAGGGAAGACATTTGTGTCGCTTCCTAGTGTGTGGTGATTTGCTCATGTCTAGAGGAAGCTAATTAATACACTTGGCAATTTCAAGGAAATAAGAATTTGGTGTTTGATTTTTTAAGTTGACTAAATGAGTTAATGGGAACTAATAAGAATGTAAAGGCATAATTTTTTAAAAGATTTATTTATTTATTTATAGAGAGGGAAGGGAGGGAAAAAGAGAGAGAGAGAGAGAGAGAGAGAGAAACATCAATGTGCGGTTGCTGGGGGCCGTGGCCTGCAACCCAGGCATGTGCCCTGACTGGGAATTGAACCTGTGACACTTTGGTTCGCAGCCCGGGCTCAATCCACTGAGCTACGCCAGCCAGGAAAAGGCATTATTTAAAAGAACACAACAGCCTCTTTTAGGGAAAAAAAATCCAAGTGCATTCAATTTCAAGTGCTTCCTTTATAAATAAGGTCCGCAGAGCTCTCTCTGCTAGTGAGTGGTGCTATAACTACGTGGGCCTCCCTGTTAAAAACTATCATAACTTCCTAAATGTATTACTAGGCCAGCAGTGAGTAACGGAAACCAGCCCCCAGGGGTTCCACGTAGTGGTCAGCCTTGGCTGTGAAGTGTAGCCCAAATCTCAAAACCTCCGTGGCTGTAGCAATGAGTATTTATCTCTCGTTCACATGACATGTTGGCAACGGTGAGTCAGGTGACCCTGCTCCAGGTTGTAGGTCAAGTTCACCTCTGTTTCTTGTTATGTCATTATGGGGCCTGAGGTGTAATGTTCTCTTAGCAGAAAGCAGGAGCACAAAAGAGGGGGCGAAGACTTGCAAAGCCTCTCAGGATCTCTGTTTTGAACTGGCCACACTGCCGCTTCTGCTCGTACAACATCGGACAAAGTCACACCACATCACCAGGGAGGAACATTCATTCCTCCTGGACGTGAGGAAGTGAGTATTTGCTGCATAATAAGACTGTGGAGCATACCCCTCCACACCCCTCTGGTTTCAGCTTTTTTAGGACCGTGCCCCGAAAAAGCGGAAACCAGAGAACAATGCAGTAAGCAGCAAGTAAATGCTGTATCAGCACTAAAATTGAGGGGAGACCCATTTTGGGGCTAATAGTGAACTTGAGACTTCTGTATCAAAGAGAGGAAAGAACGAAGAGAGGGAATATATACAATGGAGACATTTTGACCGAGCCGCAAAAATTATATGAAAGTTGAGGCATGAGGAAAAAGGCTCTACTCTTGTTCTAACTAGCCTGGAAATCAACTTCTTGAGGTTTGCAGCCCTGGGTCAATGCCTGGATGTACATCTGGACGTCTACCAGCACTCCAGATGACCCTCTGGTCACAGCCCTGCCCCCACTCCCCCAAGGACCCGTGTATCCAGGCCACCTGCCGTTCACCACCTGGACTGCTGACAGCTGGCTGATAACTATCTTAGGCCAGTCCTAGGGCTAAGATTGTAGGACTAAAACTTCTTAAGAATGTATTTTGTATACTGTAAGAACTCTTAACTTTTCTTTCTTCTTTGGAACACTTCTGGGTTTTTCTCTAACTGTGTTCTCAGTTTGAAAACTCTAAGACCCTCGAATAAATTTTTTATCATGTATTCCTAGCCAAAGCCATCAGACTCTTTAGTTAATTTGACAAAAGCCAGACTCTCAAATAGGGCTGACATGGTCCCCGGGTGCTAGGGGCTCGTTCTTAGCAGAAGCAAACACAAGTCCACTTGGGATTTTCCTAGGCTAAGATGAACCACGATAAATCACAACCAAATGAATTCACAACACACACACATGGAGTGAAGTCCCCATACACAAGACTCAGCAGGGACAATGGAAGACACATTCCAAATTTTTAGATATTAGAATTAGCAGACTATAAAATTGTTAGTTATAAAATGCACTTAAAGAAACAAAAGTTGGAAACACAAAACAAGAAACCAGCAGGAATGGTAAGGCTGGACACAGAGAACAAAGTGATGATTGCCAATGGGCGGGGTGAGAAGGGAATTAAGAAGCACGTATGAATGGGTAGTTACAAAGTAGGCACAGGGATGTGAAGCACAGCATAGGGAATACAGTCAATAATGTTGTAACAACCGTGTGTGGTGCCAGGTGGGCACCAGACGTACTTGGTACATTATATAAGTGGCTAACCACTACATTACATGTCTGAAATTATTATACTATGGAATGTCAGCTGTAATCAACTATAATTTTTTAAAAAACAGGAAGATGTGGCTGGTTTGAAAAAAGTTAAATGGAACTTTTAGATATGAAAAATATTGCTGAATAAAAAACTCAACTGATGGCTTGCGTAGATAATTAGACCCAATGAAACAGTTGTTCAGCAGAGCAGAAGACAGCTCTGGAGAGATCACTCAGAATGCAGCACACACAAGGGTGTGGAATATGTAAGGAGGTTAAGAGATACTGATAACAGAAGGAGAAGGTCTCTATATGATTAATATATAAATATAGAGAACGGAGAAAGGGCAGTTTTTTAAGAGACGAGATCTGAACATTTTTCAGAAGTAATAAAAGATTAAAATCCACAGGTAGAGAAAGCACAAATACATTAGACAGGATAAGTAAAAAGAAAACCACATATAGAAAAATGGTAGAAAGTTTAGGATACCCAGAACAACACGCAGTTAGAGAGAGGGCACATGAGCTCCCAAGAACAATCCTTGGACAAAGACAACCATTCATCACCGACAACAGCAGCCAGCAACCAGGGGCGTAGCATCTTCGAAGTGCGGAGAACAAGACAACCATTTTATCTTAGACAAGACTGTTGTGTAGTTTTTCCTAAGGGTCGCCTTGTCCCCCTGAAGCCCCCAAATAAACTGATTTTACAAACCTAAGACTTCAGATGGCAAGGGTGGGGAAAAAAATCAATGACACTACTCACATTAAGAACATTTATTTATACCTTTCCACATTCCACAACAGATCTGAGTCTGCCTCTAATACATAAGTTTCTTCTTCTTGCATGGACGAGGCTAGATATCTTCCGATAAACACGGAGAGTTTATCTCCAATGGGCCTTCACTAAAGGAATTCAAGGTGCTGTCCCTCAGGGAGCAGAAATGTGATCCCAAAGGAATGTCTGAGAAGCAACAAAGAATCCTTAAAGACAAGACCACGAATCATAATGGTAAAGCTAAAAGAACATGTGTAATATAAAAGTGATATCTAATTTGGTGGTTTGAAAAAGGACAGAATGAAACTAGAATTTCGTGGAAGTAATACCATGGAAACAGTCGATCAGAAACTGTTTTAAACCTCCTGCACTGTTCAGGTGGGGGGTTAAGATACTAACTCTTGGTCCGTTTAGTGTGGCATGCATGCGGAATATCAAAGGTAAACACTAAGAGAAGAGAAACGCGGTGATGAACACCCCAACCAGGAGAGGGGGACAAATTCAGCAATACGAAAACAAAGAACAACAACAGCACAACCGAATAAAAAGAAAAAAAATATATACAGCAAACAGGCAGAAGCAAATCCAGGGGTTTTAGAAATATTAATGATTTTTAAAAGAAGTAAATAGCGAATGAAGCCAGTTAAAAGGCAGGTAATGTGTCAGATTGGAACCAAGAAAGGAACCATGGCCCTGACTGGTGTGGCTCAGCTGGTCAGGCGTCTTCCTACAGAGCAAAAGGTCACTGGTGTGACTCCTGGTCAGGGCACACGCCTGGGTTGCAGGTTCGGTCCCCCGGTCAGGGTGCCTCCTAGAAGCAACCAACCAATGTTTCTCTTTCACGTCGATGTTTCTCCCAACCTTCCCCTCTCTCTAAAAAATGAATAAATAAAAACCAAAAAAAAAAAAAAAAAAAGGAACCATGTACCTCCCTCTCAGACAATATTATCTTTAGAGCACAAATGACATTTGTGTTCCAAACGTGCTTCTTCAAGAGCTTAGCTATTTTAATACAAAAAAGATGAGCTATTTACAAGTCGTTCTTTGCTACCCACCTGTCTACTTGTCAAAAGTTTGAAGCATGATTTATTTCCTTATATAATCATAAATGCCTTCAATTGTGAGATTTCTCTATACGTCAGTGGATGTTGCTAAGTTCCAAGATGATACCAGTTTTAACAGATACATGGCCATCTTCGAAATGTCTGCTTCTCAAGCTTTCTTTTCAGAGCAGGGGTCTCCAACCTCTGGGCCTCAGACCGGTACTGGTCCGCGGCCTGTCAGGAACTGGGCTGTACAACAGGAGGTGAGCTTGAATGCAATGCACTTGCATTATCCCCCAAATCATCCCCCCTCACCTCCCACCCCCACCCATGGAAAAATTATCTTCCATGAAACCAGTCCCTGGTGCCAAAAGGGTTAGGGACTGTTGTTTTAAAGGACACAAATTACCAAAAATTAAAGAGAAAAGTCAAGGGTTATTTATATGAAACAGGCAAATATGTGACACTGTGTTATTGAGTTTTGAGTACTTCTCTGGCTTGCCTAAGATATGGTTTGCTAAGCCAACTCAATCATTTGCAAAGAGGCTCAGCATTAAAATGTTCCCTGTTTGTGATTACCCCTTGTACTTTAAATTGTTCTTGCTAATTTTTCATTTCTGATGATGCAAGCGAAGAGCATTTACCAAACACCCACAGTACCAAATCCAAGACGTTAAAAGCAGCCTCCAAAGAGAACAAACAGAACAAATTCCAGAGAACAATCTACAAGTTAGGGTCTACATAATCGTTGGGTAGATGCGAAACTGTTTGGGGGATAGCACGATTTCGCTTTGGAGAAGACTGCGGAATAGTTTCTCTCAAGAGCTGGCCTTACTGCCCCACCCCCCCGCGCCCCCCCCCGGCCCCAGACTGGGTCACTGATCTGAGTCTGCAGAGTGGGACAGGGCGGGTAAAACCGATCCACGGTCCTGGTCATATCAATTACATTTGTTTCCATCCTACCTCATTCCACAGAAGATTTGAGTACGTTTATCATACGTAACTTCCACTAAGTTAAAAAAAAAACATTTAAAAACAATCAGGATCATGGGAAATAGGTAAAGAATAAGAATATAAGTCGAGGCCAGAGACCCCTTAATGTTGCCGTGCATTAGAATTACCCGCAGAGCTTGTAAAGCCCCTGATGCCCACGTGGAGCCCTTGTGTCAATTGAAGCAGAGTGTTTGGGGGGTGGCAGGCACACAGCAGCAGTTTTAAAGATCCCCGGGTTTTCCTGCGTGCAGCCAAGTTTGGGAACGGCTGGCCTAGGCTGCCATTCTCAGCCTCAGGCACACATTAGCGTCACCAGGGAAGCTACTGAATGACTCATGCTCCTGTCCCTACCCTGAACCAATGAAATCCTAGTCTCTTATGCTGGCGACCAGGCCCTTGGCCATTTTAAAGCTCCCAGATGGTACCAATGTGCATCCAGGGTAGAGAGCATTGCCCTGGGAGAAAGCTGGCATGTAATTCCACATGGGATTCCCCCCCCCCCCCCGCCCCCGTGGGTTCTTGTATGGCTTAAGGCCACAAAATTGGTCCTGAGTTTCCTGGGCTGGAATAAACAGAAAAACACCATCAGTTGAAATAATTCTTGTCATCCCTACGAAAAAAGCTTATCGGTTCCTTGGAAGAAGGCAAGCTTTTCTCTCAGGTCTGAAATGCATGTCTAGTTTGAGACTTCTTAAAGGGGCTTTTGGATGATGTCATGGGTCACAAAATATACAATAACTGAGAGATGGCCAGTTTCATTGTGTTGTTTCTCATCATCATCCCCCCGGGGAAAGCCAAGGACATGCCCCTGAGTGCAGGCAGGGGCAGACGGCTGTGGAGGGGGTGTGGGGGCAGGAATGATGCGGAGGGAGGGACAGAGGAAGTCAGACGCCCCCCTCTGCAGCGCCCAGGTCAGATGGCCTCCCCCAAAGGTAGAGCCTGGAGCTGTGCGCCTCCAGGTGTAGGAGCGGCATCTTGCGTAATGAGAAACTCTAATTTTCTTTTAGAAAAACTGAAAGAGCAATTGCTTTCTCCCCACATTGTAAGTTGTACAAAGCTTGACAAAGGCCTGGCTGGGGATGGTATAGAAGCACTGATTTCTTTCTGGCCAGGGAGAATGAACACAGGCCCGTCTTTTGAAACGCTCTCCGTAGACTTTTCTTTTCTTCTCCACCAGGCTTTTGTGGCCTGTAAGTGCTGCTGCTTTACCGGCTCATGATTCGTGGGTTTCTGAGTAGGGTGTTGTTGACTGCGTGGGACTGGGCCTTGAAAGGAAACCTCTTACATGGCACATGTTGTCAACCACAGTAATGTCCTAGGAAAGCCACGCAGAGCTTAAATTAGGAAGGGCGTGCCCCCTTTCTTTTGCAAACAATCTAGGGAGGCATATAGCTGATCTCGTGTGAAGTAGCTGGGGTCCGCCATGAGGATTCTTTAGATCACGTGAGTGCTCCTCCCTTAAGAAACGGGCTTGAGTGAAAATCCTAAACGCGTCCCCTTAATACCCAAGTAGGCGCTTCGATGTTTTCTTCTCCAAGTCCAATAGCACGTTCGGCTTGTTTTCTTCTTGAGCTCACTTCACATCTCAATTTAAGAGAGACTTCCTGAAACAGTCGAGTGACGAATTTCTTTCACTTATTTAAAGGAGTCCCTGGCATCCCTATAAATCGGAAGGATTCAACGAACTAACTGCTCACTGGAGGAACTGCAAGTTGGGATGGGGAGTGAAGCCTACGGTGGCAAATAAGGTGTCTTGATGGTTTGCATATGCGGAGACCAACCTTCAACTTGTTACTTCAAGTTGCGGCTCACAGATATGCTGCCTTTTATTCCAAGAACCACGCTGCCCATTTCCGAGTGGGCGGGCGGGCACTCCGCGCGGTTGGTTTTGTTCCCTGGAAGGCTGACACAGGCAGTGGCGACTGGCGGCCACAGTGGGGCAGCCTCTTCCCGGCTGGCAGCCGGGCCGGGCGGACCGACTCCGGGGAGCCGACCATGCTGCCAAGTCCGGCTCGCTGAGGTTGCCCGGAATTTAAAGGGGTCTAGAAATAGCCACCTTTCCCCCTTGAACAGTTACTGCGAGCTCAAGGCTCCCGATAAAAAGGCCACGGGGAAGAGGCGTGGACCGAGTGCTGAGTGTTTCTTGTGGAAAATGCCTTCAGCGTCCCCAAAGGCACAGCCCGCCCCCTCCCCAAAGCAGAGAGAAAGCGGGAGAAGAGGGTGGGTCAGCTGGGAGGGCCGGGCACCCGCGGACACTTCTCGGTGTACCCACCCCTCCGTTGGGAGAGCCCGCTGAGCCCAGGGGAGCAACTCCGAGGCCGGGGGTGGGGTGGGCGTGGGGGGCCAAACTCCTCCACCTCCGCAGCCGGGCTGCCGCCCAGCCCGGCCGTGATTGGCTTGGGGGGCACGTGTGCCCGCCCCGGCGAGGGCGGGGAGGGTCCCCTCCGGGCGCCGGGTGGGCGGAGGCGGAGGAGGGGGCGGGGAGAGCAGGGTGTGGGGGGGGGGGGCGGGAGATAGCGAGCGAGGGGGCGGGCAAGCCGGTTGGAGAGCTGAGAGCAGGCTCGGCGCAGGGCGGAGAGCAGCCGGCGAGCCGGGAGCGAGGGAGGCGTGAGGCGCGGGCCGCGGGGAGGGAAAGCCGGGCGGGCTCCGCGCTGCCGTCCGCTGCACCGCGCGCTCCGGACCTCCAGTCCGCACCGCAGCCTTCTGGGAGGAAGCGGCGCCCGCAGCAGCAGCCGGGGCGCCAGATCGGGGCGCCAGATCGGGCTTCCTCACCTGCCGCGGGGCACGCGCAGGGCCGGCCAGACCGGAGGAGGGGCGCAGACTCGGCCGCTCGCGCCGCAGCCCAGCTGCCGGAGAGTGCCTCGACCCGAGCGGGGCGCCGGCTCCATGGCGACCGGGCTGGGGGAGCCGGTCTACGGACTCTCGGAAGATGAGGTTAGCGGCTCTCCCTTCCCTCCCGGGACTCCCTGGGGAGTTCCTGCCTGGTGCCCGTCAGGGGGTGGGGACTAGGGCGACCCCGGGGGTGCGCGTTCCCCGTGCCTGCAGGGGAACCCCAAACGCGGGAGCTTCCCCAGCAGAGTCCGGTGTGGGGGGGGGGGGTGCTCGGGCCTTTGGCCCTGCGCCTGTGCCCCCTCCCCCAGCCAAGCGCATTGTTTGTAAATAAAGCAGTGCGACGCCCTTGGAGCCCGGGTTCACTCGCAGCTTTCCACCTTTAGGTGGGAGGAGGCGCGTGCGCCTCTGCCTGCGAGTTTCTGCTCTCGGAGCCGCGTCTCCCCGGGCTGTTGGGCAACTTTCCGCCTTTCGCCCCTGCAGCCTGGGAGTCCATGATGTGGGTCACGTCTGGGTGGGGGCTGCAGACCCACAGCCCGGAGGAAACGGAATTGTCTTTCCCTTGAACTTTCTCTACAATGATTATCTCCGCGTGTGTGCTTGCCACGGTGGGAGTGGGTGAGCGCGTGGAGCTGGCGTGTGTCTGTCCTCTCTTGCAGGGTCTAAAGCCTGGAGAGTGGATTTGGGGGTCTTTTTGGTGGAGGAAAGGGGTCTAGGATGGTGGCAGGTGCCCCTGGAAACTTGGAGGAAGCTTGCAAGCCCTGCCATTTTTTTTCCTCGCAAGGATCAAAGCCTCGCACCTTTTGGGATGGGTGGAGAGACAAAAGCTCAATCAATCTTCTTTTATTAATAAGGCAAATTAAATAAGCCACGCCCCGAAGGCTGTCGGTTTCCCGGGAAAGGGCTTTGTTTTTACCCTCACCCTCTCCTCGCGATTCCCCACTCCCCTTTTTTGAACCGTTCCTGCTAAATCACTGCTTAGCCCTCTCTCGCTCAGCCACGCTCGCCTCTCATTGGTGTGTCGCTCTGCCAAAAAGGGGGGTGGGAGGCCTGTCGCTGGTGCGGCGTGACAGGCAGGCTGGATGGAGCAGGTAGGAGGGGTCTGCCATCTGGCGGGGTCCGCGCTCAGGTCTGGCGCCCCTTTCGAGAGGTGAATTTACAACCCATGAAGCATTACTCAGCAGGGAGGTATTTCCTATTCTAGTTGTGCATTTCATGAAGAGCCGATGCCTGGGAATTCAAGGATTTCTGGATTCCTCTTCTTCCTCTCGGTCGTTTCTTTTCTGAGGTCCCCCCTTTCTCTGGCGATGGGGGCGGGGTTAACGAAGAGTCCATTATCTGGGACATAACCCACGTTATGGCTTCTTGCTCACCGCCAGCTTTTGTACTCTGGCGCGGTCCGAGGGCATGTGCTGTGGAAGTGTGCAATGGCTTAGGTGACTTGAAGGGGGAGGGTGTGACTCCCCCCCCCCCCCGCCCCCCGTGGTACTAGGGAAAGCTTGCTGTGGTATTTTATCAAAGAATGATCACAATGCAGATAATGTGTGATTTACATTTTTGATTATTTCGTCCATGCTGTGCGGGTGTAAAATAATGTACCCGTGTTCGTGCAGGTGCCTGGGGATTGGTGGAAAGTACAGCCTTGTTTCAACGGCCCAGGCACTTCTCTCCCTGGCACTTCTCTTCTGGGCGCTTTGAGTTGCTTTCTCTTTCATTCTATACTTCTCCATTTAATTAGGAGCAGTAGGGGGCAGGCACTGAGCTTTCTGAAAGGTGCTGAGGTGCAGACATTCCTAAAGCAGGAGCTCGAGGTATTAGTGGGGGGTGAAGAGAGTTGCGTTTCACCTTAGGTCTTTTTTAAAAAATTACATGATTATTGTTAACAGTTCCCTGAAAAAAACATTTACCAGTGTGTTGGGAAATGCAACAGGATAAATGAATCGCATGCCCATCGCTGTCGTTGGGGTTTTGCTTACATGTGCAGCCAGGGTCAGAACCTACCCAGAGTGCGCTGGGCCACTTTTGTCTAGATGCGTTCATACTGAAGACCTTGAGTCTAGTGTGGAAGTGCAGGATGGAATATAAGGAGAATCTGTGTGTGTGTGTGTGTGTGTGTGTGAGAGAGAGAGAGAGAGAGAGAATATGGCTGGGTTCACTCCTGGCCACGTTGCTGGAGGGTTATTTGGGGCTGGGTGGGGAATAACAAGGGAGGATGAAGACCTTTTATTACTCGATGGCGTGTTGCTGGCCCCTCTGTAGCTCGCACACATCATATTACTAAAGACAGGTCATGTCTGTCTTTCTCTTCCAGCTTCTCCCAGTGAAAAATCAGGCAGGGCTGTTTGGATGATTTCACATTTCTGTGGTGTTTGCTTTTTATGGGAGGTTTCAGGCTGTTAGGTTGCCCTTCGGAAAAAATCAGGGAATGCCTTCCTTCGTAGAATATTAACAACCAATTGTTGAGGTTCGTATTTTGGTTTCGTCTCCCCGAGTGAGCCTGTGAAAGAAAACAAGTGGAAGATTTTCACCGGCTCTTCAAGTCGACTGCCTGATGGAACAAACAGGCAGGGCTGTTTTTCCAAAGCGTGTGAAATGTGGGTGCACATCAGCTCACGCCCTGGGTGTGCTGCAGACTGTCACACCCGGAGATACTTTGGTCTAGGGAAGAGTCACCTTACAAACCTCTTAGCAGCGTAGACATCCATACCTAGCAGGTTCTGTATTTTCATGGGAGGCTGATTGAAAAGCCCCGTGCGTTGGTTGGAGTGCACCCAGCGAAGCCCCACTCAAGCAGCCTCTGGCTCTGAGCGCTGCTGGTGGCGAAGCATTGCATTAACCTAGAAAGCGAGGGATGCTGAGACAGAGGGCATTGTTGCTAGGTCTGTCCTGCTTGTGGAATGAGAGGGATCACGTGTGGGCTTTGCTTGTGTGTGAGCGCGTGGGCCGTGTAGTTTTCGTGGTGCCTTTCTGGGCGACGTTCCTCTGGTGAGGTGTCGGTCATGTTCGCCCGGATTCGAGTCAGGTCGGCCTGGGTAACCAAGTTTGAAATCTCCATCAGATGAAGCATGTTTGGTGCTGGAGGGATTAGCAAAGTAACAAAACTTCTGACTCAGGGCCTAGGCTGAGATTTGGGTTGGAATCAGAACGGTTTGGACTCGTTTCTGCATCTGGCTTGGTTCCTTGGTGGTTTTTTTGTTTGGGTTTTTGTTTTTATGTATTTCTTTGGCAGCCTGTAGCGCACTTTGGCCTGTTTACTCATGAATGTTACTGTGAACCTTCTGAAAGGTTTTATTACAGCATCTGAGGTATCCGTTATTGCAAAGATTTTTCTGGTGGGTGAAAGTTTAAATGGCAGCTTTCTTATTAGATGCGGCATTTCAATGTTTATTTGGTGGTTAGAATGAGGCAAATGGCGTACAAGTGAAGGCCAGGCTGGCTGGGGATGGTACTTTGCCGCTCCCTCATAATTTTATACCAATAAGGATAGCCGGCTAGTGTTTTGTATGCTTTCTCTGCACTCAGCATTGCGTTCAGCCTTTATGCACTTGCTATCTCATTTAATTCTCGTAAGAACCCCGTGAGGTCTGCTCTCATTTACAGACGAGCGCTCAGAGAGGTTAAGTGATGCACATAAGGACACACAGCAAGGAAGTCGTGGAGTCAGGATTTGAACCCAGTTCTGTTGATTCCACAGCCCTAGTTTTTAACGTGTTCCCTCCCTTCCAAGTATCATGAAGGGTCTTCATGGCTCGATTAGTAAGGGGTAGATATTTATCTGTATGTCGGGGGTTGTAAACCGATGGCTTCTAGGCCAGAATTGATCAGGAGCCCTGCTTTGTATGTGTGGTCTCCATAGTGTCTCAATGCTCGGACATTTTCCTGGAAAGTGGTGAACACCTGACGTCACCGGGGCTTGTTTCTTGCTGGCAGCAGCGAGTGGTGGGTCTGAGTTGGGGCCCCTGAGCCGTGGCAGCTGTGCTTCCCCAGCCACGACCCCACTGCTCCCTGTTGTCGTGGGGGGCCTCTGCTCACATGCTTCTAGCAGACACTCTGTAACACACATTCAGGGTTAGCCTCTGACATGGCATCACAGTTTCTTTAAGTTGCCGTCAGTTTTAAGACGCGCACCGTTAGGGACCCCTACGAAAAACAGGGCTGTCAAGTGGTGATACACCGTTGATTGTACGCAGCATCTTTGTTTCAGAGACGTGAACATATGAAAACGAGGGTGTTTTAGAGTTTGTGAACTGCTCTGGCTAGAAACCCCAGGCTAACCCTGGGCCTTCCGTCTCCATGCCCGCAATCAGGCAATGCCTTTCTGTCACCCGCTCGCTGGTCAGATGTCCGCTTCGCTGCCTGCAAAGATGCCTCGGATAAGGGCAGGGCTCTTACGTGGGCCTCGGCAGTGAAGGAACAGGGACCCTGCACAGGTCGTTCATGTGCAGAAAGTGGCTCGTGGGCCTGTGTGTGTTTTCGAGAGACTACTTGAGAGACCCTGTGCGCCCTCTCTGCGGCCGTGCGAAATGCTTGCAGGATCGCCGTCAGAAATGGCAGTGTAGATGCCGTTTGGGTCTAAAGGGGAATGTGGAGAGTCAGGTTTCTGGGAGGAGGTGAGGCTTGCCCATTCATTCCGGTTCCCCAGGCCCCGAGTCAGGCCTCGCACTGCTGTTCGGTGAGCTGCCTGCTCAGCCCGCAGGCGACCCCGTTCCAGTCCAGGCCACGATCGCTTACATTCGAGAACTAAATCTTAAAAGGGCCCAGGTTTTAACTGTGGCACTTAAAAGCGAGTGTTAACATCAGCAGATACGATGTATTGTTTTTACATTCCACTTTCTTTAGAGTTTTACTTTCTTAAAGGATTCTGTGGAATTTGGTGTTTTAGTCTCTGTTCTGTTGATGAGAATGCTTGAATTATCTCACTCCGGAGAAGTAGTTTCCTTCATTTAAGGAATAGAAATAGCTTTGCTCGAAGGGGTGGGGACAGGGGCACAGTGGGACCCCTCTGGTGACTGCAGTTTCGTGGCCACGCAGAAGGTGAAGGGAAGCGACCGAAGGGCTCTCGGCGTCTCCTCAGTGCCCTGAGTGCCCACGGCCGCAGGAGACTTCTTGGAAAGTTGTCTTTGGATTCTGGGAACATCAGTACGCTTGCTATGTAGTCAGGTGACTATGAATAATCCCAAGGAAGAAAGGCTTTTAAAATGCGGCATCATAGCAGTGCTTGGGAGTTCCCGCTAAATTGCTTTTGCATTGTGAGGGGAAGAACCTTTATGCTCATTGCTAATTTAATAACTGTTCTGTAATGTCCAGGTATTTAAGTAATGTCATAAAAACATGGTATAAGGGATTGGTGGAAGAAGCTAATTGCTCTTTGATAGACTAAGACAATGTTAAAATTTTTATTTTGAGTTAAAAGACCTGCTTAGATGGATTTTATTGCTGCCTTTGAATTCTGGGTCCTAGACAAGCAGCAACAATAAAAAGAGACTTTAAGTAACAGTAAAAAAAAAATTGCAAAACTTTGAGAGTTTTTAAGCTTTTTGACAATGTAGGTCTTTGAATAAGTGTTTTTGTCTTATTGAGCTAGTTGTTACTTGGTAATAAAGCAAACTACCATATTGCTCTTTTGTCAATCCATGTTAAAGAGAATTAAAATAACATAACAAGTAATAACAATGTTGATAAGTATTAGGGTGGCAGGATTCATGGCGGGTGTGAGAAGTGTGGCAAAATGTCACTTTCTGTTTTTACATTGTTTCTCTTCCAGGTCACCGTATAAACAGATGCATTTCACTTTCTGACTATAGGTGGCAATGTTTGTACTGTTTACTGTTCCATGATGTTTCTCTTGGCTGGGGAGTGGCTCGCTGGTGGAATATGGAAATGAGAGCATAATTTAGAGGCAAGGATAAAGAAACTAGACTTAGAAAACAGTGTTTTCCCACAAACTAAAAAAAAATCATTTATTTCATAAGAACCCCTAAAGTAATATTTCTCACTGTGGGCAATATCAGAAACCATCAGTTTTCCATGTTTTTCAAGGTTCCCCTTATCCAGGGCTCCCTAACATTTGGAAGAAGGAGAGGCATTTGGATTTGGGAGAAGCCCCCACAACATATAAACACATAAAGTCCTTACAAACCACTATCATAGCCCTTCTTGTCGGGTGGGTAAGGACTTGTGAACAATTCTGGTGCTGCTGTGTGTATACCGTGCCGTGATTGCTGCCGTTGACTTTGAGAAGGAAGTAACAATTATCGCTGCTCTCGGGTATTCGACTGCCGGAGAGACCCTCGATTCCTCAGGCAAGACCGTGGCTCAGGTCCCCGCAGAGAGAACAGTGCCACTATCCAGGGCCTCATTTCGTGAAGACACAGCGTCTCCTTATAGTTGGAATGTTTGGTTCTGAGCCCGAGTGGCCCGGTTGCCAGCAGCTATTACTGCCATACGTTAGGTGAACGAAAGCCATATTACATAAGTGTGTCTGCAGTAACCGGCTTGAATTGACACTTCAGTTGACTTTTTGTCCCCGACTCCAGAGTCCTGTATTGAGCGCTGGCCAAGTTTAATGGCGAGAGGGTATCAGATTTCCTCGCTGTCATCCAATTCAGTGTTGGGTGACTTCTTGGCAGGCAAGCATCGGCCAAGAGATTTTGTATTCTTTGTATACTCCTGTTCACGGAGGGAAACAAAGGCCACTCAAGAGTGGGGTTTTTTTTTAGTGTAGAATACTGGGATGTGAGATCCCCCCAGGGAAGGTGGGGCTTGGAAGGACTTGTAGGGACGGACGGTGGCCCCAGGAAGGAGATGAACCGGCCCAGGAACTGTCCCCCTGCTGGTTAGGGTGGCTGCCCTAGCATATGAAGCGACGTTTCCATGGATCGCTTGGGGGGCTCAGGCCTGCATCCACCTCCTGTCTTCCAGGCAGAGACCGTGAGCTCTGTGTCCTTCTGTTTGCTGCAGCCGGGCACCTCCGGATGCGGGAGGGGACACCGCGCTGCAGGGACACAAGGGTTTGCGTCGTGCTCGCTCTTCCTGGTCTGGCCTTGGACACAGTTTTCTTTATATGCCTCCTTTTCAGCTTCATTCAAGGCCCGGATTGTCCTGGTCTCCTCGGTTATGGTTCTGGACCATGTTTTGTGATGCGTCTTCTAGAACCCTTGGTGACGCCGGGCTTCTGTTGTAGGGCGCCCGGAGGTCCTGTGGGGGAGGCAGAACCACAGTGGGGACGAGGGGCCAGGACATTCACAGCTGGTGGGAGGCCACACTGCTCGCCTGTGGCGGAGCATCTGTTTAAGTGCTTGACAGTACAAGGGGAAACAGTCCTTTTTCAGTGATCCGGATTTAAAGGTTTCCGTGTGCATTTTGGCACCTGGGTCAGGTATCCCGGCTTGAGGACTCCAGGGCCGACAGGCCTGGGTCCCAGATGACGGGGAAGGTGAAGGTTCTCTACTGATTTTTTCTGTTGTTTAACCGAAGGTGTTTGTGTGAAATGGATTTTCTTTAACTGTGTGCTGGAAAGTCACTTTTTCAGGAAATGGAAGCAAGCCTCTGCTATTTAGAGAATCGCTTTATTTAGTCAGCACTCAGTATTAACTATTAATGAAGAAAAAAGTTGTATGTTTCTTCCTCTGTATTAAAAGCTGCATGTACTTACCTCACAGGTCTTCCAAACACCTTCAGAATCTGAAGGATGATCTGAAGGAGAATTTTTTTTTAAAGATTTTATTTATTTTATTTTTAGAGAGGGAAGGGAGGGAGATAGAGAGAGAGAGAGAGAGAAACATCAATGTGTGGTTGCTGGGGGCTGTGGCCTGCAACCCAGGCATGTGCCCTGACTGGGAATCGAACCTGCGACACTTTGGTTCCCAGCCTGCGCTCGATCCACTGAGCTATGCCAGCCAGGGCTGAGAATTTTTTCTTTAAAAGACTTTCACTTAGAGTCGACATTCAGTCTTATTTTCTGTTAGCTTCAGGCGCGCAGCACAGTGGTCAGACACTTGTGTATGCGCTGTGCTGGGCTTGACAGCCCTGTGACTGGGTGACGCGTGCATTCCTCCTCGGTCTCCATTTTCTCTCTCTCAGCGGATAATGGATGTACCTTTGGGTGCCATCAAGGTGCTAACTTCATCTTTACCAGCTTGGTTTGGAAAGGGGAAAGAGTGTAAGGCTTCAAGAAAAAAAAAAACAAACAAACTGAAAATCAGTTTGCTTCCTTTTATTGTGTCTTGTTCCCTTTATGCCTCATGTATTGTGGGGGATGATTGGATGCAACCATAGCACCACCGACCGGTACGTTAGTTTTTCAACTTGAAGTGGCCGTAGTTGCTCCCTGCTTGTTAACGCCAGAGAGTGAATGTGTGTGGCACTTGAATTAAGCTGTATCCAGAGGGAACTGGGCCGTGTGTGTCGATTTTGAGCTCTCAAGCACGGTTGGGCTAGTAATTGAGAAACTGGTCTGTGCCACGCTGCCTGTCTTGGGAATGGCTGTCTCAGTTTTCAGAGAATGTTATCAGGGAGAGAGAGAGCACTTGAAGGTAAGTGCTTCCTCCTTTCCTTTGAGAAGTGAGGTGGTCAAGAGTACTGTGCAACCCCGGGGGTGGCGGGTTGGGTGGGGAGATACTGAAGAGTATTGAATAACATGGAGATGTCAGTAACATAGTGGTCAGTGGAAAATGGAGGTTCAAGACAGTGAATGCACTATTTCTACAAAATGGTGAAATCCTTTTGTGGTTAAAAGTGTTTACACGCACACAAAAATGACTAGGAATATATCCTGGGATATTAATGGTAGTTCCGTTTGAATAGAGGGATTACAGGTAATTTTCATTATCTTTTTTGTTTACTTACATTTTCTATATTTCTATGGTGAACTTCCCCACCCCCCCCTTAAGATAAAAATGTAAAAGCGAGGCAGAAAGAAACCTCCCAAATGCATGTATTTCAAGCTTCTGGTAAAACTTAGAGTAGTTGTTCAGTACAAATGTTATTAGAGTTTGTTCAGTTGAACACATGTCTCTCATGGGCCTGCTTTGTGCTCTGTGTCAAGGATGCCAAGGTCATTGCATTGTCACTCTTGCCTTTTAGGAGCTCTCCATCTAGGTGGGAAATGGGGGGGAAGGGTCAAGGGCTATTTTTCAGAACAAGTGGCTGGTGAGCTAGATTCTTCTTTTCTCTTGCAGCTTGCAAAATACACGCTTCATTTTCTCCACTGTGGACACTGAAGGTTTGTCTTTTCATCCTTCTCTGCACTACAGTTGCATCAAAGTAATTTAAATCTTTAGTAGTGTTTCGATTTTTTTGTGTTACATACTCTGAAAATTAGGGCGTGTGATTGAACCTAAAACCTGTTTCTCTTGTTTCCTTGGGTTTTGAGTTCGTGGTCTTGTTACTACCGGATTCTGGCGTTGAATAGTTTTAGGTGTCAGAGTGATAGCCATGCATAGCTTTGGTCATTGGTGCAGGTCTCTGAGCGATCAGAGGTAGTTCTTTGTTCTGCCTTCCTGGTGACTCGTCGTGTCCACCATAGTACCCCCGTTTCCCAGCGTACGTTTCACGGCGCTTCCTTCCCGAGCAGAAGAGAGCAGAGAGCAAATACCAAATACCGTGTTATGTCTGATCCGGGACTTGTCCTTATCTGCCCCCGCAAGCCTTTAAAACATTGTTCGTTTCCAACTACAGTTTGCATTCAGTAGTGTTCTGAACTCGCCCCAGGTGTGCAGCACAGTGGGCAGACAGTCCTGTACTTCTTCACAGAGCGTCCGCCCCCGTAGCTCTAGCGCCCACATGGCGCCGTAGACAGCCGTCACAGTGCGACTGACTGTACTCCCGACGCTGTGCTCTACGTCCCCGCGGCTGTTTGGTTACAACCAATTTGTGCTTCTCAGCCCCTTCCCCTTTCCCACCAGGCTCCCCAGTCCCCCTTCTCTCTGTCAGCCAGGAGTCTTTTTCTCTGTGTCCGTGAGTCTGTTTCTATTTTGTTTGTTTATTTTGTTCTCTAGATGCCACATATAAGTGAAATCACGTGGTATTTGTCTTTCTCTGTCTGAGGTATTTCATTGGAGTGTAATACTCCAGGTCCATTCATGCCATTGCAAATGGTAAGATTTTATTTGTCTATTTTTTTTTTTTTTTTATGTCTGAGTAGTATCCCCTTGTGTACATGCACCACAGCCTTTGTATCTATTTGTCTGGTGATGAGCATTTGGGTCGCTTCCTTTGGGGTACGCATATTCTTCCGAATTCATGTTTGGGGTTTCTTCAGGTATTTTCCCAGCAGTGGAATCGCTGGGTCATAAGTCAGTTCCACTTTTAGTTTTTTGAGGAACCTCCGCTTTGTTTACCTTCATGTTGCACCAACCTGCATTCCCACCAACCGCGTGCTGCTACGCTCTGAGCCTTTTAGTGTTTCTGAAATAAGGACACATCTTACCATTGATGCGTGTGTTTGACAGAGTGGTGGGTTCCTTGCACTCACACTGTCCTCCCTGACTTCCCCCATCCCTCCAAAGTTACAGATGACAGGATCTTAAAATTGTGGCATTGGAGTGGCCAGTAGCAATTTGCATGCTATGGCCCCTGTGTTTGTGGTACATTATCGATAGTTGTCATGGAGACTCTACCCTTACCTGTTTTGCTCAGTTATCATGCGTCTCTCAAGTGCCCACGGGACAGCAAGGACCTGTGCCAGCTCAGCGATGTCATCAAGGAATCCAGTTCTTTCTCTTCTCTGCCAGCAGCTGCCTGGCCCTCCTCAGGGCCCTTATTGGTCTCCACGTGGCTGTCAGTGGCAGTCGGAGCTGCGCTCTTTCTTTCCACTTGCAGAGGAAAGAGAATGGTTCCCTGTGGCTTTCTCTTGAGTTAAAGGGAATCTCATTCCCAGAACCACCCAGGAAACCTCCTGTCATGTCTCCTTGGCCCACAGAGGCTCAGACCTGCCGCCCCTGCACCGATCAGTGAGGAAGGAGGGGGCGGAATTACCTTTCGCATCGTAATGGTCCACCCCTAGAGCTGGGCCGAAGTCCACAGTGGCCCTCAGCCCACCCCCTGGATAACCCACTTTCAGATCTGGACCACTTCGGAGAGGCCCATGGCTTCAGGAAGGCACGTGGTTCCTTCCCCCCAGGAGGCGCCAAGTACTTGTCTAAGCTTTGCGAGGATCTCTGGGGGTTCGCTGCTCCTTCTCTTACACCTGAAAGGAGTGTTTTTTAAAAAATTTTTTTGGTGTTATGGTGACTTACAGCTAAAAAGGTTATACCTGCCGCCACCCAAAACATCCAGTCTACAAAGGTGAAGAGGGAACAGGATGTTGCAATAAACCTCCCATTCAGGGGAGAGGGGAGAAAACGCAGTGAGGGAGCTGGCGAACGGGAATAGCAGGCCGTCCTTGCCTTGCTCGGCCAGTCGGGCAGCTTCCAGCTGCGTTGGATGAAGTCCAGGGTGGGACTCTCTCCCTGGTCCTTGTCCTCCACAGCCGCACCCGGATGGGACAGGACCTGGCGGAGTGCCTCTCGTTGGCCCTGCTTGGGGCTCAGGGTTGTTTGTCTGAGGCTGAGCACAGGCACTGGCTGGAGTCCCCTGAGCGGAGCCTTTGGCAGCGCTGTGCCCGTGCAAACTGAGGATCCGTGTGGGTTGGCTTCCAGTCAGTCCCAGGGGCCAGTGCTCTTATCTAGATGAAGTCTCCGGGAAGTTGTATCTCAGCCACAGGGCTCTCCACCCAGCTCGTTCCCATTGCTTCTGCCTCGAGGCCATTCAGAAATAGCCTCGAATGGAGAGGCACACAGTTTGGGTCCAAGAGACACCAGGGGTGCTCCAGGCCAGGCTACCTTTGCTCTGCCTTTTGGGAACCAGGAAAGTGGATGTTCATGCCGCCTGTCACCACCAGACCCGATGAGCAGAGACAGTGGGGACTGAATCTTTGTGGGCCCTTTCCGCAGATGGCCAGCAATCTGCGAAGGTGGGTTATGTACCCTAACAGACGGCCTCACATTCCACTTTAAACCACCCCTTTTTATGAGGAGAAGAGCAGTGTAGGTAAGGGGTTTGGAATTCAGGAAAGAGGTTAATCAGATAAAAGCTGCATTCCGGCAGTTTACCTAACATTTCATTGGTTGCCTGGTGCTTTTCTTTATCTGTGCCTGTGTCCTGAGCAGAGGACTGGCTCTCCCTGGAACACCATGGCTCCCATACCACCTTGGTGGTCTCTTCTGGAGTACAGAGGTCTCCTGGAGTCAGGGTGGGCTGTCCCTGCAGTTCCTGAAACAATAGCTTTTTTTTTTTTTTTAGATTTTATTCATGTTTAGACAGAGGGGAAGAGAGGGAGAGAAATAACAGTGCATGGTCACCTCTTGAGCGCCCCCTACTGGGGGACCTGGCCGGCAACCCAGGCATGTGCCCTGACTGGGAACCGAACTGGCGACCCTTTGGTTCACAGCCCGAGCTCAACCCACTGAGCTGCTATACCAGCCAGGGCCTGAAATGATAGCTTTTTAAATGCATTAACTACTAGGCTTATTAACTATTGCCTGAAACTAAAATTTTCCAGCTCTTGAGTCCCCCGTCATTTTCAGACTAGGCTTGTGGTGGATTTACAGGTCCTTCCCCCCACTGCCACCTCTCAGCCGAGCCACGGCATGGCACTTTTTTGGTACAAAATTGGTGATGGTGCCCTGGCTGGCACAGCTCAGTGGATTGAGCGCGGGCTGCGAACCAAAGTGTCGCAGGTTTGATTCCCAGTCAGGGTACATTCCTGGGTTGCAGGCCATGACCCCCAGCAACCACACATTGATGACTCTCTCTCTCTCTCTCTCTGTCTCTCTCTCTCTCTCTCTCTCCCACCCCACCCTTCCCTCTCTCTAAAATAAATAAATAAAATCTTTAAAAAAAAAATTGGTGATGGTTAGGGCTACTTGACTGCAAACAACAGTGACCGTTTCTGCCAAACTGAAGCAGAAAGGGAGTTAATGAGGGTGTTTTGCACAGCACAGAAGGACCTGCAAAGCTGGAGAGCCAGGCCTGGACAGCAGACAGGCAGGGGGTCACCAGAGAAGCGGCAGGAATCTTCTAGCGAGGGCCCTCGGGGTCCCCAGACACTGCCCGTCCGACCCGAGGCTGTGAGGCAGTGCTCCTGCTGCCAGAGCCATATCAGCACCCCCACTCCCACCTGTGCGTGGGGTGGGGAGGGGCCCTCGCAGGCACAGTGGCTCCACAGAAGGGCCCACAGAGCCAGGTGGTGTTGTGTGCCCAGCCATGGTTATCACAGAGAAAGGGAACGGAGTAAGTCAGCAAGAGCGAGAGTGAACCGGAGGACACCAGGCTCAAGGCTCCCAGAGTCCTCTCCCAGAGGCATCGCGCAGGGCACACGGACCTCCCTCCTCCAGTGACGGCCGTGACAGCACGGATGGAATATGGTCTAGAGGGGATCTCATGAGAGTCTCGGCGCCCAAGGCTTCTGTTATATAGCCTAGCACGTAGGAAAATTCCAGACTCCCAGAAGGAAAGCAGGTGTTCAACGGCAGCCACTTGGTTCGCACACCGTCTGGGCACGCTTGTCACTTAGGAGGATGTTTTACAATATATCAGCGCGGGGAGCTGTTGACCATTCAGGTTTCCAGAAGCCAGCCACAGAGTCGACCCAGCCAGCAGGCCTTTCTCGGCCTGGCAGTCCCAGGCCTGCTATGCAAATTCTTGCAAATTTTTGCACATTCTTTCCTGCCCTCTTCCTCTTTGACTCCCTGGGGGGGGGGGGAGGCTCAGGCAGGAGCCTCTGATTGGCCAGCCTCCATCATGTGCTCACAGCCCTGGCTGCTGGGGGAGGGGTGTGAGGGGCTCGATTCCTCTCTGTTTAAAGTTTTGGTTTCTGTGATGGGAGGTGGGCCCAGCCTCCCATCAACACGCTCGCTGTGGGGAACCCCCCAAACAGGCAGCGGTTTCCCACGCTAGGAGCACAGCATCCCTCTGCCCCCAGAAAACCCCTCCAAGCGTGATCAGGCCCAACATAAATGGGGAGCGAGTGGTTGTGGTGAGCCCAGGTGTTGTGTGTGTTGAGCATCTGCCATCCCAGAGTCAGGGAGAGGCTATGGCGCGTGCTTGCAAATTTTGTGTCCTGGCTGGGGGTGAGGCAGCGTGTACCCCAGGTGCCGTGGAGGGGTGGACGCTCTCCAGGAACCTGCAGTGTGGCGGGGTGCAGCCGTTCAGCCGAGGCTACACGAGGTGTTGCCAACTACTCCGGGCTTGGGGACACAACATCCCAGAAGGGAAGAGCAAGCACAGAGGCCCTGAGACGGGAACACGCTTGAGGAGCAGGAAGAAAACGGACCTGGCTGGAGCATGGGGGGCAGAGATGGGGGACCCGCAGGCAGTGCTGAAAACGGGGCACATCTCAAGGGCATTGACAGCCAGCGTGGGGGTTGGGGCTTTCTCAGCTCATCGGAGAACCCTTGGAGGGCTTCAGGCAGAGGAGTAACAGGACCTGATGTGTGACTTGAAGTGACCCTGTGAAGAAAGGGTTGCTGGGGGAAGGACAGGAGTGAAAACGCAGACCCGCCAAGAAACTCCAGTTGGAGTTGGCCAGGAGGCAGTGGTCGGCCGGGATTTGAGGAGGGGCACAGCGGAGTGGATTTGGCATATTTGTTGGAGGAATGGCTCAGGACTTGCTAGAACAGACATGGAGATGTCATGTAGGATTCTGGCGTGAACAGTTAGGGGCGATGTCAGTTGCGAGGGGGAGGACTGCAGGAGGAACAGGACTGGGGGGAAGTGGGAAGTCAGAAGGTCTGTTAGGTTAGGTTGAGAGCAGGGTACCTACTGAGCATCTGTGGGGTGGCAGCAGGCAGAGATGCAAGCGTCTGGGACCCTGTAGAGCTGTCGGGGCCAGGGACGGGGCATTGGGGAGCTTAGCCTGCAGTTGGCATGTGAGGCCTTGAGGCCAGGGGAGATGATGAGGACTAGGGAGAGGGCCGGGACAGGACCTGGGCCTGCCCACCCCTGGGGGGTTGGCCACTGAGGCAGGCTGTTCTCTAGCCTCTGATCCGGTGCGGTCTCAGGAGAAGGGGACAAGGGGACAAGGGAGTGGAACCGCCGAGGTGCCTCTGTGTCATGGAGGACAGTAAGTAAGCGTGCTTGGATTTGGCAAAGTGGATGCCTTAGTGATCTGGGCGAAAGCTGGGCCAGGAGGGTGGGAAGGCATGCTCCGTGAGGGAGAGGAGAGAAGTGGGAGACACCAAGGTAACCCTTCAATGGAGTTTTGCTGTGAAGGGGAGCAGGGAAATGTGGCTGCCACTAAGCAGGAACCTGGGTCCCGGAGGAAGGGTTTTCTCCAGCTGGCAGCTGCCTGAGTGTGTGTGTGGCCGAGAGGGAGAGAGGTTGGTGCCGAAGGGGGTCTGCTCATGCCGGCAGGTCGTTGCAGATGCCGGCTGACTGGCTCCTGGGTGGTTGGACATCATCATTGATTGTGTTGGCGTAAGTGACCCTCCAGTGGAGTCGTGCTAAGGAGACGAGGCAGAAATGGACTTAATACGGTGACGGCGTCCTCTGTGCAGTGAAGGTGGAGCATGGAGCTGATACCAGAACACGACCGTGGTGGCGTCGCTGTACTGACCCAGGGGACCGGCTGGGCGGCAGCGAGTGCCGTAGGATGGAGACCCAGCTTCACGTCTCTGTAAGTGAAGGAACCAAAATGTTGAAGTCAGCACAGAGACTTGGGAGCATTTTCCCCCCTTTTAAACAGAATGTTCTACCTTGAGAAACACTGTTCTAATTAGACGTTCAAAACCACAGTTCACTGCCTGGTGTCGCCTGACCTTATTTCTCCCTTTGCCCTCACTGCAACCCTGTTATACTCTATAGTTCATCAGTTCTCACGAGCAACTCCACTCTCGTTAGGCACAGAGTTGTCAAACTTCAGTCTCGTTAGGCACAGAGGTGTCAAACTCATTTGCACTGGAGGCCACATCAGCCTCGAGGTTGCCTTCAAAGGTCGAATGTAATTCTAGAACTGTATAAGTGTAACTGCTCCTTAACAGTTAAGCGGGAGCCGGGTAGAAACAAGGTGCCGGCCGGATAAAACAAGGTGGAAGGCCAGATTCGGCCCGCGGGCCCTGTGTGTGCCGCCCGTGTGTTGGAATGAGGCTGGCCTCAGACAAAGGTAAAGAAGGTGCGTAATTGCAGGAAGGGGCAGCAATGCCTAGGAACATGCAATGTTATGGATAGGATGGTGGTGGAGTGGCAAGTCCCAAGTTTCATGCTGTCCTTGTCACTCGGGGAGGAGCGACTTCTCAGTCTGCCCACTTGGTGGTGATTTTTAACACCTGGGTGACAGGGACTGTGCCCTTCATCGCCTAGTGGCCTTGCCCCTGGAGTCTGCATCGAGAAGGTTTCCAGCCGATGCCCTGGGGCAGGCAGTGGCTGTTTCTTGCCCTTTTAAGAAACTGGAAGTCACAGGAGGAAGTGGCCGTCTGTGAATAGCAGGTGGACCTGGCCAAGGAACCAGGACTTTTTCCTCTGAGGCACTTGGAGAAACTGTTTTGATCTGTGCGACTCTCGTGCTCACTGTGCAGTGGGGGACCGCAGGAGGAGGTCCCACAGCCGGCCAGGCAGAGGTGATGACTCGTTGCAAGGGGGATGAAGGCAGGGGGTGTGGTAGGAGGCAGTGGACACTGCGTTTGTTTGTTTGCTGGTTGACTAGGTGAGGAAGAGGGAGGAGTCTAGAATAATCCCCCAGGTTTCTTGCTTCAGAGAAGTGGGTGGGAGGAAGGGAGGAAACATACCTTTATTAAATACCTAGTGCTTTGGTTCTAAACCGATGGCTCTTTTACACCCTCCCCCTCTGCCCCCACACACACATTTGCACGTGCCTGGAGACAGTTTTGGTTGTCGGTATTTTCATGGCGATGCATTTTAAGGTACAGTCTCCGGATGCTGGTCAGAAGGGGGCTGCCCTGCGGAGACGGAGAGAGGTGCTTTTGCGGGCACGATGTCTCTGTGTTTTTTGGTCAAGTCTTACCTTTTTTCGCTGGCCACACCAGGCTTGGGCTGGTGCTGGGGTTTCTGGGATTGTCCGGCGAATGTGCAGCTTCTGTACTTCCCCTGTCCGACTGTTGTCCCGAGAGGGCAGGACTCCGGAGTCCAGGCAGGGCATCCTGTTGGCTGCACCTTCCAATCTGATGCCAGTTCTGCTAGAAAGTAGCAGCTTAGGGGAGGCTACCAAAGGGGTTGCTGTCCTGGAGTTCGGTAAGCACACGGTGGGGCCTTTCTGTTGGGTGAATCGATGCTTTCATATGGCACAGATTAGTACAAACTCCAAGGAAAGTGGGCAAGAAGGAAGACCTGACACTCCATTGTTTGCTGCTGCTGTGCCCTGAATGTAATGGCTGTTAGCCTGGATCAGAGAACACACATTGAACTCCATGCGGCATCCTCTTTTCACTGCTGGGTCGGAGTCACGTGTGTGACCTGAAAGTAGTAACGGGAAGTTCTGGCAGAGAAACGGAAGGGGCGGTATCAATTACAGGAACACCTCTCAATTCAGCCCAATACTGAAGAGCAAACTTAAAAATGACAAACGTTCTATTCACCGTATTAGTGCTAATATTACTCAGTGCTTAACTGATTTGGCTTTGTTTTTTTTTCTGTTCTGTTCCAAGATCTCCAGTGAGGAATACCTTATTCTAATATTGCCTGCCTTAGAAAGGACAAGTGGTCATGTGTTTTCTTTGCTACAGTGGGAAGGCAGCAGGCCACGTAATACAATACAATACGATGCCTTTTACACTTCAGTAAAGCAGATCTCTAGAGAGAGCTCATCAGTGAGCACTCCACATGTTGCCATACATTATTTTTATTATGTTTTTTAAATTTGTCCAAACGTAAGAGATAAACACATTTATAGTGCATATATCACCATAACAGCACTATAACCGACGTACAAATTGATTACAAATCTAGTTCCTAGCATAATGTAATTCAGATTAACTGTATGATTTCGATGCGGCCAGTGAGACTGTTGTGTTAAAACTATATTTCTCGCCTGTGCTCAGGAAGTACTGGTTTTCCTCCCCTGACCTACCGTGTGCCTGGTACTGGTCTCTTACTCTGTTCTCCTTCATGTGCGTCATCCAGACGTCTGTTGTGCTGGGTGCTGGAGCACGGACACATCACTGACCCGAAGTCCTGGTAGCCAGGGACACCGGAGAGCTCCTGCTGCCATCTTGATCACGAATACAAGGGCTGATGGGAGCTCCAGAAATCACGGGAAGTACACAGTTTTGTAAGGGGGCCACGTCAATGACTAGAACGTGCTTCTATTAATACATCGAGATCATCATAACCCGAGGCTTCCCGTGCCAGATGTGATGCATGCTCGTGAGTCACACCCAGCAGGAAGGGAATTCCTGTGATGGGTGGCAGAACTTCTCTGGAAAGCTGATCTATTTTGCCTGTCCTTGAACAGCTGTGATGCGTCAGCGTACGGGTGACTCTCCCCTGGCCCCAGGAGGGAGCCACGTAGAGACCGTCAATTCAGTGTCCCATATCTTGTGCATCTGTTGCTATTGATTCCGCACAGACCTTGACTTCGCTTTTAATGACGGTTTGGTGTGCACATTTCCCCGGTGGAATAATACAATTCATTTAGTTTCTCCTCTTTTCACTCCTTAGCAACCCTTTTCCATTGTCGTCATCTTCAGATGACCTTGCTGATTTCCAAGTAGAGTAAATGCTTCTGTTGTCCTTGTCTCAAGGCAAACAAAAGTCATTTCTTACTGGATCTGGAGTCCCCGGCAAGGTGCAGCCCGTGCCGAGCTGGCGCCCCAGCCTCACACTCCTGTCGCACTGGTTTGCCGTGTAGCTTTGGTCTCATGGCCTTTCAATAAATAGTTCCTTTCTCCTTATGCTTCTTTTAGCCAGTGATGACAATAAAATACCTTTGGTCTTTTATTTATTTTTTTTATTTTTGTTTTTAATAGCAGACATACTGGATGTTGCCCAACTTAATGAGCTTTGCCTTTCACAGTGGTTTCTTCATGGGGTAACCATGGGTCGGTGTGTTTCTTGGTACTCCTTCCTTCCTCTGGCAAAACTGCCTTCTTTGTCAGGGTACTAACCATATTAGCCTCATTACCTTCCAATAACATCTCATTCAGACGGTCTTAACTGTGTTGAACATTCATCTTAATCACCATGGCTGGCTTTGAAGCTGTTCCCAGGAGAGAAATTTACTCCCTGGGAAAGTACGCTTGCCCACCGCCCAGCGTGTCGGGTGTGATGGGCATCAGCGGCAACCCCTCCAGTGCGGAGGGGCTGAGGAGCTGTTGGAGGGTGACTTACTGTTGTGGTAAGTGTTTAGGGCCATGGGGTGGGTATAAGGGCATGTAGAAGTTCTTAGTATTAAAGTAAAAAAGAATCCATTGCATTCCTTTTTTTAACATTCCTATTTTGTAGAGTTAGCATCAAGAAAGAAACGTGTAGTACATTTTACTCTAACGAAAGTAAAAGGGCAGAAATTACTGGTGGATTTTTTAGACAGTAGGAATATATACACATTTTCTCCATCGTCAGTTCAGTTGCTTGCCTATTTTCTGTTACATTTCCTATTTGTTGAAGCCTTTTGTAAATCCTTACAAATTTTCTGTTTGTTTATGGATCAATAAGGATATGCTTATTGATTTTTTTTTAAGGGAGCAGGACGGATGGAGGGGAGGGGAAGAGAGAGAGAGATAGACATTAACGTGATAGAGAAACATTGATGGGTTGCCTCTGGTCCCTGCCCTGACCATGGACCGAGCCTGCAACCCTTTGGTTTACAGGATGATACTCCAACCAACTGAGCCACACCAGCCAGGGCTGTAAGTCCTTTTTTGAAGCCTCCATTTTCATAGAAGTTAGGTGGCTCTGATTTTGACTTTAGACATTGATTTCTAGGCATTAGGGAATTGAGTAACTGGCTGAGAGAGATTTTTCTCATTGAATGCTGCAGCTTGTTTGGGGATTGGGCTTATTTTTGTTGGGTTTATCAACTCAGATCCCCCACACATACCTACAGTGTGTTTCAGAATTTGTCTCCCTTGATGTTTTAAAAATATTCTTAATTTAAGGCCCATTCTTTTCAAGTGAACTTCAGTGCATGTCCACTTTTGCCAGGAAAGAGCAAGTGAGACTTTGGCATGACAACACTTAGCTCCCCAGAAGCAAACTGACAAGGAGAGTTATGTGGCTGGTTTACGGTTTTGATCCAGCAGTGTGTGATCCTCGTTTAAAACAAGTCTGGATAAAAGTCCAAATTCGTGGATCTTACCTGCAAGGATTTGAACCCAATTTTGAAAATGTAAACTCGCATATGTATCTCACACCTTGGTGACCTCAGGCTTTCAAGAGTGACAGTAAGAGGGGACGGTGGAGTGTCTCTCTCTCTCTTTTTTTTTTAAGATTTTATTTATTTTTAGAGAGGGAAGGGAGGGAGAGAGAGAGAGAGAGAGAAACATCAATGTGCGGTTGCTGGGGGCCATGGCCTGTAACCCAGGCATGTGCCCTGACTGGGAATCAAACCTGCGATGCTTTGGTTCACAGCCCGCGCTCAATCCACTGAGCTACGCCAGCCAGGGCTGGTGGAGTGTCTTAATGCCACTGCTTAATATCAGCTCTCTGATACCCTTCTGCTGTGCTCATTATAGGGGTTATCAGGGAATGATCGGACATGACATTTTCTGGTGAAAGGCCTGGCTAGCAGGGGGTGGAGCGAACCATACAAGGACTTGTGGGGGCATACCCGACTTCTCTGGCACACCTAGTGTGCCTGACTAGGGGGGCCTGTGAGGGTACACCTGGCTTACCTGGTATACCTGGCTTCTCTGATATACCAACCACACCTGGCTGGGGGTGGTGGTCTGTGAACGCATACCTAGTTCATGTGGTTTACCTAGCACACCTGACCAGGGAGGCCTGTGAGGGCATACCTGGCTTTACTGGCACACATAAAGTTCGCACAGAGTAGGGTCTCTTAGCCAAGAAACAAAAATCTGAGCTGGGAACTGCAGGAGTAGCTCTGTGGGGACTCCGCCACCACCACCACCCCCTGCCCCCCCCCCCCCCCCCCGGTGCTCTGGCGGCTGCCCACCCTATTGCTCTTTCTGTGCATAACCAGCGTCCCAGCGGAGCGGCCATGTAGAGGGAGCAGGAGAGAGAAATGTCTTGCAGCGTTAGGCAGATGGGAGGTGAGGTGAGGTGAGGTGAAGTGAGGTGATCCGGGAAGTTGGCACTTCTCAGCCTGCCTGGAAACGCAAGGATCCAGGCGACAGCTGGCGGTGGCAGCGGAGGAAGGCAGGTGGTCTGCGTCATGGTGGGAAACTGACCTTGGGGGCAGCGCTTTCTGAAGGCAAAAGGGGGCTGCACCCTGTGGTCACGGAGAGGCAGGCATCTTAGGCACAAAGAACAGCAACCTCTCTGCCGCCCTTCCCAGTCCTCCTTTGTTGGTGGTCTCGGCAGACAGAGAAATTGTCGCCTGCAAAGTCAGGTGAGCGTGGATATAATCCTGGTAAGTGATAAAACATAAACGTGAGCAAATTCTTTTAATTATTGTCTTGTGCTCTGTCTTACGCATTGCCTTGGAATTACTCTTCAGGAGACTGACTGATAGACTCACAAGGGGGGAAGGTCCAAGCTCCCCACCTTACTACTACTTCTCCTTTTTTCCTGGTACTCGGTGCGGAGACGGCCGTGGGCCAGCCTGGCCCTGCGGTGATGGGTGTACACTGTCATCGTATGAGACGGAGCAGGACCCGACAGCACCGGGCTCTTTAATTCTCCTTTTGAAAAGGATGTGTTCCCCTGTGGCGCCTCGTTGGAAACTTTCATCTGGAATGGTTTGTTAGAAAATAGGACTGTCTCCGTATGCCCTTCCTCAGCAAGCGTTAGCAGCATGACAAACCCAGTGGTGACACTTCTGTTTCCCCGGCTTTTCAAGTAACTGAGCTCCAGCCACGTCCGAGTGGAAACTGGGGCCGTCTCGCCGGCAAGCGGCTTTCAGATGTCGCAGTGCGAGAGCCTTCAGTGGTGTGGGAAACTTACTGCTAAAAATGCCCCGCATTCTAGTCATTGTTCTCTTTGCTGAGCCCGGTTTGGGGAAGCTCTAGGAATTCCCCTGGAAGAAAAGTTTGGCTGCACAGAGGGCAGCGGTCGTGAACTCTCCAGCTCTTCCTTGGGCGCGCTGTTAGAGAAGCAACAGTGCCCCAGAACGTGATCGGGAGTGTCGATGTGTTAATGCTGAAGGACACAGGCGTACTAAGTCTTAAAGAAGTTTCATGTAAATGACCCCACTAAAATGTCACGTGAAAATATGGGGAAGGGCTGTAGGCTTCCAGAATGACAGAGTAAAGGCCCCTGGAGGTGTCCTGCGTGGAAGCACCAGGAACACTGGTGACGCCTGTCAGTGTTAATTTTTTCAGAACTCTGGAAAGTAGCTGAGGACTTGCAACGACCTGAGGAATATTTGGTCAGGAAAGCAGTGTGATCTCGGTAGGAACAATGAACCCGTGGTCTTTCAACTTGTGCTTATCCCACTCCCCCCTCTTTGCCCCCACTCCGCAGTGGCCTGGAACGCCAACCGCCCTGCAAATGTGGCAGCTGGGAAACCCAGCCATCTAGTAGCCACTGGATGGGGCAGGACAGAAGTGGAGCTCCCCCATAGCAAGGAAACATCGCCATTTGACTAGGCTGGCAGCCAGCTGAAAAGCTCCATTCACGAGGGATGTCTTCATTTGACCTCACCTGGAACTCCCTTTGGTGAAGGGCTCCGCCCACTGAGCATTTGTTGAAAACAATCAGTTGCAATTGTTTAATCACAGTGGCCTGATAGGAGCCACAATGTACTGAAAGGAAAAACTGGGGATGACACATCCAGCAGGGGCTTGTTTATCTTTATTGATTTGGGGGTAATTCTGAGATGGTTTTTCTTTTGGGAGGTGGTGGGGGGTGGAGTTGAAAAGCACCCACCCATTCCTGGGCATCTACAGGGCTTTGTGCATGCCCAGGAAAGAGCTGAGAAGGCCCTAAGTTCCCACCTCCGGCTGACTTGGAGGCTTTCTGCACACAGAAGTGAGGACTGAGGTAGCATTACGAGCTGTCTGGCAGGGCGAGGCACGCTACCTCCCCACCCACCTGCCCCAAACACACACACACATAAGCCCTTACAAAAGGCTGGGGATATATTAGTTCAAGGCATTTAAGGCAGTCTCTGTCCCATCACTAGGGAACCACTGAGTACACTAAGCATAGACTTCAGTGATCCCATAGGACCAAAAAAAAAAAAAAAGACTTTAAAGATTTAGTCCAAAATCAATAAAAATGAACAATAACAACAACACACCCTGGGGTCCACAACAATTCTGGAATCTGATTTCCAGAACTGACACATTATTTAAAATGTCCAGTTTTCAACAGAAAACTACGAGACATTCAAGGAATCTGGAAAATACGGCCTATGCAGAAGGAAATAAAAGCAGTCGATAGAAACAGTCCTTGAGGAAGCCCAGGTGTTGGGTGGACTACACGTGTGAAATCAACTCTGGGAGAGATGTTCAAAGAACCGTGGAGAACCATGTCTGAAGAGTTAAAGTATGGGGTTACGGTTTATACCACCAAACAGAGAATGTGAATGGAAAGGTAGGGATTATTTTTACAAGAACCAAATAAAAATTCTGGAGTTGAAAAGTATAGTAGTAACTGAAGGAAAAATTCCCCGGAGGGATTCAGCAGCAGATTTGAGCTGACACAATGAATTCATGAACTTGAACGCATGTCAATTAAGATTATTCAGTCTGAGGGACAAAAAGAAGAGAATAGACATATAATAGGACTTTAAATATCTGTGGGACATTATTAAGTATATCAACATACCCATAAATGGTAGTCCCAGGGGAAAAAAAAGATATAATGGGGCAGAAAGACATTATGCTGTGAACAGTTATATGCCGACAAATCAGATAACCTAGAGGAAATGGGCAAATTTTTATAAAAATAAGTTACTATAGTTAAGAAGAATTAAAAAATTTGAATCGGCCAATAATAAGAGATTGAGTTAGTAATAAAAAAAATCCTCTCACAAAGAAAATCCCAGACCCAAATGGCTTATTGAGTAGATTTGCTGGGTGAACTCTACCACATATTTAAGGAAGAATTAATTCAAATTATTGTCATAAACTATTCAAAAAAGTACAACACTGTGGGGTGGGGGGCTCCGCCTGCAGAGTGCCCCTTCTCCTGCCCCATCTGCCATGGATGAGAATAAGTCTGCCAAGACAGGATCTGCTTGAGGAGGAAAGGTGGCTGATTTCTCAAAGGAGAAGGGCCAGGAGCCTTTTCCTCAGTGGGCGTTTATTGGGTGGGTTTGCATAGGAATACTGGGTGTATACATAAAGCTCATCAGTTTTTGTCAGGCAGTAAGGACCAAACAATAGATAACATTCAAAGAACTATGAGGACTTATTTTGAGTCAGAGTCAGATAGCTAGAGGGCCATTAAAACTTTGGGGAAACAAACTTATTTCATGCTTGGACCCTTATCATTTAAATTGAGGATATTAGTAAAGCAGGTTTCACAGGATTTTATGCATTCTTTCTTAGGCCTGATAGCCCTAGGGAACCTGCCCTGTTCAGTACAGGGCCACACCCACCATTGGCATTTTTTCAGGCTTAGGCTGAGCAAGGGAAGTAAGGCAGCCAAGAGATCAGGAGAGTTCTTGCAGACAGAATGAGGACTCAGGCTATGCCAAAGCTGAGGGGCGAGGGTCCATCACCCCCTTTTTCTGTAGTCCCCCAAGTCCTTCCCTGAGGGCCCCTTCATGACTATGCCTGTCTTAGGTTGTCCCTCCCTTGAGGAATCTTCCCTGTCATTGGCTAACCAGTCATCAGCTCTGGGCCAAGCAGGGTGAAGTAAATGGGGTGGAGGCAGTGCCCCTGCCAGGGAGATAAGCCCTATCTCCTTAGTGGCTTAGGGTCCCAGGGTCTTTTTATTCAGCCCTAGCCATGGGGATTACAGCTTCTGAAACCAGGCAGGGTGATTCCCAACATAACACTTACCAATTTATGTTATAAAGTCACTACTAACCTCATACAAAAAACAAACATATCACAAGAACACTGCAGACCAATGTCCTTTATGAATATAGAAATCAATCTTCAGTGTAATACTAACAAATTTGTCCAGCAACATATAAAAAGGATCGTACATCATGACCAAGTATAATTTTTCCCAGCAGTGAAAATCTTAGTTTACCCTACAAAAATGTAATATACTGCATTAATAAAATAAAAGGCAAAAACCACACCATCATCTCAGTAGATCCAGAAAAAATATTTGACAGAGTTCAGTACCCTTTCATGATAAGACCAATCACCAAACTAGGAATAGAAGGAAGCTTCCATAACTTGCTGAAGGCTAGCTGTGAAAAACCACATCTAACTTGATACTTAATGGTGAAAAACTGGAGTTTTCTTCTAAGATCATGAAGAAATGAGACTTAGAGAAGTAAAACTATCTCTAGTCACAGATAACATGAATGTGTATATAGAAAGTCATAAAGCACTTACAAATAAAACAACATGAACTAGTGAGTTCAGCACTGTTTCAGAATGGAAAGACACCCCGTGTGCATGGATTGGAAGACTCGTTAATTGGCAGTCCCCCCCCACCCACCCAAATGAACCCAACTGAAGCTGTATATACAGTACAATACCTATGAAATCCCATCTGGTTTCCTCCCTAAGATTCGCTTGGAAATGCAAGGGATTCAGACAAGCTAAAGCAATCTTGAAAAAGAATGTATTTGGAGGACTCACAGTTCTCAATTTAAAAACCTAATGCAAAGCTCTACAGTACAGCCACGTCAATCAATAGACTAGAGTCCAAAAATAAACCCTGACATTTATGATCAGTTGTTTTTTCAGTAAGGGTGCAAGGATGTGAATGATAAACGAAATGTGGTCTCTCCATTACAAGAGAATATTACTTAGCCATTACAGGTCAGATAAACTGTACAACAGGGTTGAACATTAAAGACATTATAGTAGGTACATGCAGCAGGCACAAATGGTCACCCATTCATTTGACATGTCCAGTGTAGGTAAATTCTTAGATGCAGGAGGTGGGTCAATGTTCGCCGAAGGCTGGTGGGAGGGAAGAAGAGGGCGTGACTTTAATGGGTATGGAGTTTCTTTTCGGGTGATGGAAATTTCCTAGGATTATCGAATGGTGACAGGGGCACCGTCTAGTGAATATATTAAAAATCAATGAATTGTATCCCTTAAAAGGATGAACTTCATTGTATATGAATGAAATCTCAGGAAAGCTGTGGTATAACAATAATGTATGGGTAAGAGCAATCCAGGTGCAACTCAGGTGTTAGGAAGACAGTGCAATAGACTTCAGAGTCTGGCTTGTACAGACTTTGGGCATTTTGTTCCTTGGGTAGACTTCTTAGATCTGCACTTCTCTTTCTTTATCCACCCTGCTGCCGCCAATGGGTCTGCTTCCAGGTCACTGGGTTGAGGAGCAGCAGCTCAGCAGATGCCTCCGCTCCTCAGGAGGGTGGGAGGGGCCCCGGGGATGCTGGGACACTTCTGCCTAATGCCAGAGACCAAGCTTCCATCGCTGCTGGACGTTACCAGTGTTTCTCTCCACTCTCACTTCTTGTACCTTGTCATTTTGCTCTTCGCCTCCTAAAACCATGCTAAAAAAATTTTTTTTTCAAGTAGCACAATGAAGAAAAAAAGGCGTAGGGATGACCTTGGGCAATTTGAGGCTCTCGGAACTTACCTGCTGGGGGAAGTGGTGTGAGACACTAAGGCTCTGCCAGTGCTTACGAAGTAAGCAGGGATGATTTGTTGTAGAGAATAAAACAGCTGTGTGTCCTGTGCTTGTGAACTCGGCAGAAGAAATGGGCTGCCTGTTACGACAAGGGAACAAAGCCCAAGTGACAAGGAAAGAGACGAGAGGATACTCAGACATCCATCCCGCCAGTGTTGGCTGCACACATTTCAATATGTAACAGAGGATTGGCTCGGAGTAAGGGGATGCTGGAAAGACCAAAGGGGGAGGTGGGCAGAGACAGAGGGAGCCCTCTCCATAGGCAGAGAGTTGGACTGACAAGCAGTTGTTAAGACAGAATAATCAGCCTGTTTACATTTCACGTGCTTTCTGTTATGGACTCACCTTACCCAGTCCTCCTCTTGGGCGATGGGGGAGAGTGTATGTCTTGCACAGATCCAGTCTGTGGTGCAGTTGCAGGACCAGAGAGCCTCGTGGTAGCAGGGACTTCCTATCCTAGAGAGCGAAAGGGAAGTGTGAAAGATACGAGATTCCAGGAGGTAGGTTTCAGAACATTTTCATTTCTCGGAGGTAGCTGGAGATCCTGTCTTTTGTCACTGATTTTCCTTGGCCTCGCTGCACAGAGCAGTCGCTGGCTGGCACAAGCACGGTGGAAAGGAACCGTTGCTGACACCAACACTCGAGCATGCCATCAGATGAGCACAGTACCCTCAGTTACTGAAGAGCATTTCCCTTGAAACGTTACCTGTCCCCTTCTTGTGGTCGGGCTTGTTAATAAGCTGAGAAGCCCACAAGTATGCGCGCTGAAGGTGTGCTTTGGGATGAAGCCAGACTGGCAGGGTGTTAGTAATTTGAGTTGTATAAACTGCGGTGTTTGGAGGCCGAGATGATGGCTAGTGTCTTGTGGAAAAAAAAAAAACAAAACAAAAAACCCTTCACTTTTATTATTCTTAATAGGTCACGCTCCTTCCTAAAATTAGAAACAGTAAAGGAAGGATAAAAAAAAAACTTTAGGAGCCTGTGAAAATAATTCTGCCCCAGTCTTGGGACTATTAACAGGAAAAACTGAAATGAAATTAGGCAAGGTGGTGCATTTTGTTTTATTTTCGTGGAATAGTAGGATATAGGGCACCGGTTGCAGGGCCACGGAGGGAAAAGGGCAGGCTGACTTTTTTTTTTTTAATCCTGTTTGGGGTTTGGATTTGTTTTCTTGACTTTCTTGAGTTTCCTTGGCTTACTACACGATGGGCGAAGTGACAGGCGAGAGAAAGCTGTGCCCGTCCTTCAGCCAGGACTGGAGCTGGGTCCCTTCCGTCTCAGCAGTTCCTTCAGTCCTGCCCATCATCCGAAGGGCTCCAGCATCTTGTTACAAAAAACTCCCAGTCCGCAGAGGAGTTGGGGGAACGTACAGCAAACACCTGAATACCCGCCGCCTCGATTCTGCAGTGGGCATTTACTTGACTGCACGTTATTACTTCCCGGTTCCCTCCGTCCATCCAGCTTATCCCTGGACCTGTCTCCGAGTACGCGGTAGACGTCGGGACGCTTCAGTCCTACGCACTGAGAGTGCGTGTCATTCACTGTCGCCCAGCATTTGCTTACGGGTTGCCACCCGGAACTTTTTTGAAGATGAGTTTCCCAGGGACCATTGTAGAGCTGCTGATTTGCAAGGGTGGGGGCTGGCCAGGAACGGGTCCTTCCCGAAGTCCCCAGGTGCTCCTGGTGACCCAGGCGTGGGGGCCGTGGCTCCTGGGGGGGGTCGGGCTTCACAGTTACTCAGGGCTCACTCTCACCTGACACGCGTCACCGGGTTATTGCCGGGAGCCTGACCGGACCCTGACCGCAGAGCTCCCTCCGCCTTTGGCTTTCCTGGGCTCTTGTGCTGGAAACGGTGCGTCTCCACTGGGGGCGTTTGGGTTGTCACAGCGGGGGTGGGGGGTTGGGGGACAGCACTGTCATCTCGTGGGCGGAGGCCAGGCAGACTGCCACACGCTCCATCCTACACACAATAGCGTCTACGTCAAGGGGTTATATGGCCCACGATGTCAGTGGTGCCGAGGCTAAGGCACCTTTTTTGATCCTAAAAAAGACATTAAACTGCAAAATGGATTTTCACAGCTGGATGGGACCATTAGAGATTGTGTCGTATTGTCTCAGTATCGGCCTGGTCTCTGCCAAATACAGATTTATGCTCCAGAAGAATTCCTAATTTAAAATAAGCTGATTTCCAAAAGCTTGTTAAAAGGTCAGTTATCTGAAACTTTGAGTGAATTTGACAGAAGAAGTAGTGTTGCCTGTGGCCTTTTAGGTTTTTTTTTTTTTTTTTAATGTATTAAAGACACTTTATTGCAGACAAAAATAGAAAACAGTGCTTTGGGGCGGCAGTAATTAGTGTAACGCAGGACTGTCCTGCAGGTGGACAGGGGTGGGGTGAGAGGGTGAGGGGGTGAGGGGAGGCTGGGGGGCAGGGGAGGTGTCAGCATTAGAGGTCGATGGGCCTGCTGTTCTCCACCGAGTTCCGTTTGACTCCGCAATGAATGTCTTTCCTGACGCCTGAGAGAGACGCATTTCTAGTATTGCCCTGACTCCTTGTCTGTGTCTTACTGATATTTAAGGAAACAAAATGTACAATGGAAGAGAAAGCTAAAAAAAAAAAAATGCAGGAGGGTGGGGGATCTTTTCTGAGGAGAGAGCCGCGGGAGCAGGTGGGAGACGGGGCATGTCCTCTGGCCCTGCGGAGCAGGAGGGAGACAAAGGGGAAGAGTGAGATGGGTCAGGTCACTTCTGGCTCGGTGGCTTCCAGGGACCGGGGACCACGTGGTGGGAATCAAAGGGTGGCTGGGCTGGAGTGGGCGAGGCTGGCCTTGGTCTCTGGCGGGGTCGGTTCATGTCACCACTTCTCATCCCCCGATGAGGCTGAGCAATACCTTGAGGCTGAGCAATACCTTGAGGCTGAGCAATACCTTCTCCGAGTGTTGGGAGATTCGGTGAGACCGTGCCCGGGGAGGTGTTGATAAACTGACGGCAGCCCCCCAGGGCTGGAAGGTGTTCTTGTTACTTGGGGGGGGGGAGCAGGTGGTGCTGGGCACGCAGTGTGCCGGGACTGGCGTGACAGCAAGGTGTGTATTAGGTGTGCCTGCGCGTGGTGGGACGAAGAACCTGCCGGTTATGCTGCAGGTGATGCCGGTGAAGTAATCTCCATGGGAGTCTTGGCTCAGCTCTTGGGTTTAATTATAATGTGTCCTTGGGCAAGTTACTTAATGTCTGTCATCTTCATTTCCTTCGTGATCCTAAGGGCCAGTCGTCTTTAGCATTCTTCTGGTGCCGGGCTTCCTGGAAGCCACAGCAAAGCTTCTGGGAATGGAGTGGCAGTAATAATGATGAGGCTGGGGCTAGAGGGCGGTGTGAGCACACGTTGTCATTGATTTCAACCCCACGGAGCACTGACGGGGTCCCAGGCCCTGTCCTGACTTTAAAAATCAGCCTTCTTAATCTCGAGACACCCTGTAATACAGGCACTGCACTGTCGGCCCACTGCAGAGGCCAGGAAACTGAGGCTCGGAGAAGTTTGGGGTGCGCCCCCAGTCGCAGCTGGGGAGTGGCAGACCTTGGTGCGAACCGTGCAGGCGGTCTGCCTCTGGGATCATTCTCGCTTGGCTGCCTTCCCGGCCCCAGGTCCCTGAGCAGGCTGCAGGGGGCCCCCACGGGGCTGTGGAGTTGGGGGCCCTCGTGAGCCTCTGGGCAGAGGGCTGGCGGGAGGAGCCATTGTCCTGTGGGTGGGGTTATGGAAGTCACTGTTGTTTTTTGTCTTAAACTGGCTGAGGTGTGAGTGTATAAATCCTGAGAGACGTGTCAGTGAGGAGGCAGAGGAGGGGGCAGTGAGGTGGGCCCTGGGGAGGCGGGAGGGGGCGGGATCCCTTTAGATGGGGCGTTCCCCCCAAACCCCCCCCCCCCCCCCCCCCCCCCCCCCCCGGCCCCTGGGCTCCAGCCTGTGCACTGCTGTTTCAGGGGCTCCACTCCTGCTGCAGAGTTCTGGTAAAAGCTTTGGTTTTCACACGTGACCTTTGAGGTTTCTGCTTTTCGCTCTGTTGGATGAACCAAAGCCTAAGGGTTTGATGTGGAGAGTAATCTGGAGTTATTTCTGTTAGATACCCCTGCTCCCCTAGAGACATTGTGGTCTAGAAAGGTGAGAAGCTCCGTATTCATTAGTTTAACCCACCTCATGGATAATTTGTGGGAGAAAACCTATTACGGGGTGACCATTTGTCCCAGAGCCATTGCCTGTTTGGGAAGTGTCCCCATCTGATAGGAGGGGCTGCACTTGGATGCTATAAATAGAGAGGATTTAAAAAGAATTGTGTGTTTGTTTTTTTGAAACATCACGTGTAAAGTAAGGAAAAGAAAACGACCATTACCTAATGGACCCAGTGAGCACTGGAGCTTGGGGCTGCCCTGGGCCGACTAACCTGTGTCCCGCTGGTGGCCGGCCGGGTGGCCAGCCAGCCATGTGGGTGAGGGCCAGAGGCAACTGTTTTTCCCTGCCTGTGCCCCACTCTGCTGGGAAGAGAGAGTAACAGCCCCACAGAGGAGTCGCCCAAGTTTTTAAAGAAAATAAAAAAGTGTCCTCGGGGGTGGGGAGAGGTGGGGGTGGGGTGGGGGAGCCCTTGTCAGACAAAGGTGAGCAACTAACTTCCTAAGCCTCAGAACTCCGGGAATAAGAAGTTGTCTGGGCCTTTACAGCTACCGGGGGGGGGGGGGGGGGGGGGGGGGTCAGTGTCGCCAGGACAGGTTCTCGGCTGCTCTGTGTGAGGGAAACCGTCGTGGGGTTTCAGCCACGCAGTGAGTTGAACAGGCGGCTGCGGACCAGCTTTGGAAAGTCCCGTGGGTGCGAGGAACTGGAGTCCAACTTTCAGAGAACTCGCTCACAAAAGAAATACGGGAACACACAACTCGTGCTTTTAAGCAGGGGATGTATTGTTATTCGTACAAGAGGATGTGTGAGCCTGTGTGGAAACCTGGATGCTGGGATGGACTGAGTCAAAAGAAAAACATAAATAAACCACCCTGTCTTCCTCTACCCTGATGCGCACTACCAGCTTCGTTTATTTCCGTTTTCCCTCTCTGACCGTGGAGCCAGTGCAGTACAGACTGAACCCAGCACCGGCCGCAGGGGACTCACCTGACCTATTAGAGAAGCAGGCACCAGCTGGCCAACGCCCCGTGCCATGCCTGTGTCTTCCGGGCAGTTCTTCCCCAACCACTGTGTTTCCCATCGAATTCCAGTTGCCCACCTCCCCCCATGCCACCCTCCTCCGAGTTCGCAGCAGCCACCTCCTCTGCTAATCTGTCCCAGGGCGGGGCAGGCTATTGAGACTTCAGAGCAAAATAGCACGCGGCTCTCCTTCTCCAAAGGGAAGGCTGGGAAAGGGGTCGCAGCCCGGGACTCTATATGCAACTGAAATCCTGGCTGTTATCTGGGCTTCGAAGAATGGTCTCCACTGGAGCACAGGAAGTCCCCTGCATGCATAACTTACTGATTTCCTTCCTCATCTGGGCATGGCGCACTCCATTGTTCGTTCTGGTTCCTGGACCTTCTGCTTTTTTTACTTTTTGGGTCATGTTTCTTCTGGTACTTGGTGGCATGCCATTTGGGGGCACACAGGGCTTTTCCGGAGGGAGTTGGTAGCGCGAGCTGAGCTGTAGATGGAGGCAGTGAGAGACACTTTGTGAAATGCCTGGTGGTGTTTTTGTAGAGCCTGGAATCGAGGCCCATGCCTGCAAGGCCTTAACAGTGGTGGTCATCTGTCCCAGTTTAAGAATGGGTCAGCCATGTGTTATTAAAGTGTACAGAGTAAGTACCAATTAGGTGTATATAATAATTATTTAGTAATAGTGTGTGCAAACCTTCAGGGAGCACACCTGAAAGCCTTTTGGACCTTTTTAGTGTGAAATACAGAACATGGAAAGTGCATGGAAAAACCCACCCAGCTCAGTGTGCCACGGTGACCGCTGGGCGTTCTCTGTTCACTCTCCCATTGATTCTTCTTTCCTGCGCTTTCAGATTCTAGTAGAAACTCTGCTTCTTAAACATTCTGTTTTATGATACTCCTACTTAGTGGTACTCCAGTTTAACGATACTCCTGTTCCCTCGCTTTTATTTATGGTTGCCACTTGAAAGACCACGTGAACCTCATTGTTGCCTTTTCGTATGAATGCAGTAGAAACAGGGCTTGTTACTAAGGGTTCATTGTATGGTTTCTTAGAAGAGAAGTGTGTTTCCCAGAAGGTGTAAGCGAATGCTCGGTTCCCATTGTTGCCTGGAGGGGAAGGAAGCGGGAAGTGAAGCTCGCTCCAGGGCGGCAGTTGCGGTGAGCTACCGAGCTCCATATTTCGGTTCTTTTTGACGTTTTGCTATGAGGTGCTCCAACATATTTGTGCGAATAAAATCCAGGTACTCTTGAATGCAGCAACTATTATTAGGTTACATATTTGCTGGACTCTGTTCCCAGTGCTGTGGGTGCGGAGGGGTGCAGATGGCACAGCTCGTGTGCTGGGAAGAAGAAATGCATTAACCTTTGCACCAGGCTGTGAAAGGGTTGGCCTCAGAGAAAGCCTAATTCACATATATTGCCTTCTTGCCCGTTCATGTTTTATCCCATAATTCCACAGTTTGTTCGTAAGGAGGAAAAGCAGGAGAAAATGTAACTAATAGGGATTACTGGTTTTGGCACAGTGAGGGAAGGTTCCAGAGCCTGTGAGTACAGCACAGTGGACAGAGCTTGGGCTTCAGAGGGTCCTCGATTTTCAGTTCATTTGCATATCTTTACCCTTAAGCAAATTATTGAGCCTTCTTGGACCTCCACCTCCTGCTTTATAGGGTGAAGATGATAATGAAAGTGAAGATGGTACAGTTCGTGTCTGTTACCTGATGGGGACAGGTGTGCGGTCGGTGCCCCGTGGAGAATGGCAAACCACTAACACCTGCTCCTTTCCTTGGTCGCTCACCTGTACCAGTCACTCTTGTCCAGGGCTCGACAGGAATGTACTCATTTAGTCTTTACGCAGGCCAAGAGTGCAAGCACGGTTCACCCCCATTTTGCAGAAGAGGCATCTGAGTCTCCGAGAGGTTGTGTAACGTGCCCATGCTCAGGCAGCGGGTAAAAAAGGAGGAGCCAGGGATTTCGATTTAGGTGGAATTTAAGAATTCACAGATTAAAAAAAGATTCTCTCCCTGGTAACAGAGGAAAAAGATCCACCTATTCCCTCTTTCGAATGCAGTTTCAGTAACCTGTGGACAGACTGTTTGTTAAGGCAAATGGCCAGGTATTCATTTCAGGAGTGTCGTTCAGGCAAAAGGGCATTTCAGTGAAATGGAGATGGCTGTAGGTTCCTTTGGGGCAGGGGTGTCAAACTCAGGCTCACCGGGGGCCGCATCAGCCTCGAGGTTGCCTTCAGAGGGCCGAATGTAATTTCAGCTCCTTAACAGTTAAGGAGTCGTTACATTTACACAGTCCTAAAATGATTTCGGCCCTTTGAAGGCAACCGGGAGGCTGATGTGGCCCCCCTCTTCCCCTGGTGAACATGACTTTGACATCCCTGCTTTATCAGTTGTTGAGCTCTTGGGGACATAGATTTTGCTGAACGCAGTGACTTATAAATTTCATCGTATCTAGCATGGTGCCCTCACGTGGTTTTCCAGGAAGTGTTCCTTTCACGCTGATCTTCGATCACAGCAAGACATCCGGCAAGAAGCACATACATCATGTACTTGTTCTTACTCAGCTTTCCAATCTGTCACAGTTGGTTAATAATAACACTTCGTAATTATTCCTGCCCCTTGTATTACCCAGCGTGGCAGCTGAGCAGGCTTTTCCTGAAAAGCAGGAATAGCAAAGTCGAGTTATCTCCAGGCTGGGAAAAAATAACCCTGCCACCCCACCCAGAAGGAAGCCAGTACCCTCAAGTCACCGCGACGTGTGTGCGTCCACCTGAAGAAACGTTCTCGTGTGAAAAAGTGTGACGTGATCAGAGGCCCTGCCCTCCTCCGGCATGTGCTTCCGGGCTGTCTGACACCAGAACTCAGAGGTCACACACTGCCCAGCGTTTACCAAAAGAGAAATTCCCCCCTCCACTCTCCAAACGTAAAAACTTCTTTGACACACAGGAAATAGCCTGAGTTTTATGGAAGAGAGAGGATAATACAAGACCTAAAGCAGGTTGAAATTGGAGGCATCAGCCCTGGATGGTGTAGCTCAGTGGATTGAATGCAGGCCTGTGAACCAAAGGGTTATGGGTTCAATTCCCAGTCAGGGCACGTGCCTGGGTTGCGGGCCAGGTCCCCCAGATGGTGGTGCGTGAGAGGCAACCACACATTGATGTTTCTCTCCCTCTCTTTCTCCTTTCCTTCCCCCCTCTCTCATCAAACCGTAGCATCTCAGGATTCTTACTTAAATTGCAAAAAGGAAAGAAAACGAGAGAGGAAGCGAATGCATGATGACTGTTTTATTCCCAAGACTTAGGACATCTCTGCAGCATTTTATTACGATGGGAAGGAAATGAGACCATTGTGCCTACTGTCTGAAATAATAGTTCGGTGTCGGCCTGGCAGTCACTGGTATTCAGGCTGCGGGGTCGCCGCTGATGCCTGGCCCAGGTCACAGTCTGCAGCCTGCGGAAACAGGCTGTTGTACGCAGGGCCCATTCCAAGTGGGGGAAGCATTCTCTTCCCACGGTAAGTGAACAGAGACTCCAAAGCAAACTGTTGGGTTGAACTAGTGCAGCCCCAAGGCCAAGTGTTCTACTTTTAATTGGTGAAGGGTGTCGGAAACAAAAGGCTGTTTCCAGCACAATAGCAGAAAAAGACCTTATGCTCCAGATAAAGACCTGAGGAGAGGGTCAGAAGGTGGTGATGATTCACAGTCCGCACGTTTGGAAAGCTACCAGGTCACAGCACAGAGCCCCAGGTCCCCCCCCCCACCCCCCATGTGCAGGAGGGATGGTGACACCTTCCCCACCTGACAGGGTTTCCCTGGTGCGGAACCACTGCGGCGTAAGCAGGAGTTCTGAGCGAGCTGCTATTTGGGAACTTGCCCTCGGGGTGATCTCCGTGCCCCTCCCAAACTGGGACATGCGCTAAGACAGAGTCAGGTGAACTGACTTGCGGGTGTTGCACGTTGGGCCTGTTCTGGACTACCTGGGCCCTGTTTCTGTCCAGGTCCCAGAGACTGCTGACTTCCCTCTGCCCCAGGAGCTTGTGTAAGGAGGCTTCCCCAGGGCCAGCGCCTGTGTTGTCCTTTGTCGTCTTCGTGTCCCTGCTAGCACCTAGCTCGGTGCATTGCTTCTAGCAGGCATTTGGCACATGTTTTCTGAGTGCATGTATTATTACTTGGTAATAAATATTAAACTGGTTTTTTTTTATGGAAAAACTAGCATGCTTTGTTTCTCATGTACGTTGTGGGCACTTGTTGCATGTCCGCTTTGACCTGGCCCTGCTTTCTCCGTGTCGTGTTTTTCTCTGTAGGAGAGGAGCAGCGGTATTCCAGGTCCCCGTGGAGCCATTCAGGACAGTCACATGTTATAGGAAACTTCCACTTATACAGTAAACGAGGCCGCCTCATGGCACACCGCCGGGGCGCTGCCCACATTGCGGTCCGGAGGCCTGCCTAATTGATTCCTTGGTGCATGGAAAGGTTTGGGAGTCCAACCGGGCATTTAAATTAGATTCTAAGAGGCGTAAGGTGGATCTTTTGAGGTCTGAGACTTAGGAATGGTTTGAGGGGTCACATTAGCACCCACATACAACGCAGAAAATGTCTTCAAGGACAATCCAACCCAGGCAGGAATGGTCATATTCCATTTCTGCTGCTCGATAAGCCGCCTGCTATAGAAAATAATCGGAGGCAATTTATAGTCAACCTGCAGGCCCAATAAAATGGGAATGATTGACAGAACCAGGAAGGAAGGGATCAAAAATGGGTTTCAGGTACCTCTGAGTCTCCCAGCAGCCAGGACAAAGAGAGCAGCTTGCTGGGGTGATTAGTTCTCAGGGCAGGTGAAGGCAGGAGACACCCTCCTCTTCCTGCGTCTGCTGTGGGTTCCTGGGAGAAGGCCCTGGGGTGTGTCACCAGCCTGGGACGGGGCACCTGGCCAGGGCAGGGTGGAGGGGGCACTTCCTCGGGCTGGCGGCATGTGAAAGCCCCCTTCCCATCCTGGTTGGTTGGAAAGCTGAGGATTGCGAAGTTAGACTGTCGCCACCTGTGGCCAGAGGGGTGACTCCTAGCACCTGCCTGGGGGAGAGAATTGGCGGTTAAGGGACTTTCCCAAGGGGATTATCTTCTGCTTTATGGGAGGGGACAGTTGCTGTGCCCTTTGCACCCCCAGCCCGTGATCCCTAACCTCGGGGTTTATGGGTAGGGTTAACCCTTCCCACAGTGAGAACGTTGTCTGGGAAGCACTCTGCCCCTGAGTCCCTGCCCAGGCCCACGGCAGCTTGGCCAGAACGTTCCACAACTCCCCACGGGGGGGTGCGATTTTGACTCTCGTGAACTACTAGACTCTCCCTGGTGGTGGGAAAGGCCTAGAATGAGAACTTTTTTTTTCCTGCTCACTCTGCTCATGAGAACCCGAGGAAAGTGCTTCCCTCCTCTCCACGTTGCTGATCCAGGACCTTATGGAAGTGGGTGTTGGAGTATGAAGCTTCTTTGGGGTGCAGCAAAGGAACTGTTTGGTTTTACATATAGCTCGTTTAGCAGCAGTAGCTTCCAAAACTGCCAGCAGGGAGCGCCTCTCTGAATTCCTGGGAAGGGGGTGGAAATTTCAGTTTCCCATGTGACAGAGCCAACCCGGAGGAGCTACAATATTGCAGAGAAAGACAAGGGGATGGGACATTGCTGGTGGTGAAAGCAGCTCTCGGAGCGCGGCCCCGAGAGGCCTGTCCCCATGCACGTCCTCCTCCCGGCGTGTGAATGGCTGAGCCCAGAACAAGGCTCCTGCAAGCTGTGCCCTCTGAATCTGGTTTTTGTTCTGTCGGCCTCATTTGCATTTGGTGTCTGGAGTGCCTGGTCCCGGGAAGAGCCGAGGCTTTGTTTGGGGCAGCGAGGGCTGGGGTTTCCAATCCATGTTTCCCGGTTCACCCCGTGTCAAGTGTCACTTGAGAGTCACACAAGTGACTGTGTCGCTCGTCTCACGGACGTCCCGAGAGCTTCCCTTTGCCAATGAGATGTTTGCATGCCCCCCAGATCAGGACATCTCAGAACGGCGTGAAGAAGAGGACTGTTCGACAACGGCGATTCTGCCCCTCTGACGTGCGTGTTAGCTCCAGCACAGGCGCCTTTTTAATCTTCAGTGCCTGGTCCTGCCCTGGCCGGCTACTGTGCAGCAGGCGTCAGTGGTGAACCGGGAAAGAAAGCAGGAGGGTATAGAAGACTCTTGTGTCTCGTTTAATTCTGTCGTGTTGGTGCTTCTTGCAAAGTGGGCGAATTAATTATTCATGATGACATGAATGGGGGCATTATTTTAAATTAGTATAGAAGCCCGTGGTTGACGGCTCATTTATTAAGCTGCTCGTGTTGGTCTGGCTGCCAGGGGGCTTTAGACCCGCCAGAGCCTGTGTTTCGTGGTCCTTGGTTGGGTGGTTTTTATGTATCGACTTAATTCCAAGCCTAATTTTATCCTTTTCTCTGTTTTTTTTTTCCCCCAAGCTTCCAATAATTCATTCTGAAATAAGGTCTGGTATCGAGGTCCCTTCCTGCCTCCGTCACTGCCGAAAGCAGAAAATCCAGCTACGGTCACAGCCTGCCTTCCTGTGCTGTACTGTCTTGTAACCCACATGTCGAAGGCACGATCAGAACCAGAAAGTAACCAGAGTTGGTCCTTGAAAGTATATGACAGAAATTCTGTACAATAAATATTACCCACTTTTCTCTTAGAAAAGTCTCGTGCAGCGTCCTCTCTTAGGACTGCTTTGACATCATTTTGTTTTCCTCCTAGAAATATACAGTGTTGCCCTGGCCCGGTGGCTCAGTTGGTTGCAGCGTTGTCCTATACACTCGAAAAGATTGTGGGTTCGATTTCCAGCCAGGGCATGTACCCACGTTGTGGGTTCAGTCCCCAGTTGGGGTGCATACGGAAGGCAGCTGATCACCAATCGATGTTTCTCTCTCTCTCTCTCCCTCCACCAAAAAAAATCAATAAACATATAATTGGGTGAGGATTAAAAAAATAATCAGAAACCAAAATAATAAATGCATAAAAAATAAAACTGTGTAATGTACAATAGAATATGTCACATGCAACTGTGACACTGAAAGTTTGATCCTTTCGTTAAGGCAGTTGGTGTCCCAGGCTGCTCTGCCTTGTCCGCATGCTCAGGAGCAGCTCGTGGGCAGCTGTCTAAGGTCCCAGCAAACGAGAGGCCGAAGCTGCTCCTGGTGAGGGTGGGGCTGTGCTGGCTTTCACGCAGTGGACACAGGGGGCGCTCAAGAGCCAGAGTGCTGGCAGAATCAAGGAGCAGTGGAACTGGTGGAGGCAGACTCTGGTCTAGGTCAAGGTGATTTTCGATTTCAAATGTGGTTTCCAGAGGAGTCCGTCATGGGGAAAAGAGGAGAGAAAAGGACTTTTTGTGTGGCGGGAAGAGCATCAACAGAACGCCACAACCTGGGATTAGCAGATCCATCGGGGGACCATTTGTTTGGTTGGAGCTTGGGTGAATCAGAGGGAATACTGAGTACTGGGTGATACACGTTAGCCTGTGAGCCCCACATTTTGTTTTGATCAGTGCTGGCGTCATTTGTTAGCAGATACTGATGGAGCACCTAACGCACTAGGCGCCGGACTGCAGCCTAGTTCTTGTCAGGGAGAGAGAATCACATAAAATCCCCGAAAGTAGCTTCTGACTCCGGCATTGGTTTAGACTGTGGTGGCAGAGAAGCGGATTATGTAAATGTTCTCCAGTTAAATTTTTTTAAGTCTGCTTTAATTTTATTACCAACAAATGTTACTCCATTAATCATCAAACTGTGGAGAGGTAGAGATTAAATTCAGAGGCAATACTGTCTGGGTTTAAACGCTGGCCTTGTCACTTATTAGCCCCGTCAGCGTCATCGTATGACATGAATTAGCAGAGCGTCAGTCTTCTCAGCCCTGCAAAGGGGGGAGGCACGCACGTGTCCTCGGGTTGGTGGAGCATGTGCGTGTGGTAAGTATCCTTCTTGGACCTTATCAGGAGTGCCCAGTCTGGCTCCGTGTCTTTCCTATGGTGGGCGCTCCCGATAAAATCCAAGAAGGGGGCGGGGGCAGGTGTTGAAAGATGATTTAGTTAGGCCAATTAGGAGCCTTTAAAAATATTTTTTTTTTAAAAAGGCAAAGAAAGGGCAACGATCTTTGGATTCATTCTTTCACTGAAGAACAACAAAAGAGAACCAGTCAGAGGTAGATCACTAGGGATTATCGAGACAAGATCCCTGTGTTCCCCAAGGGGCCATGTGGGGAAGACCAGGAGGGAGGGGGTGGTATGTGCTGGCCGCCAGGTGTGCTCACGTTGCCAGGCAGGTGTGGGCGAGGGCTGCTTTAGGAGAGGGGCTTTGGGCAGGAAGAGTTTCACAGGGTAGTGACCTGTCGCATTAAAATCTGAGTTCTTGGGGGAGAGTCATCACCCAGAGAAGAGTGGAAAGGTTGTTTCAGACAGGGGTAACCACAGGTGCAGAAGTCCAGCAGAGTTGGGGGGTGCATGGCATGTTGGAAAATAGCAGTATGGGGATTAGTATGACATGGGGGGGCGGTGAGTGGAGAAAGATGAGACTGGACATGAAAGGGGGCGGCTCACGTAGCAATGAGGAGCTGCTGAGAGATCTGAGGTTGAGAAGTGACATGATGATATTTGCAACTGAGGACAACTAGACCAATAGAGTCTTGGAGGAGGACTTGAAGGTGGGCCGAGCAGAGACCAGGAAGAGTTTGAGAGAGATTTGGGGATGATCCAGATGAGACCGAGGTCCTGAACTTGGGCTTGCAGGAGCCTGGAGAGGAGGACCGACCGATTACAGAACCACTGATGATGCTTTGTGTCCGGGTGGACGTGGCTGGGGTGGGGAGGACTCCGAGTTTCTAGCTTGACTCTGGTGGATAGTGGAGTCATTCATCCAGAGGCTGGGGGAGGGGGTGCAGGCGAGCAGGTGCTGTGATCTTAGACTGGTTGTGTCTGGGGACGGTACACATCCTTCTGAAAGGACAGTAAATGTGAGCACCTCTCTCTCTCTCCAGGGGCTTGGCCCTGAGCATCCCGGAGTTCAAGATTTGGTTCTGGGACGTAGTTCAGATTGCTCACACATGTTTGGACCTTTCTTCTTTAGGATAGATGTGGGAATCAGTTCTCCCTGCCCCACTGAGCCCAGGTGTGTTCATGTGACCACCTGTGATTAACTGGAAAGTGAAGGGATGAGTCTCCAGATGGTTCTGAGCCAACGCAAGGCATCATCTGAGCGCGCTCAGCCGTGATGCCTGAGTGTGTTCCAGAGGCAGCTCAGCTGTGCTGTGGGCCTGGGTCCCCGAGTGAGCTCAGTGCCTGTACAGACCAGGGGCCAGTGAACCCACGATGGATCTGCACTGAGAGAGAAACCTTTCTTTTTGGCTTTTCCAGTGTTGTTGAGATGTTAGTGGCAGTTTTCTCTCATTGCTTAGCCCCTCCTGACTGCAGTTATCCTTTAAGAGGTTGAACCTTGCTAATTTTCCCTTTCTAAACTACCCATCATGTTCTGATTTTCCTTTTCTAAACCACAAATCAGTTTTGAGCTACTTTTTACCCATGCATGTGGGTGAGTGCATGCATAGGTAGATAAATGTAGCTGCAACTGAAAGCATATCTTTTGTCACTGTTATCCTTTCCTCACAGGTATTTTTAAATTAATTAAATGTCAGAAACTCAGATGCTTTCTTTTTTTAAACAGTTTTACAGGGATATAATTGCCATACCGTACACGTCACCCATTTAAAGCATACAACTCAGTGGCTGTTAGTATATCCATAGATTTGTACAGCCACCATCACAATTCACCACCACGAAACTTTCCATCACCCCCGAAAGAAGCCCCACTCCCCAGCCCTGCCCCATACCCCCTCTCTAGCCACAGGCAACTTCTGACCTACTCCCTGTGTCTGATCTACTCCCTGTGTCTAACCTACTCCCTATGTCTGATCTGCTCCCTGTGTCTAATCTACTCCCTGTGTCTGATCTGCTCCCTGTGTCTACTCTACTCCCTGTGTCTGATCTACTCCCTGTGTCTACTCTACTCCCTGTGTCTAACCTACTCCCTGTCTACTTCCTGTATCTAACCTACTCCCTGTGTCTATTCTGGGCATTTTGCCTCAATTGACCGTGCAGCATGCGGCCCTCTGGGACTGGCGTCTGGACCACTGAACACAGTGGTCATAAGCGCTGTTTGTGGTGTCACACGTGTCGGCCCCTCGTTTCTGTTTGCTCACTGACATCCCATTGTACGGAACACGGTGTGTCCTGTGTGGTTCCTGAAGTAAAACCGCACGACTTCTAAAGGCGGAAGCAGTGCTCACCCCCTAGAACCGCATGCTCATCACCAGCCGATGGGTGTTGGGTTGTCTCCACTTTTTTGACTATTATGAATAACGCTGCTGTGAACATCTACGTACCTTCCTGTGCAGTCTTGTTCAGGTTATTCTGTGAGCACGATTTATTTCTTCTTATACCCAGGAGTGGAATTGCTGGGTCATTTCCTAACTCCACGTTTAACCGTTGGAAGGACTGCCGGATTCCCAGGCAAAGCAGCCGTACCATTTCCCACTCCCACCAGCCGTGTGGGGGGGTTTCCAGTTTCTCCATGTCCTGCCAGCACTTGTTATTGTCTGTCTTTGATTATAGCCATGCTAGTGGGGGACACGTGTTGCCTTATGTCATTTAACACGGAATTTGGATGTCGTAGTTCTGCTCTCCTGTCTTTGTGCATGAGCTCTGTTTCACTTGCAGCTCATGCTTTTATTGCTCTGTATTGACTGATCCGTGTTGTGGCTGCTCACCAGGAGTGGTCTGTGTCGACGTGTATATGTTGCAGGGAGGTGCTTACCTTCCGTTACCAGACCCACGTTCTCAGTTTAAAGGGGGATATTTTGTTCAGTGTTAGCTTCTTCAGCTTTACCCACTGGCAGGTCCAATGGCTTTTGTTTGAAAAAAATTTGGAGCTTAAACTGAAATGAGAATTAGTCGTGTTTGAGCGCAACAATCACATCCTGTCACTTCACTTAACTGAGGAACATTGGTGGAGGTTCCCGTTTGTCTTTATCCTTCCTTCAGTTTGTGGGGGGTAAAATCCATGCCTTTTCAGTGTGTAGGCTCGCATATTCAGGTTGTAAAGCCACATGGTTCCTAAAGATGGGCAAGATCCCAAAGATGGGCGCCCTCCGGAGTTCATGTAGTCAGTCAACACACCTTACAGAGGGACCAGTCTGTGACTGGTGTTCAGCTGGGTCCCTGCTTGGGGGACAGACCTAACGGGAACAAAAAGGCATGTGGCGTTACCCGCTGTAACAGGGCTGTGAACGGCACAGGTTCTCTCCTGGGAAGGATGGGGGCTCCCAAGTTTTACTTCCTTCTGGTGGGGGGATGTGTCAGGAAAGGCCTCTGTGAGGAAGTGACACTTCAGCTGAGACCCAGAGGAAGGGGAGGGGCTTGCTGGGGAGGCGGAGGGACACTGTGACAGAGGGAGGGGGTTTCTGAGGCAGGGAAGCTCTGGCAGGTTAGAGGAACTGAAGGAAGCCAGTGTGGTTGGAGTGTGGGGACTCTGGGAGGGCAGGAGGCCAAGGCCAAGGCCAGACTGGGCAGGGCCTTGTGAACATGTTAGCACTGAGTTGGCCGAACAGTGTCTTAGTTTTTTTTTTTTTTTCTGTAAGATGGTTCTAGTAGCGCTTAGTTGTCTTTAACTTCATTCAAAACACTTTTATTAGATTGTATTGTGACAGCTGTCATATCCACATGCATTTAAAAAGCTTATCAAAGTTGGTGAATTTTTGTGCAGCCATGTTAATATTGAAGAGGGAAGAAAATATGCAACATTTTCAGCATATTACGCTTTATTATTTCAAGAGAGGCAAACACACAACTGAAATGTCAGGAGAGATTTGTGCTGTGATGGATAGAACGTGTCAGAAGTGGTTTGCGAAGTTCCGTGCCGAAGGTTGCTCACTGGATGATGCTTAGCGGCTGGGCAGACTGTAGAAGTTGATAGCGATCCAATCAAGACATTAATTGAGAACAATCAATGCAATACCACGTGGCAGATAGCTGACATACTCCAAATCTCCAAATCAATAAAGTTATTGGTGAGAATGAAAAACGTGTCCTTTATTTTATGGAAAAAAACCCACATGGACTTTTCAGCCAACCCAGTACTTCGAACGTATTCAAGATGTGGTGAGAGACTGGAGGACGTGGCCGATGGTAGCTTGGTGTATTGTTCTGTGGTGATCACCTCACAGTGTACACACATACCAGGCCGTTACGTTGTGTACCTGACACCAATATGTGTCAATTATGTCTCAATTAAAATATATAAATTAATCATAAAAAAGATGCTGTGAGATAACATTAAAGGGTTGCTTTTTTTTCCTTATTGTAGAGAGAGGGCAAGAGAGGGAGGGAGAGAGGCAGAGAAACATCAGTGTGAGAGAGAAACATCGATCAGTTGCCTCTTGCATGCACCCAGCGGGCACCACACCTGCAACCCAGGCATGAGCCCTGACTGGGAATCGAACCAGCGACCTTTCACTTTGTGGGATAGTGCCCAACCAGCTGAGCCAGGCTGGTCAGAGTGATAGACGATCTTAAAGCAGTCTTAGGGAGATGGAATTAATTACCTGCTTAGGTGCGGTTTTTTCATGAAGACTAGTTTATTTAGGAAGTGTAAAGGGTTACCTTGTGTTTTTTTTTCTCATTAATGTGGGACATGAAAATACCACAGGGGTAGTCCAGGAACTTTCTTAAGATTAATGTAAAGGTTTGTCATAATTGTGGCAGCTCTTGAGGAATAATCGGACTCTAGTTTGCAGTGCTGGGGTGGGGGAGGGGCTTGGACAGAGTCCTTCCTCCTAAAGGAGGAAGAAGGATCAGCTGTCAGGACCTCCGGAAGAACCCCTGACGCCTCCGTGGTTGCTTCCGCTTGACCCCTCCCTGAGTGGAGAGTGTGTGTCCTGGACTCGGGGTATCATTCTGCCGTGGTGGCCGTGGGGACTCGAGCCAAACGCTGGTAACTGGGAGCGTGGCTGTGACTGTTCCTAGCACTGAGCTGGTAAGTTTTGCTTTGTCTTCACCTTTTGTGCCATCTGGACATTAGAGACCCCAGAAGAGGACTCCTCATCCCCCCCCCCCGCCCACCAACGAGGGAGAAGCGTCTCGGCAGCGTGTCTGTTTGGCCGGCCCCAGGCAGTGCTCTGCCTCTGTCACCTTCCTTCCGGTGAGGCTGGAGAGTGGCCTTGCTGCCCATGGCACGGGTTAGACCTTGTGTTAGGTAGCTCGATCGTACCCAGCACAGCCAGGTGCTCGCCCAGTCCACCGTGTCCCTCTGCCTGGTCTCTGAGCGTGTGTGGGGACAGCACCCTCCCTGGTGTGCCCCCTTTGACTGTGGGGGACTTAGCCTTGGAGCTGAGTCTGGCCCTCCACCTTGTTTTATCGGCCTGGCACCTTGTTTCTACCCGGCGGTAGCGCCAAGCTCCTTGCACCTGGTTAAGGAGTAGTTGTGTTTACACGGTCCCAGAATTATATTCGGCCCTTTGAGGGCAACCTCGAGGCCAATGTGGCCCCCCGGGGAACATGAGTTTGACGCCCCTGCTCTAGAAGGAAGTTCCAGGGCCAGGAAGCGGGCACTGTCTAGCCCGCAGTGCCTATGAGAGGTCAAGTGCCTAGTAAACATTTGAGGAATGAACAAAGAATTAAAATACTTAGACTTTTCTAGTTCAAGATGTTTGCAGAACTGCCTTGCCCTTCCGTGAGTGCCGGGTGTTTTCCCAGATACATTCATGGTCGTGGGTGTAGATGCTCATTTAAATCCGCACATGCATTAGTGTTAAGGATGGAGGAATATCTCCAGGCCCATTTTGCTTTCGAGCAGCAAAAACAGTCTGTGTTTGTGACCGTCTAGTATAAATGGTGTTCAAGATAATGTGCAGTCAGTTTATTTTTTTTATCACAATCCAATTTGATTTACGTACAGTTTTGAGTCTGGGTGTCAGCCACGCTCGTCTTTATTTACGGGGAGGCCATCCGCCGTTTTCTGCCCTTTGCTGGGGAGTCGTGTCGCAGTGGAGACGCTGGAATTGTGAGCTAATGAGACGGGTCTGTCTGCATGAAACATCATTCTCGTTGCTTTGCAGGGAGCTTTGCATGTGTTTGAAATGATGCAAATGTGGTTCTGGTTGCCCTGACACCCTCGCCTGGGACATACCCAGAATGTCCACTCCCTTTTTCATCGCTGCTCTCAGGATGGGCCTTTTCTCTCTAACCTGGGGAGGAGGGCTGCCTCTCCCTTACTCAGGTGTTTTTCTCATTTTTTCTTTTTTTTTAGAGCAGCTGCTGCAAACTTAGTCATTATGAGGGATGGCCCAGCAGAAAGTGGTCCTCGGTGCTCAGGGGTGCACGAAGACCCTGCACCCCTTCGTAGCTTTCCCCAGTCACTCGTGAAATATTCCCCGATGTCCATCAGGATCACAGAAAGTTCCAGTAAGCCTGAGTCTGGATAATGACTCATAATTCACATCTGCTTCACCAGTGGACACAGATTTGTTCGTGAACATCCTGTCTTCAGCGTGCACTTCCTCTTTCGCACTCTGCGGGATGCATCGGACACCGCGGGGTGGGGTGCACTGGGTTTCCAGGTGCCTGTGGTGCGCGCAGCGCGAGGCCCGGGGCGTCGCCGTCTAAGAAGCAATGCCCAGCGTAACCCAAGTGGGCGAAGCCGCCGTGGGGCTCTCCTTGTGTTCTCCTCCCGTCCACTGGTGTAATTAGAAGTTCTGCTTCGTCGGTGATCGTGCTCAAACAGTTTATAATTAGAAAGTGGCTTTTCTTGTTATGACAGATTAATCTTAAATCTTCTCACCCTTTGGTTAAAAAACCAAAACCAAGGACAGGCCTTTCCAGGCTCGTTTACCATTCTAACACCTGACACACGTCTTCTTCTGTTTTGTTGTGTCATTGTCGTCTCTGGGCCAAACAGTCTTGGGCACCAAGTCCTCCCAAATGTCCCGAAGTCCTTATGAGCCGCTTGCACCGTTAGGGCTGGTCGGGGAGACGCTCCGGTGTCCTCCTGTCCCAGACGAGGAAGCCACTGCCGGGTCCACCTGGTGGAACTGACCCCCAGGGCGTGGCACTCTCCCTGTCTCCCGTGACGGTTCCTCTCCCCACGCTCAGCACGCCGAGTTGCTTGTTTTCCCGTGCTGACTGTAGGTCACGTTTGGCCCCCAGACTGAGCCGGGGTTTCTTCAGAAGATCCCAACCTTGGCTGACCCCACCCGGTACCCCCTCTCTCTGGGCCACATGTGTGCAGCCCTCCCTCCGCTCCGTCCTTGGCCATGCTCCCGTGTCCCTGTGGATGGGTGTTCGATACCCTGTCCTCCTCATCATTCCTTGTGGCAGTGCATCCAACAGTACGCATGTGCCTTCGACCCGAGCCACCCCCTCCCCTGAAAATGTTTTGCTTTACCTCCAAGCTCTTCACTTTCGTGGCCTTGCCTCTGTATGTTGTCACCTTTCGGCCACCCACACCCTCTCTGCTGGCTGTCTCAGTGGGGCAGGGGTGCCAGAAACACCAGGGAGGCCTGCCCAAGTACCAGAATAATGGGGGATGCAGAGGGACGGTGTGTCACTCCTATGCTTCCGCGTGGTGACAGGTATCCAGGCCACTCTGACGCTCCTGCCCGCCCCCAGCCTGGCTCCTCCATCGGGTGGCTGTATTCTGACCTCACTCACCTCTGTATTCACCCTGGACTCCTTTGCCAGCTGCTGCCACTGCGCCTTCGTGCCCACCGCACACTCTTCCGCCCCCGACCCACTGACCTGCTGTGTTCTCTCTGCTCCTGGCTGCAGAAAATTGCTGCTCAGTGTCCCCACGCCAAGGGCATGTGGCTTTCTATCCAGTGCACGCTGCCACCTTCGGCTGGACGATTCCCCCAAGAGTTTGTGGTCCTGCCCCCTGTGCTTTGTCCTCCTGGCCGTTGGTCTGCCCAGTGGTTCTCTGTTCTAGCCACACAGTGGTGTCACCTGGGGGAGGATGGAAACTTGAACGATGCCCAGGGGCCATGCCCAGACCTCCTGATGGCACTGGTCTGGGGCAGGCAGGCCTGGGCATTGGCAGGAGTGTTTCTACGCTGCACAGGTTATTGGAAGCAGCAGCCAGATTGGAGAACCGAGGTCTGTTCTCCCCAGTCAGCCCTCAATCTCAGCATCTGCTGTTGCATCACGGAACCGGGCATCTGGCCATCTTTCTTAAGCACCTTCGCAGGTCTTCCCTCTACCTACTAATTGAGGAAGAAAGACTCTTCTTGCCAAGGTGCGACCCCCTCTTACTTCTGGATCACGCCCTCACCTGCTCTCTTTGGCTTCTAGGCCCCCGGCCCATCTCTCTGATGTTGGCCCCACTGGAAAACCCAAGTGGAAGTGTCAGAATCTTGCGTGAGGCAGACGGCAGGGCAGAGAGGGGCAGGCGATGGGATGAGGTGCCGCCTGTGCCGTCAAGTGTCATCTGACCTGCGTGCCAAGCAAGGGCTGTGGTCGGGGGAGGTGCGGGTGGGGTAGACCGCTGCTCTGCCACTCCCAGGCCAGCTGGGTTCCGCTTCTACGGGAAGTTCATCAGTTTCTGCGTCAGATCTTGTGGGGGCCACGTTCCTGCCAGCATCACCTGCCGTTGGCACAACGCCCAGCCCGTCTTGGGTGCTCGGCCAGTGTTTGCCCCTTAGAAAGGACCTCGTGGTCTTCAAATTCAGGAACATTTTCCGTAATCCAACGGATACAGTATTTCGCCCCCTGTGGGATCTGTTGTACTCGGATGGTTATTACTCTGTTGCACGTGCGCTGTCTTAATAAACTGCAGGTATTGGGTTGGCCAAAGAGTCCATTCAGGTTTTCCATAAAACAAAAGACACATTTTCCCTCTCCATCAATCACTCTATTGATTTGGATATTTTGAGTATGTTGGCTATCTGCCGCGTGCTATAACATTGATTCTTCTCAATTAATGTCTAATTTTGATCCTTATCAACTTCAATTGGTTTACCCAACCGTGGAGCATCGTCCAGTGGGAAATCTCCAGCACGAAGCTTCGAAAACCACTTTTGACACGTTTGATCAGTCACAGCACCTTCTCCACACACTGCACAAATCATTTTTTGCGTTTTGCATTTCATTCTTGAGATAATAAAGCATCATACACTAAAAATGTTGCGCATTTTCTTCCATCTTCAATATTAAAATGGCTGCACAAAAATTCATCAGTTTCAATAGGTTTTGTTTTGAAATGCATGCTGATATGACAGCTGTTACAATACAATCTAACAAAATTGTTTCAAACGAAGTTAAAGACTACTGAGCATTACCAGAGCCATACTATGGAAAAAAAATCAAATGAACTTTTTGGCTAACTCAATAATTTGAAGATGAGGAACTAGGTAGGTTTTTAGTGTTTATATATAGTCTCTGATGGAATGGTTGTGATCTTTTCCTTCAAGAGATGGAAATATCAACCAATATTTCTTTTTTTTAATCCTCACCCAAGGACTTTTTTTATTGCTTTTTGTGAGAGAGTAAGGGGGTGGGGGAGAAAGAGAGAAAAATCAATTGCTTGCATTCTCATCGGTGCTCCCGAGCTCCACCCCCCACCCCCCAACCAGATATCAAACCTGCAACCTCGGTATGTGCCTTGACCGGGAATTGAACCCACAACCTTTCCGTCTATGGGCTGACACTCCAATCAACCGAGCCACATCAGCCAGGACTCAACCAATATTTCTTAAAATTTAACCTAACCACCTGAAAACATGCAGTTTTAGGTACACAATCTCTCGCTTTTCCCCCTTTTTGGGGGGTGGGGTGCAGTTAGGGTGTCAACAGAACAGAGGTGAGGTCGCTGCCGGAGAAGTGGAGAACTGATGACTGAACACTAAATGCTGTTGTTCTAGGAGGATGGAGCAAAAGACTTCCATGTGTACATCAGGGTTCTGAGAGACGGGCGGGTGTCGTTTCAATTTTGCTCCTGTGACTTGAGCAAGAGCCTTATTTCCCTTCGACACAAAGCACAGACTTGGGCGGGGTGGGTTTAGGTCCCCCGTCCGAACAGTCTGTTTGGAGTCGGTCTAGTGAGTGGTGCCTTGCGTGCGCTTGTCCGTTTGTGAAGTTGTGTTCCCTTTGACACATTGTCTATCTGTTGTCTCCTCTGACTTCTCACGCACTTTGAAGTCATGCAGACAGCGTGTGGGCGCATCCCGGGGGAACACTCAACGGCACACAGAGTGGAAATGGAGAGGGAGCCGCCTGGCGCGTTGCCCCGCCCCTTCCCATCTGCACCACTTTTGCCCGAGTTGAGTCTGTGTGAACCAGACCGTTTTATGTCGTATCCATACCCGTGGCTTTTCTGTATTATTTTTTTTGTAATATTCCACCTTCAGAAATGAACTAAGTGAACTTTGAATTTGAGAGACGTTCCAACCAGCGCCGGCTCCTGCTCGGAGCCTTTGTTTTATTAGGATTAGTGTGCCTAGCCGTCGCGGAAGCCTTGGGGCTGTGTCGCCCTCTAGCGGTGGCTGGGTTTGCTGTTTAACGCTGTGGTCCCACTGGAGGGCGGGAGGCCCGGTGATGGTGTGGAACCAAAAGCTGATGGACTGGGTTGGCTGTATTCAGTTGATACGTGTCTACAACATACTTGAGTGAGCTCTGGAGTTGCTGTCACCCCTACATCTCCAGCTTGCCCTTAGAGACACAAACATTTGTGGTATCTTTTCTAATGAGGCACCAGTGGCCTCATTTTGAGGAATTCCTCATCCGTGAGGAGTTAAGCTATACCTGAATGATAGATTGTTTACCACCAAACACACTTTAAAGTGGTGGCCATCCATGACAGTGACCCGAGCGTGGGCTGCACCAGTCTTTCCCCTGTCCCCTTGGCATCCTCTGCCTGTCACCAGCAGCGTCCCCGGTCCCCTGTCTCCCGAATGCCCCATCGCCTCTTTGCTCTAATGAAACCTGACAGGTTGTCCCCAGAGGGCACTGCTTTCCTTCCAGTCTCCTCAAAGGGTAGTTTGTCCCTGGTGCCACTTTCACCTCACCTGTCTCTGCTCCTTTTCTGAACCTCCGCTTCCACTGGAGCTCACGCCATCAGTGGCAGCTGCCCTTCACCCCGCTGCTCTGTCATTGCCTCTGGTCCCCCCGGCCCACAGCGACAGATGACGTCCTCCTCGGCCCCCCAGCCTCTGCTCGCCATTGGGGGAAACTCAGTGTGCACATCGGTGATCTGCCCACTGAGCCTCCTGGACCCCCAGTTCTTGACTTCCCCCACTCCAATTACCTGTGTCCACCTCGTCCTAGCGACCCCCTCTTTAGACCTTGTCCTGATCCACCTCCAGGATCGCAGGGAAAACATCTCACTCCAGTCTTTCCTTCCCATCTCTCCTCCTTGAGACGGTTTCTCCAAAACCCAGAGTTCGTAGGTCTGCCGACCCCGCCACCTCTTCACCGCCCATCACCTTCCTTGTGCCCCGACGTGACGTCTCTCCGCAGTCTTGACTTCTGGGCTCCTTCCGGTGAACGGCCAGCCTGCCTTGCTCCCTCTGATGAAACCCCAGCCAGTCCCCGGGAGACCCGCCACCTGGTTGCACTCGTCTTTCCGGCTGTTCCAAGCCTGTGCCGACATCTGCGACCACCCACCTCAGGTGGGCGTCTCCCAGACATCTCATCGCACGGTTTGAGTAATTTCACCAGTTGTGAGAAAACTATTGTACACCCTCTGACTTCACCAACTCTTCCACACCACCCTCCTCTTTTCCTAGCTGATGATTTTGCTTCTTGTTTCACTGAGAAAAAGAGCCGTTTGGCTGCAGGGCCTCTTCTTATCGTCACTTCTATCTCCTTACCTCTGCCCGTGCCCTGCAGCAGCCGCAGCAGCAGCACCGGCTGGTTCCTGTGCGTGACCGTGGCTCCCTCCCCGAGGAACCTTCTCTTACCTTCTCAGGGATGACTCTCCTGCAGCTAATTCTTTCTCCTGGATTGTGCACAATGACCTTCCTTCCTTCCGGGTCATTCTAAAGGGCATACAAGCAGGCCTTATGACACTTTTCTTTTAAGTTTTTCTTAAAAGTTCCGTGTCCTTCTCAGCCGTCCCACCCCTCCTGTGTCCCACTTCATAGGAAGTGATCTTTAGAGAAGAGATCCTGCTGTCTCCCACCTACGGTCTTACTGTCCCTCCCCAAGCTTGTGGTCGTGTCTGCTCCTACTCCAACAACGAAGGTGGCCAGCTCTCACCTCTGGACGTGGCAGAGGATGTTATCCCGATGGGACACCAGACATCTCTGCCCACCCGCACTGTCCTGGGCAAGGCTGCTGGTGACTCACGTCTGGCCCATCCCCTGTGGCCCCCCCTTGTCATCCTCAAACTCGGGGTGCATTTGAGACAGTTGACTTGCTCCTTCTTCAAGCTCTTTCTGTTCCCCCACCTTGCCCGTTGGGCTGTTCTTCCCTGCCTCGCTGATCATGCCGTCCATGTCTCTGCCTGGCTCCCCCTCTGCTTCCAGGTCTCCAGTGTCTGCAGGCTGCAGGGGTCTGCCCCATCCTCTTTTTTCCTCCTGTGCTCTGTCTCCCTGTGGCTCACCCAGCCCGAAGCTTTACGTACTCCCCGTGAGCCAGTGACTCTGAAATGTGTACTGCTGGCTGGACTCCTGCCCTTAGAACTCTTACTTAAGAGAGTCAACTGCCTGTCGACATTTCCTCTTGACGGACAGTGGGAACCTCAGATTTACCATGGCCAAGGTAAGGCCGCTTCTGTTCCTTCCTAAACTGCCAACCGTTATTAATGGTTGCCCTGCAGCTCTCTCGCCTGGCCCTCCGCCCTCTGTGGGTTTCTGTGTCGTGCTCACCCAGCCTGAACGTAGCCTGTCCCCCCTCGTTGCGTGTCGTCATCCCCTACAGGAATGTCAGCCCCCCCGAGCACGGTCCCAGCACCTTAGGGTGGTGCCTGCCGCACAGTCCTGTCCTATCTGTGCGTGTGTCGGCCTGCCTTCCGGGGTGGCTGAGACCTGGGTGACCGCTTCTCGGTGCTCAGGTGACCTGCTTCTTTGCTCACCCTCTGATGCCGCCGTGCTTTTCTCTGATGACAGAGCAAGTGCCCTGGCCTCCTCTGCCACCTCCCGGGGGTTAGGGCTGTGCCTGCCTATCAGGGAAGCACGGGCCACACGAGGCTAGCGAAGGCAAGAAAACACAATGCAAGTTAACATTCAGGTCCTCAGTGCCGTTAGCCCGACGTCAGGCGCTCGGCTGCTGCGTGTGGCTGGCGGCTCCCAGAGCGGGCGGCTCCGTCGCTGCAGAGGGCCCTGCAGGCAGTGCCAGTTGGTTACACACGGGTGTCCGGCTGCATCTTCTCCACTGATTCATCGATTCGTCTCCACAGGCCGGTGCAAAAGCCTCCTTATCCTAGGAGACTTCGTGGGTGAAAGACCCTCTCTCGGGGATGGTTTGATGTGGGGGTGAACGGGAATTGATTTGCCCAGTGGCCTCTGAGTCAATAACCCTGATGAGGGTCCCAGCATCTTGAAGCTTTGAGCCCAAATGATAGATTCCATAATATCAGCAACAAAATGCAACCTAAACCATGTTCCGTCTCCTCCGGCTCCTGGACACCCCCAGCTTTGTTCTCTCCGGGGACCCCTGGCCTACAGACTGGCGCAGGAGACCTGGTGTCCCCTGTCCAAGTTTTTCAGGCAGGTGTGTGTGGACAGGACTTGCTGTGACCCTTATGTGGTGTTGGGCTTTAGTGAATCAAACCCTTCCCTGCTCCACGCACTGTGAGCGAACGGCCCATTGAAATGCCTGGAGTGTGGGGATGTTGGGGGGGGGGGGTTGATGCTTTTGTTTTTCCTGGCTGAGCGTGGCCTTTGGATTGCTGAGAGCGGTGTCACTGTACTCGGTTAACGATTTCCCACCTACAGTGACCCAACCCGCCTCACTGCGCGCGTCCACGTCACGCAGTTAGTTCCAAGCGGTGAGGCGCCTGTCATGCGTGTTCAAGATTTCTCTCGTTAGAAGGGTGGGCTTGGCGGGGGGTTAGGGTTTCCTAGCATCTGTTTTCAGAAGAGTAAAGGAAAACAAACCGAAATCTAGATTACCCATGTTGAGGTCTTAAAAAGAAAACAGCCTCGTGCTTTATCGCTTCCTCAAGCGTGCACACAGGCCGTTGGTCCGGCCCAGATTGCTGATAGAGAAGGGCCCGGGAAGTGGTCTGGCCCGCCGCCTGTGCTCCGTGGCACAGAGTCCAGCCGAGGAGTTCGGGACCGGCCTCGGCTGCCCTGCCTTCTGGGGCGTTGTGCCATCTCGGTGCTCAGCAGAAAGGGTGGGACAGGACAGTTGCTTCAGAAAGAACAACAAAGCCGTCTCCACTGGGCTTCAGGATGTGTGTGCGTCTGAGATTGGAAGGCAGCCCCCGCATCTTGTCCTGGGATCCAGGGAAAGAATAGAAGCACGTAGGGAGTTCATCTAGCCCACTGTTCTGCTTGGCCGTCGTCTTCTCCTCTGTTCTGGAAGCTTCTCCACTAAAACAGAGCACCCCACTTAGTGTCTACGTTCTTTCTGGCCCATCTGAGTTGCAGGAATTAGGTATTATAGTTTTAAAACTCTTGCTGCTGGTGGGACTGAGGACCAACCAGTGGTTTCGTTAAAACCGTGTATGGGGCCCCGACTGGTGCAGCTCGGTTGGTTGCAGCTCTGTCCCATGAACCGAAGGGTCACAGGTTCGATTCTCGGTCAGGACACATGCTTAGGTTGCAGATTTGGAACCCGTTTGGGGTACGTGCAGGAGGCAACCAATTAATATTTTCTCTCTCCCTTCCTCCCTCCTCTCTCTCTCCCTTTCTCTCCCCTTCTGTCTCTGGAATAAAAACAAACAGACTGGCGTATGTGTGTTGTTAATATAACTCTTGGAAAATTTGCCACGGGCAGACCCAGATGGGGGGTCTTGCAGCCTCAGTACTTCCGGATTCACCTGTGCACCTTCGTTGCACCCTGGTCAGCTGGTGGGGAGCGGAACTGTGGAGAGCATCCAGCGTGTCTGATGCTTTTCGCCCGCCGTGCTCCGTGGACCCTTGTTTCGGGTCATTTTACATACAGATGCTTCTTGGGCCCCAGTATTGCTATACCCTTGGGAAGTTGTGGGAAGAGCCATTTAGAAGTTGATCCAGTTTTTCAAGAAACTTGATTATCATTTGAGATGTTCTTGTGTAAATCCAGTCTGAACAGGTGGGAGAAAACAGCCGCTTTCTGCCCGAAAACAGGCCTCCTTCCTTCCCTCGGCCAGCAGGACCCTGCCTCGGCCCTGGCTGGGCCTGGTTCCAGCTCCCCCCCTCATTTCTGGGGCAGAGGAACGAAGCCTAAACAACTCACGAAGCACCAGGTTAACCTGCGGGGATGGAAACCCCAGAGCCACGGTGGACGGACTGGGTCTCCACGTTCTGCTCTCTCCCCTGCTGGGCGTTCTAAAGCCTTCCAGCTGCATCCTGGTTGGCATTACCTTACCCCTTAGAATGCTTTTGTCCTTTTCTTTTCTTTGGCCACCCACTGGCAAGGGAATCAGAGAGGAAGCCCTGTGGATGGGATAAATTAAATGTGGGGCGGCCGCCTAGGATGACGGACCCGGGGGTGCTGTCGTCACGTGGTGATTTTGCAGCCGTGCGTCTGCGTGGCACGCAGCACTGCCGCCAAGGGACGCCTTCTGTGTCGGGGTCCAGCGCGACAGAGGGCACTTCCGTAATGTAGGGGCTCTACTTCTGAACCCTCGACTGTCGCAGGAAGGTAGGTGACCCTGTGGCAAAATGCTTCAGTCAAGGTCACGGATCTGTCAGGTTCCCCGGTTTCCTCATCTGCCAGATGGCAAAGTAGTACGACCTGGAGCTGTCAGATGTTTAAGGGGCGGGTAAGGGCACTGTGCTTGGCGTCAGCAGGAGCCGCCGCAGATCCCAGCGCCTTTCCGAGCCGAGAGGGTCGTGGCGCCGACAGGGCTTTGAACCGAGCCATCAGCGTTATTGTGTTTCTTTTTGCTTTGCTGTGGTTGTTTGTTTTTTAAATGTTCTTTTGATTTGATTTGTCCCTTGAAGGCGATTAGAGTATCCGTGATTTGAACTCATAAGAACTAGAACGTTTGCGAAAATGTCGAAGTTGAAGGGCAGTCTACAAGAAGGGATCTTCATGGACGTGGCAGCCATGACACTCAAGTAGCAAATGTCAGTCAGCTCATATTTAGGAGGTTAATACTGGCTTTAAAAACCATGGCATGGGCCCTGGCTGGGAAGGAGGCTTAGCTGGTAGGAACACCATCCTCCTACACCGAAAGGCTGCGGGTTTCACTCTGAGTCGGGGCACACGTGTGGGTCGCAGGTTCGATCCCCAGTTGGGGTGCGTGCAGGAGGCAACTTGTAGATGTTTCTCACTCTCCTCCCCTCCTTCCTCTCTCTCTCTCTCTCAAACCAAAGGAGTAAGCATATCCTCCGCTGAGGGTTTAAACATAAAATGCAGCGTGCCTTCCGAAACCAGACGGAGGAGGGCCTGCTTTTCCCTGCAGACCTTGGTTATTAGTGGTGGTGGTGGTAGGTGGCTTCCTTCCCTTGTGTGTCTGGTACAGAACGTGAGCAGCAGCTGAGAGTTGGGTGTCTATTCTGATTTATGTGGGAGATCGTGTGCTTTTGACCCTAATGGAATTCTTAGGTTCTGTGTGCTTAAAGGTCACTGTTAACATTTGGGAGCTTCAAGGGAAGGGATAATTAGGAGGACACGGTCCTATGATTTCTATGCCTGTTGTTTCCGCTTCTCTGTGTTTGCCTGGCCCCAGGGCTTACGAAGGACCTTCGAGAGTCCCCCTCACATCTTGCCTTCAGGAGGAAGGTGTCACTGCCCCTGGGTAGGTGACGACTGGGCTCAGAGGAATCTAAAGAAACTCCTTCAGAGCTGCTGGGCCAGGTGAAGTGGCCGGGTCAGGACTGAAACTCAAATCTTTTTACTTTAGATCATGTGCTTTTAGCATTAACAAGTGTGTGTGTGTACGTATTGCACGGGGAAGAAGTGTATATATTTAAATGAGAAGCTAAACTCCTGAACAGCGCGTTGATTTTTTCTTAATACGCTCTACTACTCACATGAAGCAAAAGGGCCATTTTTTTCCGAGCACACGACACTGTCTCATGTGCATTCATCATGCTGATGATTAAATCCAGGGCACTAAGCTCTCTCTGCTCTTCCATGTTCCAAGTACTTTAAGAGAAGAGTATGAGCTCCTTTGACAGGAGACAGGGACTCACTGTATCCTGGTGTTGGGGATGAGGTGGTGAGGTATAGGGAATCAAGCTTTATATTCTTTCTTTTTTTCCCCCCAAGCTTCCTATTCTTAATTTCATTGTCATGTGTCACCCAAATCAGCCAAGGCAATTCCATTTCTCAAGTGAAATTTCAAGTGACCTTTCCTTTTGGAACGAGGGTTGCTGCGATGGGGCCGTGTGCTCCGTGCCCTCAAATCCGGGCCCTCACGCTTTACTTCCTTCCCTGGCAGGCAGTGGCTGGCCTTGGTCGGCTAACAGTGGCCCTGGCCCTGACCCCTGCACAGCGGGAGCCCTCAGACCGTGTGTGATGAATGAATGCAGAGAAATGAGTGAATGAATGAATGAATGAATGAATGACGAAGTCAGTGTGGAGCCTTCTAGAAGGAGGAGGGAAGGGATGCTGATGGGCTGTGACAGGCAACCCAACACCTTGAGAACCGGAGTGGGCCTGGCCCCACGCTGCGTTTAATGACTTTCTCTCTCATTCCAACAGTGTGCTTTTTCCACTGCCGTGTGTGGACCGTTGTCCTGTGGTCTTTGTGAATGTCCAGTGTCTTCTAAGAGCCGGGGTCGGCAGTGCTTGGTCGCGCTTTCTTTCTTGTTTGCCCTTCTATCCGACTGTCGATTCACATGGAGAGGGAGGCCATCTGACCTTGACGTGAGAGATAAAAATCACTCTCCCCTTCTCCAGAAGCTATGTTAGTGCAGGCTGGGAAATTCCAAGCTCTGGTCTCCGGCATTCTGCAAAAACTAACCTTTGGCCCACTTGGCGGCAGCCAGCCTCTTTCTAGTAAATTTCCCACTGGCTCTTGGCTTTTCTTGCAGAATTAGCACATTGACAAAGTTTTCCTCATTGGCATTCCTGGTGCGTGGCCTCGAAGGTCCTTCCTCTCTTGATGGGGGGATTTGTTTTGTTGTCTCTGGGTCTCGCTTACTGAGAGAGAAGCCAGCTCGAGTGTGGGAAGGACGATGGAAACCCGTCTCGTGTAGGGAGAACCCACGTTATTCAGACGGTGGCTGCCCAAGTTCCTTGAAGAAGACTTGCGATTTTCATTTTGCTCGTTGACGCAAATACCCCCTGAGTGGTTGGCTGGGCTCCTGAATGTGCAGTCCCTCCTGTGACTAAATGCAGGTGGCTGGGCCAGCAAACCCAGGGGTCACTTATGCATCCACTGGGGAACCAGTCAAAGGGGGATTACGAATGTAAACTCAGCTTGAAACTTTTTGTGTCCTCGCAGTAAAGCAAGTAAAATGGTGGAGCAAACCGCTCACCTGCCGAGGGTATTTCGTGTGTTTTTGTTGTGGAGTTAGTAACAATTTTGGCTCTCTGTGGGAAGCCGCTTCCTGTGTTGAATCAGTTGGCAATGAAAGTACTTCAGGGATATTTGTTCTGCGTGAGCAGAGAAAGTGGGGTTTCACGTAAGAACCTTACCCCATGTTGTTAAACAAGAATTTTAACTTCCACGCTGAAAACCTTTTTAAAAGAAAGGGTTTGTTAGGCTATATTGCTGGTGGGAGAGGGAGAGGGAAAGTCTAGATTTGGGGCATGGAGTCTGAGGCACCAGGTGGGAAAGACCAGCAAGCTCATGGTCATGGAGTTTGCAAACGTTTTTATAAATCAAGTAGAGGGGAGGGGGAGGAGAGATGTAAGTCGTTGGAAAAAATTGACATGAGCAATAGACAGAGGGTGGGAGCAGGCGCCCCTGGGCACTCTGGGAACAGGTGCATAGTCCACAGACCAGGTGTCCGCTCCTGCGGAGTGGCCCTGGGCAGCTGCTGGGCAGCCCGCATGGAACCAGAAGCAGAGGCTGCTGGAGTCCCGTGGTGCTTGGCTGAAACAATCTGCAGAAATAGCCACCTGGAAAAGAATCCGAAGTTCCAACAGACGTAGAAGGCAGGTGAGCAGTCTTGTTAGCTGCCCCGCCGCCAGTAACAGACTGACCGGTGTGTGTGTGTGTGTCTCTCTCGCTCTCCTGGCACTGTAATTTAATTTAGAATATCTCAGAATATTCCCCTTGTCCATCTCCTGTTGTGGGCGCAGCTAATCTCTTCCCGGCTAAGCTACTGAAAAAGCAGTTTTAACAATGAATCGTCTGCTTGCTGGCGGCCTGGCCCAACCTTCTTTCTTTAGCAAGTACCCTCTCTCCGCACAGTTAAGATGGGTTTGGGGGAGGCAAGGAGTCTTCAGGCCGGGCATGTGTGCAGGAGAAGGAATGGGTGGGGACCTGGGCGCTCCCGACAGCGAGTACAATGGACATTCACAGCAGGGAGGCTGTTGGAGCATTTTTAAGAAGTAAAGGAAAGGTTTATGGAATTCCATTATGGAATATGGTTTAAGTACACTTTGCAGGTTTAAGGCAGATGGAAAGTGCAGGATCAAGAGCATTCCGGAAGGACCCAGAGAAGCCGAGGAAATCAGACAGTGATGTGCTGGGGTCGGGAGGAGAGGTTCTTCCAGCCCCAGCACCACTCTGGTATTCTCCTTTGAACCCGTTTTCATGTTTCCTCGACTTCCTCAAAGTGTACACCCCAAACCGAACATGCTACTCCCCAAGCAGTCCAGCCAGCGCCATGTGCCCTGGCTGACAGATTTGGCCACTGAAATAGAACCATAGCCTATTTTTCTTAACCCACAGAGGGAAAAAGAAAAAAAAAATCAAGAAATGATGAGATTAAAAACATATAAAAGTTTCTCCTGTGTGCTTGACTGAAATGCTTGATATTCACAATTGTATGTTTACATTGAGTTGAGGGGTCTGGCAGAAATATAGTTATTTTAAGTGGTATCGAACGACATTTAATGTCTCGGAAAACTGGAGAGACCCCCGTGGAAGTCCCACCCTGATGGGTGTGCGGGTCCTTCGGGCCGGGCTCTGGGCTCACCCTGTTGACAGAAGTGCATCTTGTGGGGTTTATGGGTCATATTGTGCATATTTAATGACAGTTTGTTTTAAAAAATCAAATTTAAAAACAGTAGAAAGTGAAACCCCCCTAAATTTGGTGGCAGTTAGGAACAGATTAAGCATCAGCGATGTCTTTCCAGTACATTACTTGACAATAGATGGAGTCACTCTCCATTCTGGCCGAACTCTGTGGGTCTGGCTGAGTCGAGACAGCTGCGTTCACACACCCGCTTCCTTGCCGACCTCCAGCAGGGGAAGCTTATGAAACAATTGCAGAGCCCCCATCCCCACGAGAGCAGAGTGAGGGGTAGAAGGAATGGAGAGAGGGCCGAGGTTGGTGAGTTGTGCAGGCGGAGGTTGGGACTCTGTAGCTCGTTAGGGAGTTTCCTTGCAGCTGGAGTTTCCCATGGGGCGTTGACGGCAGGTTTTTGCTTTGGTTCCGATTGCCCTGGTTCAGGCATCATTGTACCTCCTTCAGGAGGTCAAGAGCAGAGGCCCAGACACAAGTTAGGGGCTGTCCAGGGCGTCCAGGTGAGAGGTGGTGGTGGTTTGGACAGGACAGAAGCATCCGGGGACGGATGGACTGCCAGGTGCTACCCACACCTGGTCTCAGAGGGCTGCGGTGAGTGAAGGACCCTCTGGGAGTGTAGAGAGCCGGCAGCGGCCGTGCCGATGAAGCACGGAGGGCAACGGAGAGGTTCCGAGGTTCCGTTGCAGAGACCAAGGAATGTCTCAAGTTTCCGCCAGTGAATTTTTTTACTTGATTAAAATCATAGTTCCCCAAACTAATAGAAGCCCACTGTTTGCCCCACAAAGGGCCACCAGGATGAGGACATATACAGCATGTTCCCTTGTCATGTTACAAAAATGTAGATTGGTGCTTTGTGCTGTAAAACTTCCAATCAGATTGGCTTCTTTGTAGAGTAATCAATGGCTTCTTTTGTCCGTTTCTGAGCAAAGAATTCCTGTCCAATTTCAGTGGGGTATTTTAAGTGTCTTCCTCAGAGGCATGCCTTCCTGTGGAACCCGTCCGTTCCCCTGTTCGCAGCAAAGTTCTGCCTGTGAGTGAACCTTTTGTGCAGCCCTGAGCCCCTCACGCGTCTGCACTGGAGATAGAGCAGGTGGAGGGGCCTTGGCTCTGAGTCCCTCGTTCATTTCCCTGAGATCAGGGGAAGCCTTGGGAGTGTTGAGGAGGTCACCGTGCTCCCGATGACCATCAAACTGGCGATGCCTGGTTCTGGTGGGAGCACCGTGGGGGAAGAACGCGGGTTTTGTGGGCAGAGAGAGGAAGGTTTCTGGCCCAGGCCCCCTTCTCCGCCCTGAGCTGTCCTCAGGCTTGTGGTCTCTGTTCTTTGGGCCTCAGTTTCCCCCTGTGTAGGAGGGGAATGATGGCTTTCCTGATAGGCCGGCTGGGGAGATGGCCTCGGCAGGGTGTGTCACATCGCGGGTATCCTGGTGCTTTGGCTAGTGTTCATTAGCACCGGGAGGGGCCGTCGGCAGATTTGGGATTTCTCTCCCTCCTGCTGGGGACGTCGACAGGGCGTGTGTTTTAAAAGCACTTTCTATGGTCTCTCCTCCATAAAGCTGTGGGAGGGAACAACATACATTATTCAGGTGAGAGGAAATATGAACTTGTGTACAGTAGTATCACAGAGAGACAAGCATGGTTTGCCAGGATGGTTTGAAATAAGTAATTTCAAGTTACAGGGTAAAAATAAAATAAAATTTCTCTAATGCATCAGGGGTGGGATAGAAATGAGGCAAAACATGGCCTCCTTATTTGAAAGAATCAAGCTACAGTTTATTATTTCTCTTCTTTCTTTCTTTCTTTCTTTTTCTTTCTTTCTTTTCTTTCTTCTTTCTTTCTTTTTACCTTTAAGTGCTAGCTCCCTTCCTTTGATGATAGTGTTTATTCCGGTTTCCTGACTGTGTGTACAAATAATTGTAGTTCATGTGAAGAAGTTCTATTTTTCCCTCTATCTGGACTCGTCTCATGCAGCCGGAGTTCATAAATACGTATCTGTGTTTGTGTATATATTCCTTTCATTTAGATCGAGTGTAGCTAATATGAGCATTGGAAAACATTTCCCTCACCTGTTCGTGACGTTAAATTTCAAACAAAATAAAAATTAAAAAACAAAACTGAAATAATCTTAGAACCCATGCCTGCGGTCGGTAAACCTGGCTGGGCTCTTGCACTCCAGGCCGCCCTGTGACAGAGCGCCCGGGGGCTGGGAGAACGGCACCGCCCGGTTTCGTGAAAGCAAGCCTGAGGTTTTGGTCATGGCCCGTTTCAGGTGAGTGTAATGCTAGCAGGAGGCTGTGTTGTCGTCTCTGCCCTCTACCCAATTCCTAATTGAATTCGAACCGCCCTCCATTACATTCTGGTGCTAATGTCATGTCTGCCATTTTGCTCTGTTTTCAGAAGGAATATTTCGTGTCTCCTGTTGGGGTGTCTGGGGAGCTCAACCGGCTCCCCTGTCCAACAGGTGACAGCCTGGCAAACGGGCTCAGACGTGTTGCACACCTGGGAGGGTTTCCGAGTGGCCGAGTTTAAAGCTCCAGCTCTGTTAAAGGAGTTTTGGGAATCATACCTCGTACTCCATTTTGTGAAGACAGCTGCGTTTAATGTAGTTCTCATTACTGGCTTAGCCAAGCCTGTGTTCTCTGGAAAAGGTTTTCCCACTTACCATCTTAATGCCAGATAATCTAAGGAACGTTGAGACCCAGATAATGGAGACTCTGGAAATGAGAATTTCATTTCACGTCTCCTGTGCAGCAGAAAAGCAGTTTGAAATGACAAACCTCACCTTTCATTATTTGTTTCTAATTGTTTTATCTCTGTTTAAGAAGACCCTTAATCTCAGGTGTTTATTGATTATCAAGAGACCGATCAGATTGGATCAGGGCCCACCCCAACAGCCTCGTTTTAACTGAATGGCCCCTTTGCTGACCTTGTCTCCAAATATCCCACACCCACTCTCCGAAGTGCATGCGCTTCGGGCACACACAGATGCGTGGGAGGGGGCGGGTCGGCGCACGGTCTAGCCTGAGACGCTGAGCTGATGTGCCTTTCGTGAGAGCAGATGAAATGCGCATTGGGTTTTTGGAGCTTCCTTGGAAGAAAGGTGGATCCATATTTTTGGTGTTTTAAGATTTCATTATTTGATGGTTGCCAGAGGGGAGGGGGTGTTGGGGGACTGGGTGGAAAAGGTGAGGGGATTCAGAAGTACAAATCGTTGGTTATAAAGTAGTCCCGGGGATGTGAAGTATGGCACGGGCAGCGAGGTCCATCCTGCTGTGCTGTGCGGGGTGCCAGGCTGGCACTGGAAATGCCAGGGACAGGGGTGACGCTCCATGCGGTGTGCGCTTATCTAACCGCTGTGCTGTCCACCTGCAACGACCACAACGTAATCCCGAATGTAAACTGTAATTAAAAAATTAAAACAGGTTTTATTACTTGATTGCTGTAAGAAGTTGTTGGGAATTCAAATCTCTCTTGACTGAAGGCTACACTATAAATGGCCTGGCAGATCCAAGCTCAATGTGTTTGTTTTGATTGCGTGAAACAATGCAAATTCTTTCTGAGAAACCTTACCGACAGCTGTAGAACTGCATGAGCCGAAAGTGGCGGAAGAGGAAGCGTTTGCTCAGGGACAGGCTGAACTATTGAAAGGGCCCCTTGAACCCAGGGTGCACCTCTAAACATTTACCGAGGGCGGAGGGACGCTGACAACCGAGGTGACCTCAGGCGGAGTTTTCTGGGCCTAAGTCACTCCCTTTCCCGAGGAGGCACCCGCACCCGCAGGGCTCTCGGAGCCTGAGCGGTGGGGTCCAGGTGGCAGGCTCCTTAGGCACCTGTGGCGTGAAGCGTAGCCGAGAGAACACCTGAGTCGCCCTGTCCTGGGAGGGCAGGTAAAGTGCTCCCTGTCCCCTCCTCACCTGCCAGTGGAAAGTTACCACTGGTGGCAGCCAGGACTTCCGCATGCTTTCCAGAAATGCCCTTGGGTTTTCCAGCTTTATCTCCCCTCTCACCGTAGTGTATAGTGTCCTGAATGCCACGCCTGGCAGGTACGGAGTTTATGCCACTCGGTAAGACTTTTCTCGGTCTGGGAGAAGAAGTTTTACTTCCCTGGGCATTTAAAAACTGCTAATTCATCCGTAGTCGTTTTACTAATTCAACCCAGGATTTCTTGAGCTAGTAATTAATTCCTCTCTAACACAGTTGACCTTCTTTTTGGAAGGATTAAGTTCAAACCTCTGGGTTGTGAACTTCTATTTAGAAGCGAGTCTTTGTGGGCCTGATTGGTTGTCTTCAGTGGAGGTGTTGCTTTGGGGGCGGTGAGGGTGGGGGGAATGAATGAATGGTAACAATATACGAATGCTCTGAAAGCTGTGATTTTTTTTTTCTCAAAGGAAAAAGAAATGACATCTGTGACTGTTTTCCTTAAATTGTATCGTGGGAAAGGAAGCTTTCCTGCAGAAGTAATTTATTTCTATGTAGCTTATCTGGGTCAGGCTTTTCCTAAGTGTGAAATATCAAGTAGAATCATTAGCTTATGTTTTGAAAGAAAGGTGGATTTTCTTTTAGGGCTCACATTGTCCCACCGTTTGCCTGTTAGAGGAATTTGATGAAGATTTACAGGTAGACAGCGGAGTGACACAGCGTCCTACTCGAGCGCTGTTGCCTTCGGTTGTGGGATCAGTACAGCCACTCGGCTGCCATTTACCCTGCTGGCCTGTGGCTCGAACCTGCCACGGTTCTGACATATTTCAACTACTGGTTTGAAAGCTTTGTTTCTAGTGCTGAGAGGGAGAAAATGAAAGGCACCAATTATTCGGCCTGACAAAATGCATTTTAGATCCGAGGTTGCTAGATTGCCTTGAAAGTTCCCGAGGAGTAGAGGGAAAGGGCGTGGACGGCACTTCTTCTGAGAGGGGGACGGGCATTCCTGCAGGCGAGTGGCCTGTTTGTGAGCAGGCTGGCTGTCACTGTGTGGTGGCGGGGGCTGGCTGCAGGGAGATCAGGGCACTGGTTTCCAGACTGGGGGCCTTGGTGCAGTGGGGGTGAGTGGGTGGCCCGAGGGACCCTGTCTGCTGGGGTCTTCCCCCCCGCTTTTTTTTTTTTTTTTTTACTGTTGTTCAAGTACAGTTGTCTCCATTTTCTCCCCACCCATCCCCCCACCCCAGCCATCCCCACTTCCCACCCTCCATCCTGACCCCCTTTGGCTGTGTCCATGTGTCTTTCATACATGTTCCTAACAAGCCTTCCCTTTGTTCCCCCATTACTCTCCCCCACTACCCCGTCACTGTCAGTTTGCTCTTTATTTCCATGTCTCTGGTTCTATTTTGCTTGCTTGCTTGTTTTGTTGATTAGATTTCACTTATAGGTGAGATCATATGGTATTTGTCTTTCACCGCCTGGCTTATTTCACTTAGCATAATGCTTTCCAGCTCCATCCATGCTGTTGCGAAGGGTAGGCGCTCCTTCTTTCTCTCTGCTGCATAGAATTCCATTGTGTAAATGCACCATAGTTTTCTGATCCACTCATTTACTGATGGGCACTTAGGTTGCTTCCAACACATGGTTATAAATTGTGCTGCTGTGAACATTGGGGTGCACAGATTTTTTTGAATCGGTATTTCAGGATTCTTAGGGCATAATCCCAGCAGTGGAATTGTCAGATCTGCTGGGATGTTGCTCACCCCTCCCATGCCCCAGGTAAGTCAGTGTCCACCCCCTATGCCTCTGGCTACAAAAGAACTTTGACCTTTGTTAGGGATTCAGGCCCTGCCCCACCCAAGCAGTGAGATTGGAATCTCATCTACTCTTTAAAAACCTCTACAGGGGATTTCATAACTTGCCTGAGTGTCACTTTTCTGGTGACTAACAACCTTGACTTTTTGAAGTCTTTCCTTTTAAGGATCGTTTTAGGAGAGCACGTGACGTGAGGAATGCCAGACGTGCCAAACACGCTCTCCTGGGGTGATTCTGCAAATTAGGCCCAAATGTACAGACCAGGGGGCTGTACAGGCAGGGGGCAGGGGCCAAGGGGCAGAAATGACTGCTTCTGTTCCGGAGGAACGAGCAGGGGGAGAAACTGAGGCCTGCCCTCCAGGGTTCGGGTTGGCCCCGCCCACCTTGTTTTCTCCTGTTTCTTTCTCCTGGGAGGTTGTCCAGGCCCCTGAACTTTTACTTTGTATCACTTGATGTTTCTCGCCTCCTGGTTTGCTTCCAGAGGTCAAGGATGAGTTGTGGTAATTCAGCATTTAAATTTCTGCTGCGTGGTCAGTGTGCAAGTAATGGTTGCTAAACATGGGGGTCCAGAACCAGTGTGAAAACACAGACATCACCGAAGCACAGGAATTTACGGGGGGCTGTGAAAGCCCAGGCTGTAGACCGGCGAGGGGCTCATGGGAGTGTGTTGTGGGCATGCAGAGGGGCGGCCCAGACAAAGCTTTCTGGTGTTCTAGGTAAAATGCAGCACATAGGCTCAGGTGTTAACAGTTGTTCAATTGGCTGGATTTTGAAATGGCCTGTTGGATTAGAGAGCAAAGAGGGGGCTGTGTCAGAGGGCGACGGGGGACGATGCTTATGGGAAGGCCGTAGACTGGGGCGACCCAGGCAGCCAGAGCCCATGGGTCAGCACAGGCAGAGAACGGGGCTGCTACCGCAGGCAGGGCGCGGACTTGTGGACAGCGCTCGTACCTGTGTTTGACGGGCGGCGTTGGGCGTCCGATGACGGGTAGGACCCGGGTAGGGCCCACAGGGCAGACAGACAGTCCGTGGAAGACAGGAAAGGAATCTGCTGCGGCATGAAGTGGTTCTGCCTTGTCACAAAAACAGTTTCTTCTGATGAAAGTACAATGCATGCTCTTTGGAAAAGTAAAAAAGGATAAATAAAACGACAGCCCAGACACAGTAGAAAAATTATACTCAAAGCGGAACCAGTCTGTATTCCACCAGCGTGTGTCCTTTCCGCAGGGTGACTCCTGATGGGAGTTACAGGGAAGCATGAGGCTCTGGAGCAGAGGGATTGAGGGGAACACTGAAGCCTGCACAGGTTTTGGTGTGCGTTCTAGAGTCGGGGGGTAGGAGGAGGAGTGGGGGGTAGGAGGGGCGGTGGGGAGAGAGAGAGGCTGAGACTCAGGGCCGGGACCTCCAGAGGAAGGGCGCTAGGGTTGCAGATGCAGACCTGGGGTCCCCTGCAGGTGGAAACGTGTGGATGCTCCTCACACATTTCCATCCAGGTGTTCCCTGGGGAGAGGGGACTGAGGTCGTCCCTGCAGATGAGTCTGGACCAGCCTGGTTGTATGTAAGTGGGAAATCTTAAGACACTGGTGCAAATGGCCAGTTTACTCCACGATATACTCACTCTCGTTTGTTTTAGTGTAACATTCTCACGCTTCACTGTGGTACTCCCTTGTCTACTGTAACATTGTTCCTCAAACTCTGTGGTGCTTCCGAATCTCCTGGGACCTTGTAAACACAGCTCTCTGGACCGCTACCCCAGAGAGTCTGATTCAGGGGGTCTGGACAGGACCTGAGCATGAGCATTTCTTCCAAGTTGCCAGATGCGGCAGGTGCTCGTGGCCAGGGGACCACACTGGGAGAGCCACTGTCCCATCAAGACTTCCAGGACCATTGGTGCTCCAGGATGCTCCACGCAGGTCCTGTGGCTTCGTAGCACATCTTCCTGCACAGAATCTTGCAGAAAACTGGCACCTGTCCAGGGTGGGAAACGCACAGATTGCAGGACAGGTAGCAACGTTCCATGACTGGGACCGGCCGCTTGAGGGGGGCGGGGAGCGGAGATGAGCAGGTCCGGGCTGTGGAAGAGGCCTGTCCGGTGCTCCCTGGGGTTGGATGGTGACTTCATGAGCATCATCATCCTGCGGATGAACCGTTGGTTCCCGTCTTTCTGTAATCTCTCATTGGATAACAATTTTTTAAACATTACCCCCGTAAAGGTAACAGGCTCTTTATAGATGGGACTACAGAATAACAGAGGTTTTGTGAAAGGTACAGAACGTGGCCCAGGGCCTGTAACTGAAGAGATTTCAATGGGAAGTGGGCAGAGTTCGACCTCTGTGTCTCCTGGGACTCATGCTGGGACTCAAAAGAAAAGCCACTACACCTGGCTACACATCGACTGTCAAAATCAAGTCCAAAGTGCTTGACGTTGAAGTCAAGCAGAATTTTAAGTTATAGAAAGAAATAGCACTCGGTAGAGGTTGATCAATAAAAAAACCCCAAAACAAATAGTCTATAAAACCTCATTAAAATAAAGTAAAAAATGGACATGGGTTGTGGGCCTTAAAAATGGCTGTAATGGGTGGGAAAGAAGAAAAAAAAAATGTCTATAAGTCGACCCTGGCTGGCGTAGCTCAGTGGATTGAGCTCAGGCTGCAAACCAAAGTGTCGCAGGTTCAATTCCCAGTCAGGGTACGTGCCTGGGTTGCAGGCCATGAACCCCAGCAACCGCACATTGATGTCTCTTTCTCTCTCTTTCTCCCTCCCTTCCCTCTCTAAAAATAAATAAATAAAATCTTTAAAAAAATGGCTGTCAGTCCAAGAAAAAGTCCCCAGAGCGGACACCACGCCCAGGCAGCCCTGCTCTGCACGGCTCTGTGCTGACTGGGCTTGGCCCAGGCAAAGTGGGACTGCCTGTCTGTGTACCGGACCACCTGGAACCTTCTGCGGCTCTGGGGTCGGACTGTGTTTCAGGCAGGGGGGGCTGTGTGGAGGGGCAGAACGCGGGGACAGTCACAGCCTGCAGTGACCCTGCTCAGTCCCAACCCCCGTCTGGAAGCTGCAGATGGTTTCTCCCAACTGCCCACAAGCTGCTGCCCGGGCGGGGTGGGTGGAGCCCCAATATTATTCACAGTATGCAGTTATTCATCGAATATTTATGAGGGCCGCCGATGTCTCAGATGCTCTTGGGGTCTGCGAAAACCATGTGCAGGCGTCGGCAGGAAAACAAAAGCCGTTCTGAAGGGTTCCCTTCATTATGGAATCTGTCCCTGCCACAGCACGTGAATCCACATTACGACGAGAATTCCAAAATAATCTTACTGTGAAAGAAATAGTGAAAAATGCAGCTCAGGGGGTCTTTCAGGGAAGTAGCACACCGATACTGCCCAGCATCCTGTAGGGGTCTTAAAAAAGAGAGCCCTACCATTCCCCTTTGTTATTTTTCCCCTTCCGAAAATATTCCATTGGAAGTGACACACCATTTATAATTTTATTTCTGGTACTATTTAGTTTATAAATATCTTTTGAAGCCACGCACACCCACGTAGTAATTGGGATTATTTTGTAGTTTCCAAAAAAGCTAGAAAACTTGACTTTGACAGTTTTAAACAAAAAAAAAAAATTAAATCCTTTATTTGTATGTCTGTCTTCAATGAGGAAACTGAAAAATAATTTAACCCATTTCCATTTTGCTTTTTTAAGGAACTCATTCAAAACACAAGGCAAAATTCCAATAAGCTGGGAAGCAGTTTTTCTGAGTCACTATCTCGTTAATGAGTTGTTGATGAGTTATGGCCTTGTAATAAAATGGCATTGCTGGATAATGAGGCTCAGCTGAAATGTTGAAGCCGGTAATGCACATTTGCACATTTTAAGGAAGTAAAGTTTTAGGAGCAGCGATTCTGCCCACGATCAGTACATCCAGCACGCTTGTCTCCTTTCCAATGTGGAGCCAATGACCATGACCATGATCTGCCCTGACACCGGGCAGATAAATTAGAAGTGGACACCCCTCCTGCTTTGCCACTGGCACTCAGCCAGAGATGATAGGAGGGGAGGGAGGAGTTAGGGAGAGGTTCAGAGCAAGAGGTCGTTGTTTTGTGGGCCCCTGGCCATGAACGGGTGCCCCAGTCTCATTATCCTCGTCTCCCCGAAGATCTGCTGTCCGGGGGTTGATGTCGGCAGCTCTCCTAGATTTGTGGCACTGGGCGCTGTGGCTTCTTGAAGTTTCTGTTCTGTTTGCCATTGTTCCCTAGGGAAGGTTTGTCTTCGTTCTCTGGTTCCAGCTGGTGGCTTTGCCTTTCTTTGTTTCAGTTGAGTGTTTGTGTAGCACTCGGGCTGTAACGGCAGCCACTCCTTGAACCAGCGACCACTTGCACTTCCTTATGTGATCCTTCGCTTGTGCTGTTTCTCAGAGTGACTCTAAGGACCAGTCCGTCATAGAGGAAGTGTTGCTATTCTTCATAAGAGGGAATTTAAACATCTCATGGAGCCAGTTAGTGGCCATAAATCCTGTATGGAATAAGATGTGGGATAAGGATAATAACAAACAGACTCCCCCATCCACCCCGATGCTGTTCACAAACGCTTTTATTTCATTTCTCTTGGTTATTTCATTCACGATGCTTAAAACTGGCTGCAAATAAGGAAGCATCCTGACTTGTGAATGGTCTTTTGTGCTTCACAGTGAGGTAGATAGGGATTGTAACTTTTATTCCTGGGTTTTGTCTTAGAGAAGCCACATAACATACATGGCGAGAGTGTGGGATCTTGTACAAGTCATCCCAGACTGAGTTCCTGGCTCCCTTGGGGCAGCATCTTCTACAATCACAGCATCTCCAAGTTGGGAAGGACATCAGGGACCATCTGGTTCGTTTTCCTGCCCCTGGGGAGACTTCTGGCAGGTGGCAGGCTCTCGCTCTCGCTCCCGCTCTAACTGGCCAGCTCTGTGCCTCCGGAGGCCACCTGCTTTGTGGTCGGCCCGGATTAACAACTGGAAGTTCCTTCCCCTCAGGAAGGCCCCTCTGCCTCCCTGGGGCTTCCACTCCTTGGGCGGAGGCTTGCCCTCTGCGGCCCCATACCAGAAAACGACTTTGCTTCAGCCGCCCCTCCTGCGGGAAGAATCCGGCCTCTTTTGTTGTTGTCTTCAACACAAACCAGGTCAAACATGCCGCAGTCTTCAAGTGATGTCAGTTTGTTTATTAACTATCCTGTTACTCAAAAACAAATGTTTTGAGTTAATACATTGCAATGGTTTTAAATTAAAAGCCCAAAGAAGGCTGTGTGGTGAGGCATCTCGGCGAGTGTGTGTGTGTGTGTGTGTGTCTGTCTGTCTGCCTGTCCCTCTCACACCTCCCACCCGAGCCCACTAGTCCCTGTCCCCAGTCAGCCACTGACGCGGTTCCCTTTCCGCACATGCGAACAAATATTTCTGTGCCCGCACACACGTGTCTCCTTCCTTGTCTTTTGTGCACTTCTCATGTGATCATACAGCTTGGATTCTCAAACCCCTTACTTAGAGAACATCCTCATTTTTTCAGATGGTTGCTTTGTGTTCTGTTGTTTGGATTGTGTCCTATTCGCTTAAGAAAACAAAGCAAAACAACCACCTCCCTCCTCCTAAGTCATGCCACTTGGGTTTGAGCACAGTGCTGGCCCAGGGCACAGCGTGACATCACCCCTGCCCTGCCTGGACTTTGAACGGTGCCCGTGGTTTCATGTGTTGAGTCCTATTGAGCTTGAGAGGAAATACAAGCCCGAAGGCACTCCCCTGCCTTTTGGTGCTTCCCCATCCCGCTCCTCCACACCGACCCCGGCCGCTCAGGGTGTGCCCCTGCTAGAAAAGGCCATCTTGTGAGATTTGGCCCTTTACCCATTATGATGAAATCTTTCTGGATTCTGTCTCGGTCGTGTGACATTTTTATCCAGTTGAGTGTATTAATGACCAACTGGACCGGCCTGCCATCCACGTCCCCGTCCAAGTTTTCCTGGCTCACACTGCTGCCGTGGACCGCGTTAGCAGCAGAGCCCCCTGACCTGCTCAGCCCCCCAAAACCTCCCTGTCCCCAGGGAGATTAGATTTTGGCTCGGAGCTGGCAAGTGGGTACAACGGAGTCCTATCTAACTTTAGTATCAATTCACCCCCCCCCCCCGTCATTGTTTTGTCTAGAGCAGCGATTTTCAACCAGTGCACCACAAAAATTTTTAAAACATGCAACACCCGACTATTTAGTCAGGGGCACTGGCCTCCTTCCCCTTAGATTGCCAAATAAAAAAATGACAACAGCCAACACAACACAACAATAGCCAACACAACAATAGCTGACACAACAATAGCCATTCCAGTGTGAATAAATCAAAATTATACCTATTTTTTTTTGTCAGAGTGGCAAAAATACATTTTTTGGTGTGCTGCAGAGTTTTAGTCGTTAGCTCATGTGTGCCACGAGATGAAAAAGGCTGCAAATCACTGGTCGAGAAGAAGAAAATGTGGTTTGGCCACAGGCCGTACGCACTCATACGCAGCACGCCCCGGAGTTATCAGAAAAGGAAGTAAGTTTGCGTGCCGTCCTCGTCAGCAGACCTTAGCTGCAGAGTGTTCTCCGTTTCCAAATGCTCACAGAACGTTTCGTAATCCACTCTGAAGTGTTGCCTTGGGTGGGTGTCACTCAGGCCCTCAGACGTCCACTCCCCCAGAGTGCCTGAGTGCCCTGCTCTCGCTGGAGGCTGGGGACACGGTGCTGAGTACAGCAGACGACGCGCTGTGGTTCTCGGCCTGGAGCGGTTGCGTGGGGATGGTTAATCCTGTCACTGCCTGGGACCCGTCGGGTCCCTGCCCTCTGACAGCCTCCTCCTAGGGCCTCGGGGCCAGGTTGAGAAGCAACAGTGCGGGGCAGGCGGAGAAGTATAGGGGACTGTGGGGCTTACTGCAGGAGGGCGTGACTAGTCTGGGAGGCCTGGGAAGACGTCTTTAGAAAACTCGGTGTTTATAGGTTGCAGGCCACGGCCCCCAGCATTGCCCAAACATTGATGTTTCTCTCTCTCCCTCTCTCTCTCCCTCCCTCCCCTCCTTCCCTTCCCTCTCTAAAAATAAATAAATAAAATCTTTTTTTTTTTAATTTTTAAAGATTTTATTTATTTATTTTTAGAGAGGGAAGGGAGGGAGAAAGAGAGAGAGAGAGCGAAACATCCATGTGCGGTTGCTGGGGGTCATGGCCTGCAACCCAGGCATGTACCCTGACTGGGAATCGAACCTGCAACACTTTGGTTCACAGCCCGTGCTCAATCCACTGAGCTACGCCAGACAGGGCTAAATAAAATCTTTCAAAAAGAGAGAAAGAAAGAAAACTCGTTGTTTAAGTTTAACCCCTAAAGTGCTAGGAGGAGATCTGAGAGAGAAAAAAATGGAGCCAACTGGCTTTGGTAGAGGGAAGAATTGCCGTTAGCCCGATCTGCGTGCTTTCCGTTAGGATTCGTAACTTCTTTTCTTTCAGAGTCAGGACATTTGCCCCTCTGGGGTGCCTTCCATCCCTTGGAGTTCCCTGGCGGGGGCTCTGAGCCACTGAGGGCTCGAAGGCTGAAGGCTTTGGTCGAACAAGCTGTGGAGCCTGGCTGTCCCCGACTCTGTGCCCGCTCCTGTGTTTCCGGGCTTGGTTCTCCTGATCGTCTTCCTCCGCCAGACTTGTGTACTCCGGTGGTGCCAGAGGGCTCAGAGCTGTAGCCAAAGCGTGGATAGTTATTTCACATGATCTTCAGACCTGTACAGGAATTAGGAATAGTTCCCTCCTGAGGATGAAGTTAGCAAAGAGGGGATTCGTGGGAGCGAACCGGGAAATCATCTGTCACTGGGTGGCTGAGGAGTCTGGGAACATGCCCAGTTCCAATGCGGGGGGCTTGGGGGTGAAGTCCAAGAGGCAGGGTGGGGATCTGGGTGCCATCTGGGAAGGGAAAGCTGTCGGCTATGGTGTGCTGTTAGGTCGGAGCCTAGGAGTGGAAAGGGGTCCAGTGGACTGGAGCGCGGGGCGTGGGCACCTACCTAGCGAGGTGTCCGTGTGGCGCGCTGCTCCTTGGCCTTGGGAAGCAGCGGTAGCAGCCATCCTGCTGCGGAGGTGACTACTTGCCCAGAGTATCAGACTAGGCTCCCGCTCCGAGAGCTCGCTCACCAGGCAGCCTTCCCATTGAGGATGATTTGTATGCGTTCAACTTGCCCATGGAGGAAAGGTGCCCATGTCTGATCCTGAGCCTTGGAGCCACATACAAGCCACTTTTTTTTTTTTCGTTGTAAAATCTAAGGCGGGACACGGAATGAGTTCCCAGCTTTGTTCCCGTGTGTCCTCTGTAAGATGCTGGCAGCCCTTGTAAAGCCCACTGACGTGAGCCGTGCTTCCCGTCCCACTTGGTGGGATTCAGGTTCAGGCCCCCCCCAGCCCCGGGCCCCCCGGGAACACCTTCCTGAGGGCCCTTGGCCACCCCCCCCCCCCAATGCAGCTCTCCTCCGGTTCCTTCTAGTCAAACGATGATGCATTTGACCCCGAAACCCAGGCTTGAGTTCATTGTAAGAGGTCACAGTTAGGAGTGCCATGAAGAAGATAAAATTTTAGATTTTGAGCTGTGATTTTTGTCTTCCAACAAAGTGCCATTGTTTGTTACGATCATTTTTAGAACTATGAATGCAGGGTAATTCCTGTCTTAGTGATCTTAGAGGCATTTAAAAATGTTCCCTGTCTTATGATTAAAGGTTTGAGACAAAGGAACCATTGATAAATGGATTCTTTGAAGACCGTTTACATGGAGTTTTACCAACTCTCCTGGTAAAAAGAGAGTTTTTAATTAGTGGGAGAGAGTGACTGTGTCCTCTGAGCTGGAGCGCTTGCCAGCTCATTCATTCCGTGGACACCGTTCAATAGCCCTTCCCCCTCCCCCCGGCCCCTCCACAATCACTGAATGACTGCATTCTTGGCATTCGAAGATTTAACATTTTTAATTGAGAGCCACTCTAGAAATCTATCCACACAGGGAAGAATCTGCATTCTTGCGTGTTAGGTGTGAGGCCTGTGGGGTTCTCCTGTCACGTGGCACGTGACGGACTGTAGACCCCACCCACCCCCGAGCCCACCCTCACCCGTTGCTCCTTCAGGGGTAGACTTCCTGGGTGAAATAACGTGAAATGGCGGTGACACCCCCAAAGCGCCCAGGACGGCCACCTGGGATGCCATGACTCCCCTTTATTCAAGCTCAGCCACAAACACCTCTCAGGTTGCCCATGGAAGAAAGAAATGTACAACTAGCACTTGTAAGGCATGATCCAAACAGGATTTTGTCTTAGGGGTGGGGCGGGGGGCACGGCAGACACTCACGTGGTTCCACGCCAGCCACACGCCCTCACTGAAGTCATCGCAGGTCCCCGGAACTGCGGCAACGCGAACCTTAGTGAAGCCCGCGAGGCCGCAGGCTAACCGGTAGGGCCGAGAGCAGAGCTCTGGGGGCGTGCGATCGCCGCTCCTGTGAACCGGTCTCATTCGAGGACCTGCCGTGTTAGAACTGACCGAACTCTCGTGGGGGCTCGGCTGTGATCCTGTTGGCATTTGTTTAGCGTGCAGCAGCCTCGCCTTTCTGGAGCAGGGAAAGGTGGCTGCGGCCGGCCTGCCCCAAGGTCAGCGTCAGAAGAGCTTCCTCCCATAAGTCCTTCGCTCATCCTTGGGGCCTGGTCTGCCTCTGCAGCGCCCCCGCTGGGTAGGTCTCCAGACGGCTGGCCACTCCCCTTTCTCAGCGGTTCTCAGTTATCCGAGTTCAGCTCCCTTCCCTGCCAGCCCTTGCCCTCCATCCACACGGTGTCCCGTTTTGTCAGTGATGCTTTCAGAGGGATGCAAAACAAACCCCGACTGGGAATGTACTTCTTTTCTTGCCTCCCGAATACTTTTTCTGTGAATACTGTGCAAGATTCAGCCACCTTGTCATGCTGTTGGCCTGTGCTGGGCTCGGCTAAAACTCCCCGATCTTCACCCCACGCTGTTCAGCCAGCATCGCCGCCCTTCCCCTGTCTGTGTGATGAGTTCTAAAGTGTCTCAGAGCAGGAAGGCTGTACCACACCAGACAGTGTGTGCTTAGTTACGTTTTACAGCTATTGCTGTATTTTGCATGTGTAATGGGCAACCACATTTTTGGCCCAAACTTTCAGGGGAAAAAAAAGCTTTCATTTAAATTTTAAAAATTCAATTATTTATTTATATTTAGAAACAAAACTGATTATCATATTCCAGGGTATTATGTCGCGTGTGGATATTGTTATTGCTTTCTAGAGTTACGCTTTTAACACATAAAGATGAATAATTAAAAATATGTAGGTACAGAATCAGTACTACCCATGTATAATGTGCATTCTTGTTCTTCCCTCAAAAATTTGGGCAAAAAAGCGTGTATTATACACAGCAAAATATGGACATATAGGCACTTCATGTGCATGCCTGCCAGGCTTTGGTATTTCAGAGGAAACCTTGACTCTGGAACCTATGATTGATTACAGTAAAATCGTTCTCATTGGCAGGTAGCTGACTTCCGACGTTTAACTCTTCTAAGTTCTCACTGGGTCAAGAATAGGAGTCCCGTCCTTCCTCCCCCGCTTCCTTTCACAAGAGGTTATTCAAATTGGCTGCATTCTTGCATTGAGTTACTGGCCTTGGACCAGCATGCTCCAGTAGAACTTTCTGGAAATGTTCTCTGTCTGCACTGATCTATACAGTAGCCACACCGGACACAGGTGGCTATGGAGCACCGGAAATATGGCTAGTTTCCCAGGAACTGAGTTTTGATTTTAAATGTTTAAATTAAATTTAACTTAGCCTGGTGTGGCTAGTGGCTGCCCTATTGGACAGTGCAGGCCTCGAGGTCAGTTGAGAAGATAAGACCTCCCTCCAAGGAGAGAAGGCCACAGTGACTCACCACTTGAGTGTCGGAGTAACGGCCGGTCTGAAGGGAGGCCCAGAGGACGGCGCCGGGCCTCCCATGCCAGGTGTCCATTTCTGACCTCTACTGAGCTCCAGTGTCTGGCTTCCGGCTGCCCTTGGGCATCTCTCCCTGCACAGGGGGAAAACAACCTCTGATGGAGAAAGCCAGGTTCTTTGATTTCCCTCCGCCTCAGACCCACTCTCCTGCCCTTATTGTCCACCATCTGCTAGCATCAGCCCCACTGACACCGAAACTGGAAACTCGAGTTGATGCCTTCTCCTTTGTGCCTTGCGGAGCAAGGCCTGTCTGTCACTGTGCCATGCTGCTCTCCCAGGAATAGCTTTGGAACCGGGCCCGTGGCCTCCATCTGCCAGACAGGGAGCAGACCACGTAATCAGTGTCCCTGCCCTCCTCTGTCTGGGCTTAACCCCCTTCCGTGTACTCTCTGCACTTGTCATGCAGGGACCCCATCACTCACCTGCTTAAACGTGTTTGCCCCTCACAGCACAGGATGAGGCCGGGCCTGGGCAACTCCTCCCCTCCCCCACCTCCTCGCTCCCTGGCTCCTTCCCCTGTGCCACGTGCTCCCATGCTTCTCCCTTGGTCTTACAGGCCGGGAAGCCTTTTCCTCCTCCTTCCAGGCCTGGCTCAAATGCTCACTCATCTGGGGCCTTCCTCAACTCTGTGGTCTATTTCCCCTCGCCACATGTCCCCCACAGGTGCATCAATGTCTTCCTCGTCTGAGTTCCTGCAGAATCCACCCACCGCCTTTATAAACCTCTGTGTGTGTGTGTGTGTGTGTGTGTGTGTGTGTATATCCTCCAGGGACACAGAAAGGAACTTCCTGTGGGCTCGGACTCCGCCATACTGCAGGGATCAGAGCACCCCATCAGGGTGGATAGGTGCCAGACGGGAAAGTACAGGGAAGAGAGGGCTTGTGTTGCTGTGAAGAGCACAGATAGCTAGGAATAAAGCAGGTTGTGGTGAGCCATCAATGCCAGGCCGAGGAGCTTCAGTCTGACCCATTGGTCCACGGGGAGGTCCCAGTGAAGCCGTGGAGAAGAGCCATTTTGGAAAGGTTGGACAGATGAGGTGGGGAGGAGGAAGAGAAGCTGCCACCCTCGAATGGCAGCTAGCTGCAGGGCGGGGCACACCGCAGGTGCGCAGTAGCTTCTGATGGAAGGAGCAGTGGAGGTTACGCTCAGCGGTGTTGGGCCGTCCTGCCGTTAGTGGTAACGTGCATGAGGCTGGGGAGTGAAGAAGGGGTGAATTAGGGTTGCTTTAAGGGAAATGTAAGTTTCACGGCTACTCTCCAATGTTATCATCAGCGTTTCTGGAATTTAAAAATTGAGAGTTAAGGTCATTTACCCTAAATTTGCTAGAGTTGCTTCACTTTCAAATGTTGACTGTACTTATGGAGCACCAGATGCCAAGTTTCTTAAAAATAATACAGCCCCTGCGCTTCTATCGAGCAGGTAACCACATTCTGTTAATTCTGCCTTTAACATGCCACGACAGGCCAGAGTCTGTGACTCACCGCTGTCTTTCCCTCATAGTGAACCATTGTCCCTAACGCGCAGGGAAATCTCAACTTAGCAGAGAGAGAACATAGATTATAGTTCCTGCCTTGGATTCTCCGTATGCATTCATTATCCACCGCTGTACATAAATGATTCCCACACTTAGCCTAAACAACAAACATGCATCATCACAACAATGGCTCAGCCGGTGGCTCTCACGCATGCCTCTTGTTGTTCCTGGGAGACAGCAGGAAAGGGTCTCGCATGAGGTTGCAGTCGAGACACCAGCCATCCATCCAATCAAGCGCCGCCATCCTCCCGGGCCTCACTGGGTGTGGAGGACCCACTCCCGAAAGGGTTTGCTCACATGGCTGTTGGCGGGAGGCCTCAGTTCCTCCCGACATTGACCTCTCTTCTCATAGGGCGGCTAAAGGGTCCTCACTACAAGGCAGCAGCTGGCATACCTCAGAGGGAGTGATTGGAGAGAGGGAGTGATTGGAGAGAGAGAGTGAGCGAGAAGGGGGGAAGAGCGAGCAAATATGGGAGCAAGAGCAAGAACCGGAAGGCCTTTTGTGACCTAATCTTCCAAGTCCCACCCCCTCACCTCCTCCATGTTCTGTTTATTGGAAAGACGTCCCTAAGTCCCAGGGAGGGAGGAAGGTTAAGCTCCACCTTTCTAAGAGAGGAGTGTCCCTTTGTAGACATATTTTAAAACCACACAATATAATTTCTGAAACTGAGTCCCCTCGACCGTTAAAAGTATGATTCTGTTCTCAGGGGTCATCTTTTACTTCTTCCCATTTGTTAACTTTTTAACTATTTGGTATAACAACAGCCATGATCTAGTCAAGGTAGGGAAGTGGAGGCTGTGCAGAACCCTACGTTTCCGGGGTCGTTTCTGGAATGAGTATCTTCGGGACGTCCCTGTTGGGGGGCCTGCGCCGGTCTGGCGGTGGTGACAGCTGCGGAGGAGGGCTGTGTGAGCTGGGCTGTTTGCTGTCGTCAGGGTTAGCTGAGCCTGAGCCGGGTGAGTTTTCCATCCTGTATCCCTTGTCCTCAGCACGCACGTCTACGTCCCTGTCCCGCCCTGTGCTGTAGGTATGTTCTCATTATGTGGAGGCCCCTCGGGGACAGAGAGGAATGTGCCCTGTGCAGTTTGGTGCCCCTCCTTTCGGCCGGCAAAGTGTCTTGAATGTCATGGTCACTCAGCACATTTTTGCTGAATGTGTAATTAGAAGGCCGAAAGGAGAACTGGGAAAGAGAGAAGGTAGGAGAGAGAATCAAGTCGGGGAACCCATCAAGAGAGTGAAGAGGGGTGAGGTTCTGGCAGGGGTGTCCACACAGCGGCCCACGGGCTGCATACAACCCAGGATAGCTATGAATATGGCCCAACACCAAATGGTAAATTTACTTAAAACTTTATGAGATTTTTTTTTGTTTTCATTAGTGTTTGTGTATTTAATGTGTGGCCCAAGACAACTCTTCTTCTAGTGTGGCTCAGAGGTGCCAAAGGGTTGGACATCCCAGAGTATAGGAGTTGGGGTGGAAAGGCAGAAGATGAAGAGGACAGGATGCAGCAAGAGTTGGCGCCCTGACTGGTGTGGCTTAGTGGGTTGGGCATCATCCTGCAAATCAAAGGGTCACAGGTTCGATTCCCAGCTTGAGTTGCAAGCCAGGTCCCCATTTGGGGGGCATGGGAGAGGCAACCAATAGATTGATGTTTCTCTCCTCCTCTCGGTCCCTCCCTTCTTCTCTCTCTAAAAATAAATAAAATCTTAAAGAAGAGTTGGCAATGACTAGAATGTGGGTAGAGGTTGAGGGGAGGATAGGATAATGGAGGAGATTTTAAAAACTGTGTATATTCAACAGGATCTTGTCTCCAATTGGGGCAAGAGCAGGCAGGAACAGGAAGATTGATATCTGCTGTGTAGCAGGCACAGTGCAAATACTTTCCATATATGGAAGCTTATTTGTCATCCAAAGCAACCGAAGTCAATCGATGTGTATATATAACTCAGATATGTCAGTGGTACGAAACATAGTGATCACCTCTTTAAGTCCGGGGAGTATTTCCTGCGAGCCTGCAAGTGTCATGGGTCATGGCTAGAAGTATAAATATGAGGTGGAACGTGGAAAGTAAACACATAAATTGATTTAGGGGAGAGCGATCAAGATGCGCACGTCCCTGGCCCAGGACTTCCTTGTGCACATGCACAGCTGGTGTTTGCGACGCCGGGGGTCACAGCGGCTCCCTGCGTGCAAAGAGCACTACTTCCCAGCCCAGGTGGCACCTTTTTTTGGGGGGGTGGGGAGATCAGCTGCCATAGTGAAGAATAAGGGATCGGATATAAAAAGCTACCTTCTGAAGGCAGACCCATCAGAGACAAGGTAAATTCCAGTATCTTGTTTTGCATTGGAACTTGAGGTTTATTTTGCCACAGAAACAAGTTCGGTAGATTACGTAATATGCTTCATGGGTGGGCGTGGGAGTTTGGTAACCACTTACCCAGCGTTTATATTATATGAGCAGGCTGTCTTACAAGCGAGCCTTCGGAATACGACCTGTTGATAAGCTGGGACTTCCTCTGTGCCCTCGTTTATGGCTTGGCCACCTTGCCTTGTTCTGTGTCTTGACGAAGAATTGGAAGACTCAGTGGGGAAGAAAAACACGTGTCGGGTGCCTAGGATCGTCGCTGTTCCTCGGTGCCAATGCAGAGCAGCTGAAGAGGAGCAGGAGGGGAGACCAGGGCCCCGGGAAGACCCTGGGCTCTCCGGCCTCACCCCTTGGGTGCCTGTGCTGTCTCTGCATTGCACATTCTCTTTCCGAACAAAGTTTTCAGTGTCATGAGCCACCTTAGTTCAATATTTAATTTTCCTGGAGTCATAACCGGGGACCAAAATGTCATGTATCCCTTTTATGAAAGCAATAAAATGCTTCAGAAAATACAGTTGCTCGGCTTGGGGCGCATACCAATCAGACACGCCTGGTCATGTGTCCGCTTGCAGAGTGACGGTGACCGCTTATCTGTGTGCGAGGTCGTTAACTGGAGGAAACAAAGATAAGTTTTTGCTGTATGTCCAAACCCCGTGCGTAAAAACTATTTTTATAGAGCAAGCTTCTCTTTCCTGCTCCCTGCCCTTGACTTCAAAGAGGGGTAAATTTCCTGCCATAGCTGCTCGTACACAGTAAGTGCTCAGTAAAGCCTCTGTCTCCCATTCGTCGCCCAGCTACTGCCTGTGTGTTACAGAAGAGAATCCTTGTCACGTCTTCCAAATACACGGCTGTCTGCCTTTGTGAGTTGGCTATTATATAACTCGCAGGTGTGTTTTTTCGTATGACAAGTCATATTCATGTTAGAAATGCAAAAGCCTGAATTTCTAAACCTGTGATCATAAAGTGTGCTTTGTTTTCTCCTGTATTTTCTGAAGTTTCTGCAAAAATAGAGTTTCCAAACAAAAAGAATGTTTCAAAAGGAAAAGAGCAGATAAGCAAGAAGAAGTTAGCCATAATCCACAGGTAATCACTATTAACATCCTTTCTAGATGTTTTCCTGTGCGTATAATTGGTATTTACTTATAAATGAGATCACATTATATATGATAAGCTTCAGTGTTCAGTGGGAATAAACAGGACAAGTCTATTTCCGGCTCGCTGTCTGGGCAGGGTCAGTAGGTGATCGTGGAGAGGGTGGGGGCGGGGGGAAGCTCTATTCCACTGGCTCCTTTCATGAGTCTCTCCCTCCTTGGCCTTCAGGATCTTCTTCATTGAACAGGAGGGTGGGGATAGAATCCAGGATGGTGAGTGGGAGGGTGGATGGGCCCCCATCTGGGAAATGCTGGCATCATTTCTGCCCATGTTCTATTGGCCAGAACCCGGTCACGTGACTGTACCTAATTGTAAGGAATACTGGGAAATGTAGTCTAGTTGTGGGTCTAAGTTGAAAAGAGACTTGTTGAAAAACTTGCTTATCTTTAACTCATTTGTATAAACCATTTGAAACTTTTGTTTTAACCAGATGGCTTATTTCAGTCATCTTGTGTATCCTAAATGTGGTCACCTCCCCGCCTCTATCATCCTGTGCAAAGCCCCACCATCTCTTGCCAGATCTCCTTCTGATTGGTCTCCCTCCTCTGTTCTTGTTTGCCAAGGGTCCATCCCCTGCAAAACCGAAGTGGTCTTTTAAAAACTTAAGTCAGTTTTTGTCACTCCTCTGCCTGAAACTTTACAAAGGAGTTTAGAATAACGCCCACCCTCTGTTAAGTGAGGCTGGCCTCGTGGGTTTCTGGCCCCTCTGTGCCTCACTGGCCTCTCCCTGTGATGCCAGACTTGCTCCCCCCCAGCTTTGGGACCTGCTGTCACCCCTGTAGGACCTGCCATTCCCCGTCCCCACCCTCAGTCTCCTTCAGGTTTCAGCTCAAAGGTCTCCTCTCCAAAGAGGCCCTTCCCGAATACCAGTCATGAATGTCCTCCCCTCCCCCTCTCCCTTATATTTAACCATCGTCTTGTCATCGGAGCACTTACCGCCCTCGGAAGTTACCGAGCTTGTTTGTCTGCACGCTGTTTTCATAGTCTGTCTTTCTTCTGGACTGTGGCTCCCTGGAGGCTGGACCTCCATCTTGCTCCCATCTGTGGCCCCGGACCCCGTGTCTGGCACATGGAGGTGGGACCATAGTACGTACTTGTGGAATGAATGAAGGTCATTGCGGATTCACACGTTGTTAATGACCATATTGTAGCCTATTGCACAGAATGGCTATAAACATTGGGCGGTCTACTTTTGAGGGACTTTTAGATTTCTTTCAGTTAAAAAATGCTTTGGGGACTATCCTTTTAGCTAGTTTTGTTTTGATTTGCGTACCACAAATGATTATTTTCTTAGGATTGATTCCTAAGTAAAAATTTATTTAGTGAAGGGGTGTGTGTACAAAAGGTAAAGTGCTCAATAAAGCACTTAAAATTATTACCGTCATGCATTTCCACTTGCCCTACAGACTCTCCTGATTTGTTTGCCCGTATAATTGAGAGCTCTTATATAATGCACTCTCAGTAACAATAGAACACGACCCAGCGGGGTGGGGTGGGGCGTTTCATCTGTATCACTGTAGCCCTAGATCTTAGAATAGGTGCTCATGCTTACTAAAGGAACAAACCAATTTCCATACAAATTTTAGTTGTCCCTTTACCGAAATTTATTTTTATTCATTTATTCCTGTGAATGTTTGCTGATTTTAAAATGCACGCCCTTGGAAAGTAGGCCCATCCACCTAATGTAAGAACATTCACTCAGCGTTAGTGTAAACCTGCTGCAGGAACCAGGCATCAGCCGGGCTTTCCCTTTGGTTCCAGGCCGGGCTCCGTGGAGTCCCTGTCAAGTCTGTGGAAAGTGTAGGACACGGCCCAGGATTTCTGAGAATTCCAGGGGCTACAAGACAGGGAAACCTTGTTTCCTGCTGTGGCCAATGACTATGTCTTGGTGTCCATCCTAGAGACGCTCCCTTCTTTATCTGCCCCACATCGGGCCCAAGTGCAAGGCTGGGTGTGGAAGCAGACTCGCCCTTCTGCCGGAGTCGGTTGTCCGAAGGAGTTGCTGCTTAGCAGGGAGGCAGAAAAATAAAGTTCCTTGTCCTCCATTTCTTCCTCGGAGTGTTTCCTCATTGCATCTCAAGTGAAGTCCTCAACCCCTTATCCAGGCAGGCAAGGGTTTCGTTTGAACCCACTGTGGTCAGTTTACATGCTCTGGCACTCGTGGACTGTGAACTCTGCCCCGGTGCACTGGGGACTCTGCACAGGTGGGTTGCCACATTGTGACCGATGTGGAACAAATACTTTCACTGTGACATTCCTTGGGCTGACTTGGCCATGGGAGATGTCAAATGATGACACTGGGGGACAGCCTGCTGTGAGAGACAGAACAGAGCCTTAGCCTGGATGACAGCTGCGCTAAGAAAAATCCTTGACAAGGGCCCGTGAGGTGAGTGTGTCAGAGAAAGGCCAGGACAGTCAACTGTGCTCACAGGACCCCAGGGAAGGGCCCAGAACCCGGGACTTTGGTGAGCCCCTGGGCACACTGTTACGCGTAGTAGTTACTCCTGACTTGTCTTAACCTTCTCGTGAACTTGAGTGCAGGCCCCGTTTGAGAGCGATCATAAGTCCACACAAGTTGAGAGGCTTCTTCTTAACCACCCGGTGTTCGTGTGTGAGCGGCCTCGTGTCAGGGCTGGGTGGCTGCAGGGACGGTCGGATGGGTGGAAGAATCCTGGAGGGGAAATGGCCTCAAGCGTGGGCTCCGATCCTCGCGTGTTTGCCTGCACGCTCTGGCGGCTCACAGACAGAGCTTCAGCACCCTGGTCTGTCTGTGCCCGATTTCTCCCTGCCACTATCTCCCTTGATGTGACATGCTCTACATAATATTTTAGGCTTTCTTTTCCTCCCCTGGGTTTTGACTGAACATGGGTGGGAGAATTGCTTAGCGCATCTCTCCCAGTCCTCAGTGCCCCAGTCCCGAGGGCTTCCTCCCTACCCGTTTCTCCCTCCTTTTCCCTCCTTTCCGATGACTTTCCACTGACCTCCGGTTGTAACTACCCACTGGACATGGCTAACACCCAACTCTAACCCGGACTAGATATCTCTCCCATTTATCAACTTCATCGTTTATTTTCTTCCACCTGGTTGTTTCATAGGCTCCTTGAACTGAAATTCAGTTTAATCCTCTATTGTGTGTTAACACTCAGTGACCCACACCGTCAACCAGACAGTTATCCAGGACTACTGCCTGCCACCTGCCCCTGTGCCGTCGGATCCGTCCGGAAAGTCTTAGCCCCGAGCACCTCTCCAACCCACACCATTTGGCACGGTGCCCCCACGGGGTCCTGTGCTGTCGGTCTGCTGGTCACTCTGAGCAGATCGCAAGCAAGTTCATGTCTGTGTTGTAGGGTCTAGCTCGACGCGCACTGCGTAGGAGCTGCTGAGACAGTATTGGGATGAATGAATGAGCCGATGAATGAACGAATGATTTCCGAGGTGATTCGGGATGATTTCCATTCGGGATGGCCTTTTTCGTTTTTTTGACTGGAACTGAGGAACTGTGTGTGGTGGTCAGCGCTGACATTTGAAAGCATAGCGTTGAAGAAATATTTTACCGCCCGGAATCCCTTTCTGTCTCAGGGCTCCTCGTTGCCCGTGGGCGCTTATCCGTGTGGTTTCACGCGTGTGGTTGTGTTCTTGGCATCACCGGGAAATATTTCCTATCAGCAGCGGAAATAATTGATCTGCATGGCCCCGTTTGAATTAAGCTTGTGCTCAGTTCACCTGGAAGCTCTGAGTTTCCAGGGCCATGGGCATTCTGAGCCTGCATGCAGCTCTTGGAACTTCAGTGTAGGCGCAGTTATCTGTGCTTGAGTGGTTTTGTTCTGTAGTTTAGTTCTGGCCTGGAGAGGAGTCGCTGACTGCATGTTGGGTGAAAGTGGGAGCTTCCAATGGGAAGGTCCATTTTTTTAAAAAACTTTTTTTCCCCTCCAACAGGGAGAATCACGTATTCTGAGAGTGAAGGTTGTTTCCGGAATTGATCTCGCCAAAAAAGACATCTTTGGAGCCAGGTAAGTTTACCTTTTTCTTTCCAGAGCCTTTTGTAGGTTACCGCTGCTCAAGCACGGTCCTAGCGGAGGCCTGCGGCCGGGCACCCGGAGGCCTTCTTCCAGCGAGTGGGGACGGCTGGGCCTGGCCCGCGGTTTCCGATTGAGGCGGTGGTGCTGAAGCGTCAGGTCCACGGACCCACTCCGCGCCGGGGCCTAGACCTTGTACTGCAGCTGCGCTCCGCAGGCGGATCCTTCCCGGGGGTTGGATTCCCGAGGAAATCGGTTCTGACGCTTCTGTTTCCCTCAGTGGGAAAATATAGTTCGAGGAGTAAGTCTGTGCTCATTTTAATATGTTTCTGTTTTAAAATTCCTAGTTTAGAGAAGGATAAAAGTGTCGTTTTGTTCCTAAGAAAACTTTGTATTCCTTGGCGTATGCAATCTGAGTTACAAGATTTGGCAGTTTGGAAGCATTTGGTGATTTCTTTTTTTCTTTTTTTTTTAATATATTTTATTGATTATGCTATTACAGTTGTCCCATTTCCCCCTTCACTCCCCTCCACCCTGTGCCCCCTCTCCCACCCACATTCCCCCCCTTTAGTCCATGTCCATGTGTCATACTTATGAGTTCTTTAGCTTCTACATTTCCCGTACTATTCTTGCCCTCCCCCTATCTATTTTCAACCTACATTCTATGCTACTTATTCTCTATACCTTTTCCCCCTCTCTCCTCCTCCCACCCCCCTGCTGCTAACCCTCCATGTGCCCTCCATTTCTGTGGTTCTGTTCCTGTTCTAATTGTTTACTTAGTTTCTTTTGGTTTTGCTTTAGGTGTGGTTGTTAATAATTGTGAGTCTGCTGTCCTTTTACTATACATGTCTTTTCTTTGTCTTCTTTTCTTAGATAAGTCCCTTTAGCATTTCATAAAGTAAGGGCTTGGTGATGATGAACTCCTTTAATTTGACCTTATCTGAAAAGCACTTTATCTTCTCTTCCATTCTAAATGAGAGCTTTGCTGGATAGAGCAATCTGGGATGTAGGTCCTTGTCTTTCATGACTTGGAATATTTCTTTCCAGCCCCTTCTTGCCTGTAAGGTCTCTTTGGAGAAATCAGCTGACAGTCTGATGGGAACTCCTTTGTAGGTTACTGTCCCCTTATCTCTTGCTGCTTCTAGGATTCTCTCCTTCATTTTTACCTTGGCTAATGTAATTATGATGTGCCTTGGTGTGTTTCTTCTTGGGTCCAACTTCTTTGGGGCTCTCTGCGCTCCTTGGATGTCTTGGAAGACTGTTCCCTTTGCCAGTTTGGGGAAGTTCTCCTTTATTATTTGTTCAAATAACTTTTCCACTTGTTGGTCCTCCCCTTTGGTACCCCTATAATTCGGATGTTGGAACGTTTAAAGGTGTCCTCAATGGTCTTAAGCTTTTCTTCGATTTTTTGAATTCTTATTTCATCATGCTCTCCTGCTTGGTTGATTCTATCTTCCTTCTGGTCCACTGTGTTGTTTTGAGACTCAGATTCCTTCCTTTCACTATTGGCTCTCCTCCGTGTGTCTTCCTGCATCCCTTTTATGGTAATCTGCATTTTTTCATGTAATTTGGACCCAAAATCAACTAGTTCCGTGAGCTTCCTGATCGCCAGTGTTTTGAACTGTGCATCTGATAGATTGGCTATTTCTTGGTCACTCAAAAGGATGAGTCCTGGGGGACTGATCTGTTCTGCTGGAAACATGTCTTATGTCTTTCCCTGTCTCTCCTATTATTTTACTTATTTATTTATTTTTTCTCCGGTCTGGTCGCTCTTGTTACGGTGGGGGGCGGAGCCTTAGGTGTTCACCGGGGCTGGGCGCCCCAGTCGCTAGCTTGTGACGTTATATGTGGGGGCAGGGGCGGGAGCGGGAGCAGGAGCAGGAGGGATCAATGGCGACCCTTCCGTTCTCCTGGAGTCAGACACTTCCCTGGGCTTCTGGGCCGTGAGCTCTGCCCTGGTCCACAATCGCTGCCCCACTGATTCCCCCAGCCGCTGCTTGCGTACTCAGGGATCACTGCTACAGCGCTGCGCTCTGGCGTCCCGGATTGCTGTAGTGCCGATTTTGCGCCAAATTTCCCCCGACCTCTGCGCACCTGCGACCCGCGCCAGCCCCGCGCCCACTCGCTCGGCTCGTCGCCCCCTACCAGTCTGGATGTACGGGTCTACTTCAACTTCTTGGCTGTCCGACTTCCATTTAGATAAATCCTCTGACAGTTCTGATATTATGACTGCAAATCATTGTTGTAAATTATTGTGGTTCTGTTCTTGGTTGTGCGAGGAGATACGGTGCGTCCACCTATTCCTCCATCTTCGCATTTGGTGATTTCAAGCAGGGAAGCAGCGTGGTCTCCCCGAGTGTTGGAGCTTTCCTGTTTTCAGCATTGTGCCCAATATTCAAGTAGCACCTTTAACTCAGCCCTCTCCTTCCCATCGGCTCTCTGCAACGTGCTGCGTCACGACGTGCTAGACTGGTAGCAGAGTGAGGTCAGAGCCACTTGGAACAGGATTTGAACCAGATTTTGAATAAGGACCTTTTGAATTTCAGACATGTGGTTGACACAGCCTAAGTCCAGAAAGGATACTGCTTGCCCAGGTCACACGCGCCGGTAGTTCTAGCCTTTAGAACCGTGACTACAACAGGCCTCCTGTCGCCTGCCCAGTGTCCTTTCCACGTTGGGTACATCGTGGGGTTTAACCACAAGGGCCGTGGTGGCTGCTACTGGAGTCACCGCATTGTGTGACACTGGATCATCCCGTGAGTCCCCTGCAATGTCCTCTGTAGTGACCCTCTTGTTTCAGGGCCTCAGCCTGACGCAGGAGACCGATCCTCAGGCCCAAGGCCTCCTTCTGTCTAGCTGACCTCATCTTCCTGTGAGCCCAGAAGCTTTTTCTGCCTTCGGGAGGCAGACCTCGTTATTATCTGTCCTCCAGTCGCGCAGAGTTTTAGTTTTCCCCATCAAAGAAATCGGTAAGTTTTCTTACCGATACTATAATAGCACCTAGAAAAATTGCCACAAAGAAAAAAAAAAACTGATGCTAAATATCAGTGACATCTGTTTAAAATGTTCCACACTCACGTGTGGCCCAAGTATCTAACTGAGGGTTAGCTGTCCCGAGTTGTGTCATAGCAAACCTCACACACCGACACCGTGGGCTGCTGGTGACGGGTGAGGGGCGTGCATCCCCCTGGCAGGTCCTTCCCCATCCGACCCTGAAGTTGCCCCGGCTGGTGGACCATGGGCCTGGGCCGCTTCGCTGGTATTTGCCTGGTTTCTCACAGGATCAGAAATTCATTTGGCACAGAGGCTGCTGTTTGGTGGCTTTCTCCTCTGGAGCACCGAGGACAAGACTGGGTGAATCGGGTTTTTAATTTTTTAGCTGAGCATTTGCATGCTGACTGGTAGACTGTGCTCTTATGTCAACAATGCCTGTTTCTCGCCCTTACTCTTTTCAATGGATTTTACGGTTTCGTAGGAAGGAACTGGATTTAGAAAACTTCTGTATTTTAACATTTTTTAATTTTGATTGTTTTTCTTTGGTTTTCTTCCAAATCCTTCTATTAAAAAAAAGAAAAGGACTCAGCCTGTATTTATAGTCAGAAGGTCTGAGGTTGACATTGGTAGCGGAATAGGATCCAGATCTTAGGAGACGGGAAGCAGATTGGAGCCTCGCATTTTTACTGTTTATGTGAAAGGAGGCGGGGTCATTTCTCAGAGACAGGGTAGAAAGGGTTCTAGATAAGGCTTCAAGATGTTAATTAGAAAGATAAACAGGGGTGTGTCTTAATGGAGCAAGCACCAGAAAATTAGCTGCAAATCTTAGTTCTGCCCTAAATTTTCTTAGTTTGAGAAATATTAACATAACTATAACATGCCTCCCTCCCTCCCTCCCTCCCTCCCTCCCTCCCTCCCTTCCTCCCTCCCTCCTTCCCTCCCTCCCTCTCCACCTGGCTCAGATGTCAGCTTGCTCAGAAGTGCCATTGTTCTGTGAGGACCCATTTGCCAGCGAGTGAGCCAGCCGAGAAGGGTTAGGGGGACGGTGCTGGTTCAGGCCCCGTGGGCAGGCAGGTCCCTCTCGGGCGGCATCATGTTCCACCTCGGTCTTCTGCCCAGCGACCTGCATTCTCCTCCACGTTATCATGGCAAATCCCTTCACGTCACCTGGTCACTGGTGTGTTGGGCTCGGGGAACGGCCTGGCCACCTGGCAGCTCTCATGTGTGCTCAAGGGAGCAGGCGTGAGCATGGGAGGTCTGGGGGCGTGTGCTCTCTGCTCTCCGACGGAGTGGGACCCTTTCCTCTGTGTCTGTCCTTCAGGGCCCCGGCCAGCAAGCACCTCTTCTCCCCCTCCTGTCCCTGTGTATTCCCTCCGCCTCTGCCCTTCGTCCTCCCTTCACTGAGAAAGGGCTGGGCGGGAGCCGGACTCCTGTTCAGGAAGGGTCGTGGACGGAGAAGGGAGGCCACCCCTCTCGTGAGAGCTTGCCAGCAACTTCCAAGGGGCGGGAATCACGCCCTACAGACTTGGATGTGTTGACAGACAGGATTTAGAGTGTCAGGGGCTCCCTCTCCTTCGTCTCCAGGGAGGTCGCCTGGGCCACTTGGCCTGAGGTGGGACAGGGTCACGGTGGGGGGCGGGGAAGAAGAGGCCAGATGTGCTGGTTGGTCCAGGAGTGGTGGCAGTGGGGTGGGGAGCACAGCACTCCCCGTCGCCCTCCCCCACCCCCTCGCCCCAGGAGGCTGCGCCAGGCTGCCAGTGAGAGGTCTGGAGTCTGTGGGCCCGGCCTCTGAGCTGGGGTGGGGGGGTGGCGCTGACCTTCCAGGGCCTGCACCTGAAATGCCCTTCTCCCCTTCCGCTCTCTGCGCCCCGGGCCAGCTCCGAGAACACCAGCTCACGTTCCAGCCCCCTCCCAGCAGAGGCCACTCCGTTGAAAGAGCCTTTGTTGAAAGAAGATTTGATAGTGGAGCTGGTGCTCTGGCTGGGCACTTGAGCGGCCGGTCTGTGTGGACACGGCAGCCCGGGAGAAAGACGTTTTCTTTCGGGCCGTGCTTTCAGGCCGAAGGCGGGCAGTCGTACAGTCTGCCGTCCGAACAGGGGTGCTTTTGTCTGGGACCAGGGCTAACCCACACGGGATGTCAGGGCGCAGGACGCACGTGGGGATGGCCCACCCCCGGCTGGGACATCTGATCTCTGTGATCCGTACTATGAAAAAAAAATGCCGTGTGATGATTTTAAAAAGTCTTGTTCTTAGAAGCCAAGCAAGAGAATATCTTTTCCTAACAGCAGACCATGTGTAAAATGCCAATGAAACATCCAAAAGGAAGTAAACCCGTGTTGAAACACTGCGTAGATTGGGTGCCCACTTCCTTTTTGGAAATGGGTCCCTTGTCTTCGTGAGCTAAGGCCTGCTGTGGGGGTACAGGTCCAAGAGACCGCCTTTACTTGGGAAGTTCTCTCGTACCTGAGGATGCCTCCTTCTTTGTCCCCACCCCCCTCCCCACCTCAGTGTGAGGGGGTGGCTCGTCTTCACTTGGCCTTCTGAAGTGATGCACCAGCATCTTCATCCCCTCTCCCCGCCCCACTGCGGTGGTTTTGCTAAGATGCAGACCTGGTGCACGTAGATGCTGGCCCCCACCATGCTCGCCAGCTACTTTGTCCTGCATCGGCCTGTGGAACTCATCCCAGCCTCCCCGGTGAGGTTCAGGGTCACAGTCTTGTGACCCCAGGGAAGCCAAGTCCTCTGGTCCCGTTCTCCACGCCCCACCCCCGGCCGCAGCCTGCCTCTCCAGGGCAGCCGATGCTCCTGGCCCCTGCACAAGCATACCCTCGTTTGCCGCTGTCTGGACTCCTGCAGCCCCCACCCCACAGAATGCACCCCCACCCCCCTCACCAAAACCTGGGCGACTCCTGCCCCTCCTCCTGGAACACTCAGCCAGCTCAGTTGTCATCTCCTCTGGCAGCCAGGGCCACCTCTCAGTGGCTCCGCAGATCGCTTCCTGTCTTCCGTGTGCCCTGACACCTGGAAATACTATATATAGCTCTACCGTCAGGACTGTTTCTCCCAAAATACATTCTGAGCTTCTGATGGCCAGCATTCTATTCTGCAGGCCAGGCACATAGCAGGCTCTCAGTGTTTACTGGAAAAGTGACTGGGCTGGGTTCTGATGCGCCTCATCTGTCCCCCCTCCCGCCCTCTCCCTGCACCTTCCCCGGAAACTCGCCGTCCTTAACCCGGCCAGGGCACGTGCAGGTTCCCACCTTTGCTTGTGTGTTCCCCTCGGTGTGGCATCTGCTCACCTCCTTTCCGGCTCTACTCACTCCCGCCCCAGCCCCAGTGGCAGGCGGCACCTGTCCCGAGCTCCCTGCCCCTGTGCCCCGTCCACCCCAGCCCAAGAGGACAAAACAGCGCTTGTCCCTGGGCTGCGGTGGCTCCGTGAGCTCCCTCCCCCCTCCGGCCCCTGCCTTAGCAGAGCCGGTCAGCTCAGAGGCTGTAGCCTGTCTCATTCCCGTGTGTGAGCCCAGAGATCTTGGCACCTGGCAGTTGCCCAGGAAGTGACTCAAACTCAATAGGTAGAATCTAATTATGGTGCGCTGTGGCCCCGGGTTGCCCGCTGGAGGGGAGGCCATTGTTTTCTGATCCTCACAGGGGTGCCATCCGTTCATCAGGCTTCTCCCTTGCACCCTCCTGGCCCCCCCAGGCAGGCACTTTCTGGGACTTTGTAATAAGTCTCTGTAATAAAGGCTCCTGTTAGGCCAGGGAGGGAGGCCTGCCTAGGACTCCCATACAGGTGAGCGTGGAAGGGAGGAGGTTATGGGAAGCACCTGCTAAGGCCGGTGTTGGGAGAGGACCTCAGGGCGTCCGTGGAATGGCTGGTGTGGGGGAGCTCCATTGGACGCTGGTGTCCATGCAAAATCACTGCTTCAGACCCCACCGAAGGAGCACGCTGTCTTGTTTTGGTGGAATCGGGAACTTCGCCTGGGGGCCCAGCTGTGGCTGCAGTGGGAGGTCAGGACCACTGTCAGCTTGGCTGTCGTTGCACACGGGAGATGGGGAGGCATCGGCTCAGGGCCCTCACCAGCCGCACGGGCAGGGATCAGCAGGACAACTGTGGACCTAGGAGGGAGCCTTTTGGGCGTTTTTTAATGGGGCAGGGCTGAGTCCTAGGGTTCGGCCTCCGAGAGGTGTACAGTTCAGGATGAATGAATCATGCTTTTTTCTTTTTAAAATTTTCAGTTACAATCGACATACAGTGTTATACCAGTTTCAGATGTACAGCATAGTGATTAGACATTTATTTATATTTTTTATAAATAAAATCTTTTTATTTAGTTATTTATTTATTTTTAGAGAGGGAAGGGAGGGAAATAGAGAGAGAGAGAGAGAAACATCAATGTGCGGTTGCTGGGGGTTATGGCCTGCAACCCAGGCATGTACCCTGGCTGGGAATCGAACCTGGGACACTTTGGTTCCCAGCCCGCACTCAATCCACTGAGCTACACCAGCCAGGGCTACATTTATATATCTTACAGAGCGATCGCTCCAGTCAGTGTAGTACCCACCCCCCTGGCACCATGCATAGTTATTACAATATTATTGACTGTACTTCCCGTGCTGAACTTGGCATCCCTGTGACTACACTGTAACTACCAGTTTGTGCTTCCTAACCTCTGCGCCTTTTTTACCCAGCTCCCCAACCCACCTCCCATCTGGCAGCCATCGATTTGTTTTGTGTATCTATGAGTTTATTTTGTTTTTTAGATTCCACATATATGTGGAATCATATGGTAATTGTCTTTCTCTGTCTGACAGCATAATACCCTCTAGGTCCATCTATGTTGTCGCAAATGACAAGATTTCATTGTTTGTTTGTTTGTTTTTTTAATGGCTGAATAGTATTCCATTGTGTATATATACCAGACATTCTTTATCCATTTATCTTTCCATGAATACTTGGGTTGCTTCCATATCTTGGCTATCATCAATAATGCTGCCATAAACATAGGGGTGCGTGTATCTTTTTAAATTAATGTTTTGGGTTGTTTTGGATAAATACCCAGAAGTGGAATCGCTGGGTCATCAGGTAGTTAGTTCTGTTTCATTTTCTGAGGAATCTCTACACCGTTTCCCATAGCATATGCTTTCTTAAAATGGGGCGTAGGGAAGGGGAGGAGAGAATCACAGGGCCTGTGTTTACCATGCCCGTGTGTCTGTGCCAAGCATGGTTTGCCGCCGCCGCCCCTTCCGTCCTCCCAGCCGCTTCCTGCAGCAGGCACTGCGGTTCTCTCCGTCTTGCCGGCGAGGATGCTGGGGTGCGAAAGGCGAGATCAGGTGTCAAGTCTAGTAAGTTACAGAGCCGTGAACCGAATGGGGTGTTCGTGTTGTCTGTGGACTGCCGTGCCGTGGGGGGCTCGCGGGAGAGCTGGCATGGGGAGGGGGTGTGGCTCACAGTGAGGGACCAGGTTCTGCCCATGCTTTGTGAAGAGGGAATCCTTACCCCCATTTTTCAGGGGGGAATGTTGAGGTTCGGGGGGGTTGTCATCAGCTCAAGAAGAAACAGCTCCGTAGTGAGTGCTGGAACCAGAAGGGTCCAGGTTTATTGGGCGTCAGTGCTCTTTCCAGTGGAAGGTGAACACTCTTCTTCAGGGACCACGTCCAGCCGTCGGGTGGCCACGGGACTCGGTGACTCTGCCGGTCCTTCTAAAGACCGGAGGTTGGATGGCCAGGTGTTTTTTAAAAAGCGGATTTAAAGAACTGGCTATCGTATCTGATGGCCGCTGACCAAGTTCTTAGCATTGTGTATCATCAAGTGTTAGATTTAGAATAGCCGTACTTTGCTGAGTAAGATTTTAAAGTTTTTTTTAAAACTTAGACTATTTTTGCAAGTCTCAAACTTTACTCTTTTTCAGTTATGCTTGTATCTCAAGACATGTAACCTTTCGTCACAGGTTAGAACAGCTGACAGAGTAGGGCCACTTGGATACAAGTCTCTGATCTGACCTCCCGTTTTCTTTCATTGCGACCCGTGCCCATCTGAGGTCGCGTAGACAGCCTTGGAGGCCGGGAGGCTGCCCTCGGACACTGGCCGAGGTGGCCCAGCCTGGACTTGCCTGCCCTCCTGCAGAAGGGTTCCCAGCACTCGCCGCCCAGCCCCTCCTGTATGTCGTGCGTGGGGTCATCAGCATCAAATTGTACCTGTTGGGTTGCTCTCATCTTCTCTTTTGGCAGCTGGTGATTTGAAACTTAAAACACGCGCAGGCTCAAGGGCACCGGAGGGACGTGGCAGGAAGCGCTTCTGTAGTCAGTGGCCGAGACCCCGGGGACCGCAGGCCTCGTGAGGCCGGCTCTGGGCACCGTCCCCTCCGCCCGTCCCCTCGATCTCAGTTGTTAACGTTTTGCTGCATCTGCTTCATCCTTTTTATTTTGGGGTGAAGTATTCAACAGTGAATTACAGACAGGATGACATCTAGCCCCTAAGTACTCCAGCCTGCCCCGCTAAGGAAACAAAAGCACATTCTTGTATAACCAAACTGCAGTTTTCCCTAAATGAGCGGTAATTGCCTGATGGACTCCATTACCTGCTCCGTTATCTGAGTGCCCCCAGCTGCCCCTGAAACGCTTCTTACCATTGGGCTGTTTAAACCCGAGTTCAATTGAGGTCTTGTGCTGCATTTTGTTGTGAGGCCTCTTAAGTCTCTGTGGACCTAGGACAGTCCTCCCCGCCCCCGCCCCCACCCCCGCCCCTTGTAAAGGACGGCAAAGTGTCCGCAGGTTGGCCCGCTTATCACCTTCGGTTGTTTCCTGTGGGGTCACATAATGTGCCGTTGTTCCCCCTGGTTTCCTGTACCTTACAGCCTGGATCTACAGCCTTGGTCAACTTTGGTGTAAACACCAGGGACAGGAACGGAGATGCTGTCTGCTCTCTGGGGGGGGAGGGGGGACAACCTAGTGTTGGGCCACATTTCTGTGCTGCTCCCCGATGTCACGTCAGCGAGGACCCCTCATTCAGAATCTCCTCCTTTGCCTGGACTCCGATGCAGGGACGTGTAGGCATCACCCGGGGAGCCTTGGCTTGCCACTGGTTCGTCTGACACAGGGCGGAGGGAGGGGGCGGGGCTCCCTGCCCTCACTTCCGTCAGCCTGGAACGGGGCTCTGGTCACTGGAGTCTGTCCGTAGGGCCGAGAAGCTGATGCCTGCGAGGAAGAGGAGGATGGCCTCGCACGTGACAGGCGCTTGATAAGTGTTCTTTGTCTGGCTGGAGGGGAGCCGGAGAAAAGTGAAGAATCAGAAAGCAGCTGCAGAGCTGTGGGCAGTTTATTCAGTGTTTCGTTACACTTCTAGCCACCAGTGGGGCGGAATCCCAAGACACGGCTGGGGACGGATGAAGTTGGGGACATCTGCCTGACATCCCGTGTGTCCTGGGCCCCAAGCTGTTTGCTCGGCCTCCTCCTGCCCCCCCCCCCCCCCCCCCCCCCCCCCCCCCCCCCCCCACTTCTTACTCCTTCCTGTCCTTCGTCCCTCCACGAGAGGTCTTTGCGCGTGTCCGCACCCTTCAGCCCAATGTCTTTACTCCTGCTTCATCCCCAAGCTGCCTGCATTTGCCTCACGGCTTTCCTCTCTGAGGGGAGGTAGGTAGGAAAAAGAGTCTGAAGAAGGGAATGTTGCCAACTTGAGAGGAGCCAGAGATGGAACCATTTCCAAATGTGTGAGACAATGAGGAAATGTTTATTTCATGAGAATCGCGCTAACCACCAAGCCTTCAGACGCAGCGGGTAGGTACTTACTGCACGGAGGTCCGATGTTCCGTCCCCAGGGAGGGAGGGAGACCATTCCCTCTCCCTGTTCATGGCTCCCCTGTGCTTGAGGGCGAGGGTGCCTCGCCCACCCATTCTCAGCCGTGGGGCCCAGGGAGGCCTTGAGAGGGATTCTCTCCAGGCCGCCTCTGCGTCGGCATGGACCACGATGCCCTAGTTGAAGGCGAAAGCATTCTCCCCGCTGAAGTGATGTGCTCTGGAAAAGGCAGGGTCCAGAACCCAGTTTGGGCCCCGGTCTCTGGGACACCCAGCAGCCTGTTCCTCAGATCCACGTTTCATTTGTTGAATTATCTCATCATCTAAGAACAACTGTCACAGATCTCCCCACATCGTTTCTAATTAATGTTTCTATTTGGGGGAAGGGTCTGGAAAGGGAGGCTTCTTTAAGATGACTGAGAGGGTTAACTGAGCTGGCAGGCTCTTCAGTGGTGAATACAACTCTTGTGAAGGGGGCAGGTACTTCGCTAAGTGGGGCCAGCCGCCTTGTCCTGCAAAGGGCAGGAGGGTAAGTAACTGAGGCTCTGCGGGACTTACCACGGCCTCTGCGACAGTGCAGAAGCAGCCAGCACAGGGTGTAAACAGTGGGTGCGGCGCACGGGCCATCAAGCGCCACCCCCAAGAGTATGAGCTATTGATTGTCTACCATATGTATTTAAAACCGGGAGTGCCGGTATCAACTTGGCCATGATCTCCAGGTTAAAACTGTTTCATTGAGCTGCTGGTTGGTCAATGACAGCAGGAATTCAGCCAATATTGACTTTTTGGGTGGGGCAGGGAATGGCTTCCTAGATATCCTGGCAGCTTTTTATTTTTTTCTTTTCTCTTCAAGGGCAGTGTGGTTAAAATATAGCTCGTGACACTTTTTAGAGGAGCACTGCCTATGTTAAAGCCAGCAAATAAATACAGTGGTGTGAAATGTTTCCATCTTGGAGAAAACGATCCTCACTGCTTTGTACATAAACACACGAATGAATAAAATGGAGTGTACAGGCAATACAACCAGGTACAGACAGTACTTTATGTCGGTGGGTTACAGTGAAACTCTTGCCTCTTTACTCTGCTATTTCTTAGGCATACGACCTTAGTGCAAGTCACGTTTCACGAGGAATCTGCAGAGCGTGAGTCCTCAGGGAGTTATGGGAAGGACCGGCGTTCCTGGTGCATTGTATCCGCACAGGGGGTAGATGACACAGGGGACAGATGACACACGCCTGCCTCTGAATGAGCCTGCTCGCCGTCCCCCAACGGACAGCGAGGAATGGGTGGTCACTGTGCTTCCGGGGGTGCCAGCCTCTCGCCCCTCCCTTGGTGCAGGTTCGCTGTGGTCCTTCCCTCACTGGGGAACTGATTATTGTTCCAAGTCACTGAAACAATATGCCAAGAATTAGGCGTCCATGGTGGGCAAGTAGAGAAGCATCTGAAAGAAACACCATGTTTCAAGGTCTGGGGTCACTGGTTGAAAAATCAAAATGGGTGAATCTTATTATATTGTAGGGTTTTTTCCCCCTTTCTGCTCGTGAGGAAAGAGTGGTGTTGGCTGTGTGTTGTGCTCTCTGTCACGCCCTCCCTCTGACTTGTAAACTCTTGGCAGTGCGTTGCCACCAGTGGCGCTAGTTTTGTTCAGGTGATGTCACGTGTCATCTAGCTCAGGGGCGTCCAACTCATGCTCACCGGGGGCCACATCGGCCTTGCGATTGCCCTCAAAGGGCCAAAGGTAGTTTCAGCTCCTTAACAGTTAAGGAGTGGCTACATGGATACAGTCCTGAAATTATGTCAGCCCTTCGAAGGCAACGGTGAGGCTGGCGTGGCCCCCGGTGAAAACCAGTTCGACGCCCCTGCTCTAGGCCATCGGACAGTCGAAGAGAAACGTGCAGATTCCCTTCTGCCGGCGTGGGTTGCGGGCTCTCCGCAGCGTGAGTGCGTTTTCTCTCTGTCGTTAATAAGTACACGGCCAACCATCACGGCCGGGAAAGCAGGTTCGCTTGCTGTTCCGCCTTTTCCTGGCCCAGAATTTCAGTCTTTGAAACTGTTCTTTCCCTGGAATGATCCGCCCCAGCTGGCGGCTCCCCCCATCTATGCAGGTGTCCTTGGCTGTCTCGTCCCTCCGGCCCCCAGCCTGGGCTCAGGGTCTCTGTAGAGGACTTCCTGCTGCTCACACCTGGCCCTCCGTGTCTGCACAGCGGTCTCTCTCTCAAACATAGACTGCGTTCAGCACCATGCAGCCAGCACCCCCTGCCACCGGTCAAGGTCCCGGCCCCTTAATGTTGGCACGAGAGCCTCCCGTGCGTCTCTTGGGCCTGACTCCCCCTCAGCTCAGTCCTGCGTTGCCCTCAGAGGTTGTGCTCTTCCTCCTCCTGGCCCTTCCAGGTCCCCAGAACGACCACCGTCCCTCCCTGTTGCACACCTGACCTGTTTTCATTTGCAAGATCGCCCCCAGGCAGGTGCCCCTGCCTCTGCACCCGCCCGCCTTGCCCTGCTGTGGGGGGCCCGGCATTGTGCCTCGCCCTGTGCATCCGTGCGCAGGTGCTCGTGCCTGGTGGTGGGGTTTTCATCTGCTAGACCTTTACCTCCGCACCCGCTGTCACCCCATGTCAGCCCGGGACCACCCGGTCCCTGACCCCGGGTGTGCGCACAATCCCCTCGGCTCTCAGCAGCCTCCCTGCCACTCGGCTGAATTTATTTTCCCTGCTTTCTACTCTCCCAGTGATACGTACATGCCCACATTTTCCTTACCCTCTCATCTCATAATGATTTGTTTCATTGTTCTCTGTGTAGCTGCATGGCCCTCACTGTTTACAATACACAGGTTGTAAATGTTAATAATACCAAAGTTCTCTACTACACACACCACATTATTTCTACTCCTTCCTACTTCCAAGTTACCACGTCTTTAAATGTTAAGGAATGCCTCACCCTTAGCTGCTCTATGTGAGTTCACTTGGAGGAGAGGAATTGGGACGCATCCCTAACGTGGCAGCTTCTTGAAGGGCTCTGCTGAGATGTATTTGGGGGAGTTGTAGCTCCCTCTGGTGGTCAAATCAACAGGTGCGTTTTTGTTCTGGACTAAAAATGGTATTCAAATCTAGTAATCCTCTGGAGTTCTTTTTAAAATAAATTTTTAAATTTTAAAAAGTTATTCACATCTTGTTTGTTTTGGAAGATGCTTAAAAAGCTTCTCAAACGGCGACACCTATGCAGGGAAAAGAATGATTTTACTTTAAGTCATCCCTATTTTTTACAGTTGGTTTTAAAGTAGACAAAACTAAAGAACTCATACGACTCAACACCAGCCAACCAACCAACCCAATTAAAAAATCGACAGGGGACCCGAACAGACCCCTCTCCCAAGGAGACGTGCGGATGACCAACGGACACAGGAGAAGATGCTCAGCCTCACTGGCTGGGAGGGAAATGCAAGTCAAAACTGCAGGGAGACACCACCTCTCCCCTGTTAGGGTGGCTTTTATCAGCGAGACAAGTGATACCCAGTGCAGGAGAGGCTGTGGAGGGAAAGGGGGCCTCATTCACTGCTGGTGGGAAGGTAGGCTGGTGCAGCCTCTGTGGAAAACAGTGTGGAAGTTCCTCAGAAAATTAAGAATTGGCTTACCCTTGTGACCCAGCAACCCCTCTTCTGGGTAACTACTGGGTGACTACCTGGAAAGTTTGAAAACATGTATTTGTAGATACAGGCACCCCTACATTCATCACAGACATGAAAACTACTGAAGTGTCCCTCGACAGAGGACTGGGTCGAGGAGATGCGGCCCACGTGTGCCACGGAGCACCACTCGGGCACGAGAAGAGGTGAAACGCTGCCGTTTGCGACAGCGTGGGTGGACCTGGAGGATATCAGGCTGAGTGAAATAGGTCAGAAAAAGCTAAGAACCATAGGATTTCACTCATGTGGGATATAAAACTGAAACTCATAGACGGGAGGGAAAGGGGGAGGAGGGATAATAAAGGGTGAAAGGGGCCAAATCTGTTGTGACAGAGGATGGTTTGACTCTGGGGGGTTGGCTCACAGTGCAGTGTACAGATCATGTATCACGGAAATGTGTGCTTAAAACCTATATACTCTTATTGACCAATGGCACCCCAATACATTTAATTAAAAATAAATTAAAAAGCAAAGCAAAAATAGACAATACATAGCATATATGTTATTTCCTTATTTTTCCTTCTTGTTCTCTGCCCAATAATTTTCTAAAACTTGTAGAACTATCAAAGTAGAATGCCATGGACGACAAAGGAATAATGAACTGACATTGGGGAGAAATGAAATTCTTTTTTTTTTAATATTTATTTATTTATTTTTAGAGAGGGAAGGGAGGGAGAAAGAGAGAGAGAGAGAGAAACATCAATGTGCGGTTGCTGGGGGCCGTGGCCTGCAACCCAGGCATGTGCCCTGACTGGTAATCGAACCTGCGATACTTTGGTTCTCGGCCCGCGCTCAATCCACTGAGCTACGCCAGCCAGGGAAGAAGAAATGAAATTCTTTATTCGCAGAACAGTGTACTCCAGGGTGGCCCAGAGACAGAAGGAACGACGATGCATGATTAGTGGCACATTTTTGTGGGTAACCTCACTGCTCCTTAAGTTTCCTTGAAGAAAGGAATTCCCAGGCAGACACTCATGATATAGAAAAATAAACATCATAAAGATCTGTGAGAATTCTGGGAAACAGGTGTGGCTTGTCTCAAACATCCCTGTGTTTGGCTTTGGAATGAAACAGAAAAACTGAACACTGTGCGTGTGGTTCTGTCCCAGGTGGTGGGAGTCCTCGGCTCTCCGGGGAAGGTAATGAAGCAGTCACCACGTGAGAAACAGACCCAGAGAAGACGAGGGAGGTTGCTACATCTTTCCCCGCCATCTTTTCCTCATGGCTGCATTCGTAATGATGGCCATGGACAGCATCTCTTTTTTTTTTTTTAATTTATTTATTTTTAGAGAGGGAAGGGAGGGAGATAGAGGGAGAGAGAGAAATATCAATGTGTGGTTGCTGGGGGTCGTGGCCTGCAACCCCAGGCATGTACCCTGACTGGGAATCAAACCTGCGACACTTTGGTTCGCAGCCCGAGCTCAATCCACTGAGCTACACCAGCCAGGGCTGGACAGCATCTCTTTTCAGAATGATGACAGAGACCCTCAGAGAACAGTAGCAGCCATGATGCAAACATTTTTTAAGGCAAGGTTGGCCTGTTTTCTCTCAGGTAGGCTTGGGGCTGTTTTGGACAGAACTCCCTGGGGGCTGGGGAAGGAGTCACGAGCCTTTGTGGGCAGTCTGCGCCAGCGGGTGTATCATCAAAACATCAAAGCACTTGCTCAGGCAGAGCAGGGGCCGCTCGCGCGCCCGTGGAGGGGAATGGCATGGGCCACTGACCAGCTGGTTTTGCAGGGATGTCTTTCTCCCCTGTTACCATTTCTTAATGTTTGCAAACACTGCCAGAAACTGGAAACAAGAGGAGAGCCGTGAATGCTTCCCGTGGAACAGGGAAAATGGGGAGGCGCTAGGGAGAAAAGCATCCGTCCGTCTGAGATACAGCACAGTCTGGTTTTTCCAGTTAAGACAGGAGGATGCGGTCTCAGGGCTGTGCTGGGACGGTTCCTGTGAGGTGCTGTTTCCACATGGCAGCCCCCCGTGACGCTGTGGGACAGCACAAATATGGGGCTCCGTGTATGTTTTCTAGACGACTGACTCTCCCTAAGAACAGCGGGCCTCCACAGCTAACAGGTGCATCAACACACAGCAAACCCCGAAACCACCTGCGCTGAGAAGCGCACGCCAACTCGTGCAGGGTGCAGAGTGGGAGCCAGGTGGTGGGAGCCCCTTGGGGTTCACAGCGTAGACAGGGGGTGTCCCCAGTGGTTGTCCCAGGAGACGGCTCCCTCACCGCGGGCCACAGCATCACCCAGCCTCCCCTCAAGCCTTCGTCTGCCCACCCTCTGCCTTCCTCCTGCTCCTTTTTATCTCCGCGGGCTCTAGGGGTGACTTGGAGGCTTGGTTTGCGGAGTGCACTGGAGTAAGTACCTCGATGAACAGTGCGGACGGCACCGTACTGTCGCAGTGCCTGGTGAGGGTATGAGTCGTGAAGAGAGCAGAGCCTGCCACTGGGCTGGAGTCACGACAGGTGTGTGGAAGAAACCAGTTGGGGAGCCGGGTTGGTTCTGTTTGTCCAGAAGCCCAGCAGTGCTCACGGGCAGTCGTACATCAGCGGTGGTTCTCGGGTACGACCATCAGAAAGGCCGACGTGGGGAGTCTCTGGGTGTACTTCTAAGTTGATGTGTTCGAGTGATGTAGAAAATGGTACGAGTTTATTGAGGAAATCTCCGTGGCCATGTAGGGGGCGGGGAAGAAAAGCCCCTCTTGGCCTCCCTCCCTGCCAGAGCTGCTCTGAGCACGGCCTCTGTTTTTGTGTGTGTCTGTGCGTGTGTGTGCGTGTGTTGTGGGGAAGGGTGGATGAGAGCTACATGGTATCATCTTACTGTTTGTAGCTCCACAGCATGCTGTGGAGATGTGTCTAGGTCATCACTGGTATCGGTAGCTTAGCCTTTGCTGTGGTCAAGCACCATTTGAGGATGCTTAGCAGCCTCTGTATCCGAGGGCAGGTCACCATCCTGGAGATCCAGAGCAGCCAGGACCTGGTCTGAAAATGACCTCATGGCTTGTCTGGAAATGACAGCGGTGGCTCCTTATTGCTGCAGCTGGACACTCGTGGCTCGTACCTAGATTTCCCAGATTATCTTTTGAGCCCTTACAATGTCCCATGCACTGTGGAAGGCACTGGGCAAGGAGGAGAAGTTAGGGTTCATGCCTGCTCCGAGCTTAAATTTGGCACCCCTTCCTCTCTTTGAGTCTTTGGCGAACTGCAGAGGAAGCCCCCTGGGCCCCCCACCATGGGAGACCTGGCCGGAGGAAGCTCACTCCTGGCTTTCTGGGTTGCCCCTGGTCATAATAAACCTCTGGGTGCAGGCAGCCTGTGCTGAGCTGGGCTTCCTTGGTGCAGACATTAGCCCAGAGACTCGTACATCTGTTGAGACTCAGGGGGTCCTCAGCTGGGAGTTCACAGGCTGTCATCCACCGGCGTGCCCTCTGATGCGGGGTGAACCTGACGCAGGGTAAACACCAACCATCACTTGCGCCTGGAGCCACAGCTTCTCACCCTCTGTGCAGAGGCTCTGACTGCAGCGCCTCGTTTAGGTTTAGGCGGCCGGCCGGCAGAGTACTCGCTTTGAAGCTCCGTGCTGCACCCGCGGGCCGTTATCCACCGCTGGCTGCTTCCTGCCCCCGTGGGTCTCACTTGAGATTGCTCCATCCGCTTGGAGGTCCCTAAGTTCTACTCGGCGCACTCTGAGTTTGCAAAAACGCCTTTTAACCTAAAAATTTCCTTAAAAGGTGTTTGCCTCTCTACTGTGTTCCTCTTTTACAGTCTGTTTTATTTATATCAACTTTGGTTGTCAAAAGAGTCCCAGGTGTATTTCTGGGGGGAAAAATTGTGAATGGAGAAGAAACCACCGCCTCCGAGAAGCAGTGGGCTTGTGTCCTGCACCCTGAGGGTTGACCGTGTCGGTGGGAGGGGTTTTGAGGAGGGCAGCTGTGTCGTGGAAGGTGTGGCTGTGAGGCCACCAGGCTCTGGGGTGCAGCTGCAGGTGGGCCCTTCTTGCAGGGTCTGTCCTGCTCTTGGTTCTGCCGTCTGGCGGCTTTGACTGTGGAGCTCAGGCCTTGCCTGTGGAGCTGCTGGGAAGCCCCTGAGGCCTTGTTCTGCGTGGGGCGAGGGTGGGGGCGGGTGGCTCCCAGAAGTTCTGTGGAGGGGCTGCAGGGTCGACTTTCAGACCCAGGCTTTCCCGGAAGGGTTGGGATGGTGCACTCCAGAACTCTTATTCATGGACTCTTGTTTTTTTTTTGGGGGGGGGGGGGGGGGGGAGAAGGTGTTCTTTTTCTAAATCCTTCTCTCCAAACAGGATCACACCCTGCCAGGGAGAGAGGGTGCCGCCAGGTGTGCTTAGTGTAATTCACACCAGTGATGCGGGTGAAGGGTGCTCCTTCGAGACGGAGCTCATTTCCAGGCACTGGTGCCAGGCTGAGAGGGCAGCGGGAGCGCACAGCTCGGCCGGAGCCCAAGTTCGCGCTGATGCCGCGGGACAGATACGGAGGCCTGAACGGTGTTGGGGGGGCGGGCGGTGTGGAGGGAGTTCGCACAGGTCGGCGGCCCCCATAAGGCTCAGTTCCCGGTAGGTTTCCGCTGTGGAGTGTGGGGTTCGCCTGGGCCGCCGGGTCCAGCCTTCACAAGGAACGGTGCCTTTTCCTCAACAGACACTTTACAACTAACCATGTCGCAAGCCTTAAGAGTTTATCTTTTAAAATAGAGGTTTATAGTCCTATCTCAACAACTGCAGAATGAGGAAAGTTATGAACGATCAGATTAATGTGATGTGTAAAAAAAGCATACGTGGCAAAAACACCATAAAATTAAGAAAAGGGCAGACTGGGGGGAATATGGCCAGTTCGTAGTGCGGAGCGTGCTCATCTCCTTACTGTAGAATGAGCTCCTTCTAATCAATAAAAAGACCGATAACCTAATTGAAAGAAATGATCAGAGAGTGCAAATAGTTAAGAGAGCAGGGAGTACCAGTGTCAATGAAATACACTGAGATATGTAGCCTCTCTTATGACACAAGAGAGAGCGATCGAAACCAATGAGACACGTTTCTGAAGATCACGTGGTCGAACCCGCACGTCAGTGGCGCAGCGTGTTCACGGGCGCGCGAAGACACTGCCGCCGGAGGCTGCGGGTCCAACTCCGGCGGTTTGGGAACGCTTTCCGCGATGGCTCAGGCCTGGGCCCCTAGAACCGGCGCTCCAGGCTCATCCGCGGGCGCCATACGCGCGAGGGGAGGGGGCACGCATTCCCTGGTGGGCGCCGTCCGAGAAGAGCGGAGACAGCAGGCGTGTCCATTGCAGCCTGTGCTTGGGCGTCATCATCCGCCGTCCGCTCTCGCGCACTGGCTCTCTCCCCTCTGCTAAGTTGCTGGCAGCTCTGGCCCCACCTTCTAGCAGAGAGGGAGGCTCCAGCACACTTTAGGGCCTGCCTCTGATTGGGTCGCCCCTGACCTGGCAGCAGGGGCATGGGGTGTCCTGTGCATTGACCTATAGTGGGGTCCTCACTATATTTTTTTTAAAAATCCTGCCCCCTGACTCCCAATGCCCTTCTGTCTCCACGTCCTCTTCCTGCTCCCTGTCCACGTCCTTGTTCTGTCGCTTACAGATGAAGCGGCAGAGTCCTCCTGTGTTTTGAGACATTGTAACTGTATGCGTCATAATTAAATCATAGTCATCACATCAGTGGTAGGAGGAGGAAATTACCGTAAAGGTTACCGTAAACTGTTGCCGAAAGTCACAGCAGGTGAGTGGTGGAGCTGGAGTCGGAGCCAGCTGTGTTGGCAGGGACTCTGACACCCCCCCCCCAGAGTCTGAGGCATCCCCGTTTACAGCCCCCAGGTGGTGAGACCAGCAGCCAGAGCTGGGAACCACTGAGTGCTGGAGTTCACCCATGACCTTGACAAGGTCAAGGGCTCAGCTCCCCTGTGCTCTGCTTCCAGGCTGGGGTTCTGGGGTTCTTGTTCACACGGCCAGGCCTGTCTTCCTGCAGGAAATGAACCTCTGAGATAAGTACTAGGTGCTTGGAAAGAATTCCGGCAGTAGACTATTTCGGCAGTGGGAAGGACCCCTACGTGGGAAGGACTACGCATAGTGCCCAGTGCCCGGAGGGTTCTAGAAAGAATTTGATTCCCTGTCTCTGTGGCCGGTGGTTTTTGTCATGTCAGCTTCCAATGAGGTGGCCCTTGAGGGGCCCGGGGAACCCAGAGGAAGGCTGGGTGACTTGCTCTCTTCTCCTTTCGCTCTTGGGAAAGTCACTCAACCAGACTGGGGTGGGGCCGGGGGGGGGGGGACACACGGGTGGGGGACAGGAACCCTGGAGAGACAGGCAGAAAATCAGCAGATAGGTACACCAGCGGTGGGGGGGGGGGGGGGGGGGGAGAAGAAGGATTAGAAAGGAAGGGAAAGAATCCTTTGTTAGGGTGCTTATAAATCCAAAGAAATGTAAAGAGAATTTCAGGTTTAAAAAATGACATGATCAGGGTTCACGGTCAGTCAACTTCATTCCGTGGCAATGGGGCACTTGGTGTTCTCTGTGGTGGACGAACGGAGGAAAAGCCGGACCACGTGTGTTTGCTTCCCGCGTGTCCCCGAGACTCCTGCGTCCCCGTCAGCACGTTTTCATGTTGATCATGAAAATCAAATTACCCGGCGCCGGAGATGGAGACAGAACCCGTGTCAGTGATACTCGAAGATGGTGACGTGCTCCACCGATTTTCCTCGTGAAAAAGCCGATGGAGCTCACAGTCTGAAGGCGGGTGTGGACGTCACGCTACGAGCTAGGCCCCTCCCCCGCACAAGCCGGGCCCCTCCCCCGAGGCGTGTCTCCCGCGCGGTTGGCCTAGGTTCAGGGCGCAGGCACGGTGGGTGAGCTGCGACCTCGGGGCAGCCCAGTTCCTTCTGTCTAAAGGATCGGGTGCGTGAGCGAGGCCCGTTCTATCTCCCCTGGGTGCTTTTGCTGCTTCCGTTCCATTCAGTCCGGAGACAGCTGCATCGTAGGGACTTAAGATGCGTTTTGAGCGATAAGACTGGGGGTCTGGATGTGAACAGAAGAAATCGTGTTCGGAATGTAACGGGTATGGGGCGGGGACAGTCACATAGGGCGTGTGTCCGGCCGAGTGAGGACACATTGAGGACCGGAGGACCCTTGGCCCGGCGTCTGCCGGGCAGGCGAGCCCAGAGGGCACATTATTTTCTGCTCTCACCAGACAGGCCTTCACTAGCCTCGTGGGGAAAACAGACGTTAAAATGTACGCATTGAACTTGAGAGCTAAAAGGGACCCTCGAGCCCGTGATCCTGGAGCCCGGCGGTGCATTGGGATCCCTCGGGAGCTTGATGTCGGTGCCAGTGTCACAGGTGCCAGTGTCACAGGACGGACACCAGAGCTGAGCCCCCGGAACCGAGAACTGCAGAGGGGAAACAGTGGCTGTTTTATTATGGATAGTGCCGTCAGGGGAGCGGGAACCCCACACTCAAAGCCTGAACTCCCCGGTGGCGTGGAGGTTATAGGCTGCTATGTAGGGCAAAGTTATACAGTACCGTGTGGGTCAGGGGTTCCGGTCATGCTGGGAGCGGATTGGTCAGAGGTGAGGTAAGGCGATGAATCACTTCTTTGGGCCTTGAGCACAGCTCTAGGTCCTTTCCAGCATCCCTCTGTCTGGTCTCACGGGAAAGGAGCCAGGTGCTTGGTCCGTTTTTGGGCTCAGGAGCTGTAACGAGATGTTATCTGTAGCCTGCCTGCCAGAGGTCCGACTGGACTGTGTGACCCATAGTCAGGTCTTGCTCCTGTCTTCTGTTGCCTTGGGGGTTGCTGATGACCCCGGGGGGTGGGTGAGGACAGGGAGCGGGGAGCTAGGTCTCTGAAAGATAAGAGTGTGTGTGTGTGTGTGTGGAGAGAGAGAGAGTGGGAGAGAAAGAGAGAGAGGGGGGATACTTAGAGCTAGGATTTAAAACTAAATTTAAACAGAGCCACAGTGACCCTCAGTTTCACCAGGACTCACCCCAGAGATCCATTCGTTCACCTGGAGGTGCAGGTGGAGGCAGGAGTACGTGGGCCTGCTGACTGCAGACGCGTCAGCATTGCACTGACCACGGGGCACGCAGAGCCTCGGCCCCTAGAACCTCCTCCAGCCCCGTGTTGCTCAGTCCCATAGTCTCTGCCCTTGACCTTTCCAACACATCACTCTTCTGGACAGGCCCGTGCTAGAGCCTCCTGGCCTCCAGCGTCTACTTTTGGATGGTGGGAGTTAAGTAGGCACATCCTCAGGCCTGTACAGTGGAGAGGACGGTCTCTTTTCCCAAGTAATCTGCACAGATGGGTTTCGCAAGCGGGTCCGTCCATTCATCGTCTTTCCGAGGAAAATGGCCCCTGGGTCCGCGAGCCCAGACGGGAGTGGGCAGCTGTTGCTCGGCCCTCCCCTCCTGCGCCGGACACCGAGCCCTGACCTTCTTCTTCTGTAGGCCCCTTTGTCAGGCCGCAGCGGGGCTGTGAACAAAAGACTTCTCTTTCACCTGTCCAGGGCGCCGAGCCGAGGGAGCCCCCCATCACCCTGTGATATTTACACAACACCTGCCGCCCCCCGGGAGGCTTTAAAACTGCTCTGCAAAGAAACCGTTCTGCCTCCGGTGCCTATTTTTAGAATTCATAAAGCCCACGTTGGATTTTTGCTGTCACTCTCGCTATCCACTGAGCCTGCTGTTTGGGAGGCCATGGGATCTTTTGTCTGTAAAAGTTCGGCACCCCGTGGCTCAAACCCCTACGCTCTGGACTGCTCCGGGGCACGTCTCTGCCCTCATTCTGTCCAGAACCACAGGTGATGATGACCTTTAACGCCGGAGTAGCTGAACTCATCTGACGGGGGAAAGACATTCCCTTCACAGCAATGAACCTGGAGTTTAAGATGAAAACAAATCAGCACGTCTTCGAACCCTCCATCTGCCCCGGGCATAACCTGTTGGAGAGACCGGTGGGTGGAAGCCTCGGGCTCACCAGCACCAGCAGCTGGCTGCCCAGCGTCCGGCCAGGTCCCTCTGATGGTTTCCAGCGGACGGAGCTAGGTGCTGTCAGGTTCCGTAACAAATTGTGTAGAGCAGGTTCAAGGCTTTGGAGTGGAGCCTTGACCCCGTCCATGAGTCCAGCCCCTCTCTAGCTGAGATTTTGGCTTTTTTTTTTTTTTTTTTTTTTAAGATTTCTATTTATTTATTTTTAGAGAGGGAAGGGAGGGAGAAAGAGAGAGAGAGAGAGAGAGAGAAACATCAATGTGCAGTTGCTGCGGGTCATGGCCTGTAACCCAGGCATGTGCCCTGACTGGGAATCGAACCTGGGGCACTTTGGTTCGCAGCCCGAGCTCAATCCACTGAGCTATGCCAGCCAGGGTGGTTTTGGCTTTTTTCTTCACACAAACCCAGAAGCTATAACTGAGGGCAACTGTGCGCCACTTGAGGCAGTGAGTGATAAGGCCTAGTGGCTGGGGAGTCCTGGCCCCCACAGCAGAGGGAGGGGCAGTTTTCCGTTTCCCCACTTCTTCTTTTCCTCCAGTTCCCACCGTGCACCGCCCCCCCCCCCCCCCCCGTCCTTGCCACATAAGAGAAGTCACGGAACTTTTATTTTGCACTTCTTATTGAAGAAACGTTTCAGAGTTCATGTTATTACATTTAAAGTAGGTAAGCTGATTATTTTGTAGGGACTCCCTACTGCTGCCCCCACAGTGAAACTCTAGTAAAACCAAACCAAGTGTTTCTTTAGGCAAAAAGCAAATAAAAGAGGGGGGAAAAAAGCTTACCTGGGGGTGGGGGTGGGGGAAGGGGAAAGGATCTCGGACAGAGGAAAGATCAGAAAGGGTGCCCAGTGAAGTGGGAACACCTTATTGGGGTGCTAGGATTATCAGCGGTTTTGGCTTCTGAGTAGTTTCCAGATTTCCTTCAGTAAGTGGATTGTGCAGTGTTATCAAATGCATAGAAAGAGACAAGTGCGTGCCTGATGACCCAGCTCACGTACTGCTAAGAAACTCATCCTGTGGAAACAGCGAGAAATGCAGCAGTGTGTCCTTATACGGCCAGAGAATTAGCTCTAAGGACGAAGAACTATGCCGATGGAAGAGTACTTAGTTTCACTAGAGTGTATCTCTAAAGTGGAATGGTATGAATCCATGAAACATGAGTTGTCGATACACGTTTAGTGACGTGGAAACATTTTATGACAGAATGAAAAGGTAGGTTGTAAATCGGTTTTATGATTTGAACCCCATCTTTTGATAAGGAACACATACATATACATAAATAATGAGATATCTGAAAGGGTATTAGTGCATTTATGCATTAATAGTGTTATCTGGGGATTTGTGGGTATTTATTCCCTTCCTTCCACTGTGTGTGTGTATACTTTCCTGCAAAGAATCTATCTTACTTTCATGGAAATTGGAAAAATTTATTTCATTTTTAGGAAGGAATTGCCTCTTTGAGTAAGAACCTGTGATTCAAACTGCAGTCGACCTTCCAACCCCCTTGTTTAAATCCGTTTTCTTAGGCCTTTAAGAGAGCGAAAGCAATGATAGCAAGAACTTAAAATGACAAACTGATCTCCAGATGGACTGTTGATAATTTCAGTGGCTGAGATCTTTAATTGCATTCACTGAATGGTATTCTTTTTCTTTCTTCTGGTGTGTGGGCTTTTTATAGCAGAAGCAGCCGTGCTGTCGACTATATTGAAGACTAGAAGCTTAATTTTTGTCATGGAAGCTAAATATTGAAATTTGTTCTAAACAGTGTGATAGGGAAGCTCTGAGCCCAAGGGCCCGGTGATAGTGACTGTTTCAGAATTCAGAAGCGGCTTCTGTCTTTGTTTGGGGTTTGCAGCTAAGTTCCCTGGGCTGGGGCTGGGGCTGGGGCTGGCGGGAGCCTGGCTCCAGGGTAATTGGTAAATCACTAGGGAAGACATTAGCCTTACTCTGCAGCAGCTTAAATTTTCGGTGGTGAGATGGGCTCGTTACAGGACAAATGGCGTTCAGCTGGAGCTTGGTGGCTACACAGAGTGTGACGTTGTACGCACAGATGACAAGCGTTGAGGACTTCAGATAAGTAAGGCTCAGGGGGCCAGTGGTCGGCAGGCCCCGACAGGCCCCCCGTGCCATTGTGGTGCTTGGCACACAAGGAAGGAGCCGGAGAAACACTTGTCGAGTGAGGTAGCTTCTGAGCTTGTCCAGCCTGGGTCCCTACACCCGCGAGCCTGGGTCATGAAACTGCAGGAGAGCAGCTGCGCTTTCTGCGTGGATTAAATGAGCGGTTCACGGTCGCAAATGATCATTGGTTCTCAACACTACTGACTGTGTGTAGGGTGCACCGCTGATTGAATCCCAAGAAGAGAAAGCGGCGGGCGCATTCTTGTCTGACTTTCCTAGGAGAGGCTTGCTGATGGCAGGAAGGTTAAGCTGTCAAGTTGCCTTATACGAAACAAGGTAGTTAATGGTATCAGCCGGTCTCCTGACACCTGGCTTATCCAGTTTAGCCCTCTGTCAGCTTGCGCTTGCTTTGATGCTTTTACAGGGTTGCCTTGCAGGTCTTTCTGCTGTTTTCTGTCAGAGCCCAGCAGCGAGTGGTGTTCTCTGCTGGGCTGGCTGTGGGGGTGCAGCCCCTGGGTCCTCTGTCTTGTCCTTCAGTGGGGTTCAGGGGCCACCTGGTGATGCTCAGAGATGCTGGGAGCTGGAGGACATAGGCTCTTGGGCCTCCAGGAGTTTATTATCGGTTGCTATGGAGCTCAGCCTGGTCCTTGAGCATGGGCCATAGATTTCCAGAGATTAAAAAAGAAGAAGACAAAGGGTCCTTTAATGGATAGAGTTGTCTTTGTGCCCGCTTTCTTCATTTCTGGTTGTTTTAAAGAATTGGCATTCAAGCTGGATGTGTCATGTTCTGACACAACGCAGCAGCCTGCATGGGCCTTAGGGGTGTGCTTGTGGCTGTTGCAGAGGTTTTTAAAAGTAAAGTGGCTCAGCAGAGAGCAAGACCAGTGTGTTTGTGTGTGCCGGGGGGTAGGGGGGAGGCCATGCATGGACTGCATTTCTCAATACTAGCTATTTGATGTTATAGGAGCTGTTTCTTTGATCTATTTCATATATAAGAGTGTACTCCCCTCCGCCTTCCTGGTCAGGGGTTCTTTTTCTTTCTTTCTTTTTTTTTAAGATTTTATTGTTTTATTTTTAGAGAGAGCAGAAGGGAGGGAGAAAGAGAGGAAGAGAAATATTAATGTGTGGTTGCCTCTTGCCTCTTGCACGCCCCCTTCTGGGGACCTGGCCCACAACCCAGGCATGTGCCCTGACTGGGAATCGAATCAGCGACCCTTTGGTTCACAGGCCGGCACTCAATACACTGAGCCACACCAGCTGGGGCAAGTGTTTACTTTTAACTGGACAACAGCATGTACTAAAATTTACCTGTTGGATTAACCTAGTATAAAATGGAAGTAAACACCAGTCAGGTACTGAGTCAATTTTATAGTTGACTCAGACATTGTGGACAGGCAGGCAGGACGTTTCACAGAGTGTACAGTCCTGAAAATTCCTGTCCTCCTGTGTAACCACCAGAGGCATCTTCGATTATTCTCCGGGGAGATGCTACATGGAGGGAGATTTGCTAGCAGTGGCCCCACTGGTCACCCAGGCCTTGCCCAGCTGCCTGGAAAAGCCACATGCATTGTCTTCACCCCCAGGCAGCACCACTAGTATCGTTTTACAGGGTATCCTAATGGCACCACTTAAAGACGAATTTTCCACTTCCTGCGTTCTCCGTGGCCCTCATTTCCGCTGGCAGTTTTTCCTCAGGTTGTTACCTGCTTTTGAGAGCCCTCCTGGACCTGGAGGTATTCACCAGGAATCAGTGAAGTCTTCTGGGAAGTAAAGTGGTTAGAAACATTTCTCCAAATGTCATCCGATTGTCAGCTGCTCACCTGGGACCAGCTGCCTAGAACAACTCTCCGGAACCCACCCAAGCCTTGCTCACGCTCTGGTCAGGGCCCAGCAAAGGCAAAGGCTGCCTGTGATCTGTTCTGGGTGTTCAGCTGCTAGGGATGCCTGCCTCGCGTGTTACACTGGAATTGGCTCTTGGCTGTTACCGTCTGGGAATACCCTGGCTCGCTGCTTCTCTTTTTCTCTGTCTGTTTCGGGAATCTTACTCTTTGTAACCAAATCACCAGATGTCGGATGGTCAAAAGTCTGTGGGAAAGAAGGGAGGTTGGTTGGGAAGAAGATCTGGTGGGGAAGCCCAAAGGGGTGTCCCTGAGCAGCCAAACCAGCTGTGGGAAAGTGAGCGTCATGCCTCCTGGAGGAGAATGGATGGAAGATGGAGGGGGGTTCATGGCTGCAATGTGCAGGAGCTACCACCAGATGGCGATGGTGGCTTCTTGGCCCTGGGGACTAGGGACTTCTCCCTGCCTGTCGAGATCTCGGGAAGCACAGGCTTGACCGAATACTGAATGCCACTGTCACTCGAATCAAAGAGCGGTATTACACGTAACCTGTGCACTCCATTGCCTTTTAAAAGGCAGCATTAAAGAAAAAGACCTGGCTCAATTAAGAGCCTATTCTTAACGCTCTTAAAAGTGGCCGTGACCTTGGCCTTGAAGTGGGAAGTCACAGGCACGTGGGGCAAAAACCTCCTGTAGCGTGGGCTGCCATGTGGTGTCCAGGCAGGCTCTGGGCGGAGGGGTCATGGGATCTGGCTCTGACTGCTGTGTGTCAGACTGACCTTCAATTGGCCTCCATCACCTGCTGGAGATGTGGGTTAAAACGGGGGAGAAGAAACATCTTTGCTGCTGGCCACTCATCGGATCAGTTCCTAAAAGGAAGAGGGGTGACAGGAGTGGTCGCGGTGGTTTCGGGGCCGTGCTTTCAGGGCCGCAAGCTCCCAGAGGGTGTGGGTAGGTGAAGAAGGGACCCCAGCGACCCTACCGGGGGTCTCACTGATGGATTCCTTATGACAGTAGGTGGAGGAGGTTTCAGGGCCCCGTTCCTACAGATAAGGAGGTGAGACAGGGCAGGAAGCATGCCCCATGCCCTCCGGCTAGTGAAGCCGTGGAGATGGGATCCCCAGCTGCGCTCATGTGATGAAAATAGATGTTCCTACCCTACATATGAGGACAATGGAGCAGTTCCTTAAAGAGTAGTATCCTGGGGGAGGTGGGGGGTGGGGACAGCCTTCATGTCCTCAGATGTCCTTCCTGTCAACATTGTCATGAGCATTTACGAAAAAGGCTATTAATATTCTGAAAGGGACATTCTGTATGCCTCAGGCTCCAGAGGCTCCTGGGCCGCCTCGCAGCCAGGCACGCTCGCTCCCTGCTGTAAGTTGCCTGCTAACTTCCGTGATGTTCTGCTGTGGGGACGGTGTTGCAGGGTCATGACTGGAATTGCTTTTTATGTCTCCTGCATCCACAGAGTTCCCCCCCTGTAGTCATTGGTTCTGCTGCCTTTGATGAGCTGCTTCCCGTCCTCTTCCCCACATTTTAATTTGCTCCTGATTTGAGCAAGACAAGCAGCAGCAGCAGCAGCAGCAGCTTCCAGCTCAGACAGGCTTCTGCTCGGGCACCAGTGGGTGCAGCTTGGGGGCGGCTGCCTCTCAGCATGGCCCTACCTGGGCGGTAGCTGTTGTGCAGAGCCCTCCCCTCTGAGCCTTCCACCCCACCCTGCGCCAGGCTGCAGATCACCTGTCAACAGGGGGATCTGGCAGAGACGGCATCTCTCCTCACGGCTGTTGTTAGGGGAAACAGACAGCCATCTGCAGCTAGACCAGCCTCCTTCTCCCTCTGTCTCTCTCCCCTTCGAAATGAGGTCTTCTGCCCGGAATCTGGTAAGTGCCACAGAGGACTTTGTTCTTTGTTTTCCTTGGTTAACGTCAAGAGAGCGTTCTTGTACAGTGGATTCATTAGCTTCAAATGTGCCAGAATTTGGAGAAACAAACCAACCTTCCTTCCTTCCTTCCTTCCTTCCTTCCCTCTCTTCTTCTCTTCCTCCCTCCCTCCCTCTTTCTTCTCATTTTCTTTTTTCACACCTATTAAGCATTTTTTGCATGCTCCCAAAATAAAAATAGAGTGAAAAATGTTAATGATGGGTTGAACCTCTGTCATCTTGTTTGAGGCATTTTGTTTAAGTGCACTGAAAAATTATTGTACAGCTGCTGCCCTCTGGTGCCCCCCTTCCCTTCGGTGAATACATTTGTCATCACTCTGTCCCTGAAGTGTCAAAAATAGACACAGCGAACGGATCGGTCGTGCAGAGTTCAGAAATGTCACCCCCAGGTGAAAGGAGGGACAGAGCTCTTATTTTCTTTGACTTTTTAGACCTGGTGTGTGAAGTTTAATTGAAAGCATAGCTAATGCCATCAGTCCATCACGGGGCAGGCGGGCCTCTCCGTTGGCTTAGGTTTGCCTCCCGGGACACAGGTGCCTTCCTGGTTGGCTCTGTAACCTTTACGGGGAACGTTTGAGGACGAGGCACATAGCTCTCAACTTCGGCTCTCCCTGCCTTCACACAGACTACGCGGCTTGCTCTTATATGGATATTCAGTTATGAACTTTTAAAAATTGTAAATGAGGTGCTTGATAATTAGATTGTTTTTCGCTGTCTTTTCCCCACATTCCTCAGCCTCCAAACGTAAACGTGCATTCGCTTTAAGAGAAGATGAAACTGGCAGTCAGCATTTCCTTGACTCCGAGTTAACGAGTGCTCACATTAAATGTCATTAAAAATTACCTAGACATTAATTCCAGGAGTCTGTCATCTGTTTGAGGTTGATCTCACAAGCAGGAATTTGTGTGGTTCTACTTTTTTTTTTTCCCCTTTACTTCCACCACCAGTAATGCTTCATGGCAAATACGGAATTGGAGGAGAGTTGAGTTATGTAACCCTGGGCCGGAAACCCAGGGCCAGGCCGGCTGTCTCTGGGGGCGTCTGCACACACCAGAGACGAGGCGTGACTGAGCGGCTCCCGCCGCCGCGGCGTCCTGGAGCAGGCTGTGCGGGGGAGGAGGCCCGAGCGTGTGCAGCAACTTGAAGCCATGTCAGGAAGAACACTTGTCAGAAATCTTCAAAACCGTAGCTGTTTGTCATGCGTGAAATCGACCTTCTGACCCCCCACCCCCTTGCTCGATAGTGACACCTTGTTTGGCCTGAGCATTGTGTGGTCCTGGGCCCCCGGATGTGGGAGAAGCAGGAGAGAAGCTTACAGGGCAGGCAGAGGCCGCCCTTTGGTTGGGACCTGACAGTGTGGAGTCCACGCCATTGCCTTCCAAGGGGCTGTTCCCCCGGACACACGGACAGGTGGAGGCGCAGACTCCGCTGACCTTCCCTGTTTAGAATTCCTCACCTGTGAGCTTGTTTGCATGCATGTGAGGCGACAGTTACCCCTCCTGAGCGATAAGGAAGACAGAAACCAAACCCTGGAGAATCAGCAGCGGCTCTGGGCGGCGAGCAGCTGGGGAGGAAAAGAGGCGCCCCACCCCTCCAAGCCGTCCCTGTTGGGCTCTGCTCCCCCGGTGCCATTGCCGTGCCCTTCTCCCGGGTGTTTGGCAACAAGAGGCCGCTGCTTTATCTAAATGCCTTTCTTCCCCGTGAACCCCCATCCCTTGCCAAGGGGCCCGAGCACCTGGTTAATGATCTTTAATGTCAATGATTGCGTGCCCTGATTAACATTTAGCTTGGTTGGTGCCAGGCAGGTTGAACTCCTCGGTCCTGCAGTGTGATTTGCTCTTTGCCAGCCATCTGCCCACCTGTAGGAACTGGGCACAGCCGGTTCTCTCTCTCCGTGCAGGCATGCTCCTTCCCGGGAAGGGGGCGGGGTTCCGTGAGAGCCAGGTGAGGTGGGAGCACGGGTAGATGCTGCGCGGAGAGCAGACAGGCAGCAGCTGCAGAGCGTCCTGCGTGGTGGAGGGCTCCCAGGTGGGTGGTCTCCCTTAAGAGTTTACTCCTCTGGGTTAACTGTCGGTCACTGAGGTATGAGGTGGGGTGCTGATTTATGAACAATTGCGTATTTATTCTGACATGGTTAAACTTCAGTCGCTGTCAAAGTGCTCTCCATTTGATGCAGTACACCTATCGAGACCTTTTTCCACGGCTCAAAACAGTTTTTGAACCTGTCGATTTTGAGACATTCTAGTGCTGCTGTCATTTTTTGTTTCACCTCTTCCACATCGGCAAAACGTTTCCCTGTGAAGATTTTTTTCATGTGGGGAAACAAAGTTGCTCAGTGTGAGATCGAGTGAACGGGGCGGGTGGGGCATGGGGGTCATGCCGGTTTTTTTGGTCAAAAACTGCTGAACACTCAGACCCGCGTGGGCAGGTGTGCTCTTGGTAAATCACCCATCATGCAATGGGCAAACACGTTAAGAGTCTTCGAAAAAAAGTTCACTGAAGCTGAACGCAGCCTCTCAGAACAGCGCCAGCTTGTACTCTGATACAGATGGGTTTCTAGAACATTCGTCCTGCAGAGGAAGCCTGGACGACAAGGGGCCCGCCCTCCACAAGACAATCCCGGTTTTTTCTGTTTTCCCCCTCGTATTCTGTTCCGCCAGCCCCCCAATTTAAACACAGTGACATGAAGGACACCCGGGGACGTTCGCCCAAAGCGCTCACAAGGCACAGACTCCTGCTGCATCTTTCCCTTCTCGCTGGCCTCCTCCCCCTCCCAGGGGGCGGGGTCTGTTTTTCCCGGCTGGTGGCGAAGCGATCCGGGGGCTGTGTCCTCTTCGGCAGCAAGTGGGTGGGTGCGTTGGGCAGCACCCAGTGGCCGTGCCTCGTCTGCTTTGGCCCCTTTCCCAGACTGGCTCCTGCCTTCCGCTCGGCTGGTCTGGCTGCCGGCCGTGGACTCTGGTGTTTGCTTTAGAGTGGCGGGGTGGGCAGGGTGGGGAGTGACTTCCAACCCCGGTTCCTCGTTGCCAGGGAGTTAACAGATCTGTGCAGTATCTTTCATTATTGCTTTAGAAAGTACTAACTCATGAGAGTTGAGGAGGGAAAAACCATAATTGGACTTTTTGGTCATCTGTAGTGATTATATTTTCTGAGTCAAATACTGGTATAGAGGGTCTAATAAAAGATTTTTTTTAAGTCATTTAATCCACATTGAAATCTCACATTGCTGTTGAAACCCTATGTATTTATGCATATTATGAATTGCTTTACTCCTCCCAGTGTGGCGTCCTCCCTCTGGGCGACACTGGGCAACGTGGGGAGACGGTTCTGACTGTCCTTTAGTGGTGCCGGGCCAGGGCTGCCGCTCAGCCTTCCGAGGTGCCCAGGACGGCCCTCCTCCAGACAGTGTCCCATGGGATGGTCAGTACTGCCAAGGCCGAGAAACCTCGCTTCCAGGAATGCACGCAGTTAGAAATGTCACGGACAATCTGAGACCTTAGGGTGGCCCCGTAAAGAGTGACAGTGGTGTGTCTGGGTGTGTGTGTGTTCTCCAGAACTGCTCGGAGGGGCCTGGTTTAATTAATAAATCAGCGGAGCGTGGGGATTACATAACACAGTGTTAAGGTGGTAAAGTATCTTTCTTTCAAGTGGAAATTATTGGCAGGGTATCTTATTTGAACATAATTTATTTCGTACAACGTTGTTTGCGAGTTTGCTATTGTCATTGGCCCGATTGGAGGATTCGTTTTCATCGTCGGGCAGGGAGAGCCCCCCGTCTGTGGGGGGAGTCCCTGGTGACCGAGGACAGGATGGGGTGTCCCTGCTGCTGACCTTACTGTGTCTTCCTTCCGTCACAGAAATGAGGGGCTTGGGGAATCTTAGGCCCAGGAGGCCAGCTCCGCCATGTAGTCTAACACCTTCCCTTTCGAAACAAACTCTAGCCCCGAGAGGTTAGCTGTCCCTTTCTGATCATTTTGACGTGGCGTCTTCCTTGTTGGAGTGCCTAGGGCTGTGTCACCTGCTCGGTGAAGCCGCTTCCCAGGTAACCACGGGCTCGCTTTCGACACCTTGTGTTGTCACCTTGCCTTGCACTTCGAAACCTTCAGGGTTAATTTTTAGGCACTTACCTCTTTAACCCGATTAAACTCAGCTTTGGGAAGGGGACCATGGAGTGGGCACCTTTGGGCCCCGTAGGACCCAAAGAAGTATTTGATAGGTTTCAGGTGCCCAAGAAGCTATCTGCTGACCTGATTGGAACGGCGCGAAAGCTTAGCACGATTGAGCCAGGCTTAGCACCCACAGCCGACTCCCAGATTGCTGCTCTTCATCCTACTGCTCCTTCCGTCTGACAAGCATGAGTTCCCTAAGGTGGCGGTTGCGGTGGCTATAGATCAAGGTCGGTCCATTGAGAAGCTGACTCCTGATGGTGTTTCATCGAAGACGTGTGTCCTCCTGGGGCTTAGGATGCCTCGAGCAGTGTCATTTTAGTTCTTTATGCTTGTGTTTGCCATGTTTGCTGAAGTCGCCTTTCTGTGGTGGATTTTAAATTCCAAGAAAGCCAAAATTAACATACTGGAACAGGAAAAGGACTTCAGGGGAAATCTGAATAAAGCATAGACTTCAGTTAATGACAATCTAGCAATCTTGATTCATTAATTGTGACACATGTACTGTACTGAGTAAAATGTTAATAACAGGGGAACCGATATGGGGTACATGGGAACTCTGTACTTTTTTGTAATAATTCTACAATTGTTCTACAATGAAAACTTTACCTAAAATATTGCTGTCATTTCATTTGAACAATATAGTAGTGAATTTTATAGCTTTTTTTCCTTCGAAGGAGGCTGCCGTGAAGTTGAATGCCTTGTTCGCCTGTCCGTTTTCTGCTCAGCCGAGCCGCAATGTGCCCCTTTTCCAACTGCGCCCCACGTGGTGTGAGCAGTTTCACCCCATGAGATGTGATTTTCATGTGCCCGCCCTCGCGCTGACTGCCTTCCGGGGCTATGGTTAAAAGACCTGACAGATCTTTCAGGTTAAAAAGTTACATCAACAGAAAGTGCATTTGTAGGTGCCAGTTGAAACACTGTCGGCTGGGAGTGCCACCAGCCATGTGCTTCGTTGGACAATGGGACATGTCCCTTTTTTGCTGGGCCTCCAAAGGCATCCGGTGACAGATGTCAGTGTCCCTCTGGAGACGGGTGTAATTCAATGCCTCTCAAACTGGACTAAGGAATTTTGGTTTCTGGGCTCATAAAGCCACAAGATACAGGGGGCCTGTTGTATTGGATAAGTTACTAAAAACATGTTACTTTTGTCTTTAAACAAACATGGATATATTACGGGAGAAACGAAAAATTAGCATGGATGTTTAAACTTCTACTTGGAGTTGCTGGGGGTCCCCTCAGGCCTGGGGTTCGCACCCCACCTCACCGTTGGTGTGGGCGCATGCACAGCGTGAAAAGCGCTGGCCTTGGAGATGGAAGAGCTTGTGTCTGAACCAGTTGGGGTCAGTTACCTTAGCTATAAAGGGGCACACTAGTCACCCTGAAACTCTGTTGTGAAAATGGAATACGGTAATATAAAATACATAGCTCCTTAGTAACCTTTTCCCCCCCTCAAACTCGGGCCTTCTCTTCCATACCTGATTTCAGGGTTGTAGCTCTTCAGGCTATAAACCGCCCTTCCTGCTGCCAAGTTTTTAAAGCCAGAAAGAGGCCTTAGACGCGGGCTCATCTTTCTCTTGGTACGTGTGGACTGGAGCCGCCGTCGGCCACGGTCATTCTGTTAAACTCCCCTCCCCTGGCCCAGGCTGTCCTCCAGGGCAGTGTGACTCCGGGTCGGCCCACAGACCAGCAGCATCACCTGGGGGCTTGTGAGAGGTACAGAATCTCAGGCCCGGCCCCAGGTGTACGGAATCAGAGTCTGCTTTTAATTAGACTCCCTGGAGCCTCATGCATGGTCAAGTTCACGTGTGGTGGTCTGGCGCCCTCCTCCTTCAGGAGAGAACGCAGCTGTGGTTTATCCACAGGGACTGAGCAGGTCCTTTACAACAAGTGGGTACACCCCCCCACCACCCCCACCCCCCAGCCTGCACCCCTCCAGTCTGCCTGTCCCTGCTGCACACCAGCCTTCCTTCCCCTGGGAAGGGCTCAGCACTCATCTTTGAGGCGGGTCTTTCCTGGTTAGTGCCGCCTTCCTCCTTCCATATTTATCTCCTGGCCTGTGCCTTTATTTCATGGCTCTGTTCATGCTCGTGTGTGTGTTTTATTCAGTTCATTGTGCATTTTCTTGTCGTGGATTTTCAGGGCCTTAGAATGCTGGCCAGCGTGCATACAACCATGTAAGGGTTTCATTATTGTTACTGTTATTGGCCCCATTGCTTTGCTGCTGTTGCTGCTAGGTGTGTGTGCAACTGATAGATATTACGAGGCCTTATTGCATACTTAATCAACACCGAATTGGAAATTACTCCTTAAATTGTCCAGAAATCGAATTGGCAGGCTAAAGTGACCACGAGTAGGGTGACGGTAAGCGGTGAAGTCATTGTCATAATAAAACCCCTTCCTGTCGGATTCAGTGTTTCCTGCCTCTTTACGTTTCAGTTTCGGGAGGTCAGTGGTTTTGGAAAGTGGAAGTAATACCTTATCTAGATGCAGTGCTGGGATTAATCTTACTCTGAAGGAAAGATTTCAGCTCCAGTACTATGTAGAGTTGGTACATGTGCAAGAATAAAAGGTTGTGTTTTTTTTTAAGGTAACTTAAAAAAACCAACATTAGCTGCATCCAAATTAGTAAATGTTAAAGTAATAACAACTGGTGAAAACACTTTTCAAATTCTTTTTGCTTTTTATATAACTAAATGAAATTCTCCATTTGGTCATTGATCTGTCTGATAAATTAAGTCTCGCCAGACCGTCTGAGACAATGTCTTGTGAATCAGACCCTAAAAACTTGTAGCACTTGAGCAATAATAACTCTGCACTGCAGTTTACGGGGTATAATGAAGTAAAGAGGAAAATGTGTTCAGTATTTAAATTTCTGTCCTAGTGAATCTTAGCCTGACTCGTGCAGATCTAGTTCAGATCGGCTGCTGTGAAAAAGCCATTGCTTTTTGCCACAGAAAATAACCCGTTTCAAAGAATGACTTTTAATTTATAAAACAAAACAAAACACTAAACCTGTTTTGAATTTGAAGGCCTCCCTGACCTTATTACCAGGTTCATCATGGTAAACACCTGTGCGTCACCTTTTAGGCACTCGTGCAGTTGCGCAATAGTTGCAGGTGATTCACTTCTTCACAACGAACATGGGCGATAGCGACAGGTGGCTGCTGTCTGGACCCCAAGGAGGATGGAGTCCCTTGGCTTTGGGGTGCATGGGGTCTAACGGAAACCACACCGTCTCCATTGGGCAGGGTTTCGTGGGGTCGCCCCAGCCGAAGGAATGAGTAGGCATCTAGATGGGAGAGAATTACCCTCGTAACTTGACGGACACCTGGCGTTACGTTAACTGGCAACAGGTCGTGACGTGTGGGAATTACGTGGTTTTGAGCTTCAGTCTTCAAATCAGGTGTCCGCCATGTTTGTAGCATTGAACATTTGTTGCACAAAGGGTGTCATAGGTATTGTACATTTTTCTGAGAGCCATTTATGTCAAAGTTTTTTGGGTTTTTTTTTAAGAAGGAGGTACTAAAAACAGCACTAGGGAAAAGATCAGATGATTTGTGAGGTGAAATGAAACTCTCCCCCTCAAATCTGCTGAGTACAGTGAAGAAAGAAAAGGAAAACGGATGAAAAATAGAAAGCAGGAAAGACAGGAACTCACCATTCTGTCAAGTAGACAAATAGGTTATGAGCACCTCAGCAGGAGAATTTGGGTTGAGAGTTAGCCTACCTGAATAGATATTATTTTATGAATAATGAGATACTCTAAGGTGATCTACCAAACACAGTGAGTAACATAGAATCAGTGGTAGTCTCCTCATATGTTAGGGCCTCTGTTTCCTGCTATTTAGATCGTTAGTCCTCTTGATTGATTGCTAACGAGTGGATGTGGATTGCACTGCCACTCCGTCTGGCTGCTGCTTGAACAGTCCCAGGTCAGTGGGAGTGGGAGTGGGAGCGGCCTGGTGCTGAGCCAGCAGTGCCCACCCTCTCCGTTCGCACCTGGCGAAGGAGCAACAGAGTTCAGAGACGGGGTAAATAATGCCAGTCACCTGGCAGAAATATTTGGCCTTTCTCAACATCATGGAAGTTATATTTAGCAGAAGTGTTTTTGGTGAAAATATTGGAAAGTTTGTTTTGTAATCATAAGTAGCGTGGGTTGTTTTGGCTGAGGGAGGGGCCTGGGGGAGCAGCTGACGGGGACCGTGGAGTTGGTCAGCTGGGAGGGGACCTGAGATGATTCAGTTAATCAGTGTAGAATAAGAATAAAAAACACGTGGGATACAGAAGCTCGAAACTTCAGGCTTCCCATTAGTCAGTAGGTGAGACCATGGACAGATGGTGGGAACCACCGGCAACTGAGAAAGGAAAGGACATTATTGTGCACAGGGCCCCACCCCCGTTTCCTGGTGCCCAGGCCCCTGGGAGTCCCGGGGCATCCCCGTTCCCTCTTCCTTCCTTTTCCACCTGACTTGACTGTTGGCCTCAAGTTCAACTGCCTCAGTTTCCTCTACATGTTCTGGTGGTTTTTTTTCTTCTATGGCATTCTTCATGCTATGTCTTGGGTTTTCTCTCTCTCTCTTCCTCTTCGTCTCTCTCTCTCTGCCCTGCTTACTTGATGAGGTCAAGTGCAGACACCAGCTTCGGTACGAAGGCTTCCTTAATTCCTTTCATCCTCGTAATTGCGCTGTAGTTGCAGCGAAGTGACCCCCAGAGGACTCACAGAGGCCCTCCCGAGGCACTGAGGATAGGTTGGAACTTCCCAGCTAGGTGTGGCTGCGGGGCTCAGTGAGATCAGCTTGAAGATGACACACCACTTTTCCAGTTGGGCAAAACCAGTGTGCGGCACCTGCGGAGCTGTGTTCACGCTGGGACACCACCTCCTGTCCCCAGGCACAAGTCCGTGGGGGACACACACGCCTGAGCAGCAGACACGCACTCCACCTTTGCCTGTCATGGTAGCTTAGGGGTAGACGCCTGGCGTTGGGGCTGAAGGTTTGTGGGAGAAACAATACAAAGCAGCCGAGAGAGGCCAAGTCAGAGAGGAGGGAAGGCGACAGGCTGCCACGCTGAAGCGACAGCGACGGGAGGCATTACCTGTGTGTGTGTTTGGGCCTGGTAGCCGCCTCTCCTGGACCTTACCGGGCGCATGCACAGCACTGACCAGCCCACAGGAAGCAACGGCCTCCCCACTGGTGCGTCTCCACAGGTAACCGGTCATCGCAGGGCCACAGAGCTGCATGGTGATGGAGTCCGGGTGACCCCCAGGCGCCGGCCCCTCGCTCGCCCGGCCCCTCGCTCGCCCGTCCCCTTGTCCTCCCCACTGTGAAACACTGCCGCTCTGCCGTCTGCTTCCTCCTCTCGAAGCTTCAGCCTGCAGTTCTGTGCAAAGAATGGAAACGGTTAGAAATGGTTCCACCAGAAAGTGAAATTTAAGTCCTTGAAAATATGAGAATACCTCGAAATTTTAACTGGCCCAGCCAGTTTCTTTCTTAATGATACCAAGTCTCTGATGACCACTGACCTTGAAACAGAGAGATTATCCCATTTAATGTTGACCAATGAGAAGCCCAGTGCCATGCAGGGGGGGAAAAAACCCCACCAAATATCCTGCTTGAAAGATTTTTCTGGGAATTGGAAACACTGCTTGTTTATGGCCAGTGCCGGGCCTCCAATATGAACTATGACTCATAGTTCTGGGGAAGTGCCTCCTTCTGCCCTGGAGAATGGGTCAAGGACGTTAGGGCCATGGGCATACCGACTAGGGGTCGGGGACATTGTCCCAGGTTTTTTTCTGATGCAACAGGAGCACATTAAGGCACAGTTGACCCTTGAACAGCTCAGGGGTGAAAGGCATTGACCCTCCCAAGCAGTTGAAAATCTGCTTGTAATTTCTGATTCTCCCCAAACTTCACTGCTAATAGCTTACTAACAGTTAAATAAAAGAGTTTTATTTAGTTGATTAAACATGTGTTAATCAGCTGTTTATGTTACCCATAACATAAACAGCTGATTAACACATATTTTGTATGGTATGTGTATTGTATGCTGTATCCTTAAAATAACACAAGCTAGAGTAAAGAAATGTTATGCCCTGGCTGGTGTGGCTCAGTGGATTAAGTGCCGGCCTGCAAACCAAAGGGTTGCTGGTTTGATTCCCAGCCAGGGCACATGCCCGGGTTGCAGGCCAGATCCCCAGTGGGGGGGTACATGAGAGGCAACCACACACTGATGTTTCTCTCCCTTTCTTTCTCCCTCCCTTCCCCTCTGAAAAGAAATAAATAAAATCTTTAAAAAGAAAATCCTAAGGAAAATACATTTACAGTAGTTATTGAAAAAACAAAACAAAACAAAACAAAAAACTCCCCTTTGTATAAATGGGCCCAAGCAGTTTAATGGGCCCCAGCTGTTCTGGGGCCAGCTGCGCTTGGGTTGCCGGCCTTGCACAGAACCAGCCAGTAGATTCCGGGAGACTTGAGAGCTTAGGGCCCCTGAATCCGAAATCACCTTTGTAACATCTCTTACTACCAGCAGCGCCCATGTCCACCCCCCAGTAATGTTCGGGGACCACAGCCCCACACGTGACCACGCCTCTGTACTCTGTCACAGACGCTGGTGTCCGACACCTGGCAGCTGGCCAGGGCCGGCAGACTGGACAACAGGATGTCCCTGGGAGGCGGAGCTGTGGTCCTTTCCCCAGAAGTTCCCGCGGCCTCACAAGAAGGGCTGGGTGATCCCCTCCCCGGTTTCGGAGACCCTTGGGAACGTTATATGGCTTCTGCCACCAAAGAGTCCCTCTTACAACAGGGGTTTAAGAGTAATAATTTATTTCTCGAGATTTACTGGGGAAAATATTCAGGAACAAGGTGAAAAAAATTAAATCTAGAACGTGTTCCACATTTCTCTTTGGTGTCTGTTCTTACAGGGACTTAAGCAACCCAAATAGAAGCATCTGCTTTAACTAACGGACCGACACGTTGGTGGCTCATCTATGAGTGAGTCAGAGCTGCTAAAATTTGTCCCGTAAGTAGGTTGAGCCTCCTTCTCTGCCCGTTGTCATCGGATCTAAAAGTGGAGACGGGAGTCCACACTCTTTCCAGATCATAAAAATACTTCTAAATTGTAGAGCATGAGTGAATGTGATTTTATTTCAGTGTCATTGTCCAGTTCCCCAGGCCACGTTGGGGCCCTGTCAATCTTCTCAAGTTCCCTCTGCTTCTGGCCTCACACACTTTTCTAATTAGGTCAGAGGCACCTGCTCTGGGATGGTAAGCAGACCCTTTTCAAGTCCCTTCAGCATCAATTTTTAAGAGTGTCCGTCTGAAGCAATCACGTGGGCAAGGGCGCTCCTTAGCGTGGCACATTGTCGAACCCAGGGACAGTGGGTTCTGAGTGAGTCGTCCTTTGGATCACCTGAGAGTTCTGCCCTCACCTGTCCCGAGGCTGCATCTCAGGTGTGTTAGGCTCCATTCTTGCATCAGAAAGCTCAGTCTCATGACATAACAGCAAAACTTGGTTGATTTGGGGTCTGCGGCATCCTGCATTTGGAACACTGTTCTGACAACAGAAATTTAATATTAAACCCAAAGGTACACTGATTGCAGCATTTATTCTGGTGGTGAAATTTTTTTAAACCTGTGTAGGAATCCAGCCACTTTTCCCAAAATGTGAAATGCAGGGTGAAAACCTTATTGTGATAAGGGAGAGGATGCAGTTCTCTTAAACTTGGCCTGTACTAAGGAAATGGGACGGCTCTTCCTCCCCCTGCTAGTGTGGTGGGTCAGCCCCCTGCTCTGAGACGGCTAGCCAGTGGGTTAATTAGTTCCGCTGCTTATTTGCATGGTGGCTCTTAGAATTATCCTCTTAGGTACTTTTCTTTCTTGTTCTTTATAGAAGTTCAAACTATTGCAGAACATATTGCCTAGAAAGGGAATGCTATCTTCATTATTCAAAAGATTTCAAGGAGTAGAGTATGTATCATAAGACATTCGAGAAAGAACAACTAAATAGACAAAAAATAAAAAGTGAGGAAGGAGGAATTAAGAGGTAAAGATAAAATTAATAAAACAAAATGGAATTTAAAGGATAAATAAATCTAGTAGCTAGTTATTTGAAAGGGCAATAAAATAAGCTTCCATTCTAACAGAAAAAAAGAGCAAAAATAAATAATAGGAATAGGAAAGGAGGCATGGGGAGATTAATCAACTTTCCAGGAAAATGCCATGGCAACACATTTGAAAGTGTAGGGATGACTTCTCAGTAAAATACAAATTATCAAAATTGATTCAGGAAGCATGGAAACCTTGAAAGGGCCAGTTACCATCGAAGAGGTAGGAAATATGATTAAAAATCACCATTGAAAATGGCCCCAGGACCCCATGGGGTTCCAGCTGAGTTTTATCTAACCTTTAAAAACCAGAAAATTTTATCGAACCCTTAAAAAACAGAAAATCTAACCTTTAAAAAACAGTGTTATTTGTACTGTTCTAGGTCATGGTAAAAGATGAAGAGTTTTCTAGTTGATTTTATAAAACTAGCATAATTTTAATACCTGATAAATTTTAAAGAAAAGTATAGGCTAATATTAATTATGAAAGTCAATGCAAAAAACTTAAAATGATTCCCTAACAGGTGGACTCTTGCGTGCATCAAGAAGCCAATGCACTAAAATGAATAATTTATGCTAGCAATAGGAGGATGATTCGCTGTTGGGAAATCTCATCGCCGTCACCTGTTGTTCTACCCCAGAGCACTAAAGGAGAGGAGTTTCCGCGGAGGCTGGGTAGCCATCTGACAAAGCCAAGCAGCCCATCCTAATGCATTATAATCTAAAAAAGGCAAACTAGGAATAAAAACAAATCACCTAAACATGGAAAGGCTACATAGTACCAAGAAAAAAAAAATCACCCCAACTATACATTTCCTGAAAGACAAACCACTAAAATTATTTCAAATATAAATAGGAAGTATAGAGGGACATCTTCTTTTATAATTATTTAACACTGTCTTAAAGGCTCTAGAGAATGCAGTAAGACAGGGAAATGTTCGTCTAGAAAAACCAAGAGCCTCTCACAAAAAAAGAATCTAAAATTGGAAAATTTGTCAAGGTAGCTGAACAAAAAAGAAGCCTCTAGAAATTACCATCTTTTCTTTGTTTTGACAATGAGCATCTGGAAATGAAAGTTAAATATTCCTTTTCTCAGCAGCGGCAAATGGGGGGGAAAATTGAACAAGTGTGGGACCTGTGTCTTTTTTAGTGAAAGATACAAAATTCAAAAATATAACATATATAGGGTATTCCAAAATTAATACATTTATTGCACTTCTGTTTCGAATTTCCAAAGTAGTGGATTTTCTCTTTGTCTCTTTTGAACTGAATAAAATCATCCTGAAGTTTATATAAAAAAATAAGTGCATAACACACTTGAGACGACCCACGCAAATATGGCAAAGAAAATCAGCGAGGGCAGACCCGGCTTGCAAGTGATCACAGTGTGCTAACAAATGTGGTATCGATGAAGGGTTCAAGTAGTTTAGTAGAACAGAACAGAGAATCCAGGACTGTGTTTCACTAAGGAAGAGTAGCTCATATATAATGAGATGATCAGCTCAGTACTGTTGAGAAAATACTGCATAACTTGTTGGATGATATTGGCCTAACCAACTCTACAAGTGGTGGGGAGAGGGACCGACCTCTGTCTTACCTTATAACCAGAAATAAATCCCAGAATCTTCCAATGTGAACAAGCAATTCACATTTGCCAGAAAAATGCAAGAAACTACTTGGATACTCTTGGGGGTGAGGAATACTCTTGGGGGACAGTGGCACTTTGGGGAGGGGCACTTAGAAAATGTATAACAGACAAGGCATTACATTCTGTAATATTAATAACTTACGAATTGGCAAGAAAAACAAAGCTCAGGGAAAACAGACAAAATATGCAACTCAACCGAGAGCAAGTGCAGACAGCCAGCAAACGCATGAAAAATACTTCTCATTCTCTAGGAACGTGCAGATTAAAACAACAATGAAACATGACTGAAAACCCATCCGACTGGTAAAGATAGAGAAGAGTGTAGCATGCATGCAGTAGAAACAGTACTCTGATAATGCTGATGAAAATGTGAATTTTTGTCACATTCTCACCTTTAATTTTAATATGGTGGTGCATATTAAAATTAAAAATTAATGTACCTTCTCACTAAGCAGCCTTTCTCCTGGACATCTGTCTTCTAGAAATAACAGCGTGTCTGTAGGCAAAGTCATCCTGTTTCTGTTCACCATCATAGTGACAAAGTCACTATGGAATAGCAGTGTTTCCCATGCTCTGCATCACTCCACTTTATCAGTCTTTTAATCTTTGCCATTATGGAAGCTAAAAATACAAATGCCTGCCGGTGGGAACATGGCTAAGGTGTGGAATATTTGTACCGTGCCTCACCGTGGAGCCACTGAAGAGGAGGAGTCAGGGATCTGTTGGAGCTGGCTCGGAGAAGCCGACATGTGGGCAGCAAGGTGGAGAAAAGTGTGTAATACCCCGTGTGAAACAAAGAGCCAGTGTCCCGGCGTTCACCCATGTGTGTGAAGCTGGGAGCATGCAGAAAAAGACGAAAGCACTCACTCTCTAAATTCAGAGGGGTGGGGGGGGTTGACATGCATGATGGGGTGGGCCATACCTAGGCCGCCTCCTCTTCCTCCCACCCCAAACGTGAAAGCCCTCTTGGTGTTCACCGCACTCCCTGTGTTTCCTGCGGAGGCAGCTGCATGGCTCTGTGGTTTGCCGTGAAAACTCCTGGCTCCCCCTCTCAGACCTCTCCCCTCCTCTTTTCCTTTCGCAAGCCGGCCTGTGCTTGCTTCGATGCCCTGATAATCCGCTCAGATTTTATGAAGGTATTCATTATGCATATTTAAAATTCTTCTCTTTCCAACTCCGTTTGCACACTCCCCTTGCAAGCCCATCCCCCACCCCTTCACAGCCCTGGTCTTTTCGTGTTTGGCGATCCTTGGTTGTATCTGGTCTTTGTTGTGGTGACTCCTGTTTTCCCCTTTCTCACCAGCGGAACCTGTCACTGTGCTTGTCAGGTTGTAGCCACAGGTAAGGGCTGGGCCGGGCCAGCAGTGGCCTTTCACGTGACTCCTGCATGTCCTTCCTGGCTGTCTCTGGATACTTGTACTTCCAGTGTTCGGACGACACTCCCGCTTTCACCTGCATGATGAAGGTAGCAGCAGGAAGGAGCTAGACAAAGTGATGTTTCCTGATGAATCACCCTGATATTCGCCCCCAGGCCTCCCCAGCCCCTTGTATCACTTGACTTGAACTTCTGGTACCTAGAGCATACTTCCACTCCTACAGTGGTTCCCCCCCCAACCCCGGCCATGCGGGGGTTCTGGTTTTGTTTTTCCACCCATCCAACCCATCCCGTGTCTGTTCACTGATGATAGTCTCTCCCGCTTCCCCAGGACTTGATGGATGTGGTGGTTAGTCTGGACAGAAGAGGCAGGGTAGAAAGGTGCACGCAGAGGGCCACGTGAATATAAACTTCTCTAGGCCTCGGTTTTCCCACCTGGAGAGCAGGGGCAGCCACAGTGCCTGTCCACGGGGTTGTGGTGAAGGTGAAAGTGAGTGACGCTCTCTGAGGGCCGAGGACAGTGGCTGCCACGTGCGGGCAGACCTCAGAGACACCGCGGGCTCAGTGCCGGACCACCACAGCAAAGCGAGTCGGAATCATGGTGGTGTTGGAGGAGGGCCTTGCCTTCTGTCTGTAAAACCCTCAACATCTGTGACGTGCAGTAAAGCAAAGTGCAGTGAAAACGTATTCCTGTACTAAGAATTTCATCCCAGTTAGCTGCTAGATTGCAATATGGTGTTTTCCTCCTAAACAGTAATATCCCTACTGTGTCTCTGCCACGATGTTTTAAAAGCTCTGTAGTGTTTATGGGTCTATCTACATGCAGGTGTTCCTGCAGGTAAATTCCTACAGTTGAATTCCTGGACGAAAGGACATCAGCATATACAGTGTTCATCGATACTGGGGAATTGCCCTCCCGAGCCTTAGGCTAGGGTCCGCTGTTGAGGGTAGCGGTGTTTCCCATGCTCTGCGTCACTCCACTTTATCAGTCTTTTCATCTTTGCCACTATGGAAGCTAAAAATATCACATTTTATGCCTTGAATCAGTGAGGCTGAGAATCTCTTCATATATTTGTATTTTCTCTTTTCTGAAGTGCCGATCCACACCCTTTGTCTGTTCTTCCTTTGAGTTGTGGACTTATTGATTTGTAAAACTTCTTTGTTAAATAGTATTTGCTCATTTAACTTACTGTTCTTTTTTGTATAGAAGCTTTAAATGTAAGCATTGGGCTTTTAAATATGCTTTTCCTATGGTATCTTGAAAAGCTAACAACTACTTGTGGCATTATATGGGTAAATCAATATTTATGTTAAATGTAAGAAGGGGGTTTCCCCCTTCAATTGTGAAAGTTACACATACGTAGTGTTCTAAATCAGGAAGAAGTTATAAGGAAAAAACTGCCAGCAACAGAAAGAGAATCACTCTTACTATTTGGCATTTTCCTCCTAGTCATCTTCCGGTAGGGAATGTGTATTTTTTACATAATTTGCATCATAATGTAAGTTGACTTTTATAGCCTATTTTTCGCCAGTTAACAGTCTAATATGTGCTCTGCAGCGTTCCATTTTCTCAGTGTACAACCTCTTATTTACTTCTCTTCTGTTTAAATTTCCAGTGTTTGCTGTGAGAGAGCAAAGGTGCAGTGACTGTAATTTTTTTTTAGAGTTGGATTGCCCTGGCTCATGTGGTTTAGTTGGTTTGAGTGTTGTCCCATAACTGAAAGGTTGTGAGTTCAATTCCCAGTCAGTGCATGTACCTGGGCTGTGGATTCAGTCCCTATCTGTGTGCATGCACAAGGCACCCAATTGATGCTTCTCTCTCACATCGATGTTTCTCTTCCTCCCTTCCTCTCTCTCTAAAAACAATGAAAAAACAATATGTCTTCAGGTAAGGATTTTAAAAAAAAGTTGTATTATGTTTTTATGATATATCCCTGGAAACAGGATTCCTAAATTCAGCAATATTAGGATTTAAATACTTTGGGGGGCATATTACCAATTTGCTTTCCTAAAGTGCTGTACCAATTGATGTTCCCATCAGCATGGAGACACTTACGGCCTCTCCCTCAGGAGAGCCACCTAGAGGAGGTCTGGGAGAGATGCCTTCAGAAAAACGCCCGGCCAGTAGGATGCCCGGCGCTCCTGTGGCTGTGAGCTCAGAGGTTTGAGGAGGAGCCAGTGGGATGGGGAGGGGCTTGTGACGGGGAGGAGCTGTGAGGAGCAGAGCCGGCAGGAGGAGGAGCCTGGGCTGTGTGGGCTGCCTGGAGCAATTTGCATTTTATGCTTCAGGTTGTGGAAAGCCAGCAGAGAGTTGCCAGAAAAGGAGTGGCTTGGTGTGACTGTTGTCGCAGGTGACAGTGTGTGTCCCAGAAGCTGTTGCCCTGGCCTGTGTCAGAGAGGATGGTTTGCACACCTGGATGATGACATCCAGGCTGGAGAAAAGAGCGTAGTTGAGTTTTTTGTTTGCTTGTGCATTTGTTGGTTGGTTGGTCGGTCGGTCATTGAGTACTTTGGACCTGTGGATAGACTGGCTGTGTGAGGAATAAAGAGAAGAACCAAATAGAGGAAATTCCACCTCAAACGGCGGGGGTTAGCTGGGGAGCAGGTGCGGAGGCAGAATCAGAAGCCCGTGTGAGGGCTCCAGGATCTCCAGGTGGACACGTGACCGAGATGATGGAAAAGGAGGACGGACCTGAAGGGAAAGGTCAGGCTCGGGTATGGCCAAAGGGACCGGGCAGGGTCACAAGGACTGAGGTGGTTCTTCCAAGTGGCAGTGTGCTCAGGACCCTGAGCAAGTGCCCCAGAATCACGGAAGGTCAGGAACACAGCCGTTTCTGAAGTCGGGGGGCTGTCTGGGAGCTGTCCGTTCTCCCTGGTTAAAGACACGAGTCGCTGGGTCTTGGCTGGTGCCTGGAGCAGAGCAGGTGCATGCTGTTGTGTTTGCTGACTGGTGCTTGCAGATTCAAGAGACCTGCCCACTTCTTGATGAGAACATTTCCTTCTCAGATGTTTTGGTGAAGTCACGTAGTTGTATTAACCTGCGAGGCATGGAAACGACACGTCCTCCTTTCTCGTGAGGCATCGGAAGAGAGGGCTCACCCACGGTAGGAGGATTTGATACGCGGCCTTGCGAGGACACTCAAGACCTTGCACTGCCATCAGCAAGCCTCGCCTGCGTTATGTAAGGATTTTTGACTGTGTTATGTCACCTTCGCTTTGTTCAATTTACTCCCCGCTCTCCCAGTGTCCTCGTTTCTCTTCTACTGTAGCTGGTTCTGAACAAAGCAGAGAAACTTGGGTCCCCCCGCCCCCTGCCATCACCAGCATTTAGATTCTTCATTTGGTTACTCATTTTTTCCAAATAAGTGACAATACATTCTTAGCGATTTTCAAATTGTGGGGTTTTTTTTTCTGATAATAAAGAAACTAGACATTGGAAAAGATGAAGAAGCATCAAGCAATGATTGACCTGCGGATCCAAATAGCCAGAAAGAGAGAGAGTGATTTGTTACTATTTTCCTTCCTTCTGATCCTTTGCCTACATTTATATATGTATATGGAAACACATATATATAATATATATACATGGGAATAGCTTATATATTTGGGATAAGACTATAATCTTACTTAGAACGATGCCTTTTAAGCCAATATTTTGTGGTGCCCATTTTATGATAACTTGTGATATTTCTAGAAAACGTGATTTTTGAAGGCTGCAGATTATGGGTGAATTCATGATGACTTTTAAAGGAAAAAAAAATCTCAAGATGATCTAAGTAATTGACAAATCCTACTAAGATTAAAAACAAAAGCAAACAACATGCAAACGCTGATAAGTTTTTGAGATACTACTCTGAAGTTCAAGTTTTGTGTTAAGATCTTAATGTGAATGAAGCCAACTCGGCACTTTTCTTACTCTCTTGGGTGATGTCAGCTTAAAACTTAATTCCCTTTTATATCCTTCCTCTGCCTTCCCTTGGGACATGCTGCTCTCATGTGACCCTTCGTGGCATTTCATAAAAGCCCACCCTACAGGCCACCCCAATTTTGCAAGTGGGGTGAACACTCACAAGATGGGCATTTAACGGTCAGCCATGTAGAATTAAAGAACGGCTGTGCATTTTTAGCATGATTTTGAAATTTGAATTTAGAAAAAAATCATCCCCAAGGGATGTAGGTGAGAATGGAAGCAGCTTTTCCTCGTGGCTCATGTCTGGCAGACCCGCCCCCAGTCACTCGTGGGTGCGCCTCTGTGGCCTCCCTCCCCAGTAAAAATTTGGGGGAACCCCAAGAAAGGCTGCTGGCCCTTCCTGTCCCTCTGCGGACTGCACTCTGCCCACACCATGAAACTGAAGTGTCTGCCTTCAGACACCTGGACCGTCCCATCCGTCAAAGGATGAGGCCGTATTGCCTGGAAACTGCCCTTCAGCCTTGACATAGCCTCAGCCCTTGACGGCCCTGGCTCGTGTGACCCTCCTCTCCTCTTTGACCAGCGCTCTCTCTCGAGCCTCCTCCTCCAAGACTCAAACCCCATTCCCTTACGACATTTATTTTTATTTCGGTCATCTCATTATGTCTGCTGTTGCCTTGAGGGAGATTAAGACTCCCTCTGGTTGGTCATTAAGGTTGCTTGCAGTTTCTTACTTTTGTTTTTCTGAGGAATGTCTTGGTTTGTATTGCTCAGCTGTATCACTGATTATTTCCTTAGGAAAGATTCCTTGGATTAGAATTATTACATCAAAGGGCATGGCAGTGTTTAGACCTCTAGATTTTCTGTAGACTATTTGTTTCCTTCTCAACGATACCCTTTTTAAAGGCTTTCTTCACCTTTATTCTATTGCAACATCTCCCTGGCAGGTTTCCTTGTTTCCAGTTTCTGTGAACTCTCACCCCAGTGACCTTGGAAACTACAGCACATCTGTGTGTGTGGCACCCCTGGGTCTGTATCCAGCCGGCCTCCCCACGGGCCTCCTGGGCCCTGTGACTTGCGGGGGAGTGGCAGTGCCCCGCCCGCGGGGGGCGCTCTGAGTTCATGGCACCCTCTGCCTCAGACTTCTGTGCCGCTCGCCGGGCGCCCTTGACTCACCCAGCTCTGCTTCCTTCTGCTCTGCAGTTGTCCCAGACTTGGGTTTTCTTGACTCAGTGTCTAATCCCTGTCCCACTGTCAGCCTATGACCTTGTCGTCTACATCTCTGGAAGAGCAAAACAAAACAACAGCCCTCAGTTGGGGCAACATTATAAACTGCCCTTCCCTCTACCTAGTTCCTGACCCATCTGTGCCAGCAACTGACCTTTCTTCCAGATTGCCTCAGCAGCAGCTTCCACGCCTTCTCCAAGGCCACCAGTGATTTCAAGCTGTGCAAAGTCCAGTGGTTCTCAACTGGGGTGTCTTTGCCTCCCGGGGTTACTGAGCCTTATCTGGAGATGTTTTTTGTTCTCACATCTGAGCAGAGCTACCCTCTAGGGGGTAGCAGCCAGCGACGCCGCTAAACATCCTACAGTAACACACATGACAGCCCTCCTCCCTTCCCTGGCCAAGAACTGGCAGCCCCGCGTGTCAGTAGAGCCCCGGTGAGGAAAGCCCGTTTTACTACACCTACTCTCAGACCTCGGCTGTATTCCGTCTGTTAGCTGGTGTCAGCGTTCTCGTCTCCTGTCCCTACAGCTGCCCTGTGCAACGGCCCTTCCTTCTGACAGTGTTGGACCTGAGAGGTTTCAGGGTATCCGCAGTTGGTGGTGCAGTGGGAGCCGGGAAGGGGGCCCTCCCTTCCGACGGTGTTGGACCTGAGAGGTCTCAGGGTATCCACAGTTGGTGGTGCAGCGGGAGCAGGGACCGGAGCGCTGCACTGGGGCCGCGTGTCTGTGTCGGATCTACTCCAGCACCTGCCCCTGGATCGTGGTGGAGCTGCTTGGGCCGGGCCCTGACTTCCTCTGGACAGAGGGACTTGGAGTAAGGCCTCTACTGTTCCTGCCATTGCTAGCATTTCTTAATTCGGTGTTGAGATTGTTGTTGACTACCTTGTTTGGTTGCGTTTTAATGGAGGTGGGGTGGAAGCTGGTCTCCCCAAGTGGGGGAGAAAGATGTAGCTCCTATGCAAGTGGATGGACACCATGTGGCCAGTAAGTTTGATGTTAATGGTGGCAGCAGAATAGTAGCTGGAAAGGTCCAGTGTAGGCTTTTTTCTTCTTCCAGAAAAAGGTTTTTCTGTGCACTTTTCAAGGCAGAACAGGGGAGGCTGGGGGAGGGGGCACATAATAAAATGAAATGTGTGACTGCAGGGGAATGAATATGAATCAGAAACCCGAATCCTTGTCTTTATTTTTATATTAATCCGTAGAACGCAATGACCTTTTCACTAGTGGAGTAGTTTGCCAGGGTGACCGTAACCAAGGGCCGCGGATGAAGGGGCTTAAAAATCAGAGATTCGTTTTCTCATGTCCTGGAGGCGAGGCTTGGAGATGAGTGTGTCCACAGGGTTGGCTGCTTCTGCAGCCGCTCTCCTTGGTCTCCCCGTCTCTGCCTTCCCCGTCCCCTCACGGGGCCGTCCCCCCGTACGTGTCCATGTCCAAGCCCACGTTAGCAGCCTCATTTTAACCCGGCTACCTCTTTAAGGCCTCTGTCTCCAAGAAGAGCCACAGTTTGAAATACTGGGGGCTAGGACTTCAACGTAAGAACTGGGTGGGGGGGTGGCACAGTTCAGCCCCTAACAGTTGGGTGATATTTAATGTGAAGTCTGGGTGTGTTTCATCTTTTAAGAGAACGGGCAGATTATTACATTACTTATTCAGCCTGTTTAGATGTATTTTCTGATAGTGTATTGTGGTTCTTATTTTTTTTTAACCTCCAGCCAGTGTGTGAATGTGAAATGGCTTAACTTAGAGCTTTAGATAATAGTCAAAGAAGACGGAGTTTCTGCCCTTAAATTGAGATTCTTTAGCACTTGCGTGTCCTCACCTGCTGAGCGCTGAAAACTCGAGGTATTTTTGTTTGGAGAGTTCCCCTGAAAATGGTTGCAGCTGCCAGCCTGGGCGGAACCGTCTGTCTCCGAGGGTGTGTTTGGGAACGATGGGGTTTCCAGTACTGACCCAGTGCCGACTTCCTCCCCCAAGACGTCACCGATCCTCCCTGCCACCAGAGGTCACTGGCTCCCCTGGTGATGCTTGTCATTCCCAGCCCCTCCGGGAATCCCAGCCTATTGTCCAGCCTGCTCATGGGAACTCGAAAGTCTAGTTCTGAGTTTCTCGGCCGACATGCCAGGAACACTTAATGAGCACGCCACCCCCTTGGAGTTCACGTGGAAAGTTCGCTTTTGGCCGTCAGTGGGAACACTTCCTGTTTCAGCCACACCTGCTGGGGTTGTGGAGTGGGGCTTGACTCACTGCAGGCAAGAGCACAGAGGCGCAGGTTAGTGCCAGTCGCAAGCCAGAGGAAGAGCACACATTTCAGCGGGCCCTGGGAGAACCAAGGGTGGTTGGTTCTGTAAACTGGACCCCCCACGCCCCCGCCCAATAGGCCTCAGGGCCCTGGATCTGTGCCTGCAGACAACCTGGAATGGCTTGCACCCCGGAGATGGCAGATTTATAGGGCGGAGCTGTCTCTCGGGTGAACACAGATCAGTGCAGATTGGTGTTGTAGTTTGCATGCTTGATATCACTGTCCGCCTTTCCCCCGAGTCTAGACTTGAAGCTCTTTCAGGGCCAGCAGGTTGTATCGTCCAGCCTGCCCCGTCTGGGGCCTTGAGTGCAGGGGCTAGAGAGAAGCTGAGTTCCCCGTGACGGGTGCAGGTCACACCCAAGTGCCTCTCTTCCCGGAAACCTCCATCCAGCTTTACAGAAGCAAACGGCCCGGCCCCGAGCTACAGTTCCTTACAACACCACGGGCACTCGGGTGATTGCCTGTCCTGTTAGGTCTGCCGCCATTTATCTTTGTGCCCATCGAGAGCTGTCACTTACAGAAGCAATGCTGCAGGTTGCAATGCTGCAGGTTACGACGCTGCCACAGGTGTGGCCCTTTCGGCTCTGTGCAGAGCTGGGTGGGGTTACTGAACCTTACGGTAGGGGTGGAGCTTGACTCAACTCCTCTTCCACCAACGAGCATTTCTTTCTGGCCGTCTCTGAAGTGAATCATCAGTATAAGCAGCCAGCCGGGTGCCTTCCTCGTCAGTTGTGTTAAAACTTGCCGGTGGACCATCAGAGAGAGGGGTGTGTGCGGGCCACGTTTCCACACAGGAAAAGCGAAGACAGGCTGGGAGCCCGAGGGTCGAGGGTCGTCTCCCACCTGCGCCGGGGGAACACTAGCCCAGGCTGACGTTTCCAGCAGAGGGAGGTGGCCTGTGTTCTGAGAGCCTGGAGGACACTCGCAGGTAAGAACAAAGGCACCACTGTATGTTTATTATATGAGTGCATAACGTCTAGTGTGGACGGGCCTGGAGCTGGAGTTTGGGGTAGTGCTGTTTTTATGTATCAGTGGCATTCTTCTAGCCCACACCAAGACTTTTCCTTCATGAATGACTTCTTTTTGGTGTTTGCGGTTAGTTGCAATTGACCAGTTTTGCTCTCCTCATGTAAAGGCGGGATGAGAGCAAAGAATGAGACTTGAAAAGAATTGGCCTCTGAACTCTCCTGATTGCACTACTGTTTGCTTCTCATTTCTCTGTCTGGACTGTTTAGAAACATGTACACTTTTTATTCAGAAACTGAAAGCACAATGGGTACTTTTGTTTTCTTTTTGAAATCATGGAAAATGTAGACCACTTAAGTTCTGGGAATTTTGTTCTCTGATTTAGGAATCACGGGTTTGGGAGGAAGCAATTGTGTTTTTCTTCCTGTTCTGTTTTGAATCTCTCTCTCAAATGTTTCTTTCCTTTTCACTTTTAAAAAAATATTGTATTTATTTATTTGTAGAGAGAGGGTAAAGGAGGGAGAAAGAGAGTGCGAGAAATATCCATGTGCCAGAAATACATTGATAGGTTGCCTCTCACCCAGCCCCAACTGGGGACCTAGCCTGCAACCCAGGCATGTGCCCCGACTGAGAATCGAACTGGCAACCTTCCATTTTCAGGCTGGCCCTCAGTCAGGTGAGCCACTCCGTCCAGAGCTAGGTCTGTCTTTTCTCTGAGTATTTCTGACTTAGAAATCTCACTAGAGAAGAGGAAGACACCAACTGTCCTTGGCCTCAAATGAATTAACATCCCAGGGTGTGAAGTCATTTGCTTGAACCATGATTTATGGTTTCTGTCTGAATTTTTGGTAGGTAGTTACACAAATCTTTCTTCCTCTTAGTACTTGGCTTACATGGCTTATCTAAATGCATGTGTTATTGTTGTTGTTGTTGTAACTTGAGAGGACAAAACTTAAAGCTCAGACACAGTCCGCTGAATTTTTCCTTTGGGTTTCGCTGTCATTTCCCCACCCTTACTACTCACGCATACGAATACACTATATGATTAACATGTGAGTTTTCTGTTTCTTTACTGTCTCAGCTGATGCTGATTCATAAACTGTTAGTTCACCGTTGGGCAGAATGTCTGTAGGTTGCGAAAGCCTACAACCAACTGGAGTGCAGGCCACACCTCTATACTAATGCACCAGGTCGCCATAAAACAAGCATTCCTAATGTTAAATGTGGTTTAAGACTGATGGAATTTAAGGCAATAAAAATGGACCAACAGTGTGCAATAGCAAAGCCTATAGTCAAGTGGGAGTTATTCATTAATAAGATACTTTATTGCACAGTGAGAAGGGTATTGTTTACATGTGTTTGAGTTACACTGTGCCAATCAAACGAAGAAAGGGAAACCAGTAACTAAATTATAAGTGGGTCCTGGCCAGGTAGTTCATTTGGTTAGAGCATCATACAGATGCTCCAAGGTTGCAGGTTCAGTCCCCAGTCAGGGCACATACAAGGATCAACCAAAGAATTCACAAATAAGTAGAACAATGAATGAATGTCTCTCTCTCTTTCTCTCTCAATCTCAATCAAACAAACAAGCAATAAAAAATAAACCATGTGGAGGAATTTAAAGAACCTAAGTGGTATTGCATTTTTTAAAAAGATGTCTGTGTGATGAGGACAACATGAATTTTAGTTTCCCCGGGAATTTGAGTATGATGGTGAACTCGAGGAGAGATAAACAGAAATACCTTCTATTTAATTAGATAGGGGGAAAGGAAGGAAATGATTCTCACAGGCATTTTTTTTTTCATTAAAAGAAGGTTTTTATGGAGGGGGTCTGAGCTGTGTGTTGCAACTAAGTGGTATATTTAAAACAATACACTTAGGACATTTTCTTGTCACTGGAATGTCACGGAAAGATGCAAGATGAAGGCAGGAGCAGAACGGTGGGGATTTGCTAGCTGGGAGCATAGACGTTTTACTCTGAAGTGTGTTTCGGAGCGTGTGGTGGTGGTAGGGAGCCTCTGTACTTGTACATTGTAGAGGCAGCTAATAAAACCGAGGGTTTTGTAGTTAAGACGACTATTTGGGGGAGGGAGAGCTGTTTTGATTTTTTGGACTTCATTTTAGGCAATGTTTATTCCATCTGTGCGTGTACTTCTTCGGGCATTTCCAAGTCAGTTTTCAGGCGAAGTCATTTGCATATCATCTCTTTCACCTTGGCAGGAGCCTGTGCCTCCTCCTGCTCTCTCTCCTTTGCCGTTTGAGTTCATGGTGATTTAGTGTGCGAGCTATGTGTAGAGGGGTTCCCATCCTCTGGGCTGGCTTGAGCAAGCCTGGTCACCTCCCAGCTGGGATCCCAGGGGCTCCGGGGGCCCTTCGCCTTCGGGGAGACGGCAGAAGCGTGTGTTCTCAGGTGTTGGCAGACTGTGTCTCCACTGTGCCGTCGGTGGCTGAGAATTCCACAGAGGGTCACCTGGCACGGCTTCACCGAGGGTAAATATTTGTGCTGTCTCCACGCTAGGCCTGGTTTTCTTGGTACCCAGGTAGGCAGGAGCACAGACAGGTAGGCGGCTTCCCCCTGGGATCCCGCCCCCTGGCCTGGGCTTATGGAGCGGCCCGGGGGAGACCACCAGCCCTCCTGAAACTGAGATCAAAGGGGGCTTTGTTTCTGACTCATCGGCAGGCCCGGCAGGCCCGAAGTCTAGATGTTACAGGAAACCCCTCCTGCCCTGCTCTTGTCACCAAAACTGGATCAGCCAAAGGAATCACGAGATCTTGAACCATGACCGCCACTCTCTCAGCCGGGACATGTGAGCTGTGTATTCATCTTAGAAGTACCGTATTTTGCTGTGTATAATGCACACCCACGTTTTTTGGCCCAAACTTCCAGGAAAAGAAATCCTTTGTTTCAAGTTTTTAATTCAGTTTTTGCTTATTTATATTTATATGTTTGGTTTTTTGTATTAAAAGGAATTTTAGCATTTGTTTTTGAAGATATTATGGTGCAAGAAATTTTATGTAACAAATAGTTACAAAACACAAGAACAGAGACAAGATATTTCAGACACTACCCATGTATAATGTGCACCTTTATTTTTCCTCACAAATTTATGCAAAAAAAAGTGTGCATTATACACAGCAAAATACGGTAGTTACTGGAAGAGAAGTTAAAATACCAGCTCCTGATTGACATCATCCCTGAAAACAAAGGATTGATTTTCCTCTCTCCGAGAAAGGAATTTTCTGCGGAAATTTTTGGAACGGCACAGGAGATGTGAGACATACCATCACCTCCCAAAGGTAGTTAACAGTTCACTTCAGACTGAGTGGAAACGCAGAAACGATAGATTCCGGCGGGGCAATGGAGTTTAATAGGTTCCACGAAGAAGCACCGCTCGGTGATGTAAGCGGTTGCACTCACTTCCCTGACTCACCCACCGGCCGCAGGTGAGAGGTCACATGCAGTTACTAACCAGCTCTGACTCAGGCCGGTGACTGGAAACCCCGTCACGGAGGGCATGTGGTCATGTATTTCTTTTTCTTTCTTTTTTTTTTTTTTAGGATTTTATTTATTTATTTTTAGAGAGCGGGGAAAGGAGGGAGAAAAACTTCGATGTGAGAGAGAAACATCCATGGGTAGCCTCTCATCTACACCCCAACCCGGGACCAAGCCCACAACCCAGGCACATGCCCTGACTGGGAATCGAACCCACAACCTTTCACTTTGTGGGATGATGCCCAGCCAGCTGAGCCACACTGGTCAGGCCTGGTCATGTATTTTTGAGCAGAGGTCATGTGGAGTGGCAGGGCTGTGATCTTCAGGAGCATTAGCCAGTGCGGGGTGGGGGGGGGCGGTGTTGAACCTTCAGCTCCATTAACTGGGTCAATGTGTTTATTTTGGCCAAGATCTGCCATGCTAAGTTAACAAGCTGGAGACTCAAGGAAGTCTCTTGTTTTGTTAAAGGAAATGGTGCGGCAGGCTTTAAGGCATTTTAAATTTAGATATATACTCAGTCTCTCTCTCTCCCTCTCTCTCTCTCCCCCCCTCTCCCCCCACCCCCCGCCACTATTTCCCTCTTGCCCTGTTGTGTCGAGGTTTTCAGGGGCATACTTATATGTGGGCTCATCAGTGAGTGATCCGTCTGAAAGATTTGTTCTTTTTGGATACTCTTCTGTCTGGTGTTATAGTCATGTGACAATTTCAACACGTGGGCAAGGCAATTTAAGACACTTGTAATGCTTTGTTTATTACTTTAAAATAATTTGTCTTATTATCCTTTTAGCTCACTAATTACAAATACTTATTACATATCTTTGTGCTAGACACTGAGGGGTACCTCTTTTTCCTTTAAGCTTGGCAGTTTTCATTAAGCTAAAACTCTCGGAAGTTTGTTCCTTACCTTATTTTTTTTTTCATTTGATGAATTTAATTTTCAATATATACTTTAATAGCTGTTCAGCCCTGGGCAGAGCGAGGATGTCAATCAAAGACAATTAAGACTTGATTTGTAAGATTAATCAGAATGGGAAAATAGGTCCCCTAATCTCGTTAGCTGGTTTTAAAATATCAGTGTTCCTCTCAGTTCTTGGTTCTTTAAAGGGAGGCCACACCCCAGAGGTCGAGTGGTATTCTGTGTGTGCACAAGTGGAGCTCTGTGTTGGAGGGAAATGAAGACTTTAACAGGCGAGGAGGTTATGGAAGCTGAGAGGTGGGCACGTCAGGAGAAGAAGGAGAGAGTGAGGACGAGAGGAGGACATGGGGGCCCCACCGTAGCACCTGTGCGGACCCGCAGGTGCTGAGAAACCCCGCCACATCCCGCGCTGCAGGGGTATCGCCATTAAAGTGTGATTTGGAACATGGCACGGCCCAGAAAGCTTTGATGGCAAAGCCAGCATCTTAGCTGAGCAATAGCTGCTTGGGGGATAAGACCCACCAGCGTGGCAGTTCGACTCAGCCTTGCAGTTGCAGGCAGCACAAGCCCCGCCCCTCCCCAGGCTGTCAGGGCCCCGGGCTCTCCACCTGCGTAATCCCAAGTGTGACCCACCTCATAATTAAATTCCCCTTTTGTTGTGCTTGTACACATCTATATTTTTTCTCTTTTTTTTTTTTAAGAAGGGGGGAGAAGTGTGGGCAGAGAACAAAATAGAAAGTGATTTGTGTGCCTGCAAACTGAGAGTCACCAGTTAGAGTCTAAGTGACCTCCGCACCTTGAGGGGAAACTCATTTATTCAGCAGCTTTGCGCTGAGCACCTCCGGGCATCCTGGGGAGGTCGGAAGGCCACCAGTACAAACAGGAGAGGCCAAGTGCCCCTCAGTGCCTGGTGTGGGCTGCACCGCCCCACCTGCAGGGGGCTTCAGCCTGGGGGAAAGACCAGCAATAACCAAGTGAGCAGACACTGTCCTGGGTGGTAGTGTGAGGGGCTGTAAAGGGGTGTCCGTCAGGAGACAGGAAGAACAGTTACATGGGTGGGCACACTTTTCTCCTTCTGCACGGTAGCCCCTAACGCTTCCCAGAATGCCCGTTTTTGCTTAGTACGGGAACTGTGGCCAACACCAGGATAGTGGTTAGAAAACCTGCTTTAAAAAAATCCTGTGTAATAACATCCTTCCCATAGAAAACTGTAAATTATTGTGCCTCGAAGGGTAAATAAATGGTCATTGCTCCTAGAGCAAAATGAAGCAATATATCCTGGAAAAAAATATTTTCACTCATCAAACATGTTTCAGGGTCATCTTATCTAGACAGCATTGGGACCTAGGAACCTCGTCTGTGGGGCAGCCCCGTGCCCATGCATCGTCCTGCCCTGTCAGAGGCCAGAGGCGCAGCAGCCGAGATCGAGAGGCAGTTGGACTTGGACCATGGACATGACGCAGGCTTTGTCAATTGCCGAATAGAGTTATGTTCAGTTATGTGACCTCCAATATCTGGCCTCTCATTTGTCTTTTTTTTTTTTCACGTCAAGATGTGTCATAGCCTGTGGACTCCCAGCTTATAAATTGTTAGTTTTCCAACTCTAAGATAAATAAATATTGGAGGGGGGGCTTGGGGAGCGGAAAATGAGAACACCCCCAATCAGGGCACAGTCCCTACAGACTTCTGACCTTTTTAACCTGCGTTGCTGAGGAGGCAGCGATGTGCCCTGCGTTTCTCCGCTCCCCTTGGAGGCGAGGCCCCGAGGCCGAGAGTTCCTAGAGCAGGGGAAGCCCTGGAGGAATTGCAGTCTAATGTCACTAGGAAGGACAGCAGCAGCTCACCAGGTGCTAATGTAAGGCGTATGGAGGTGCCCCCCACCCTTGGGTGAGGTTAGCTGGCAGAGATGGTGACATCTGATAATTCCCGTTGCGGGGTGTGGGGGCAGAACCAGAAAACACACCTGCTCAGGGCTCCCTGCACGTGCGTGGGGTGCCTGCCGTCAGTTTCGTTGCCGTCTCACTGAAAACTACCCTAAAGGAAGAAAAAACCCCCTTCTTTGTCAAACGGGCAACTGTTACATTCTCGGGAGGGGTCTTCCCCCACACCCATTGAAGGATTTCCCACTTCCTTCCCATCGTTCAACATCGCTGGTTCAGAAAGGTCCCTGGACCAACCCGTTAACGAAAGTGCATCTATTCCCTCTCTGTTCACGGCCCACCTCAGCCCTCTCTGCCAGCGGCGGGCTTTTCCTGTTCGGTTTGTCATGTTCTGATGCCCTGTACTAATTGATTCCGTGTTGCTCACAACCTCTGTCCCTTTGCTACAGTGTCACTTCCACAAGGGCGGGGAGTTTCCGGTGTGTCCTTCCCTGTAGTTTGTATCTCGGGGGTCCAGACCCGTGCCTGAGGCGTAGGAGGTGCTCGGTCAATATTAGTTGCAGGAAGCAGCAGAAGAGGAACCCAGACACGCCGAGCCTCGGAGGGTCTGCGATGGAGCCTCCGGGTGGTCTCCGTGGCCCGGCCGTGGCTCCGGTGGAGGCCAAGGTTTCTCCTGAGCTGTCGGTACTTTGCGGGGAGCTGTCGGTGGGCTGCCTGGCCTCACCTTTGTGCCTTAGTGGGATGGAGGGGGCTGGGTGGCTCTCAGCACGTGGAGATGAAAGTGGCATTGCCAGCCTTTCTGACGTACTTTTTCTGAGGTTCGGGTTGAGCTGGCTTCTGTTACGCAGGGGAGCTCTGTCCTGGGGAAATGGCTCTGGGAAGCTCCGGGCAAGCTGGTCACCGGCCTGGCGCACGTGTGACCCGTTGTGGGTTTTCCTGCCTAATTGGCACTCTGGTTTCCAGCAGTCGACACGCTGCAGTGACACGTCCTCTGTGGTTGGACTTAGCCTTAATCCTTTGCTAATTGCCTCCTGTTCGAACGCCCTCGGAGCAGGCTGTCCTATACTTTCCGAGTCTGCTCCAGTGCTGTTGGCTTTCTTTGTTTCAGTCCTGATGTGAGAAAAATAACCAAGAGATCACAAGGGAGGCTGTTTGATCTCCATCCGATTTGCTCCTGGATTAGCACTGCTGTGCTTTAAAAGACGAGCGCCGGCCGTGGCTCAGCCTGTCTGTCCCGCGGTAGGGACAGTGGTCTGTTCCAGCATCCGTCTGCTGCAGAGACTGAGCCCGGCCACCACCCCACGTGCCCGACCTGCCCTTGCCCCGTCAGGATACCCTGCCAGGCAGTCACTTGTTGCAAGCCTACTGTGTGACTGGAATGCCATACACACAGATAACCAATGCATGGCTCTGTCGGCAAGAACCTTCGGGATCAGTAGCAGAAATGGACACCGAAGTAAACGACCACCACACTGATAGACTGCTGCCATCAGGAGTGGGGTCTGGGGGTTAGGATGTCTTCTCAGAGATAGTTGAGTTGGCTCTGAAGGTCACGTGCAGGCAGGCGGGGGGGCAGGGCATCGCCAGCAGAGGGAAAAGGATGGTGTGCTCAGAGAACTGAAAGTCCCCTTTGGCTAAATGTGTACAGCACACAGAAAGTGACATTGGAGGGGCAGGTAGGGGCCAGAGGCAGGTGGCTGTATATGTCACAACAATGTGGACTGGATCTGTGAGGTCGTGAGAACCAACTCAGGGTGGGTGAGTCCCAGGAGTCCGCCTTGGGTGATGGGGTTAGTATTTGGCACATTAGCAAGATGTGGAATAGAGGAGGTTGGAGCTTGCAGCAAAATTTGTCCATGAGGCATTTAATCACTGAGGTCGGGGTGTCCAGAGGTTCTTTAATTTGCCTGCCTGGTGCTCAAGCCTGAGGCCCTCAAGATATGGAGTATAAACTTAATGGGCAGTTGATGAGTGGAATTGGCTGAAACGCACTGTGGTCCCCACACCTGCCATTTCTTGCATTTAGATCTCAGGCATCTGAGTCGAATTTATGTTCCGTTATAAGGAGGCATGCTGCAGGCAGGCAGGCACGCTCCCTGAACATTAACTGCTGAGGTGTCGGACTGCTTTTTCCGTCTAGTTGCTGAATGTTATCCCTGCAAAATGGGGGCGTGCACGTGCATGCTCACCCTGCGTGGAGGCCGCCTAAAACCGTGACCCCCTAATGACCCAGTGAAGAGCGAGAGAGAGATCTTGTCTCCCTTTGTGGTGGCACCTGCGACATCCACAAGAGGCATTTTTTGTGGCATGCAATCGTGATTGCTGTTTAACAGTATCTCAGTCCATGTCGGCTGCACAGAAACTTGAGGTTAACTACGTGAGTGTTGTCTTAGTCATCTGCCCGTCTTAAGGGCTGCTTGGCGTGTGAAAGTTCCCATCTGTATGAAGGCTTATGCACCTTTATTTTGAAAGGAAGGCTTCCCAGGGTGGAGGGGAAAAGTCCATAGCACGCTACCAAAGCATGGGAAACAGCACTGAGAATTGAGGTGCTTGGAATAAAAATGTATAATGGTGCACACTAAGTTAGTGACCCATTAATTATTATGAACCCCCTTTCTAGTTTATAAGGGATTATCAACAGTCTAGTCAGGGTTTCCGAAATGAACTGTTTTGTTATTTGCTTCCTAAGTTCATCCTCAAATGTTAATATTTCCTGTGTCCTTTTGATTTGAACATTATGTTTCTCACACAGGAGTGTGTCAGTTCCGCAGGGCAGTTGTGAAAAGTTTGTCTTTAGTTCATCGAAAGTACCTCATGGTGTTTTCAGTCTCGGGTGATATTGTTGCTGAAAGGGGTTCCTTGTGAACCCCCCTGTTTTGTTTTCTTTGAGTTTATTTGAGCTTATACCTCAGGACACTCTGGGGTATGACCCTATGGCTCCCACATGGTAGAAAGGCCAGGACAGTGAAGCAAGTTTAAGAAAATAAAATCAATATGGAAAATACACTCTGCATCTACTCGAGCATCACCAGGTAGGAGGTAGACTGAGAATTCTATATTTTGACAAATTGGGCCAGATAATGCTTCCACATGTCTGACCCTGGCAAGAGGTTGCCCTGTCACGGTGATGGGTAGGAAGTCAAGAAATATTTATTGAAGACTCATTCTGTGCAGGGTTCTGTGGAAGATGGCGGCTAGGGACTTGCAGCTACTTTAAGAGAATTAAGATCTACACGCTTGAAAGGAAGGGCGAATCGTGCAGAAAGACACACGAGCCAGCGGCCAGGGAGTGGTGCGAACACCGTGACTGCAGGAGTGCAGGCTGTGGAGAGGCTGGTGATGGCGGGCGGTTCGTGTGGGGCAGAGGAGGAGGACGCCTGGCTGCCTCTAGCCTAGAAGGATCTGGGATTTCCGTAGTCCGAGGGGAGAAAACGGAGAACCACCCCTAAGTGAGGGCGCACCAGGGGTAAGTGGGCTGAACACTATGAAGGTGGTAGGTCGGCCTGTGCGGGAACCGAACCGAAGTGGCTCTCACTGATTGACGAGTGGTTTAATGGGATTACGCACTCCCTGGCCGATGGAAATTCTGGAGCACAGGGCGCCGGGAAAGCAGGGATCTGTCTGTATTCTGGTCACGTGCCATCAAGAGCTGACCGCCGCGGTTCTTGGGGCAGAGGTGCATTTCATTCTGCGGAAATCCTCTCTCTCTTAGTCAGTCACGTGTGCTGCCACTCTGTGATGGACACGTTCCTCCTCGGGATCGAAAGGACAAGGAGAAGCACATGTGTCCGGAAAGCAGAGCCGCCACCAGCGTGAGCCTGAACGCCAAAGACACGGCTCCAGGAGGCGGGGCGTGGTGTGGGCGGGAGCTAGGCCTGCCAATAAGGGGAGCCTGCTTCCGGCTGCCTTTGGGACTCCTCGTGTCTTTAAGGGAGGGGGGATTATGAAACATCTGAACCCAGGGAAAAATCTCCAGTGTGCCTCCAGCTTTGGAGATGTGGTCGGGCTTCATTTCTACATCACACACTCTTTCTTTTTGACGACGTACGGGCCTAGAAGATGCGGATGTGGGAGCCTGCCACGCAGTGTTTATCTGCCAGACTGGGGGGAAACCGTGTGCCCCGAGACCCTCGTCGCCTGGCCCGCACCGGGGTGGGTCCTTGCCCCTCCTCCTATTGATTCTCGTTCTTTTTTTTCTCCCTGTAAAACATAACTGTTTTTCCCTCTTTTAAAAGTCAATTTTTTAAAAAAGGCCTCGTGATGATACAGAACCAAATCCAGCACAATGGAAGGTCAAGCGGCTGGGGGCTTGTTTGCACGTTTAATTGTGGGAGGAAAAAAAGGTTATTTTGAGAATTATTTTTCAGAGAGTCAAGAGGATCCTGGGTTTCCCCGAGAAATCCTTCGTGTTTTCCGGAGCAGTCTGGCTGTGGTCAGCAGGGCGGCATGGGGTGGGAGTGTGTTTTAAGTGTTGTGCAATTTAGTGCCCGAGTCCCTAACCTCTTATCTAGAGTGCGAAACTGTAAATACTCTGGAAACTGAAAACATTTTTGTAGATTCGTAGGAAATGTACTTGACAGCAAAGCCTGGCCTGAGCGGACTGGGGAGCAGTTCTGGTTTCACACGGGCCCCTTAACGTGCGTACATGCCGCGGCACGCACCCTGGCATTGGACGTGGGCCCTGCCCCACTGCCCTCCTGGGGTGTTGCACAAGAACTGACATAGTCGGAATCGTCTTTCCGAAAGGAAAACCGAGTCAGCCCTGCGACACCTTTGGCCCCAGGATTTCGATAAGGGCTGGCTCTAACAGGGCGTCAGTGTCCGCAGGCTGCTGTAATGAAGAACCACGCACTGTGGGTGGGGGGGGCCTTAAGCGCAGAAATGTACTGTCTCACAGCTCTGGAGACGGGACGTCTGAGATCAGGGCGTCAGCCAGGCCGTGCTCGGAGGGCTCTGGGGAAAACGCCTCTCTTGCCTCTTCTCTTTTCTGGTGGTCACTGCAGTGCTAAGCATCCCTTGGCTTGTAGGGACGTCTGTCCTGTCCCACGGCCCCTCCTCCCTCGGTCCTCACACCATCTTCCCATGGGCACGTCTGTCCCTGTGTCCAGACTTCCCCTCTGATAAGGACGCAGCCACGGCGGATGGGGGCCCACCCTAATGACCTCTCTTTAACTCATGCACCTCTGTAATCAGTCGCATTCAGAGGTACTAGGGGCTAGGACTTCAGCCGGTCTCCTTTGGAGGGAATGAATGAGCCCACATCACAGGGAGCAGCACCTCAAGACGCACCGCTCTGCCTTCTCTCTGGGTTCAGGGCAGTGCCCTGTCCGAGACCTGCGTCTTGGGGCTCTCCTGCCCTTGCAGCCGCGTCGCTGAATCCGTGTCTCTCTTCAGCCTGCAGCAGCTGTCACGTGTCATGTTGGAACCCCACGGGAGGGAGGAGTCCCTTTCCCTTGGAGAATCTGGACTGTGAGAAGACAGATTCTTGCGGTGAGAACTGGACTGGGCCTGGGGTTAGCTCCGGAGGCTCCTCTGCCATTCCCACCCCTGAGAAGTCTAGAATGTTCCGGCGCATGCCAAAGGAAGCATTATTCAGAAAGTGCTCAGTGCAGTTCCTGGCACGCAGTAAACACTCCAGGGCAGAGAGGCTGATAATGCTCTTTTCTGAGCCATGTCCCCCGTCTGCCCCCTGAAAGTCGGCCCCGCGCCACCCACACTCAGCACAGTTGTATAACCCTCTGCTAGACCTTTGTCCCTGAGCACCCAGTGCTGGGGGCCTCGGCAGGGTCCATCTCTGCAATGTCGGGGGGCACGCATGACCTCTGTGAGCCGTCTTTAGTCCTCGCGTCCTGGCGTGGCCAGTGACGGCCAAGGTGACGGGCCGGCTGTGCCCCGGGAACTGCCGGCTCTTTCAGGGTTCATTAAACCCACCTTGTTCTCCCTGTCCAGTTAAGAAAGGCTGAACTCCCTGAGCAGTTCCCTACCTTAGAATTTGCCCTGTTTCCTAGTTCAGCACAGGTCGGTGCTGATCCCATTTTGGTGTCAAGTTCAAAGTCCCTCTGCTTGACCAGTGGTGTTTCTCTTCAGTCATACGGGCGTGGGTGGGAGTGGCCAGGAGTGGACTTCGTGTTACAGGAGAGTGTCCACCGTGGAAGCTGTTCTGTGTCTGCACACCTGTTTCTTAGGCAATGGGGAAGGTACCTTGAATGTCCGTTCTGTGACATTCGGGTTGGGTTGACTTTTCAAACCACGAGGGGCGTGGCTGGGTGAGCGGGTGGTCAGCCCCCCGCCAGAGCTGGGCCAGGACAGAGCAGCTGGCTGAGGTGACCACGTCTCCGAACCCCCCCGCCCCCCTTACCTTGTTTCCTTTAGAACCGAATTCCCAGCGGGCTCTTGTTGGGGCAGGCTACTTGTGACGTTACCCTCACTGGACAATGGTGCTTTCTCAGATGGGCAAGAGCTGACTTGCCTTTACTCCCTTCCTGCCCCTTACCCCACTGAAACAAACAAAGAGTGGCACTGACAGGTGAGGTGGAGCTACAGGTAGGCCTTGGAGGCTGGCCTTGCCGTGACCCCAGTAACCATGGCTAGTGTCAAGCGGCCACAGTAAGCGCACCAGGCAAGGCAAAGCCCTTGGCATCCGGCGGAGACGAAGCTGCACTCCTGCCCCCAAGGAGCGATTGGATAGTGGGGACAGAAACACTGAATGGCATGAGCTCGTGGTGCTGGGTCCTGGGAAACTAGAAGGAAAGATGGAGTCTCCACGGTTCCCAAAGGGAGGTGCCCAGATGAACACACTGTGGCAAAGGCTGAGGGTCAGCTCCTGCCTCAGAGCGGAATGGGAAGCGCTGGGGTTGGGGCCCAGCAATCCGTGTCATCACCTGGCCCTCCGGGTCACTGCGGTGCCCCCCACAGTCTGAGCATCTGTGCCCCAGGCACTCCCAAGCCCCAGGCCTTCCTCCCTCGCCCCGGCCACGGCAGCAAAGCCGTGTGGGAGAGCTAACGTGTCTGCACCTGCTCCAGGGTCCTCTTCTCACTGCACGTGCAGCAGAGAGGGCACGTGTGGGTGTTCTAGATTGTTCTAGTTCACCATTACCAGCAGCGTGTAGGCACTGCCAAGAGAGTGAGTGTGCAGCCCTCGGCGGGTGTCTGTCTGGAGAAAGGTGAGGAGTGGGCTGTTCTAAGGAGGGGCCATCCTGAGACAGGGTCGGGTGCAGATGGGGAATACTGGAAAGTGTCCGTGATCAGCTCAGCAACTTCGTAATTCTGCACAGGAGTAGTGTTCTCTGCAACACTAGGCTGGCTTCCTCGGTGGGGATTTTGCATCTGCCCAGCCTGGAGTGCCTTCTCTGGAGAGTTCATAGATGGAGCAAATTTTCTTTCTGCTTCTGCTAGAGTATGAAATAATGCTTAAATAAATAGAGTTGGCCTGTATGGTTTTCAAAGAACTTCTTTGGGGATGATTTCGCATTTAGGTCCCAGCATCATTTCGGATCCAAAGGACTTGTAAGACTCAGGCCTCTGGTCCAGCAGCCCAGGGTTCTCTCGTCAGCAGGGGCCGGAAGGAAAATACCGGGAGAGGCTAGGGCTCCCTCCGCAGGTGGTTACATGGGAGAGCTGCATCCATTGCACCCTGACTTGATACAAACTAGCCGTTTGTACATCTGTCGTTAACACGTGTGCCCTGTCCATAAGATTTCTGCCTTCACTGCCTCTCGGGATTCCTGTCTACTTTACTACTCCTTGTGTGAAACAATTACAGAAACATTTACCAGCTGGTGATACTTCTGTAGGCCGGAATTAGTTCTTTGGGGCATTTGGTAGGTGCATATACAAGTATCCTAGAGATGAGGTGCTCCCTGCAGCCATGACCCAAGGCTGGGACCCCCAAGGGACCGATTACAGCTGGCAGGGGCGAGGAGAGTTGCTCCTGACTACAGAGCTCAAGTCGTGAGCGCCTGGGAAGGCTTGAGGGTAAGAGGAAACCACCAGTTGCTCCAAACAGCAGAATTCTCACTGAAGTGTCCGAAAGTGTGTTTTTGAGCAGCTGTACTGAAAAATGCCGGAACTGAAACGTTCAATGCCTCTTCTGCCTGCTGAGGACCAGCATAAGAGTGTGTCTGTCTGTAAATTGACTGTTGCTTTGTTGTATTTGTTGGAAGATCGTATGTATTTGAGAGTGAGTGATTGCCCGTATTGGTGACAAGTGACACGTATTTCAAAGTATACTTCGTGCCTTTTGTGTTTCAAAGTATATGTGTATGTATTTCAAAGTATATACTTCAGGCCTTCCAGTGCATCTTGAGGCCTGGAATGTAGATGCATAGTCTTTCACAAATCCTCAGTTGTCATCTATTTAAGGCAACTTTCTGGGTAGAAAAAAAACACTTGAAGCCCTTCTGAGTTTGGTATTGACGTGCAGCCCTGGAGTCACAGGGTTCCATGGCCGGCCGAAGTGCGCATTGCAGTTGAAGCGTGTGTGAAACTGTTACTGAAGTTTTATAATATTTTTTTAAAAAACATTTCATTTATTTACTTTTTTTTTTAAAGATCTTATTTATTTATTTTTAGGGAGGAGAGCGAGGGGGGGAGAGAGAGAGAGAGAGAGAGAGAAACATCAATGTGCGGTTGCGGCCTGCAACCCAGGAATGTACCCTGGCTGGGAATCGAACCTGGGACACTTTGGTTCCCAGCCCGTGCTCAATCCACTGAGCTACGCCAGCCAGGGTGTTTTTATAATATTTTTGTATTTATAAAAGCAGTACTTGCTCCACAGTAGAAAATTTAGAAAAAAATAACCACATAGAAGAAAATAAACGTAATTTATCAATTTATCACCCAGAAAGAATGATTAACTTTAGCTGTGTTTTTCTCAGTTACTTTCATGCATACAGAACTAGTGCCACTTTTAGGCCCTGCTTATTCCTTAGTGTTATGCCACGATTATTTTTCCCACTTGAAAAATACTCTTAGAACACACTATTTTAATGTTTTAAGAAATTTAGTCCATGATTAGACCTTCTAGACCTTCTAGATTAATTTGTTTAATTAATTAAATACATTAAACCACTTCTCTACCGGTCTAGAAGTTTGCTCCCAACTTTTTCTTACATATGATGCTGTAATGAGCCTCTCTTGCAGATAAATATTTGCCTGCATCTCTCTGATGATTTCTTTGGGATTCATTCTTAGAAATAGATCTGTGGATCAAGGCTTCAGCACTTTGGATGCTTTTGCACCTCCTGCCATCTCGCTTTCCAGAAAGCTTGTAATGATTTCTCTCAAGTAGTAAGTTGGGCATTAAAGTGTCTGCCTCTCCTTAGAAAGTGTTTTTGATAACGTTAGATGAAAACTTCAGCTTCGATATGATTCCTATACACATGTGTTTTATTCCTTCCTTCGCTCTCTAGGAAATTTTTCCCCTTAATTGGTGTTTGCTGTTATTTCTTTATCAGTAATTTATGTAACACTGACTATAATAGTAAAAATGGAGCCCTGGCCAGGTGGCCCAGTTGGTTGGAGCATCATCTCGTACACCCCAAAAGGGTGCTGTTTCAGTCCCTGGTCAGGGCAACATACCTAGGTTGTGGGTTCGATTCCCCAGTCAGGGCCTGTATGGGAGGCAACCAATTGATGTCTCTTCTCCTCTCCATCTCCCCCCTCCCTCATCCTGCCTCCTCTTCTCCCTCCCTCCCTCCCTCTTTCCCTTCCTCTCACTCTAAAATCAATAAACATATCCTTGGGTGAGGATTTAAAAAAAATAATAAAAGTGGAAAAGAATGAGGAAACCCACAAAACAGGTTTTCCAGTGAAACTTTCTGGGTTAGCGAAGCCTCCGTGTGTCAGACACAGTCAGGCAGTCAAAATGAATTTGATCTCCGGAGCCACGCAGCATTCCGGCATTAGCCCTCTGCTCTCTGTGAACAGGGGGCAAAGACGCGGCCTGTGCAGGCCGTCCCGGGAGAGCACTGGGCAGCTGCACCTCACGGGAAGGATTACTGCTTCCTTCCTTCTGGTTACGGCCGCGGTGCTCCCGTAGGTGGAAAACACGGGTGGAGATGAAGACCTTTCTCTTTGTCTTCTGCTGTCTGAGGAAGGGGACTTGGGAGGGGACTGTAGAGCCAGCGGGCGAGGCAGGGTCATTCCAGCCTGGCTGCCGTCTGACCGTGATCCACCTCGAACGCTTTGCACAGTGGAGGCAAATGTGCCTTCCTCCCCCTTCTCCTCCTCGCTGCCCTGCCTCCTTTCAAACACGTGGGTCTCAGCAAAGACAGTTTAGTCTGATGAAACTGAGTGAGCGATCACTGCCAAAGGGCTTGCCTGGACACGTCCCGGTTTGTCCCGGGACACGTCAGTGAGTCAGGGGCAGAGGGTCAAGGATCGCCCCATTAGTGATGCGTCAGCACCGACTGCCCTTGTTCAGTGTGTCCCACGAGGGTGAGCAGTGGGCAGATCCAGAAGGTCTTGCTTAATGGTGACGGAGGTGGAGTGAGAACCCTCCCTGAAGTCCTCACACCTGGGTGAGATCGGTGCAACGCAGTAGCCCTAGAGTAGCCTTGTTGGAGATAACTGGAGAGCCCTCACTGGCTGTGGCTCAGTGGGCTGGGCGTCATCCTGCAAACCTAAAGGTCACCGGTTTGATTCCCAGTCAGGGCACATGCCTCGGTTGCAGGCCAGGTCCCCAGTTGGGGGCGTGCCAGAGGCAGCCGATCGATGTTTCTCTCTCACATCGATGTTTCTCTCCTTCTCTTTCTCCCTGCCTCGCCCTTTCTCTAAAAGTAAATAAATCTAAGAGACGACTGGAAAGAGTGCCAGAGAGGGGAAGCAGAATCTTCAGTTCTGGGTTCCATGTTGAGAATAATTGCAAAGGCTACCCCCCCCCCCCAAAAAAAAAAAATCAGGATGGATTTTTGAGAAGTCACCAGGGTCTTTTGGTGGCTTCTCATGGGGGAGCAGGTACTTCTGGCTTTTTGGTTGAGCATCTTGGCATCTGTTGGACTCTCTAAGATTTCATTCCAGGTAACAGGGCCTGTCTTCTCACCACTGAGTTCAGGCAGTTTCTGGCGTGGCTCGTGTGTCCAAGATCAGGTGGTGTCACCCTTCTACTTACCCCCCCCCTCGAAAGTCAGTCCTTGTGTGCAGATGCGGTGTCTTGCTTGTGAGTGAGCAGCTTCATGTCCCGGGTATTTTTCTCTGGACTTTGCACACTCAGTGAAAGCTACGGAGGAACCTCAGGTCACTCAGGGTGTGTTTTGTGGTCTCTGCCCCCAGCCTAGACATAGAAATTTGGAGGCCAATTCTACATTTGAGACTTTGAGTTTAAATCACACGAAATCATTAGGATTCTCTGATGACAGAGCACGAGTGTTTGAAACGCCCCGCAGACTTAGACCAATGCGTCGTCCCAGACCAGACGTGCAGCAAAAGATTGCGGAGCCCCACGTGTGATGGGCTGATTTGTCCGGAGAGCTCTGTGCAAGGACCTGGGTTACAAAAGCAAGGCCACAAGCATTGCCTTGGGATTCATGGTGTCAGAATGGTCAGGGCGGCTTTGTCTGTGGTGCATCCTGCTCTCCCGTGGCTGATGCTGCTGGTCCAATAGGGGGCTGGAGCACCAGTGCCCCTGCATAGCCTGAGACTGCACGCAGTTATGCGGGCCCGAGAGCTGGAGGTTGGCGCGGACGCAGACTCTCCTCCTAACCTGCTCACCACGCTCATTCGGCCCCCCACTTCTTTGGAGTACACCTTTGAGTGTGTTCCCAATCTTTCTTCAGGATCCCCACCACCTCTGTTGAACCCCTTCTCACTCCTTGGTGCAGGAGGCTCCCAGCTGGTCTCCCAGCCCACTGCTTTATCGCCTTGGAACCAGTCTGCCTGCGAGTTCTCCCCGTGATGATGATGATGATGATGATGATGGTGGCGGCAGTGGCTAACATTCACCGAGTGCTCACTGCATGTCAGACACTGTTGTGATTTGAATCTTCCCACCAGCCGCCTTATAAAGGATGTACTGCTATTATCCCCATTACGTAGATGGTGAACTTAGGCCCAAAGCAGCTACACGAGTCCTCCAGAGGCATGCCGCTGCAAACACGGGGAGCCAGAGTGGAGCCCCAGGGCAGTGACCCCTCTTTAATGGCATGCAAGTCCCTTGTGGTTTGCGCTGGGGCTCCTTCTCCAGCTGCCTTTCGTCCCCCAAGTCCTCCAGCCCACTGCTGGGTCCTTTGAAGGTGCTTTTCCCTCTGGAGAGCTCTCACCCTGCTCTGGGCCCTCCCACCTCATCCCCAAAGACTTCTCTCTGGTGGGGGGTGGGTGTGGGGGTTGTCTGGGGCAGGGAAGAGGACCAGTGCATAGAAATCACCTGGAACTCTTGGTCAGTGAAGAGTCCCAGGCCTCAGCCCCAGGGACGGTGAGGTAGCGGGCCTGGCGTGGAGCCAGACACCTGACGACAGGTGCCACTGCTGCGCATGAGGTCAGGGGTCGCTGCTGTGCTGTGTCTCAGGGTCCATTCTTGGCTCCCGGCCACGAATCGCTGCTTCCATTCTCTGAGCCCCGTCCCCATGGCGGCCGGGACCGTGTCTGTTGTTCCCCACGCCGTCTCCTTGTCTGGAATATGGTGGGCACTAGGTAAATAGGATGGTATTTGAATCCTGTTATCAGTTTGTTGTCTCCTTTTAAAGGCTGAAAGGGAAGAATGTGTTGCCTAAGTAGCTTTCTACTATGCAGAGAAAGTAAAAAGGAGCGGCAAGTTCTTTTGCAAAAATAGAACGTCTCACCTAATCCACGAAGCATTGAGCTTCTTAGAGAGTAATGTCACTGCTAGCCCTGAATCGCACTGAACACCAGCCCCTGGGGCGGTGCAGCTAAGCTGCCAAGAGTGAACCCTGTTGTGGATAAGATTCCCAGTTTGTTCTCTCCACCCGGAACCCCCAGGGGGCATCTGCACGGTCCGAGGAATGAGGAAGCAGGGAAAATGTGCGCTGTTGGTGTGCTCTGAGGCATTTGTGTCAGATCGAATCAGCAGTCACAGCGGAAGCAGGGGCTCGGGAGAAGGAACAGAGACCCTCAAAAGTCTTGCGAGAGAAAAAAGAATGGAACCCCCATTTCCATGGCTGTCCCCTACGGGGCACACGTGCCGTGTGCTTGGTGCTGAGCTGGGTGCTGGTGTTAATGCCTCGTTCTCTGATCCTCACAGTAACTGAGGCAGGAGTGGCCAGTCTCATTTCATTCATAAGCAGTCTGAAGTTAAGAGCTATCACGTGACTGTCTGAAGGTCACTTAGAGGTTGGGGAGGCTGAGAGTTGAGAGGTCAAGTGGAAAGGTCAAGGGTGTCAAGTGCAGAAGTTCCGGTGGAGGAGGGATTAATGGTCTGCTTGCCTGCTCCCCTCCACGCCCCACCTGTCTTGCTTTATTGTAAAAGTGTTATGTGTTAATGGTGGACAACGGCAGGAAAATCTTACAACAGTGTGAAAGGGAGTAACGTGGAAACCAGAACCCTCTGTTCCTATGCCCTGTGCTACCTGCTCTAATAGTAATCGCTGATGAGCTACTTGTGTGTCCTTCCTAAACTTTCCGAGGCTTTAGGAGAGATGAGGTCATTGGAAACAGAGCTGACCACTGACCTCTGGGCTCAGCTGACCTCCTGTAGCGAAGGCAGGGGATGTGTTGAGGATCTGCGAGGTGCAGCTTTAGGAGGCAGAGGGTTCTTCCAGGACTTTGGTCTCAGAGGGCTCGTGTGGAATCGTGTGAAAAGTCTCTGGCAACTGAAGTCTTCCTTGTACCCGCCCCCGCAGAGCACCCTGTTCAGAAACGAAAGCCATCAGGGGTTGAAACACCACTCAAGCATTTGAAAAGAAGCTGGTGATGAGGTTTGCTGTCCCTTAGGCTTACACCCCACCCCCAACACACACACACACACACACACACACACACACCCCTTTTTGTTTTGGTTACTTAGATGTTACATTTTTGGTACCTAGTAGAGTAGTTGGTTAGAAGCTGGTAGGTAACATGTGCAGGGAAATACCAGCCCAGCGACGGTCAAGAGCAGTCTCTCATACTCAAAGCTGGCCTCTCCCTGTGTGTCCTCTTGGTAGAGGTTCCGACCTTATCCCCTCTTGCTCCTCTGTCTATGGGAAATGCCATGTTTACCTTGGATGGGCGGAGCTCTGGTTCTTACGAATAATGAGAAACGAGTTTGAATTGTTCTGAGATTCAGAATATTCTAACTAAAAGAGGCCATCCAGTCTAGTGGCCTTAAACTTTTTATTTTTAAGTTCTAAAACCCTGTCCAAGAACTTTTTACATAGAAGCCCAGTCTATAAAACAGGGTATGTGGAATGTACACACACCATGGCTGTCCTGAGACAGTTACCCAGAACTAAGGCTCCGCAGTTCGAAAACCACCGATGCAGTGCAACCCCTTTGTTTTGGAGACGCGGACACGAAGGTTCCGCATGCTGACGTGACATGTCCAGAGTTACACAGCTCGTTCTCTGGAATGTTGAAAAGAAAATAAGATCTCAAGGTGTGGCCTTCCCCAGTGGACACTTGGCTCAGGCATCTCGTTCCTCCTCCTACCACAGCCAAGATAAAAATTGTATCATAATAGCAGTCACGTCCAAAGTGTTTCCCAACGTGGCCGAGTGGTAGGAGCTCCGGGCCCCGGCACTCCCTTCCAGCCAGCTCTCCTGGTGGTCAGCAGCGGCACATGCAGGGAGGCCGTGCAGCGTGCATGCGGGGAGCTGGATTCTGGAGCAAGCGCGCCTGCATCCCTCCCTTCCCATCTCCCCTGCTTACTGATTAACCTTGGGCCTGGTGTCTGTCTCATTTTCTCACCTGCAAAAGGTGCCAACTTCATAAGCTTGCAGTGAAAATCATGTAAGGAGACATGCATGTAAGTGAATGTCTTGCCTGTAACGGGCAAGGACTGGATGCCTCCTGGTGGCCAGGGGCTGGGCTGGTGGTGACGGTGGTGCTGGTGCCAGGTGTGCTGACAGCTGAGGTGGAGTCGATCGCTGTTCAGGCTGTTCTGGCACCTTCCTGCTCGTGTTCTGATTCCTGACGCCCTGACCCATGTCTCTGCCACGTGCACCGGCTCCCACCTCACTGAAGTGGGCAGGGGCGGGCATCCTCACTCCGCTGTTCTAGGTGGGGCCGTGCCCAGATGTCCATGTATGACCTGTGTCGATTTCGTCCCTTTTGGCCCACCCTTCCCCCCAGCGCGCCGGCACTGGTGTGTGCCCCTAGCAGAGTCCTTGGACTGTATAGTTGGTACTCCGTAAATATTTGTGGATGTGAATGGGTACTGCTGTACCATCAGAAAGGGAGGAGGAACCCGAGACCAGCCTGGGCAGCTCCCACAGTACCTCCCTTGAACTTACATCTCCCTGCCCTTTAACCAGCCCATCCCTTACCCCGTGTTCCCGTCCCTTGAACTTGCACCCCATTGTTCCTTCATCAGCGCCCAGAGCTTGGCCTTTGGTTCTCTCTCCACCCTGAATTCTCTTTCAGGAGTTTCTTGGTTGATCTTTCCTGGAGACACCCTGGTCCCTGCCTGTACCTGGATGTGCCCAGGCATGCCTGCCTTGTACCAGCTGGGACACACACATCGTCCCAGACTTAGAGAAGCCACCGTCAACCCCCAACTGTGTGTGTCGCTTACTGTAAACTATTTAGGGGACACACACTGAGGTCAATGAATGATTCTCAGAAGAACGCGGATGTTCTATTAAAAGAACACTCAGCGCCTTATTGCCGTTATCTAATGGGCAGCGACCACGGTAGCCGAGGCCAGGAAAGCAGGAGACGGCTCTCGGCGTGACGTGGGCTTGCGGGTGTGTCTGCCTGCGTGTACACCTCCGAGGCGTACTGGGAACCTGTGCTTGAGATAACAGAGGTGTGGGGCCCGGTGCTTTTTTTAGCCAGAGCTTGGTGGCTGGAAATAGAATATTAGTTTCTGCAGCTAAAGAAATACTCTTTTCAAACACCATCTAGAACACTGGTGCTCAGTGTGGTTCATGGATGAAGAGCATCGTTACACTTGGGAACTTGTCAGAAATGCCAATTCTGGGGTCCTGCCCCAGACCTACTGGATCTTTGGGGGGTCTTTGGGGATGGGGCCCGGCAGCCTGTGTGTTAACTGTCCCCTCTCCCAGGCAGTTCTGCTCAAGTCTGAGAAGCACGTAGCAATGGACTCGGTACCCAGACCTGGACCGTGACTGGGAGAGGTGTTCCTGGGGCCTTGGACCCTAGATTAGGTCTGTCTCCTGGTTCATCTTCATTCTGAGGCTGGAGGAGTCCAGAAAAGAAGTAGACGCCTCTAAAAAAGAAGCAGGTGTTCTGTAGTCTAGACCTTTTCTAAACCAGACCATTCAGAATCTGAGCAAATGTTGCTGGGTTTTTGTTTTTGTTTTTTTTAAAGAGAGGTGTTATAGCTTACACTAAGATGTATTTTATGGGTAATAAATACCGTAACGAAGGCTATATTTTTTTACCACTGACTTTTGATATCTGTTTTTTGGATATTGAGTGTAGTCCTGTTACTGCCAAACGTTTATCTCATCTTTCTCTTTCCTCAAAGGATGACCTATTTATTGAGGCACCAAATAAAAATCAAGGTAGTCTTCAGCATTCAGCAACACTCTGTGTAATCTTTGGAAATGTCCTAGAAGTTGCAAAATAAATGTTGAGTCAAGGTGTAGCCTCTAAAGGATAATTTCTCAAAGCGGGTAGAAATCAGTTATCAGCTGTAGGTAACTAGATGAGTGGGGATTGGGGGACTGCATACAGGGGAGCCCTTTCTATAATTTTCAGGGTGTCAGGTATAAGTGGAAGAACCTGGACCCCAAATTTTGGTAGAGCATAGTTTGACCAGATTTGAGCTACCCCAGGTTAACAAGACAAGTGAGTGGATTGATCCAAACTCTTAATAGCTAGATATAGTTCACATTAAGTAACCCTTTAATACACTTCTTGTTAAAAGGTTTCAGCTTCCCAAGGACATAATAGGGTTTGCAGTCAGGAAACCTGAAATTTTATCTGGGCTTTCCTGAAATCTGTAAGTTTAGGCAAATTTTCCTCTACTTCTTGGACCTTAGGTTTTTTTTTTTGGTTTTTGAGTTTTTGTTTTGTTTTTTGTTTTTTCTATAAGATGATAGCTGTTGGTTTAGATGAACAATATATTTTACCTCCACTGAAAAATAATAATTTTTATGTAAACAGTGGAAATCAATATAAATAAAACATGAACTAAATTTTTTAGCTACATTTTGCTAACCTGAACAAATTTTGTATGCTTTTAAGGATTTTTTTTGTTGAAATCTTTTCAGAATTTGATTGTTTAGGGAAAAAAACTACAGCAGATTAAATATTTCGAATTACTAGGGAAAATTATCTTGAAAGTTAGACTATCCGTTTCATGATATTTTCGCTTCTAAACAGACATCACTGGCTCTCATTGATAGAAACTTCTCTGTGTGTTTACTTAGTAGGCATGTTGAAAACTTGACTGCTTCATCTGTGGGATTTACATAAATTGGATTATTAACTGATATTTGCCTTTTCATTTAGGTTTTGGCTAATTTTTCTTGTAATTTTTAAATGAAAGTATAATCCTATTAAATCTGAAATATTTTCTTGCAGTGATCCGTATGTGAAACTGTCATTGTACGTAGCGGATGAGAATAGAGAACTTGCTTTGGTACAGACAAAAACAATTAAAAAGGTAGGTGCCCATTCTCATTAAGTTTCATTTTAGCCATAATTTAATCCCATTAGATTATGTATTTTGGTTCTGTAGAAGTTTATATTTTAAAATTAAGTGGGTAAAACTTTTATTTTTAAATAGCTTCCATTATATTTAATGTATAAATTCAAGATAGACCAAACTTTTCAGTGTCAACCCAAAGAAGATATTGTTTCTGGCTTTTAGTTAAATGTCTGTGAAAACAGTATTCTAAAAATGAGGATTATTACAAGTAGCAAGTTTTTCACCTGCAAAGAGTACAGCAAAACAAGGAGTTGTTATTGTTGGCTTGTTATTTTTCATAAAGAGATTAAAAATAATTTAAAATATGTTTGATGAAATAGAGTCACTTGGGGAATTGGTAGGCACGAAAGAAGGGCTTAACTTGAAACAAGTATTTCTAAAGGAAGCCAAATAACTTGCTTGGCTACATGAAAACAGATGAAAAATTACTAATAAAAATACATTTATGCGCATATAAATTCCACATGCATGATTTCACTAAAGATGCTTCCATGATTATATTTTAATTCATCTATCTCTGTGTTTTTATAAAACAGTTACTCCATATTTAGGGCATTTGTCGAAGATGCATTTTTTAAAAAATGAAAAGTGCTGTTATTCTTTGTGCTTCAGTGTTGTTTATGGATGGCTACTATTTTTCCCTCCCTACCTTTGGGGGGGGGGGGGGGGGGACAAGTGTGGTAAGCATTTCCTGGAGAGCTTGATGGCTTTTTTTTTTTTTTTTGAAAAACGGCCACTCTCCTGCTATTGTGCAGACGCCCGGGCTCCGTGGCCAGGTCATTTGTGCGAGGAGCGGCAGCTGTAGTGTGTCCTCTGCCTGGCATTCGGCCTGGCATTAAAAGTGTTTTGATTAGTGGGGAGGATGCCGGCGAAGCAGGGAGGCCATTGTGTGCTGTGTGAGGCGCATTAGGCGCTGTCACCGGTTCGCTTATCAGTGGAGCCGGGACCCCCGCGGTGCAGGGAAGACAAGCCGGGACCTGGTCGCCTGCTGAACGCGGAGGGAGCGGAGAACCAAAGCGGCCAAAACCTGGGATTTGGGGTATTAAAAAAGTGCCTGCTTCCGAGGGGAGGGCCTCTTCCCTCCTCTGCACGGTAGAGGGTGCCGCTCGGCTGTGGCCGGGGCTGCTCCGTTCGCTCGGCAGCCAGCGTCCTGGTTAGTATTACTTACTGTGCTGGGATCGCTGGGGCTTCAGAAAGGCTTCCATCCATCCATCTCTCCGCGGGGCCGTGCTCCTTCCTGGCCCTTCATGCTTTTTGTGGCCTCTCGTTGTTTGTTCTCTTCCCTCACCTGCCCTCTGTTTCCTCCCCTCTGCATTTGCATGAACCTGGTCCCCAGGACGCTGCAGCCCAGGGCAGGCCTGGGCCTGCCATGCCTCCCGCTGGCTGCCTGGTCCCCCGCCCCTCCCCCTCCTCTCTCCCATCGCCATCCCTGCTCCATTCACAGCTGAAAGTATGAAACCTTCGTTATTTAGGGCGGGATTCACTGTTGAGTTGTGGGTGGGGAAGGTGCTGATTTTTTTAAATGCCAATTCAGTGTTATACCAATTCTGTGGGGTTTTTTTTTAATTTTATAGTTCACCGTGTTGTTGTTACTACTTTTATTATTCATTTCTCCCTTCACTAGCATGTTAAAGGAAGTAAGGTTAATAAAGGCAAATATTCTGACCACAAAATATCTGTAACCGTTCGTGAGGTTGTGATTTTTCAGTCTGAAATTTTTACATGTAATTTTTGAAGCGTGTATTATTTAAGAGTATTATGAATGTCCAAAATGCACAAGCATATATACTACATGTATGTGCATATGTTTATGTATTCTTTTAGAATACCTGTTTCATCCTAGTTTCGGAGGATGTCTGAAGTCAATCTATTGTGTTTGCTGAGAACAAAGTATCTTTTCGATGTTCTTGTGCAATATACACTTAAATGGATTGACATGATGTGGATGGATGAATGGATAGAGAGGAAGATCGAAGGATAGGGAGAAGCATATTTTGGGAAAAAATAATTTACTCTTGGTTTATAACTGGCAAGGTTTTTCTTTGGGTATTTATATAAAGAGTGAACTCATTCACCCTCCATCCACCTGCTTTATTTCTCTCCAAAATGGGTTTGTAGCATGCAGGTTAAGGAAAGTGAACAAAATTTCTCTTCTCCTTGATAGGATAATCATATCCATGCTAATTTCTTGAAAGAGATCTTTATGTTTTCATGGTGGTAGCTCTTTGTAGGTTCCCAATGTTATTCCTTCTGGTTGATATCTTGCAATTTGTAGTTTCTTATCTATGAATCATCTGTCTTATAAATACATCCCATTCCCCATCTAGTTTGGTTTATAGAATGGTTTCAAATAATTGGCTAAATGCTTTTTTTTTTTTTTTTTGCTATTTTGAGAATCTCATAGCTTTAAAAAAATTTAAGCAAAATATGTGGACTGCATTGGACTAGAAACTGTTAGTTTCAAAGACTGTGAAAGATATTACAAGATGATTTCTCTTCCAGACGCTGAACCCAAAATGGAATGAAGAATTTTATTTTAGAGTAAGTCTTTGATTTTTTGTAACAGTTGTTAATTGATAACTAAATTGATATACTCATTATCCTGATAGATTCATATCGTATGAAAACTTGCTAACTTTTTTTTGTGAAATCCCTTTTCCTGGGAGACATGGTTGGCAGCGTCCTGAGGGGCCCCAGATTTTCAGACTGAGGAGTGGTGACAACGTCTGGACTTGTTTCCTTTGGGAGTGTTTTAGGGACCTGGAAAGGAAACTGTCTAAATATCATATTTTAGCTTCTCTATTCAAACTTTTTTTAAAAAAATAAGGTAAAATATCATTAAACCAATAGCTAATTTACCTCTGTGAGATGTGGGTTATGGATTCTTTTGGAGATAGGCTGAAACACTAGAGGTAACATGGTTATAAAGAAACCTAATTAACATTACCAATCACGTTCCAGTTAGGAAGGAACATTTTTGTAGTTCAGATATGTAGTGTGACTGTGTGTGTGTAGTGTAAAAACTACTTCTGGAGTTCAAATATCACTGAATTAGATAAAATTTCCTCAACCTTTTATATTTAATGCCCAGAAGAGTGAGCTACATGTAGAAATAACTAAATTCTGTGAATTAACAGGTTACTATTCAGTGAGTTTTTGTGGTGGTTGCTGGGGTTTTTTGTACTGAAATTTAGAAAATACTGAACTGCTCAGCTATGTGATGGAAGGAAAAGGGTGTTTTTTTTCTCTTCAAAATTTATATATAGTCCTCACCTGAGGACATTTTTTTCATTGCTTTTAGAGAAAGAGGAAGGGAGAGAGAAACATTAATCAGTTGCCTCCCATACATGCCATGACATGACCAGGGATTGAACCCACCACCTAGGCATGTGCCCTGACCACAAATTGAACCCGCAACCCTACTTTACCTTCAGAAATGTTCCAGAGGAGAGCTTTTGATTAGTGTAAATTCCCAAAGAACAGTATCATCACTAGACCCATTGTAATTGGTCCCGATTTCTTCTTTCAGTTACAATAGTGTTTTATGTGCTCCAAACCCCCATCGCTCTATACACTTTCTGTTGTGTTCAGAGCTGAAATACGGTATTGATGTGTAAATACTTAGTGAGATCCTGCGTATAGGATGTATTTAAAATTAGTTCGTGAAGGACTGGAAAGCTAATGAGGACAGGTATATGTTACTGGCCCTTCGTAAACTCTCAGACAGAGTTTTCTACCTGTAAAATTCCAAATTTACTCACACCCTTTCAGTTTACACCTCAGCCACACTCATGTCAATTTTAGCGCATCCAACATCTTTTTCAGCTAACCTCGGCTAGATACATATGTAAACTCCATTTTCCTTGGCTCTTTACAAACATAGTTTTGTTTTATTCATTCCACAAACCATTCTTGCAAGCCTACTGTGTGCCGGCTCCTGCCACAACCTGTGGCTGTGCTGGTCAGCAGCTCAACACCTCACGGAGCTCAGACACCAGACCCTCCCTCCGTCTGCTCGCTCCATCACCAGACCAAGGGACAGGCCAGGGGGCCAGAGGCACAAGCCCTGTTCTCTGTGCCGTACGTCAAGTGCCATTTCATTCCATTCCCTATCACAGAGCAGTGGGGACTCACTGACAGCAGACTGGGGTCCCCTCTCGGGATCTACGGCACGCAGTCTTCGTGACCCTGGAAAGTCCACCCAGGGACTCACGTTCTCTGGGGGCTCCTTACCGCTCACGCAGGAGAGAGCACGGACACAGGGCCATGTCTGGGGTTTCTGTGTGAATGGAAACACGAGCTCCTGCCACCATGCCTCACATGTGGTTGGTTATTATGAAATGACACTCGAGTCTGAATGATGGTTCCTGCCACTTTGGGGAGGTGTGGGAAAAAGACAGAAAGAAGCCAAAAGACATTGAAAGCTCACTAGCTCTGACATTGACCCCACGGGTTGCTGGAAAGGTGGGGTGGGCATCTTTTCTTTCTTTGTCTAACAGTTCAGAGCATGGACCCTGGAGGCAAGCAGGCCAGACCTGGTTGAGGTTCTGGTTGCCCTGCATGTGCCAGCTGTGGGCTCGTGGGCAATTGACTTCACGACCTCAGCTCCTCCTCTGCAAGATTAGGGTGACAGTTGTACATCATAGGGTGTGGTCAAGATTAAACGATATCAAGCATTTTTTTATATTTAATAAGAAGATAGTGCCTGAAAAAATAAGCACAATATAGTAATTAGCTGCTTTTATTATTTTTTCATTATTTTAATTATTGCTATTATATTATTATTATTATTATTAGCCTAAGAGATATCCTCAGGTGTAGACCTTGTGCAGGTGTAACCTTGGTCTAGAGCAGCAATTTTCAACTGGCATGCTGCAAAACTTTATAAAACCTGCAATACCTGACTATTTAGTCAGGGGCACTCACCTCTTTTCTCTTAGATTGTCAAATTAAAAAGTGACAACAGCCAATACAGCAATAGCTGTCTGGTACGAATGAATCAAAATTACACCTATTTTTTTTGTCAGATCAACAGAAAGCGTATTTTTTGGTGTGTTACAGAATTTTAGTCGTTTATATTTGCCATGAAATGAAAAAGTTTGAACATCAACTGGTCTAGGGGCACGAACATACCTTTCGTAGAGGAGGTGGCAAAACTCTTTACAGCTGTTTAGCATTATCCTTTCTCATGTTAGAAAAGCAGCTAAAAGCATTTTTTTCTTTTAATATACCTCAGTATTCGGTATAACAATAACTCAGTAGAACAATACAGAAATAAATAATAGGAAACTCGATTTAGTAGATACAGGATGTCTAGAAGAAGCCAATTATTCAGATGACACAGTTGATGTGGGTGCATCACGAAGCATTCTGTTCTTTATCTTCTGTTTCATCCTTTAATTATTTCTGACCGTTTTTGAAATACTCTTTCTGTCCCAATAGGTAAACCCATCTAATCACAGACTCCTGTTTGAAGTATTTGATGAAAACAGATTGGTAAGTGGCTCCCAGTTTTTGGTTTTGCTTCACTTTAAAAAAAAAAAAACCACCTTAATTCTTAAAGCAGCCTCTTTTAAAAGCTCTGGTTCTGCTGTACTTCCGACAGTACATGTCCCCCCGCCGAAGACTTTATTTTTGTTCCGTCATTAGCTCGTGATTCTAGCGAATATTCCCGTATGGCTAGGACAGAAGTTTTACTGGTGTGTGTGTATTCTTTTTGGTTAAATCACAGTTAATGTGCGTGGAAGTCACACGGGTGACACATCGAACACCATGCCCGGGTCTTCTGTTGGGAACGCAGGCTGGTAGGCAGGCCTGCGGAGGCCATCACTCCTGCAGACAGACCTTCCAGGGATTTTAAATGGGAATCTGCGGTGCCTCCCTTCGGGAACACGAAAATCTAATTAACAGTCAACCGCAAAAAGTGGATCTGTATTTAGCAGGTGAAATTAAGCTGTATTTTAAAAGTGGTTCTTCCTCAAGGGAAATTAATAGACAGTACCTTTAAAGAACCAAAGGTGTGCCTGAGGCAGAAGACTGATGCCAGCTGCTGTTTTACGCAGAGATTGATAGATGGGTGAGCTACAGATGCGTAGCTATGTACATATTATAGTTATAGGTTTGGATGTAGTAAAACTAAGATTTCATTTGAGAAATGGAAGTTCGGAAGCAAACCTGGCGCGAAGCATCCTGCCAGTTCCTGGACTAGAATGCCCACACCAAGCACCCACGGGTCAGGGGTTCCGGCCGTGAAAACGAACTTCGTGTGCCCGCTTAAGGTGCTCTCTCTCTCTCGGAGGTGGTATTACAACTCAGTGAGGTCCATTGTCCCTCATATCTCCTTTCCCTGAAATGTACACGTATTATTGGGTTAAGATGAATGTTCACATGAACCTTTCTTGCTGTAGAACTCAACGGGAACTCCAAGTTGCTAAATAGCTTGGGGTTGGTAGACTCAACTTTGATCCAGAGGAGCCTGAGAGTGCAGCTCAGTCACCTACCTCCCCGCCCTTGGCGCTGAGAGAGGTCAGGCCCAGGGCCCTGGTGACTCAGACACAGCGGTCAGTGGTGATGCTCCAGCGGTCAGCAGCGACGCCTTGGAGGGAACCACGACTCTCCTAGTCTCAGGCCCTTGGCGGTGAATAGCCAGGCAGTTCACCCTGATTACAGATTCTGGGGGTGTGTTTCATTTCCTCTGCTTGGTATCGTTCTCCAAATGAGAAAGCCAGCAGATTCCGGCCTACACCTACCACTGGATCGCTCTTCTGGTACAAACATTCAGGGTCTCAGTGGCTTTGCTTTGACCTCGCCTTCTTTCGCCTTGGGTGATACTTAGTTGTACTGCATCACTCATTCAGGTTTGCCCTGGGCGTGAAGCTATTTTCTTGTTCAGTTGCATGGGGGAGTCTGCTGAGGGCCCACTTCTTGGCATTCCCCACCCAGCAAAGACTGAATTCGGCAGTGTTGGGTGGGGTGGTATGAAGTCCTGGGAGTCACTGATACAGTGGTGGACTAATCCTCGCTCTCTCATTTATTGAGTATAACAACACTTCCTTAAGGTAAAGGCAGGGCCCAGGATGAGGGAAAATTCGCTCTTGTCTGATGTGTTTTAATTCATTACTTAGTCTTCTCCCATCAAGAGAAATTCTCTGTAGAAAATTTGCTTCCCATTCCCATTATCCAACCCAGGGACTGTTGAGGTGCCCTTGCCACAGGCCCGGACTACAGGGGCGCTTCCAGACCCAGAGGAGCTTTGCAGTGAACGCGGCAGCTGCTGCTGCTGCTGCTGGTTTTCTCTTTGGCCCTTAATCCAGCTAAGACAATGCATGACCGTAGGGGTGTTTGGCAGTTTTAGCATTAAACAAACCAGCTTCCATTTCTCTCCCACAGATCACTTTTGGCACTTAAAACACATGCCTTCAGAAAACAGGTTTGTGTGTGTGTGTAAACACGGGGTTAATTCCTCCACACCCTCGGCTCCCGAGCTGTTGACAGAGCCATGCCTTGCGGATTTTAAAATAAACTTTTTGTCCCTCTTCGCAGCTTGGTATTTTTCACTCCCTCCTAAATAAACCTCTTTGTTAAGTAACCCGTGTTTCTGGGTCACAGAAAACCGTCAGTCTAAAACACACAGAATACTTCCAAGTTAACTACACATCCGATGACAGTTTTTTGAATGAGGACCTTTACTTTTTTTTTTTTTCCCCCGTTTCCCTTAGCTCCTCTTGGCCCTTTGCAAAACTAGCAAGATTCCATGTTTGCATCCCAACTCTGCGAATATTGCTGACTTCTCCCTGGAAGACAGTCAGCTCTGGGCAGTCTTTCCTCTGTATGGTATTTGAATTAACTTACAACAAAAAGCACATGTACACCCTTCTTCAATTTTCCTTTTTTTTTTTTTTTTTTGTGGGGAGGGGTGGCGTATTATTTTTTTTGTCTTTTTTTTTTTCTTTTGACATATGGGAGAAGATGTTTTCTGCAGCTGGGTTCCTTTTCTTCCCTCAGTGACAGACACCGTCTGTCTGACACCAACTCAGACAGACACACGCCTTTTAAGTGCTGCCCCAGCAGGAGACAGCCCGCTCCCCGCCGGCGGCGGTACAAGTTGTCCTTCCTTCCCCTTAGCTGTTTGGTGACTTGCAGATCACGGTCTAATTAGTTAGCGTTCAAGGGGCACTGATTCTGCGGGCTGTGCGGCCGTATTTATAGTACGTTTCATCCGTTTGCATTCCCTGTGGGTTGTGTGGCGCTATCATAAACAACGGGACCGTAGCCTCCGAGGCTCGGGAAAGGATTTTCCTAGGGCCAGAGCGTTTTTGCTCGCCGTCATTCAGTCGTGCGTGGAGGTGGGGAAATACCGCGGCTCGCTCCGTGTGCTCAGTGCCAGCTCTCGCGTTGGTTCGGGAGCGTCCGAGGGCCCCGCGGGGTGGGAAGAACTGTCTTGGGAGCGCGATGCGGAGAGATTTATGGCAGCGTGGCTCGGAGTGTGTCTGCTGCCGTAGGCAGCTGCGAGAGCTCCCTGCTGGGGCCACTCCTGTCTGATGGAAAAAAGCAGCAGCTGGGAAGGTGCCGTTTCAGGCTCTTGGGCTGCTTAAAAAAAAAAAAAATGAGAGCGAGAGGGGGGAAAACTCCACTAAGTCCACAAGCTGGCATTGGAGAGGGGGACGGCGGTCATGTGGTCCTGGCCGCCCTACCCTCTGTCACAGTGCGGATGAGAGCTTTTTGCTCTTATCCAATCATGCCTGGAATGCCGCTTGCCACTTGGGTTATTTCTGCTATCTGTCGCTGTCGGTGCCGCAGTGCTAAAGGTTTGGCAGATGGGACGCTTTTCCTTGGAGTCTGCGTCTCCGCGTTTTGACTTCTGGCAGTGCCGGGCGGGCTGTCGCCGCTCGCCCTCTCCCTCCCTGCCCCCCTGGGCACCATGGCCCATCGGCTTCGGTTTCATTTTGGCTCCGGCCGCAGCAACACGGCCCCCGAGTCGGAGATCCTCGACCAGGAGAGAGAAGACGACTTTTTCATGGCATTCCACACCCTGCCGCGGAGGGGCGGCCCTCACCTCTTCGCCCCCCGCGCGGCGGAGGACGGCGGCGGCGGCGGCGGCGGCCTGCCGGAGGCGGTGGGCGCGCTCAAGCGCAGCTCGTCCATGTTCATCCCGCAGCTGCTGAGCCCCGTGGACGCGAGGCCCACCCGGAGCTCCTCCGTGCAGATCTCGCTGCAGCGCAAAGCGGCGGACGGGGCCCCGGACGCGTGCGGGCCGCCCGAGGGCCTGGACGGCGATGCGGGGTCCGTGTCTCTGGGCCGCTGCCCGGAGCCTCCAGAGCCCCAGACCCCCGAGAGCTCCCCTCCCAGGACCACCAGGAATGCGGGCCCCTTAGTCAACGGCACTTGTGGCCGCCGAATACGGGGCCCTGTCGCTGCCGATGGCCGTGAAGAGGCCGAGCCTTCGGCCACCCAGGGACCCGAAGGTGGTGGGCTCCGGATCCAGCACCGAGCCTCCAGCGCCGACGTGCGCCAGGTGAGGCTGATGCCCTTCGGGGCCGACGGCCAGGGTAGCCCTTCAGCTCCAGAGCCCAGGCGCTGGTCCCTACAGCACGTTCCAGATGCTTCTGGAAGTTCTGGGAAGAGGTGCTTTGTCTTCCAGCTGCAGCAGCCACCACCGGGCATGTCAGGTTCGGGTGGTGATTTCAACTTTGGGTTCACCGGCACCAAGGGGGACAGGTTGGTGCGGTACCCCCGAATCCGGCTGGAAAGGAGCACCTCGTACCCCACACAGCCCCGCACAGAGCGCAGCAGCCCCACGGAGGAGCGGGGCCACCAGGGACACCCAGAGACGCCACCCCGGGGCCGCAGGGTGGCCCCTGAAATCCACAGGGCGAACTCCGTGGAAAGGACTCCGCAGGGTCAGGGCTGCACGTTTAAGATCAGGCAAGATCAGAATGCGGGACAGCAGCATTTCAGAATTCTGGTGACTCGGGGACCGGAGGAGTCTCCCCAGGCTCCACAGGAGAGTAACCCCACCAGCCCAGCTTCCCCCGTGGCCGGGGCGCCGGTAAGTCAGCTTGTGTTTCTGTGTGAGGGCCAGGCCGGTGGGAGAGGACTGACTCGCGCTCAGAAAGCTTATTGTGCAGCATAATTAAAATAAATTTCCTCCTCCTCCCACCCCCACCCCCCGGAGTCTCCCAGCTTCGGGCCAGTGTAACTTAACGGTTGGCGAAGTTGTGCGGGTTGGCAAAGTTGTGGGGGCGTCATCCTTGCCCCAGTGTTTGGTGTAGAGCCAGGAAACCAGTCCGCTTTTCAGAAAATACCGTTGCTTCAGGTCCTCAGAGTCAAACAACTGTGTCTGTTTTGAAAATCCAAACACTCTCCCTCGTCCTCCCCTCCCTTCTGAATAAAAGCATTTCAGCATTTTATTGCCTTAAATTCATCTGCCAGTGTCTCAACACATCCCCGCTGGAAATGCATTTAAAAGCTGCCTGCAAGTATAGCTGGAGGCCACACTTCCCTTTAAAAATAGTTCTAATCCAGGCGAGAGAGGATCGCCAAAATATTGAGAGGAGTCTCTTAATCATGGGTATACAAAGTGTGATCAATTCTTCCTAGTGGCCTTTTTGCTGTGGAGGGTCGGCCCTTGTTACCATTTTTCTTCTTCTTCTTTTTTTTTTTTTTTTTTTTTTTTTTTTGGCCCATTAGTCCCGAACTAGAGGGGCACGGTAGGCAATGTGTTTCTGAAGCAGACTGGCCGGTGGGCCGAGGTGAAACCGGCTGGAGACCGGCTGCCAGTCAGGTTGCAAGGCCTGCCACTGCCCGCGCGAGTCCGAGCTGGGATGCGGTGTAGGGAACAGTCAGCACCTCGTGTCCAGCTGCGGGAACGGATGCCCCAGGACAGGTCTGGGCCCTTGTTGCTCCCGCGCCCTTGCTCACTCCCTGTCAGTGACATGGAGCCCAGAAAGACAGCTGCGAACCCCACCAGGCAAACGATGACTCTGCAGCTTCCTCGGCTGGTGGTGGGATGAAAACTCTCATCCGTGAGCTTTCTGTTCCCGGTGACCATTAGCCAGTCTGGGCCTTTATTAGAGAACAAGTGCCTTTCAAAGGACTGGGATTTTCCCCCTGAATTTCGTGTGATCGCTGGTTTGAGGGGGTGATTATGAAATGCCTGGGGGACTTTGTGTGGGTTTTCATGGTGAATTGCAACGTTTCAAAGTGGTTGGTTGAGTGCAATTGTATCATCTTTTAATTCACGGCTGTATGTTGAGAAGTATTTTTGGCCATTCACGTAACCTTGATCACTGCGCTATCACTGGTTTTCGCCACTGTGAAGGGATTATAAGATACTAAATGCAAACATTATTATATTATTCTGGGTGTTGGTATACTTATTTCTTCTTCTTATTCCTTCCATAGCACTTTCCGATTATTATCTCTAACCCCTTTATTGGGACATGTCAAAGTGCTTCGTCTTGGTCTGGACCAGTAGCATTTTCATAGAGTGGCTCAGATTTCAGTAGAATTTTGTCGTGATCATAGCTTCTAACCTTCGCCCCCAGCCAGTGCCATCCTGTCGGCTGTGGGCAGCACAGTCCCCGCAGGACAGGGGCCACTCCACCCAGGACAGTGGACACACCGAAGGCCTTTCCTGAAGTTGTGATAACTGTTCTGTTTTATTACCCAAATCTTAAATTATCTGTGCAGTGAGATATCAAGGACAAATGGATTTGTATAATTAATTAGGGTCTCACTTGGCTTGAAGTTTCTAATGTAGTTAGAAAAATAAATAGAAAATACTAACACTTCCATGTACCTTACATACAAGGGCTATTGAAAGTTGTTTGCAGGGACTATTATAGTGGGAAACAAATTTCTTCAAATGTGGGAATTTAGGTTCCAAGGCTCTTTTTGGAGAGTAAGTTCTTTCAGCACACGGCGGTTTTCCTGTTCACAGGTATGTTTTCGTGTCCATATATAGCTTTGTAAGTGGTTGGTAAGAAGCTGGTTTTCTTCTCTTCTAAGCAGAAACTTCTCCCTTTAAGAAGCAAACACAAAACTTTTCACGCACTAGAGCTGCCTGCTCCATTCAACACTCTGTGCGTGTTTCATATGGGCAGGGGCGCTAAGTGCCGGCAGCAGCTGCCACGGCCTTATTTATCTTGAGGGAGAACATTTCACCCAGGCGTCTGCAGTCTGGCTGCCACCACGCTGTTTTGATGTTTCAAATATCTTCTGCTTCGGTCAGAAGCGCGTACGATTTCATTATTCGCGTACGTGAAAAATCCACTGAAACCGACTGCGATCGGGTTCGTCAGTGGTGTCAGAAATCTTGTTTGGGAGAATCACTCGGGATTCCTTTGAACGAAAGCGCTCGTAATAGTATGATGTGTGCCTCAGACCTTATTGCAAGGTTAATTTGCTGAGAGTACTTTTCTCAGTTCATGCCTCCCAAACACCCAGCCGTGAATAAATTTCAAGTGCAACGTGACTCCAAAAAATGTTAACCAGCTAGATTCCTGGGGAAAAAAGATACATGGGAACAAACCCCTCGTGGTGACAGATTTCCCAGTTGGTCTGAAACCCTCAGGAAAGTAGAGTTTGTTCTTACAGTCATCTGTTACACCATTTAAGAGGTCTGCGAGCGTCTCAGTTCAACTTGTGGCATTATTAGCAGTCAGTGATTTTCTTAGTTTTTGAGTTACTCGATCTGGTTGTGAGCTGCTTAAACTACGCTGGAGTGACCCCGAGGAAGCCGAATCACCGTTTACCAGCCTTCCAGCCCCCTTTCACCGCGGCTTCCCCCACAGTGGCCGTGAGGCTCTCTGCGTTGTGTGAGCTTCAGCAGCCACTTTTAATCCTGTTAATGTTATTGAGTGTTTAAGGCCCACTGTGCATATAACATTACACCAGGTACGTGGGGAGCTTCACAGACTGTCTCGGCTTCTTGCTGACACGGAGTTTTTATGGTCAACGGAGGGAGGAAGGTTCCTGGGAGGGGGGAGGGGGGAGGGGGCAAAGACTCACGTTCTGACACCCGCTACTGCGCACACGGCCAGTGAAGGCCGTGTTCTTCCTCCCTGCCTGGGCTCTCTGGACTTCTCCCGGCCCCTCTGGCTGGACACGCACTCCGCAGAAGCAGTGTGGTGGCTTGTGGTTAAACATTCATTTCACGGAGCACAAAGGACTATCCAAACTGTAAGGACTGTCCAAACTGTCTTTTTATTGGGGAGGAATTTAGTTTGTCTCTCTTTTAGAAAAGGGTGATTTCCCTATGCAGAAAAATGTTGGCATGAATGGGTGCCCCTTTTTCACCCTGAAAGGTAATTCTGTGAATATACGTCGGAAGCACCCTTCATTGAAAAACACAGCCACCGTGCAGTGGACAAGGAGAAAAGCTAGTGTTCCTTTATTGACTCGGTTTCTGACTGGATGCTGTGAAATCTTTAACCCCCTTGCGTAGAGTAGCAATTTCTCTTGCCGTGGCCATGTGTGAGAATGTTCCCGTATCATGTACCACAATTTCAGCGGTTTTCAGGGATGTCTTGAACAGCGTGGGCAGCGCACAGGGGTTGACACCGGTGTACGTTTTCACACCCAGACACAAGGCTCGCAGTGAGAGCTCATGTTGCCATAGCAACTCAGCACTTGCAAAGTGCCCTCGTGTGTTTCACGTGGTCCGCGTCCACTGTCCGCCCGCAGGAGTGTCCTCTCGCCCGCCTTCCCGACGGCCATGGGGCATCGAGGCCCTTCACTGACCGTTCTAGTCCGTCATGACGACTACTATACTGGCATATCGCTTTGTGTGTGTGTCACAGGAATGTTAAGGCTATGCCTTTCTTTGCACAATTAAAAAGCATGTATAGCCAAAGAAAGCAGCTGGATGCTTCCTGTGATGTGACATTTCTGCTGAAAGTCCTGACGGCAGTAACCGCACCCGGTGCCTTGCAGCACTGGCCTGTGGGCAGGAGGAGGCACCCGTGCGGGCCGCAGAGCCGGGCTCGGCAGTTAGCTGCTGCATCCGGGGTGGTTAGTTGCCCTCTCGGAGTGCGCTCCCTCGTCGGTGAAAAGTGAGGGCACACGTGTCCAGCACACAGGTTTATGGGGAGGTTTAAATGAAGCCGTCTATGTGGATGGGCCCAATCAGTGTTCCTGTTAGTGTTTTCCTTCTTAACCAAGTATCTGTAACGTGCAAGCCTTTCTCCGAGGACGGTGATGAGAGGTAACTGGGAACACGCAGGGTTTGAGCAGCATGGCCTTAGACCCAGGGCGGCATGAATTTGAGGCGTGCCTGGCAACCTTTACTTTAATAACTAGCTGTGATGTCCCCCTGCTGTCATCTCATCGGTCCTGAGTGTGTGTCCCTTGGGTCATCGGCACCACGGAGCCGGAGCATTCTTCTACAATGGTGCAGCTGCTGAACTCTGCATTGCAGGCAAGGGCCTTTGCTGGTATTTGCTGTACTGAGTTTTGAAACTTTGAAACATTTAGCTGGTATTACCCACATGTTACAATTTTACCGCATCGTTTTGCTGTAATGTTTCCAGGGGTTACATTTACTTTTATTTCTTACAGGTGGAGGTATCAGCAATCCAATGTTACCTATGCAAAATGTCCACACTGTGTGATTTACTCATGAGGGCAGGATTTGGGAAGAGGCTTTACTAGATACCTCCTTGGAGAGGATTTTCATAAATGCCACAGCTGCTTCACGTGGCTAAGCCTGGAGGCAGAATTCCTAGACATTGAAATAAATCTGTAATTTTATAATACATGTTAATACATGTTATTGCTACATGAAAGTTCACAATACCAGAAGAAATTGACCCCATGTCAGAATTACCTTCAAGTTCAATCGATGTTGCATTTCTTTGTAGAAGGTCATGGTTTAAAGCTACTTGAGGCTAATCTCAATGGTAACCTATTTGTGCAACTTGAAGTAACCCAGCAGATTGATTACTGCTGAGCTAGATGACTGCCCTAAATACACTGACCTGCTATAAAACTCTTCGCGATACTTTCAAGGCATTTGCAGGAGTGAGGAAAAGGCAGGAAATTCATGGATGATGTTGAAATGGTTAATGCCACCGTATCTAAGTTTCCACTGTAAATGTCCAAAGAAGCCTTGGGGAACTCAGCCCAGAACTGGCTGGGGAGCATCCTGCCTGCCACCACCCAGGTGCTTTGACTCACAAAAGGCAGCGTACCGTTCCATGCCCTGCATTAGACAGTCCGCCTGCTGTATGCACCCAGCTCCAATTCAAAGACTTAAAAGGCCTGAAGTATGGATAGTGTTGAAAATATTAGCCAAAATACGTATTGCACGAGGTCTTTGGTGTTTTTCTTTTTTTCCTTCTGGACAAATGGAGATGACTGCACAACGTTTAGAAGTGATGTTGACTTAGCACACATCACGGGGTGCAGCGACCTCAGGGGGTTTTCCTTTTTCACTCTCTTGTTGTTTTTTCTGCCGGGGCTTCCTTGGGCAACCGGGGTAGAGAGGAATATTAAAAAATACATAAATGAGCGAGCGAAACAGGCGGCCTGGCATCGGTGGGCCTGAGAGGACGTCTCCGGTTTCGTGCCGGGGGTGTGCCATCCTGCCGTGGCACTCCGGTGGTCCCCCGGCGTCGCCACCTTTCACCAGGATGTCGAGCTTTCGGGATGGAGCGTGGAGTAGATTGTGCTTCAAGGACACTGCTTGTTATCCTATACCCTGGTGGTTTTAGAGCCATGAGCGGTTTTGACACTTTCGAATAAAGTGCTTCGGGCGAAGAGAAAGGCCATGAAATGGAATACAAGGATCATACATTGAGTTGGAAAGGGCCCTCTTTTCTCTAGTGCGGATGGTGTTGCTGCGCTTGGTGTTCACATACTTTGTAGCAGCTCCTTTACGTGTCCTCCCCGACTGCCTGTTCTTTTGAAGCCATTCTGTGTTTGTTTTGGTCTTAAGTATTGTTCCATATACCACTGGGCAAGCAGAAAGTAAGGACGTTCCTCCAGGGAGGAAGGAATTAGAGCTTCCCCCTAGAAAATCCACCTTTCCAGGTCCTTGGAATTGACACTGCCTTCCTTTGTGACTTAGTCCTTATAGATCAGGGTGAGTCCAGAGGCTTTTCCTTCCCCCATATGATAACTTCGGGGCACATGCTTTCGGCCTACAATCTGTCATTAGGTTGCTTACCTCTTTCTGGGGGTCAGGGGGGCTGGGAAGGGGTGTAGGGACCTTATCAGGCATATTAAGTATTTGATGATTCAAATGCTCGGATGGACTTACAGTTTCTCTGTTTTACTCTCTGAAGGTCAATCCAGAACTGATAGACACTGACAGCATATGGAATGATCCACATATGTCTTAACTCCTCCATTTTCTTGAGAGACTTTCTGCAGCTTCATAATAAACCGTGCTTCCTGAGACTCTTTCTCTTTTTTTTTTTTTTTTCATATTCTCTTAAAGTGCATGTCTGCGTATCTCACTTTTGAAGGAGGGGGAACGCTGCTTTGGTTCAGGTTTTTAAAACCAAGTCAACCAGAGAAGCGGAGGTGGGGCAGAAATGGGGGAATGTGTGTGAGCTCCAGCTGGAAAACCTAGCGCCTCTTCACAGCAGGGAGTTTTGCAGAACTACCAGCTCCCTTTAACTTTCCCAAGGAGTCGGCCTGAGCGGCACTCGGCCTGCGGACGGCCTGACCCTGGGGTCCGTTTGTATTGTCTTTCTCACGGTGAGAACGCCTTCTGCTTGGTATCTGTTCTGTGTGCACTTACTGCGTTTTTCCACTTGAAAAAAAAAGGGATACTAAATTTAACAGAATTTCAACGTCTTGATGGTTTAACATTTAAATTGATTTAGTCTCTTTTTGTGGTAGAAACCATGCTTTTTAAAAAAAATCTTGAAACTATATTCCACTTATTCGCGTGTGTGGTTAGGATGCCCAGACGGCACAACACAGGACGAAGCAGTGAACAGTTTTCCAGAAGCACCGTGCGCCTTCCGGCCGGGCGGCCCCCTTGGCTGAAGTTCCGTCAGCAAGAGAGGCCCCTGATCCTGCAGCCTGGCATTCTTTCGCTAACGCGTGCAGGGTCATTTTTATAGTTTATGTTTATAAATGCATAGAGCTGCGAGTTTCCACTGGAGATAGGCCAATTCCTTTCTGTTTCAAGGTGAGGAGACTGAGAGAACATTGTGCAACTGCGGAGAATAGTCATTTTATCTCACAAGCATGAAATGGTGATTTTTGGGTAACGCTGCCTGGGAAGCACTGCACGTCTCGACGTCGGACAGCTGAGATGAGACGCACACGGTGGAAGCGTCAATTCGGCATAGCAGGCGCTACAGATCCGCTGACGCCCCATGCAGGCAGTGCACCTGGAGGGGGCAGCGTGGGTCGCGGGGGACAGGAGTGCTTTCACGGAGGGGAAGGTCGGAAACGCAGCTGGAAAGATGACCAGGATTTGGCTCCATGTGTCGGTGGGAGGGGCCTCGTTTGGAAGACGGAAGGTCCAGGTGACGGCCAGCGACGGGGTTGCTGTGTCTGCCCAGGAACATCCTTGGTCCTGAGCAGCCAGTTTCTGCAAACTGCTTTTTAATGGCAAACGCTACTGAAGAATTTTTCGTTATAGTTATTAGCGTGAAGAATTCCTCTCTGTTCCCTCCAATGGGGAGTTGAGTGAATGTCTTCCTCACCTGCCTTCCACGGAGCTGGTCTGCGAACATCTGCCCACGCCCAGCCAGGGACAGAGAGATGCCAGGAAAACTCCGGCTATTGAGCGGGAGTGGCAGGAGTTAAACAGATGCCTGTCACCTTCACTGTGACATCGTACTGGAGGGTCATACCTCAAACACAGATGAGTAAACTTGCTTTCGTAGGGGTTGACTCTCGTAGCTCTTTCTCTGTGCCGTGAGGACTTGACCCTGAAGAGCTGAAGGCGTGAATATCTGACGCATTGCTTTGCATGTCTTTCTTCTTTTTTTTTAAGATTTTATTTATTTATTTTTAGAGAGGGAAGGGAGGGAGAAAGAGAAAGAGAGAAACATTAATGTGCAGTTGCTGGGGGCTGTGGCCTGCAACCCAGGCATGTGCCCTGACTGGGAATCGAACCTGTGACACTTTGGTTTGCAGCCCTCGCTCAGTCCACTGAGCTACGCCAGCCAGGGCCTGCTTTGCGTGTCTCTCTATTTGAAATGACATTATGTTAGAAAATCCTTGCTCTACATTATGATATTTGGAAATGTTACATTATTCATATACAGTACCTATGCTTTCGCATTTAACCACAACTCAAATGAGGAAAAGAACCTACATTTCCACCATTCAGATGAACCGTATTCACTTGTATGTGGGTGCAGTCTGTAAACAAACTTTTTAGTGTTGGTTGGATCCAAAACCTAAACCAGCTATAAGTTCAATATTTATCTAAATCTACCTAAATATAGATTATTTAAATAGGTTCACATAAAATGTTTCACACCATAGAACAAGAAGCAGTAAAAAAAAAGAAATGAGCATCAGATCTGGGAAGGATGATACATTTCTAACCTTAGAAGGAGGAAGAAAACAAACAAAGATGGACAGATTCAGCCATAGTAGTATTAAACTGAAGAACCATGAAAAAAATTAAAACAACAGGTGTTTTTCTTAAGTGATTAATATGATTTTTTTTTTCAGTATCTTTGACTCCGTTCACATTTTTGCTAAGAGATTTGCATCTGTGTTACAAAAGTTTTAGGGAGCCCAAGAAAGTGCTCAGGGTCCCCTTTCTGCTGACTCTCTGACCTCTGCCCTGGGAAGTCAGTAACTGTAGGTGCATCACAAAAAGGGATTAACAATAATGACATAAACATCCAACCCCCAAGTTGCATCCCTTTGTACCTTTTACCTTATGAAAATGGTTCAGAACTGTAATGCACGAAGTTGGGACAATTTGTGGTGGAACATAGTTATATTCCAATTGCCGGGTGGCAGTATCCGTAGATTTGACCTTAGAATGACTTTCCTCCATTTAAGTGTTTACAAATCACAAAGCAAATTATAGGTACGGCAATTCTTGTTTTGAAATGTGAGCGCTAACCCAGAAGTTGTTACGAATCTAAGCAGAAGCCTTTACAAAGAGGTTTTTATTTTCTGCTTTTCAAGTAGGTTCACGCCCCATGCCATTACAAAGAACAGATGGATGGAGAGAAGTTCCTTTAAGATTACTGGCTCCAGTCAAACCCCTTCTCAGCTGTGCGGGTAGGGCCTGGGGCAAGCCGTGAGACCTTCTGGGAAAGGGACGCTCCCTTAATCTGTCCTTCAATATATCTGTCACCCAGAATTTAGAATTGGAAATTTTCTTTTCAGCCAATATGTCAATCAAATAGGTGAATTGAGTTTTACTTTTTTTTTTTTTTTTTTTGCTTGTGAGAACTGTAGTTTCCCAAGAATATGCTTCCTGGCCTTCCACAATTAAGTGGTTTAAAAAGTTCTGGTTCTAATTGGTAGTTATTAATCAATCCTCTGAGTTTAGATTTCCACTTGGAGCTTCCTTTGTAATTTATGAGAAATTGTCCGTATTTCTTTTTAAAATCAAGTAGCCTGGAATCTTACTACACTTTAAAGGAAGACCTGTTACCTTAAGAGGCAGTGTGACCTTAAGGGGTACCTTAAAGGGTTAAAATATAACGAGACCGTTGCCAAGGAGCCGAGCCTTCAGTCTCCAGGGGGACCACACTGAACAAGTGGTGTACCGTTTCTTGGTAGAGAGATATTTGACATTGCACGAAGATTTTGAACCTGTGATGGATGCCTGGAATTCGGGGGACTGTAGGAACTCTCTCTCTTCCCGAGGAGTCGACCCTTTTCGCTGAGAAAGGAGGCATCACACCCAAAGGAAAGACAGGTGTTGGTGTCACACGAGGGTGGCCCATTCCCTCGGGCGCTTTCCTGCTCTCGGGGAGCTTCCAATCTCGCGCCGCACCCCCGAGGTCCCGTGGCGCGGATGCCTCCGTTCGGCCAGCGTGCTTTGGAGAGGACCGGCGCTGGGCGGGAGGAGGTGGTTATGTGTTTCTGACTCATGGAATCATAATATTTATTTATACTTTTCTAAAACCTCCCTAGTTTTTATAGCTGGAACTTTTTTGCTGCCGGAACAAATGGGTGGAACCCCCCAGTATGGCTGCCCGGAGACCAATAAAAATCATTTGTGATGTTGCCACTGGATGAGATGATAAACAATTCGTTAAATGAATTCGTTAAGCACTCACTGCGTGCCAGACACCATTCTAAGTTCTGGGTAAATAGTGAACAAGAACCAAAACCCCTGTCCTCACGCACTTACCGCTGGCGGTGGGGAGGCAGAGGAACAACACGAGTGAGTCGAAACAGCGTGTTAGACACCGATGACGAGTGGCTGGAGGAGAGCAGGAAGGCGGGGATGGAGCACAGCCAGCGTGTGGGGTTCACAAGGAGGGCCTCCCTGAGACGGTTATGACATTCAGGCCGTGCCAACAGCCAGGAGCAGCCTGTCCCAGACAAAGGAAAGGACCAGTGTGGGGGCCCTGAGGTCCAGGTGTGCCGGAGAATGGTGAGAACAGTGGAGGGACACGTGGCTGAAATGGGATGAGATGCGTGGACCCGGAAGGCAGAACAATCGAGAGAGTGGGCAGGGCATGGAGGGCCACCGTGGGGGCCTGCGGGCGGAAGGCCTCAGAGGGGCTTTGAGCGGAGTAGCACCGAGATCCCATTGCAGGGTCTTCAGGGACGACCCAGGCTCCTGGGCTGAGACTGTGCAGCAGAGGTGGGGGCCATCGGAGTAGCACCTGTCACCTGAGGGGTGGGGGTGGCCGAGCCGGACTCGGCTCTGCCCTGCTGTCCCCTCCACAGGCTTATTCTCCCCAGCAGGAGGGTCAGTCTCGATACTTCTCAGGAGTGCGTCTAACCTAGGACTGTGCTTAGGCTGTCACCCTAAGGACTGGCACTGCCGTTTCCACGTGCCAGTGCCTAGAAAATGAGAAGCTTTTATTCCCTCAAGTGAGTGTGCTCTCAAGATGCTTTCTGCTGCCTGTGTCGTGCCAGGACGTGGGTGGATTTATTTTTGCAGTTTTGCCAGGGAGTCTGCTTCTGACTTGCAGATTGCATGTATTATAAGGCATATTGTCCATTGATGAATAATGTGTGGGCTACAAAGCAGATACACAGCTTTTAAAATAGCTCATTTATCCTGCAGGCCTCACCCCCAGGGAGAGGTGGGCCCTTCAGAAGTGGTGTCCAGGGATGGGTGTTTTGCATCTGTTTTCCCCAGTTTCTGAGGCCAGTGTTTCATCCTCTGGGTCATCCTGTTCCTGTGACAGGCCAAGGACTTGAAGGAGACAGGCACAGCCTCAGTTCACAGAGACCGGAGATGGGAAGAGAATTTTTAGGTTGCTGCTAAGGCAATAGGTGCTCCTTTGACTCAGCTGCTGAAAATGTCCCCTATGTCGTGAGTTGAAATCCCAGATTTCCTGCTTCTGCACCAAAGTCCTGCAAGGCATCATAATGTGGCCACAGCCAGTTCGTCCTTGTCCCTTTGAACTGACCAGCTACGGCTTGCGCAGAGGTTCTGGGTTTGGAGGAGCCGACGGAGTCCTCCTCAGAGAGTGGCACGTT